>NC_044550.1:171920633-173170887 GCF_007565055.1 Rhinopithecus roxellana
GACTTCCAATTCCACATTTATTTTCCTCTGAACACTGTCCCTTGTAGTGATTTGCCTTTTATTTCTTGTTCCTATGAGTCCTACATTAGAATGTTTTCAATGTATAAAGTAGAATATAATAATTGTTCATTCTAAAATAAAAATAATTTAAATAATTTAAAAATAGACAAAGAGAAATAACATATAACCAACAAATAGATAAATAGAGCATCATTGGAAGCCAGCAAGCAGTAGTGAGAGAGTTGCAGATGGAAATGACTGCTAACTTAGAATCATATCATCAGCAAAATCATTCTTGAAGGAAAGTGTGAAATAAATCATATGAAAATAAACCATATGAAAATAAACAAAAGTGAGACATTACCACAAAAAAGCTGAATGAAAGAAAATTCTAAAGAATATATTTAACATAGAAGGAAAATGAAACTAAAATGTGCCACATGTTTTGTATATTATTCGAGTCAAAAAGGGAGTGATCTAATTTAGAGAGTTCTATGGTTCTGAAATTATTACAAAAGAGGATTAAGATTTTGTTTAGTTTGTGGCTTACTAAAACTAAATTTGCATGATAAAATTTGAGGGGTATGCAAACCAAAAAGATGAAAAAATAAACAATAATATGAGGAAAAAACATTAACTAAACTTTTTTAATGTAAGTAGCATGGTAATAGGGAGTCATGTATAAATTTAAAAGTAAGATGGTAGAAACAGACCCAATTATGTTTTAATAAAAAAATTATAAATGTATTATGATCATCAAGAAGAGACAGTGATTATGAATTTGGATTTTTAAAGTGTCACTATATGCTGTTTACAAAGACATGGCTAAAAATTAGACATGGAAAGGCGTAAAGTAAAATAATTTAAAAAATACAAAACAAATACTAACTTAAAAGAAAGCAGACATAATTATCTTAACAGAAGAAAAATATATCTGAAGGTCAAAAGTATGTTTATGGATATAAATTGTTATCAGATCAGGATAAAAGGCTGTATTTACCGTGATTCTCTAACAATTCTATGTTTTTATGCTCCTAATAAAACTATCTCAAAATAAATAAATAAAATATTGATAAAGCTACTTCAAAAAGTTAACAAATCCTTCATCCTTCTGTCAGATTTAACATGTTTATCAACTCTTGATAGATAAATTGGAAAATATGAGTATAAATACAGAAAACTTGAAGACTATTAAGAATCTAGAATTAACAGACTTATATAAACTCCTTCAACCAAGAATAAGAAAATGTACATTATTCTGAAACACCTAAAGCATCTACAAAACCTGTGCACTGGGTCATAATATAGGTTTTAATAAATTTCAAAATATGGTCAATATAAAAGGTCAAATCACAAGGCTATTAATGACGAAAGAGTTATTACACATACACACTTCTATTTAAGAGTGATAACTTATTATTCTTAAGTTGTTGTGACCAAATGTAGCAAAAGTACTGCATATTAAAGCTTTTACATAGAAGGGAATATACTAAGTGCTTATATATAAAAAAGAAAAGCTGAATATTAATGTGCTAAGTGTGCAACTAAAGAAGGTAGGCCATAATAAACCTAACAGCAGAATTAATAAAATATAAAATTACTTAAAAATTATTTTTTAAACATAAAAATGTTATTTTTGAAGACATTAATAAAATGGATAAATATCCAGGAGGATTTATCAAAGAAAAAATGCCTAAATAAGTAATAATATAAATGAAAAGGGTGATATAACTGCAAATGCACAAAACTTAAAAAGGTATTAAATAAGAAAGAAGTGTTGGGAATGAGGTTCTTAATCAATAACTATGCCATTCAATGGGTTCTGAAACACATTATGAAAAAGAGGCTTGGGAAAGTATGTTCAGACATTGGATTTGTGGGGCTTTCTGAGTCAATCAACTAGTTATATCAAATAGCCAGTTTACATATGAGTTTGAAATTCAAGAGAAAGAGCTACAGGTAGAGGCAATAAAAAAATAGGCAAACTGTATTAAGCACTTTTTAACATGTCACTGATTCTCTTAAATAATGTACACATGCTTACTTAGAGTATAAAACAAATAATTTTCAACAATTTGTTATAGTAAACTGATCTGAAGCTTAGACTAGTTAAATCATTTCTCTATCAGATATCCAGAAAGTAGCAAAGTAAGAATTCAAACCTTGAGCACAGGTCTCCTATCCTTAAAATTTATGTTTTTAAACACTGTCCCACTCTTCTTCATCTGAGCTGGAGATTTATAGATTGGGACCTATCAGGTTATAGATGGAAATTGGGGCCTTGAAGGCAGAAAATTTTAGCCAGAGAAATTATTTAAAATATGAAGGTAAAAGAGTTTAGGGCAGCGTTCTGAAAATTGCCAATCATTAAAGGGTAAGCCAAGGAGAAAGAGGAGCTCACAAAAGAGACAAAAATGAAAGGGTCAGAGAAGTATAAGGTAAGAAAGGAGAGTGCAGTAACAGAAAAGTCATAGGGACAGGGCATTTCAAGAAAGAAGAAGCAGTCAATAGTGTCAAACTCTGCCAAGTGTTCAGGTAGATAAGGCCTGGAAATTATTTATTGGATTTAACTACAAGGTCATCATCGCTGACATTGACAAGAGCAGGTTCGGCAGAGTTGGAAAAGCAGAATCCAGATTTTGGAAGGTTGTGGAGTGAAAAGGAGAAACAGAAGCAGAGTCCAAATTCAGACTTCCCTGATAAGTTTGATTGCGAATGGGAAGAGAAAAATATGTGAGCTACTGAAGAAAAACATGGAGTGAGTGTGTAAATGCTGGTTAGAAGTGAATATAATAGTAGGTTTGAAATATACAGGAGTGCAGAAATGATTTGTCAAACACTTTTATTGTGCTTACTGTTCTAAGGTCTTTATAAATATTATTGTTTTCAATTCTTACCACAACTCTATGAAATAGACATATTTCATATCCCCATTTTATATGTAAAATACAAGCCTGAATAGGATAAGTCACCTGTTCATTGTCACACAGTCGTTTATTGAGAAGCCATGGTTCAAATCCAGGCTGTGACTGACAACATTAAACCAATTACCTACAGATAAGCAAGAAAGCAAAGTCTCTGAGGAGAAGAAGCCATAGGGATTCAGCAAACAAGTTGAGAGGTGAGCTTTGGATGGGAGAGGAAACATTTATTACGTTGCAATTAAATGAAAGACACAATATTGTGCAGAAGCAAATATGCTCAATGCTGTGGTAGCTGAAAGTTCAGGGATTTTTCATTAAAAGGATTCTGTTCTTACAGTGAGGCTGTCATTTAAGGACATCTGTGAGAGATGATGGGGATAGAGATTTGATGCAAATGGAGATGGTTTGACATGTCTCATAGAGAAATGGAAAACTGAGTTTATTATGCACACAGTAGGACTGCAGGGCAGCTACAAAAATCATCTTATATTAATGACTACAAAGTATTGACAATAGCATTATGAAAGGTTGTATGTTATTCTTCTTTCAGCTTAGAAGCTCAGGGCAATACTTTTCAAAGAGGCCTTAAGCTTTACCCATGAGAAAAAATGTAAATGATTATAAAATAATGGAATTGAGACTATTGGCAAAAGGGTAATTTGAAGTGATGAGACTTGGAATCCAAGCTGGGTATAAAAGTCAGTGAAGAAAGAAATGAGAGTAGAGACATAAATGCCCCAGGGCAGTGGTTCTTAACCTGCCTACACACTGCTTGGCTTTACTAGAGCCTAAACGTGAAGTGTAGAGATTGTAAAATAATTAGTCTTTCATAGGACAAAAAAGCATCCACATTGTCTTAAAAACCCTCAGGTGACTTGAATGTATGCCAGTCAATGCCTTCGGGGTTCCAATTAGGTAGAAGAAGTGATGCAAGAGAGTTGAGTTGAGGAGCTGCAGGAATGGGGGGATTGGGAAAGAGAGTGAAACCATTGAGTTAATGATTTCAGAGATACGACTTTTTCTGATGAGGATAAAATTTAAGTGACAGCCAACTTATGGCTCAAGTTTGTGGCAATGGCCCGTAATGTATGCATCCTGTGTGGCTCAAGAGTTACCCTGTATAATAGTGGGAATTTGATGAAAAGGAAGAGTGAGAATTAAGGGTCAAGGTCTTTAGTTGAATGAGAAGATTAACTCAGATGTTTGTGGATGATTCCAGGAAGGAATACAGATGATTTAGCCAGATGGCATGTACTTCAAATCAGTAGATTTTAGTTTCACTTTTTTTTTTTTAATGGAGGTTAATGCATAAGTCAGAAGAAGCACGATAAGGGTATTAGGATTCTCAGGTTATATCTTGAGATGTTTTCAAAAGTGTACAAACAGGAGCTGCCATTTAAAAGAGAAAGTGGAATCCTCCAGAATGGGATAAATTGCAGTTAAGATGGAGAAAAAAAATTAAGATCTGAAAAAAAATTTTGGATATGTAGCTTTATAAAAAGTATGGAGGATTAATCGGGAAAGGAAGGAAATAAAGACTAGTTATTAACAAGAAATTAATGGGATGAGAATTTTTGGAAGGGTAGATAATTGGACAGATTTAAACATTCACATTGAAATCAGATAAGGCATAGAAGCACCTTACCACATAATGTTTCCAATAATTTTAAGGGCATTTTTTTATAATTGCATTTTGTGTCATCTATTGTATTGTCCAGGGAAATAATCTATCTATTAATATAATGAACATAATAAGCCATTATGCTTAAATGTTGGGGGGGCGCAGTCCATTCCATCATCTTCTACTATTTATTTAATATAATACTAGGCAAAATTTGTAGTGTTTTCTTAAGGATCTTTATATCTATAATCTTAAACACAGTCACTCTATGATGTATTTTTGTATGCTAGTTTTGAAGGTTTATAGATCAATCTTTTCTAAGCTTCATAAAGTATTATCTATGTTCTAAAACAGTTTAAATAAGAAAAGAATAATTTTGACATCACTTTTTCATAAAATCATCTAAACCATCTTCCACTCTCATAGTTTTTGGGAGATAATTTTTTAAAGTTCTGTAATCGTAATTGGTCTTACATGATTCTCACGTTTTAAGTTAATTTTGATAATTCATATAATTTTTAAATATATTTTGCAATTTGTTTTCTAATTTTTAGTTTATAGTAATTTTACGTTAAAAATAACGTTGTGTTTTTAATCTAATCCTTCTTACTTTGAATGTTTCATAGGTAATTTCCCTCACTTTTATTTCCTTTCTCAATTAACATTGCAAGGCTTGACTATTGTATTTTTTCAAATCATATTTTACATGCATTTTTCATTATTGTATCTCTTGTTTATATAATTCATTCCCTTCTATTTCTTTTTATTAACACCTTTATCTTACTTTACTCATTTAATTTTTCATTTGCTTTGTTATGAGTTCTTGATCTGAACATTCACTTTAAAAAATATCCATTATTTCTTGCTTAAAATATGTGCATGTAGGTTTATATATTTCTCCATAGATGGAGATTTGCTGCATTTTATTAATATAATATGTGGTACTCTCACTGACATTGCATTCTATGTCACTGTCAAGGCAAATTTAATTTGTAATGACCTCAGAGTTATTTATGATATTTTTATTTATTTTTCTAGCATTTTAAACATACGTTTTTCTTATTAATATCTAATTTTGTTGCATTATCATATAGTATAGTTCATGGACTTTTAAAAAAATTCACCTAGTTTTTCGATGGTGACCTACTATATGTTCAGTTCTTCTAAAAGATTTGTGATGATTAGCAAGGTTTAGCAAATTAGCAAATTTGCTATTTGTAGGGTAGAATGTTTAGCCTAAACATATACTATATTACATATAATAAAGTAGGATATAATAAAATGTTATGACATATAGTAATATATAACAGCTCACAAAAGTATATGTAGTATATAGTATAAATTCATAGCTTTTATATCCTGATTAACTTTGGCTAATAAGATTTGCCAGAGACTTAAATGAGTGTGCTATTGACTCCCATTAATATTATATTTTAACTACACTTCCATGTATTTGGAGCCAATTTTATTTGATAGCTGACATTTATATTATTATAAATTATACTTATTGCTATAAAATGACTATTTTTTCTTATAAAATGCTTTTGCCTTAAATTTTTTTTGATGGATATTAATATTGTGACCTCTGCTTATCTGCAATTTCGGTATGCCTGAAAATATATTTACTCCTGCTTTGTTTATAATCATGTAGTTCCACTTAGCTTTAAGTGTTTCATTTTAAATTCAAGCCATCGGGCAAGGCTTGCCATTCTGCCAGGGCGCTTGCGACCGAGTCTCCGAGCCTTTGCTCTGTTGCTCCTGCAATCTACAGGATTCTCTTTCGAGGTTTCCCTGTACTGCAAACTTCCCTTACAATACTAATTTTGTCAACTTCCATCCTTAGCCATATTTTCTGTACTTCCTTCACATTTTTCTCAAAGCCACTATATTATGGCATTCATATTTTACATATGCCTTCTCACAGTAACTCTGTATTCTTTGAGGATAGGAATGGTGACTTAAAAATAAAAATCTGAAGTATCCAATAATAGAGGACAATTAACGCTTTATGCCAGCAGTAACTGGATTATATATATTCTATTTTATCTCATACATTACATTTACACATGAATTGTGTATTATATATATATATATATTACACATATATATAAACTCCTCAATCTTTATATGTATACATAGTGTGTGCAAACACCCCCACACACAGACATATACACATATACTCTTCCATCCATTGATCTCTCTACCATCTATTCATATATCGACTCCTCTAAATTATTTTCCAATCCAGAAAGCTCTCTATGAAGACATATTTGTATAATGAAAAGTTTTACTTTTTGTCTCAGGAGACAAAATTTTCAGGGAATCTTTTGTTTCTTATAGTATTCTCCTTCTTCTATTATTGTTTTCCAGAGAAATTATCTCTTTTCTTTATTAAAAACATATCAAGCCATGAATATTTCCTACTCTATTATTTTCTAAGCCATTTATGAAATCAAGAAACTTCTACTTATAAGTAAAAAATCCTTATTGCCAACTTATTTAATCTGAATCTTTTTTTTTTATTATTATACTTTAAGTTCTAGGGTACATGTGCATAACGTGCAGGTTTGTTACATATGTATACTTGTGCCATGTTGGTGTGCTGCACCCATCAACTCGTCAGCACCCATCAGGTCATCATTTATATCATGTATAACTCCCCAATGCAATTCCTCCCCCTTCCCCCCTCCCCATGATAGGCCCCAATGTGTGATGTTCCCCTTCCCGAGTCCAAGTTTCCTCATTGTTCAGTTCCCACCTATGAGTGAGAACATGCGGTGTTTGGTTTTCTCTTCTTGTGATAGTTTGCTAAGAATGATGGTTTCCAGCTGCATCCATGTCCCTACAAAGGACGCAAACTCATCCTTTTTTATGGCTGCATAGTATTCCATGGTGTATATGTGCCACATTTTCTTAATCCAGTCTGTCACAGATGGACATTTGGGTTGATTCCAAGTCTTTGCTATTGTGAATAGTGCTGCAATAAACATACGTGTGCATGTGTCTTTGTAGTAGAATAATTTATAATCCTTTGGGTATATACCCAGTAGTGGGATGGCTGGGTCATATGGTACATCTAGTTCTAGATCCTTGAGGAATTGCCATACTGTTTTCCATAATGGTTGAACTAGTTTACAATCCCACCAACAGTGTAAAAGTGTTCCTATTTCTCCACATCCTCTCCAACAACTGTTGTTTCCTGATTTTTTAATGATTGCCATTCTAACTGGTGTGAGATGGTATCTCATTGTGGTTTTGATTTGCATTTCTCTGATGGCCAGTGATGATAAGCATTTTTTCATGTGTCTGTTGGCTATATGAATGTCTTCTTTTGAGAAATGTCTGTTCATATCCTTTGCCCACTTTTTGATGGGGTTGTTTGTTTTTTTCTTGTATATTTGTTTGAGTTCTTTGTAGATTCTGGATATTAGCCCTTTGTCAGATGAGTAGGTTGCAAAAATTTCTCCCATTCTGTAGGTGGCCTGTTCACTCTGATGGTAGTTTCTTTTGTTGTGCAGAAGCTCTTTAGTTTAATTAGATCCCATTTGTCAATTTTGGCTTTTGCTGCTGTTGCTTTTGGTGTTTTAGACATGAAGTCCTTGCCCATGCCTATGTCCTGAATGGTACTACCTAGATTTTCTTCTAGGGTTTTTATGGTATTAGGTCTAACATTTAAGTCTCTAATCCATCTTGAATTAATCTTTGTATAAGGGGTAAGGAAAGGATCCAGTTTCAGCTTTCTACTTATGGCTAGCCAATTTTCCCAGCACCATTTATTAAATAGGGAATCCTTTCCCCATTTCTTGTTCCTCTCAGGTTTGTCAAAGATCAGATGGCTGTAGATGTGTGGTAGTATTTCTGAGGACTCTGTTCTGTTCCATTGGTCTATATCTCTGTTTTGGTACCAGTACCATGCTGTTTTGGTTACTGTAGCCTTGTAGTATAGTTTGAAGTCAGGTAGCGTGACGCCTCCAGCTTTGTCCTTTTGACTTAGGATTGTCTTGGCAATGCGGGCTCTTTTTTGGTTCCATATGAACTTTAAAGTAGTTTTTTCCAATTCTGTGAAGAAAGTCATTGGTAGTTTGATGGGGATGGCATTGAATCTATAAATAACCTTGGGCAGTATGGCCATTTTCACGATATTGATTCTTCCTATCCATGAGCATGGTATGTTCTTCCATTTGTTTGTGTCCTCTTTGATTTCACTGAGCAGTGGTTTGTAGTTCTCCTTGAAGAGGTCCTTTACATCCCTTGTAAGTTGGATTCCTAGGTATTTTATTCTCTTTGAAGCAATTGTGAATGGAAGTTCATTCCTGATTTGGCTCTCTGCTTGTCTGTTACTGGTGTATAAGAATGCTTGTGATTTTTGCACATTAATTTTGTATCCTGAGACTTTGCTGAAGTTGCTTATCAGCTTAAGGAGATTTTGGGCTGAGACGATGGGGTTTTCTAAATATACAATCATGTCATCTGCAAACAGGGACAATTTGACTTCTTCTTTTCCTAACTGGATACCCTTGATTTCTTTCTCTTGCCTGATTGCCCTAGCCAGAACTTCCAACACGATGTTGAATAGGAGTGGTGAGAGAGGGCATCCCTGTCTTGTGCCAGTTTTCAAAGGGAATTTTTCCAGTTTTTGCCCATTCCGTATGATATTAGCTGTGGGTTTGTCATAAATAGCTCTTATTATTTTGAGGTACGTTCCATCAATACCGAATTTATTGAGCGTTTTTAGCATGAAGGGCTGTTGAATTTTGTCAAAAGCCTTTTCTGCATCTATTGAGATAATCATGTGGTTCTTGTCTTTGGTTCTGTTTATATGCTGGATTACGTTTATTGATTTGCGAATGTTGAACCAGCCTTGCATCCCAGGGATGAAGCCCACTTGATCATGGTGGATAAGCTTTTTGATGTGCTGCTGAATCCGGTTTGCCAGTATTTTATTGAGGATTTTTGCATCGATGTTCATCAGGGATATTGGTCTAAAATTCTCTTTTTTTGTTGTGTCTCTGCCAGGCTTTGGTATCAGGATGATGTTGGCCTCATAAAATGAGTTAGGGAGGATTCCCTCTTTTTCAATTGATTGGAATAGTTTCAGAAGGAATGGTACCAGCTCCTCCTTGTACCTCTGGTAGAATTCAGCTGTGAATCCATCTGGTCCTGGACTTTTTTTGGTTGGTAGGCTATTAATTGTTGCCTCAATTTCAGAGCCTGCTATTGGTCTATTCAGGGATTCAACTTCTTCCTGGTTTAGTCTTGGATATCTGAATCTTATGTGGACTTAGTATATAGTATTAGATATAAAATTCCTGAGACAAGTTTCTATAGTTCATAGGCACTTATTCAGGTCTTCAAATAAGGTAAATGAAGAAACCAGCCAACAAAATTCTGTAAACATCAAACCTGAATGAACTGTTTTAATATCCAATAAATATTGATTTTATGTTGTGCAACTGTACTACTCTTTTAAATTAAAAATATTGTTTGGTCTCTCAATACCCATATCAATGGATATGTTTTCCTTTGATAGGCACATATTAACATTAATGAAAATTATGTTCTGGATTAAAAACAAAAAGGAAATTATCTCCTTAAAGTTATACATTTTGTACTGCATGCAAATCACATCATTGAATAGGAGTTTGTTCATTCAATTTTGCTTGTGTGCCTATAAATGTATCCCTTGATATTAAGAGTTTTTATGTATCATATGTATCTTTGGGCCATTTTTACATTTTGACTCCTTAGGGGTTTTCTTTTATCTACCCCATTCTGCATATTTGGAAACATATAAATATACTAGATGGCACTATCATGTTTACCTGTGGTTTGACAGTAAGTATCATCCAGTAGATTCATTCCCTCTGCTAACATTTCCTGTTCCTTCTGTTGACCCAGGTAGATAGATATGGTCTGGCTCAGTTGACAATAGTGTAAACTATTTCAAGTCTTGTAGTAAAGAATGCTAGAAATCACAGGCTTTGGAACACAGTAGAAATAACTCTCTTTTTGTATTCTAGTCCTGGTGTTGTCACTAATTGTGTGAACTTGCATGAGTCTCAAACTCTTTACCCCTGAGTCTCAGACTCTTCAACAGATTAAATAAGAAGGTTGTAATGGAGAAATTGGAATCTCAATAGGGTTTTCAGAGAGAATACAATGAGAAAACTAGTGACAGGTAAGTGGAGGTGTTCTAGGCCTAGAGGAGGGAAGAAGAGTGCTACAAGGTAGAATTTCACTGGGGATATTAACCAATGTGTTTAGTAATGAAAAATAAGGTAACATATGTTACTGTGGGCCAAGCTGTGGAAATGTGAAATATCACATTAAGTTTTTTAACCTGGCTTATTTATATACCCATATTTATCCTTTCATATTTTTTGGACTTTGGCTTAATTTGCCTTTCACTTTCACCTATATCTTGTTCGACCTTTTCTTATTCATTTGCACTAACGTTGTTTGCTTTGCTTTGCACTTTTTCCAGTATTTCAGCTCCACAGTTCTGATGTCTACCTTTCCTCAGACACAAAAGAAAGAACTGTAACAAGTCACAGGTATCCTCGATGTTCAAAATACATTGTTGCTGAAAATTTAAAAGGATTTTTCCAACAACATCCAATGAATTTATCCAATATCTCCCCGTAATGGCATATAAATAAATGTACAATTTATTGTGTTATATTTGCTGAAGAGAAATCTGTCAAATGAGGATGTCTAGAGAGAGTAATAATGTTTTTATTCATCCATAAACTCACCAATCCATTTATTCATTAAACTGATATTTATAGAGCCTTTTCTGTGTGACAGCCACTACGCTATGGGCTAGAGACATCGTCCTCGTCTTCTAGACACTTAAGATCTAATATGGGAAACGCACAGTAGACAAGCAAACACTGACTTAAATATATAATTATAAATTGTGATAGATGCTATAGAGGAAAGAGCGACCTGCTGTGATAGACTACCGGGGTGGACATAATTTACACGGGGTAGTCAGCACAGGCTTTGATGAAAAGTGTGTTCTTAATTACAAGCCATGGCTTTAACTTCAAGATAAGTAATTGTTGGGAAATACTCGTCTCTCTTTGGCAACTATACTGACTGTCATTTTGCAAATCAAGCATTAGGCCATTTTTCCTTTTTTTTTTTTTTTTGGTGATTTTTGGACTTTCATTCATTCATTGGTTTGATTCAATTCAACTTGCAGTGGAAGTATACCAAGGATCATCTTAATTTGGAGTTTTGAACTCAATATAGACAAGCACATCTTTTTGTTTTTTTAATATTCAGTAAAAATTTTTAGTCAGAACCTCTATTTATTCCTAAGAATTAATAACATGCAATACCTGCTTAGGCTTGTAGTTCGTTTTTAGTGCCATAATTACACAAACAATTGAACAGGAATTTGAGTTTCTATGCACTCCCATTTTATTTATATTATTTCTACAGTTCTGCAAAATTGTTACTACTACTATTTGGTTTTGGCTGATAAGACTGAATCAAGACATTGTAGCAACCTTCTAAGATCAACAGTGCAAAAAATGGTAATGTAAAAAGTTAAATGACTGGCTGAGTGTGGTGGCTCATGCCTATAATCCTAGCACTTTTGGAAGCTAAGGCAGGTGGATCATGAGGTCAGGAGTTTGAGACCGAACTGGCCAACATGGTGAAACCCTGTCTCTACTAACAATACAAAAAAAACAAAAAACCAAAAAATTAGCCAGATGGTGTGGAGTGTGCCTGTAATCCCAGTTACTCCAGAGGTTGAGGCAGGAGAATTCCTTAAACCTGGGAGGTAGTGGTTGCAGTGAGCCAAGATCATGCCACTGCCCTCCAGCCTGGGTGACAGAGCAAGACTCCATCGGCGGGGGGGGGGGGGGGGGGGGGGGGGGGGGGGGGGGGGGGTGAAATAATTAGCTATCTAAACTGCTAGGTCTGTATTCTTTCTACTCACTTTGGTTGCTAAGTACTTCACATTTTTGTGTGTAAATTTTTCTTTCTTTTTTTTTTTGAGACAGGGTCTTGCTCTGTTGCCTAGGCTGGAAATGCAGTAGCATGATCTTGGCTCACTGTAGCCTCTGGCTCCCAGGTTCAAGTGATTCTCCTGCCTCAGCCTCCTGAGTAGCTGGGATTACAAGCATCTACCATCATGCCTGGCTAATTTTTGTATTTTTAGTAGAGACAAGATTGCACCATGTTGGCCAGACTGGTCTTGAACTCCTGACCTCAGGTGATCCACCCGCCTCGGGCTCCCAAAGTGCTGAGATTACAGGTGTGAGTCACTATGCGCAGCCTTTTGTGTAAACTTTAGAAATGACCATTGTGGGTTGAATTGCGTCTCCCCAAAATATATGTTGAATTCCCAACCACTAGGGCCTCAGAATGTGACAATATTTGGAAATGGGGTCATTCTAGACCTAAGTGATTAAGATCAGGTCATCCTGGAGTAGTGTGGGCCTTTCATTCAATATGACTATTTTCCTTATAAAAAGATAATAGAAAAACAGAAAATAGTAAAACATGAGGAGAGAACACCATATAATGACAGAGGCAAAAATTACTGTGTGCAGCTGCATGTCAAGAAATTCCAAAGATTGACAGCAACTCACCAGGAGCTAGAGGAGGCAAGAAAGGATTCATTCCCACAGGTTTCAGAAGGAGAATGACCCTTACTCTTTGACGTAGAAGCTGATTTTTTGGAGTAAAGGTATCTAGAAAGAAGAGAAGACTATCTAATAGTAGTACATAGTGGACTATGTATACTATGTATACTATATATAGTATATATAGACTATATATAGATATATATAGACTATGTATAGATATATATAGACTATGTATACTATGTATACTATATATACTATAGTATACATAGTCTACTATGTACTACTATTAGTAGTACGTGGGGAGACATATTCAAGTCAAATGCTCCTGGGAACTTGCCCACTTCTTCATCAGTTGCCTTATTATGCTTAGAGTGGGGCAGCCACCACTTCAATTTTGCCAGACGTGACTCTGCAATAGGTGTCTTCATCGTTACCCCATTGGGAATGGCAAACACAGGGAACTCCTTCCTTCTGGTAAAAGGCAGAACACTTAACCTTGTATGTGAATACGAGTATGCTTAATTAAGTAAATTTGATTTTTGTCAACAATACATTATTTTTCAGGGTCATATATTAATTTCTTTATTCACATGTCATTTAAATAATTCTTTCCTGCCCATCTCTCTCACTCTCAGTTCCTATTACTTCTTATCTTGTCATTATAGCTTAACATTATAATTCTTTTATTTCCTTTCCTCTTTCTCTTCCTCCTGCCTTCCCTCCCTTTTTTGCTTCCATCCTTCCATTCATCCTTTCTTCCTTCCCTCCTTTCTTTTCTTCCTTCTTTCCTTCTTTCTTTCTCCTATTTTCTTATCTTGTCTTATTCAGGACTGAATCCCTAGCATCTTGAATAGTGCCTGATTCTGCAATAATAATATACTCAAGAAACACTGGTTAAATAAATAAGTGTAAATATGTACATTGTTAGGGGAAGACATATACATCGTTATGTTCCATTAAACTATAAACTGCCAGAAACATTACTTTATAGGAACTTGAAACAATAAGACCATGAAAAAGTTCAAACAATCTAGCAAAGAGTTTACACCAGCCATGAGATATTCACAGCAAAAATAATGTTTATGATGCTTTTGAGCAACATAGATGAACCAAGCATCTTATAGGCCGATGGTAAGTAACTCACACAATAATGTTACCCTCGGTGAACAAAAATGCCCACAGACTTGTGACTAGGGCTCAAGTTTGGGCAAAATGAGAAAAGTGGGTAGACTTGAAAGAAATACAACTTATTTTAATATGATTCTTACCTTGAGTTCCCATGTATTTAAAAGTATTTTTCTGGAAGGTTTCAAAAGATTGTCAAAATGATCCATGGCACAAAAGAGGTAAAAACCTCTGACCTACAGTGACCTCTGATGGTGGTGACGGGCAGCCCTAATGATGTATATATCTGTGCCTCTAGTGAAGGCATAAGACTGAAGTAAAGCACTGCAAAGGGTTTTGATAATTTTAAATCAGAGATGTAAAGCAAATGGGTAATGTGCTATTATTGTCAGCTTAAAGGATATGGTTTTAGAAATTACAGCATTTTCCCCAAGTAGTCTTGGCTGAGATGGAGGTCCTCTCTGTCCTCTTTTGTCAAGTTAGACTTGATAGATATTTCCAGCTATTCATTAAATAATATCTAAATCATAAAGCAATAACCATCATATGACTCTCACATAACTATCTGTTTCTCAAAGAATTATAGCGCTGATGGCTTTTAATGGCCATTTACAATGCCAGAATACTCTTAGGTGATCTCCAGTGGAATCAGTCCAAATTGGTTACCCAGTGGAATTGATCTTTAGTTAAAGGTCAAATTCAATTTTACCTTCATAATTGAGGAGACTTGGATGTGAAGGTTGCCCCTTGATAATAATCTTCAGTGTAAAATTCTTTCTGTATTCATTTTTAAAATCTTTAGGTTAAAGACAGAGGAATAATGTCATCTTCTACCACCCCCCAGTTTCAAAAGGATTGACAGATTGACATGGAGACTATCAAATAGAGATTCAAGTCATCACTTCATTCTATATAAAGCTCTTTAGAGAAAGTCTCTATGGAACTGCAGCAAGCTAGACTTGCTAACACTTCACCAGATATTTAAGTCTACTCATCTAGTCAAACACAATTGAACAGACATAGACATCCCGCTGGGGGGTTGACTCTTTAAAACTTACATTACAAAGAATTAGAAAACGCATTTCCCCCCCTGCAAGTAAGGTGGGTCCCAAAATAAGAGGACAAAGGGGGTGGCTAAGCTAAGAATACCCAGTTGCTTTTTTCCCCAACTCATCTGTCAAACGATATGCTGCTATGGAATGAGAGAGACCAGAAGTCCCGCCACATGACAAAAAACAGTGAAACATGAATAGTCATTTCAATCTTATTATGTCCAATGCTGTGATCCTAACCTTTCTACCATCCTCCCTCTAACCTAATTTCCTTTCAGTCTTTCCATGTCTTTAAGTGGCAACTGCATGCTTGGCACCTATTTTTTTTTTTTTTTTTTTTTTTTTTTTACAAATCCTACCTCACAGCAGGTCTATGTTCTTCAAATCCTGCTACCTAGAGCTTACTCCCAATACTTGCCATCCAGAACTTAGTCTCGGTAATTTGAGTAATTACGTTAAAGCAATGGTCAGATCTTGCTGCTCCTCTGCACAAAACCTTTCAGTGGCTCTCACTGTACTCAGAATGTAAACCCAAATTATCATTTTAATTTGCCTGGGTTATTGCTGTTAACTTTAAAAATAAGTTTTATTTACACCAGTGTTTATAAGGTCCTTTTTAGTCTTTAACCTGTTAATTCTCTCAAGTCCTTTTCTAATACCTTCTTGATACTGTCGCAGCCTCTCCAGCCTCCCAGTGGCTTCTGAAACCCCCAGGTGTGCCTACCCTATGGCCTTTGCTCTTGCTGTGCTCTCCATCTAAAGACCTGGTCACCTAAATATCTTCTTGTCTGATTCTCTCTCTTCCCTGACATGCTTGTTCAAATGTCATCTATTCAAGGAGGCAGATTCTGGCCATTTATTACTTTAACCAAGTTGCTCTTCCTTACCCCAGCCCTTTTCTTATTTATTTTTTTTTTTTCCCATAGCATGGAACAACTTGTAACATACTCTGTACTCTATTTTTTTCAATGTTTACTGCCTACATATCAACATTATATTTCAAATCCTATAAGGGCAGGAATCTCTTTTTTGTTCACAATTCTATCTTGAGTACCTAGCATAATACCAACCCATAGTAAACACTCAATAAATATGTTTTGAATGAATTAATCTATCAGAAAATCATGTTGAATGTACCTTCAAAATATAACTTGAATCTCTATCATATCACATTGTCACAAATTCCTTTACCACTAACTTGGTCTTAGCCATCATTTTAATTTGCCTGCATTGTTGCTATTAACTTCCTAAATAAGTTTTAATCTACACTTTTTCTTGCCCTCCTTCCCTCCTTTAGTCTATTCAAATACACGCACATACACACACACACACACACTGCATGTACACCACAAATCAAACAAATGCAACAACCACGATTGTAAGCTATAAGTCAGATAGTGTCAGAGCCCCAAGTCCTCTAGTGTGCTCCTTTTTGTTTTTTACTGTGAGTAGAATCCACAGTCTTTCTACTGGCTTTTAGGTCCTGCGGGATTTACCTTCCTCACCTGTTCTCCTGCCTGACTCACTTCACTCCATCATGCTGGAGTCTTCATGGCTCCTTGAAAACGCCAGGCTCACTTTTGTCTTGGGCCATCTGCCTCTACTATTCTCTCTGCTTAGTATGCCTTTTTCCCCAAAAAAGCTTCATGGCTAGCTCCTTACAGCTTTGATATATTTGTTGAAATGTAACTTTCTCAGTGGAGCCTTCATGACCACCCCCACTTTAAATTCTCCCTACACCCCAACATTGTTATCTTTATTTTTTCTTCATAATACTAACTGCTATATCTAATACGATGTTGCATATTTATTTTGTTCATTGTCATCTCCGACTGGGGTGTAATCTTCATAAGAACAATTGTTTTCCTCTATTTTGTTCACTGGATGTCCCCATGGTCTATGAGAGTGCCTGGCACATGATAGGCACTCAATTAATAACTGCAGGGAGAACAAAATGAAGCATGTACTCTTGGCATTTGGAAATGCTCAAAGGAAATACATGTGTATTAGCTCCCCAGCAAGAAACAAATGACACATTTGAACTAATTTGAGCAGAGTTTAATAGGAGGACTATTTTCAAAGGTGAGGGAAGGGTATAGGGAGCCCACATAAGAGAGTATTTTATTCCCAGGCTAGAATCATTGCCAACCTCCCTTTATTCTTTTAAATGAAATCCAGAAAACAAGAGAGCCCTTTGATGTGGTCAGTCTTACTGGCATCATGCAGTTGGAAGGAGGAGGCAGAGTAAACCCAAAGGGACAAACAGATGATATTTGGAATAATACTGTTGGCGATTTTTCATGGTATGACTGAAAGAGGGTCAACAACATCTGACCGCTGTTCATATTCTCTCTCTCTGTGCATAAATGTATGGGTGGATATTTATATATACATATGTATGCATATATATAAATAAAAATATATGTTTTCTAGAATATAATTAAATTCTCTAGAAATGCATTCACCAATTACCACTATTTACCCAACTTAAAGGCTAAAGTTTTGCTTATCTTCTAAGACTGACCTTAGGTGCCATCCTGTACAAGACTTCCTGGATTCCTAGTAGCATTGGTTAGTTTGGTGCCATGGACTGGAGGTGGAGGTATTCATTTAATAGGTCATTATGATGTAAAATTGATGACTTTGTGAGGAATTGTATATGACGTTCACAAATAAATAATATCAAGTGATTGGAATATTGGGAAGGTAATAGTTAAGGAAAAGTGGTAGAGCATAACAGTGGGTCACTTCAGGTAAGATGGGGAGAACATCTCTGAAGAAGTGATCTTTGATCTTAGATCTGAATGATGGACGGGAAACCATGTCAGGGAAGTGCCAGAGAGAGAGAACATTTTAGGCAAAGAGAAGAGTGAGTATACGGATAAGTTTGGTTAATAACATTCTCAGTGGACTCATAACATAGGGAGGGATATCCAGAGAGGAGGAGACAAGGTATAAAAGTAGGCAGGGACCAACTAGATGATTTGTGACTTCATAGGTCATTGAAGGAGTTGGTATTTTATTCGAAATACAGGAAGAAGCCATTACATGGCTCTGAACCTGGGAATGACATGTTGTGATGAACATTTTTAAATATTCTCTGGTCAGTCTCTAAAAAATATTACAACTCCTTACTTTCGTGAAAATGAGATTGTCATACCTCTATCTCATTTTATTTCTTGAAAAGCATATTTAGAAATTTGTTTTAAATTATTGCTTTTCTTTAAACTTCCATATTTTACTTGAATTTATATCAGCCATCTTATCTGGGTTTCTTCTCTTTTTTTTTTTTTTTTTTTTTTTGAGACAGACTCTCGCTCTGTCGCCCAGGCTGGAGTGCAGTGGCCAGATCTCAGCTCACTGCAAGCTCCGCCCCCCGGGTTTACGCCATTCTCCTGCCTCAGCCTCCCGAGTAGCTGGGACTACAAGCGCCCGCCACCTCGCCCGGCTAGTTTTTTGTATTTTTTAGTAGAGACGGGGTTTCACCGTATTAGCCAGGATGGTCTCGATCTCCTGACCTCATGATCCGCCCGTCTCGGCCTCCCAAAGTGCTGGGATTACAGGCTGGAGTCACTGCGCCCGGCTCTGGGTTTCTTCTCTATGCTCTTTTTTGGCTTTCTGAATTTTACTGCCTTTTGCAGAATTTATGGAGGACTCTGTTTCAGTTTAATTTCTGCTAGTTGTTTGGATAGCATACAAAGGGATTTTACATCCTTTATTGTATGCAATTCATTTGTAGCACTTAAACTTAACAAATTGGTAAAAGACATAAACTTTAGAATTAGACTTGTAGATTCTAACCCTTACTCTACCACTTACTACTATGTGTGTTATCTGGGGCAATTTTTCTTATCAGTAAAATGGGAAAATGTAGTTCATAGGGGAAGATTACATCAGTCCCTACCTATGAAGCACCTAGTGCTTGACATATTGTAAATGTTGTAAGAGTTTGCTACATTGGAGCGGTAGAATTGGGACCAACCAAAAAAATACTTCTTCCCAGAGCCTGTGAATATGACCGTATTTGGAAAAAGGGTATTTTCAGATGTAATCTGCGTAAGGATTTCAAGCGGACACTAGTTTGGATTAGGGTGAGCTCTAAATCCAATGACAGGTGTCTTTATAAGAGGTAGAGATAGACACCCAAGAGGGGAAGGCCTTATGAAGATAGAGGCAGAGACTGAAGGGATGCAACTACAGCATGAGGAACCCCAGGAAACTGTTGCACAGCTGCCACAAACACTAACAGCAAGGCGTGGGGTGGGTTTCTCCTTCAGAACCTTCAAAAGGAACTAACAGGGCTGACTTCTTCATTTTGGACTTCTGGCCTTTGGCCCTGTGAAAGAATAAATTCTGGTTGTTTTAAGCCACCCAGTTTGTGGTAATTTATGATGACTGTCCTAGGAAACTAATACACACATTCAAAATGAATGTTTAAAGTACTTTAATACCTCCCTCAAATCAAGGCAAAATTCTTACCTCGCTGTTCTATTTCCCTCCTGTGTCCAATGCCCTCCCATGTTTGAACTCATCTAGACTTTTACTTTCAGTTTTTTATAATTGTGTGTTATGTCTTCATAGTTTTACAAATCATTCTTTAACAATTGTTTTAAGATTAACAACCATTATATTAGTAATAATTTAGACAGTTGTAAGGCTTACAAATATCTTATTCACCAAAGTTCCTTGAATTCTACATCTTTTTTCCGCTGGGAAGCTTTAAAATAGAAAGCAAATAACAGGTAGGGCCCTAACAATTGGGTTTATGAGGTGTGCTGGTGCTAAACCTCCTGTAATCTATGCAGTACATAGCATATGTTTATACATGTGAAATATAATTAATATAGGTAAATGTTATAATTATCATCATTAACTTTATCATCATCATTACATTTAAGACAATATGACATGTACAGTTGCAAACTTTCACATGGCAAGAAGAATAGTGAAAAGCACAGATTAAAAGGTGCAATTTTTGTGTGTGTGTAATCACTTTTTGCTTTTTACTTTTCAGTCCTTTTCCTACGTATCTGTCTTTCTACTTAAAGACTTAGTGTGAAGGTCAATTACTCAAGCCTGAATTAAAAGAGGTGAGAAATCTTTCTGTTTATCATGTATACGATTTTCACACAACACATCTACAGAGCCTAGGAGCATTAAAGGAAACGCAGTCACCTTTTATTTTCTGCCCAATTATTTACACATTTTTTGGAGAAAAGTGACAGGAATGAGCACTTTTTAAAATGTATATTCATTAATTTCCAAATGAAATTGCTTAAACTGACCAGAGTAGTGTTTGGGATCTTCCATAAGCAACGCTGACAACTGTCTCATATTTCATGGACTTATTTAAAGTGAGTTCCTGACTCACATCTGTATTTTGCCACCCATTCATTTATTCAACAAAGAATTTTGATCACATGCCCTGTGATGGGACCGGTTTTTGGTGTAGGTATTCCTGAAAGTGAAGAAAACAGATAAAGTCCCAGCTTGCATGGAGTTTTCATTCTATCAGGATTTCACTGACCATACACAAGCAAGTGAATATGCAAGTTCAAGTGATGATAAGTGTCACAAATACATTAACACTGAGAGAGACAGTGTGAAGCTATAGTATTCTGACAGGACTTGATAATACCCTGTAAATAACTGTTTTTCAGTGAGTGCTTTACTTATTTGTTTGCTTTTCTAGCTTACTTTTAAGTTGATACAGTACAGGAAAGTTTCAGTCATCCTCAAGGGAAAAGAGGTCCTAAAAAGAGGAAACAAGGCAAGACCTCATGGAGTCAAAATTGAGGTGTTCACAAGCATTGAATATGGACAATGACTCAAGCTGCTTAGGATGAGGCATATGGTCAGAATGATTCAGCATAAGGGATATACAACACCTTGAGGATCAAAACAAAGGTAATGTCCAGAATGTTACTGAATATGACAAAGAACTTTTAGACTTGAACTCCAGGAATGAAGAAGATGAAGAAAAACAGACCTCATGATTATTAGCTAAGGCCACTCCTAGTTCAATCATGTATAGGCACTGACTGTACCATCAGTAAAATAAACAAATATTATATCTATTTCATTTTTCTATAATCTGCTCATTCTTCTTATTCATGTGGCTTATCAGAAAAAAATTGCTATAATCTTTAAAATTCCTATAATTAGATTGATTTCCCATGTTATTTAATTTCCTTTGAGAAAATGTATTTAAATCTAAGCTTTTTGAATTAGCTATTGCTTTAATCAGACTCCCAAGCTATTGCTTAAATTGACAAATATATATTAAACAGAAAAAGACAAAAGAGAGAGAGGGAAGGTGGACATGCTGGAATGCGAATCAATTTTAGCAGCCAAGGAGCAACATTAGGGAGTGTCAGTGACCAAGAACCCAAATAAGCAAAGATGAGGGCTCCAACAGAAGAAAGGCAATAGAGGCTATCTTTACTCTATTGGACATTTTGCCCGGAGAAGTTTTAGGTTTTTACATTTTCTTCATCCATCTCTTACACTTTGATGTTCATTAACTCATTTTTACAATGAGCCCAGAGGTTTCAGTGGCTTTGGTTTTGCTATTTAAAATGGGCAATGGTGTGCTAAACAGATTGACTCACTCTACATTATACAGAATGCACGAAATAGTCACTTTGGGAGTAAAAGACCCTTTTTGTTCCTCATACCAACACAATCTCCTTATAACTTCAGCACATCTAAATGCTTGATATCTTATGCACATCCCATTTAGATAGAGCTCCTAAATAAAAACTCTCAGCATTTTCTCTTTTGCTCATCTTATTGGCATTACTGTAAAACTTGGTTCATTCTCATTCCACAGAAGCAGCAGATTTTTATCTTGATTTGATGGGTATAAAGTGAAGATAAATCTTGATGTCCATGTTGTTCTTTCACTGGGATGGAGAGCTATTGACACTGAGGGAATCAGGTATCCATATGCCTTTTAGGAAAAGAAAAAGTGCCCCAATCCCTTGTACAGCACTTTTGTGTATGTGTGTGTGTGTCCAGATATCTCGTAAGTTATACCTCTCCAAAATGGAATTGGCTTCCTTCTTAAAACTTGCAGACAAGATTTGCTCGAATCCACTGTTTCTCTATTCAGGTCCATAATAAGATGGTCTAGAAGTACAGTAAATCCACAATATTTGCAAGTGAAGATGGGTAGTCGCACACATCCATAAAATTTTTTCTCCAAGTTTCTTTGCAATGTGATTTTTAGGAACTTGGGACATTTTCTCATGAGTCTATCATTCTTCTTTGGCAAACTCTTTTAGCTTTCTCTATTGGTACATGGGATGATGGTGTTGAGCAAGTGGAGGCTGAAGCCCTCCAATCCCATAACCACCAGAATAAATTTTAACTCATTTGTTCTATTTGTTTACATATTCTTCCAGAATTCCACAGCAAAAAACGAATTGAAATTATTGTACTGGCTTCCTTGATCAGCGATATGAAATTCTAATTGTTTTCAAATTGTCCAGCTACAAAATTCCTTAAGATGTCCTAAAATGCCATTTTAAAACTCCTTCTCCATATAGAATTAATTTCACAAGAATATATGAGAAATCCTTAAGAAATTAAGACCCTGAACAGAAGCAAATCCAGAATGGCAATTGAGCGAGGAAGCTAAAAGCTATCTTGGTGCAATAGGCAAGAATAGTAATCTAGAGCTTTGACCTTTAATTATCACAGAGGTTAAAAAAATAACAAAAGATTCTTGAGTCTGCTCAGACTGGGACATGGAATAGCGACTTCTGCATAATGTCATGACCCTCAAGAGCCTATATGATCAGGGAAAAAGTATACTAGGGAAAATGTCTGCCTGTAAAAAGATGACAGTAATATCTTTTTACCACTGCCATAATGGAAAGGAAAAAGTTTTCAATGAATACGTATATACATAAAACAGTCTAAATTTATTATCAAGTTTAAATTCTTGTTTTCTATTTTGCGAAAACCCCTCAAACTGAGAAAACAGTTTATAGTGTTCCAGATTTGATAATTGCCCCAGAAGCCTAGCAAAACCAAATGCATTAATTTATATAGAAACCATCCCTAAGCCTACTCACCATAGAATTTTCAAAAATAAAACCCACGAAATATGAGTAGATTTTTTTTAAATGGATAAGCAAGATTTATACAGTTGACTCTTGAACAACATGGATTTGAACTACATGGGTCCACTTATATGTAGATTTTTCTTTCAATAAAGATATTGGAAAACTTTTTGTAGATTTTGTGATAACTGGCAAAAACTCACAGATAAAGAGAGTAGTCTAGAGATATTTAAAAAATAGATATGTTATTAATGCATAAAACATATGCAAAACTATTAATAGTTAATTTTCTTATTTACTACCATAAAGTATATACAAATCTATCACAAAAAGTTAAAATGTATCAAAACAACACACAAAAACAGAGACTGGACATGGCACCATTATAGTTGAGAGAAATGTACATCAGTATATAGATGCAGTATTGAATCATAACTCCATAAAATTACTGTAGTACATACTATACTATCATAATTATTTTATAGCCACCTCTTGTTATTATTGTAGTGAACTCAAGTATTGCCAGTATCTGCTTAAAATGTACTGTGATGCTAATCATATTCATGTGAGTAGTTAGTCTCTCCAGTAAATTGCATATTTCAGTAAAAAGTGATCCCTCAGAGTTCTCATGTATTTTTCATCATGTTGAGTCCAACACCAAAAACCTTGAACCCATGTGTAGTGCCACTAGTGATGCTGGAAGTGCTCACAAGAAGCAAAGAACAGTCAAGATACTATATTTTGTTAAAAGTTGAATAGTTCAAGATACACCATAGATTGAGGTCTGCAACTGTGGTTGCCCATCATTTTAAGATAAATGAATCCAGTGTAAAGACATCTGTAATAAAAGAAAAGGAAATTCATGAAGCTGCCACAGTAGCTGTGCCAGCAGGCATGAAAAGCTGATATTTTTATAAAATATCTTTTAATCTCATACTGAAAATGTAGCTTTTCTGTGAGTGCAAGATCGCTATAAAAAAGGCATACCTATAGACTCTAGTATGATTTGAGAATAAGCCAAGTGATTACAGTATATGAAAGAGTAAAATGAATGTGAATAACCTAAAGCTAGAGAATTTAATGCCAGCAAAGGATGGTTCAATAATTTTAGAAAGAGAGTTGGCTTAAGAAACATCAAGATAACAGGAGAAGTAGCTTCTGCCAACCAGGAGGCAGCAGAAAAGTTCCCAGACACCATTCAGAAAATCATTAAGGAGAAAGTATATTTTCCTGAACAGGTTTTTAATGAAGATGTAAGTGCTGTATTTGGGATTTAAGACAGGGAGGGATACGCTAATTCTATTGTTTTGTTTCAATGCAGGTGGGTTTATAAACAATCCTTCCTTCATCTATAAAACTGTTAACTCCTAGTCTTGAAGGAAAAAGATAAACATCACCTGTCAGTTTTTTTTTTTTTTGCTATACAACAAGAAGGCTCATACAAGAACTCTTTTTCTGAATTTCTTTCATTGATTCTTTGTCCCTGAAGTCATGAAGTACCATTGCCAGTTCAGAATTGCCTTTTAAAGTTCTTTTGATATTGGACAATGCCAGTGACTACCCAGAATGCCATGAGCTCAACACCAAAGACATGGATTTTGCCACCAAACACAATATCCTTAAGTTTAGCCTCCAGATTAGGGGGTCATAAGGACCTTTACAGCTCATTACATACAGTATTTTATGCAAAGATTAAAGAACCCTGATAGAATATCATGAAAGTCTGGAAGGATTACACGATTGCAGATGTCATGGTTGTTACAGAAAAAAAGCCCTGAAAGCCATTAAGCCAGAAATAAATTTGTGCTGGAGAAAACTGTGTCCAAATATTGTTCATGAGTTCATCAGAGAACCAATAAAAAAAATCATGGAAAAGATTGTTGATATGGTAAAAAATAGTGAGAGTGGTGGGGGTGAAGGAGTTCAAGATAGGGATCTTGGAGAAACTCAACAGTTAATAGACAGCACACCAGAGGACTTAAAAGATGTCTGCTTGATGGAAATGAGTACTCTTGAACCAGTTCAGACAATAAGGAAGAAGATGTAAAAGAAGCAGTACCAAAAAGCAAATTGACACTAGACATTCTGGCAGAAGGATTCTAATTATTCAAGACTTCTTTTGACTTCTTTTATGATGTACCCATCTATGATACGGGCACTGAAACTAAAGGAAATGGTAGAAAAAGGATTGATACCATATAAAAAATATTTTTAGAGAAATAAAGCAAAAAATTCAGACATAAATTATGACATATTTCCATAAAGTGTGCTTGCCTCTCCTGCCGCCCGTTCCATCTCTTCCACTTCTTCTGCCTCTGCCACTCCTGAGACAGCAAGACCAGCCCCTCCTCTTTCTCCTCCTTTTCAGTCTACTCAATGTGAAGACAACTAGGATGAACACTCATATGGTGATCTACTTCTACTTAATGAGTAATAAATATATTTTCTCTTCCTTATGATTTTAATAACATTTTATTTTCTCTGGCTTGTTTCATTTTAAGATTACACTATATAATACATATAATATTTGTTAATTAACTGTTATATTATTGAGATTACAGTATATAATACTTACAATATATATGATACTTGTTAATTAACTGTTTATGTTATTGGTAAGGTTTCTGTTCAGCAGTAGGCTATTAGAAGTTAAGCTTTTGGGGAATCAAAAATTGTACATAGGTTTTTCACCGTGCAGGAACTCAGCACCTCTCACTGCCACGGTATTCAAGGGTCAGCTGTGTAAGAATAACAAAATACACCATCAAAACTGACCAGACATTTTTTATGAAACAAATATGTTTCCTGTGAATGAATGTATACTTGACATTTGAATGCCAATGGATATATTAAAAAGCAGACCTGATTTAGCTAAAGAGAGAATTAGTGACCCGAAAATAAAGCTAATATAATTACCCAGAATGTAATACAGAGATAAGAAGAGAGAGACAGAATACAGATGATAATACTTAACACAGATTTAATCAGATTTCCTGAAGGAAAATAATATAGAGGACAGAGTCAAAATATTTCAGGTCATAATGGCTTAGAATTTCCCTGTAATGATGATATTAAATCACAGATTAGGAAACAGAGTTAATCCAAATTGGAGTGAATTTTTGGAGATCCACACCAATTTATTCTGTACTCAGCCTATAGAATGTAAACTAAGATCTTAAATATAGCCAGGAAAAAGCCAAACTTCCTCAGAGAAATGATGAATATTATGTTGATTCCAAGAGCAGAAATGATAACTATAATATATATCAATGTGTTTCCAATAATAACTTTAAAGTGATGGGAGAAATCAGTTGCTAACTTAGAACTGTACAACTGAATAACTTATCAGAAATGTGGACAAAATTACCACATTTTAAACTAAAAAGAAAGAATTTACCATGACAGCTTGTCACTAAAGGAATTCCTAAGTGCCTTTTCCAAGAAAAGAATAATTCCTGAGAGTCTTAAAGTGCATGAAGAAATGATAAGCAAAGAAAACAATAAGGCAATAATAAACTTAAACAGACTTCAATGATACAAAACAATAATAAAAATAGAAAATATATGGAGATAGAATATAGAATTATGTTTCTGGACAAATATACATGTGGGTGATTCGCTAAAAAAATTCTCTAAGGTCCTTATATTATTCAGGATTAAATTAATTATACCTGTTAAAATATCTAGAATCATCACTAAGAGATTAGAAACAGATGACATAACTTTCGACTATACAGAAGGATAAATGGAATAAACTTTTAAAAACTCAGTGCCATAAAGTCAGGAAACAATAAAAAATAAGACAAAAACACACAAAATAAGATGCCAGAAAAACTCCAATATAGTAAAAATTTCTCTAAATATAGACTAATCTTGATAGTTAAAAGATAAAATTTGTCTTTCTGGAGGAAACGGTATCTAGTTATATGCTGCTTACAAAGATATATTTAAATCAAAATAAAAGAGTAAGGTCAAACAAAAAATTATTGAAAATTTCCAAGCATTTGCTAACTGAAAGTGTAGCTATATTGACATAAAAGAAACTTGATGTTAAGCTGGAGGGCATTGCTCAAAATAAAGAGTATCTCCCCATAAGAATTAAAGTTTCAGCTCAACAGAATTATATATTTTAGACTTACAAAAAACTTTGAGTCATAACATAAAGAAACATTTACAATATTAACACAGGATCAGCACTTAACACACATCATTTAGTAGTTGTTAAATTAAATGTAAAAAATAAGTAAAAATATAGACGATTTTTATAAGTTGATGTATTAAAAATATCCTGCATCTGGTAAGATCTAAAATTGACACTCTAACATCACAATTAAAAGAACTAGAGAGGCAAGAGCAAACACATTCAAAAGCTAGCAGAAGGCAAGAAATAACTAAGATCAGAGCAGAACTGAAGGAGATAGAGACACAAAAAACACTCCAAAAAATCAATGAATCCAGGAGTTGGTTTTTTGAAAAGATCAACAAAATTGACAGACCACTAGCAAGACTAATAAAGAAGAAAAGAGAGAGGAATCAAATAGATGCAATAAAAAATGATAAAGGGGATATCACCACCGACCCCACAGAAATACAAACTACCATCAGAGAATACTATAAACACCTCTACGCAAATCAACTAGAAAATCTAGAAGAAATGGATAATTTCCTGGACACTTACACTCTCCCAAGACTAAACCCGGAAGAAGTTGAATCCCTGAATAGACCAATAGCAGGCTCTGAAATTGAGGCAACAATTAATAGCCTACCCACCAAACAAAGTCCAGGACCAGATGGATTCACAGCTGAATTCTACCAGAGGTACAAGGAGGAGCTGGTACCATTCCTTCTGAAACTATTCCAATCAATAGAAAAAGAGGGAATCCTCCCTAACTCATTTTATGAGGCCAACATCATCCTGATACCAAAGCCTGGCAGAGACACAACAAAAAAAGAGAATTTTAGACCAATATCCCTGATGAACATCGATGCAAAAATCCTCAATAAAATACTGGCAAACCGGATTCAGCAGCACATCAAAAAGCTTATCCACCATGATCAAGTGGGCTTCATCCCTGGGATGCAAGGCTGGTTCAACATTCGCAAATCAATAAACGTAATCCAGGATATAAACAGAACCAAAGTCAAGAACCACATGATTATCTCAATAGATGCAGAAAAGGCTTTTGACAAAATTCAACAGCCCTTCATGCTAAAAACGCTCAATAAATTCGGTATTGATGGAACGTACCTCAAAATAATAAGAGCTATTTATGACAAACCCACAGCTAATATCATACTGAATGGGCAAAAACTGGAAAAATTCCCTTTGAAAACTGGTACAAGACAGGGATGCCCTCTCTCACCACTCCTATTCAACATAGTGTTGGAAGTTCTGGCTAGGGCAATCAGGCAAGAGAAAGAAATCAAGGGTATTCAGTTAGGAAAAGAAGAAGTCAAATTGTCCCTATTTGCAGATGACATGACTGTCTATTTAGAAAACCCCATCGTCTCAGCCCAAAAGCTCCTTAAGTGAAATCGAAGAGGACACAAACAAATGGAAGAACATACCATGCTCATGGATAGGAAGAATCAATATCGTGAAAATGGCCATACTGCCCAAGGTTATTTATAGATTCAATGCCATCCCCATCAAGCTACCAATGAGTTTCTTCACAGAATTGGAAAAAACGGCTTTAAAGTTCATATGGAACCAAAAAAGAGCCCGCATTGCCAAGACAATCCTAAGTCAAAAGGACAAAGCTGGAGGCGTCACGCTACCTGACTTCAAACTATACTACAAGGCTACAGTAACCAAAACAGCATGGTACTGGTACCAAAACAGAGCTATAGACCAATGGAACAGAACAGAGTCCTCAGAAATAACACCACACATCTACAGCCATCTGATCTTTGACAAACCTGAGAGAAACAAGAAATGGGGAAAGGATTCCCTATTTAATAAATGGTGCTGGGAAAATTGGCTAGCCATAAGTAGAAAGCTGAAACTGGATCCTTTCCTTACTCCTTATACGAAGATTAATTCAAGATGGATTAGAGACTTAAATGTTAGACCTAATACCATAAAAACCCTAGAAGAAAATCTAGGTAGTATCATTCAGGACATAGGCATGGGCAAGGACTTCATGTCTAAAACACCAAAAGCAACGGCAGCAAAAGCCAGAATTGACAAATGGGATCTAATTAAACTAAAGAGCTTCTGCACAGCAAAAGAAACTACCATCAGAGTGAACAGGCAACCTACAGAATGGGAGAAAATTTTTGCAATCTACTCATCTGACAAAGGGCTAATATCCAGAATCTACAAAGAACTCAAACAAATATACAAGAAAAAAACAAACAACCCCATCAAAAAGTGGGCAAAGGATATGAACAGACATTTCTCAAAAGAAGACATTCATACAGCCAACAGACACATGAAAAAATGCTCATCATCACTGGCCATCAGAGAAATGCAAATCAAAACCACAATGAGATACCATCTCACACCAGTTAGAATGGCAATCATTAAAAAATCAGGAAACAACAGGTGCTGGAGAGGATGTGGAGAAATAGGAACACTTTTACACTGTTGGTGGGATTGTAAACTAGTTCAACCATTATGGAAAACAGTATGGCAATTCCTCAAGGATCTAGAACTAGATGTACCATATGACCCAGCCATCCCAATACTGGGTATATACCCAAAGGATTATAAATTATTCTACTACAAAGACACATGCACACGTATGTTTATTGCGGCACTATTCACAATAGCAAAGACTTGGAATCAACCCAAATGTCCATCTGTGACAGACTGGATTAAGAAAATGTGGCACATATACACCATGGAATACTATGCAGCCATAAAAAAGGATGAGTTTGCATCCTTTGTAGGGACATGGATGCAGCTGGAAACCATCATTCTTAGCAAACTATCACAAGAAGAGAAAACCAAACACCGCATGTTCTCACTCATAGGTGGGAACTGAACAATGAGATCACTTAGACTCGGGAAGGGGAACATCACACACTGGGGCCTATCATGGGGAGGGGGGATGGGGGAGGGATTGCATTGGGGAGTTATACATGATATAAATGATGAATTGATGGGTGCTGATGAGTTGATGGGTGCAGCACACCAACATGGCGCAAATATACATATGTAACAAACCTGCACATTATACACATGTACCCTAGAACTTAAAGTATAATAAAAAAAAAAAAAAAATCCTGCATCCAAAAATTTGAGAATATACAGTTTTATAAAAATTTGACTACTTATGAGGTCATAAGTGTGATCTCAACGAAACTCAAAAAGTCATTATTATTCAGAGCATATTCTAAGACAACAATGCAATGGAGTAAAAAATAAATATTAAAATTTAACTGTAAGATGCCACTACAATTGGAAATTGAAAATAGGCATTTCTTTACATCACTTACTCTTCATCATTTACTTCAGGCCTGTTATAAGATATTGAAAAATATAGTACAAGGATTGAAAAAGAATAAAATCTAAGATTCTTTTTCACAATTAATAAGATTGTCCTCATAGGAAACTCCAGCAAACATACTAAGAATTTCTTAAAAATTAATAAGACATGTTATTGTATTTGTTGGACATAAGACAAATATATAAAAATCAATTGTATTTCTATGATATGACAAATAGAAAATGTAATTTTAAAACAAGATAAAAATAAATGCTACATGAGAATAAAATTAATAAAAGAGGTACATGCCCTTTATAAAATTTAAAACCTTACTATTAAAGAAGACCTAAATAAATGGAGAGATATATCATGTTCACAGATAGAAAATCTCAACATTTTAAAATATCATTTCTCCCCAAATTAATGTATACATTCAATCTAATTTCAAAAAAAATTCCAAGCTTTCCAAGGTGATTATAAAACGAATATGGATAAGAAAATGGCTAAATTTAGAAGACATTTCTTAAAAAGAATCATAAGAGGAAACTTGTGATATATATTAAGACATCTTACAAAAGCCTAAGAAGCAAAACAACATTGGCACACCTTGGACAAAAAAACCCATGGTCTAGAATAAAGAGTTCAAAAAATTAACCCACACTTATGCAAACATGATTTATGATAGAGGTGACATTTCAGAGCAATAAGAAAGGACGGACTCTTAAACACTACTGGAAGAATCCGTTATCTATATGAAAAAATATGAAATTATATCTCTATTTCAAGTACTTATTAGGCTTTAGGAGATACTTTTAAAAGGCAAACTTTTACATTTTTAGAATAAAATACAGAAAAATGAACTTGGCATAGAGAAGGATTCTTAATATACATAACTCATAAAAGAGAATTAATAAATTCACATGTTAAAATTTTTTTAAACTTTTGGTCATCAAATGGTATCATAAGAGTGAAAAGATCAGCCGCAAACTGGAGAAAATTTCTGTAAAATATAGACCAGTAAAAGATTAGAATCCAAAATATGTAATGAAAATATAAATCAATAATTAAACAGTGCAATAGAAAAATGAACAAAATGCATCCGGGCGCAGTGACTTATGCTTGTAATCCCAGAACTTTGGGAGGCCGAGATGGGCGGATCACGAGGTCAAGAGATCAAGACCATCCTGGCCAACATGGTGAAACCCCATCTACAAAAAACATAAAACTTAGCTGGGCGTGGTGGCATGCATATATAGTCCCAGCTACTGGGGTGGCTGAGGAAGGAGAATAGCTTGAACTCAGGAGACGGAGGTTGCAGTTAGCTGAAATCGCGCTACTGCACTCCAGCCTGGTGACAGAGTGAGACTCATCTCAAAAAAATATAAAAAGAAAGAAAAATGAACAAAATGCATGAATAAACAGAACACGAAATATATGAGATAACATTTTTAATAACTATTAGAGAAATAAAAACAAAAATCATAATGAGTTATAATTTCACAGATTGAGTAGAAATAAAAAATTTTGACAAAACCCTAGGTAGGCAAGTATTTGAAGCAAAGAAGAATCTCCCACACTATTGGTGGTGCCGAGACCAGCTCGGTCAGGGAGACTGTAAACCAGCAGCGCTAGAGGAATTAAAGACACACACACACAGAAATATAGAACTGTGCAGCAGGAAATCAGGGGTCTCAACAGCCTTAACAGCCTTCAGAGCTGAGAGCCTTGAACAGAGATTTACCCAAGTATTTACTGACAGCAAGCCAGTGATAAGCATTGTTTCTATAGATTATAGATTAACTAAAAGTATTCCTTATGGGAAACAAAGGGATGGGCCGAAATAAACGAGTGGGTCTGGCTAGTTAACTGCAGCAGGAGCGTGTCTTTAAGGCACAGATCGCTCAAGCTATTGTTTGTGGTTTAAGAACGCCTTTAAGCAGTTTTCCACCCTGGGTGGTCCAGAGGTTCCTTGCCCCATTCCTGTACACCCACAACCTTCCAGCGTGGGCGTCATGGCCATCATGAACATGTCACAGTGCTGCAGAGATTTTGTTTATGACCAGTTTTGGGGCCAGTTTATGGCCAGATTTTCGGGGGCCTCTTCCCAACAGGTGGAAATAACTCTGCTGCAAAAAATACTGTGGGAAAGCCTTGATATTATTTAGTAATATTGAAGATGTGAATGTCTTATAACTTTACAGTTTCTTCTCTGGGTATATGTGGAGAAAATCTTACTCATCTGCGCCAGAGAACACAATCAGAATGTTCATAAAGCCCATTTTTAATAGTTCACTCAAATACATCTCAAGGGTTATTCAGCAGTACAATGTTTAAATAAACTGTGATGCACCCATACAATTGTGAAAATAGTTATGTAGACTACACACATGATTCTTAACAAAAGTCAATTTCTGAATAATGTAGTATTTTAATAATATTCAAAAATAGGCAAAGTTATGATAAACATAAAATTTATATTAGTTGTTATCTTTGGAATGTATAGCTGACGATGGGGAGAACCCTGGAGAGTCCTATAATGACCCTGGCGATGTGCAACTTCTTAAGCCAGAATTATGAGAGAGTTTATTTTTAATATAATATTAAACACATACAATAATATATACATATCAAGTATATAACAATTTTGGAAAATAATGTGACTAGGCATCTAGGCAACCTTACTTCTTTATTCAGGAGTCCTCTGGTTGCAAGTAAAATAAAACATAACCCAAATTGACCTAAGTAGAAAGTAAATACATTGGTTCAGGTAAATGAAATCGCAGGCTGGAAATGATGCTTCAAATGTTGCTCTTAAGATCATCCCTTTGCTGGTTCTTACTCTCTTCTGTTACTGGCTTCATTTGCAGTTGCTATGTGGTGACACAAAAGCTGCAGTAGCCCCATGCCTTTTCTAAAGAGAATAAATTTATTTCTTACAGCTCCAGAGACTGGGGAGTCTAAGGTCAAGGGGCTGCATTGGGGTGGGCCTTTTTCTTAATATGATGGAGGGCATCACATGGCGATGGGGCAAGAGCATGTCCACTTAGGCCTCTCTTCTTTTTTATTGAAAATCATTGCTTTTTTTAAATACTGGATTCTTTCTCCAATTTTTAACTATCATCCTAGATGGCATAAATAAAATGTTGGAACTATTAGTATGTTTTTATATTGGCATAAGAAAACCATGTAATTTTTAAAATAAGATTTTATATTGCTTTCTTACATCATAGTAGTCTTAAAAATGCCTCATAATTCTATAATCACATAAGCATTTCTCTTCTACAATTTAAAACTTTTTTTCTATGTGTTACATTTTCTATTGTGATATTTTATCACAATGTATTGTATTTGTATTTACATTTCTATCATCTTAACAGGTTGGGATCTTCTTGTGGATAATGTTAAATTGACCATTGAATCTCTAATATTGTTCCTTGCACTTCAAGGGCGCAGTGTGGCATAGAAGGAACCCATATTGATTAGGAGTCTACTAGATAACATGCTATAGGACATATATTACATACATCATGTTATGTCTTCCTCATAAGAACTCCATGATATAAGCTGTATTATTCTCATTTTTAAAATATAAAGTTATTACTTTATATAACCTGGCTAAGATAAAGCATCTTGTAAGTTCCAGAGCCAGGATTAGAATTTCAGTCTATTTGGGGCCCAGAATAGTTCGTTTTTCCTCTACACTACCATTCCTAAAACTGTGGAATAAGGTCTCTGGCATTCTTAGGATATATTTTTCTGGTCCACATGATCTCTGAATTTCTTTTTGAGTTTCAATAATGATATTAAAAATACAGATGAACATATTATTGATGATCACCTTATAACTTGGTACTATGTTTCAAAGGCTAACATTAGAATTTGTTTTCAACAACATTTTAGTATCAAGGGAACAACTAAAGTGGCAGACTGACTTTACCTTTTATTGCAGTTTCATAAATTGGCATCAGTAGACTCTTGAGGATGGCTACATTCCACTTGATAAATGTTTGTTGAATAAGCAAAGTGATAAACCTGTCCCCAAATAAGAGCTCTCCCTGGTGGCAGAATTTGGGATGTTCCTTTCCTCTAATACATTCCTACTTATCAATCCTCAATTTCATTTCAAATTCTACGTTTCATGTCCTTGAGAAGGCAGGGGCAAGGGTGGAGGTGGGGAAGGACTTGGAAGTCATGCCAGATGACTGCCAGATGGGGATGAAAGCATCATTAGCTATCACATAAAGAAAGACCTTGTGGAAGTCTGAGTTTAGGCACTTGAGTCAATATAACATTTAGAAACACTACCCGTCTATACCAGTCCTGCCACCTTACGAGCAATCCTTTCAAAGCCATGGGAGTTGAGCTACCCATTTTCTTCCCTCATCTTTTGCTTCCAGCCAATTCAGAATATTTCTTTCTGCTTTCATTGTGCCTGATGAAAACAAAGGAACTCTTAAGCTTTCCAAGAAATAATCCTACTACAACACATAAAAGCATGTGCAGCAGTACAGACATACCTCTGAGATATTGCAGGTTCAGTTCCAAACCACCACAAGAAAGTAAAGGTTGCGGTAAAGTGAGTCACATGAATTTTTTTGTTTGTTTGTTTTCCCAGTGAATGTAAAACTTATGTTTATACTACAGTGTAACCTAAGTGTGCAATAGCATTATGTCTAAGAAAACAATGTATATACTTTAATATTAAAAATGCTTTATTGCTAAACATGCTAAGAATAATCTATCTGAGCTTTCAGCAAGCCGTAATTCTTTTTCTCATGGAAGGTCTTTCCTCAATATTGATGATGGCTGCTGACTGATAAGAGTGGTGGTTGCTGAAGGATAGAGTGACTATGGCAATTCCTTAAAATAAGACAGAAATGAAATTTAACCCATGAACTGACTTATTCCTTCACGAAAGATTTCTCTGTATCACTCAGTGCTATTTGATAGCATTTCACCCACAGAACTTCTTTCAAAATTGTAGTCAAGATCAAGTAAGCTTATGTATTAATAATATTCTGACTTCTTTGTTGTCATTTCAACAATGTTTACAGCATCTTCCCCAGGAGTAGATTTCATCTCAACAAACCATTTTCTTTGCACATCCATAAAAAGCAGTTCCTCATCTGTTGAAGTATTGTCACGACATTGCAGCAATTTAGTCATCTCTGAGGGTTGGAATGAGCTTCTAAACTCTTGCTAATGTTAATATTTTCATGTCCTTCCATAATTCTCAAGTGTTGTTTTTTTTTAAAAAAAAATAGATTCAGAAGGTAAACATGCAGATTTGTTACATGGATATATTGTGTAATAGTGAGGTTTGGGTTTCTCATCACCCAAATAGTAAACATGGTGCCCAATAGGTAATCTTTCAACCCTCACTCCCCTTTCATCCTCCTCCCTTTTGGAGTCCCCAGTGTCTACTATTTCCCTTTGTATGTCCGTGCATACCCATTATTTAGCTTTCACTTGTAAGTTAGAATATATGGTATTTGATTTTCTGTTTCTGAGTTGTTTCACTTAGGATAATAGCTTCCAGCACCACCAATATTGACATAATTTCATTCTTTTATGGCTGTGTAGTATTCCACGGTCTATATATACATATACACCACATTTTCTTTATTCAATCATCTGATGGGCATTTAGGTTGATTCCATGACTTTGCTATTGTGAATAGTGCTGCAGGGAACATAGATGTACAATTTTTGATATAATTATTTCTTTTCCTTTGGGTAGATACCCACAGTAGGGTTGCTTGGTGAAATCTATTTTAATTCTTTGAGAAATTTCCACAGTTTTCTTCTGTATTATTTTTAGCATTTTTTATAGATTCATAGGGTACATGTTGAGATTTGTCACGTGGGTATATTGCATAATGCTGGAATGTGGCCTTCCTGTGAACCCATCACCCAAATAATGAACATAGTACCCAATAAGTAGCTTTTCTATCCTTATCTCTCTCCCTTCGTCCCCTCATTTGGAGTTCCCAGTGTCTACATTTTTTCCATCTTTATGTTCATTCATTATGTACCCATTGTTTAGCTCCCACTTGTAAGTGAGGACATGCAGTATCTGATTTTCTGTGTTTGCATTATTTTACTTTGTATAATGGCCTTCAGCTGCATCCATGTTGCTAAAAAGGACATGATTTTCTATTTCTTTTTAACTCCATATTGTTTTCCATAAAGGTTTTACTTTTCTTAGTGGCACTAAAAAGGTGAACCCTTTCTGGAAGTCTTTCAAATTTCTTTGCCCAGAGCCTCTAGAAGAATCACTGTCTATAGAAGCCATAGCTTTACAAAATGATAAGATCATTTTTTAATGTTAAGACTTGAAAGTTGAAATTACTCTTTCATTTATGCACTGCAGAATGAATGTTGTGTTAGCAGGCATGAAAACATTAGTTTTCTGTACATCTTTGTTAGCTTCTTGGGTAACCAGGTGCACTGTCAATGAGCAGAAATATTTTTAAAAATAATTTTTTTCTGAGTCATAGGTCTCAACAGTTGGCTTAAAGTATTCAGTAAACCATGTGGTAAATGGGTGTCTCATCATCCAGGCTTTGTTGTTCTGGTTCGAGTGTGCAGATAAATAGATTTAGCATCACTTTTAAGGGCTCTAGAATTTTCAGAATTTTAAATAACCATTTGTTTTGACTTAAAGTCATTAGATTCCTTAGCTCCTAAAAAGAAAGTCAGTCTGTCCTTTGAAGCTTTAAAGCCAAGTGTTGACTCCTCCTCTCTGACTATGAAAGTCCTAGATGAAATCTTCCAATACAAGGCTGTTTTATCTACATTGAATATCTGTTGTTTTGTGTGGCCACATTCATCACTTACCTTGGCCAAGTCTTGTGGATAACTTACTATAGCTTCCATATCAGCACTTGCTGTTTCACCTTGTACTTTCATGGTATGGAGATAGCTTCTATCCTTAAACTTCATCAACCTACCTCTGCTAGCATCAGATCAGATTTTTCTTCTTCAGCTTTCTCTCCTGTCTCAGTCATTGTAGAATTGCAGAGAGGTTTTGGTTTAAGGGAATGTTGTGGCTGATTCAATCGTGTATCTAGACCACTCCAACTTTCTCCATGTCAGCAATAAGGCTGTTTTGCCTTTTATAAATTTAGTTTTTAATTTTTATTTTATCTGTGTGTTCACTGGAGTCACACTTTTAATTTTCTTTGAGAACTTCCTCTTTGCATCTCCAACTTAGCTTTGGCACAAAAAGGCCTGCCTTTCAGCCCATCTTGGTTTTCAACACACTCTCCTCACTAAGGTAATCATTTCTAGCTTTTGATTTCAAGTGAGAGACATGCAACTTTTCCTTTCACTTGAACATTTAGGGGCCATTGCAGGGTTGTTAATTGGTCTACATTCAATATTGTTGTGTCTCAGGGAATAGAAAGGCCCAAGAAAGGGAGAGAGAAGAGGGAACAACTGGTTGGTGGAGCAGTCAGAACACACACATCTCTTGATTAAGTTTGCCATCTTACATGGGCACAGTTCATGGCACCCCAAAACAATCACAATCATAACATCAGAAATCACTGCATCACAGATCACTGTAACAGATATAATAAACATGAAAAAGTTTGAAGTATTCAAACATGAAAAAGTTTGAAAAAACTAAAGTTTGAAATATTGCAAAATATGATGCAGAGACATGAAATGAGTACATATAGTGGCGTTGATAGACTGCTGGACTCAGGGTTGTCATAAACTTCCAATTTATAAAAAGAAATGCATTATCTACAAAGCACAATTAATCAAAGCCTGGTAAATCGAGTTATGCCTGTGTGCATTTAATCCTCTAACTTCTCACACTGCACTTCAGTATTATCTCGCTATCTTATTCCCTCCTCCTCTGAAGAAGGAGAACAGCTGACCTTGATTAGTGAGAACCCAGGTATGGTAGGAACATACTTTTAGCAGTGGGTGTGGTTACCGTGCAGCAGCTCATTACTGAGGTCAGGCATAGTCTCTCAATGTCCTGGAACTGCTTACACATATAGAGAGTGAGCTTTCCTTCTCTGTTCTCTGTTCCCATAAGATAAGTGCCCTGAAGAAGATCTGCCATTTCTCTTTGTCTCTCTCTCTCTCTCTCTGGTAACCATGTATGAACCAGGCCTACAGTTCTTTCAGCAGGCCGGCTTTGTATAATCGAAGTCTATTCGGCAGACCCAGCTCTCCTTGAAGGCCTCATTTTAAAATGAAAATAAAAACTTTTCATCAGGCTTTGGTTCTAAGCTACATTCTCTAACATACGTTATCAGGAGGCCTATATTAGGGGGACAATTGGGCACCTGATTAGCCATTAGCAAAGATAATACCTTGTCACTTTTAGCTAGTGATCCTTGTGTCTATTTTCTATTTTTCTGACATGGAGGGAAGGAGAAATAATGACTCTTAAGCTTTGTAATCTCCAAAACTATATTTTGAGGGATCCTTCCTATGTCATGCTCTAACTTTTCTGATTTAGATGCTGTAGAGAGGCAAAGTTACACATGGATGATATTCTTCTGGTAGATAAAAGTGGCCTGATACCTTTGTAGAGGAGTAAAGCTGAGGTCCATCATGGACCTTGAAAATACAAACTGAACTGATACCAAGAGGGAGACTTTGGAACAAAAGGAATAACATTGGTTTGTTTAGAAAAATTTCCTTCATCATCCACTTCATCTCCTTTAATCCATTTCTATGAGCTGTTATACATGAGGGGCATCTGTGAAAATGTCTTTTTCACAGAAAACTAAAAGCAGCCACAATACCTGAAGTCATTATCTCTAACACCTGAGCTAACCTATTGAAACCAGAACCCAACAAACAACACTAGTATTAGTATTCATTTTAGAAAATCTAGTAATATCAGGGCAAGGTGCAGTGGCTCCCGCCTGTAATCCCAGTACTTTGGGAGGCCGAGGCAGGCAGATAACAAGGTCAGGAGATTGAGACCATCCTGGCAAACACGGTGAAACCCTGTCTCTACTTAAAATACAAAAAATTAGCCAGGCGTAGTGGCAGGTGCCTGTAGTCCCAGCTACTTGGGAGGCTGAGGCAGGAGAATGGCGTGAACCCGTGAGGCAGAGCTTGCAGTGAGCTGAAATCACATCACTGCACCCCAGACTGGGCAACAGAGCAAGACTCCATCTCAAAAAAAAAAAAAAAAAAAACACAGAAAGAAAATCTAGTAATATCAATGATCTTACGACTACATACTTATAATATCACGTGTGGAAGCAAATCCAGATATCAAAATGTTCTTTAAATTGACCAAAATGTATATAATTTTGTTTTCAGAACTAATAGGCTATTCATGCAAAATTAATGTGGCCACTGAAGAAGTCCTGCAAGGAATTCAATTGAGAGTTTGAGGAAAATGCTCTGATACCTAATTCTTATAAATCAGTTTATTTTACTAAATGCAAAAAAAAGTTGGGTAAATATTACTACAAATGGGCACCAAGTGAAAGACATGCAATGAATATTGCTTATGAAATATCTCCAATCCCTCACTGGAGAACTGTTATAGAAAGACTTGGAATGGTATCTTGTTCCATGTACTTAATATAGGAAACATCTAGAGTTTGCACGTTCTTTGTTACCAGTTTATTTATGGGTCTGTTTATGAACACATATAGGCCAGAAGTGGTGGCTCACGCCTGTAATCCCAGAATTTTAGGAGGCCGAGGCAGGAGGCTCGCTCGAGCCCAGGAGTTTGAGATGAGCCTAGGCAACATGGTGAAACCCCATCGCTACCAAAAATATAAAAATTAGCTGGGTATGGTGGAGTGTGCCTGTAGTCCCAGCTACTCAGGAGGCTGAAGTAGGAAAATAGTTTGAACCTGGGAGGCAGAGGTTGCATTGATCCAAGATCATGCCACTGCACTCCAGCCTGGGTGACAGAGCTAGACCCTGTCTCAAAAAAAAAAAAAAAAAAATTAAAGAAAGAAATAAATTAAACACATAAAAACCATCCCCCACCTCTATCTGATAAATCTTTGAAAAGCATCAGTGGTAGAACCAGATGGAAGAGCTAGAGTCTATGAATAAGTCCATGGAAGTGACAGCTAAGGAAAGGCAGGATACAGAGAAATGGATGGTAATTTGCAGACACGCTACTAGAGTCTAATACTATTTTGGGGCCTCTCTGCACCATTATTCTTAAATAAAATGGAGAGAAATAAGTGTTAATACAAGTGTAGAATTACACTACAAGTTCTATTTGTATGTAGCCCTGTCATTCAGGCAAAAGAGGTAGTAATGACTTAGAGATCAGATTGGCTCACTGGAGCACAGCAGTAGCAAAGAAAAGCCTCAAATGATTTACACAGAAGAAAGAAAAGGCAGGCAAGATTGGCCTTTTTACATTCAGCCACATTTCCTTCACTTAGTCTTACAGGCAGCTATTAAAAAAATTCTTTTTACCAAAATATTTAAATCATGAATTCATTCATGAAGGATAAATGAAGACATTTTTAATTTCTTGTGAAACAGAGAATGTGAATTATTACTTTTCATTCTTTAGGATATTCATCAAAATTACTTTGAGGAAGGCTCCCATATTTCAAATGCTCTATGAGCTCCGTTATACCTTCCAGTCCTCAGCCAGCCATAGATACAGTCTCGCAAATGTGCAGAGGGCATTCCCCATCAGCAGAGACATGTGAGGATAGATGAGCATTTGCTGCACGTGTGTTTATTTCAAAAACAAATGCATCTTAGTGACTCATTCCCACTGAGTCTCTCTCAAACATTTCAATTAGTTTTACACAATTTACAACTCTCTTTTTATGCTCATGTTTACTTCATTTACCTATGTAATTAACTCCCATAAATACACTAAAAAGAAAAACTGGTACATGCAAAATTTAGAAACAAAAAAATCATGGTTTTTCATAAACCCATACTTCAACAGAGTAGGAGCAGTTGCAAAAATGCAGGGTGCTACATTATTCAGTAGGTTTGAGAGGGAAAATGGAGGGGTTGATTAGCAAGTTGTTAGGCTGGACAGGTTTGAGAGAGCCTCTTCTGTATTATGTACCTGGCCTTACGTACAGATATAAGAAAGTGTATATTATGATACAGCAGCAGCTAGAAGGCCCTGTTCACTAGTAACACCCAGAGCCTAGAAGTGCCTGACAAATATTAGCATCCTAATTAGTATTTGTTGAATCAATAGATGATATGCCTATATAAGAATACAAAATCCAGATATCTTTGCTAAGTACCTATGTTTGTTTTCTTAACTACTAAAATAGTTATGTTGTTTTATAAATGACTTTTGTTGATTGAGAAGTGCTGGAGGGCTGGGCATGATGGCTCACACCTGTAATCCCAGCAATCTGGGAGGCAGAGGTGGGTGGATCACTTGAGGACAGGAGTTCAAGACCAGTCTGGCCAACATGGTGAAACCCTGTCTCTCCTAAAAATACAAAAATTAGCTGGGTGTGGTGGCGCATGCCTTTAATCTCAGTTACTACAGAGGCTGAGGCAGGAGAATCACTTGAACCTGGGAGGTGGAGGTTGCAATAGGCCGAGATTGTGCCACTGCACCACTCCAGCCTGGGTGACAGAGCAAGATTCCATCTCAAAAAAAAAAAAAAAAAAAAAAAAAAGGGAGGCCGAGACGGGCAGATCACGAGGTCAGGAGATCGAGACCATCCTGGCTAATACGGTGAAACTCTGTCTCTACTTAAAAATACAAAAAAAACTAGCCGGGCGACGAGGCGGGCGCCTGTAGTCCCAGCTACTCGGGAGGCTGAGGCAGGAGAATGGCGTAAACCCGGGAGGCGGAGCTTGCAGTGAGCTGAGATCCGGCCACTGCACTCCAGCCTGGGTGGCAGAGCGAGACTCCGTCTCAAAAAAAAGAAAGAAAGAAAGAAAAGAAAATGCTGGAGATACTGACAACATCCCAAGTTCCGATTATCCAGCTCCTAAGTGATAAAATGTTCTTTTAAATACTATTCTTCTAAACATGAATACTTCTTTTCTCTGGATTATTGCATAATGTGCCCACCTCCATGTTGTTGTAGTTGTCCCTGGATTGTCTTCATGTCACAGCTGACCTTTTACAAAACATGTGGGAGCAGAGGTAAAGAAAGAACAGAGAATGTGTTTATCATTTTATTGCTGTACGTGCTGCCTCCAGCACACTGCTTTGGCAAAAAAAAAAAAAAAAAAAAAAAAATATCGCTACTGAATTAACGAATGAATTTCCTGTTGTAGAAGCTCAGGACTAAAGTACAGGTCACAGAAATATGTCCCATAATCTCCCGTTGACAACACCAGCCAGAGAGCCTGGAAACAAAGACTTTCGTTCCTATTTAGGGAAAAGGGAATAAAAGGAACCCCCCAAGAAAAATCCATACAGTTTTATGATGGAATAGAGGGATTTGAGTATGTTTACCATGGTCCTGAGGTACAGAAAAGACCTTCAGGTGATTTCATAAGAATATTATGTAGATGGCAAAATGTCCTGACTGGGAAAGTCATGGAACTCCCACAACAAAGGGCCTTGGATGGCACTTGAATGATCGCATCCTGCCTCTTGATGCCCAAACACCTAAAGCACCTCTAGAAACAAATCCATTCAGTGTTAGGTGCCAGGATGCTCAACTCAGGATGGCACTGTTAGGCTCTGTACTGCCCTGAGCTCCTTCCCCTTACATCCCTCCTACGCTTTCTAGTTGGGTGCGTGAGCAGTTGACTATGTGGTAAAGGGGTTGAGCCATCACTCCCAACACTGGGATCCCTCTTCTTGCCAGGAATCAGCTTAAAATGCTGACTCCTAAAGACCCGCAGCTTGAACGTTATCCTGGTAAATCTGACATCACATTAGAAGAACAATCTTTAGGTTCTATATTGAATGAATAAGATCTTTGCTATCATAACCAAGATCTCTATATTTGGCAAATCAAAACTGGAAGGGAACATGAAGCCAATAGAATTTTTCAATTCAAAATGAGTTAGTCCATTTATAGAAAGAAAGAAAAAAAGAGTTATGCTTTGTGTAAATAACTCTGAGATAAAGCAGCACATTTTCAGCATGACATTGGTAGAAGTTCAGCATAGCAGCTTTGGAAAATCACTTCTTTGTATGGGCTCTTGTTATTTTTGTTTGAATCAGAATAACTTTCTAGATGATCAGGGAAGTCTGTTTTACAAATTAGTAGAATACGTATCTACATATAAATTAGAACCTACAAAATGATTCTTAGGTTTTAAGAGTGACTTCAGATTCTCCATGCATCTATACTCCTTCATAATTCTAACAATAATAATAATAAAAAGTACCCCGTATGAGTCAGGCACTGTGTCGAATCTTCTGTATAAATTCTTTTTGAGTTTTCTCAGTAGCCCCTCCTCATGTAGGTGTTATTCTCATTATACTGATGTAGAAACGTAGGCACAGAGGTTGAACAACTTGCCTAAGTCACATGGCAACGAGCATCAGAACCAGAGCTGAAACTCAGCTTTGCTTGACATGACACAAAGCATATGTTTTTTTCTTTATGCTTTGCTGTTTCATCGTAGATACTTTCCAAGAATTCATTGCAGGCATTTGTGTAATATTCTGAAACATGCTGGTTGTAGATGAAAGAGGGCATGTGCCACAAAAGTTTACGGACATGGCACCAGTATGAAATGATTTGATTTTTAATGCAGCTCTGCTGTAATACAGAAAGCTTTCCAATTCATATTTGTTAGTACTTCCATATAATAGCTTCCATAACACTGATCTTTTGAGAAGGCAGAAAGCAGATAAAAAGGGCCTTTTTTTGTGTACATAGAGAAAAATAAAATGCCTTGGAGTTGAAGTGATCTAATACTGAAGAGCAATGAACCACTATTAAACACTGGACCTGGTGGCTAGATGAGTCCTTTTTCTTTCTCTGTCTTTATCAACTAGTAAGCAGGCTGGTAACCTGATAAACTGGAAATCTTCCCCCCCTATACTCTGGTTTTTAAAACAGGCAAAAAGAAGGAAAACAAACAGTCTTTATAAATAAATTAAACCTCTAACTAAAAAGCTAATTATAAGTGTATTTGTTTTGTTGGAGGTAAGGCACATCTATTATCATAAAGATAATTAACTCAGTCTGACAGATCTAATAAAAGGACAAGTTTAGCACTGGCTTAGCCGGAAGCCGAAGGCAAGCAATTTTTATAATTACTAGTTATTGTAACTGGGCTCAGAGAAAATGGTCTGTGATATTTAAACAGTAATGCTAATTTGCATTTAGACCTGCCCTTTTTTTCCATGAAAGAAAGTAAGACTGGATTAAGTACAGGAAACCTCAATCGCTAAAATATTTTTAAATATATAAAAGCACCCAGAATGAAAGTCTCTTCATCTATAAGCTGAAGAATTTCTCTGAGTAGATAATGAATGCCCTTATAAGGCAAATGTCTTAACAATCGGCAAACAATTAAATAACTTAGCCCAGCTTTCCAATGCACAAGAGGAAAATACACTATCTACAATTATTAAAAACATTATGTAGTGACCCTGTTTCATTCTCTCTTTTATAGATATGCATGGTTGCATCTACCACTGGCTCTCTCTTGAAATGAGGGGATTAAAAAATAATGATAAAATAAAGAGCATTGCAAATAGGCAAGCAAGGATACTGACTTTGTAACCAATTACTTTCACTGTTAGAAAGATGAGGAAAGAAAAGGTAAGGTAGGATACGAAGGAGATGAATGATTTCTACTGTCACCTGGCAACTGCCCTTTAAGTAAAGCTTGTCTCAACATTTCACACCAGACTCCTTCCTGGAGCAAAACAAATCAACCTTTTTAAGGGTGGAAGTTACTCTTTAACTGCTCCTCTAATAAAGGCTGTAGAAATAAGTAATAACCAGTGTCAGAAAATAGGTTTGTAATACACTAAGAAAAGCAATTTAAGGTAAAATACCTGTTAGTCAAATACACATTTTATGTTCTAAAATATGGTGATAGAATCAGCCCATTACATTTGGTAAATATGTTGTATAATTTCTCCATATAATACCCTATCCACGCTACTGTTACCAAGGTGAATATTTAACCCATCAGCCTAACTAATTGTCTTGCCAATACTTGAAGAAAATGCTGACAAATATATGGCAAATGGTCTTTTTCCCTGCAATCTCCAGGTCTCTGGCAAATCGTTTATTTCTTCACATTCTCTCTGGCTTGCCTCCATTTTAATTTTGTTTTTCTGTTTCCTGAGATATTGTAACCGGGAAAGCAAGTTTGATATATTCTCTTGTTTTCAGGTTTGTCCTGAGGAGTCGTACTCTTTAAATAGAAAGAATAACAGTAAAAAACAAAAACAAACAGACAAACAAACAAACAAAAAAAAACAATTCTGGCCATGCATGGTGACTCAAGCCTGTAATCCCAGCACTTTGGAACTCTGAGGCTGGCAGATTACTTGAGGTCAGGAGTTCAAGACCAGTCAGGCTAACATGGTGAAACCCTGTCTCTACAATAATACAAAATTTAGCTGGGTGTTGGTGGCACATGTCTGTAATCCCTGCTACTTGGGAGGCTGAGGCAGGAGAACTGCTTGAACCCAGGAGGCAGAGGCTGCAGAGAGCCGAGATTATACTGGGTGGGTAACAGAGTGAGACTCCATCGCAACAAAACAAAACAAAAAAAATCCCTGCCTGGGTGACAGAGTGAGATTCTGTTCCAAAAAGAAAAAAAAAAAAAAAAACAATTCTGTGAAGGAAGAACCTCTGTTCCAAACCTGGCAAAGCAACGCTCTTCTCCCATCTCCATTTCTTTTTATTTTCCAATTGATTCCCACCTGTAACATTTCATGCTCGCTCCTCCTATATCTTTTACCATAAAAACCATATTCTTTTACACACATTTATGATATACATTCAACTAATATTCAAGAATGCAAAAGGTTTTTAGATAGATGCTCAGTAAAAAGAAAAGAAAAAAATATTAAAAAGAAAGCATGAGATAGAGTTTCTCCTGCCAGAGATCTCCACTCATAATATAATGTGAAAAGTGCTACAAGGGAAAAGCATGGGAAGCTATGGGGAAAGTGGGGCATCTAAACCAAATTCACCAACAGAAACTTGTTTTAAATTGTGAGAGAAAGAGGTTGCAGAGATGCCTCCAGGAAGATGGGTTGTGAGGGGATGGGGGTCAGAACATGCTAGATCCAGAGGACACCACACACAATGCCAGTGAAGGAAGAGAGGACAAGATTATTCATGGAATGAGAATGAGATTATTCTTAGAACCCTTGCCTACCTCTACTTATTCTTTGAGATTAATCCCTGTCTAGTTTTGGCAGCTCCTGTGAAGATTAGACAGATAATCTGAGATATTGTATTCATTTGTATGCTTCTATGTTTTTTTTTTTTTTTTGAATTCTAAGTTCTTAAAACTCAAGCATCGTACCCATGACTTCAGTTCCAGAACAAGAATCTACAAAGCAAGCACCAAGAAGTTGCGGAATGCCTGCAACTGAGATCTCAGGATAACAGAAATTAGAACAGTTTCGTAGGACAGACAGGTATCATTTTAAGCAACTAATTCTTATTCTTTTATTATTATTATTATATTATTTTTAGTTCTGGGGCACAGGTGTAGGATGCACAGGTTTGTTACATAGGTAAATGTGTGCATGATGATTTGCTACACCTATCAACCCATCACCTAGGTATTAAGCCCAGCAAGCATTTTTTTTTTTCCTTTTGCTCTCTCTCCCCTCCCCAACCACCCTCCGACAGGCCCCAGAGTGTACTGTTTCCCTCCCTGTGTCTACATGCTCTTGTTGTTATTCCTAACAGCCTCCTCACTGCCACAGTGTGGTAGATTTGAGGCATCAAAAATGAAGTCTTAAGCTTTTATGGGAGTAAGGTAGCAGTCTTCAAACTTACAGGTTTCAGGTAATTTCCTTTTATCCAGATATTTATGAAGTAGACAAACCAGAATTGATTCTATGTTTTTTCAAGGACCTATTCCAGGTCATCATTAGGAATGCTCCAGTAGCAATGGAGCTTGAAAAATGGGGGGAAAACTGATGAAATAGATGTTTCCAACCTTTCTCCACATATGGGTGGTCAGAACACATGCTTCATTTCTTCTGATTGCCAGAGGTCACTGTGTAAAGGCAGGGTTCATCTGCCTGGAATTGAAACCAAACTAACTATTACTTATATAGTCCCAGGTAGGAGTACATAGCTTTGCGAGGTAGGAGAAAGTTGCTCAGAGATAAAGTGTGGAAAATCTGCATGCTAAGATTCCATATCCTAGTCCTGCACGTACAGCATAATAGAGAACAAATAAATGACATAGAGTGGGTAGGAGGTCACAGTAAGGACACTTCGCCGAAGAAATGTGAATGCAATCCTCGATTTTGCAAAACAAGAAGACATGGTGCAACGGATTGTCAAGTTGGTTTGCAACAAGATGTGCACTTGGAGAAAGCTACATTTCATTACTTGAGAGTGGAAAGATCAGTAAAGAAAGAAGATAGAAGGCTGTGATAAGTAGGAAGAGAGGAGAAAGCAATTGCACACAAGTCCTGACTTTGAAAGGCTATGCTTATTATATATTTATTAATTTCTTATCATTGAATACAGAATTTAGAATTAATCAGATCTTAAACACTACATCAGGAAACAATATTATGCCTCAGATATCCGTTCTTAAAAATTTCTCTTAGAAATGCATTTGTGAATGTTTTATTAGAAGGAATCTAGAGGAGTAGGAGGCTCACTGAAATTTTAGTGACACTATTTTATCCTCATTTTCACTGCAGTATAATTGGTGGAATGCTCAGGAAAGAGGTTTGTTATAACTGTTATTCATTAGTGGAATCAGTCACAAGAGGTGGGGCAACACTGTCTGCTTTAAGTGTTACGCAAAGACTGTGCATTTTTATTTTTACCTGTAATTTCTCATACAACAGTTCTGTTACACAAAGCTGCTCAGAATAAGTGTATAATTCCTCTTCAGCTTTTAATTCAGGTCAACTTGTGGGTCTTAAAAGAGTGACTGTGGCCCTTTAAAAACATTCTCCAAGCTGTAGTATGTCATTAATCATAGCAACAGATACAAAATGTATTGTTTCCTTGCTGAGAATAGCATGTTTTCTTTGCTTATGAATTGATCCCTTAAACATTCCTCATGGGAATATATTTCTCCCTTCTCATGCAAACTGGCTTTAAAGTACAGATGTACTAATCTATCTGTAGGAAGTTCCACGGCTCATTGATTTGTGGGATGCATAGGTATTCATCTGCTTTAGACAGAAAACTGAAAGAAGGAACAATTAATTAAGTAATCCTGCAGTTATTTTTCAAAACTGAAATATAAGCAGTGACAAGAAAACTCCCAAGGCTTCAGAGTTTGGAGTTAGTTTTAATAAGCATCTGAACTTTTGCAAATTATTTTGAGGAGGAATAAAAATGTTGTGTTTTGGGTAAGAAAATGTATACACTACTCCTCTCTTACGGGGTTTATCATGTTCAACCTTCAGGTTAAGTCACGTGTGTAATGATGTGCATCTTTTTGTGTTTTTGTGGGTGCAATATCCTTTATTTGATTGCAAAAGCCTCTAGAAAGAGATTGTTATATGCACCACTACATATGTTGCCCAGTGCTTAATACAATACTTGCCACTGCATGCAGGTCGTCTACACCTTACATTTTCAAGACAGTACTCATTCATTACTCACTTGTTACCGAACACTAATTGAGCATCCAGTAAGTATCATGCCAAGACTCAGAGAGCTCACAATGAGCAGAAACTCACAATCATTATTTAGAGAAAAGTATTACTTGTCCCAATACTTGTCTTTTAGTTTTATAAACCAGTGAACTTTTGAGAAAAAACATTCCCATAAATACATTCTCTGAACTGTGCTCCAAATCCTTTTGAGAGCAGGCAGGATATAAATGTAAAGCAAATAAAGTGAAGGAGATTATTCGTAGTTGTCCATGAAATATTCAATAAGAATACATCGAGAACCTATAAGACGGAAAGCGCAAAGCGCAGTCTGTTGGTAGCATAACTATTAAAGACTTCAAAGAAAGCAGCAGGGAAGATTCTTCTAAAATGCATAATTAATTTGTCCATTAACCAGTTTAGAGACATTCAGTGAAGTCCAGCTCCCCAACATGACTGATGTGGCCTCTATGCTGTGAGCTCCCCATCTTCATTCTTCCCATTGCTCTCTGCACTCTGGGCATTCTGAGTGTTCTCCAGTTAGTTTCTTGGAGATGCCAAGTTCTCTCTCACTTCTGAGCCTTCATATATGCTGTTGTTTTTGCCTGGAATCTCTTTCTCTGGCACTCGATTGCCTGTCTATTACCTACATACCCTTCTGGCCTCCACCTAAACACCACTCTGAACATCTTATGTTTCTACTGTCTTAATTTTCAATTCATACGAATTTTGGTTTAGCGTCTGTCTTCTCCGATAGATTGTGAGCTCCTTGCAGGCAGGATTATACCCACAGCAAATGGTATGCAGACTGGTATTTACTATGCACATAGAAAAGATTTGTTACAGTATTGAATTAATAGGAAATGACATATTCTCTTCCCAAATTTCAACAGAATGATTATACAAGAAAATAAATTTAATGCAATAAATCTAGTAACCATATTTAAGAATTCCTACTAGTCAGAAATGATTTGGAATGTCTCAGTGATCTGCAGATCATTGCTTTAAATGGAAATAGTCATGTCCCTACAGACACAGTACAATAGTAAAAGAGAAATTTCTGCCTGATTAAGAGAAAAATATGTTTTTATATTTTATTCATTAATATAAAGTATTTCAAAATACAAAGTTATTGACACTGTCTGAACTCTTCCATCATTATCAGAGTTAATAGAAGAAAAATCATCTCTCTATTGTCAGCTATCAGAAAGCACAGTTATTTTTGTTTCTCTTCTCAGATTACAGTTGGTAGGTAATTTAAAATATCGACTGAGCTGAGACGGGCGGATCACGAGGTCAGGAGATCGAGACCATGCTGGCTAACACGGTGAAACCCCGTCTCTACTAAAAAAAAAATACAAAAAGCTAGCCGGGCGAGGTGGCGGGTGCCTGTAGTCCCAGCTACTCGGGAGGCTGAGGCAGGAGAATGGCGTAAACCCGGGAGGCGGAGCTTGCAGTGAGCTGAGATCCGGCCACTGCACTCCAGCCTGGGCGACAGAACGAGACTCCGTCTCAAAAAAATATAAATAAATAAATATATATATATCGATTGAGGTGAGAATATGCTTTTGTTTGATTTGGTTTGTCCTAGTAGAATGGAATAAAATGAAACATTTTAGCATCTGAAAGTCTATGCTCAAGATCTAGCTCTTTTAAATTCTGGGCTAGTAATTTAAATTCTCTGTGCTTCTGTTTTTCTCACTTTTAAAATGGGAATCATATAAAATATTTTAGAAGATCAATTCAACAAATTTTTATTTACCAGTTGCCATAATTTCGGTCACCATTCCAGACCCTTCAAATAAGTTAGATACAAGTCAAATAAATCTCAGACTCACCACTTACAGAACTTAAAATTTAGGGGAATGTCCAGAAAGGAAATTACTTTTAAATGCTGTAGTACTATGCAAATGACAAAGTGTTTTTCACTAACTTTGATTGCTTTCATCTCTGAATCTTGTAACTTTAAAGAATTTAGTTCTATGAGAGACACAGCACCTGTGATATTTAGTGATAACATGGCCTTTATGCTTGGAGAGACTAAATCTATTACCAAATTGATAAATCTCTAGCCAGGTTAACTAAGCAAAAAGATAGAAGACCGTAATCTTTAATATCAGAAATGAGAGAGGTTCCATCACTACTGATCCGATGAACATTAAAAGGATAATAAAAATATTTTATGAAACATTCTATACCTAAAAATTTGATATCTCAAAAATTCTTCTTATTCATGTACGTGAAATATCTTGCCATTTATTTAGATCTTTGATTTATTTCATCAGAGATTTTTAGTTTTCCTTATAAATATATTGTGAATATTTTTAGATATATATCTATGAATTTTATTTATTTGTGCTAATATAAGTGGTATTGGGATTTATTTTAAAATGACAAATTTTCATTGCTTGTATATAAGAAAGAAGATGATCTTCACATTTTAATCTTACATTCTGCAATCTTGTTATAATTGCTTAGTAGTTCCAGGAGTTTGTTGTTGTTGATTATTTAGGATTTTCTGTATAGACAATTATGTCATCTGAAAGCAAAGGCAGTCTTATTTCTCCCTTCCCAATCTGTATACATTTTATTTCTTTTTATTGTCTTCTTATATTAGCTAAGACTCCCATCACATTGCTGAATAGGAGTGGTAAGAGGGCATATCCTTGCCTGGTTTCTGATTTTAGCATAGATGCAGTTATTTTTTCACCATCAATTGTGATACTAACTGTAGGGTTTCTGGAGATGTTCCTTATCAAGTGAGGAAATTCCCCTCTACATTTGCTGAACATTTTTATTATCAGTGGTTTAGATCTTATAAAATACTTATTCATGATGGATTGATTATATGAATTGATTTTCAGATATTGAATAGACTTGAATACATGAAATAAATCCCATTTGGTTGTGATGTATACCTCTATTTTTATACATTGTTATGATCAACTTGCTAAATTTTTTTGAGGATTTTAGGTAGGTCTGTGTAATAAGAGATGTTGGTCTGTAAATTTCTTTTGTTACCTCTTTGTCTTGTTTTGCTATGAAGGTAATGCTGGTCTCAAAGAGTGAGTTAGGAAATATTCCTTCACTTTTATTTTTTAAAAGAGTTTGAAGGGAACTAGTACAATTTCTTCCTTTAAGATATTTAATGTTTGGTAGAATTCACCAGTGAACCTACTTGGGCCTTGTGCTTTTTTGGAAAGTTTTTAATTATTGATTCAAAATCATTAGTAGTTACAGGACTCCTCAGATTATCTATATCTTTTGGTGTGACTTTTGGCAAATTATTTTAAGAAATTGGTCAATTTCATCTAAGTTATCAAATCTGTGGGCATAGAGGCGTGTATAATATTTATTTTCTTTCAATGCCCATGACATCTGTAGTGATGTTCCTTCTTTCTCCAACATCAGCAATTTGTACCTTTTCTCTTTATTTCTTGGTTAATCTGGCTAGATCTTTATAAATGTATTATCCTTCTTTTAAAAAAATAGCATTTGGTTGTATTGATTTTTTCCCATTGGTTTCTTGTTTTTAATTTCATTGATTTAAAATTTAATTGTTATGTATTTTCTTCTGCTTATTTTATAAAATTTGCTCTTCTTTTTCTAATTTTCTAAGGTAGAAATTTAGATTCTTTTAGCTTCTAAATGTAGGAGCTCTAAAACAATAAAACCTTTAGAAGAAAACACAGGGTAAATCTTTATGACCCTAGATTTGAAAAAAAAAAAAAAAATAGATATGGCATAAAAGTCACAAGCAACCAAAGAAAAAAAGTAGAAAAACTGAATCATATCAAAATTAAAAACCTTTGTGATACAAAGAACTCTGTGAAGAAAGTGAAAAAACAACACAAAGAATGGGAGAAAACATAAAATCTCATATTTTTAAGGGATTTTTATTTGGATTAAATATACCTGTGGACTAAATATATCAATAATAAAAAGACAGAAACTCAGTTTAATAAATGGGCAACTGATCTAAATAGGCTTCTCTCCAAATAGACAAAAAGTACATAAAAAGATGCCCAACATTATTAATTATCAGAGAAATGCAAACTAAAATCACAGTAAGATACAACTTCATACCCACTAAGATGGCTAGGATCAAACAGATGAATAGCAAGCGTTGGTGAGGATATGGAGAAATTGGACTCTGTGTACACTGCTGGTAGAAGTGTAAAATGACCAGTGCAGCCACTGTGCAAAACACTCTATCAGTTTCTCAAACAGTTAAGCATGGAGTGGGCATATGACTCAGCAATTTCTCTACGTGGTATACACCCAAGAGAAATGAAAACATATGTCCACATAAAAAACTTCACACGTATTTAAAGCAGCATTATTCATGACATTTAAAATGTGGGAACAACCCAAATGTCTATCAGCAGACAATGGATAAATGTGTTATATCCATACAATTACTACTTGGAAATAGAAACAATAATAATAATAAAGTACCATTACATCCTACAACTTGAATAAGCCTTGAAAACCTTACATTAAATAGAAGATTCCAATTGCAAAAATTCCCGTATTATGTTATTTCATTCACATGCAAATCCAGAACTGGCAAAACAATAAACAAAAACCGCAAATCCAAATTTGCTTAGAGTTGGGGGCAGAGAGAGGAGTGAGGTGGGAGGATAAAAAGGTGAAAGCTAAAGGATATGGTGTTTCCCTTTGAAGTAATAAAAATTTTCAAAATTTTATTAACTGTGGTGATGGTTCCACCTATCTGTGAATACACAAGAAATTATTGAATTGCATACTTTAAATAAATGAAGTATATGCTATGTAAGTTATATTCCAATAGAGCTATTTTTAATTTGAAAAATTTATTCTTTCTTTTTCCTAATACATGCATTCAAAGCCGTATGTTTCTCTCTAAACACTGTTTTTCTCGTATCCTACAAACGCCGATAAGTTGTATTTTCATTTTCATTCTGTAAAAACATTTTTAAATTTCTCTTGAGGCTTCTTTTTTGATGTATGTGTTATTTGGAAGTACTTTGTTTAATTTTGAAATACTTGCGTGTTTTACAGCTATCTTTCTATTATAATCTCTAGTTCAATTCCATTGTTTTCTGAAAAGATACTGTGTGATTTCCATTATTTTATAATTTGTTAAGTGTGTTTAATGGCTCCGAATGTAACAGATCTTGGTGAATGTTCCATGTGAGATTGGGAAGAATGTGTATTCTGCTGCTGTTGGATAAAGTTTTATATAACGTCAGTTGGAATCAGTTGATTGATGGTGCTGTTTTGTTGAACAATTTTTTGATGATTTTCCACCTACAGTGTCTATTAATTACTGGAAGAGGGCTGCTGAATTCTCCAACTACAGTAGTGGATTCATCTATTTCTCTTTGTATTTCTGTCAGTATTTGCCTCATGTATTTTGGTGATTTCTTTTTAGGTACATACACATTAAATATTATTGCATATTCTTGGAGAATTAAATCTTTTATCATTATGTAATGTCCTTATCTATCCAAAGTAAATTTCCTTGTTCTGAGGTCTGTTTTGTCTGAAATTAATATAGCTACTGCAACTTATTTTGCCTAGGGTTGGTATGGCGTCTTTTTCTCCATTCCTCTAAAACTATCTGCATTTCAAGTGGATTTCATATACACAACACATAGATGCATCTTTTTATTTTTTACCCACTCTGCTAGTCTCTGTTTATTGTTATATTTAGACCATTGATGTTTAAAGGAACTATTGATATAGTTGCACATACCGTATTTTTTACTCTTTTCTATTCTTTACTACTTTTCTTTCTTTCTTTCCTTCCTTTCTTCCTTTTTTTTTTACCCCCCTATTTTTTTTATTTTTTACTATCTTTTATTCCTCTCTGGATATGAAGCATTTTATATGATTCAATTTTCTGTCCTCTCGCTGCATTTTTGCAATTGCTCCCGTTTGCAATATATATTTACATCTATCCGAAGTTCACTTTTAAATAAAACTAAACCATTTCACAAATAGTAAATGTACCTACCAACAGAGTATTCTCAATTCTTCCTTCCTGTCCCTTATAACATTGCTGTTTGTCCTAATGCTCTCCTTACCCTCATCTCCCAACCCCCAACTGGCACCGGTGTGTGTTGTTCCCCTCCCTGTGTCCATGTGTTCTCATTGTTCAGCTCTCACTTATGAGTGAGAACATGTGGTATTTGATTTTCTGTTCCTGTGTTAGTTTGCGGAAGATGATGGCTTCCAGTTTCACCCATGTGCAAAAGACATAATCTCATTCCTTTATGGCTGCATAGTATTCCATGGTGTATATGTACCACATTTTCTTTATCCTGTCTATCTTTGATGGGCATTTTGGTTGGTTCCATGTCTTTGCTATTGTAAATAGTGCTGCAATAAATATACGTGTGCATATGTCTTAATAGTGGAATTATTTATATTCCTTTGGGGTATACAATGCCATTGCTGGGTCAAATGGTATATCTGGTTCTAGATCTTCGAGGAATCACTACACTGTTTTCCACAATGGTTGAACTAATTCACATTCCCACCAACAGTGCAAAAGTGTTTCTATTTCTCCACAGCCTCGCCAGCATCTATTGTTTCTTGACTTTTTAATAATTGCCATTCTGACGGGCTTGAGATGGTATCACTGATCATTAGAGAAATGCAGACCTGAGTTTCTAGTCTATATTACTTTCCTTCTCTGAAAAATTTATTTTTCTGTTTCTAGCAAGGCAGATCTACTGGAAGCAAATTCTCATAATTTTGTCTGCCTGAGAAAGTCTTTATTTTCTATTTTGAAGGAAAATTCCACCAGATACAGAATTCTAGGCTAGTAGTTTTCTTTATCAATACTGTATTTTACTCCAGTCTCTTCTTACGTGCATGGTTTTTGAAGAGTAGTCTAATATAATTCTTATTTTTGTTTCTCTATTCATAAGGTGACTTTTTCTCTGGCTTCTTTCAAGATTTTTCTTTGTTTCTGGTTTACTGCAGTTTAAATATATGATTAGGTACAGAATTTTTGGTAATTTTCTTACTCTGAGCTCCTGGATATGTGGTTTGGTGTCTGTTACTAGTTTGGGGAAATCTTCAACTATTATCACTTAAAATATTTACTGCATTTTATTCTCTCTTCTCCTTTGGGTATTCCCATAATACATATGTCATACCTTTCATAATTGTCCCTCTGTTTATGGATATTCTGCTTCATTCTTTTTGTTTTTTTCTCTTTGCATCTCGATTTTAGATGTTTCTATTGCTATTTACTCAAGCTCACTGATTCTTTGCTTACTATGTCTAGTATATTAATAAACCCATCAAATTCATTCATCCTTTTTTATGGTGTTTTGGATGTTTAACTTTTTATTTTAACTTTTATACAGTTCACATTTCTTTGTTTACTTTACCCTTCTGTTTTTGTATGTTGTTCATTTTTTCCATTAGAAATCTTAGCATACTAATTGTCATTGTTTAAAATTCCCAAGCTGATGATTTTAAAATTTCTGCCATGTCTGAGTGTTGTTCTGACACTTGCTGTTTCTGTGTTTTGGTCTTCTAGTATCGTTGTAATATTTTATTGAATGTTGAGTATGATATACTAGGCCCTCTTCAGTTTTTTTAAGGAGTCTGAGGTTAACATTCATTCTTCTCTAAGTGGTAGAATTTGCCGGTGAAACCAGTGGGTCCTGAGCTGTTCTTGTTGGGAGATACTGGATTACTAATTGAATCTTCATACTCTTTATTGGTCTGACCTATAAATTCAACCAATAGGATGAAAAACTTGCATATTAGAAACTACAAAACATTAATTAAAAAATTAAAATGATAAAAATAAATAGAAAGACATCTATATTCATAGATTGAATAACATATTATTAAAAACGTCCATACCATACAAAGTGATCTATAGATTCAATGCTATCCCCATCAAAATCCCAATGGTATATTTTTACAGAAATAAGAAAAAATTCTAATATTGATCTGGACCACAAAAGGCCTAGAATAGCAAAATCAATTTTGAGAAAGAAGAAACGTGGATGCATCACACTTCCTGATTTCCAACTATATTACGGCACAGCATTTAAAACAGTACAGTACCGGTATAAACACAGGCATATAGACCAACAGAGCAGAATACACAGACAGAAATACAGTATTCTTTCCTTTATTCATGGTTTCACCTTCCAGAACTTTAGTTACACATAATCAATCATGGTCTGAAAATATTAAATAGAAAATAACAGAAATAATTTATCAGGGTTAAATTGTGCACTGTTCTAGGTAGTGTGATGAAATCTCACACTGCCCCACACTGTCCTATCCCATATAAGAATTCCCTCCTTTGTCCGTCACATCCACACTACACATGTTACCCTCCTGTTGGGCACTTGGTAGCCATTTCTGACATCAAAGATCACAAGGAGAAGAGAGTGGGCACAGTACAATAAGATATTTTGAAAGAGAGACAGACTGAGAGAATTAACAACTTTTATTATAGTATATTGTTATAATTATTCTATTTTATTATTAGTTGCTGTTAATCTCTTGCTGTGCCTAATTTATATTAAAATGTATGTTTGTGTGTACATATGTATAAAACATAGTTTATATACATATTTGTATATATGTATAACAGTTTATATACACATATGTGTGTATATAACATATATGTGATAGATAGATAGATAGATAGATAGATAGATAGATAGATAGATAGAGTATTTCTAGGGTTCCCTACTGTTCACAGTTTAGACATCCACTTGGGGGCTTGGAACACTTCCTCCACAAATAAAAGAGAACTACTGGAAGCTCACAGATATATGGTCAACTGCCAAGAATACATAATAGGTAAAATATAGTCTTTCAACAAATGCTGTTGGAAAACTGGATATTCATATGCAAAAAAATGGGCCTTATGCCATACACATAACTCAAAATTGATTGACAAATTAAACACAAGATTTGACAATGTAAAACTATTAGAAGAAAAAACAGGATAAAAGCTCCTTGATATGGATTTTGGCAGTAATTTATTGGTTATGTCACCAAAAGGATAGGCGACAAAAGCAAAAATAGATTAAGTGAGACTAAGTCAGACTAAAATCTTCTCTACAGCAAAGAAAACAATCAACAGAGTAAAAAGGAAACCTACAAACGGGAGAAATATTTATAAACCATATATCTGATAAGGGGATAGTATGCAAATTTTATAAGGAACTCCTACAACCAAAAGTAATAAATAAATAAACAATCTAAATTTAAAAATGGGTATTGAAAAGCAATTTCTCCAAAGAAGACATACAAATGGTTAATAGGCATATAAAAATGTGCTAAACATCACTAAATATCAGGAAAATGAAAATCAAAACCACAATGAGATATCACCCTAATACCTGTTAGGATGGCTATTAATATTTTTTAGATGCTAAGAGATGCTGGCAAGGATGTGGAGATACTGGAACCACGTATGCCATTGGTGGAAATGTAAAATAATGCAACCGCTATGGAAAACAGTATGGAGATTCCTCAACAAATTAAAAATAGAACTACTTTGTGATCCAGCAATCCCACTTCTGGGTATATATGCAAAATAATAAAAATCACTATCTTGAAGAGATATCTTTACTCCCATGTTCACTGCGACATTATTCAAAATCGCCAAGATATGAAAACAACTAAAATGTTCATCAGTGGATGAACAGAAAATGAAAATGTGGCATATATATGAATGGACGATCAATCGATCTTTAAAAAGAAGGAAATCCTATTATTTATGTAAACGTGGATGAACTTGGAAAACATTATGCTTAGTGAAATAAGCCAGTCACGGAAAGACATATATTGAATGAATCTATTTATTTGAGGTATGTAAAATAGTTAAACTCACAGAAGCAGAAAATAGAGCGAAGGTTGCCAGGGTCTGGGGGCAAGAGTTATAAGGGGGTGTTGCTTAATGGATATAAATTTTAATTATGCAGGATGAATATGTTCTAGAGATCTGCTCTTCAGTATAGTGTCTATGTAGTTAACAATGCAATATTGTGCACATTAAAACCTGTTGAGTGGGGGGCGGAGCAAGATGGCCGAATAGAAACAGCTCCAGTCTCTAGCTACCAGCGTGAGCGACACAGAGGACAGGTGATTTCTGCATTTTCAACTGAGGTACTGGGTTTATCTCACTAGGGAGTGCCGGACAATCGGTGCTGGTCAGCTGCTGCAGCCCGACCAGCGAGAGCTGAAGCAGGGTGAGGCATCAGCTCACCTGGGAAGCGCAAGGGGGAAGGGAATCCCTTTTCCTAGCCACGGGAACTGAGACACACAACACCTGGAATATTGGGTAACTCCCACCTCAATACTGCACTTTAAGCAAATGAGCACACCAGGTGATTATATCCCACACCGGGCCGGGAGGGTACCACGCCCACGGAGCCTCCCTCATTGCTAGGACAGCAGTCTGCCATCTAACTGCAAGGCAGCAGCAAGGCTGGGGGAGGGGCGCCCACCATTGCTGAGGCTTAAGTAAGTAAACAAAGCCCTGGGAAGATGGAACTGGGTGGAGCTCACAGCAGCTCAAGGAGCCCTGCCAGTCTCTGTAGACTCCACCTCTGGGGACAGGGCACAGCTAAACAACAACAACAACAACAACAAAGCAGCAGAAACCTCTGCAGACGCAAACGACTCTGTCTGACAGCTTTGAAGAGAGCAGTGGATCTCCCAACACGGAGGTTGAGATCTGAGAACGGACAGACTGCCTGCTCAAGTGGGTCCCTGAACCCTGAGTAGCCTAACTGGGAGACATCCTCCACTAGGGGCAGACTGACACCCTACACCTCACACAGTGGAGTACACCCCTGAGAGGAAGCTTCCAAAGCAAGAATCAGACAGGTACACTCGCTGTCCAGCAGTATTCTATCTTCTGCAGCCTCTGCTGCTGACACCCAGGCAAACAGGGTCTGGAGTGGACCTCAAGCAATCTCCAACAGACCTACAGCTGAGGGTCCTGACTGTTAGAAGGAAAACTAACAAACAGGAAGGACACCTATACCAAAACCCCATCAGTACATCACCATCATCAACAACCAGAGGCAGATAAAACCACAAAGATGGGGAAAAAGCAGGGCAGAAAAGCTGGAAATTCAAAGAATAAGAGCGCATCTTCCCCTCCAAAGGAATGCAGCTCCTTTGGCGTCACGCTACCTGACTTCAAACTATACTACAAGGCTACAGTAACCAAAACAGCATGGTACTGGTACCAAAACAGAGATATAGACCAATGGAACAGAACAGAGTCCTCAGAAATAATACCACACATCTACAGCCATCTGATCTTTGACAAACCTGAGAGAAACAAGAAATGGGGAAAGGATTCCCTATTTAATAAATGGTGCTGGGAAAATTGGCTAGCCATAAGTAGAAAGCTGAAACTGGATCCTTTCCTTACCCCTTATACGAAGATTAATTCAAGATGGATTAGAGACTTAAATGTTAGACCTAATACCATAAAAACCCTAGAAGAAAATCTAGGTAGTACCATTCAGGACATAGGCATGGGCAAGGACTTCATGTCTAAAACACCAAAAGCAGCTACAACAAAAGCCAAAATTGACAAATGGGATCTCATTAAACTAAAGAGCTTCTGCACAACAAAAGAAACTACCATCAGAGTGAACAGGCAACCTACAGAATGGGAGAAAATTTTTGCAACCTACTCATCTGACAAAGGGCTAATATCCAGAACCTACAAAGAACTCAAACAAATTTACAAGAAAAAAACAACCCCATCAAAAAGTGGGGAAAGGATATGAACAGACATTTCTCAAAAGAAGACATTCATACAGCCAACAGACACATGAAAAAATGCTCATCATCACTCGCCATCAGAGAAATGCAAATCAAAACCACAATGAGATACCATCTCACAACAGTTAGAATGGCAATCATTAAAAAGTCAGGCAACAACAGGTGCTGGAGAGGATGTGGAGAAATAGGAACACTTTTACACTGTTGGTGGGATTGTAAACTAGTTCAACCATTATGGAAAACAGTATGGCGATTCCTCAATGATCTAGAACTAGAAGTACCATATGACCCAGCCATCCCATTACTGGGTATATACCCAAAGGATTACAAATCATGCTGCTATAAAGACACATGCACATGTATGTTTATTGTGGCACTATTCACAATAGCAAAGACTTGGAATCAACCCAAATGTCCATCAGTGACAGACTGGATTAAGAAAATGTGGCACATATACACCATGGAATATTATGCAGCCATAAAAAAGGATGAGTTTGAGTCCTTTGTAGGGACATGGATGCAGCTGGAAACCATCATTCTCAGCAAACTATCATAAGAACAGAAAACCAAACACCGCATGTCCTCACTCATAGGTGGGAACTGAACAATGAGATCACTTGGACTCGGGAAGGGGAACATCACACACCAGGGCCTATCACAGGGAGGGGGGAGGGGGGAGGGATTGCACTGGGAGTTATACCTGATGTAAATGACGAGTTGATGGGTGCTGACGAGTTGATGGGTGCAGCATACCAACATGGCACAAATATACATATGTAACAAACCTGCACGTTATGCACATGTACCCTAGAACTTAAAGTATAATAAAAAAAAAAAAAAAAAAAACCTGTTGAGAGGGGAATTCTCATATTAAGTGCTATTAACAACAACAAAAACGCACAAAGGGACATAGGAAACTTTTGGAGGTGATGAATATGTTTATTATCTTGATTGTGGCAGTGTTACCATGGGTGTATGCACATTTCCAAATTCATCACATAGTATACATTAAATACATGTAGTTTTTTTGTATATCAGTTATACCACAATAAAGCTGTTCTACAAATTGCTTCATTTTCTCCCAAGTTTTCAAGGGGTTTTAAAAATCAGAAATAGTTGCTGAGTCTTCTACATTTTTTTTTCTGCATCAAATGAAATGATAGTATGGGTTTTCTTCGTTTATCCAACATGATGAATTATCTTAATTTTTGAGTCCCTGGTCCAGAATTCCAGGGATAAACTCCACATTTTATGACATATTATCTTTTTTATATACTTCTGAATGCAGCAGGCTAATATTTTTCTTGAGAAGTTTTGTGTTTATATTCATGGGAAATACTGTTCTGTACTTTTCTTGCAATGTCCTTATCTCATTTTGATCTCTTAAAATGAGCTGAGATGTTCTCGCTCCTATTTTCTAGAACACACTTTGCAAAATTAGTTATATATATTTCCTTAACTATTTAGTAGAATTCACAAGAGCAAATACCTGGGAATGTGGTTTTCTTGTTGGAAAAGTTTTAATTATGAGTTCAATTTCTTTAACTGATATATAATTATTCTGTTATCTGTTTTTCCATGAGTGAATTTTGGTATTATGTATCTTTCAATGAATTTGTGCTACTACCTCAAGTTGCAAATTTATAGAAATAGGGTTTTTATATTATCCTTTTATTCTTGTTAATATCCGTGGGGTCTGTGTTGTGTGTTGTTCATTTTATTCCTTTAATTCTATTAATGTTTGTGGGGTCTGCAGACACATTATCTCTTTCAATTCTGACATGATAAATGGTGTGTTTTTACTTATTTTCTTAGTTTGGATAGAAATTTATTAATTTTATCCGTTGTTCATTGATTTTATCTAATGACTTTCTATTTTTATCATTATTTTTATTTTCTGTTTGCTTTGGTTTAAGTTTACTCTTTAGTTTATGTTTCTAATTTCTTAAGGTAGAAGCTTAGATTATTTGACCCTTTTTTCTATTCTAATACAAACATTAAATGGTATAAACTTCACAGTGACCATTCATGTAGCTGCATACCACAAACTTGACTATGTTGTGTTTTTGTGGTTATTCAATCCAAAATATTTTTCAATTTCCCTTAAGAGTTTCTACTTAATTCATGGATAAGACATAATTAAATGTGTGCTATTTACTTTCCAAATATTTAGATGTTTTTTCAGGTATCTTTCTGTTATTGGCTTCTAGTTTCATTCCATTATGGCCAATAAATATACTGTGTGTAATTTCTGATCTCTAAGTTTGTTGAGATTTGTTTTGTGACCCAGAATTCAGTCTGTCTTGATGAACGTTGTATACACATTTGAAAAGTAAGTGTACTCTGATGTTTTTGGGCGGGACATCTCTAAATGTAAAATAGGTCTATTTGGTTACAGGGTAATTCAATTCTTGTATATTCTGATTTTTCTTCACTTCTTTCAATGACTGATACTGTCAATTATTGATAAATATATGAGTGAAGTCTCCAAATATGATTTTGGATTTTCTTTTAATTCTATAAGTATTTAATCAAGTACTTACAAATCCTGCTAAGCACATACACATTTATAATTGCTATATGTTCTTGAAAAACTGACTATGTTACCATTATGAAACTTCTTATTTTAAAGTCAGCTACTTTCTTTTGGCTAGTATTTGTATGATACATCCTTCTCCATTTTTCTTTTCTTTTTCTTTTTCTTTTTTTTTTTTAAGAGACAGGGTTTCTCTGTTACGCAGGCTGATCTCAAACTCCTGAGCTGAAGTGATCCTCCTGCCTCAGCCTCCTGAGTACCTAGGACTGTAGGACTACAGGTGCATGCCACCACACTCTGCTAATTTTATCATTAGTTTTTTAAGACTTCCTAGCGAATAATTCTACAACTTCTCTTTGTAACTAAATTCACTGACTTGAAAAGTGTAGAACCAGAAAAATCTAAAATCAGAATCCCTCACACTTCCATCCAATCATTCAACTGTAAAACACCTCTCCCTTCCAAGCTGAGACGATCTGTTTACCTTCACCTAACAAAAAGACTTTTGTAGAAAAAAATGTTACCTGTTTTCTTTATTACTCATATTCCCATGTTATCCTGAAAGTAAAAAATGAAAACAGTTGTTTAGCACCAGAAGAACAGTATTAATTCTTCTGGTTTTTATTTATTCTGTGAAATTTCAATTGTGAAAATCAAATTTTTATCTTGATCTAATTCAGGAATCAGGGTCATAACATGTATTTATATACAGTTTACTGAGTGGTGGAATGTCCAATAAAGCTATGTAAATATCTATATTCAGACATGTGTTATGTTCTTTGGAGATACAAAATCATAGTTAGCACACAATTACCTTGATTGTTTTTTGCAGTCTAGTTAAGTGACCCAAAATGGATATTTATTAGTAATTTAAGACAGTAAATGCTGAGTGTTTAATATTTAATTTATAAATCCTTGGGTGGGGCAGTGCTCAGGAAAAGTGTTTAAGGAGCCATGACCTTTTGATGAATGCATTGCAAATATGCCTAATACTTGGAACTATCCTGTGACTAGGAATTAATATACCAAATATTGAAGCAATGGAGGCTAAGAGAGGTTAGATCTCATCACCTAAATATTTGAACTGTGGTTGGTTTATATGATAGAGTGACAATAAAAGTGAGTGTTTGTGATATTATTTGAAAATAGGGTCAGTGCAGATATAATTAGTTAAGACTAGTTAGTACTGGAGTAGAAGGGCTCCTATTCCAATATGACAAGCTTCCTTATAAGGAGACAGTCATGTAAGAACAGCAACACACAAGAGATCTCCATGTAACAATGAAGACAGCGATTGGAGTTATGTAGGTGCAAGCCTAGAAAAGTCAAAGATTGCTAGTAAACCACCAGGAGGGAGAAAGGATTCTCCCACAGATTTCATAAGGAGTATGGCCCTGTTGGACATCTTAATTTTGGACTAAAAGCCTATAGAACTGTGAGAGAATAAGTTTCTGTTGTGTGTTGTTTCAAGCCACCCGGTTTATAGTATTTTGTTAGTAGCAGCATATAAATTAACACAAGTGGCAAGTGTATTAGAAAAGCATATTGGGTGGCACACTCTCCAGACTGTCATTTCGAGTGGGTACAATGGTGTGGAGCTGAGTAAGAAATGTATTACTGTAGGTCACTGATATTAGGTCGCGAGTTAGACCACAGCAGTAAATTTGAGCCAAATCCAGTGATCCTTACACAACATGGGTTTGAATTATGTGGGTTCAATTATGGGTGGAATTTCTTCCACCTCTACCACCCCTGAGATAGCAAGACCAATCCTTCCTCTTCCTCCTCTTCCTCAGCCTACTCAACATGAAGACAATGGAAATGAAGACCTTTATGATGATTTTTACTCAATGAATAGCACATACATTTTCTCTTTCTTACAATTTTTAATAACATTTATTTTCTCTAGATTACTTTATTATAAAAATACAGTATAAAATAGACATAGCATACAAAATATGTGTTAATCAACTGTTTATATTATTGGTAAGGCTTCTGGTCAACAGAAGGGTATTCGTAGTTGTTTTGGGGAAATCAAAATTTATACACACAGATTTGATTGTGCAAGGGGGTCAGGACACCTAACCCCTGTATTGCTCAAAGGTAGTACTATTCTTGTGCAGGTCGATTAAAAGGTACAAACCGGGCCAGGCGCAGTGGCTTACGCCTGTAATCCCAGCACTTTGGGAGGCTGAGGCGGGCAGATCATGAAGTCAGGAGATCAAGACCATCCTGGCCAACATGGTGAAACCCCGTCTCTACTAAAACACAAAAAATTAGCTGGGCATGGTGGCACGCACCTGTAGTCTCAGCTACTCAGGATGCTGAGGCAGGGGAATCGCTTGAACCCAGGAGACAGAGGTTGCAGCAATCCGAGATCAGGCCAGTGTACTCCAGCCTGACAACAGAGCAAGACTCTATCTTAAAAAACAAACAAACAAACAAACAAAAAACAAAGGTACAAACCAGAGGCTCTGAGAAAGATGCTGATATAGCTAGCACTGGTTCACTAGAACCACAAAGGGGGTTCTCTATACTTAGGAAGAGAGGAATAGGTACAGGTAGTACTCACTTTGCATTGTAGTATGGAATTGTTAAAATGACCATGCAAGTTGAAACTATGCAAAATGACATTTATGATCAATGGGGAAAATTATGACTGCTTTTTAATCTTTGAAAACTTTTGTCAAAATATTATTTTTTTACTGTCTATTGAAGATGTATAGAAACATAAAAAACACAGTAACACTAATAGTTTAGTACACTGTAGTTTAAAGCACTGGAAAGATTGAGAATTAAAGTATTTAATTTATATGTGTCAAGACTAGTTTGAATGGTGCTTGCTTTCTTCTTCTTGTCATATGATTAAAAATAGGAAGCAAAGACCTTTTCTATGACTTGGCAAATTACCATACATCTAAGTGTGGCTCTGTTGCCCATATTTTAGCTTTTGTAATTTTAATGTTTTAAAATATTTTGAGAATTCCTTTAAAGTTTCTGCTGGAATTACTTCAGCTAGGGTATGGGCATCATTTTTGTTGTGACCCCTTTCTTCATGTATGTTGATTCACTATTTCATATTTAGGATCTTCAAACGATGGCAGTTTCAATATTCCACACTCAGCTATTTCTTCTATAACCCTATTTATATTTTATTCAAGTTTTACTTCCAGTATTTTCACATTTCATTTCTTTGCTGCACCTTTTTCTTTGTTAGCCAATTCTCTCCTTTAATTATCCATTTGTGTAAAATTCTAAATGCTATGGACTGAATATGTGTCCCCCAACCCCCAAAATCTATACGTGGAAGCCTAAATCCCCAATATGATGGTATTTGGAGGTGAGGCCTTTGGGAAGTAATTAAGTCATGAAGGTGGAGCCCTCATGAATGATATTAGTACCCTTATAAGATAAAGCACAAGAGTTATGATTCTCTTCTACAGCGTGAGGATGCAACAAGAAAGTGACTGTCTACAAGCAAGCAGGAGAGTCCTTACCAGATACCATATCTGCCTGCACCTTGTTCTTGGACTTCCCAGGCTCCAGAGCTATGAGAAATTAGTTTATATGGCTTAAGCCATCCAGTCTATGGCATTCTGTTATAGTTGCCCAAACTGACTAAGATAGCTTCTTCATTACTGGGAGACAATGAGGCAAAATAACTGCATTGCTTTGCTATCTGCAGGTCAACTGACACACAATGCACACAGTAACAATCATCAATAGACTTTGAAAGAAGTGGCATGATTATTGATTATTAGGGACATCTGTTACATATATAGTGATTTGTAGACTGAAGAGCTTCATGGAAGTTGGTCCTTTATGCAATTACTCATAGTTAATAACCATGGTAACTGAAATTTGAACCTCATTGTGAAGGACTGGTATTATTTAACTAAACCATGCTAAATTTGTACATATTGGAACTATCAAAGTAAGGATTGCCTGCATATATTTACATATGCATGAGGGATTAAGAGTTATATAGTAGGGAATTAGTTTAAATAGTATGTTATGAAACTATCCCATTTTAATTACATGATTACTGGAATATATTTTAAACTTATGTATAGGACAGTCGTTCTCCAAATGTGGCAATCAGAACAGAAACATTGGCATTATCTGAGAACTTGTTAGAAATGCAAATTTCAGTCCCCGCTTCAGACTGACTAAATCAAATACCATGAGAGTTGTGTTCCATAATAACATCTCCAGGTGATTCTCATACTAAAATCTTGGGACACATTGATATAGAAGATACAAAGTAACATGGTGGAAAGTGAGGAGTACACTTCTTATTTTAGAGGTAAGAGATATATTTGCAAAATAAATTCTTTCAGATTCTGAGTCAGAATTGCCTCTACAAATAGGTGGTATGTGAAAAGGCTCATGCAGGTTTATAGTAACTAAAAATACAAGTTGTTAGGAGGCACCAGCATAACCTTCTCAAGTCTATGTTTTTTAGGCCATGGAAAAATCACGGTTAACAGGGAATATTAACGGAAAGGCCATCAAAGTCACCATTAGTAATTGGCAGAGAAAAATTTTAAGCTGACTTCCTTTTGCCTCAATATTTCATGCTTTTCAACTTCTATCACACTGTTTGTTCACGATTTCAGGGAAGCACCACACTAGAACCAAGGGCTTATTCATGGCTGGGTGCAGTGGCTCACACCTGTAATCCTAGCACTTTTGGAGGCTGAGGTGGGCAGATCACTTGAGCCCTGGATTTGAGACCAGCATGGGCAACATGATGAAACCCCATCTCTACAAAATAATATATATATAAAAATAGCCTGGTGCGGTGGCTCATGCCCGTAGTCCCGACTACTCAGCAGGCTGAGGTAGGTAGATCACCTGAGCTTGGGGAGGCCAAGGCTTCAGTGAGCCATGATTGCACCACTGCACTCCAGCCTGGGCAACAGAGTGAGACCTGTCTCAAAAAAAGAAAAAGAAAAAAAGAGCTTCTTCATGGGTTTAAGATTTATATCTCACCAACATGTACATGGTATAATAATAATAATACCTACTCCATCTGGTTTCTGGAAGGATTAAAAGAGGTAATGTAAGTAAAGTTCCTAGTCCAGTGAATCATATCTGATAAGAACTCAAGTCTGTTCCTCCAGTCTCGCATGAATTCAAATCTCCCATTTCTCATTACTCATTTTATAGTTATACACACAAATGCATCAACAGTTTAAGACGGTAGGGTCGTCTGTTTTGTTCATGGATATGATCCAAGATTCTAAAAGTATGCCAAGTAGACAGAGTAGGTTGTTAATTAAAATTTGTTGAATAAATGACCTCTCCAATTATGATCACAATCAAAACATTGATGGGTTGAACACATGATCATCTTCTTACAGCTAGATGTTTCCCAGTATATTTTCTATATTTCTTCTAAAGTAATAGGGGCTTCTCTGCCCTAGTCCATTTTGCTGCTATAACAAAATGCCTAAGACTGGGTAGTTTATATGAAATGGAAGTTTTATTTTCTCCTAGTTCTGGTAGCTTGGAAGTACAAGATCAAGGCACTGCCAGGTTCAAATGTCAGGTGAGAACTGTATCCCACAGAGGAGTGGAATACTGTATCTTCATGTGCCAGAAGGAAGCAGGGCATGAAAGCCCAACATTGTGTGAAGTCTCATAAGAAACTTAATTATAGTTGTGCAGAAGGAGCTTTCATGACCTGATCACCTCTTAAAGCCCCTACCTTTTCATGCCATTACATTGACCATTAAGTTTCAACACCTGAATCTTGGGAGGGACACACTAAAACTATAGCATTCTCTTTCAGCTACATAAACCCAAGTAATTAAGTTTTGAACACTGAGACATGAATGAAAATGATTTGAGTAATATCTGAGCATGCCCTGTGCCTCTGCCTTTCATAGTAGCTGAAACAGGGACTTAGAGAGGTGCCATCTTGGTGCATCTTGGTGCGTGCAGATGTGGACAACCTGATTTTGTGGATGACTTATAAGAGAGAAGGATCCTGGGCACCTGATCGCTTTTCAGAGATGCCATACCTTCGGACTTTTATGTGTGAAAGAAAAAAACCAAGCATATACTTGGTTATGTCAACATGTCATCATCATTCTAGTCTTTTAGTTCCCAACACGTTTCCCTCTTTCTTTGAAGGACCAGCTAACCTAAGTCCTTGTTCAAAGTCTTTATTCTCCATAAGGACAACCAGACAATTTTCAAAGCATTAGAATTATTTGAGAAAGAGAACAGTGTTTGCATGGGATGTGACAATACCTAAGTTTTGTCTCAGTCTGTTTGAGGGGTTGGGAAGAGCGTGATGAAAGCACTCCTCATAGAGGAAGAGGCCGTCTGCTGTGGAAGATCTCAGGATTATGGAACATGGGATAAAGGCGGCATATTCAGAGGAAGATGTAAATCATATTCAAGAATGTATACAAAGGCTATATGGCTAGAAAGGGCCTGGGTGAACATATCAAAAGGTCAGAACTTGGAAGAATCAGTGCAAATTAGGAAGTAGAAAATGAGATAGATCCAGGAAAGTGGTACAGGAATGACACTAAAAAGTTGATGCCCTGTGGTGCTCTCTGCATGGTGCTAAGCCTTGCAGGATTGAAAATTTTTTCTTGCATGCATTTTAAATGCTTTGATTTGTACTTAATGACAGAGAACTTGTATATGCCACTCAGTAAAGATGGATTTGTCCAAGGCCCTGCTAAATCAATGCATATTCACTGAAATCTCTTGTCATTGTTCTGTCAGAGAAAGCTCTGCATCCATTCTGCCACATGGAGATTTGGCTAGTCTGTATCTGTGTTTGTAACCAGCTGGGACTTTTACTGGCTTCATTATGTCATTTATTTTATCAGTAGACAGTTTTCCTCTAGTCTTTGTTTTCCTTGGTGGAAGTTATGTTCCTTTTGTTTGTGTTATAATAGAGAACAAGTCATTCCTTTCTCAACATTAACAATCCCATCAGTCACGCACTTTGACTTATAATTTTGAGTGCCTTTCAGCACTTTTAGGAAGAAGAAAAGATGACATTATTCTGAGCCACAACATTATGGGAGCAAGAAATTCCCCCAAGAGTTCAGATAATCCAATCCTTTGACTCCAATTGAATATCAGCTTTTGAAGAGACCATCATTTATAGATAAAATCTTCCTCTTTGTTTTAAATTCACATGGCATGAAAGAGGATACATTTTCTATGAGCCTCGAGAAAAAGAAAATGGCTCTTTTCAAGTAAAATCATCTCACTTCTTCCTTCTACCAAGATTTAAAACCTGTAAAGATTTAAAACCTGGTAAAGAAACCTATAAACTGATAATCTCTGTAAATTACAGTTCTTGCTATATCTGATACTTGAAAGTCTAGGTTGGTGTATTTGTTTTCTCTTTTTGAATAACAAATTATCATGAATTTAGCTTAAAGTAACTCATATTATTACCTCACTGTTTCCATGAGTCAAGAGTCCAGGTATAGGCAAACTGGTTCCTCTTCTCGGTGTCTCACCAGGTTGAAATCTAGAGACCACCTAGGGCTATGACCTCATCTGAGGCTCAAGGTCCTCTTTTAAGTTACTGGCTGTTGAAAGTGTTCAGCTAAAGAATGGAGATCCCCAATTTCTTGCTAGCTTTTACCTGAGGGCTATTCTTATCTATCTAAGAGGCTGCCCACTATTCTCTGCCTTGTGATAATCTCTACCATATGGCAGGTTGCTTTTTCAAGGCCAAAAGAAGAGCTTTTACTTCTGTTTCGAGCCCTTCTTAACTCTTTTAAAGACATACCTCACTAGGCTAGGTCCATCCAGCATAATCTCCTGCTCGATTAACTCAGTCACCTGATTAGAGGCTTTGATTACATCTTATCTTTTTTTTGTTTTTTTTCTTTTTTAGAAAGGGTCTCACTCTGTCACCCAAGCTGGAGTGCAGTGGCTTGATCTTGGCTCACTGCAACTCCGCCTTCTGGGTTCAAGCAATTTTCCTACCTCAGCCTCCCCAGTAGCTGGGACTACATGCACACACCATCACATCTGGCTAATTTTTGTTTTATTTGGTAGAGATGGGGTTTCACCATGTTGGCCAGGCTGGTCTCGAACTCCTGACCTCAGTGATCTGCCTGCCATGGCCTCCCATAGTGCTGGGATTACAGGTGTGAGCCACTGTGCCCAGCCCAGCTGTGATCATGTCTGCGAAATCTCTTTGCCTTTGCATACTCTAGGAGTGGTATCCTACTGTATTCACAGATTATACAGGGCATATGGGGGTAAGAATTTTGAGGATCATCTTCGAATTTGGCTTATTGTAGTTGGAGACACATTAACCTATTATGTTAGTGTTTGATACTTATCATCCACTTTCAAGCTTAGTGGCTTGAATCAATAACGGATTATTTATGATACTACAGGATTGGGGGTGGGGACAATTTGGGCTGAACTCAGATGGACAGTTCTTCTGATCATCTCAGCTGAATTTTCTCATGCAACTGGACTAATCTTTTGTGTTTCCTTCGGGCTTCTTGGCCCCAGCTGGTGTTAATCACATTTCCGGTGGTGGCTGAAGAGAAAAGGATAACTAGGCCACCTTGCTTCATAATCTAGAAGGCTATCTTAGGTTTCTTAACTAGGTAGCTGCATTCCAAAAGAAGCAAAAGAATTGGAGAGTACATTTCAACTATTGGCTTGTATTATGTTTGTTAACATCCTTTTGGTCAAAGCAAGTCACATGTCCGTGTCAAGATTCAAGTGGAGAAATATACTCTTAATGGTAAGAGCTGAAAATATAGTAGCCACTTTTAAAATATCAAGTCAAACAAGACAGGAGGGTCACTGTGTAAAACAATATGCTAACATGAATCAAAAATCATATTCAGACGTCACAACACATATACACTAGACTCCTTTAAACAAATAGTGATTTTATAGTCTGTCTGAAACAAAACCCTACGTCTTTCAAAGTTAGAACATGCTTTTTGCAACTTAGATTTTCCTGTTTTTATTTCAGTTTTGATCTCTTTCCTGGCTTCTTTTAAAGCGACTTTTCTCCTTGAAAATGCAACAGTGAAAGATATAAATCACTATTTCTCTGTTACCTCATGAAAGATTTTGTAAGTACATGCACCCTTATGACCCCTTCTCATTTCAGCTTCATTAAAAATTAGTATGTACAATTAGAATATGTAATTTTACTCAATTATATTCAAAAACCAACGACACTTGGATCTCATCTCTAACGACATTGAAGCCCTCAGCATTCAAAGAAAATTACAAATGACTCAGCAAATTTGATGGTAATGTAGGCAGCTCTCCCTGATCAAAGACTACAGGAAAAAATAGAAACCAACTAAAAGAAAAGAGAAGAGAAGGAAATAAAACTGTTATTTAGCTTCATTTTATTAGTAGAGAGAAAACAAAGAAACGGAAATCTCAAGGGTATTTTTTTTTGGAAGCTGAAGGACAAAGATAATTTATGATTTAGCCTAAGTAGGAGTCACTATGTCATAGAATTCTAAAATGATACTAATGAACACTTCCAATGAAAATGTGACTATTAGAAAGGGTGGAGCAAAAGTGTGAGAAAAGAGGTTGGATAATATCGCTGTAACAAAAATGAATACTTCACCTACATGTGGTTAAGACATTTACGTATATACCTCATGATCATACTTTGGTTCCAAAGAGCCATGTAAACACAGACATTATCTAGACTCAATTTCTCTTAATACTACCAGCAGAATTACATTCTTAAAAACAAGTCTGTTTGTATAGCCTATGTGTTTTAAGGCAAAAACAAAAGCACAAATTTTTTTGTCATTATCCGTAAGATAAAGCCCAAACTCCCTAGCTTTTCAAACAGTCTGGTCATAACCTAATGAATATGGAAGGAACTTGCACAACTCTATCTAGTATACCTAATAGGGGATTGGTTCAGGGCCATATCCTGATGAGAACAATCCTGAATGATAATCCTGAATGTTGAGGCCACATATTAGGATGACCTTTGGTTAGACTGAAGCAGGGATTACCCATGCAAAAATGGAATAAATCTGGTTTTGTGCCTATTGTCCTGCAGTAATTATTATTTGTGCTCCCTTTCACTGTCACAGATGTTCTTGTTTGGATGGTGAATTAAATGATCATCCTGAAGCTGCAGTTCTTTCTTCTTAGATTTATGTATCTAATCCATGAGACTATTTAGAGGACATAGAGTAGATTGAATTTGGGACCACAGACAGATCAAGGAATTAGGAGATTCAGATTCTCATTGATGCCCTGTCCCTAACTTGATGTAATATGTTTTGGAATTCACTTAACACTTAATTTACTTCAGTTCCATTTCCTGGAAAATAAAACGGGAGGGACAACAGTATAATATACGGTTTAAGGTTATAAAATTTTAAAATCAGACTACCAATTCCATAGGTTAGTGGGGAAAAAACATAGCATAGAGAAATGAATGGACAGAACATCTCTAGATCTTATTATATTCATTACTTTTTAAATACTTTCCCCTTAGTGAACTTTTTACAAGAGTTGTAGCAAATAAAATGTTGATTGGTTTGGCTATCACATCTTTTCTTTCTAGTAGAGGTGCAAATGAGCAATATAATGGTTACCTGACTGGTAATAGAAGAGAGATAATGAAAACATAGATGACAAAGCAATCTATAAATGGGACAATATGATCCAGAATAATTGGGTTGTAGATGTTATCATCTTCTTCAGCAGGAAGAGGGAAAGGGATGTACAAATACTATTTCAAAAGGACCTTAAAGGTTGGGACCGGTCAGCTGGGTGCAGTAGCCCACGTCTATAATCACAGCACTTTGGGAAGCTAAGGTGGGAGGATCATTTGAGTTCAGGAGTTCAAAGCAGTGACCTATGATTACTCCAATGCACTTCAGTCTGGCAACAGCAAGACTATCTCTATTAAAAAAAAAAAAAAAAAAAAAAAAAAAGGACAGGTGCAGTGGTTCACACCTGTAATCCAAGCACTTTGGGAAACAGAGGCAGGTGAATCACCTGAGGTTAGGAGTTCGAGACCAGCCTGGCCAACATGGTGAAACCCCGTCTCTACTAAAAATACCAAAAAAGTAGCTGAGCGTGGTGGTGCACACCTGTAATCCCAGCTACCTAAGAGGCTGAAGCAGAAAAATCCCTGGAACTCAGGAGGCAGAGACTGCGATGAGCTGAGATTGTGCCACTGCACTCCAGTCTGGGTGACAGAGCAAGACTCTGTCTCAAAAACAAACAAAAAAAATAGACCCATGGAATCTAGCTAATGAAGTATTAGTTTCCAGAGGTTAATTATTTGTTCAAAGTCATAGTGGTGACAGTGTAGGAAAAACTCATAAAGACCTTAGGTCTTCTCTCTACTGCTCTTTTCACTATGCTACATCTCACAGAAATCTTTAATAGTGTGGGCCTACATCAATTTTTAATGGGAAGAATGATTTTGTAAACTTCATACCATCATTAGGAATATCTCACAAAATAAATGTCTTTATTCTATATAAAATCTCATAGTGGTTTATTTACCATTGTCCATGGGATATAATTTAAATGCTTTAATAATAAGAACTTTCCATGATAAAGAAAGCCTGTCTTGTCTTTTCTTTTGCTTATTTATTTATTTATTTATTATTTGAGACAGGATTGTGCTCTGTTGTACTGGCTGGAGTGCAATAGAGCAATCACAGCCCACTGCAACCTCAACCTCCTGGGCTCAAGGAATCCTCCTGCCTCAGCCTCCTGAGTAGCTGAGACTATAGGTTCATGCCACCATGCCCAACTAATTTGGTGTTTTTTTCTATCTTTCAGGTATCTTTTTAAAATCCTTTCTCCTCACCATTCACCATGTTCTCAGCATTTATCCTATAATAAAGCCATTTTGACAAGTGATCACACCCCAAGTGCATTATGATATTTGAGAACTGTGTGCATGCCCTTGACCCTATTTGCAATGCTTGGTGACTTTCTTCTCATTCTTCAAAACTCAATTTTGATATTACTGTCTGTCCCTTCTGTATTTTCCACTTCAATTTATCTCCACATATCACCTTGCTCAGACTTAGAGAGGTTGGACAGTTTTGTTATTTCCTAAAATCCAGCCAGGACTTATTACAATATTCCTATTGACACACATATTACTCAATATTGCTAAATTGTTAAAAATATAAATTGTGAAATCAGGATAGTTTTGAGCACTGCCATGTATCTCTGAACATTCTAAAAAATATGTTAGTGTGTTAGTCTGTTCTCACGCTGCTAATAAAGACATAGCTAAGACTGGGTAATTTATCAAGAAAAGAGGTTTCTCACAATCATGGCGGAAGGCAAATGAGGAACAAAGTCACGTCTTACATGGCAGCAGGCAAGAGAGCTTGTGCAGGGGAACTTCCATTTATAAAACCATCAGATCTCATGAGACTTATTCACTATTATGAGAACAGCATGAGAAAAACCTGATCCTATGGTTCAATTACCTCCCACTTGGTCCCTTCCATGACATGTGGGGATTATGAGAACTACAATTCAGGATGAGATTTGGGTGGCGACACAGCCAAACAAGTATCCGTTATTCTTAGTTTTCTCACCTAATTTTTTTAAGTAAAAATAATATCAGTCTCATAAGGTTGTTTTCTGAAAATCAAGTGAAATAATGCATAGGAATTGTTCACCTCTATGCCTAGAAATTAATGAAAACTAGCTGCATGGATAATTTTCTTGCTAAAGTGTAACAAAAATTTTGATTATTCTGTTTGGATTCTCTAGCATTTTTTCACTGTCTCAAGTATGAAGCATTTTAATGACCCATGTCATAGCCTTCTTCTGCTTCATATCTCAAATCTAGAAGAGCTAATCCAAAAATAGGTGATTAATTTAAATTTCACATCCAGAGAAGCATGTATGTTTTCTTCATGATTTTCTCTGGAGATGATATGACTGGCTGTTTAAGACCTAAGTCTATCATCAAGGAGATTGATAAGCACAGACTGGTGGAGATGGAGTTGGTAGAGATGGGAGACTCACATGCCAATCAATTTACTGGCGGAAAAACAATCTTTTCTCAAAACTGCAAACATTTGACTACTACATCAAAAGAATAGTCTCTTGATTTTTTTCTCCCTAATCAATGACAGACCATTCTTATTTGGCATCCTCTCTTCATTTCTCTCATTTTGTGCTTCCTCTATTCTTTTTCACATGAAATTCTTTCCTCACCTTGTTCAGATTTCTTGAGAGAAGTTGGACCAAAGTCACCCATTATTTCCAAGTTAATTTAAAATGATATTTCAGAACTATGGACAGCAGGCTATATTTATTCTCCACATCCAAAGACATTTTCTTTATGCTGTATCTTAGTCAGAACCTAACCAGGCTACCTCTACCCATAATGAGAGAATCTATAAGAATAAAAAAGAATATATATACTGTTTCCAGCACCACCACCTCTATCCTGGTATTGAGATGAGAAAAAGACAAACTCAGGTCAGGAATTTTGGAAGAGAGAGGCTCTTAGACCTGTGGCAGATATAATGAATATGACTGTAGGGCTTCTATGACAACAACTGAAAGTTGACAAGAGTATAAGCCTATAAAACTCAACAATATAATAAGCTCAACTTGGAATTACTTATACATTTAATATTTTACAATTGATATATATATATATATTTTCTATTTCTTCAAATCCCCAAGAGCCATATTAAAAACTTTAAATAAGTATGAGCTGGTGTGGTCAGCCGATAAGACAACACATGGAATTGGGTTAAAAACTGAGCTGCTGGGCCTCATTCTGCTGCTATGGCCTTAGGAATATTTATCTCCCTAAGCTTCAGTTTTTTCATCTATATTGTGATATGCTAGCTTAGAGAATATTTAATTAAGGTGCATATATTTCTACTAACCAAAATCAATAAATGTATTCTGAAGTATTCATGTCGTTGGATAGAACTTTTTCACATTTAGAACTATGCTGACAGCATCAAGACTAACAGTTCCTATTGTTCTAAAGTCCTCACAAGCAATAAAATTTGTTAATTCTATGAAATCAACTTAACTATTCCCACAGCATTTAAGATAATAAAAAACTGAGTATATTAAGTTCAAATTGCTAATAATCAAACATTTAACCATAAAAGATGATGGTACAGAATTATCTTTCCAGAAACTAATGAGAGGGTGAAAACAAAGATAACACTAAGAGTCTACCTACCGTAGACTACCATGGTGGTTAAAATCCCACAAAATGCTTTCTACTGACAGACCTCATATTAACACTAATATTAAACAAATCATTGCCAGGATTTCCAACCAGATGGTCAGCAGTCACGAGCTCTTTGCTGAGCAGCTCTTGAAAGTGTGCCAAAGCAGTGGTGTGGTTCTCGTGATCTTTCTGGATATCAGCCATGTTGTGCCCTGTGTGACTTATGTCCCAGGGACAAACACCAGCTGCAAATGGTCAAAGCAGTCATTAAGCTGCAATACCACATGACCAGAAATTGCTCTTTGAGATGAGGGATGGTGGTAAATGCATATACTTGTCCATATTCCATAATAACAATCTACCTATTTATTTAGATTTAATAAAATGCCTTTCAGATACCATAATGTCTAGTTATACTTTGGCAGAAATCTAGAGGAATGGGCCTCTTTGTACTCACCCAGGTTTATGAAACCAAATTATTCTATTTGTCCTGTTTGTACTTGGAAAGGTATTTGAACCTTCTTACCTGACTTTTGTGGGCATAATATCAGGCTTTTCAGAATCTTAGTGTCTTAGATCATTTAATACTTTTATTCCTTTCCTGGAGTCCTTTCAAATGACTTTGTGCTGTATACCTCATTGTGAGTCAGATATGGGGAATGTTGATTCCTAATTTTGTAGCTTAAGTGAAAAGTGTTAATGGGATAATTTCTGAAACTTTTTCAGCTCTCTGAGGCACAGTGGGGAATACTATAAGAGTAAGGGCAGCTTATCATATAACTTTTCTACTATTGTTATATGACAGTTGAAATGGCTTTCCTGAGCCTCTGTAACATGAGTTGAGAAACCAGAATGAGTCTACAGTACCCCTGACATCTATGATTAATGCAAAAAATAACTGGAAGCGACTTCAACTTTGTAAACTTGTTGAGGTGGCATATCATTTGTCACAAGACTTGAAGATTTCTTGAAGATTCTGAGCTATTGAAGGTAGGAGAGTGATAGAAGGTGAGGACGTGTACATGTATTGCTTTTTATTCATGTAACATTTAAGTAAGATTAATCATGTTTATTTCTGACTACAAATGTGATTTTCATTTTAAAAGTATTGAAAATTATAGAATATTATAATACTAAGTAAAAATTATCAATAACTACCAAAACCAATACAAACATTTGAAATTTTAGAATGGAAGCCTCTAGTCCTTTTTCTCTTCCAACACACACACATACACAAACTCATTTTTATCTTTAACAAAACTGAGATCTCTCCTTAGTGTTTTCAATCTGATTTTATCATTTGGAATTCACCTTGAATATTTTCTATTCTATTAAATATTTTTCAGCAATATGAATTCAAATAGGCATAGTTTGTGCTTTCATATGGACAAGCTATAATTTATGTATTCAATCTCCTTTTTGTGAAGTTAGTTTACTCCCAAATTTTACCACTACAAATGCTGAAATAAAGATCCTAATAGATAAAGACTTCTGCAAATATCTCATTATTTGTATATAAATGCCCCCAAATTAAATTATTAAGTCCAATGTCAAAACTGTTTTTTTAAGGACTTTGAAACAAATATATTGGAATACTATTTGAATATACTTCATATTAGAGCTATAGAAAATATTGCTTCTAAGGGTACAGAACATTATGGACAAGAAAAAAAAAAACAAAAAAAAAAGCTGCTCCAGACAGAGTAAATAATTTTCCCAGCAAGCATTGTTAGTACCTGAGATTAGAGTCATAGTCTAAATGTCAATTCAGTGTCCTATATCTCTCTCTTTCCCTCTGACAAAGAATTTCTTTTTTATTACTATATTTTTAAGGATAAATTGGGGAACTCCAGAAGAAACATGCTCCTTGGCTCTGTCCCTCCAAGGAGAGTGCAGTGGAAAGGAAGTCAGTACGCTGTAGCTATCTGTGTGCCAGCATGGGACCAAAACAGACCCAGACTCAGCACTCCTCTCATGCTTTCTGAAGACAGAGCTACTGGAGTGAGACCGTCCTTTCGGTCCCCCAAAGCTATCTTATCAGTTTCTGCTCCTGATCCCCTGTGGATACGGGGGAATAGTTAGCATAAACCCTCCCATCAACAACTCAGTCAGCTGAAGTGCCAAAATTAAGCTTCTTAATTTAGCACTTTGATTTGAAAACCTCCTTCTCTCTCACGTCCAAGTCAGGTATTTATAAAAAGTTTTCACTTATCTGACAGAGTCCAGCCTCTTCCAAATAACTTCCTCCTCCCTCTGGGAAGCACTTATTCAGTAGCTTGCCTCCCGGAGCAATGAAGAAAATCATTCCTGTGACAAAGGGCTTCAGGAATTGCCTGCACTGAAGGGACTCCAAATGAGAAGACCTTGATTTCATCAAATGCCACATCTTAAGACAAGAGCTATCCAGGGAAGTCACTAAAACCATAAACACCCATGTTTGTTGAATACCTTTATGGTATGTCTGGCACTGCCTGGGGGCCTGAAACAAGAGGATTTAATTTGGAAATTCACAAATTCTGCCCACTCACAGCTTCTGTGTAAATCAGAGCCAAGTGAAGTGAAGCTAAAAGAGACATTAGAGATAATCTATTTCAATCTTTCAAAGATAAAAGTATATTGAGCTTACAAGTTCTGCATCTTCCATATTGTAGCCTTGTGGGAGATATTCAATATAACCATCCATGGCTTAGCCATACCCCAAATGCCCTTTCAATACTAAAGAAAAATGAACCATATTTACTACATGTATGTTGAATGTTTCAGTTATTCTCGTCTGTGAAAGTCTAGTAATGTAGTGTATCTAAGGCATTACTCTGTCAGAATGCTTGGTTTAACCATTTCATACCTACACATAAATAAATAGGTATTTATGTATGAAAAGTTGACACTACTGCCACAGTCACTGTCAGCCTTTGGGCACAATCATTTTGTTAAGTTCACAGGGGTTGTCTTAATGAAGAAAAAAATAGATCAAAGTTATCAAATCTATGAAAGTGCCTTTTAAAACGATAAAGCACTCTTTCTCTATGAGATTAGTACTTTGAACAAAATTAGAGTTAAAGGACAGCATGTTTAACCATAATTATTTACCTTACCTGTTGCACGTTTATCAAGTTCATCATATAAGGATCAATGATAATAAAGAGCTGTGAAGGTCAAACTTGGCCAACCATAGCAGGATTTGCATTAAAAAGATCAGAATGCTTTGACACAGCATGGAGTCAGAGAAAGTGCTTGGAACTGGAAATCAACATACGTGAGTCATCATTCCAGTTATGCCTCTTCCTATTTGGCCTTGAGCAAGTCACTTCCCTGGGTGAGCCTTTCTTCCTTTGCTCTGTGAAATGAGGGCACTAGAGAAGGTGGTCCCTTATGTGCCACTGTGGGCTAAAGGTCTACTGGTACTTATGATAGGAAAAAGAAAGAAGGCAGTGATCCTGTTCTGACATTTAAGAATGAACAGGAGGCCCAGGAGTTTCCCAGAATGGGAAAGAGAAATTTGATTAAAGACAGGGTGCATCATTGAAGGCAAAGTAACTGTGCTTCTGTTCATTGCTGAGTGACAGGCTCCACGGGTGGCCCTGCTGGCCCTGAGAAGGCACAAACTATATTTGCAGTCAGCATGGAACAGACTGCAGGTCAGAAATGAGCCCCGTTAGCCACACTTGAATGATGGGACAGCAGCTTTGTCAGATGTGTCTGGTGTTCAGTGCTCAGAACAGTGATTGGCATGTGCTGGCCATCTTTCCCATCTCTTAATTTTCTAGACTCTCAGAAAGAACGTCTGTGGCTTAAAGATTTAGAAGTCACTTGCTGAATGTGCTCAAATTTTGCCAGGCAATTTTGCTGTTCAAAGGCAAACTTCTATTACTTGAATGTAAAAACACACTCCTGGTCATCCCCTGTGCGCCCACCTCTTTGTACTGCTAACCAAAAAAAACTTAAAACTTCTTTCTCAGGCTCGATCCTGAAATTCTTGCTGACTAATTTTGGTATCCTGATTTGCATCCTTGGCATTGATAACAAAGAGAAGCTCTATTCTCTTAAATATGAGTCTGCTCAAAAGAAGCCCCTAATTATCTACTCTTAGTTAGAAATCTCTGTCTTCCTATGTCACCTGAGCAGCACCAATTTATATGGAAAAACATTTTGATGAGAATTTAAAAAGCATATCCTATTCCCAAACCAGCACATACACAAACTTAGGAATGAAGGAAGAGAAAAAAATGAAAGTTACAATAAGATATGAATGAATGCAACTTTAAACAAGAATACATGAGTGAAAATGCAACTAAGTTTTCAAAGTTATGGAATTATAAAGATGGCAGGAATTTACAAATCACCTTATCTAAATCCCACAGTTAAGAAACTAGGAATCTGGGGCTCAGGATGATAAAAATGACTCGCTCATCATCAGCTAGCTACTTAGTAGTAAAATCAGAATTCAGAGTTCAGTTCCCCATAGCTTATTTATTCTAGTTTCACTTATAGAACCTTCAAATGGAGCCCGCAACTTTATTTATGTAATGCTTTTTTAAAAAGTAAGACAATAATACTTTCAGGGAAAATTTATAAAAGTTACTCTTTTGGGTGAAAAATGTTATGTCATTTTTTATTAATTTTAGTCAAGGGGACTTTAAAAATGAAGAGGATGCTCCTAAAAAGTATATACTTTTTCCCACTGGAATTGTATAATGAGGAATTCACCTAATTAAAACTTCTCTGGCAGGTATAATAAAAAGCCATCTGCTACCTAAAACTATGAAGCAGGACCCTGAACATTTTTCTCTCTAGAGAACTTCAAAAGGGTATAAGAAGCATGGGACAGAGAGTGGCCCAAAGATTGGAAGAGAACAGGGTTTAGAATAATAAGGATAGGCACCACAAAAAGAATTCTATAACACAGTGATCAAAGATTGGATAAGTGTAACCTGTCTAGTCATCTCATGGATATATTGCAATTTATTCTGCAGATTTGGAAAGAAAATGTGGATGAATCACTACAAACACATCACTACAGCTGGAAAACCAAGCCTTACACAACAGAATGCAACATGTAATCATCACTCACATATATCTCTGACACATGTACATATACACATGGCAAAATAAACAATGCAGGATAATATTTATTATCAAAATAATTATATAGAGAGAAGGGAAAGACAAGAAAAAGAGGGAAGAAAAGAAAATAGTGTTTGAGTAGGATGCTCTGTGGGCCAGGCTGTTTTTCCGGAAAATTACATTTAAATTTATCAAGAAGCAGGTGGAGCAAATAGTGCTATTCTCACTTTACCAACAAGGAAGTTGAAATTAAGAGAGGTTAAAATATCTGCTGTGGGTGATAAAATACAGTAAGTGAAAAGAGTCAGAGCTCAAACCCACATATATCTGATTTTAAGAGGGAAAAAAGATTCCTATGAACTAGGATAGTTAAGAAAATTTTTATGAAATTTGACTATGGCCTAGTAGAAGAAAGATTAACAATCATTCTCAAAGAATAAGCATGAGATTAAGTATAAAAAAAGATAGGTAGGTAGATAGCTAGTTAGCTAGACAGACAGACAGATAACTAGACAGACAGATATAGGAAGAAGGAAAGGGAAAGGGAAAGGGAAAGGGAAAGGGAAAGGGGAAGGGGAGGGGAGGGGAGGGGAGGGGGAGGGGAGGGGAAGGGAAGCCTTTAAGGAAAATTTTTCCTGTACCCTGTTCCTGTTCCTTCCTTCCCTTCCCTTCCCGTCCCCCCTCTCTCCCTCCCCCTCCCCTCCCGCACTCCCTCCTCCTCCCTCCCTCCTCCCCTCCCTCCCTCCTCCCCCTCCCTCCCTCCCCCCTCCCTCCCTCCACTCCCTCCCTCCCTCCCCCCCCCCTTCTCCCTCCCTCCCTCCTCTCCCGCCCTCCCCCCGCCCCTCCCTCCCTCCCTCCCCTCCTCCCCTCCCTCCCTCCCTCCCTCCCCCCTCCCTCCCGCCTCTCCCTCCCTCCCTCCCCCTCCCTCTCCCTCCCCCCTCCCTCCCCTCCCTCCCGCCCTCCCTCCCTCCCTCCCTCCCTCCTCCCTCCTCCCTCCCCCCTCCCCCTCCCCTCCTCCCTCCCTCCCTCCCTCCCCCTCCCTCCCTCCCTCCCTCCCGCCCGCCCTCCCGCCCGCCTCCCCCCTCCCTGCCCTCCCTCCCTCCCTCTCGCTCTCTCTAGCGCTCTCGAAATATACAGACAGAGAAAGAATCAATCTTTGGGAAACTAAGCTGCTGGTTACAATTAAATTTATAATACATACCTCAAGCTTCCACTCAAGTTAGTTTTCCTTTTGGAAAAGTGTTACTCTTGTCTAAGAAAAATGAAGATCAAATAAATTTCAATTTCTAACATCCGTGTTAAGAAAATACTGTGCAATGTGAAAGAGGACTAAGTCTAATATGGCTACCATCATCGTCACCTCCTGAAGTTCATGTCTTTGTGTAATGGCTGCCCCTTGTGTGAGGGTGAGACCCTTATTTCTAACTAGCAGACTGTAACAAAGTTGTTGAGATATCATTCCCATAATTATGTTACATTATATAGAACTCTGTCTTGCCAGCCAACTTACTAGATCTTGCCCTCCAGCATCCTCGAAGAATCCAGTTGCCATGGTGGATTCTTGAAGAAAATTGAATATTAGAGAACTTGGACACTCTCTTGGAGGTGAGTTGCTTCCAACCAATAGCCAGCAAAAAAAATGGAAGCTCAAGTCCTACAGCTGCAAAGAAATAAGTTTTGCCACTAACATGAATAAACCTGGAAGAAGCTTCTTCTTCACTCGAGCCTCCAAATGAGAACGGAACCTGTTTACACTCCGATGATGGCCTGGTGAGACCCTGAAGCAGAGAATCTAAGCTAAACCATGCCCAGTCTCCTGACCCACAGAATCTGTGAGATAATAATTCTGTATTGGCTTAAGCCACTAAGTGTTTGACAATTTGTTATGCAGCATGATCTTTGATACTGGAAATTCTGAGTTTTGCCTGATGCTATTTATTGTTTCTAGTTGCAATTGTAACAGTGATGATTCTTAATGGCAATTAATAAATAATAAACAAGTTAGCAATTTGCTCAGCTGTTGCTAGCATGTGGCATTCATTGGAGACAGTTTCCAGGACTAATTCCTCTCAGTAGCATCTCTGGATTATACCCCTCCACCAAACTCGTGTTTCTTCTGCCCTCAAATATCTCTTGGTACTTGCAACTGTGGACCTTTTATAGCCACCATTAGGAAATAAACCATATCAGAGTCCCTGCTTAACCAGGGTCACCATATAATTCATTATCTAAACTGGAGCACTCTTAAGAGTGAAAAGAGCACTATCAAAAATTAAACTGGAAAAACAAGCACAAATCTGGATGTCCCAGGTGAGACAGCGTGTACAGTCATCCTATACTTGATACTCTTAGGTCTGCTTCATTAATAAGAGCTATTTAAACACACACACACACACAAATCCAAAGTTTTAGGATTTATTCTAAACTGAGAAATTCTAATGACATCACACTTAAAGCTACAGCACAGATTCCCTATGGCTACATTCATAACTCTCTCCTGGAAGGACTGTTTATTGCTAGGCAGTGGATCCTTGGTGCAGAATAAAATGACTGGAATATATTTGGCACCATTTATATATTTTAATTGGATAAATAAAGGTATGGCTAAGCTTTCTCCCTATAATGGGCATTGTTAGTGCTCTATACCATGGTGTAATTACTACTAGCCACCAACTACAATAATAGAAATAAAAAGATTTACAATACTACATGCAGATGTGGAGTGATTGGAAATCTCTTATGCAGCTGGCGGGTAAACAAAATGGTTTAGATACCTTGGAAAAGAGTTGGGTCATTACTTATTGGCCAAATATACACTTTCCACACTACCCAGCACTGTCAATTCCAGGTTTTTACCCAAGAGAATTAAAACATGTGTCTCCATAAATACTGGTGGACAAAAATTCACAGCAGCAATATTTACAATCATGGTAAACCAGAAACAACTGAAATTGTATCAACTGAAGAAAAGATAGGCAAATTGTGATATCATCATATAATAAAATGCTGCTTAGTAATAAAAAGGAACAAACTACTAACAGTTCGGAGACTCTCATAGACTAAATCCTGAGCAAAACAAACCAGACAGAGCAAACTGAATTTATCTAAAGTTCAAGAACTTGAAACTAAAGTACATAGAAACGGGTGATTTCTGTGGCACAGCTAAAAGGAATTGTCTTGAAAGAGACATGAGGATACATTCTGGAGATGTGGAAATGTTTCATATTGTGAAAGGAGTGCTAAATAAGTGTGTTACCTTGTCAAAATTGTACAGTTAATATTTGTGTTAAAAGGCATGCAAATTTTACTTTTTTTAAAAGGACTATAAAAATGAGCAAGATAAAAAATATCTTGTTGTGAATAGAGTTAATTTTAAAACCACCTGAGGATTTTGCTCTGTGTTAGCAATATTTTAGCATCTTAAATAAGGGAGATGACAGTCCCAAAGTACTACATGTAATTAGAATCCCTTATAGAGTGTTATTCTGGCCACTAGGTTGAAAGGGACATTGACATAAAACATGTCCAGATCAGGAAAATCTGAATGACCAAGAATCTGAAAAATCATGTTTTATGTAAAATCGTAAAGGGGAATGGGTTCATTTTATCCAGGAAAAGAGATTAGAAGAACTGCAATAGCTACCTTCTGATATTTGAAAATTTGGAATGTGGAAATAAGGACATATTCTGTGAGGCCTCAGTAGGGTAGAGCCAACAAGTAGGATACATTTTAATGCATATGAAACAGAGTTTTTAAACTGCTGTACTGCAGAGGAACAATCGGCTTGGTGAAGTATCACGCTGTCGCTCAGTAGAATATCAGAGGCTTCCGCCATGTTTTGTCCTAGATGTTTCCGGAAGAATTGCTACATTGGAGGAGGAGTGGTCTTCTCCATTTCTAAGAGATTATGATTCTGTGTTGTGAAAGCTTTAAATCTAAGATTTCATGGGTTTTAAATCTTTATAGGACCTGAAGGTGGTATATGATACGTATTAATCAGTATCCGTAGAATAAAACACTACTGTTTCATTAAAATTTTCACAGCAATGGCTTTCACTACAAATGGAATGTGTGTCTTTAAGATACACCAAACTCTCCAGACCACGCAGCCATACAGTCTCCATACAATTACAGATGTGTGAAATAGCCAAAATAGCTAAAATATCCCCTGAAATAACAATCAGATTCATTGGCTCTTGAGTAAACTTGTACTCACATTTTCCATTTTTGTATGCTGTTGTTTTTACAAAACAAAAAAAAAACTGTTTTAAAAATGTGTTTATCTCAGCAGATGAATGGAAATATCATAATTTGTTCAGCTATGAAAGAGTTTCAGAGGAAGTGTTATATGACCCCTATGAGAAACTATTTTTACAACAGAACTGAGTGGTTTTTAAGTTATAGGGCATTCACAGGAATTACTGAATCCAGTAAGATTCATTTTTACACCAAACTCTAGGTAATAGGGAAACATTTTTGTAATGCTATAAACCTTAAGATTGATTTTTTTTTTGCATAGAAGTCAATTGGTGAATTGCAAACACTCTGTAGTCTTCCTTGGTCTTCCTTCATGTTCTCTCTTTTAACCATGTCAATGTGATTGTTAGAAGATCCTTAACCAGAAGGGCACAGACTGAAGAAAAGAGCAGTTGTAAAAATCAGTTCAGATATTGCTCTCATAAAATTTTAGTGAAGACATTTGAAATTACTGGTTGTATATTTTGTATCTCCACACAGACTTTCCTCCATTTGTAGATATAGTTGAAAGTTATCTGTGTATGAGTTCCATAAACCACTTTAGAAATTAGTATACTGCTTTGCTCTTGAAACTTAAAATGTTATTGTTTTTTTTTAAGTTTTCTGCACTTGAATATTCAAAGAAAAAAATCATGAAAATATTTTAAGCTATTACCAGTGAGTGCAAGATTCTCTTTAGATTCCACGTAAAACACAATATTCTGTAGTCCTGTGTATGTGCCTTAAACAGTTGATAGATTTAAACTTATAAAATTATCTCAGTAAAATCTCTCATTCAGAACAAGAAAAAAGAAGTATATTTCACTACCAACAAGTAGATCTTAGATTTGAAAGAAAGAAGAACTTCTGTGTTGGCAAATAGTGGATAAATTTTAGGAAAACCTAGATTAAAAAGTTTTAAAAAATATTTTAAGCCTTATTCAAACACGGGGTACATTTTTCTCAGTGAGATATTTTTCTTGTGGTCTTACAGGAAGCCAAGGTAAGCTGGATGAAATTGCAGCTCCTTCTAAACTCAGCAAGGCCATACAAATAATTCCAAGCCTCTTTTCTTTAAAAAGTTGCCTGCACTTAATTTCCCACATTTGTGAAATCTTTATGATGTTAATGATGAGTTCCAACACACAAAATAGTGTAAAGTATCACTAGACACAAGAAAGATTGCCATCAGATTCTACTTTGCTATTTCCAAGAGGGTTTCCCTAAAAGCTGTTCAGAAGGTATGACAATTACATCACAGACACACAACACAGAAAGGCAAAAAAGAAAATCACCTTTAAAAAGTCTAAAAGAATACCTGAATAGATTTAGGTGGTTTAGAAAGTTATAAGCACATTGAAGCCACATTGATTTATATTCCACTACAGTATTATGAAATTTGTAATGACTACTTGACAGGTAGATTTGGAAAAAAGTTTCATGTAATTAGGTAGTATAAATAATATTGCTGGGATAAATCAACTGTACAAATTAATTTTGAAATATTAACATGGAGGCAGATGTTTGGCCAACTTCAAAGGCACCTAGTACTCAATAGGCTCAAATACTTACATGTAATTTTCCCTACCCAAACCTGGTTTTCCTTCAGTTTCCTTGAATTCACTAAATTAAACCAGCATCCATCATTCCCCAATACATAGGTCACTGTCAATATTCCCATTATTCCCCATATGGGACATATGTAACTCTTTAACAAAGCCTGTTCATTTCACATAACAAATAACTCTCATGCCTATCTATGTCTCCTGACCATCACTACCATCCTCCGGATGCTAGTCCAAACTACTAATATTCTTTTGCCTACACTGTCACAATAATTTTCCATTTTCCTTTCCCAATCTTTTTAACTCACAACAGCTAGAAATAGCTTTTCAAAAGATTACTCCAACCTATACCTCTTAAATCCTTTACTAACTTCTTATTGCCCGTATGATCATGATAGACATCTTTGAAATCACCTATAAGACCGACATTGTGTCCTGTCCAACTCTTTATCCTTTACCTAGAACCACTTTTCTCCTAACTTTTGGGAAGGAAGATTTCTCTTCTCATACTGGACCTGTTCCCCTGTGGAAGATCCTGCACTTCAAATAACATTCCTAACCTTTTGTGCTACCCTACTCATTCTGCAAGTGAATGGGTGGGCGCCATTGGTTCTCATTTCTACTTCTGTAGAGTTTATCAAATAAAAAGATAGCATTGGCCAGGCGCAGTGGCTCACACCTATAATTCCAGCACTTTGGGAGGCCGAGGCAGGAGATCACGAGGTCAGAAGATCGAGACCACCCGGCTAACACGGTGAAACTCCATCTCTACTAAAAATACAAAAAAGAAAAAAATTAACCAGGTGTTGTGGTGGGCTCCTGTAGTCCCAGCTAGTTGGGAGGCTGAGGCAGGAGAATGGCATGAACCCAGGAGGCAGAGCTTGCAGTGAGCCGAGATCACGCCACTGTATTTCAGCCTGGGGGACAGTGAGAGACTCTGTCTCAAAAAAATACAAATAAAAATAAAAAGGATAGCATCGATGATTTTATCTCTGTTCTTCCATCCTTTTGTTTCCTCTCCTCTTCACCTCGATCCTGAGTAGGTGTGCTTTACCTGCACATTCAACTTTCATTGGATTACTCTGAGGTTTAGATTGGAGGAGGTAGTATGTTAGAAGACTTATTTGTCCCAGATTTTAGCTGATCATCCAAAACAGTGATCAAGATGACCAATGAAGCTCATAATTTTATCTTCATTTACCTGCCACCTCTGTCTCTCATGATTGGTTTTGAGGAAGGCATGTGCATTCTACATTGACCACCTAACCCTGTAGCAGGGTATTCTTTACTCTCACCATTTCAGCTTCCTCTCTAGAGATTATTTTTCATGTTGTTCCTTCTGCCCTGGACACACATCTCCTTTTGTTCCTTCTCATAACACAGTTCAAGTTTTTCCTTCTCTCTCTTACCAAAGCAAACCCTACTTTTATAGGCTCTCTCAATAGGATCATGTTATCATAGTTGTGAGTTCTTAAATTTTCTGTAACAATTTGAGTAGAATTCATTATTTTCACTATTCTAGAAGCCCTCTGAAAGCAGAGGCTATATAGTTTTGTTCATCATTGAATCCTCACTACCTAGCACAGTGGCCCTAAAATATTTGCTGATTGAATGAATGAATAAATGTATGGCAATCATTCTTAGATAATAATTAAAATAACAATAAAAAGTCAATTTGATATAATCCTTGTAACTCTGTACACCATGAAGTTTATCAAATAAGCCAAACTCAGAAGTTGGGAAGAACGTTGGGTGAATTTACATTCACCAAATATTTCTTAATTCAGACTTTTTATTCAGCATAGACCCTTCCATACACACACTATTTCATATTGGCAAGTTCTACTTTATGTTAATAGCTAAATATGAGGAATGCCAAAGGAGAGTGCTAGGGAGTACTTTATCAAGTGATTCATAAAATATTTGCTAAGTGCCTTTTTGAAATTTGCATAAATTGCTTAACTTCTGACAGCCAAGCTTTATTTCTTGAAAACTGAAGATAAAGTCTGTGTCATATTATGCCCACTGGGATTAAATGAGATTAAGTACTTTGTATTGCCTACATATCACCTGTTCATTGCAGGTCCTCAGTGACGTATTTTTCTTATTTATTGTACACACTGAACTTTCTCCTTTTTGATCTTTACAATAATCAGGCAACAAAAGATTTATTTTCATGATCTCTATTTTACATTTCAAAAATGTCAAAGAGTTTAAGGGTTTTGTCTAAGTCACCCAGAAATTATCAAAAGAATCCAGATTGAAAAATCAATTCTAATTTCCTCTCTACTATATAAATGCTTTTAATAAGGAATATGTGGTCAGAACTTATAATTATACAACCCAAGTCGTATTTTCTATTTATCTCTTGACATATTCTCCCCTTTTATTTGCAGGTATTTTCTGAGTCTTTCCTCTGAATGATCTTTGCCTTTACAGATACTACATATATAGATTTTCACAATCACCACTCTCCCACTTCCTACCACGATGTTACTCAGATGTCTTATATCCTCCTCATTGCTTTCCCCAATTTTGCTTGGCATCTCCTTTTCTGTGTCTTTAACAATGAGACTTCCTTGTTATGCACTGGCTTAATTTATTATGTTTTACATAGTATTCATTGCCAAGACATCTGGTTCCTTCTCATTGCTAAAAACACATGGGAAGCAAGAATATTCATTTCTCCAATGAAAAACATGTAAATGGTTACAGTAAATAAATTAGTTGAAATTTCCCATTATTTTCTGTTCCTTTTGTTCGAAACTTATCATTTAATGTTTTCCTGCCTATATCTTCCCTCCTTTATCAAACATTTAACAAATACCTCCTATGTTTCAGATCCTTACCTTGTTGGACTGGAAATGCAAAGATGTTAGATGATAGAGATAGATAGATAGATAGATAGCTAGGAAGATAATTTTGCATGTTTGTGTACATGTATGTGCATATGTTGGGCAGGGTGTGTGTGTGCGTATGTTTTTCCTGCCTTCAAAGACCAAAAGGGGAAACACATCATTATGTTTGAAAATATCAATGAAAACAGAGTACAATCTAGTTCTTTCTCTAATTACCCTTAAGCAGTATCTATTGGTTGAACCTTATGAAATTGCCAATAATCCACTGTGATCATTGTGATCACAGTGGATTATTGTGATCACCAAAAAATGTCCGTGTTATATTGTTCAACATAATAAAAGCATTAAAACCACTTGTTAAAAAGTGAAAGATGTACTTCCCCAGTTGTTTTTGCCATTATGAACTCAGATAACTGAATTATTCCACTTTTTAAAATAAATGAATGGAATTGACCTATTTGAAGGCAGATGATGAATTAACAGTATTGACCTAATGTGGGCCTCACACAGAAGCATTTTAATTTAAGCAAAATTCTTTTTCAATGCTACTTTTCTCACTTATAGATGCTAGTTAATGTAAAGCCAAAGGATGGTAACCTGCTAATTGGCCACCCAGTCTTGCCCTCTTCAAGTGGAATATAGTGCAGAAAAGTGAGACTTCTGCCTGTCTAACACACTCACTCTCTCATTCCTCCCCCAACCTCCCCCCCTCCTCACCTCTCTCTCTGACTATGCTCCAAGGCAAGCTTAAGCAAATGGTTTTTTTTCCACAGTCAGGCAACATTTATTCTAACCAACATTTACCCAAATCGATACATTTTAATTGAAACTAATGGCAGTTAGCTTAAACCAACAGATTTTTCACTGGCCTAAGTACATTAAATCAATGTATTTTTCAAAATTGCCATATCTTATGTAAAACAATGCATTTTCATTTCATCCAGGACACATTTTTATTCCACTCTAATCTGCCAAGTTAAAGAGTCAGACTGAAGTAATAGATTTATTTTTTTTTCATACCAGCCCTAAGATCTTGAATGAAAGAAACATATTAATCATTCAGATATATGAAGTCACTTTCATTTGGTTTAACATAACAGACATTTATTGAGCACCTACTGTTTGTGAGATACCGTGTTTGACATTCTGGGGGGTACAAAGTGATTAAGATAGAGTTTCTGCCCATAGAAGCTCATGATTTAGTAGTGAATACCATGAACAGGATTAATTATAACATACAACAAACAGCTAGAAAAATGTGATGGAGGAAGATATTAAGTGTGACTGAAGGATTCAGGGGGAGATGTGAAGAAGGTGGCATTTAAGCTCATCTCTGAGCAATGGATAGCTCTAGTGGGAAGAACATGCTACACAGAATGAATAGATTGAACAATAAGTTAGTTATGTAATGCCAGCTACTACTGCCAATGAATTCTACATTTTCAGTCTCTTAATAAAATATAAGTTAATTTGTCACACACATAAGAGACCATGGTGGCTGTTTCTGATGTAGAATTAATTGTTCTTAACTTGACGATTCTAAAATGAAGGTTCATTTAACTTGTGACTCTAACATCTAGGACTTAGAACATTCTACATTTGGCAAGTAGAAGAGGAAAGAACTTGGAGAAGGCACATCTGCTTCATAATAGCCTTAGCCAAGAAAGGGTACCAATCATTTGTGCTAATACTCCGTTGGTGGGAACTGGTCTTATTGTCATACCTTGATGCAAATGGACTGGGATATGTAGACCTTTCCTGGGAAGCCACATCCTAGTGACAACTGTATTCTATGGAAGGAGTAACATGAATTTAAGTGGACCGCTATCTACTTCACTGCAATCAAAGATACAGAGTGAGATATACAAAGGGTTATAAATGTGGCATGGGGAGCATTCATAGAACATTTTAGAAGGTAGGAAAGGCAGAGTATAAAATGTGTTCTACACCATCCCAAAGTGTTAATTTTACACATGAATGGGAGCCACTGAATGTTTTTGAAAGAAAATATTTTCATAAGCCTAATTATTCACTAGTGTCTGTAGCAAAACAAAACAAAAACATAGTACACAAGAGACAATAAAAATTCTGTACTAATTATGGGTGTTTACCTCATCTTTTTAGGCCTCAGTTTCTCCTTCTATAAAAAGAGATGGTTGGTGTAGCCCCAAGATTTTTGGCTTTAACATGTTCCTTAATAAACTAACCAATTCCTTTTATATTTATTAATAAGCATCTTCATATATATAATATATACACACACATACACACATCATACATATGCCATTCCATATATTTACTGGCTTTGCCCTGTTATCTATCTATCTACCTGGCTTGTATTTTTTATATATATTATATAAAATATATATTATATAAAAAATATATATAATATACTATATAAAATATATAAAAATATGTATTTATATATACTATATATTTTATATAGTATATGTTATATATTTTTATATATTATATATAATATATATTAAATATTTTATATTATATAAATTAAATATATTTTATGTATTATATATAATATCAAATATATTTTATATATTATATATATATTTATATATAGTATATATTATATATGTATATGTATCTATATATTTATATATAGTATATATATTTATTGTATTTTATATATAGTATTATATATATAATATATATATGTATATATGTGTGTGTATCGATATAGGACCTTTATAGTACTTAATCTTTCTTGGTACCAAGTAGGGGAATTAAATAAAGCAGAGTAAGAGAATTAAAATAAACAGTGGTCAGGTCAAGGCTCCCTGAAAAGATGACATATGAGCTGATACTCATACGAATGGAGGGAGAAGAGAAAGATATACAAAGAACAGCAGGAAAGAGGATTGGTCTAAGTGAACAATCAAATATAAAGGGCCTGACACTGAAGCTCACGGTAAGTGGACGCAAAGCAAGGAAGTCAGTGTTATTGAAAAGCAAAGAATAACAAGAATCAATCTGTATTGGCAACCGGGAGTGGGACTGTATTCAGTCTTTTGCTACTTGAAAGAGTTTTCTATTTTCTGACTTGTAAGAGGATACGTCTAAATTAGATATTAATGCATAATAACCACTCTAATACTTATCAGCCTAAATCAACAACTATTTATTATTTTCTTTCAAGTATATGGATTGGCTAGGCAGTTCTGTTAAATTGTTCTTGTCTTTGTTGAACTAGGCTGGGTTTCCTCATACCTATGCAGTCAACTCATGAATTGGCTGGGCCTAGTTGGTCTTGGATAGCCTTTTCCAGGAAGATTCAGCTCTCCTCGAAATATCTCTCACGTTCCTCCAACAGGATAACCTAGGCTAGTTTTCAGAGCAGAAACAAGGGTTATAGAGCCAAAACAAAAATACACAAGTGCTTTTAAGGTTTTTGCTTGTATCAAGTTTGATTTTGTCTCGTTGGCAATGGCAAATTGCACAGCCAAACACAGAGTCAGTGTGGAAAGGAAGGCACAAAGAATGTAATCAGGTGTGATATAAAAATCCTAAAAATTGGGCTATTAGCTCAATCAATCTACCAGTTCTCCATTCTGTTCTCAGTTATTTCTTGTGTCTTCAACATGCAAAACAAGATCATGGTATCCAAGGATCTCAAAAGATTCTGATGAACATGGCATCAGGCTTGGAGTCCAGAACTTTGTGGTCCATCTCAAACCTGGATATGTTTTTCTGATAGTTCCTCAGTTTATTGTTCTCTATGGCTTTTGACTGTGCTCTTCAGACTAGCCACCCTTTTCCATTGGCCACTTCTGAAAGAGTATTAAGAAATAATCCCGCCGGGTGCGGGGTCTCACGCCTGTAATCCCAGCACTTTGGGAGGCTGAGGCGGGCGGATCACAAGGTCAGGAGATCGAGACCATCCTGGCTAACACGGTGAAACCCCGTCTCTACTAAAAATACAAAAAACTAGCCGGGCGAGGTGGCGGCGCCTGTAGTCCCAGCTACTTGGAGGCTGAGGCAGGAGAATGGCGTGAACCCGGGAGGCGGAGCTTGCAGTGAGCCGAGATCAGGCCACTGCACTCCAGCCTGGGCGACAGAGCGAGACTCTGTCTCAAAAAAAAAAAAAAAAAAAAAAAAAAAAGAATCCCTTCAGAAGCTTTCTTCATACTACTGCCTGCCTGTAGTAAGTTGAGAATCCAATGCCTTTCAATAATTGTCAAGTTCTTTTAATCTGACTGAAGGCAATTTTGCTAATATAATTCTCTGAATAATTTGGGGGGAGGGTGGTTAATGCATCTGATTTGAGTTCATATTAACTCCGGAAGCCATGCCACAATGTTTTTCGAGACATGTCTTACTTTCTCTTGGCTTATCATTACTGTAAGATCATGCTTCTGTAAGACCATACCTTTAAGATTCTTAGAAGCACTTTTGTTGATCTTAAAGAAGGTGCTAGGCACCACTCCAATTCCTTCTTATGGTTATACCCTTAATTTAATCTCTGCTCCAGGCTGTATGTTACTTTGAGAATCCCTTCCCTGCAAAGAAAACTACAGGTGAGAAACACTTTTATTTTTCCAGTATAGGAAGTCCTCATTCTGCTTGCCAACTAGCCAGATCTTTTAAAATCTTACTTCTTTTTTGTAGGACCTTATCATAAATAAGTAGTAGAAGTAACTCTTCATAAAAATCTCATGATTCAAATCTCAAAATTTATTTTTATCTCCCAAGTTACCATAGGCAACAGTTTTACCCTTTTTTAAATAATTACATAGTATAGGTTACAATTTCCCAGCCTTCTATAGCCACTCCATTACTCTATCACTGTTTTGTCTTTTTTTTTTTTTTTTTTTTTTTTTTTTTTGTCTCTTCTCACTGCCTGATCCCAAAGCTAATGTCACATAGTTTATATTTGTTATGGCAGAACCCCCCTTCTTGTACTGAAAATAACTAAAAAGGGTTTAGTTGGGAAAACAGAACCATTATAAGAAAAATGGGAATAAGGAATTAAATCTTACATGGTTGTGTGATAATATAGAGAAGTGAATATCTATAAAAAAGAAGCCAGAGGATAAGAACAAGAATCACTCATTTAAATCTTGTAAGCCAAGTACATGTGGATGCCAAAGTGGTCCCATAAAGGGAAGCTTGTAGAGAGGGCTATGGAAATTCTACCACTCTGTAATTGCTGCCAGTATGGGTCTACAGGAGGCACCTACGTCTGGGTCTTCTGTTTGTAAGCAGAGATGATAGTTGAGGAAAAAAATGCTAGACATAAAGTAGAGGGGAGGGAGGAAGTGCATGTCTGCCATAGAGTCAGCATTTCTATCTGACATAGATTAGTTATGTATTCAGCAATTATCAAGCAAGTACTGTATGACAAGCAGTCCTTCCTTAGCAGTAGAGATCATGGATATGAAATGCAACATTCTCTTACATGAAGCTGCTCACAGTTGGACAAAGAGAGAAATGAGAAAAGCAACAAGCAACATAATGCTAACTGTGAAGAGATTAAGAGATTAGCACAGGGCTAAGAGAAGACGTTTATTTATTTATTCACTAACTTAAACAATATGTATAGAGTGCTTACTGTGAAAAGGCAGTAAAGTCTTCCCACCTCATGCTGACTATGTCACCTACAGGGGGCATTGTCCAGGTATCTCCATATAGAGTTTCTAATTCTTCCTCTCCTCGCCTCTTTCAGCAAAACCAGAGGTAAACTCTGAAGCTAGAAGCAATTTAGGAAACTGTACTAATTCCAAGTGAAGAGTACCCTTAAGGATCCAACTTCCACCCTTTTTTTGCTATAGCTTGTCTCGCTTACTTGGAGATATGGAAGAAAGGGGTATCCCTTCCATCACCCAAATTGACTCCTGACAGTCTTTATTTTAACATTAACATTAAAAGAATTAATAATTTATTTGGGGGAAAAAGTCATGCAATTTTTTAGCATCAGTACAGTATTACACACAACAGGCATTATTAACTCTTAACTAAGAGAGGTTATTGGAGGTATGGATGCCCAGAGAGATTTGAAGATGGGGAAATGGAGACACATTTGCTTAGGCTTGCCTGTGGAAAGAGGTGGAGAAATAGTGCTAAAAAGAACTAGCATGGCATTTTACCTCCCCCCAACTTCTATGTCTTGCTTTAAACCACATTTCTTTTCTGATGCTCTGTCTTCTAGGGGCTGAGTAGCAGAGTAGAAGGAGTATAAAGTCAAGGCTCTGGACAGATCTGAGTTTTTAATTCCAGCTCTGCTGCTCGTGATTTAGAGCAAGCTGCTTAATGACATGGCGTCCTACTTACTTTCTCGTCACTAAAATGGAGAGAGCAGCGCTTCTCTCACAGGGTAGTTTCTGGATTGCCCATTAAAGCAAAAAAGGAGAACCCTTCTATAAAGGGATCCATTAATTATCGACTGCATTTTTTATCTTAGTAATTATTATTATTAATTCCCCCATTATTAATGACTTCCATATCACTTCTTTAAAAATGAGGATGTATATTTATAGGACTTAGGTTATATTCAAGAATAATTAATGAGATAATGTAGCTACCATTTGTTGAGGAACTGCTATATGCTGGGTGTACTATATACATTATTTCAAATCCTCACAAAAGTAAAACCCTCCCACTTTGGGATTCTCTTCACCTAATGATTTGGCCTTCAGGTAGCCCTCTCTACCTTCATTTTGTATTCTACTGAATTTCAATAGTGTAATTTTGATGTGATTCAACAGCTTAAATACCCTGTTTTTTAGAAGGTGCACTTGTATTGCTTTGGATAAAGCTGGCAATTGCATGATTATGCACCACTAACATACCAGCAATTGCAGCAAGTGAGGCTCTTGAGAAATGAAATTAAGTCTTACCTTGGTGAGAACTTCCAAACAATTGGTTGACCCTCAGTTGGAGGCTGTGGTCATCTCTTTGAATATTTAGTTACACACAAAGATAATTAGCTATTTGATTGCTTACCTAAAGTTGACTCATGAATTTACTTGTGTAATTATGATTTATTGAAAATCACCAGGTTTCCAAAGCTTTGCAGTTTCATTTCCTTCCTGTCAAATTTCCCAAGGGTATGTGGTGTTTATGTAGGTCATAAGTATATATGCATCAATTTATTTATAAAAAGTATCACATTCGTTAAAAATGAGAAAAATTTCCATAGCTCTTACACCACAATGCATTTCCTGAGCGTGTCCCCACTTTGTCAAATGGAACATTCCTCCCTTGTCTCTCCCAATACGGTCGATTTGATATGATTGATTAGAAGAAAGATTCCTTCCTAGTTCTATTTTTCAGAAGGGAATGGATTGGGTCTTGTGTTCGTTTTTATAGTGACTGTGATGTCTGGGAACAAAGATAGTTCATGCTCAGTTGTCAAGGCTTGGGAAGCAACTGCTGTTGAGTTCCCTAAAGGCCAGAAGAACTCAGCAGAACCAAAGACCTGGATTTGATCCTATGGACTTGATTTCTTTAGGTGAATCTCGAAATACAAATACTATTTATGGAGTCTTAGCTTTACAAAATACACAATCTATTACCTTGTAACATTCCTATTAATGCTTTTATGCATGTGGGAGTGCTATATACTACATCCAAACCTTGGAGGTGAACACCTTAGATCTACGTCCCTGCCCTTACCACTGCTGACTACTTACTCATGACGTGATTAAGAACTACTGAACCTCTTCAGCTTTGACTTTCTCTTCTCTATAAAAATGAGTAAGTCTCTTTAGCTTACAAATTATTTTGATAATCAAACATAAAGGATAGATACAGCACCTACTATCAGATCAGCCACCTAGGAGTCTTTAAAATGTAATATTAATCTGTATAAATATATGACATAGTTTAATGATTGCATACTAAGATTTATGTGCCCTACATAATTATATAACACAAAATTAAGTGAGATTTTTCCTTCTGCCCCGGATTTAGTGCCTGAGGCTCAAAGCTGCAAACAAATTGGTACTGAGCTCCCTGTTTTCTAAAGAGAACTTTCAACAACTCTGTTTTGACAGCTCCTGCTGTGTCTTACTTTAAGTCACTAGAAATGGCCCTACCAGCACCTGCCAAACACAGAAAGCTCACAACCCTCTTCATGCTTAAAAAAGTAAGACTGGGAGGAAAAAAAAAATGTTGAGAATGACTAATGTGCTGGAGAATGTGGCGTTTATGATTAGAAAGGAAGTGCTCCCCCACTCCTTTGAAAAGTTAAGTCATGATGTTAAGAAGATAATTCTTAGACACTGGCATTGTCTGAAAGAAATAAAGGCTCACATCTGTTTCTTGCTAAATGATTGATGGACTGCAGAATCAATCAAGGTGGAAGCAAGAGTGGTTGGGGAGAATGACTTGCACCTTCTCAAGGTTAGGGGCTTAAATGTGCACAGAGCATGGGGTCACAATCTCTGGAGATTTCAGAAGATGAGAAACTTGCTTTTGACAACAGGACAAAACGAAATCACAATGTAATGTGCCTAGGAAGAAGATGGAGCAGCTTCCCACTTTATCTACATTTCTTTCAGCCTTGATAAAGAAATCAGTTATTTCTGATTTCAAAGTGATCAATGCTTTGAGGTAGAAGCAGGTACCCTGGGCTGACCATGTGATCAAAGTGAAACCAACGTGTTGGAGGCATGGATTGCTGGTAAGAAATAGAGAGAGATATGACTGCCCTAAGTGGGTCAACAGTAAGAGTGCTGGATTAATGTTGATCACAGTTGCAGCAAAATGACACATACTCTATAGGTGGAGACCAATCCACTGATAGAGACCACCCACAATGAATGGAATAGGCCAAGCTAGAATGAGATCAAAGATTCTTTCCTGCAACTAACATGTCTGGAAAAGTGGTCCCTTTCTCACCTATTTTTCCTGCCAACATTTAATACAAGAGGCTTTGAAAAGAGGCAGATGCTAGAATAGGATGAAGAGGAAAAATAATGGCCCTTCCCAACCTCAGATCTCTTTAAGCCATAGGATAAGTATGAGATGAAGACAGTGATAAAATAATAATTAGAATAATATTAATAATTATAATAGTAGCTAACACATATTTCTCTCCCTATGTCAGGCAATGTTCCAAGTGCTCAACATATAGCAAATAATAAGAGTCATAGGATGTAGGTTATTGTATTCTCTCCATTTGATTGTTGAGAAAATGGAGTCCATTTGAATTTGAGTGACTAACCCAAGTAATGACTAAACTAAAAATCCAAAGCTAGTAGTGGTGGTTCTGGAATTCAAATCCACAGAGTCTGGATCCAGTATAAGCAACTTTCAGATAAATTCAGAATTGTAATGTGGACTGAAATCTTAAAAATCAAAATTTACACAAATTTTCAGCAAATGATGTGTGAAGAAACTTTGACAGAGCAAGTTTAAAGACACAGATTGCAGGTAAGCAAAATCCTTTCAAGTTTAGACCTTGCCAAGCTGAAAGTACTCAGTCAAGTCTTAATACACTGTTTCTCAAAGCATAGCTAAACACATCAACATATATCTAATTGAAGGCAGGTAAAGGATATCCAATACATTTTTTCTAAAAAGTAATGTTTACCAATGTAACAACTACTACAATGTGTAACACTTACACAGTATATGTGAAAATTCTATGAAAATATTAGGGATAAGTATTGATGATAAAAATTATTGATTATGATATATTCAATTTATCTTTATTTTCTAGGTGTTCACCATGAGCTTTCCTTATTGAAAAACAGAGAGGATAAACATAGATATATCCTCTTAAGAAACCTACTTCTCATTCTTTATATTTATGTCATTACAATGGAAACGGTAGATGCTGGATCACAGGGGATGTTTAATATTAGATTGAAGAAGATATTAAAAAGGATAGCACACTGGCTAAAACAAGTCTGCACTGGCACTAGGGATGGTCCTGTTGACATGCGAGGTCTTTTCCATATCTAATTTTGATAATATGATTGATGAGGTGATTTCTCATAAGTGGTGGAAAGAAACAACATAAAAACTAATCACATTATGCTGGCATTTGGAAGTCGAAATAAAAGGTATGTGAACTCATTACAGGAAGATATTTTTTCATTTGAAATTTAAATTTGCCAGCCCATCCATATTTGTCTAGAAAACTTGAGAATTTGTTTGTAGATGAAAATGACCAGAGTTGAGTAATCAGTTCCAACTGATTACTGCATATAATAGGCAGGCCAGGGACTTCCTGGTGCTTACAGATCTGTCTTTAGAAATCTCAAGTTCAGGGAGAAGGATGTGATAACCTCAGTCTCTGTAACTATGTTTCTCTGCCCCCGGAAGGAAAGAATGACCTCCCCAGAGGCTAGTGGAATTTCTCTGCAAATTTAGCTTCCCCACTGGTTTGATTTTTCTTTAACATAGGAATATTTATAAGCTTTAAATGAGGAGAATAGTATGCCTTTATTTCATCAACTTTTCAAAGATACAGTCACGGCTGTACAGCAGTCTCTACCAAAGGGGAAATTAACTTTAACATAAAAACACACAGCTAGGCGAACTTGGGAAGTCTATCATTTTTCCAATATGCAGTATTGAAGCCCCACAGTTGCACACCCTACACTTAAGCTATCAAGAAATTAGGCTATTTGAAATGTTATAAATATGCAAGCTATACCCATTATCCTAGATGGGCAATACAATTTATGGAAGATATAATAAATAGAGGGAAATTTAGTATGTTGGTTCAATATAGAGTAGGTAATTGAAGTGCAGAATCCAAAGTAAAACCATAAACAATAATTAGATAGTGAAAAAGTGGAGAGTTGACCATGGCCCACATAATAATACAGCTGAGCATCAGCAAAGACAGAAGCCGGCTTGCAGTTGGAAGCAGATTATAAAGGGAATGTATGCTTAATAAACATCTGGAGAAGCCGTGATAATATCTGAAGAATCATCTTCTGGAGATGGGAACTCTCTAATCTTAACCTTACAATCTTAATTTGTGGAGGAACATATGATTACGTAGATGTTATTATGTACATCTGGAGGAGAGTTAGTCTGATGCCTCTGTGAGCCTCAGCATTGAGCAAATTGCAATAAAAATGTGTAGCATTGCTTGGTACAGCTAGTATCACTGGGAGTTTGCAAGTTAAAAGTTCCCTTCGAGGTTGTTGTACTATTTAGGTTCTTGGGTGCAAATAATAGAAGAAATTTTGTTAGCTTTAAGCAAAAGTACAATCGACTGGAGGAATTTAAGGGGCTTGGAGCTGGAGGGTTGGACTAGGAAACTGAGCAGAGCTTGGCAACAGGAACAGACTGTATAGTGTATCAGCACTTCAGCTGCAATATACACGTTCTAACCAGTGTTTAACATGTGCTTAAGGGGCAATGTACCAGGAGAAAACACCTGAATGGCTGACAGTAATTTATAGATGCACTCTTAGTTGTACCGGGACAGAGAGAGAGATGAAAAATGGCCCTTGGAACTTTCCTCAGCAACCGTGTGCTTTTAAGTGCCCAAAAAGTGTCACATTTTGTGTGTCACATTATATAGTAGACACTGTACTACACACTGGGATGCAAAAGTACTAAAGCCTACGATGTAATTTCTGTCTTTTAGGAATTTTTTTTATATACAAGAATCACTGCAGGAAGAAAAGAGAGAAACTAATACAAGACAGAAGCTAAAAAGTAGACACCACTACATCCTCATTTTACATATCAGGAAAGAGAAGCACCAACAGGTATAGTAACATGCCACATATTTCATTACTTGAAAGGAAGAAAGTGAATATCATGAGCAGTGTGCCATGAGGTAAATTAAGGTGGCCATAATTTACTAACCAAATTGGAACATTTTTCAAAGTAAAAGAGGGACACTATTAGTACTTATGCCAAGTCAACAAGCTTAAACAGAAGTATCTTTGGCATATCAGAATAGAAAAAGCCTGAGAAAGACATTATAGAAAGGATGCTGCTTACTGGGTTTGCACACTTTATTCAAAAGCATCTAGAATAGTGCTATCCAAAAGAACTTTCTGCAATGAGGGAAATATTCTATCTGTCCAAAATGTGGCAGCCACTATCCTCATTTGGCTATATGATCTCATGAAAAGTGGCTAGTATGACTAAGAAACTAAGTTTTTTAATTGATTTAATCTTAGTTGAAATTTAAATAGGCACAAGCATCTAGTGGTTACCAGTAAGGATAACACAGAAATAGTTTTAACTTGTGATTTATTGTATTTGTACAGCTGTTTATAACAATACTCCAAGAAGTATTTTAATTTAAGACTCTACCAACCACCAATAGATTGGTGGTTGACATAGACTTAAAACTATACACAATTGAAATAAGTGAAAATATACGTATAAAATATTGCAAATTATACACAGCAAGTCTCTAATATTTATTTCTCTAATTTCACTTCGCTAAGAAATGTTGAAACTCTGGATATTCCCCTTGTTTGTTGCGTATGATCATGCAGGGTATTTTGTTGCTGTTTCTGTTCTGTTTTAGTTGTTGCTGTTTTTATCCATGACTGATGACTGACCCTCTGCTTTGGATGCCATGCTGTTCTCATTCCAGTTAGTGTAAAATGCCAGCTGATTGTCTTACCCTGCAAATAGCCTCTATCAAAATAATGCTAATGTTCTCAGCTCCTTTCCTGATGTAGCTGCTTCTGTGTCTGCTCTGCTTCTGTTGAGAGAAAGGCGTTTTATATCTCATTTCTTGGCAGAGAGATTTAGTTGGAACACAACAAGTTGGGTCACCCACTGGGCTAAGGTTTTCGAAATCATTAAACAATATAATAGCATGGTTGAAAACTGATATGGTTTGACTGTGTCCCCACTCAAATCTCATCTTGAATTGTAGTTCTCATAACCCCCACGTGTTGTAGGAGGGACCCTGTGGGACGGAATTGGATTATGATGACAGTTACCCTCATGCTGTTCTCGTGATAGTGAGTTCTCATGAGATCTGATGGTTTTATAAGGGTCTTCCTCCTTCACTCAGCACTCACTTCTGTCACCTGCCACCATGTAATATGTGTCTGTTTCACCTTCTGCCTTGATTTTAAGTTTTCTGAGGCTTTCCTAGCCATGAGGAACTGTGAGTCAATTAAATTCTTTTCTTTATAAATTACTCTGTCTTGGGTATGTCTTCATACCATCATGAGAACAGACTGATACAAAAATAAAAGCTCCAGTGTTAAACAAAACACATTTAAAAGGTAATTTAACTAACTACTAACTAGGTGACCTGGGGCAAATTATTTAACCATCTTAAGTCTCAATTTCCTCATCCACCAAACAAGTAAAAAAAAAAAAAAAAAGTTACTTTCCAGCAAGCTGCAGTGGCTCATGCCTGTAATCCCAGCACTTCTGGAGGCCAAGGTAGGCTGATGTCTTGAGCCCAGGAGTTCCAGACCAGCCTGGGCAACATGGCAAAACCCTGTCTCTACAACAAATACAAAAATTAGCCAGGCATAGTGGTGCATACCCTGTAGCCTCAGCTACTTGGGAGGCTAAGGTGGGAGGATGGCTTGAGCCCAGGAGGTGGAGGTTTCAGTGAACTGAGATCTTGCCACTGCACTCTAGCCTGGGGGGCAGAGCCAGACCAGCCTTAAAAAAATTACTTTCCTCATTGATTTATTATGGGGCTATGCATGTAAAACACCAAGCATACCTTATGATATATAGTAAGCATTAACTCAATCAACTAAATGTTTCTGGGCCCAATCAAGCATACTCAAGTGTACAAGGAGCTGAGACAAGTGTCATGCAGTTTATAGTTTAGTGGACAATTCTTCAAGATAGTAGTACCTGCGTCTGTGTTAGTATGGACTTTAATTGGGCAAGTACAGAGTTCTTTAAGAAGATGCTGAGGAGGTCGGGTAGGCTTACCGACAAAAGCATGAAACACTTCTCAATTTCGCTAGTACAATCTTGGAAACTTTGTATACAGTCAGGTACTAGGTGGTCAACACTAACATTCACAATTGAATTTCAATGCTTTGCTTCTTTGTGTTGTCTTTGTTAAGCTTTGTACTTTTTTTTTGGGGGGGGGGGACGGAGTCTCACTCTCCCACCCAGGCTGGAGTGTAGTGGTGTGATCTCGGCTCACTGCAAGCTCCACCTTCCCACCAGTCTCCTGCCTCAGCTTCCCGAGTAGCTGGGACTAAAGGCACCTGTCACAATGCCCGGCTGACTTTTTTGTATTTTTAGTAGAGACGGGGTTTCACTGTGTTAGCCAGGATGGTCTCGATCTCCTGACCTTCGTGATTCACCCGCCTTGGACTCCCAACCTGCTGGGGTTACAGGCATGAGCCACCGTGCCCAGCCATGTTTTTTAGTTTTTAGCTATTTTCAAGTGTGTGCCCTAATCTAAGGAGCCAAAATTGTGTAATCACAAACTGTACTGTCACTTATTTATGCATCTAGTCAGCAAGGACTGAGTGTCTAAGGCACACCCAACACTGTGTTAGTTTCCAGACATACATTGGTGAATAAATCAGACAACCCCCTTGTCCTCCATGATGCTTATAATCTAGTTTGTAGTTGATTGTCTACATTCACTCTTATTATGGACAGCATACTCAGATACCACCTGAAGTTGCACTTTTCATGCATATCATCCTTTTATGTGGGCCAGTGTTCACACAGTAGTGAAGGCTAATTTTGTCTTCCAATTCTTGCTCCAATATTGACTTGCAGTTCACACTACACACAAGCCATCACACACGATAAACAGCTTTAAAACAAATTGGTAACCATTAAAATGGGCCAAGTCCATTGATCATGGGCTTCAATATTACAGCAATGGCAAATTGCTATAAAGTTTCTAGACACTTTCCCTTTGTGTACTAGTAACAAACAGTGGACCAATTGTTGTTCACAGATCACATGGCAACAAAACACTGGTACAGGCTACAGTACCTTGAAATAAACCTACCATGTTCATAGAGGCTATCACAGAGGAAGAGGAAGAAGAGAAGGAAAGAGTTCTCTCTTTTCTTCAAACTTTCCTGTTTTAATACCCCTTGTACTAGATAGACTGCATATCATTTAGACCTGCTCATGCTGAAATTGTTATGAATGTTCATCTACATTTACAGCAAGTAAAATACTCTATCATTCAGCTCCATTGAACCATACCCAGGGAATCTAGATGCAAAACCTGTGTAGCTATTATAGGGTGGGGTTGAGTGAAGAAGTTCTCAACTTGCCCTTGTAAATGACTCACATAGGAAATTAAATGGGAAATATTTGGCTTTCTAATTGAGAGCTGAGTGAGGGATCAAGGTGATGGTAGCTACTGGGTAATAATTAAGTATACTGAAAAAGAAAATCAGCTAGTCACTTTCCTGGGAAAAGTTAATACTGCCTTTTTAGTACCTATTTTACTCTGAAAGATTATAAACTTCCTCAAGTCAGATCATGTTCTGTTGGCCACTTTTTATAAAGAAAAAATACATAATAAACTAGTTTATTTTATATATATATATATATATACACACAACTAATAAATGTAATTTTTTCTTTTTAATTTTTTAAATTATAAAACTATGATGAAATGAGTATTTATATTGACATTAGGCAGGAGAAGCTCACATTACTAAATTAGAAATATTTGTATATGTCTATTTTCCAAATCCAGAAAATTTTCTTGATTTTAGTCTTTATAAAATGATTGCTTTTTTTTTCTAAATTGGAAAGTAAAGAAATGTAGAATCTAAAATTATCCACAATCTCAGCATCTAAACTCAAACACTAAATTTACTTTGTGATGTATTCGGCTCTATTCTTTCAATAACACTGACTTTTGTGCTTGAAATAACTGGGCCTGACTAACGTTTCTAGTTCTCATAGTAATAAGTTTCTGTGGGAAATTAGGATTCCAACACTGAAGCAGAACTTTGAATAGCAAGCCCTTTGTTGATACAACCACTACGAAGTTTGACTCTATTGGTCTTGTGAATAACACCCTGATATTCACAAAAGAAGAAATTATCTGGAGCTTTTTAGCTCAGCAAGAATCAATTCTCAAGCCATATCTGAATTCCTGTAAATTCAGAATTAGTGAGGTCTGAGTTAATGAGGTTTGATTGTATCCTGAGCTATTGGTAAAATTGCAATGCTGCAGTGACTCCCACTGAAGTTAGATTCATTGCTGTTTCAACAAGGGTTGAAGAGGGCAGATTCTTCCTGGTACCCAACATCAGCGTTTTTTAATTACACTATTATGTGGTATAAGGTGGACCTATAAGATGGCCTACTAGAGGAAGTCAGCACTTTCTCAGTGAGCAGCAGCATATTTTTTACTTCTCTCTGCAGCCCCCTATTCACTTTCAAATGGATCAGGTTTCCTTTCTTTGGATCTCTAGCTTTTGTCCATTAGAGTTTCCCCCAAAGACTATTTTATCAAACAAGGGAAAACACTTTAGAAAAGACCGTAAGTTCTTTGCAGAGTTATAGCCTGTGCTTTGTTTATGTATAGTGAACACTTACTGAGTTAGCACTCCCTAAAGGAAAATCTGGGGAGATATCAGAAAAATGTTTTCGGTAATTGCTACTTGGTTTGATCTCCTGGTATTTTGTGATGTTTTATGCAGCATTAATGGCATCACCTGAGATTCTAAGGACACAAAAGAACTTCTAAGTCCATTATCAAATGTAAGGAAGTCATTTCAGACCTCTGAGGGAATTAAGTGAGTTGACAGTTAAATGCTGTTCTTGGAGGAATGTAACAACAACATGCCTCTAAAAGACTTAACCCATTTTAATTGGCATGTGTTTGTATGCAAGGATATTCCAGATCACATATAACTGTGGGTAAAGATCCAGTACCTCTCTTTCAAGCACATGGAAATTTCTAATCAGGTTATTGTTTTTGGCAAATTAGCCAATTAATTTTCAGTATCCTTCTGCATATTTGTAATTTGTACAATTTTGGAAGCTACTGAAATGCCTTTTAACTTCATTTAGTTTGGCCTGAAGATTATCATTTGGAGTCTCCAAAGGTTATTTTCATTCATGAATACTTGGGAATAAGAGAGTACAGTGAGTAGGTAGTTGATATAGTTTGGCTATGTCCCCACCCAAATCTCATCTTGAATTATAGTTCTTATAATCACTACACGTCATGGGAGGGAACCGGTGGGAGATAATTTAATCATAGGGGTGGTTACCCTCATTCTGATTTCATGATAGTAAGTAGTTTTCATGAGATCTAATGGTTTTATAAGGGGCTTTTCCCCCTTTTGCTTGGCAGTCTTCCTTGCTGCTGCCATGTGATGAAGGACGTGTTTGCTTCCCTTTCCACCATGATTATAAGTTTCCTAAGGCCTCTGAAGCCATGCTGAACTGTGAGTCAATTAAACAGCTTTCCTTTATAAATTACCCAGCCTCGAGTATGTCTTTATTAGCAGAATGAGAATCAACTAATACAGTAGTGAACAAGTTTATTTCACTTACCACCTAGGATAGTGTACCAGTTCCACACACCTGTTTCCTGACTCTTCTCCCAGGCCTGAAACTTGGTCTTACCAATGGATTATAAAAATGCCTGTTTATTTGGTGGAGATACAAGCATATCCCGGTGTCTGCAGCCTTTAATACACACTATAACTTAATTTTGTGTATACTAAACAGGGAAAAGTTTAAAGCATTCCCCCCCGAGAACTGGAACAAGATAAGGATATCCACTTTAACCACACTATTCAACATTGTACTGGAAGTCCTAGCCAGAGCAATCAGACCAGAGAAAGAAATAAGGGGCGTCTAAATCAGTAAAGAGGAAGTCAAATTGTCACTGTTGACTGATTATATAATTGCATACCCAGAAAATCCTAAAGACTCATCCAAAAAAATTCCCAGATCTGATAAATTCACTCAAGTTTGAGGATACAAAATCAATGTACATAAATCAGTAGCACTGCTATACATCAGCAATGACCTAGCTGAGAATCAAATCAAGAAGTCAACCTCTGCAGGGTGTGGCAGCTCATGCCTGTAACCCCAGCACTTAGGGAGGCCAAGGCAGGCAGATCACCTGAGATCAGGAGTTCGAGATCAGCCTGACCAACATGGCAAAACCCCATCTCTACTAAAAATACAAAAATTAGCTGGGCATGGTGGTAGGGACCTGTAATCCCAGCTACTCAGAAGGCTGAGGCAGAAAAATTGCTTGAATCCCTGAGGTTGAGGTTATAGTGAGCCGAGATCATGCCACTACACTCCAGCCTGCGTGATGGAGCAAGACTCAGTCAAAACAAACAAACAAACAAACAAACAAACTCAACTCACTTTACAACAGCTCCAAATAATAATAATAATAATAATAAATACTTTGAAATATACCTAACCTAACCAAGGAGGTAAAATATCTCCACAAGGAAAAATGCAAAACATTACTGAAAGAAATCATAGATGACACAAACAAATGGAAACATATCCCATGCTTATGGATGGGTATAATCAATATTGTAAAAACAACCATACTTCCAAAAGCAATCTACAAATTCAATGCAATTCCCACCAAAATTTCATCATCATTCGTCACAGAACCAGAGAAAGATTAAAATTCATATGGAACCAAAATAGAGCCCACATAGCCAATGCAATACTAAGCAGAGAAAAACAAATCTCAGGGTATCACATTACCTGACTTCAAACTATACTACAAAGCTATAGTTACCAAAACAGCATGGTACTAGTATAAAAATGGCCATGAAGACCAATGGAACAGAAGAGAGAAATAAAGCCAAATTGTTACAGTTAACTGATCTTTGACAAAGCAAATGAAAACATACAGTGGGGAAATGACACCCTATTCAATAAATGGTGATGGGATAAACGACAAGCCACATTTAGAAGAATGCAGCTGGATCTTCATCTCTCATCTTATAGAAAAATCAACTTAAGATGTATCAAAGACTTAAATCTAAGATTTAAAACCATAAAAACTCTAGAAGATAATATTGGAAAAAACTCTTCTAGACATTAGCTTGGGCAAAGAGTTCATGAACAAGAACCTAAAAGCAAATGTAACAAAAAACAAAGATAAGTAGATAAGCCTAATTAAACTAAAACACTTCTGCATAGCAAAAGAAATAATCAGCAAAGTTATCAGACAACTCATAGAATGGGAGAAAATCTTCACAAACTATGCATTCCACAAAGGACTAATATCCAGAATCTACTAGGAACTCAAAGAAATCAGCAAGCAAAAAATAATCCCATCAAAAAGTGGGCAAAAGACATGAATAGACAATTCTCAAAATACGATATCCAAATGGCCAACAAGCATGTGAAGCAGGGCTCAACATCACTATTTAACAGGGAAATGCAAATCAAAACCACAATGAGATACCACTTTACTCTTGGAAGAATGGTCATAATTTTAAAAATCAAAAAATAATACATGCTGGCATGGATGTGGTGAAAGGGAACACTTTTACACTGCTGGTGGGAATGTAAACAAATACAACCACTATAGAAAACAGTATGAAGATTCCTTAAAGAACTAAAAGTAGATTTACCATTTTACCCAGCAATCCCACAACTGGATATCTACTCAGAGGAAAAGAGGTCATTATATGAAAAGACACTTGTACATGCATGTTTATAGCAGCACAATCCACAATTGCAAAAATGTGAAACCTTTCTAAATGCCCATCAACCAATCAGTGGACAAGGAAAATGTGATGTATATCATAGAATACTAATCAATCTTTAAAAAAAAAAAATGAAATAGTGACATTTGCATCAACCTGGACGGATTTGGAGACCATTATTCTAAGTGAAGTAACTCAGGAATGGAAAACTAAACATCATATATTCTCACTTACAAGTTGTAGCCAAGCTATGAGAACTCAAAGGCATAAGAATAATACAATGGACTTTGGGGACTCAGGGAAAAGGTGAGAGGGGTTGAGGGATAATAGGCTACACATTGGGTACTGCTCAGGTGATGGGTCCACCAAAATCTCAGAAATCACTACTAAAGAACTTTTCTATGCAACCAAATACAACTTTCTCCCTAAAAACTATTGAAATTTTAAAAAATCAATGAATCCAATAGTTTTTGGAAAATACAAATAAGATTGATGGACTGCTAGCTAGACTAATGAAGGAAAGAGAGATCTAAACACAAAATTAGAAATGACAAAGGGGACATTACCAGTGATCCCACAGAAATACAAAAAACTCTTCCCTTAAAGACTACAATGCATACCTCTATGCATATAAACTAGAAAACATAGAAGAAATGGAAAAAATTCCTGGAAATATATAACCTTTCAAGATTAAACCAAGGAGAAATTGAATCCCTGAACAGACCAATAATGAGTTCCTAAATTGAATCAGTAGCAAAAAACCAACCAACCAACCAAAGTCCACGAACAGATGGATTCAGTCTAATTCTATCAGATGTATAAAGAAGAGTTGGTATCATTCCTACTGAAATTACTCCGAAAAAATTGAGAAAGGATTCATCCCTTAATAATTCTATGAAACCAGCATCATACTGATATCAAAACCTGGCAAAGACAACAAAAATGCACACTTTAAGCCAATATCCTTGACAAACACGGACACAAATTTATCAACAAAATATTAGCAAACTGAATCCAGCAGCACACCAAAAAGTTTGTCCACCATCATCATGTAAGTATATTTTATCCCTGGCATGCAAGGTTGGTTCAACATATATGAAAATCAATACATGTGATTCAACACATGAACAGAACTAAAAAGAAAACTCGTGATCATCGCAATAGATGAAACAAAAAAACAAACAAAAACTACCTTAGGATAAAATTCAAAATCTCTGCTCAACTTCAAACTCTAATACAAGGCTACAGTTAACAAAACAGCATGGTACTGATAGAAAAACAGACACAGAGACAAATGGAACACGATAGAAAACCTAGAAATAAGACCACACACCTACAACCATCTTATCTTCAACAAAGTTGATAAAAACAAGCAATGGAGAAAGGATTCCCTATTCAATAAATTTGCTGGAATAACTGACTAGCCATATGCAGAATATTAAAGCTGGACCCCTTCATTACACCATATACAAAATTTAAAGATGGATTAAAGACTTAAATGTAAAATCCAAACCCATAAAAATCCTGGAAGATAATAGCATTCTGGACATAGGAACAGGCAAAGATTTCATGAAAAAGATGTCAAAAGTAATTGCAACAAAAGCAAGAATTGACAAATGGGCTGATTAAACTGAAGATTTTCTAAATAGCAATAGAAACTGGCAACAGAGTAAACAGACAATCTGTAGAATGAGAGAATTTTTTTGCAAACTGCATCTGACGAAGGTCTAATATCCAGCAACTATAAGGAATTTAAACAAATTTATTAAAAAAATTAGGCAACCCATTAAATAGTGGGCAAAGGATATGAACAGACACTTTTCAAAAGAAGACATACATGTGGCCAACAAGCATATGGAAAAAAAACTCAGTATCACTGATCATTAGAGAAATGTAAATCAAATCCACAACGAGATACCATCTAACATCAGTCAGATGGCGATTATTAAAAAGTCAAAAAATAACAGATGCTGGCAAGGTTGCAGAGAAAAAGGAATGCTTCTACACTGTTGGTAGGAGTGTAAATTAATTCAACCATTGTGGAAAATGGTTCCTCAAAGGCCTAATAAGAGAAGTACCATTCGATCCAGCACTCCCATTACTGGGTATATACCTAAAGAATATAAATTTTTCTGTCATACAGACATAGGCACGTATATGTTAATTGCAGCACTATTCACAATAGCAAAGACATGGAATCAACCTAAATGTCCATCAATGGTAGGAGTAGGTAAATCAAATGTGGTACATATACACTATGCAGCCATGAAAAACAAGTCACGTTCTTTGCAGAAACATGGATGGAGCCAGACGCCAGTATTCTTTGCAAACTAACCACATACTGCATGTTCACATTTATAAGTGATGGCTAAATGATAAGAACATGTGGACACAAAAAGGGGAACAGCAGACATTGGGGACTATCAGAGGGTGAAGTATGGGTGGAGAGAGAGGATCAGGAAAAAATAACTAATGGGTACTAGGCTTAATACCTGGGTGACAAAATAATCTGTACAACAAATCCCCATGACACAAGTTTACCTACATAACAAACCTGTATGTGTACCCCAAACTTAAAAGTTTTTTAAAAAGTAGGTTTCTGGTTTAGGTCTAGCACGTTAAAAGTGACCACAAGACAGTGGTGATTTTTGGCTAAGTGTGTCAGCTAAGGAGATATAATCGGTTGTAAATTTAGCTCACTACTTCTCAGTAATTACGTCTCTCTAGCCTCAGATTCTCCATCTTAAAATGAGGACTTATTTCAACCTTTCAATAGACTACCTTGTTAATATGTTTATGTGCTTAAAGTATTTGGAACAACACAGACTTAGGTAAGCAATGGATATGCTAGTTAATATTATTATTATTTGACTTCATACCCAGAACTAGAATCAAAAAGTAGAAGTTTCTGGGAATAAATTTCAACTTGCTACAAAAAACTAATTTAAAAGACAATAGAAAGATGGAAGTAGAAGAAATGAGCTCATCACTAGTGTATCCAAGGAAACTGAATTTTTTTAGACGGACTCTCACTCTGTTGCTCAGGTTGGAGTGCAGTGGCGCAATCTCGGCTCACTGAAACATCTGCCTCCCGGGTTCAGGCGATTCCCCCACCTCAGCCTCGCGAGTAGCTGAGATTACAGGCGCCTGCCATCACACCTGGCTAACTTTTGTATTTTTAGTAGAGATGGGGTTTCCCCATGTTAGCCTGGCTGGTCTCAAACTCCTGACCTCAAGTGATCCATCCCGCTGGACTTCCCAAAGAGCTGGGATTACAGGTGTGAGCCACCACACCCTGTTACCTTGGTATGGATTCTGAAAGCTCTATTTACTCACTGGATTGCTGTCAGATTAACCTGCTGGAAACTGACTTTTAGTACTGAGATTTTGTGCTTCTTTGTAATGTTTATCAACTATGACCACTGTCATGCTAGCTAGTTCATGAAAATGAGAAAGTAAAGGAGTTAGAATAGTAAGGTGTAGTATGAAGAGACAAAGGTTTAAGGTGGCAGACAATTTGACCTTGTGACGTAGGAACATGGAAACATTTCTTAAGGGCTTTGAACCTTATGGAGAGAGAAAGAAAGAGATAAAGGGAGAAAAAGAGATTCTGGTATATACTGTGTATAACAAGCAATTAGAACCTATGAAGTACTGTGGATGACGGTTGCATTTAATATGATGAGAAGGAAGTATTTCATACTCCAAAGGCATGGAGTATGAAACCCTGTCCAAGATGACCTAGAACTAAACAGGCAAAAATCAGGACATTGCTTTGCTGGAGGAGCCCAGTCAAATAGGAGAAGAAAGCCCAGGTAAAGAGGCATTGGGTCTGAAGGTGAAGCTAGTTGCTGCATAAATCTCCCTGAGAACTTCACAAAACAGTTTTTCTTCCCTTTTTTGAGAAACAGCTCTATCTGGGTTTCCTAGCCATAGCAGCAGTAAAAACAACAAAAATGCAGGTGAAATAAATAACACCTCCAACCCACATTTCAGCCATCTCTGGCCACAGTACTACAGAAGCCATCATTCGTAAAGAGTGTCATCTTTTATTTATTAGCAACATGAAACATCCTGGAGGTAACTGAATTATGCGATCAATGTTAATGCTAATCAAAGTGATCAACGTTGAGTGTTCTCTTCTCCACATGGCGTGGCCCTTGCTGCTCCCAAGATGTCAATTGCATGATTTGTACATAGCCCTAATTTGCTGATTACACTGATCTTTCTCAGTTCCTGCTATTCTGAGTTCTTACCCCTTTGTTATCTTTGCTTTTAGTTCAGCGTTGATATTAGGGAAATGCCATTAGAAAAAACAAAGTATTCAAAATAAAATACAGCCAGATACATTTTAGAGGTTAAAATAAGTGGATCTTTTGAGGATCCAAGTTGTTAACCATTAGATATTTAATAAATAATTTAATCAGACCAAGAGGAAAACTGATTTTAAAAGATACATTTATTTCACATGTATGTCTCAGTCAAAATTTAACTGGACTTGATAAATCACATGCCAAGCACAGAAAATTACTTTCTACAATAAATGCATTTTATTTCATTCATTCTCAGATGAGTAAAAATTCATACATAAATGTGTTAGAATATCAATGCATAATATTCTATTTTTTTTTAGACAGAACAGAGTTTTGGAATCAGAGGAATGATTCAAAGGATGTTAAAAGAGAAGAAAAGCTAATGCACACAATTGGTGTAAATTCTCTCCCACTGCACCAAAACAAGAAGCATATCTACTATTCCCTCTCTTTACTGTCTCAAGTTAAGTGGAACAAAAGAAAAATCTCACCGGGACACGGTGGCTCACGCTGGTAATATCAATGCTTTGGCAGGCCAAGGCAGGCAGATCACGATGGTCAAGGAGTTCAACCAGCCTGGCCAACATAGTGAAACCCCGTCTCCACTAAAAATACAAAAATTATCCAGGCATGGTGGCGCACGTCTGTAGTCCCAGATTACAGACTGTAGTCCTCCTGCCTCAGGAGGCTGAGGCAGGAGAATCGCTTGAACCCAGGAGGCAGAGGTTGCGGTGAGCCGAGATCACACTACTGCACTCCAGCCTGGGCAACAGAACGAGACTCTGCCTCAAAAAAGAAAAGAGAAATCTCTGCCACTTACTGTGCTGCATGACCTTGGACACTTTATTGCTCGACTCTGAGCACCAGGGCCCTCTTATGGAAAATATGTTTCCCAGGTGTTTGTGAGGATAGAACAAGTTGGCAAATGGGAACTCCCCTGTGCAATGCGGTGAGAGCACACAGTCAGAGCGCTCAGTAATGGTTTTCTTTTCCCTTTCTATTTATGGCTCCCAGCCCTCACTGCTTCAATCCTTGATATTCATAATGTCTTGACTTCAGCAACACAATGATGTGCTTTGGGTTAGGAGATAAAAGGTTGAGACATATTCCAGGCTCTGCTGCTCACTATGAATGGTTCAGTTTTGGACCTGAGTTTGCTGGTGTATTTGTTTCTTACATTTACACTGTTAATACAGCTGTGAATTGAAAAAAGCCTCTACCGTGATATTCTGTGTTTAAGAAATCACCTTTGTTGTTACTGTTTATATTATGAAGTTATTGCTTAATATTTTAATTTAGATTTTAAAAAGACAAGTATAGCAGAAACAAAAATTAGTCATAATTCCAGTTTATTAACATTTGGATATACTTTTTTCTGGCCTCTGTGTGCCCATACATGCAACATAGAGATGGATATAGATACACACAAAAATACCACATACATATAGATGTTATATGCCTGTATATGAAAATGGATATACATTTTCAAATATGCATAAATGTGCATACAAATACATATACATATGTATGTATACACACATATAAACATGCAAATATATAATGTATATGTAAATAGTGGATATGTATATATCACCTAATAGATTGTTTCCACTTTTTTCTGTATTATTAATACTGTTATAACCTAATATTATCATCTTTCATCTCAATTTGTATTGTCATCATAAGGTGGATTTCAAAAAGTAGACTCATGGGTCCTAGGCAGTCTAATATTTAGCTCTTACGGATTCAAAAGGTGCATCTGGCAGGATTCGTTTGGGCTGCTCAGTGGTAATGACATATCAATGGTTTAATATTTTGAATTGAAACTATTTTCTAAGGGTATGGACATTTTAAATGTGTTGCTTTTCAAAAGAGATTTTTACATTTCAATTTGCATGACCAAGCTGAGCTGGGAAAACAAAATCTGCCAGGTTATCTTGGAGCTCTCTGCTTGCAAGCACATGAATCACAAGTTTATCACGGGGGTTTAATCAATAGAATAGAATGTACAAATATTAAATTTGTAGATTTCTCACAAAATTGAAAATATCCCTAAAAAAAGCATTCTTGGCCGGGCGCGGTGGCTCAAGCCTGTAATCCCAGCACTTTGGGAGGCCGAGACGGGCGGATCACAACGTCAGTAGATCGAGACCATCCTGGCTAACATGGTGAAACCCCGTCTCTACTAAAAAAATACAAAAAACTAGCTGGGCAAGGTAGCGGGCACCTGTAGTCCCAGCTACTCGGGAGGCTGAGGCAGGAGAATGGCGTAAACCCAGGAGGCGGAGCTTGCAGTGAGCTGAGATCCAGCCACTGCGCTCTAGCCTGGGCAGCAGAGCGAGACTCCGCCTCAAAAAAAAAAAAAAAAAAAAAAAAAAAAAGCATTCTTTCCGGTACATTTCCATATCCCAGGCTCACACCAGGCACCCAGGGAACCAAATGGTTCCTTGTGTTCCGTAGTCTCCCACCAGTCCAGCCCTGTGGATCCTACTCCCTGCTGTATGGGGGTCACCGGTCTTGGTTTCTGATGTCAAACACACACTCATCTCCATTCCCAACTTACCTTGGTTCTTCAGAATCTACTCCACTCTTATTTGCCAAGCAAAGAACTCCAATTTTTAGGTCTTCTTTGTGAACTGCCACCTTACTTTGCCTCTCCTCTTCTCTAAAGAGGTGAAGGTCCAATTCATGCAATGCAAGGCAGCACACCAAACACCTTTATCTTAGCTTCCCTTCACAAGGCTTCACTGACTCTTATCTTAGAGCAGGCTTGTTTTCCAATTAGTGGCTAACAGACAAAACTATCTGGAAACCCTCAGAAAAATGTAAAAGGGTACTGCTATTTTTATCTGCAATATATATATATGTATATTCCAAAGCCTACATAAAAGCCTGCACCAGAGCATTTCAAATTTACCAACTATTATACAAAGGCTAAAGAGTGAATAAATGAACGAATGGACACTTTTATTTTTCTATGATCATCTTCCTCAAGTATCCTCACCCAACAGAGGTATAGAGGTTGACCTAACCTACTAATTGTGAATATATCCCTCTTCTTTCTATATAGGTCAGTCTCTGTGCTGTAAATATTTCTTGAAGACATTCTTTTTGCTATTGCCTCCTTACCAAGATGGCAGCTGAAAGTAGGAGAAAGTTTTTAGCCTTTTTGTATTGGTAGAGGTGCTCTACCTTGCTTCTGTCCCTTTTTGGTGTGCTTTCCTCAGCAGGGCAGCTGGTTTCTGGGTGAGTGCTATGCAATGTCTTTTGAGATGTACTTCTGGTCCAGTCCCTGGGTTTCCTACTGATAGATGTTGCTGCTGTCTGCCTCAGAGGCTCCTGTGGTCCATTTGTTTGGCATGGCCAGAGGTCTTAGCCTCACCTCAGTTAACTAGTTCTGTGGATGCCTCCAGAGAGCAGACTGTGACAAGTACACTATCCCCGATGTCAGTACTGCTCTGTTGCCCTCAGTTATGGAGCCACATCACTGCTGTCAGAGCACTTCTCCCTGTTAAGTTTTCCAACCAGTCCATCAATTGTCTTATCATCCTCTGCTCAATTACCCCCCTACACACTTGTCAGGCCCTTTCCACTCAGGAGCTCAGGGTCATGCAGCTCTGAAATGTTAACTTGGGCTTAGCTTATACCCTCGTTCTTCAATTTCACTTCTCCATGTTGGAGAGGAGCCGTACAACACAGAACTTCTGTACAAACTATAAAAGAAGAACTCATCAAAGCTCTGTGCCTTTTATCTTTCTTTGTTTATGATGTCTCTTCCCCTCTGTGAGGGAGGTCAGGAGATCTCTCTTTCACTCACTCTTCCTTCTCCTCCCCACAAATCACCAGACTGGAAGAACCAGCTCTTCTTTTTCTCTTACTGTCTTGCAGTGACTTTTGCCTTGTCATATTTTCCTTTTTCTCTGGAAGACCAAAACCTGAAAACTTACTTTTTAATGGTACATAGGATGAAAAAAGGGAAATAAGCTTATAAGTAATAAATATACATGAATCCGAATTTTAGAAATACTACTTTTTAATTACCTGTTTTATTCATGTTGCTTTCCTGGCATACTAAAAGGAGAGATTAAATTATAAGATGCTCCATGAAGTATCCTATTGAAGTTAGGGGAAGACGAATACCCAGGGTCTCATACCAAAATAATGTTACACTTATATGACATTGCTATATGCCAGGTTCTGTTCTAATTGTGCTACATATATTAATTCACATTCTCAAAACAATCCTACAAAGTGGGCACTATTATTTTCACTACTTTAAAAGTAAGGAAGAAAAAGTATGGAGAAGCTACTTATCTAAGGCCAAACAGCTAGTTAATATAAGAACTAGATTTCAACCCAGACAATTTCCTTGTTTGGAAATTCCAGCAGAGACAAAGCCAAGATTATATATATATTTAAAAATAATAAGCAATTCACATGGAAAATAAAAGATTTGAGGTTTTCATTGAACATGAATTCTATATAAAAAAGCCATTAATAAAAGGTAGCAGATAAAGTAATCACAATGAATCTTAACCAGCAGTAGCCAGCAGTTAAAATAATCACAGTGAACCCGAATCAGCAGAAACTGAAGCAGAGAGTGGAACTCACAAGAAGGAGAAGCTATTCCATGTTCTTCACTGGACATAGCATAGCTGTAGTACTAGGATTTATCCTTGAGACTACACACAATGAAAGATACCAGGAAAACAAGGTCCACTCAGATGAGGGCAACCCAGATTCACTCAAATGAGGGCAACCCGAGTAAGAAGGGTAATGAAAACCAATTTCGAATCACGTATTGACATATCTGAGGGTATTTAAACTGGAAAAGAAAAAAATCAGGGAAAATGATAGTGATCCCTAAACCCTTATAAATCAGTAAGAAAACAAAAATAGATTTGCTTTGTGCCATGGAAACCAGTTCTCCCACACATCTCCCAGCAGGGATACACTTCTTTTTAGTCATTTGGTAGGTGAATCCCAACTGATGTGTTACTGAAAACAATTAAAGACTACAAGTCTGTGAGACTCACTTGTTATAAATTAGAGATTCCAGTTTGCTCCCATAACATCACTTTTATGAATTCATTCTTTATTGAAAGAGATCCTGGTAAAAGTATATCCACTGGAATGTCACATAAACTCAGTTATGCTCAGCAGAGTATTTCTCATATGTAAACCTCTTTAGAAGGTAGAACTACTGTCTGGGATTTACATGGAGCTGGACTTTAATATTAATATGACAATATGGGATCTAATAGTGGAAGGGTTATAACGTAACATGAAAATTAATAATAATTAGATAGATCCTGACACACTGAGGTTGTCTTTTTTTTCAATAAGATAATACATTTTTATTGAAAGAAAAAAGAACTTTCTCACACCTTCTCCTGCTTTTAGCTCTGGTATTCACCTTACTCCTTCTATTTGTTGCATACAGCCCAGCCTTTCCCAAAGTGTAGGAGACACATGTGGCCTATGGTTTTCACAGGCATAGGGAATAGATTTAGTTTGTGGCACATAAAACTCAGATCAAATAAAAAATATAATCTCAATTTTCTTTCTGTCCTTCTGTCAAAGAGAAATTCTCAGTTTAGTGGTACCCATCTTTAACATTCTTGAATGCTTTCCTATCTTACTGTGCTCAAACTTTTTCAGACAACCATATCTAAATAATTGTTGTGTTTTTATCGCATCTTTTATGTGGTTACTTTCTATGTAACTGACATTATGCTAGGAATAGAAACCTTTCCTTTTGATATAAAGTTATTTGAACAAAAGAGTAAATTAGCGTAAAGAAAAGTAATGGCACAGTTGGTACAGGACATGACCCTATTGGAAAAGGTGGTCTGATAATGACTGTGTTACGGGATCTTTGGGGTGTTGATGTTCTGGCTAGAAACCTCTGTGGCCACAGTGCCTTTGTCCGAGTTCTTGTCTTGCCTCCAGGAAGAATGAGGTAGGCAGACAAGTGAAGGATGAACAAGATGAAGATGAGCTTTATTGAGTGTTACAACAACTAAGAGGAGACCCACAGTAGGTAGCTCTCTCTGTAGGCAGGTCATCCATCAGGTGTTCCATTCTCAGCAGAGAGGAGGCCCTGAAGAGGGTAACTCCTTTCTGCAACTGGTCATCCTGAGGTCTGCAGCTCTCAGCGGACAGGAGGCCTGAAGAGTGGCTCCGCTCTGCCAGCAGGTCTTCTCTGCAGCTCTCAACAGAGAGGGTGCTCTCTCTACCCTTAATGTTCTCTGGCTGTCCTCTGCCCTGCTCTGACTGAGCCCAGGGTTTTTATGGACCTCAGAGAGGAGGAAGTGTGTGTCAGTTGCTCCATGGGTGGCCATGGGCAGCCAGGAAGAGGCATCATAAGTCACTATTGTTGTCTGCAGGACTGTCAGCCCATCTGCCAGCCTTCAGACCCTCTTTAACCTGAAGGTGGGGTCTTACTGGAGACCCACCCCCCTGCACCTAGGAATCAGTCTGCCTCCCACTGCCATTTATAGCCCCTGGGGCTAGGCCCCAACCCCCTCTGAAAGATCGAAGCAGTCACCTGGAGCAGAGAGAGACCAGTCAGCGGCAGCAGACACCCCTGAGCCTGCAGGGTGTGGGGAAGAAGGGGGTCCTTCCTGGGGCCCCCAAGGGTGCAGACTGCAGAGACACCTAGGTCTTGTCCCTAGGAAAGCAGCTGCAGTGGCACTAGGGAAGCTCGGGCTCCAACTCTGAAAGGGCGGGGCTCTCATTGGCTCCATGAAGTGTGCAGCCCCAGCTCCTCCTCCCTGCCGCAGCCATTATGATGGCAGCAGCCACCACCATCAACTGGACTTTAGGAAACACTGGACAGTCTTTCTAAAACCATCTACCTTCAATATGCTAATACTGGGATGGGAAGCTGAGCTTACTGTTTGCTGTAGTTTGAGTGAGTCCCCCAGAATTCATGGGTTGGAAATTCAGTTCCAAATGTGGCAGTGTTAGGAGATTGGGCCTTTAAGAGGTAATTCAGTCAGAGAAATTAATGCTGCTCTGGCAGCACTTGGCTAATTCTCATGGGAGTGACTGAGACCTTGCTCTTGCTTTCATGAGACTGAATTAGCTACTGAAAAAGTAGATTATAAAGTAAGGTCACCCCTCTGTTTTGCCCCTTTTGCAACTGCGACTTCCTTTTCTGCTATTCTGCCTCATTATAATGTGGTACAAAAGCCCTCACCAAAAGCTGCCACCATGCTGTTGGATTTCACAGCTCCAAAACCATGAGCAAAGTAAACTTCTTTTCTTTATATATTATCTAGTCTCGGGTATTCTGTGATAGCAACAGGAAACAGATCAAGATTCTCTAATTATTCACTTATACCTCTATTCTTAATTAGATGATCTTTTTTCCTGCCTCATTTATACAAAGTTTCTTATGACCCTTCCAAATAATCAATAACTATTCCTATTAGAGAACATGGCCTGGTGTATTTAATTGCCTGTTAACTAGTCTATCTATTCCTCGAGAATGTCAAAAGCATACATCTTGACTTGCTATTCTTGTGAAATGTATGTAGTATACACTAGATTGTCAGAAACATTGACAATAAATGAATAAAACTGCCCATAAATAGAATCATGATTTTCATATCCCATCTAAGCACTCATACATTTTTCTTTTGTCTTGTATGCAATATTCTGCTACTTATTTTTCACTTTGATACCTTTATGCAATAAGACATATAATATTCTGCTTTTAGATTATACACTTGTGTAATGTACTTATTATACTTCCAAAATGTTTAGGTTTTCTGTGTCAGTTTTCTGTGTTATTAGTGCTTAAGATTTTAGAGGCCAAAGTAGGAACTATGTGAAACTTTCCTTCCCATCAAGCAAAATGTTATAACAAACTAATCATATCATGAATGCATTCAGCTATGTGCATTTACTCCTTAATAAAATGGCCAATTATGGTGAGACTTAAACAACGAGTTCTACACTTTGACATTGCTTTCTAATAAGTAAGTAACTATACGATGTGTTTGTTTTAAAGCTCAGAGACTGAACCGTAAAATTGAGGAAATTCATTTAGAGGTAAATTATTGAAATACCATTTAAAGAATAAAAGAAAAATAGTATTCTAAAATTCTTGACATACTGTACTTACTTCCCAAGTTTCAACTGTGCTTAATACTTATTTGGTTTATGCTTGATTTATGAAATGCAATATTTCCAATCTTTGGGAAGACAAGAGTTTTTAATACTCCTGACATTCTGCCACTTCCCATGCCATGTTCTTGAACTTGGGGCCTGAATGCTTGGTTTATTAAGACTGCTTCTAAAGCTGAACACTTTTTTATTATACATTTCCTACCACTTTTTTGGAAAAGTGTTCTACCTCCCCAAGTAAAAATGATTCCCACTGCTCATCCACAAAGTCATGGGAGTGTTGAAATCTCACTTCTTTCTCAGTTCTGTGCATCTAAAATTTATCTAGGATGACAAAACCATCACAAGCTTAGCAGCTGGTCTGCCAGAGTATCCCTCCTCAGAATGGCATATTATTCCCTATTCGTTGTTCCAGATGTGGTAATTCATCTTTTAATAAATGTTTCCTGTGTTTTCGAAGCCTTTTCTTCCTCTTCTCCAACCTCACTTGTTTTATTTCTTCTTATATGCTCTAAGATAAGAAAGAGCATATTTCTCTTGAGAAACAATCCAAGCATGAGGATAGTAAAGCAGTAGCTTTCAAGTACTGAGAGAAAAAAACTGTCAACCTGGAATTCTATATCTGGTGAAAATGTTCTTAAAAATAAAGCAAGATTTCTGGTTTTAACTCCAACCAGAGAGCTTGGAAGTCATCACTTTTGTTCTTACAATAAGAAAAAAGCTGAACAAACTAAAAATCAACAACTTTTCTTAGAGCCATCAGAGGATTAAGGTGACAGAGTAAAGTGCCATAACAAAAACTGGAGAGACAGGAGAATATAGAAAATCACAGCCCCAAACCACCTAACCTATAACAGAAGCTACTGGAGTCAGAAAGTGGTGGGAACATTTAAAAGGCAATTGTGAATAACTGCTGAAGGCTGTGGCCTACACTGAAGATGAGAAGCTACTAGAAGCTGCAGCCTAAGATCCCTGCCCTCGATGCACATTTTAATGGACTTTGCCTCCAGAAAATTAACAAGGTTCTCAAGATCCAAAACAGATTCCCTCCAGTTTCAATTAGGATGAGAAAAATGTAGCCATTTCAAATACACCCAGAACATTCGTCGTAACAAAGTCTTGCTCTTCGAGAAAACCTAGTTTTACCAGGGCCTTGCCTACCTGGAGGAAAGGCAATTAGTTATCTCCATCCTTCTCTAGCTTTCCTGACTCACACTAAGGGGGGCGGTGGGGGAAGGCTAAGAAACTCTTCTGAATGTCACAACTCAGAAATTCAGTCCAACAAAAAGTTAAAGTTTTAATTATAAGATTATAGAACGCTTTTTTTCCCTCAGGCCTTACCACCACATCAACATAACTTCAGTGTAATAACAGTAGATTATTACGATGGAAAGCACTGCAAGACACGCACTCGATTTAGGTGTTCTTAGGGAAATCCAAAGACAACAGAAAAAATAAACAAAGATAAATAGGGACACTGAAGAAAACTGAAGCTTTTTGCATGTAAATATACTGTAAATATTAAACATAGCCTAGTCCCTAGCAATATCAACGTAAAACCTCACACTAAAAGTCTTTTTATCTCAGTTCTTATCATGCAATACATCATGTCCAGAGTTCAACTACAAGTACAAGACTAGCTAAAAGCAAGGAAAAACCCCAATCTCTGAGGAGACAAAATGAGTATCAGGACAAGGATAAGAGTCACAGACTTTCAAAATATCACATAGAAAATTTAACCATGATAAATATCTTAAATTCATTAATTAAAAAAGTACAGCCAAGTACGGTGGCTCATGCCTGTAATCACAGCACCTTGGGAGGCCAAGGCTGGTGGATCATGAGGTCAGGAGATCGAGAACATCCTGGCTAACATGGCGAAACCCCGTGTTTTTCACTTTGATACCTTCATGCAACAAGACATATAATATTCTGCTTTTAGATTACACACTTGTATCTCTACTAAAAACACAAAATTTAACCGGGCGTGGTGGCAGGTGCCTGTAGTCCCAGCTACTCGGGAGGCTGAGGCAGAAGAATGGTGTGAACCTGGGAGGCAGAGGTTGCAGTGAGCCGAGATTGCACCACTGCACTCCAGCCTGGGTGACAGAGTGAGACTCCATCTCAAAAAAAAAAAAAAAAAAAAAGTACAAAACATGCAAGTATAGGTGGTAAGCAGAGAGATGAAAATGATATGAATATCAAAGATAAATGATAGAACTAAAGGATATTTTGACAGAAATGAAGGTTACTTTGAATGGGTTCATCAGAAAACTAGACATAGCTGAGGAAGGAATTGATAAGCTTGAAGATCTGTGAATGAAAACTTCCTAACTAAAATAGAAAGTAAAAAAAAGAATTTAAAAAATCCAGAATACACAAGGACTGTGGGACAATTACAAAAATTGTTACATCTGCATAATTAAAATGAGAAGAGGAGATGAAAGAGAGAAAGGAACAGAACAATTATTTGAATTAAAGATGGCTGAGAACTTTTCAGATTAATGACACACACCAAACAACACATACAGGAAACTCAAAAAGCACTGAGTACTATAAGTAGGGGGAAAAAATAGGCAACAATAACAAAAAGCCCTACACCTTGGCAAATCTTATTCAACCTGCAGAAAATCAAAGATAAAATCTTGAAAGCAGCCAGAGGTGTGGGAGTGAATAAATGCCTTAGCTCTAGAGGTGCAAGGATAAGAACTGCAGTAGACCTCTTTTCAGAAACTATGCAGACAAGAAGAGAGTGGAGCGAAATATTTAAAGTATAGAAATAAAAACAAAATCACCAAGCTAGAATTCTATAATCAGTGAAATTATTCTTCAAAAGTGAAGTAGAAATGAAGAGTTCCTCAGACAAAAAAAAATATGAAGAAATCTACTGTCAGAAGAACTGTCTTGTAAAATGTTGTTAATAAATCTTCAAAGGAAAGGAAAGGAAAGGAAACTAAAATAGGTAAGAAATTAACATCCACATAAAGAAACTGGTGAATGAATACATGCAGGTAAAATAAAATCTTTTATTGTTTTAATTATTAATTGATTGCATTGATATTTGTTTGTTCAAAGAAATAATGTATTTAGTGATGATAAAATATGGTTAGGTAAAATGAATTACAGCAATTTTATAAGGAACAAAAGAAAGGAGAAATTTGAGATACTCTTTTACAAGGTAATTGCGCTACCCCTGAAGCAGTATAGTGGGTTTGTTTGTTTGTTTGAGATGGCATCTCACTCTGTCGCCCAAACTGAAGTGCAGTGGTGTGATCTTGGCTCACTGCAACCTCCACCTCCTGGGTTCAAGCGAAACTCCTGCCTCAGCCCCACAAGTAGTTGGGATTACAACCATGTGCCACCACACCTGGCTAATTTTTTGTATTTTTAGTGGAGACAGGTTGGTCAGGCTTGAATGCAACTTTAATAACAGAAAGCTTGAAAATTCCAAAATATATGGAGTTTAAATAACACCATTCTAAATAACACCTGGGTCAAATAAAAACAGAAAAAAAAAAAAAAAAACCTCAATGGAAATATTAAAATAATCTTAACTATGTGAAATAAAAAGACAACTTATTAAAATTTGTGTGATATAGCAAAAATGGTGCTATGACACTCTGCACCACAGTGCATATCCTTCTGCACCAATAGAAAAAACTGTATTGCCCTGACTGCATATATTATGAAATAATGTTACAAAATAATATATTATTATATTATTCATTTTATAATTATTAGTTGTATACTGGAATTGTGAATTATATAATATTCATAACATAAAATATTATAAAATAAGAAAGGAATCAGAGCAATTTAATCCCAATAAAAACAGATGAAAATATGTAGTAAACATTAGAATAGAAATCAATGAAATCAAAATCAGAAAATCCATAAAGTCTGCAAACCCAAATGCTGGTTTTCAACAAGATCAATCAATTTGACAAAATTTCTGGCTAAGCTAACCAAAAAAATAAAAAAGGGAAGGCACAAATTACTAATATTGTAAATTTAAAAATGCATCATCACTACAGATCCAATGGACATTAATAAGATATCAAAGGAATATTATGAGTAACTCTAGGCCCACTGATTAAATAACTTAGATAAAACACACCAATTCTATGAAAGACACAAACTCCAAAAAATTCACAAAATGAGAAATAATCTGAATAGCTTTATAATTATTAAATAAATTGAAAAGATAATTAATAATTTTTTTAAAGACAGTGCCAGACCAAGATGCTTACACTAGTGAATTCTACCAAACATTTAAGAATGCTTATTAATGTTTAAAGAATATCAGTTCTTTACCATCTTTTTTAGATAATAGAAATAGACATTTCCTAACTAATCCTATGATGACCGCATTATACTAATTCTAAAACCACATTAAGATATCCAAAAACAGGAAAACTACTTGCCAATATCTCTTATGAACCAAAATAAAATATCTTCAACAATACATTAGCAAGTTGAATGCAACAATGTACAATAAGAATTATACAAAATAACCAAGTGGCATTTATTCCATGTATGCAAAGCTAGTTCCACATTTGAAAATCAATTTACCAATAGGCTAAAGAACAAAAGTCACATAATCATACCAATGGATGCAGAAAATGCACTGGGCAAAATCCAACATACATTTATGGCAAAAAAAAAAAAAAAAAATCAGAAAACTGGAGGTGAACTTCCTCACCTTGATAAAGAACATCTACAAAATAACCGCAGATAGCATTATACTTAATGGCGAGTACCTGTATATTTTTCTTCTAAGAGTAAGAACAAAGAATGAATGTCCCCTCTCCCGAGTCTTATTAAATATTTTACTGGAGGTCCTACCTAGCACAGTAAGACAAGGAATGGTCATAAAGATATACAGATCATCAATGAAAAAATAAAACTGTCTTTTTAAAAGGATGAATGGATTATTTATGTAGAACATCCCAGTGAATCAACATGAAAACAGAACTCTGAACTAATTGTAGCAAAGTCATAGAATACAAGGTAAATATGAAAAATGCTTCCTTTATGCCAGCAATGAACAATTTGAATTTAAAATTAAAACATATTACTATTTACATCAATATCAAAAAATGAAACATTTAGGTACATATCTCACAAAATATGTACAGGATGTATATATGGAAAACTAAAATACCTGAAAAAATAAAATTTAAAATGATGTCAATTAGTAAATATACCATGTTCATGGAATATTGTTCAGATGTCCATTCTTCCAAATTGATCTATAGATTCAACACAACCCAGTCAACATTTCAGCAAACTATTTAGTGAATATTGATCAACTGATTCTAAAGTTTGTATGATAAGATAAAAGACCTGGAGTAACCAACACAATTGTGAAGAAAAAGAACAAAATAGAGGATTGATATTACTACTCAACTTCAGACTTATTATCTTCAGACATCCCAGCTTCAGCTGCAGTGATAAGAACAGCATGATACTGACAAAATAATAGACACATAGATCAAGGGAACAAAATAAAGATCCCAGAATTAGACATACCTACCTATAATCAACTTTTCTTTTATAATAGAACAAAGGCAATACAATGGAGAAAAGACAATCTTTTAACAAATAGTGATAGATGTTCGTACCCCCCAAAATCAAGAATTTAATAACTTGTACCTTTTACAAAAATTAACTCAAAACCGGTCCTAGATCTAAATGTAAAATGCAAACCCCTAAAACTGCTAGAAAAATATAAAATGTGTGTAAACTTGTGTTTCCTAATAGTTTTATATATAACCAAAAGTATGCTCCATGATACAAAGAATTGGAAAGTTGAACTTTATGAAAAATTTAAAAATTCTTCTCTGCAAATATCAATGTAAAGAGAATGAAAAGACAAGCTGTAGACTGGGAGAAAATTATGGCAAAATGCATAGTTGATAGGCGCCTTATGTTCACAATATACAAAGAACTATGAATTTTCAACAATAATAAAACAACTCAATTTAAAAACAGGCAAAATATCTGAACAGATGCTTCACCAGAGATGTACAGATAAGGATATCAAAAAAAAAGTGTTTAACACCTTTTCATTTTAGAATTGCAAATTAATACAATGAGATAACACTATAAATCTATTAAAATGGCTAAAATCCAAACATCTGACAACATCAAATGCTGATACTTGAGGATGCAGCACAACAGAAACTCTTAGTCATTAGCGATAGGAATGCAAAATAGTGCAACAATTTTAAAATTAGTTTCACAGTTTCCTTGCTCTGTCAGCTAAAAGGGGCAAAATAGAAATTACACCTCAGCAGCAATGACCATATCTAGCACGTGGATACTACTTTCTAATACTACTCTCCAATAAAATAAACAAGAGGTTTTTGAAAAACAGCCGATTCTTGGACTGGAGCAGGAAATGTACAAGATGAGCTTGGAGCATTGTGTAATGGTAGAAAGTAAAAAAGGTTTTAAAAACTGGATGGTGATATGTCATATGAGCACAGTAGCCATTTGAAAGAGTTCCCAATGGCCAAATCTGGAACAATTTGAACAACAAATTAAAGTGGTATTGGATTATATGCCAAAATATAAAATAAATAACAATATATTCATATTATAAATTATTAAATAAATGCACGAGGAAAAAGAGACACATCTCCAATGAAGAAAAACAAGTGAATTATGTAGAGATTCCACTTTAAAGGAGATGGAACATGACTTCCACTCTTAAGTGTAGACTGTACACAGTGACTTTTCCTTCCAATGATTACAATTTGATAAAACAAAAGAATTACAGTAAGGGAACCTGAAAATCATCAACGATGATAAGAAGTTATGTTAATAATAAGCTTTATATGTAACAAAAATGGCACTTTACCTCTATGAACTTCCTTTTAAAAAGTCACAATTCCAGTGTAATCATGAGAAAAGCTTCAAGCAAATCCCAATTGAAGAAAATTGTCAATGTCTTGAAAACCAAGATAAGTGTGAGAAACCATCACAACCAGGAGGAGTCTACGGAGACATGGCAGTGAAACGTAATGTGGCATCCTCGATGGGATCCTGGAACAGGAAAATGATACTAGGTAAAAATGAAGGAAATCGGAATAAACTGTGAACAATAGTATACCAGTATTGGTTTATGAACTGTAACAAATATACTATGCAAATGCCCATATTAATAGTAGAGGAAACGGTGTGTGTGGCGGGGGGGTGGGGGGGAGATAAATGTATAGAAAATTTCTGTACTGTCCCCTCAGTTTTTCTGTAAACCTAAAACTGTTTTAAAAATAAAGTTTATCAAGAAAACAAAAAATAAAGATGAAGTAAAGACATATTAAGGAATACACACAGTAAAAGAAGTTATCACTCTAGACCTGTACCATCAGAAATAATAAAGGAAGTTCTCAGGCAGAAGAATAATGATACTAGACAGAAATATGGATCTATAAAAGAAGTAAAATACCTGGGAAGAAGTTAAAATTTCAGTAAATATAAAATATATTATTCCTTATGTTTAGTATCTTTAAATGACGTGACTGTCTAAAGCTACAATAGTACCAAGGTATTGTGGTACTTACATGTAGAATTAAAATATTTGACCAAAAATTAGCACAGAGTGTAGAAGGAAGTCAATGAACTATTCTGTTTGTTAAACTTTACATAAAGTGACATAATATTATCAGACAACAGTGACAAGTTAAAGATATATATGTGTGTATATATATAATATATATAAAACATTATGGTAACTAATATAACATAATCATAATTAATTAAAAATACTCACAAAGTAAAAATAAGGAAAAACAGATAGTATAAATAGAAAAAAATTGCAAGATAGTATATTTAAATGTAAACATATACATCAATTACATCAAATGCAAATATATAAATTCTAAATTAAAAGGCATAGATTTTAAAATCAGATGAAAAACAATAATATATGGTACCTACAAAGAGATCAATAACAAATAAAAGTAATGGACAAATATGTCACACAACTCCAATCGAAAGAAAACTGAAGTGGCTATATTACTATCAAACTAGACTTGAGAAAAGGAATATTACACTACGTTAAAATAATGGGATAAGTTTATCAGGAAAATATAATAATGCAAAAATATATTTGCTATAGAATTACAAGAAACTTATTTAATTCCACAATTAATGATGGAGAATTTAACACTGAAAAGCACTTCTATTAAAAAACTCATCTAACATATAAATGCTAAAAGACTGATTCCTCCCTAAGATGAGGGATAATACAAGTATGTCCACCTTCACTACTTTTATTTAACATTGTACCAGAAGTTCTGGCAAAGATTGTAAGGCAGGACAAAGAAACAAAATACTAACACAAGAAAAATGTTTAAAAACTATGTGCATTCACAGATAACATAATCACCTACAGAAAAAAATCATAACATAGCTAACAAAAAAGGCTCATGAGGAAATGAGTGACTTTAGCAAGATAACAGAATACAAGGTTATTAGAAACAAAAGCAACTGTATTTCTAGCAGTGTTCAACTGGAAATTTAAATTTTTTTAATACTTCCTATAATAACATCAAAATCATTAGAAAATTTAACAAAATATTTGCAGAGTCTCTATGCTGAAAACCATAAAACATTACTGAGAAATATAAAAGACCTAAGTAAATTTTAAAAATACTGTATTCCAAAAATTAGCTGGGCGTGGTGGCATGTGCCTGTAATCCCAGCTACTTGGGAGGCTGAGGCAGGAGAATCGTTTGAACCCAGGGGCAGAGGTTGCAGTGAGCTCAGATCGTGCCACTTCACTCCAGCCTGGGCAAAAGAGCAAGACTCCCTCTCAAAAAGAATAAAAATAAAAAATACTGTATTCATGGGTCAGACGACTAAATATTAATGTGATGGTTAATATTAGGTGTCAACTTGAGTGGATTGAAGGATGCCTAGATAGTTGGTAATGTATTATTTCTGGGTGTGCCTGTGAAGGTGTTGCCAGAAGCAATTGAAATTTGAGTAAGTGGACTGGGAGAAAAAGACGACCCTCAATGTGGGTGGGCAGCATTCAATTGGCTGCCAGCATGGCTAGAACAAAGCAGGTGGAAGGTGGGATAAGCTGGCTTGCTGAGTCTTCCAGGTTTCATCTTTCTCCTGTTCTGGATGCTTCCTGCCCTTAAACAGCAGACTCCAGATTCTTCCTCCTTTGGACTCGGTCTTACACCAGTGGTTTGCTGGGAGCTCTCAGGCTTTTGGCTACAGACCAAAGACTGCACTCTCAGCTTCCCTACCTTTGAGGCTTGTGGACTCAGAGTGAGCCACTACTGGCTTCCTTCCTCTTCACCTTTCAGATGGCCTATTACGAGACTTCACCTTGTGATCATGTGAGTCAATTCTCATTAATAAACTCCCTTTCATGTCTACAGAGATCCTATTAGTTCTGTCCCTCTGAAGAACCCTGACTAATACAAAAAAATGTCAATTCCTGCCAAATTGATGCATAGATTCAAGGCAATCTCAATCCAAATTATTAGGTGTTTGTTTTACTTTCAGAAATTGAGAAGATGATTCCAAAATTTAGATAGGAATTAAAAGAAAATAAAAAGAGAATTCTCATTACCCGATTTCAAGATTTTAAGATAAAGATGGAGTAAGAAAAAAATCTTTATTCATGAATAACATAACTATGCAGAAAATCACAGAAGGCAAATATGCACATAAAATATGTTTAAATATCTTTAGTCATTGTAGAAATACAAATAAAAAACAATAAGATGTCACTATCATTTTCTAAAATGACTAAAATTAAAAAGACTGACAATATTAAATGCTGGTGATATGGAAGTCTAGAACTTTTCATGCTTGTGAAATGCAAAATAGTATACCTCTCTAGAAAACAGTTTGACAAATATTTATAAAGTTATATATATATATACACATACACATATATATATATATTCTGATTATATAACCTAGTAATTCTACTTGCTATGTTTTAATTATGTCCCGCAAAGTTCATGTACTGGAAACTTAATTCCCACTGCAACAGTGTTAAGAGTTCGGACCTTTAAGAGGTAATTTGGTCATAAGGGGCCTGCCCCCATCAATGGATTAACAGGATTATGGCAGGAGTAGATTAGTTCTCATGGGATTGGGTTCTGTTACTTTCTCCTGTTCTCTTGCCTTCCCACCTTTATCCTTAGGAAGACACAGCAGCAAGGCCCTCACCAGACGTGGGCCCCTCTACCTTGGACTTCCCAGCCTCCAGAGCTATAAATGTCTTTTCTTTATAAGTTACCCAGTCTGTGGTAATCGTTATAGCAATACAAAATGGTCTAAGACACTGTTTTTGTATATTCAGCAAAGAGAACCAAAAACCTATCTTCACACAAAGACATATACACAAATGTTTATAACAATTTTATTCATACTAAGTAAACACCAGGAATAAAGCAAATATGTATTATCTTATAAATAATAAACAATATATAATATATCCACATAAGGAAATAGTACCCAGCAATAAAAAATAAGAAACTAGTGATATATGCAACAACATGAATGAATTTTGAAAGCATCATATATTGCATAGAAGCTATATACTATTTGACAGGACATTCTAATAAAGAAAGATAAATATACAGGGAAAGTTATCAGAAGAGTTGACATCAAGGCCTGGAAACTGACAGAGAGGCAAAAGAGCAAGAGAAATATGATGAACTGAAAAAAAATTCCATTTTTATTCTGCTAATTATATAACTAGATTTGTCTGAACTCATCAAACTGTACACTTAAAAGACTAATTTGTTTATACATCAATAGTACTCACTTAAAAATAAATTAACCAAGAAAACAATAAGAACGATCATTCCCTTATTCCTGACTTCAGGGACAATGATTCTCATGTTTTACAATTAGACATAATGTTTGCTGTCAGTTTGAAATAGCTAGCCTTCATCATCTTGGGGATTTATTCTTGATCTCCAATTCCTAATTGACTAACACTTTTTATCAATAATTGATGTTGAATTAGTTTAAAGTACTTTTTCAGTGTCTCTCAAGATAAGATTTTCTTTTTTCTCCTTTGATCGATTATTGTGATGAATTATTATTTGGTTTCCTAATATTGAATTGTTAGTGCATTCCTGGAATAAAAACCTATTTGGTCAGAGTGTGCTAGCGTTTAATAAGGAGCTACATCTGATTTGCTAATATTTTGCAGCTGTGGTTCTAAAGCTGTTTAATCTCTTTTTTTAAATGTTCCATTTTTCTTATGTTTTGGCATAGGATTTTGCTTTATTCATAATTGAAATTTGGAAGGTTTCCATAAATTTTTATAATATGAACTAGTTAAATTCACATCAGTTTCAAAACACAACATAAATTATTTGGTGAGAATGACCTTTTGATAATTATTTCTTTGATATTATTTTCTTTTTTTTTTTTTTTTTTTTTTTTTTTTTTGAGACGGAGTCTTGCTCTGTCGCCCGGGCTGGAGTGCAGTGGCCGGATCTCAGCTCACTGCAAGCTGCGCCTCCCGGGTTTACACCATTCTCCTGCCTCAGCCTCCCCAGTAGCTGGGACTACAGGCGCCAGCCACCTCGCCCGGCTAGCTTTTTGTATTTTTCAGTAGAGATGGGGTTTCACCGTGTTAGCCAGGATGGTCTCAAACTCCTGACCTCGTGATCCGCCCGTCTCGGCCTCCCAAAGTGCTGGGATTACAGGCTTGAGCCACCACGCCCGGCCTGATATTATTTTCTATTTATTTGATATTTATGAAATTATTTTAAGCTTCATCATAAAGCATTAATTTTAACAAAAAATTCCTTCTGGAAAATTGTTCATTTCGTTGATATTTTAAAAAGTATAAAGAATTTAAGTCATCTTTACAAACATGTTCTCTACATTTGATGTTGCATTCCTTTTGTTTCATAATGTAACACAGATACTTTTTAAAAATTTTTTCTGTAATATCAGTAGCTCACAAAATTCAATAAAATTTGGAATAGCCTGGAAAATTTTTCAACATGAATTGGTCTTAGCATAACCCCTCAGAACTAACGAATTAACTATTTTTTTTTTTTTTTTTTTTGAAATGGAGTCTTGCTGTCTCCCAGGCTAGAGTGCAGTGGGGCAATCTCGGCTCACTGCAACCTCCGCCTCCCACGTTCAAGCGATTCTCCTGCCTTAGCCTCCCGAGTAGTTGGGACTACAAGCGCTCACCACCACACCCAGCTAATTTTTGTATTTTTAGTAGACATGGGGTTTCACCATGTTGGTCAAGCTGGCCTGGATCTCCCGACCTTGTGATCGACCCACCCTGGCCTCCCAAAGTGTTGGGATTACAGGCGTGAGCCACCGTGCCCCACCCAGCATTTCTTATATGAAAAGAAAAATAAATGTTGCATTTGATCTTTTGTCTTCCATTTTTATTTAATTTCTCTTCTGAGTGCAGGTTGAACATCTCAAATCCAAACATATGAAATCCAAAATGCTCAAAAATCCAAAAGTTTTTGAGCGCTAATGTGGCAGTCAAAGGAAATGCTCATTGGAATATTTTGGATTTTAGATTTTTAGGATTGGGATGCTAACGCATGCAAATATTCCAAAATCCAAAAAATCCAGAATCTGTAACCTTTTTTTTTTTTTTTTTTTTTTTGAGACGGAGTCTCCCATTATCACCCAGTCTGGAGTGCAGTGGCACGATCTCCACTCATTGCAAGCTCCACCTCCCGGGTTCATGTCATCACGTCATTCTCCTGCGTCAGCCTCCCAAATAGCTGGGACTACAGGCACCCGCCATCATGCCCGGCTTTTTTTTTTTTTTTTTTCATTTTTAGTAGAGACAGGGTTTCACCGTGTTAGCCAGGATGGCCTCAATCTTCTGATGTTGTGATCCGCCTGCCTCGGCCTCCCAAAGTGCTGGGATTACGGGCATGAGCCCTAGCCCGAAACACTTCTAATCCCAAACATTTCAAATAAGGGATACTCAACTTGCATTCTTTTTCTTTTTGCGCCCCTGATCTACTACTTTTTAACTATTTTTTTTAATGCTAGTTTGGACTTTGAAAATCATGCTTTTATTCTGTATTTTTCCCTTAACTTTAAAATATTTGGAAAAAGAAGCAGTGGTCTTATCTTTTACAAAATTACACATATTAAAATGACACATTTTAATTAATTTTTTTTCTGCATGGGATACTTGTTTCTTCTCCCTCATTTATTTACACATTCAATAATTGATACCCATGTGGGATCATACATATTTATTTTATAATCTAATATTATTTAATTTTATTAGTTGCCATTATTCCAGGTTTGGCTATTCGGAGTTCTTTGAGTGTCTCTGTATCCTTTGACAGGACTCCATCAGAGTAGAATTTTGTTTTTTGGGTTTTTTTTCCCTCATCATTTCTTACCATTAGCAATACAAGATGCTCCAAGCCCCAGGCCTAGATCAGATTTCTTTAAGGAGCCTTGGCTCCTTTTGTTTAAGAACGGTACTCAGAACCAAGACCTGAGCTCTAGATATACTTGTTAACATACTAGGATGTTTTTACTTCTAGGTTGATGAAGTAAGAAAACATACACATGTATACCAACCTGTGTATATATACATCTATAAATACTTCTATGTAACCATACATATGTATGTAAAGTTATACATGAGTTCACACTGATGTCTACAACTCTTATCTGTTAAAATATGGATTATTCTAGCCTCCTCCCTTTGCTTATGGGTAAATCCTGACTTCCCACCTGTTTCCCACTATCCACTATCTGCTTACTTAATTGTTCAATTCTTGTATACATGTATAGCAGTACAATAATTTTAAACTAATTGTTCTGTATGAAACAACATTTTCCACTAAATTCCCATACTTAATATCCACTGTTTTTGCCTATAACTTTACAAATTCCAATCATTTCTACTTAAATCAGCATGTTATCCTTCATCCTTTGTGGTGATGTTGCTTCCCAGCATTTGTAATACAGTGAGATTGATTTGTCACATTCCACGTTCCATCCTGGGATTTCCCAATAACCTATATTTTTAATAATAAATTGCGTACATTATATGGATAATCTGCTTGCATAAGGCCCTACATCTTGACTGTGGGCTGCACATAGTGGCTTCCTTCAAGAGAGTATATTGTTCAATGAGGAGAAGAAAACTTTACAGTGGGGAAACATGACACAAACACCATGTTAGCCAGGTGATCAACTTACAAAAGATGTTAATAATAGAGGAAACTGTGCAGGATATATGGAAACTCTGTACTATCTTTACAATTTCTCTGCAAATATAAAGTTAAAACTTTATTTTAAAAACAGTTTAAATCTAATCACTATCTCTTGATAAGTAAAACAAACTTTCTTTTATTATCTTTTTTCTTTAATATTTTAGATCATGATGATGATGATTTGTTGTTGTTTTATTCAACTTTAAGTTCCAAGGAACATGTGCAGGATGTGCAGTTTTATTGCATAGCTAAAAGTGTGCTATGGTGGTCTGCTGCACAAATCAACCCATCACCTTGGTATTAAGCCCAGTATCCATTAGCTATTCTTCCTGATGCCCCAGTGTGTATTGTTTCCACCGTGTGTCCATGTGTGCTCATCATTGAGCTCCCACTTATAAGTGAGAACATTAGGTGTTTGGTTTTCTGTTCCTGCATTAGTTTGCTGAGGATAATGGCTTCCAGCTAAATCCATGTCCCTACAAAGGACATGATCTCATTCCTTTTTATGGCTGCATAGTATTTCATGGTATATATATAACATATTTTCTTTATCCACTCTATCATTGATGGGCATTTGGATTGATTCCATGTCTTTGCTATTGTGAATAGTGCTGCAATGAACATATGCGTGCATGTATCTTCATAACAGAATGATTTATATTCCACTGGGTATATACTCAGTAATGGGATTGCTGGGTAGAATGGTATTTCTGCTTCTAGATCTTTCAGTAATTGCCACACTGTCTTCCACAATGGTTGAAGTAATTTACACTCCCACCAAGAGTGTAAAAGCATTTCTTTTTCTCCGCAGCCTTGCCAGCATCTGTTGTTTCTTGACTTTTTAATAATCACCATTCTGATTGGTGTGAAATGGTATCTCATTGTAGTTTTGATTTGTGTTTCTCTAGTGATCAGTGACGTCAAGCTTTTTTTCATGTTTCTTGGCCACATGAATGTCTTCTTTTGAGAAGTGTCTGTCCATATCTTTTGTCCACCTTTTAATAAGGTTGTTTTATTCTTATAAATTTGTATATGTTCCTTACAGATGCTGGATATTAGACCTTTGTCAGATGGATAGATTGCAAAATTTTTCTCCCGTTCTGCAGATTGTCTGTTCAGTCTGATGATAGTTTCCTTTGCTGTGTGGAAGCTCTTTAGTTGAATTTGATCCCATGTCAATTTTTGCTTTTGTTACAATTGCTTTTGGTGTTTTTGTCATGAAGTTTTTACCCATGCCTATGTCCTGAATAGTATTGCCTAGATTTTCTCTCGGGTTTTTACAGTTTTGAGTTTTACATTTAAGTCTTTAATCCATCTTGAGTTAAATTTTGTATAAAATGTAAGGAAGGGGTCCAGTTTCAATTTTCTGCATATGGCTAGCCAGTTCTGTCAACATCATTTATTAAATAGGGATTCCTTTCCCCATTGCTGCATTTTGTCAGGTTTGTCGAAGATCAGATGATTTTAGGTGTGTGTTCTTATTTCTGAGTCCTTTATTCTGTTTTATTGGTGTGTTTGCTTTTTTACCCATACCATGCTGTTTTAATTACTCTACAGAACTCTCCACCCCAAAACAACAGAATATACATTCTTCTCATCACTTCATGGCACTTACTACAAAATTAATCACATAATTGGAAATAAAACACTCCTCCCTCAGCAAATGCAAATGAACTGAAATCATGACAGTCTCTCAGATCACAGCACAATCAAATTAGAACTCAAGATTAAGAAACTCACTCAAAACCACACAACTACATGAAAATTGGACAACCTGCTCCTGAATAATTCCTGGGCAAACAATGAAATTAAGACAGAAATCAAGAAGTTATTGGAAACTAATGAGAGCAAAGAGAACATACCAGAATATCTGAAATGCAGCTAAAGCAGTGTTAAGAGGGAAATTTATAGCACTAAATGCCCACATCAGAAAGCTAGAAAGATCTCAAGTCAACAATTTAACATTACAACTAAAAGAACTAGAGAACAAAGAGCAAACAAACCCAAAAACTACCAGAATACAAGAAATAACCAAGATCAGAGCAGAACTGAAGGAATAGAGACACAAAAAAATCCCTTTAAAAAATCAACAAATCTGCCAGTGTAGTGGCTCACACCTGTAATCCCAACACTTTGGGAGGCCGACGTAGGCAGATCACGAAGTCAGGAATTCGAGACTGGCCTGACCAACATGGTGAAACCTCATCTCTACTAAAAATACAAAAATTAGCCAGGCGTAATGACATGTGCCTGTAATCCCAGCTACTTGGGAGGCTGAAGCAGGAGAACAACTTGAACCCAGGAAGTGGAGGTTGCAGTGAGCCGAGACTGTGCCACTGCCCTCCAGCCTGGGAGACAGAATAAGACTCTGTCTCAAATAAAATAAAATAAAATAAAATAAAATAAATAATAAACAAATCCAGGAGCTCTTTTTTTTGAAATAATTAAGAAAATAGACTGATATCTGGACTAATAAAGAAGAAAACAGAGAAGAATCAAATAGACACAAGCAGAAATGATAAGGGTATAGCACACTGACCCCTCAGAATTACAAAGAACCATTAGAAAATGTTATAAACACTTCTATGCACATCAGCTAGAAAATCTAGGCAAAACGGATAAATTCCTGGACACATACACTCTTTCAAGACTAAACCAGGGAGAAATTGAATTCCTGAACAGATCAATAAAGAGTTATGAAACTAAGGCAGTAATAAATAGCTTATTAACCAAAAAAGCCCAGGACCAGACAGATTTACAGCTGAATTCTAGCAGAGGTATAAAGAAGAGCTGGTATCATATCTATTCCCCCCCCAAAAAAAAATTGAAAAGGAGGGACTCTTCAACTCATAAGGCTAGCCTCATCCTGATACCAGTACCTGACAGAGATACAGCAAAACAAAAGAAAATTTCAGACCAATATCTCTGATGAACATTGTGCAAAAATCCTCAATAAAGTACTGGCAAACCAAATCAAATACTGCAAATAGCATATCAAAAACTTGTTCACCACGGACAAGTTGGCTTCTTCCCTGGAATGCAAGGTTAGTTCAACATACATAAATTGATACATGTAATTCACCACATAAACAGAACTAAAGACAAAAACCACATGATTATCTCGATAGATGCAGAAAAGGCTTATAAAATTTAACATCCCTTCGTGTTAAAAACTCTCAATAAACTAGGTATTGAACGAACATACCTCAAAATAATAAGAGCCATAAATGACAAACCCACAGTCAATATTATATTCAATGGGCAAAAGCTGGAAGCATTTCCCCTTGGAAACTGGCACAAGACAAGGATGCCCTCTCTCACCACTCATATTCAATATAGTATTGGAAGTTCTGGTCAGGGCAATCAGGCAAGAGAAATAAATGAAGGGTATTCATTTAGGAAGAAAGCCAATTATGATTATTATTTAAAATGTTGGCCGGGCGCGGTGGCTCAAGCCTGTAATCCCAGCACTTTGGGAGGCCGACACAGGTGGATCACAAGGTCAGGAGATCGAGACCATCCTGGTGAACATGGTGACACCCCATCTCTACTAAAAATACGAAAAACTAGCTGGCAAGATGGCGGGCACCTGTAGTCCCAGCTGCTCGGGAGGCTGAGGCAGGAGAATGGCGTGAAACCGGGAGGCAGAGATTGCAGTGAGCTGAGATCTGGCCACTGCACTCCAGCCTTGGCTACAGAGCGAGACTCCGTCTCAAAAAAAAAAAAAAAAAAAAAAAAAAAAAAAAAGTTAAAGTATCTGAGTTGCTTTTTAAAAAAAATGTATTTTTATATTTGCAGTTTAAAACTCATACTTGGAAAACTATTTTATTGTTCACTGATGTTTAGCTAATCATATTTCTTGAGGAAGCTGGTTCATTTCTTAAAACAATGATTATTTACCATAAATAGAATTGAAAGACAAAATTGGGGGCGGAGCAAGATGGCCGAATAGGAACAGCTCCAGTCTCCAACTCCCGGCGGGAGCAACACAGAAGACCGGTGATTTCTGCATTTTCAACTGAGGTACTGGGGTCATCTCACTGGGGAGTGCCAGACAATCGGTGCTGGTCAGCTGCTGCAGCCTGACCAGCGAGAGCTGAAGCAGGGCGAGGCATTGCCTCACCTGGGAAGCACAAGGGGGAGGGGAATCCCTTTTCCTAGCCAGGGGAACTGAGACACACAACACCTGGAAAATCGGGAAATTCCCACCCCAATACTGCGCTGTAAGCAAACGGGCACACCAGGAGATTATACCCACACCTGGCCGGGAGGGTCCCACGCCCACGGAGCCTCCCTCATTGTTAACACAGCAGTCTGCAATCTAACCGCAAGGCAGCAGTGAGACTGGGGGACGGGTGCCTGCCATTGCTGAGGCTTAAGTAGGTTAAAAAAGCCACTGGGAAGCTCGAACGGGGTGGAACTCACAGCAGCCAAGGAAACCTGCCTGTCCCTATAGACTCCACCTCTGGGGACAGGGCGCAGCTAAAAAAACAACAGGGAAAGCAGCAGAGGCCTGTGCAGACCCGAACGACTCTGTCTGACAGCTTTGAAGAGAGCAGTGGATCTCCCAACACGGAGGTTGAGATGTGAGAACAGACAGACTGCCTGCTCAAGTGGGTCCCTGACCCCTGAGTAGCCTAACTGGGAGACATCCCCCACTAGGGGCAGTCTGACACCTCACACCTCACAGGGTGGAGTACACCCCTGAGAGGAAGCTCCCAAAGTAAGAATCAGACAGGTACACTCGCTATTCAGCAATATTCTATCTTCTGCAACCTCTGCTGCTGATACCCAGGCAAACAGGGTCTGGAGTGGACCTCAAGCAATCTCCAACAGACCTACAGCTGAGGGTCCTGACTATTAGAAGGAAAACTATCAAACAGGAAGAACACCTATACCAAAACCCCATGAGTACGTCACCATCATCAAAGACCAGAGGCAGATAAAACCACAAAGATGGGGAAGAAGCAGGGCAGAAAAGCTGGAAATTCAAAAAATGAGAGTGCATCTCCCCCTGCAAAGGAGCGCAGCTCATTGCCAGCAATGGATCAAAGCTGGTCAGAGAATGACTTTGACAAGATGAGAGAAGAAGGCTTCAGTCCATCAAACTTCTCACAGCTAAAGGAGGAATTACATACCCAGCGCAAAGAAACGAAAAATTTTGAAAAAAGAGTGGAAGAATTGATAGCTAGAATAATTAATGCAGAGAAGGTCATAAACGAAATGACAGAGATGAAAACCATGACATGAGAAATACGTGACAAATCCACAAGCTTCAGTAACTGACTCGATCAACTGGAAGAAAGAGTATCAGTGATTGAGGATCAAATGAATGAAATGAAGCGAGAAGAGAAACCAAAAGAAAAAAGAAAAAGAAATGAACAAAGCCTGCAAGAAGTATGGGATTATGTAAAAAGACCAAATCTACATCTGATTGGGGTGCCTGAAAGTGAGGGGGAAAATGGAACCAAGTTGGAAAACACTCTTCAGGATATCATCCAGGAGAACTTCCCCAACCTAGTAGGGCATGCCAACATTCAAATTCAGGAAATACAGAGAACACCACAAAGATACTCCTCGAGAAGAGCAACTCCAAGACACATAATTGCCAGATTCACCAAAGTTGAAATGAAGGGAAAAATCTTAAGGGCAACCAGAGAGAAAGGTCGGGTTACCCACAAAGGGAAGCCCATCAGACTAACAGCAGACCTCTCGGCAGAAACTCTACAAGCCAGAAGAGAGTGGGGGCCAATATTCAACATTCTTAAAGAAAAGAATTTTAAACCCAGAATTTAATATCCAGCCAAACTAAGTTTCATCAGTGAAGGAGAAATAAAATCCTTTACAGAGAAGCAAATCTTTAGAGATTTTGTCACCACCAGGCCTGCCTTACAAGAGAACCTGAAGGAAGCCCTAAACATGGAAAGGAACAACCGGTACCAGCCATTGTAAAAACATGCCAAAATGTAAAGACCATCGAGGCTAGGAAGAAACTGCATCAACTAACGAGCAAAATAACCAGTTAATATCATAATGGCAGGATCAAGTTCACACATAACAATATTAACCTTAAATGTAAATGGACTAAATGCTCCAATTAAAAGACACAGACTGGCAAACTGGATAAAGAGTCAAGACCCATCAGTCTGCTGTATTCAGGAGACCCATCTCACATGCAGAGACATACACAGCCTCAAAATAAAGGGATGGAGGAAGATCTACCAAGCAAATGGAGAACAAAAAAAAGCAGGGGTTGCAATCCTAGTCTCTGATAAAATAGACTTTAAACCATCAAAGAACAAAAGAGACAAAGAAGGCCATTACATAATGGTAAAGGGATCAATTCAACAGGAAGAGCTAACTATCCTAAATATATATGCACCCAATACAGGAGCACCCAGATTCATAAAGCAAGTCCTTAGAGACTTACAAAGAGACTTAGACTCCCATACAATAATAATGGGAGACTTCAACACTCCACTGTCAACATTAGACAGATCAACGAGACAGAAAGTTAACAAGGATATCCAGGAATTGAACTCATCTCTGCACCAAGCAGACCTAATAGACATCTATAGAACTCTCCACCCCAAATCAACAGAATATACATTCTCAGCACCACATCGCACTTATTCCAAAATTGACCACATAATTGGAAGTAAAGCACTCCTCAGCAAATGTAAAAGAACAGAAATTATAACAAACTGTCTCTCAGACCACAGTGCAATCAATCTAGGACTCAGGACTAAGAAACTCAGTCAAAACCACTCAACTACATGGAAACTGAACAACCTGCTCCTGAATGACTACTGGGTACAGAACGAAATGAAGGCAGAAATAAAGATATTCTTTCATACCAATGAGAACAAAGATACAACATACCAGAATCTCTGGGACACATTGAAAGCAGTGTGTAGAGGGAAATTTATAGCACTAAATGCCCACAAGAGAAAGCAGGAAAGATCTAAAATTGACACTCTAACATCACTATTAAAAGAACTGGAGAAGCAAGAGCAAACACATTCAAAAGCTAGCAGAAGGCAAGAAATAACTAAGATCAGAGCAGAACTGAAGGAGACAGAGACACAAAAAACCCTCCAAAAAAATCAATGAATCCAGGAGTTGGTTTTTTGAAAAGATCAACAAAATTGACAGACTGCTAGCAAGACTAATAAAGAAGAAAAGAGAGAAGAATCAAATAGACGCAATAAAAAATGATAAAGGGGATATCACCACCGACCCCACAGAAATACAAACTACCATCAGAGAATACTATAAACACCTCTACACGAATCAACTAGAAAATCTAGAAGAAATGGATAATTTCCTGGACACTTACACTCTTCCAAGACTAAACCAGGAAGAAGTTGAATCCCTGAATAGACCAATAGCAGGCTCTGAAATTGAGGCAACAATCAATAGCCTACCCACCAAAAAAAGTCCAGGACCAGATGGATTCACAGCTGAATTCTACCAGAGGTACAAGGAGGAGCTGGTACCATTCCTTCTGAAACTATTCCAATCAATAGAAAAAGAGGGAATCATCCCTAACTCATTTTATGAGGCCAACATCATCCTGATACCAAAGCCTGGCAGAGACACAACAAAAAAAGAGAATTTTAGACCAATATCCCTGATGAACATTGATGCAAAAATCCTCAATAAAATACTGGCAAACCGGATTCATCAGCACATTCAAAAGCTTATCCACCATGATCAAGTGGGCTTCATCCCTTGGATGCAAGGCTGGTTCAACATACACAAATCAATAAACGTAAGCCAGCATATAAACAGAACCAAAGACAAGAACCACATGATTATCTCAATAGATGCAGAAAAGGCTTTTGACAAAATTCAACAGCCCTTCATGCTAAAAACGCTCAATAAATTCGGTATTGATGGAACGTACCTCAAAATAATAAGAGCTATTTATGACAAACCCACAGCCAATATCATACTGAATGGGCAAAAACTGGAAAAATTCCCTTTGAAAACTGGCACAAGACAGGGATGCCCTCTCTCACCACTCCTATTCAACATACTGTTGGAAGTTCTTGCTAGGGCAATCAGGCAAGAGAAAGAAATCAAGGGTATCCAGTTAGGAAAAGAAGAAGTCAAATTGTCCCTGTTTGCAGATGACATGATTGTATATTTAGAAAACCCCATTGTCTCAGCCCAAAATCTCCTTAAGCTGACAAGCAACTTCAGCAAAGTCTCAGGATACAAAATCAATGTGCAAAAATCACAACATTCTTATACACCAGTAACAGACAAACAGAGAGCCAAATCAGGAATGAACTTCCATTCACAATTGCTTCAAAGAGAATAAAATACCTAGGAATCCAACTTACAAGGGATGTAAGGGACCTCTTCAAGGAGAACTACAAACCACTGCTCAGTGAAATGAAAGAGGACACTAACAAATGGAAGAACATACCATGCTCATGGATAGGAAGAATCAATGTTGTGAAAATGGCCATACTGCCCAAGGTTATTTATAGATTCAATGCCATCCCCATCAAGCTACCAATGAGTTTCTTCACAGAATTGGGAAAAACGGCTTTAAAGTTCATATGGAATCAAAAAAGAGCCCGCATTGCCAAGACAATTCTAAGTCAAAAGAACAAAGCTGGAGGCATCACGCTACCTGACTTCAAACTATACTACAAGGCTACAGTAACCAAAACAGCATGGTACTGGTACCAAAACAGAGATATAGACCAATGGAACAGAACAGAATCCTCAGAAATAATACCACACATCTACAACCATCTGATCTTTGACAAACCTGAGAGAAAGAAGAAATGGGGAAAGGATTCCCTATTTAATAAATGGTGCTGGGAAAATTGACTAGCCATAAGTAGAAAGCTCAAACTGGATCCTTTCCTTACTCCTTATATGAAAATTAATTCAAGATGGATTAGAGACTTAAATGTTAGACCTAATACCATAAAAACCCTAGAAGAAAACCTAGGTAGTACCATTCAGGACATAGGCATGGGCAAGGACTTCATGTCTAAAACACCAAAAGCAACGGCAGCAAAAGCCAAAATTGACAAATGGGATATGATTAAACTAAAGAGCTTCTGCACAGCAAAAGAAACTACCATCAGAGTGAACAGGCAACCTACAGAATGGGAGAAAATTTTTGCAATCTACTCATCTGACAAAGGGCTAATATCCAGAATCTACAAAGAACTCAAACAAATATACAAGAAAAAAACAAACAACCCCATCAAAAAGTGGGCAAAGGATATGAACAGACATTTCTCAAAAGAAGACATTCATACAGCCAACAGACACATGAAAAAATGCTCATCATCACCGCCATCAGAGAAATGCAAATCAAAACCACAATGAGATACCATCTCACACCAGTTAGAATGGCAATCATTAAAAAGTCAGGAAACAACAGGTGCTGGAGAGGATGTGGAGAAATAGGAACACTTTTACACTGTTGGTGGGATTGTAAACTAGTTCAACCATTATGGAAAACAGTATGGCGATTCCTCAAGGATCTAGAACTAGATGTACCATATGACCCAGCCATCCCACTACTGGGTATATACCCAAAGGATTATAAATCATGCTGCTATAAAGACACATGCACACGTATGTTTATTGCGGCACTATTCACAATAGCAAAGACTTGGAACCAACCCAAATGTTCATCTGTGACAGACTGGATTAAGAAAATGTGGCACATATACACCATGGAAAATTATGCAGCCATAAAAAATGATGAGTTTGTGTCCTTTGTAGGGACATGGATGCAGCTGGAAATCATCATTCTTAGCAAACTATCACAAGAGAAAACCAAACACCGCATGTTCTCACTCATAGGTGGGAACTGAACAATGAGATCACTTGGACTTGGGAAGGGGAACATCACACACTGGGGCCTATCATGGGGAGGGGGGAGGGGGGAGGGATTGCATTGGGAGTTATACCTGATATAAATGATGAATTGAGGGGTGCTGATGAGTTGATGGGTGCAGCACACCAACATGGCATAAGTATACATATGTAACAAACCTGCACGTTATGCACATGTACCCTAGAACTTAAAGTATATATATTTTAAAAAAAAAAGAGACTGATAAAATAAAAAATATAAAAAAGAAAAAAAAAGAAAGACAAAATTGACAAAGTCAACATTTTTAAATTTTGCCATGTTAAAGGTTCTAAAACTGATCTCTATTTGTTAAAATAGGAGCTTTTGAAGTGCATTAAAAGGACCAAAGATATACTAAGTCCAAAACAGAAGTTTCTTCTTGCTGTATTCTGAAACGCTTGAAAAAAAGTGAAAAAAAAGAATGTCATTTTACTTATGTAATTCAATTGAATTATTGCTGTGATAGTATAGCATCTAAAGTTGCCTCATGTATGCCAATGGTGGTCTCATTTATTGAGATAAGGGATATAAGGTGACAATTTTATAGTGACGACAAATTCATTGTTACACATTTTAAGTTTGAATTTAATTTAAATTCATTAACTTCACTGAAAAAAATGAATTCATGTTGAGAGGTGCAGTAAACAATTAGATATACCTGTCTGGCATTACACAAATTTCCCAGGTTGCAGAATTTTTAGAAAAATGAATCTTTAGAAATGGCATTTGGAACTTAGAGAAAATTTATATTAAGAAGGAAGGAAAATTTAGAGGGGGAAAATCCAACAGACATCAATATTAAGTGTGAAGGAATGATGACAAGGTAGGAATAGCCACAGCACAAAGAAGAGGTACAAGAGACTGTGGTGCTACATGAACAGGGAGGGAGAATTTCAATGAGAGTAAGCAGCAGTGTCAAAGCATGAAACATGAGTGAGGTCAGTGGGTAGGACAGTGTATTAGTCCATTCTCACACTGTTATAAAGAAATACCCAAGACTAGATAATTTACAAAGGAAAGAAATCTAACTGACTCACAGTTCTCCATTGCTGGGAGAACTCAGGAAACTTACAATCATGACAGAAGATGAAGGAGAAGCAAAGGCACATCTTACATGGCAGCAAGCGTATGAAAGAAATTGCAAAACACTTTTAAAACCATCAGCTCTTACTATCTTGAGAACAGCAGGTGGGAAATGAGCCCTGTGATCCAATCACCTCCCAACAAGTGCCTCCCTCAACATGTGGGGTTTATGGGGATTATAATTCAAGGTGAGATTTGGGTGGGGACACAGAGCCAAACAATATCAGACAGTTAGCACTTATTGACCACTTTTAGAAGCTTTTTATACAATGCCTAATTTGTTCCTCCAAAAATCCTGCTTAAATAAAATTATCCTTGCCCCTTTGCAGAAGGAAAAACTGGAGCTCAAGTAGACTAAGAAAAACTGCCAGTGGCCGTAAGGCTAAGAAGCTGAAAAACTGAAAAAGAAACCCTAACTCTAGTGTGAGGATCCAAAGTTCACACTTTCTTCCTTTCTCTGTGCCAAATGAATGCCACAAATAAGAGTCTAAAAAAAAAAAAAAAAAAAAAAAAAAAAAAAAAAAAAAAAAAAAAAAAAAAAAAAAGCTGTACTCTAATGCTGATGGAAGTGAAAAAAGTTGAAAAAAGTTATTGGAAGTGAGAACATTGAAATTACGAGAGTAAATTACTTTGTTGAAAAGGAAGACAAGTCCAAAATTCAAGGAAGTTGAGTAAAAGAAAAGCAAAGTTAAAGTGAGAACCCTTGGAATAGGTTAAAAATCCTAGAGAAAGAATTGATAGAGAAGAGACTGAAGACATAGAAGAGGGACAAAGGATGGAGAACAGTCCCTGAGATGGTAGGAGAAAGAGAAAGAGACTGGGAATCATTTGCCTTCAGAAAGGAATTGCTTTTCACTGAAAATGGAGGGAATAACTAAGAGGATATGTGGCCATGCATGCTGTTTTACATGAGAGAGTCAGAAGTTGAGCATTTCCCTACACAATGTCAGTTAGTGTTGCTTTTCCTTGTGACATAGAGTAGAGTTAAGTGGATGAGTAGGTAACCTAGAATATAATAAATGTACGACATGTTGATGAAATTAGAAGAGGAATTAGCATGGATATTCTTACTTGCAGTTCTGAAGGCTTACTGAAACTTGGAGAACATAAATATATGCATGGGTATAGACAGGAGATAGAGTTGCAGAGTGGATTTGAAAATAAAAGTAGGTGGAAAGAACATTTAGCAAAAGAGTACAGTAAGGGATATATCAAAGGATGCTAAGGAAGCGGGTAAATAAAATGAAGAGTGGGTATTAGGTGTTATAGACAAAAGAACAGTTGTAACTATTTACCAAACTGGTGTTCAGTAGATCACTAGGCTTTTTAAATCGTTCACATAAATTTAGTAAAAGCCATTACAAAATCTTGGTTATTCGGAATAAATGTATTTGTAATTCTTCAGTAAAGAAACGTTTCAACTTTCATTAATGCTACACACCGTTTTATCTTTGATATGGTTGGACTGTGTCCCCACCAAAATCTCATTTCAAATTATAATTCCCACAGGGACCTGGTGGGACATGATTAAATCATGGGGCCAGATTCCTCCTTGCTGTTCTCATGATAGTGAATGAGTTTCTTGTGAGACCTGGCTGTTTGAGGCACTCCGCCTCTTGTGCTTATGCTCTGCCATGGTAAGATGTACCTGCTTCCCCTTTGGCTTCTGCCATGATTGTAAGTTTCCTGAGGCCTCACAGTCATGTTTCCTGTGAAGTTGACAGCACTGTGAGTCAATTACACCTCTTTTCTTCATAAATTACCCAGTCTCAGGTAGTTACAGCAGTGTGAAAATACATTAATAAAACCTTCCTCTCTGTCTCTCCTGTGAACATGCTAAACACTAATGTTCCTTGTAATAACATAATCTGGCAACTGATGCTATAAAGGAAGTAGAGAAGATTGGCATAAGCAGATAGAAGTCAAAGAATGAGTATTCTTTTATTTAGAGCTGATGCATAAATACAAGGTGTAGGCCAGATAGAGTATGTATATGATTAGGCAGCAGAACTAGACCGTAGTTGAGGACACTTGAGTTGAAAAGGTCAATAGCAAATTGAGTAGATTGCTTGGTGGCTGATTCACAGGGTTACAGAAGTGACCAACAATCATGCCAGAATTTGATGAGAGAATAATGACCAACTGTTCAAGTAATGGTCAAATGTCAGCATTAATTTTGAGGTTAGTATATGAGAACACATCATAGAAGTAGGAAATGTATAGCTGGTCCTTCGGAATTTGTGAGACATGAAAGTTAATGGATGCAATAATTTAGTAGCCTCTTAGCAATAATGAAAAAAATTACTCTTGTCTTTGGAATCTGCTCTGGGGATTATGGGAGTATAAGTCATCTCTGGGAAGGCAGCAGGGGAAGAGATGACACAAGTGGGAGGATCCAAGTTTTGTTTTGTTGATATTGCTTTTTTTTTTTTTTTTTTTCCTTTTTCGAGTACAAGATGTGTTATGGATTGAATTGTATCCTGCCAAAAAATCACATATTGAAGTCCAATACTTCACAAAAACACAAAGACACATAAGAGAGAAGATGATATGAAGAGGCACAGGTAGAAGATGGCCATCTGAAAGCCAAGGAGAGAAGCCTAGAACAGATCCTTCCTTCACAGCCTTCAGAAGAAACCAACTCTGCCAACGTCTTGATTTTGAACTTCTGGTCTCCAGAGCTGTGAGATAATCAATTCTGTTGTGTATGCCATTCAATATGTGGTGCTTTGGCACAGCAGCCCTAGAAAACAAATACGGATTGTATTTGTCTGTCTTCATGCTGCTAATAAAGATATGCTGAGACTAGGTAATTTATAAAGAACAGAGGTTTAACTGACTCCCAGTTCCACATGGCTGGGGAGGCCTCACAATCATGGCAGAAGGCAAAGGAGGAGCAAAGATATATTTTACATGTGTAGGGGACCTGCCCTTTATAATACCCTCAGCTCTTGTGAAACTTATTCACTACCATGAGAACAGCATGGGAAAGACCCGCCCCATGATTTAATTACCTGCCATCAGCCCCCTCTTATAACATATGGGAATTATGGAAGCTACAACTCAAGATAAGATTTGCGTGGGGACATGACCTAATTATATGACAGATGCATTCAGTCCAAAGGTTGAGGATGAATGGAAAATCACTGGTTTTTATTTTATTTTTTAACCTTTATTCTCCTTTTTAAATCAAGAATTTGGCTTTTCTAAGAACATAGTAATAAGGTCTAGGAGAGAGAAGAAATTGGGAGCTGCCTTTTTTTCTCTAGTAGAAAGCTAATGCCTTAGAGAATCAAGGTGCTAGGTGGGTTAGTCATTGTTGTTTCATTATTATTAAGAGCAAAAAATTTATCTCAGACTGCTCTTTTCCTTTAATCAATGTGCTCTCAAATGTTACAACATCATAGAGAGGCACAGATGACCTGAATGCTCTAATACAATCTGGTCTCATATTTTAATATCTCTTGATGAAAGCAAATCTTTGGCAAAGCTCTCCTTTTGCTTTTCAGAGGAAGGGTGGGAAATGCCTCTGCTTTGTAAGAGACATTCTGTTCACATCTTTTTCCTTGCTGAATTTACTTGCTCACTATCTAAGGCACTTACTACGTAAAGATCCATATTTGGTGGGAATAAGTTTTTCATTGCACATGACACCTTGAATGGTAATGCAGGAGCCTGTGTTACTCTGATGTGCACAGAACTTGAAATTTTAGTGAATCAGTCCACTGGGGGTTGGATTTTTTTCTATATACTCTAAAATATTTCTGTTTCTAGAAGACAGCAGGAGGAAGAACTGCTGTTTGAATGAGTGTCAGGTGTTGTATGAATTTTTTTAATATATATAAAAATGAATACTGTGCAGACTGAGGTGGCTTCTTTTCCATCTGTCAGCACATTCTTTACAACCAGGCATAAACCTTATTATCACACTCAGTGTGTTACTGCAAAAATTATCCCGGCCCTCAGAACAGTCTCTCTACAGCTTTGAGTAAAATTCAAACTTCAGTGCAGTTAATGTAAAAACAAGCAACCTAGTAAAGAAGAAAGGGGGAGGAAGCAATAGACACTTTTTTTTTCTTTCACAGAAGATATACTACAGCTCCTTCATTTTATCATATGTACAAGGGTAAATATTTTTCATTGAGTAAAATAGTTCCTGATGACACATTTGGCCTTGATAAAATTTTCCACTGTATTCACATATATTAACCTTTGATGAAAAGACCACAAGAAGTAAAAGGCATGAGATGAATATGGAATAAATTTCAGGGATTTCCTTTTTTTTACATTAACCTTTGAGTTCTGAACTGTTGTAGTCATGTGTTTGGGGGTGTATTTGGATAGAGACATTACTGCCACCCTGTTCATATTTATGGGCCTGACCTTTGTATTATAGTAGCCCGCTTGGAAGCACGGTTATTTTTAATTGCTTTATGTGTCCATGGAGACTATTCTTTGCCTCCGTCAGTTATATACAGTACCCTGGCACATATGTTTGTTCAATGAATCTTTCAATGACTGGATATTTATAACCACATCTGAATGTAAGAGGAGGAAATGTTGCAGTTGGGGTGGTGCGTGTGTTGTGTGTTTGTTTGAAAATGTGTTTTATTGTCAACGTTGCCATATACTTAATGAGGTGACAGGAAGAATTAAAAGTGACAGATTGTTTTGGCTGCACTGGGGCCATCTGAGATATAGTCTCCTATAATGCAGCTCAATAAACCCAGCCTGTGTGAAGCCCTCAGAGTATGATTCATGGTTGCAGCAGGGCTACTCACAGAGGTTTAACGAGAGATGGTCACGGGGCAGGCAGCAGGAGCCTGAAATTGCTGTCGGAAGACAATGAAAAGTGCTGTGCACCAAAACCTTGCCTGAAATTTGCAAGCGTGCCTCCATCACCAGTATTACAAATGGCATTATTCTATTCGTGCCTGATTAGGAGCTCGATAGAATGACTGCCAAAAAGATGCATCTCAGGACAACTTACTTGGAAAAGAGGGCTGCTCCATCCTTTCTGCCTAAATAAAGCAATGACTGTGAAGTTTCTTCATGAAATGTACTGCAAGATATTCACTGATGGTAAAAATAGCTTGAGGCAGTGTTTGTCAAAATGTGGCCCCAGAACCAGTACCCTCAGCACCTCCTGGAGCTTGTTAGGAAGGCAACCTCTCTGCCCTATGCCAGACATGTTGAATAAGAATTTTTAGTGTCAGAGAGGGAAAGAAGAAAGGAATTCATGTTTTAATAAGCTTTTCAGATAGCTATTCTGCACACCAAAGCTTTATTGGACAATACAAGTGACTATAAGAAACAAAGGGGAAAAAAAGTAATTATACTTATCGGAGACTTAATTAATTGCATCTAAATAAAACTACAGCTCATGAGAACCACGAAGTGGATTTTTGAAGACAATCTGCTCTCACTGTACCATACATTAACTTGGACTTTCAGCAAGTCACTTAAACTATCCCAGATTCAGCCCCGCTCCCATTGTTACAATGAGGAAAATAATAGTAACTACACTGTGGAATTTATGAGACTTAAATGATGTATTTTATCATACTTTGTACAAAAGTAAAATGTAGACAAATATTAGTTGTACTTAATATTAAGTTGTCCTTATTGTGTACCCCATTTGAAGGCAGATCACAATTTAACAAGTTTACAACAGGACTTAGATAATAACAGCTATTCATTATTTATTAAATTTTCATTGTGTGCCAGACACTGAGTTAAGCACAGTACAAACATCATCCATTTATTTAACTCATTTAATTCTCAATACAACAATATTAAGTAGGTTGTAAAATTGCACCACCATCATTTTTTGAAGGAGCTGAGTGGATGAAAGAAGTCAAGGGATTTGTGGAAGGACACATAGCTTGTAAATAGCATCCCTGTGAGTCACATTTAGAGCTGTCTGACTTGGGGTGCTTTTTTTTGTTTGTTTGTTTTTTTGAGATGGAGTCTCGCTCTATTGCCCAGGCTAGAGTGCAGTGGCACGATCTCAGCTCGCTGCAAGCTCCACCTCCTGGGTTCATGCCATTCTTCTTCCTCAACCTCCCGAGTAGCTGGGACTGCAAGTGCTCGACACCATGCCTGGCTAATTTTTTTGTATTTTTAGTAGAGACAAGGTTTCACTGTGTTAGCCAGGATGGTCTTGATCTACTGACCTCGTGATCCACATCCATCCCAATCCAATCCCAAAGTGTTGGGATTACAGGCATAAGCCACCACGCCAGGCCTTTATGTGCTTTCTTAACACAAAAACAATTCCTTCTCTAGGGGAAGAAAACAATTTTTATAGTGTTCCTCGGCATCATAATTTTATCTATCTCTTGGTCTATAGTACTATGACTGCTGAACAATAGTGATTAGAACTATGCCCATGAGTTAGAGAAAGGTGCCTTGATATTAAATAATAATAATAGCTATGGCTTAAATGTATATGTCTCCCTAAAATGAATATGTTGGAACCTAAGACCTAATGTGATAGTATCAAGAGGTGAGGCCTTTAGAAGGTGATTATTTCATGGGATTAGCAACCTCATAGAAAGGCCAAAAGGAACTACTAGGTCCATTTTTGTGCTTCCATCCCTTCTGCCATGTGAAGACACAGCACTCACCCTCTCCGGAGGACAGTGGTAAAAGTATCATCTTGGAAGCATAGACTGGGCCTTCATCAGACACCAAAATCATTGATACCTTGAGCTTGGCCTTCTCAGCTTTCAGAATTGTGAGAAATAAATTTCTGTTCTTTATAAATGACACAGTTTCAGTTATCATAGCAGCTGATATGGCTTGGCTCTGTGTCCCCACCCAAATCTCACCTTGAATTATAATAATCCCCATGTGGCAAGGGTAGGACCAGGTGGAGACAACTGAATCATGGTGGCAGTTTCCACCATGCTGTTCTCATGATAGTAAGTTTTCACGAGATGTGATGGTTTTACAAGGGGCTTCCCCATTCACTTGGCAATCATTCTCTCTCCTGCTGCTCTGTGAAGAGATGCCTTTCACCATGATTGTGAGTTTCCTGAGGCCTCTCCAGCCATGGAGAACTGTGACTTAGTTAAGCCTCTTTATAAATTTCCCAGTCTTAGGTATTTCTTCATGGCACTGTGACAACAGACTAATACCCCAGCACTAATATGAGACAGTAATAAAAATTAAAAGTATGGGCACCATTCTCTAAGTAATAAAATGGAACAAAATGATTTAAAGTATTTAAAAATTGTAATAGCAACAGTGGGAACCAATGAGGATTTCCTTATGGCCTCACAGTTAAATTAGCACCCTGTTCTAAAGTACCCTAGCTTTTCAGGTTCTCACTGTCTTGTATAACTAATATTATATAACACATCTTATTGCTGGAGCTCCCAGGAAACTATTGTGCAATTCCTGATGTTGCTAGTTTGACTCATCAAATACATAGGCATAAAATGAAAGACCAAGAAATACCTAAATTAGAGATATTTCAGATGGCAGGAGCTTAACTATCCTTATGCCAAGTTTCCAAACCTTAACAGTGTAAATCGTTTTCTATTTTGTTTGATTTCTCATGCCAGGGGAAACAAGGGTTTGGTGTGTTTAAAGTGACTTTGTACCCTCGCATCAACATAGCTTGTAAGTTCCAGCATTCGCACCACCTCCATCTCTTCCACTGTGTGTGTGTGTGTGTGTGTGTGTGTGTGTGTGTGTGTGTGTGTGTGTGTGTGTGTGTGTGTGTGTGTTATGTGTTAGGGAGAGAAGGGGGGCTGGTGTCTCTCTCTCTCACTTTGCTTTCCTCAAGAAGTCTGCCCAGGCATTGCTACTAAGTGGTTTCTTTGTAGACTAGATACAGGAAAAAAGAAGGCAAAGGGACAGGAGAGAAACAGAACAGCAGAAAGGCACAATAACAACCACTGTCCTGGAAAAAGAGTTATTGTGCCACACAATGGTCTGATCATTTCAATGCGCAGGGCAGAATAGAGCACACCGAACATTTCTTCGTTCGTATCCTGAAATGTGAAAGGGTTGTCCTAGTTTCAGTCATTTTCTTTTATTCTTCCACTCAAAGAGAGCTAATGAAACAAAAAGCCAAGGCTATACAACCACTGCTCCCTTAGCAGGCTGTTGAGGAAGTGGCATTTCCATCCTTATTTCTATTCTCATGTTGTTCTTGAGTCCAAGTAAGCATTTCTCCCGGTGAGACAAACTCTCAGGGATGTCAGGCTCATCTCCTGCATAGTCTCAGACTTTTTCTAAGGTCCAAATGAATGCCACACATCATTATGGATGGAACATTAATATAATGGGAGCCAAGAGTTACCTAAGGTATCATAAATACACTTTTCCTTTTAGAAACTGATGGTATAACCTTTCCATGCTTGTTCCCTTTCTCTTGACTATTTGATAGGTTAGATACAATATAAGTCATTACTGAGTAACTTAATTAATAAATGAGAGGCAACTTTATGGTGGAATAGACATTTAAAGCCCTGTGAACTAGGGAAATGTATTTAACCTTTCTGAGCTTCAATTTTTTAACATGTGATCAGAATAATAAAGTCTAATTAACAGGGAGGCTTTTAAAGTTTAAATTTCATGAAATATGAAACTATTTCTTTTCTTACTAATATGGGCAACAAACATTTATGTATTTGCTATGTCCCAATGCTATGTCTAAGGTATGGATTTATTAAAACGAAAACCTCAAAGACCTTAGAGTCTAAAACTAAAACAAAATTCTAGAATACAGATTCTCCATGAACTGGCTTGATATGATAATTATATTTTTAGTTTTACATATCTCCAAAGAAAACAGCATTAAAAATATATATACATGCAGAGAACAAACCACAGAAGTATTTTGTCACAGTCAGAAATGACCACTATCATAGTAGAGTGGCTGATACCTTAAAATGTTTTTACTCACTACTGCTTTCAAATTACATCAGTGGACTTGGTGCTCGACTTTCTTAATGCTTTAGAAAATAAACAGGCATATTTTATAATTGTACATATTTGGTTTTTATGCATTCAAAAGAGAATGGGGTTATGGGTTGTAGCAAATTGCTAAAGGGGTTTATAATATGACAGGTTTAATAATCCTGGCTATAGAAGAAGAGATATCAAAGTAAATCAACAATTGCAGAGGGCCAGTGCAGTGGCTCACGCCTGTAATCCCAGCATTTTGGGAGTCCAAGGCAGGTGGATCACTTGAGGCCAGGAGTCCAAGACCAGCCAAGCCAACATGGCAAAACCCTGTCTCTACTAAAAATACAAAAATCAGCCGGGCGTGTATTTTTGTATTTTTACAAATACATGCCTGTAATCCCAGCTACTTGGGAGGCTAAGGCAGTAGAATCACTTAAACCCAAAGGCAGAGGCTGCAGTGAGCCGAGATTGAGCTGCTGCATTCCAGCCTGGGGAACAGAGCAAGACCCTGTCTCAAAGATAAATAAATAAGTAAAATTATAAAATAAAAGTAAATCAGCAATTCCAATACATTATTATTATCACAGCAGTATAGTGACATGTAGGGATATAATGGGATCCTAGCCCAAGTCAATGCGAGGGTGGTGGTGGTGGGTTTTGTGTGTGTCTGTGTGTGTGTGTGTGTGTGTGTGTGTGTGTGTGTGTGTGTGTGTGTGTGCGCGCGCGCGCGCATGTGTGGTGGGGGTGCTGGAGAGGACAGCCCTAGGTGGTTGGTCTTGGAAGAATTCAAAGAGAAATTTCTTTAGCTAAGGCTTAAATAGAAGATTAGAGTTAGCCAGACCAAAAATAGAGATCCAGGTGAAGGGTAAGATATGGAGAAAAGGGATGAACTTTGCACGGCCTATGCAAAGGCAGGGATGTGTGAGAAGCTGGATATGCCTGGGAATCCGTATAACCTGGGAGAATTCGGAAGATAAGACCAGGGAAATAAACAATCACCAGACCAGGAAAAGGTTTGGATGCCTTTCTAAGGAGTTTGATCATTTTCCTAGATGTGGTGCAGAGCCACTGAAGTCTTTTCAGCAGAAGGATGTGTTTTAGAAAGATTGCTCTGCCTGCATTGTGGAAGATCAGGGTGTAGCAACTGCAGGGGTGGTGGGAGCCAGTGAGAGAGGAATGAGATAAATTAGGAGCCCGCGGTAGTAACCCAGGCAAGAAATGAAGAGGGCCTGAATCATGGCAGAGGCGGAGTGTGAAATTACTTTGTGAAGTGTAAAATGCTACTATGATGTTAAGAGAAGAAAGGAAAGAAAGAAGGAAGAAAGGAAAGGAAGAAAACAGGGAGGGAGAAAGAGAATGAAGATGAGTAAGGGAGGAGAGAAAGTCAGAGAGGAATAGTAACCTTCAGCTAAATAGACATTAGAAGTCGAAGTGTTTCACTAAATTTGATAACAACTGTTAGTCTACCCCGGAGGTGCAATAGGATTACTAGTAACCCAGGTCTCAGCCAGTTCTCCAGATGGCTGCTGATTGGCTCGAATGAAAGCTAATCAGAACCCCTCTTCAATGGTTCAGTTGCTATATAAATAGTCACAGCTAAGGTGAGCTCAAAAAAAACCAAAAAAAACAAAACAAAAAAAAACAAAATAAAAAAACAAACAAACAAAAAAAACAAAACTGTTGCCAAACACTCAACCTCCCAAAGGCAACAGGAAAGACAGCACAATTTTTTTTTTTTGACAATTAGCAGTAGCTAGGTTTGTTCACACATTCCTGGAGACTGACCAAACATGCATGCGGACACACACACACACACGCCCCTAGCGTTTTGCATTTAAGAGACATAATATAGGTTGTATTTCACATTGGATTCAGTATGAGAGTTGTAGGAGCACATCTAAAGGAATAGTTTGATTCAGAAGAAGGAAATCAATACACACCCATTCTAACTCGCAAAATGTGGATTAAAAAAAATGCTGGCAGTGCGCGGTGACTGACGTCTATAATCCCAGCACTGTGGGAGGCTGAGGCAGGCAGATTACGAGGTCAGGAGATCTAGACCATCCTGGCTAACACGGTGAAACCCCATCTCTACTAAAAATACAAAAAATTAGCAGGGCATGGGGGCGGGAGCCTGTAGTCCCAGCTACCTGGGAGGCTGAGGCAGGAGAATGGCGTGAACGCGGGAGGCTGAGCAGTCGAGCTCGCAGTGAGCCAAAATCGCGCCACTGCACTCCAGCCTGGGTGACAGAGCGAGACTCCGTCTGAGAAAAAAAAAAAAAAAAAAAAGAACAGGAAAAGAAAAAGTGCTAAAAGCAATCATGCAAAGTAATATCTGAGGATTGCTTCAGGAAAATCAAACTGTTTTTACTGAGCTCAATTGTCAGATTCTTTTAGTTCTTTTTTCTTTTCTTACATTTTCTTTGGTATTAATTATTGGTGTGAAACAGGAATTACCTATTAGACACCATTAAAGTTATTTCTAAGAATTTTGAGTTTATTGAAATCTATTCTTTTGTCTGACTCTCTTCCAAACAAATGATATTCTGCTTTCATCTTGATAAATTCCTGAATAATTGAATAATTTTCCAGAAGAGAGCAAGTCTGATTTTAGAAATACCCAAAGTCAAAAATGCTAAAAAGAGTCCCCATTCAAAAGATGGTTATGCAAATGAATGAAGTTACATGTAATTCCAAAAGAGATCTTAATTTAAACAAAGCTCCCCATTCCACTCCAAAGATTCTATTCAAAGTTCACAATTCAGCCAATCCAAATCCACTTTTCAACGGATTAGCTTTTATATAAGGGAAGGGCGGAAGGAAGATAGATTATGCCAAATAAAACAGGAAAAGGAAAGGAAATTGTTATTATGAAAGTCAGTAAATGCAAAGTTCACATCAGAAAGGCATTAATTTTTTTTAAAAGATGTTCACATAGAGAGCTGGTTAAGGATAAAGCATATATAAAGGGTGCTATGTCCCTACTAAGTAGATTAATATTTAAATCCATGTTTTAAACAATTTTGGTGGTACTTCTAAAGCTAAAGCCTCCTACATTCTCATTCCCAAGATTTTGGATGCAAAAAAAATGTATGCAAGTTCAATATATGAAACCCTTTCCATTTTGAGTAACTGGGTTTGCGTGAACATCTGCCAGCCAACAGAAAGAAAAGCTCTGATTTTATACAGTTTTTACAGAGCCAGGAGCATTTTCCAACACATTCCAAAAGCCCATAATGATGTTTCACCCAGTTCCTCCTGAAGGTTGGTACATAATTAATGAGGTGGTGGAAGTTCTCTAGAATTAGTTTTCATCTAAATAAAGGTGCCCGATGTTTATCTGTACCCTTTGTACTCATTGTTGCCTTGAATATACCAAGCTTCCTGTTGGTACAGGGAACTATTGATTTGCTGACTAATCTTTTTATCTGATCATTATAGATTGTAACTCTTAGTCTATAACCTTTACACACACTGCTATTGTGGTTAAATAAAACACAATACAAAATAATTAACATGTTCCCATATCGATATTTCTCTTCCAGGCAAGAGCAGAGAAGCAAGACTTCGATTTGACAACTGGACATTAGTATTTTTAGAGAAAAGTATAAATAGAAGATGAATAGATGAATATACAATCTTTAGTTTCCTAATATAAATTACTCAGGAAGAAATAGTATGTAGCCTTGGGGAAATCAACAGCTTCTTCAATTGGATTGCTTCTGTCACTGTATGGACACAGTCTTGTTTGATGTCCTCCTACCATTTGTCTTGTATGGAGTCTTTTATCTAAATCCAAAGTAATGCAGCCATCAGGGCTGCAATTCAATAATGGCTCCACAGGAGCTGTCATCCACAGTTTGCTATTCATCTTGTAAAAGGCTTTGAGTTTTCAAAGTACCAACTAAAGTTGGCATTTCAATGCCGTGAACAGATCGCTTAAAGTTCTTTTGTGTTCACAAGAAAGGAAGTGAAATGGAGAATGGGGGGAGATTAAATGGCCAACCTACTACTCTATCTGACTACCTAGGGGTAACCCCAGGCTTCCCAAGGGAGCAAAGACATTAGTTGATCTGACCCACTTGGTAATGAGACACTGCAATGAATGGGGGACACATTGAGTGGTGTTTACTTCACACTGAGTTCCACTGCTATAATTAAGAGGCAACAAATTCATAAAAATTGAGCAGGAAAAAAAGTTAAAAAAAACGATGAGAAAGAGAATTTCTTGGGACATTTTTAGAAACAAAGGATCTTAGAAGTAAGTATTTTTAAGGAGTTTAGAGATGAATGAACTGAAGTTGATGGGATTATTAATAAGCTCACATTTCATACATGGCTGTGTGAACAGGCTGGACTAAAACTACTATCATTGGATCTGATTGTTGAGCTCTTTTGGAGGTGTGGATATTTTCCGGTTCCATTCAGACTCATTTCCTAGTCCTTCTGTGACCATGATATGCATGGTTAGAACAGTAGTCTAAGAAATGGTGGGGGAAAGGTTTCTGGCACAGGGAAGAGATCATGTCAAATGCAACTTGGTCCGATTTATGAAACTCAACTATTTCGTGATCCCTAAAGGTATAGAGACAGGTGGCGACACTTCTGACCAAAGCCACCGAACCACCACACAAATTTATTACGACTCTGGTCCTTAGCTTGCACTTTTGGAAGGAGGAGGTTTGCTGAGAGGAGCTATAACATAATTTTTTAAAAGTTCAGAGTAGTAGTGGAAACCCAGATTATAAACCCAGCTCTCATTCTGATTAGCTATACAATCTTGGGCAAGTCATTCAATTTCTGGGCTTTAATTTTCTTATCAAAGTAATGAGGGATTTAGAATGAAACATTTCAAACATACTTTTCTCAAACATGTTATGGTCCTGTGAATGTAATACATGATGGCTATATTATCTGTGCAGGTCATAAGTTAATCTGTTCATTCATGCATCATCAAAATATCAACAACTATTTATCAAGTTCTTTGTATTTGTTAAGTCCTGTGTTAGTGACTGAGAAAAGAATAGGTTGTAAAACCATATTTTGTCCCTGCCATCATCAAACTTGCAGTCTAGTGAGGGAGACAAACATTTTATCAATAATGACACCAGTCATAAATATACAATTGTGATAAATGCTAAACTGTAACAAATGCATGGTGCTGTGAAAGCTTAACAGGTGAAATTAACCTGGTGGAAGTGGTATTGGAGAGTTCTCTAAGGATGTAATAGCTAAACAGAGATCAGAAGACTGGTGAAATGATTTTCTTCACCATCTGAATCAGCCTAACCTTCACCCTCAAAAAAAAATGAAGAATCGTTGAGATTTTAAACACAATGTAGCGTAATCAGATCTGCTTCTGTCTCAGCTTAGAAAGACCATTCTGCCAAGAGTGAAGAGAAAGAGTTGAAGGAGAGCAAAACTAGAGTAAAAATTAATCTTCTTCATGAGACAAGTAAAATTAATTTGCAGCAGAAATGTAAGGAGATAAAATAGTGCTTGAACTTGCAATATCAAGAATTAGGGCAGGACACAAGTGTGTCCTGTGTGTGATTGCTCCTTCAGGTCTAGCTCTCAGGGACAAGCCCTAAATTTAAAAGTATCATTTCCTTGCAGTTTGTGACCAAATTATAATGTTGTGTGTCAATTTACAAATATTTATTTAAAGAAACATGCATTAACCTTAGAGATTTTTTTTATCCTTTTCCTACTCATGCATTATTTAATGATGGGTTGCCATGGGAGCAGATGTGAATATCTGTGGCACTAATAAATAATTCTGGTGGATTCTAAAGCTGAATCATTAGTTTATTATGGTTGGGCCAAAATGAGCATCCCATTACATTTTGCCAATCCTGAAGTATGATCTATAAACTGTTAAATGTTATTTTGTAAGCATGCTTCTCAGGAAGGTCATAGGCAAGTCCTGACTGCTCATTTTAAAAGCTATTCATAGCGAGTGACATATTACTAAAAAGGAAGAATTTCCAAGCAGATCTAAAATATTTCCTCACAGTAACTTCTAGGTGTTCTGTCACATCTACTGTTAAAGTAGGGACGATAACTTATTCTGGTTTGAAAATTTCTTTCCAATTTTATTACAATTCTTTTCACCAATACCCTCATTTTTTCCAAATTGACCTTCTCAGCTTTCCAAACTAAGTTTCATGTGATTCCATAGCCATGTTTTATACCAACTCATGCCTGCATGCTTCATCTGTCTCATACTCTCCTATTCAATTCCTGTCATTCTTCAGGCTCGTGTTCATTGTGTTCCTCCTCAAGGAAGATGCTCAATTGTCTTCTTAGTCCTATTAAAATCGCTCCTCTAAATTTCTGCAGGTTTTATTAGCTATAATATCATTTATCTTTACAAGTTTATAACTGCATTATTCTAAATATGTATATATGTTCAATTATATGTATTTGGAATATATATGTACACACACACATCTTTCCAAGTAGAATGAGAGAGTCTTGAAGAAATGGGAGAAGAGTTATTTGCTTTTCATTTCTTTATTCTTACATCTGAGAAAGACTCACCTAAAAGAATGGACAATGGATATTTGACAATATTTTTTAAATAATAGACAATAAACAGTTAAAATAGTACCTATTAAAGAATGATTTAAATTCTTCCAAGATTAGATAAAATATCTTCAGTATAAAGACCAACATTATAATTAGGATATTGCCAAATAAATTGGTTGATTTGGGTTTTTTTCTAAAGAATGTCAAAGATTTTTCTAGCACAAGTGTTCCTAAAATCAAGAGCTAATACAGAGATCAGGGAAATAAAAATAGAATAGGAATTATAACATCTGGCCCAAATACTTCTACTGCTACTCAGAGCATTCATGTAATAAACACAGCCTTTGTTAAAATTAATGTTTCGGACCATTATTAGAGGACTTCATGGGATTAGCTAGATATTAATAAAACTATAGAGACAGTCATACTCAATCTCCTCAGAACCCATAAAATTATAGTTTCTATGACTTCCCTTGAAAGCTCCAAGACAAAGAATATGAAACCTCAAATTCACTGAAGGTTTGGAAAATTACTGTAAACCTTAAATAGTACATGGAAAAAGATATCAGTGTTATGGGTGGGTATTTGTTCTTAGAGCTCCCAAGATGGTGGCTGGCCACTTCCAAGATGGTGGCAGGCTGCTTTCAAGATGGGGCAAGCCTTTTGTTCCCTGACCTGAGGTTCTTGGCCAGATTCCAAGGAATGGAACCTTGGGCCATTCGGTGAGTGTTAGAGCTTTGTTAGAAGCTATGAGTCATGGAAGAGAACCGTGGAACCTGGCAACTAGTGTTCAGCTCAATTAGGATGAACCTGGGCACTTAGCCACGCAGGAACAATGGCGAGCCTTTAGCCTGATCGGGAGCCACAACCGGCACACCTCACTGGATCAGAAGCACAGTGGACACCCTGCCAGATCCAGAGGGGTGGAAGCAAATGGCAGGTCTGGGATGGCAGCGAACAGCAGTGGTGGACCGCAAGTGAAAGCTCAGCTCGAGCCGTAACAAACACGGACCAGAAGAGTGTGCAGTTGCAAGATTTAATAGAGTGAAAACAGAGCTTCCATGCAATGGGAGAGGACCCGGAGGCGGTTGCTGCTCCCTGCTCCAATGCCTGGGTTTATATCCTGATCATTGTCCCCTCACCTCATGCTCTCAGGCGATATATGATTTGACTATTCCTTTACCTCCTGTTGTAGCCTAATTTGTAGTTTAGTGAGTCCTCTTCACTACCTGATTGGTTGGGTGTGAGCTGTGTTACAAGCTCCCTGTTTAAAGGTAGTTGCAGTCACCTTTCCCAGCTAGGCTTAAGGAATTCTTAGTCGGCCTAGGAAATCCAGCTAGTCCTGTCTCTCATCAGCAGAGCTATATGGGTCTTACCTTGGGCAACAAGACCTTGCTGATCTAGTTCCTGCCTTCATCTTCCTATCTTCCAAAATTCAGCTTGGCTCCAGCCTCCCTGGTTGTTTTTTTTTTTTTTTTCCTAGACTTTGAGCATGCAGAATTTATGCACACCTGACTATTTACTCTGCTTTGAGTGTTCTTTGCAGAGATCTTTGCCTGGCTTTTTTCTTATTCTTAGTTTAACTGAAACATCACCGACTCGGACTGGCCTTCTCTGACCACTCAATCTGATGTAAGATTCTTCCCCATCAATCTCAGTTGCTATTATCAAGATTTGTTTTTTCCATAGTATGGTGTATAGCATGTGTATACATATATATGTGTGTGTGCGTGTGTAAAACATGCCCATATCTGGTCCAGTGCAATCACTCATCCATTCTTTTCTCTGGAGTATAAAATCCCATGTCCATCTAAAACATTTCTGCTTTGGCCCATCTACCAAGAAAGCAGTGGCTAATTCATTTCAGGTCTTCCAAATTTCCAAGATGGAAGTCAGACATCATTAATTAAAGTTTCTTCAAAATGCAAGTGTCTCACATTTGGCTCATATTGGTCCACTTAAGCTCCTCTCTCTTGACTTGCGATGAAAGATAAAATAACCCTACCTCTCTCACCCCTTGCATGGGGCTATGACACAAAGTTCCTCAAAGACACCTTCCTCCCGGTTTCTTTATTCCTGTGCTGCTTTTGTGCACTCTGAGTGAGTTGGAGTAAAGAGTGTGCTGTTGTTCTCCGGACACTACTGTAAGTTCTATTTGGTGCTCTGTCTCACATCTCTCTTTGTTACCTCATATGTGGCACTTTAGATCTTAATTATCATCTCTATTTAACAATTTAGCATCCTTGTATCTTTTTAACAAATACATTTTATTCCTTAGGGGAAAAAACCTCTTCCTCAGATCTCACTCTTGTTTTGTATTGGGAAGCTCCAAGCAACAGGAGTAAAGCTGGATAAAGACAAAGAGGTTTAGAAAAGACATGGAAAGGGAAAGAAAAAAGAAAGCAAATGATAACAACAAAAACCCTGAATTTATCATCTCCAAAGGCAACACTGGGCCGCTGTTAATTTTAGGAGAGAAGGTATGTACCAGCTCAATGAATTAGGTCATCAGTTCGCAAACATTTTGATGTTGGAATTCCTTTAAAAACTCTTAAAAAATAACAAGGAACTCAAAAGGCTTATCTTTATTTGGATTGTAACTTTTGGAAAACTGTGCAATTCATTCATGAGAAAATTAGAGCAAAAAAGGTAAATAATTCTTAGTATAATTCTTAGTATTATTATGAAAATAGTTTTATGTCATTGTCCTCTTCAAAGGTATTTAGGGACCTACAGGTTGATTTGGGCTTTTCCAAATCATATATTCCAGACTATATTCCAAGAACTGCTAAACGAGGTTGTCAGTAACTAGTTTTAATTTTAGGAGAGGGCTTACCAAAATACAAATTTGTACTATAGCTACTCACTGGCACATTTTCATCTCAGGCAACTGCTTAGCAGTGTAACCTTTCTAGCACTCTCAGTTTACAAGCTAGAATAAAGAATCAAACTGATTTAAAAAAAAAAAACAAACAAACAAACTTTAACATAAATCTTAATTTGTCTTCCCTATTATACCTTATTCATTGGTTCTGAAGGAAAATAATAAACATAACAGTTTCTACATTTATATTGGCATGTAATCTATGCTTATTGATAAACCACAAAAACAAAACATTGATTTACTTTCTTGTTTTCTGCTTCGAGTAAGGTCTGAATAGACTTGCAACATAAACTTTAAATTTAGACTCTGTCCAATAGCATTAGGGGATCTCTCCTCAAAGGTAAAACTGTAATAGCTCTGTCTTACTCACAGTTCCAGAATTTTCTACCTTCCTTCACAAAGGAAGCCTGGTCTAATTCACGAAACACCCCAGGGGACATTCCAAGTATCAATAACTCTGCCCTGAATGATTTATTAAGATAGTATTTAGAAATTATCCTCCAATAATCACTCTTTCCCATTTTGTAGTTAAATTGTCACCTATAGACTTTTAAAATAAGAATGCTTTTCCTGAGGGACGGTTATAGGAAAAAGGGAATGACTTTCTCATATTTAAATCTCAAAGTGCTTAGATTGTTTTCTAAATTTTTTTTCAGAATAAAATGATGTAATTACAGAAAGCATCAATCAAAGAGCAAGCGTTGTTTTTTGGTTGAATAACTTAACTTAATATTTTTGTTCCTTTGACAGTTTCAATGTAATTACTGTAAAGGTCAACATGTAAAGGTCAACAAACATGAAAGTTTCCAATTTTTTTTCTAATTTTACAATATATGTTTTTTATGAAAAACTTTTAAAATAGAAAAATGCATACAGAAGTAAATTGTTAAAAATTCTTAATCCTATCTTTCGGAGATAAGATACTGGAATTATGTTTTATTTAAAATATTAAATTAAGTTGCGATATTAACTTTTTTTATTCTTTTTGGCTCTATTTAATTTTTTTTTTTTGTTTTATCTGGCTATTGTGTTTATAATTTAAGTTATTCCATGATTCATTTCTAAAGTGTGGGATATGATGAGGTTTCTCTTCAAATAATCCGATCAATCTTTTATTCTTTAATTCATACTGTCTCCCTTCTTTTTTTCCTTTTGGCCTTTGTTAGATGCCCAGGCATGCCACAGTACCAAGCGTCATCAGTACCAGCTCACATTCCTTATTGGAAAGAGGACTAACTTTCTAGCTCATTACAGACACCCCTTCCCCTTCCTCTTCACTTTCTTCTACATGCCCACCCTATCTTTAAAAAAATCAAATGTTTAGCCAACTGGGGTTAGTTTAGATTGTATAACCCGACCCCGGCCAACGGGGAAACGGTACAGGGGCAGGACTCGCATCAGGAATAAAGGCTCTCGTGCCCCTTTGTTCAGGTGTGCTTTCACTGGCCAAGGAGGCACCCCTCTGCGCAGAAGTAAAATTGCTTTGCTAAGAATCCTTTGTTCGAGCGTTCAGTTTCCTTAGGATTTTGAGCGTTATTCCTAACATAAAGGTTTAGTTTGCTGTTGCTGGTTTTTTTTTTTTTTTTTTTTTTTTCAAAAACACTAAATCATTTTTAAAACATCTTTATTCTTTATGTTTTGAATTTTTTTTAAGGTCTCCATTTTAAGCAACTTGATTTCATATCTATCTAACAACTTAATTAAAGTTCTTGAGTATCTAATCTTGGTTTTTTGTAGTGTATGATGACTCTCATTCCTAGTGGATTCTTAGTGAATTTTACAATTTTTGATTAGGAATTCATCTTCAGAAATATTTGCAGACATCCTGTATGACCTGAGAGGAGGGTCTCTTACTAGAGTTGTTTTGTGATTACAGAGATATTACTACCTATCCTGAAACCACTATTTATATTTAATGCAACATTCACTGCTAAAAGAATACTTAACTGAATACCAAGGCACTGTTCTAATCACCGGAGGCTACAGTAGTGAACACACCAGATAAAACACCTGCCTTCACATTACTTATATTCCGTGTTGGGGAGGCAGAGACAATAAACAAACAAGATAGTACAATAGAGATAAATGCTACTAAAGGAATAAAGAAAGGAAGACCTGAAAATCTGGGATTGGAAATTGATATGTGGACAGAGAGTCAAACTCTGTAAAATATTTGAAGAAATTTATTCTGAGCCAAATACAAGTGGCCATGGCCCATTACACGGTCCTCAGGAGGTCTTAAGAACATGTTCAAGGTGGTTGGGGTGCAGCTTGATTTTACACATTTTTGGGAGGCATGAGACATTAATCAAATACATTTAAGAAATACATTAATTTAGTCCAGAAAGGCAGGACAATTTGAAGAGGGCAGGGGACTTTGAGGGGCTCCCAGGCTATAGGTAAATTTAAATATTTTCTGGTTGACAATTGGTTGAGTTTTTCTAAAGACCTTGGATCAAAAAAAGGAATGTCTGAGTTAAGAGGTTGTGCAGACCAAAGTTTTATTATGCACATGAAGCCTCCAGGTAGTAGGCTTTAGAGAGAATAGGTTGTAAAATGTTTCTAATCAGACTTAAAGTCAGTGCTGGTGTTAATGCTGGAGAGGTGTAATGAGGCAAGTCAGACCCCCACTTCCCTTCATGGCCTGAACCAGTCTTTCAGGTTACATTTTAAAAGAGCCCTGGCTGAGGAGGAAGTCCATTCAGATGGCTGGGGAGCCTTAGAATTTTATTTTTAGTGTACAGATATATTAGAAAGAATACTGTGAGTTTGGAGAATCTTCTACTTCCTGAGCAGCATAAAGCCAGACTTGTTCAATGGTAAGCCCATAGATCAGCATTTTCAGGGAGACATTTTCCCATCTGGAATCCAGGCTAACCCATGTGTATTGTTATTTCCTTTTGCTAGTAGGCGATTTTCTTAAACAATAGATTACCCTTTAAGGATCTTATTTTTAACTGAATGGGAAGGGAGCTGTTTTGTGAATTAAAATGGCCATGACCGCAGGCCTCTACTCCTGCCCACCCAAGTCCATGAAACAAAAAGCCTCTTAGTTCCCAGCACTAGCCAACCCCTTACAGGGTACAAACCTCAACTTAGCCCTGATGAGTATTCACGTTTTGGGTTTGCTCCAAATTTTTGATGCGACACATTTATTCTGCCAGAAATAGGCTAAAGATAAAGGTGACTCAAGACATTTTTCTGGGCCCAAGGAGGAAATAATTGCACTCCTTTGCCTGTGGAAAAGAGGTCTGAAAGTCTAGGTTGCGGTGAGTCAAAGTTTTCATGCTAAGGTAGGGGCCTGGATCCTCATTTTCTTCAGCAGCCAAAACTCCCCCTGAGTAGAAGAAATCTCAGAAGCATTTTAATGGCAGATGGGAAGATGAGTGGAAAGTGACCCCCCTGTCTTGGACAGGAAGGAGACAATTTCTTACAATGTCCCACACCAACTCTAGGCAGCTGCAGTGGAGTAGAAGTAACAGAAGGGCTTGTATTGGCAGCAGGGATGTCTGAGATGCAGTCTGGCAGTGAGTCTCCCATGGCCTCTGTAGGGAGTTGGGGATATCCTAAAAGTTCCTGCATGTCCAGGGTAGAAGCAACGACAATTAAAATTGAAAGCCGGTGGATCGCCTATGGGCTTGCTATCATGTGGTTTCGGATGAACTACTCAAGCTTCATGCCAGATTAACAATGAAATGAACAATGTGATTGTACCATGGAGAACCAACAGTATCAGTCAGAGCTGGAGCCCAGCCAGCAGGGGCAGACAGTCAGCTCCTCACTGATCTTTACTACTGCAAGGAGAACAGATGGCCAACTTCACCAGCAGCAGACCCAGTCAAGAGGCAACCATCACCAAAACCACCCTCCCTGTTTTGCCAGTATAAGAGGTCAGACCTGCGGACAGAACTTAGGGCAGAAGACAAAACAGGAGAATCTTGAAATACAGGCTTCACTTAGATGGAAGCCCTCAAATTCACAAAGTTGATAAGACTTAGGTTTAGTCATTAGGAGAAATAGGGCCTCAAGAACAAGGTTTATTTTCATTAAAGGGGAAATAAATGGAAGTAAACCTTGATACTGACATTTATAGAATATTGTGACAGGAAATTTTATACTTGCTACATGAGAATATAATATGCTTGCTCAGGACCAACCCACTGATGGTAAAATAGTGCTTAATGTGGGCAGACTTGAATCCAAGGCAGCAAAGTTCAAGCTTTTCACTTGCCCTGAAGGAGGCTGTTTCCCTGAACCCTTTTGCAGGACTCACAGCAGGGTTGCCTTGTTTACTTAGCCTCATGCTCTCAACTCCTCATGGGAGGGAGCGTGCAAGCAGACAAGGTGGGAACTGGATGAGCACTGGACCCAGCAGGCTGCTTCAGCCCCAGCAGGAACAAACCCCATGGAAGCACCCAGGTGGGGGTTCCTGCAATCCCCGAAGTCCCAGAGGGCAAGTTACAGTGTTCTTTTAGCTCTGCCATCCACGGATGGCTTAAACATTAACAGCTCAGTGGGCCCTTTGCCTCTTCACATAAGGCGGCTGCCCTCCACCAGCAAGGGCAAAGGGCCGGTGTGACAGCCTTTTGTATCCCCACCTGTAGCTCCAGAGCTCTTGTCCAGCATCCAAGAACAACGAGGTCGCACAAACGAATCAAAGGACAGTAAATGAGGGAGATTTCATTGCTCATCAAAGTGGTTCTTAGTGGGAAGGAGAGCTGAAAAGGAGATGGGGGAACTAGGTAGTTTTCCCCTGACATCCGGCTGTCTCTGGCTGGAATGTTCAGTTATACCGTCAAGCTGCCCCTCTGACATTAGGCCACTTCTCGCCAACATCCAGACATAGCCCCAATGTCCAGCTGCTTCTCCCCTAGGCTAGCTGGGTCTGGGGTCCTTATAGGTACAGAATGAGGTGGGGCAGGGCCATGGGTGGTTTAGGAAAAGGCAACCGTTCCCTGGGGAGACAGGAATAGAAGTTCTCACTTTGGGCTGTGAGTTTAGTGCTTTTTGGCTTGAAGGTGGGGTTTCGTCAGGGACCCACCCTTTTGACTGGAATTTCTCTACCCCTTGTCCCTACCAGCACCATAGTACTTACCACTTTCAAATGTACTATGTTACATTTTGTGTCTATGTATTTTTAATTGTCACTTTCTCTTTCACTCCCACCCCAAGGGTAAGCTCTATGAAAGCAGGGAGTTTTATTTGGTTTATTGTTATTAGCAGGGAGTTGTATTCTAGTGTCTGGCACATACTAAATGCTCAATAAATGTTTGTTGAAAGAATAATTTGACGAATTAATCTGAATCTTCAGGAAACTCTTTAAAGTGCAAGTATCGTCCCTCTGCCCCAAAGTATTTATGGAGCAGACCCTGAGTCTGGGATTATTAACAAGCTTCCCGATGATTCTGATGCACTTTGAAGTTCAAGAATCATTGTGTGAGTTGGTGGATAGGGTAAGCATAGGATATCAAGCAAAGGGAGAGGCATGTTATGGAAATGTAGTTGGAAAGCAGGGACTTAATGTAGATTTGGCAATAAATCTCTCCATAAGACAAACTCATTGTCTGCCTTTAATTTCTATCTCAATGAAATATTTGTGATCTTCATATTTATATAGATGAGAAAAAATCATGTATTAGGTATGACAAATTTTAAAGGTGCTTGCCCTGCATTTTGACAGCTTTTTCATGCTTCCTTTTCTCTGGAATGTCATATCTTCACTTGAAGGCCTCACAGGTGTCTCAAAATTAACATGTCTTACATAGAATTTTTCATTCCCATTCCACCCAAAAAGTAATATTTTATAGAAAACTTAACACTACATAGCAGTTATCACAACTTGAAATTATTTTTAGATATGTGTTTATTATCATTTTATTGTAGTCAGAGCATTTATTATGAGATCTACTCTTTCCACACATTTTCAAGTGTGCAATACATTGTTGACTATTGGTAAAATGTACAGCTGATCCCTCAAGGGTATTCAAGTTGCTTGACTGCAACTTTATGCCTGTTGATTAGTAACTCCCTATGTCCATCTGCTTCCAGTCCCTGGTAACCACCATTCCACTCTATGATTCTATAAATGTGGCTATTGTAGATACCTCATATAAGTGGAATCATGTAATATTTGTCTTTCTGTGACTGGCTTTACTTAGTATAATGTCATCAAGTTTCATCCATGTTGTCACATAAGACAGAATGTTCTTTTTTTATGGCTGAGTAGTGTTCCACTGTATGCATATACCATGTTTTCTATATTCATCCATCTGCCAATGAACATTTAGGCTGTTTCCACATCTTAGCTTTTGTGAATAGTGCTGCAATTCACATAGGAACACTAATATATCTTTGACTTTCTGATTTCAGTTTTTCTTTCTGATCTGACTGTGCAAGGGTCAGCGCCCTTAATCCTGCTGTTGATCAATGATTAGCATTTTATTTTATTGTAGTCAGAACACTTATGAGATCTACTCTTTCTATACATTTTTAAGTGTACAATACATTATTGTTGACCATTGGTCAATTATTGTTGGTCAACAATAATGTACTGCTCAATAATGTATTGTTCAAGGGTCAACTGGATATATTTCATGTCATGAAAGTAATATGTATACATTATAGATATGCATATACATTGTACAGTTGCATGCAGGAATGTATCATAAGTTTATTAATTCATGTACCTTGTCAAAAATTAGGAAATACAGAAGAACAAAAATCATAAAATAATAAATTCAGCTATTTAAAGAAAAACTGTTGATATTTTGGTCTATATCCTGCCATTCTTTTATATTTTTAGATTTTTTTTTGTGTGGTAAGAATATTTAAAATGAGATCTACCTGACAAATTTTTAAGTACAGTTCAATTGTTAACTAGAGGTACAGTGTTGTACAACAGATATCTGGAACTTAATTCATCTTGTTTAACTGAAGCCGTATGCCTGTTGATTAGTAACTCCTCAAGGATATCTATTTTAAACTGATGTTCATATGGACCAATTCTAAAATATGAACCAATTCTAAAAATTTGGTTTCACAAAGTATTTTTAAGTTTGTAGTGATAATACTTATCTCCATATATAATCAAAATCCTAAGACCACCTTCTGTCTGTTGAAAGAAAAGTCACCACTTCAAAGAATGTTCTTCTCGTAATTCTTCTGCAAAGCATATATTTTTCTCTCCAAATTACAAATCAAAACCAGATTTTATTATTTCTTAATTATCACCATAATTTGTTTTGGTAGATATTATAGTGTTCACCAATGTCTGGTTCTTTTCTCATTCTAATTCCCTACCAGTATGCAATTGGGTGAAGTCATGAGACTAGGTCTGGTCAATGGCTGTGGTCAGATATGACAGGACATTGCTGGAAAGAAGTATCAAAGAGCTGGTCAATATCTCTCTAGCTGTCTCTTCTATCATATTGACTGAGCAGAGTAGATATTCCAGATGATATAGGTGGAGGATGGTAGAACCTGCCTCAGCCCAGATGACTGCCTTAATAAGTGGAAGGCAGTTACCCTTCAGTGGAGAATCCTTGAGAGAATTAAGCCCTGATCTGGGTAAACAAATGTACTTCTCACCTGTGTGTCTACAATAGTAGTATGTAACATCCTTTGGGAAAATAAAAGGTGAATTGGCCAGACTTTCAAGGGACTTTCCCTGAATGAGAAATAAACTATTGAGTTAAGCCACTAAGATGTTGGATTTTTTTTTTTCTACTGCCAAATAATCATGACTATCCTAATATTGTTGCTTTAGGACAATTTTACCTTGAATAACCGTTTCAAATTGTCTCAGCATGAGGAATCCCAAACCAAATTCTCTCAAATGCAGGTAATTTGGTTCTTCATATTATGCAATGAAATAGATAAAATACATCAATTTCCTCTATTCCCAGAAACCAATTGGCTACATCTCCAGCCCCATATATTAAGGCACTTATTTGTATTATTCTTATTTGTAATATTTATTACAAAAAGGCAATGTAAGCAAAACAGTGGCAGTATAAATATGAGAGTATTCTCCACTTCAAGTACTTATTTGTAATATTTATTTGTATTAAAATTTTCCTTTTTACATGTACTTTAGTAACATATGGATAACTCTTTCAATTCTAGCCTGAAAGAGAACATCTGTGATGGCCATAAATATGGTCTATGATTCTGAGTATTCATTCAACAAAATTTCTAAATATATAAGAATTCTAACTCTCTTTCGTCTTCAGGCAGAGTCCCAAGTATCTCATGTGATTTCCTTGGCGGATATTCAGGTTCTGATAAAGCTCACAGTGCCAACCTCACACCTACCTGCTACCCTGAATCTTTTCTGCCTTGTGACTTGACCTTGACATTGCTACTGGAAGATGACATGGCTGTAACTCCCCACATTGTTGTCATTCCTTCTATTAGTCCAACACTCATCGAGATAAAGGAGGCCCATTAACTCTGTAGTATTACCAAAGTCTGCTAAGAAAATATAACTCAACACTTTGAACTAGCTCACAAAGTAGAAGTATCCTTAATGTCTTTTCATTAGCAATGACCTACTGATCTTAAGACTGGAGATACGGCTTAATTGTGATATCCACTGGATTATGGGCCATAGATTTCTGGCAACATATAGTGACTCAGTCCAGATATCCTCCAAGACTATGGCAGAACTGAACTTGCACCAGTGGACCCAGGTATGAGAATAAGACATGGAGGTTAGGCAGAAAACAGCTGTGGGAGAACCAAAGTGGGAAGAAAGATGAGGTATACTATTTTAAGCATAATATGTTTAAAATGGCTGTAATGGACATAAAACTGAAAATACTAGTCAATGATTTAGAAAAGAAGAAAAATAACCCATACATTTAGCAGCCAGCAACATAAGTGAACCTGTGGGAATATAAATATTATAAAACTCTGCATATCTAATTGATTACAAAGAACTTACCTATCTGAAAGCATAGTTAACTACATACCAGAAAAGTTTTTCTGCTATAAAACATCTAGGAGTATTAAATGATAGTAATTATCTTGGAAAACATATAGCTGAGTATGCAAGTAAACAGTGGTTTATGATTTTATGATTCTAAAGAGACAAAATTATAAAGAATGCTGAAAATAAGGAAATAAAGGGAAAATGTGATGGAGCCATACCTACCTTGACAACATGCATGAAACTACTACAACTCAAGAGACCTGTGTTTTATAACATTAGGTCCATTCAAGGTGAGTATCTAGAATTGGAAGACAAGTTTTCCAAAACTCATGAGTTCAGTTAAAGTGTGGACCATAAAAAAGGTCTGCCTGAAAACCATTATAAAGAAAATATGTATTTTAGCCCCGATTTAGGTAAAAACAAAAGTTTCTCAGAGAATTTGTAAAAATCAGGCTATTTCCTAAGTGTGTCTGCAATTGTTATTTGTACTATGTATATTATCTGACAAACTACAAACTAAAAACAATGATTTCAAAATCATCTCAACTTAGTAGAATCCTGGAGAGCCAGGAATAAGCAAACAAATATTTCCTAAAGAAATGAATCCCAAGCTTTGCAGAATTTCTAAAGATAAAGCCCTACCATTTGAATAAGATTCCATAATGCAAAACTAACATAGGGAAACAGGCCACTAAGAGTAAAAGTTAGAATAAACAACAAGCAACAGAATTAGACTTCCCAGGGACTTCTGATATGACATTCTTAGACACAAGGTTTTTGTTGTTCTGTTTTGTCTTTGAGACAGGGTTTCACCCTCTTGCCCAGCCTGAAGTGCAGTGGCGGGATTAAGGCTCATTGCAACCTCAACCTCCTGGGCTCAAGTGATCCTTCCACTTTAGCCTCCTGAGTACCTGGGACAACAGGTATGCACCACTATACCTAATTTTTATTTTTTTAATTTTTTGTAGAGTGGGGTTCTGTTACCCAGACTGGTCTCTGACTCTTGGGCTCAAGCAATCCTCCCACCTCAGCCTCCCAAAATGTTGGGATTACAGACATAAGCCACTGTACCTTGTCTGATACAAAATGTATGCGTATTATGTTTTTAATAAAGCATAACTGAAATATGACAGAAAAATCAGACTATCAGAAACAATCCAAATTTTTTTTTTTTTTTTTTTTTTTTTGAGACGGAGTCTCGCTCTGTGGCCCAGGCTGGAGTGCACCGGCTGGATCTCAGCTCACTGCAAGCTCCGCCTCCCAGGTTCACGCCATTCTCCTGCCTCAGCCTCCCAAGTAGCCGGGACTACAGGCGCCCGCCACCTCGCCCGGCTAGTTTTTTGTATTTTTTAGTAGAGACGGGATTTCACCGTGTTAGCCAGGATGGTCTCGATCTCCTGACCTCGTGATCCGCCCGTCTCGGCCTCCCAAAGTGCTGGGATTACAGGCTTGAGCCACCGCGTCCGGCCCAAATTTTTTAAAAGTAGAAATTTTCAAACTAAAAAATATAGTCATCAAAATTAAAGACTCAACAAAGGCACTAAATACTACAGCTGAAGAGAATTGATATGCTGGGGGAAAAATTTGAAAAAAAATTACCTATTATTCAGTACAAAGAGGTAGAGGTGTCAAGTATGAAATATAGACTTCAAAATATACATATGTATTATATAAACATATATAATACTGTCTACTTAATATTAATATATTTTAAGTAATATATATAATATAATATCTATATATGGAGTTCTAGAAGGAGAAAATAGAGACAGACAGTATTTGAAGAATAACTGAAATGCTTAAAACTGGGGAAAGACTACTCCTCAGTATGCGAGACTAGTCAGTTGCTCTTGGCGTATAGGTAAACTATTTTTCCCAGCCCTCCTTGCATTTAGATAAGTCATTTGACTAGTTCTCTGCAACAGAATGGAAATGAAAGAGATGGTCACTTTCTGACTGATACAGTTAAGAGTAGGTGTGCCTCCCACATTTTCATCTCTCTCTCTCTCAACTCTCCATCCTTCAGAAAATATGACAAGTTAATGACCCGAAGGCAAACTTAAAGAAACCTGGGTCATTGCTTACAGGACAAAAACCCAGGAAAGCCACCAATCAGGAACATCTCCATCGAAGTTTGCATGAGCAAGACCATAAAACTTTTAGCATGTTAAAACAATGATTTTGTGGATTATTTGTTATAGAAGCCAGAATTAATTACCTGGACCAATATGCTGGGACTCAGAAAACCCAGTGAATTTAAAGCATGATAAATAAGCAATACTTATTTACATCAGATTAATAAGAGTAGAACAAAAGTAAAGAACAATCTTAATCAGAAACTGAATTCTATATATACTTCTGTTTTAATCCACTCAGTCTCCTGTAATAGAATACCATACACTGGGGGCTTATAAACAATAGAAATGTATTTCTCATAGTTGTAAAGGCTGGGAACTAAAGATTAAGGCACCTGTAGTTTCAGTGTTCAGTAAGGAACTGCTTTCTGGTTCTTCTCACTGTGCCTTCATATAGTAGGAGGGGCAAGTGAACTCTCCAGGGTCTCTTTTATAAGGGCTCTAATCCCATTCGTAAGGTCTCCACACTCATGTCCTAGTCACCTCCCAAAAGCCCTACCCTCCTATTATGTTGAAGGTTAGGTTTCGACATATGAATTTGGGGGTGAGGGAAGAGACACAAATTCTGTGTATACGACATTCCTCCTCTATATCTTTCCAATTAGCCTAATTTTTTCTATCTTTATCACAAAAACCTGAGTCAAAGTATTGATCATCCTTCTCATGAAACACTGAAATAGCCTTACAACTGATCTACCCCTCCTTTACTTCTTCCCCCACCCAACATAAAGTGTGATCCTTAACAAGTGGAAATCTATTATTGTTATATTTCTGCTGTGAAACCTCAATGGAATTACACTCCTCCTGGAATATGGTTCAGACTTTATAACCTTCAAAGCTTTGTAAACATGCCCTTCTGCCTACCTTACCAGTTTCATCTTTTGCTATTCTTCCTATCTCCAGCCATATCAGACCTGTGTTACTTCCTTTAATAGGTCATTCTCTCATTTCAGGGGTTCTAATTCTGTTTATTTACTTGGAGTAGTCATTTTCTTTTCACCTAGATACTTTTTATTCATCCTTCAGGTCTCAATTCAGATGCCTGTTCACCAGAGAAGTTGCCCCAGACAACAGATTAATTTTAGTTATTGAGCTCCCGCTTTTGAAACATTCAGAATTCCCCCAGAGTAGATAAGTTTTATGTCTACCTTTGAAGCATTTATCACAGTGGTAATTAGTGATTTGTTTCTATTCGAAGGTTGAGCCTTAATTCAGGTCTCAGGGATTGGGTTTACACACTTCTTGACATACTGAATATAGTTGCTAGTACACAGTAGATGCTCACTAAATAGTCCTAGAATGAAATTAAATAAGTGGATGAATAAATGAACAAATGAACCTAAGTTTCAAAAATGTGCCTTCTTATTTCAAAGATAATTTTTGGGCAACAAACTGGTATTTGATCTTGGTCTTCATTAGAATAATCATCAAATCTGAGCAATTAAAGAAATAAAATCAAAGTTGTCACCACTCATGTACTCTGATGCATTTTTAATGCCTCTCAGAAACACAAAATTGTATTAACCACAAACTTTGGTTTATTGTGGATTGCAGTAATTTGTATGTTCACAGACCTTATTTGTTATTTATTCATTTACCTATTTATTTACTGGTTTGTGCATTTGTTCATTGATCCATCAATTTACACACTCATTTATTCATACAGTTGATGTGGCATTATAATGAAAACCTGGGAATACACTGTCCAACCTAAGAATCTGAATACCTCCCATTCCTTCTGTCTTGCCCCAGGCTATGAGGTAGGGACTATTCTAGATCTTGTGTTTGCCCTTTGTTGTTTTCTAAAATTCTATTATTATACACATAACTATACCTCAAATATACATCATTTTCTTCTGATTCTTAACTTGAATTACAATAAAGGGTATCATTATCTGGCATGTTTTCTTCTGAGACCTTTTTGTTGCTCAATAGCCCATTATTAAGATTCATTCACAGTTTTGCATGTAGCTGAGTTTATTGTGCTGTTGTTTAATATTTTGTTATTTAAACATACCACAAATTGTTTATCCTTTCTTGTTAGTGGGCCTTGATTATATTTCTAGTCTTTCACTTTTTGAGCAGTGCTTATGTACATTCTTGTACATGACTTCTAAGTTAAATGTGAAAGTATTTCTCCTGGGTCTATATGTACGAGTGGAACTATTGGACCATAAAAGACAATGTCACTTGTTTTCCAACATGTCTTTATGAGCAACATGGATGACTTCCTGTTGATTTATGATTTCTCTAACATTTGGTATTATCAGACTTTTCAAATTTTGCCAGTGAAAATGTTAAAAACATTATTTTATGGTCTTGATTTATAGTTTGCTTTCTAGTACCATAAAATATCAAAAATTGAGATGACTATTTAGAAGAGTGCCTTTGTAATGTTCAAGAATTCATTAAATATTCACCTAGCAGGCTTTGTTCTTTGGGCAAGAAACAGGACTACTCATTTTTCAACTGACATAATTTAGCACCAGGTTGTGTATTGAAAATACACCAGGGAACAAGATGAGTATTGTTGCTGCTGTCTTAGGGCAAGAAAGACCCTAATTGTCAACTATTAATGTGGTAAATGACATAAAAATGTCTAGGAAGTAACAGTGAATAACAGATAGACATATGCTGGTCAGAAGAGGGGAGAGATATAGGGAATGCTTCCTGTAGGAAGTGACCCAAAGAGCTTGGGCCTGAATTATGCATAATTTTGCCCAAAAGAGGGGAGATCAAGAAAATCATGGATTAGGTCTTCCCAATAGAGGATGCAGCACATAAAAAGATTGCCTTAGACTTCAGCCTATGTATTTTCTCTCTTGAGGCTTAAACATAATTCTAGGATTCAAAGCAGAAAGTAGTGCCTAGACACCATTTTTATATTTTACCAATCTTCCTTTCCTCCAGTCAGGACTCTGCTGACCAAACAAAGACCCAGTAAATATCAACTTCAGATGACTGATACTACACATCAGTTTATCAGCCATAAACATGTGTAGGCTCCAGCTGAGACTTACAGTCACAACAAAAACATAATTATTGAACGTTTCTGAGAAAGGAATGCAAACTTCAGAAAACAATTTGGGGGCGTGGATCTTGCATAGGATTGGTTCTTGCATGAGAGCAACTGTAACGTGGTTAGTGTATTAATTAAACGAAAGGAAAATAATGAAAAGGGTAGTTTCTTCCACTTCGTATTATACTTCAATATTTCTGATCTCAAATGTGTTTTTTTCTCTGGCTCTAATTTTATGATTTTTCGAGTTGTCTTCAAGTCAATATGCTGAGAAATTTTATAGAAAGTTTTTTCTTTGGTCCTCACATCACACAGCATCAGTCAATAATCAATAAAAATTTTCTTGTGAGTCCACTATTTATAACTATTCCGCAGTTTGAAATAAATCAAACATAAAATGCCATACTTCAGCCCCCAAAATAGTTATCTTGTTGAGTGTGCATCGATATATAAATGTATATTCTTTATTTAAATATTTTATATACTATAAAAATATATACATAACTATAAATACATGTACTTTTAAAATTTTATGTTATTTATATATAATACTTTTTCTTCTGAGGCCTTAACTTAGAAAATTGAATTTGTTCTGTCCTATTATAAAACCTATGCATGGCCTTCTAATATTCTTTGTGAAAATTATTTTACAATAACAAACTTGTTCTCTTTTAATCCTTGGGACAAACAGTAATTTCTATTTATTTAAGTCTTAGTTTTCTGACTATTAATGTGCAAAGGGTCATATTGTGAAATGAAGGCTTAACAAATATCCTGTTTGGAATATCAATGAGTTACTTTTAGTCATCAGAAAAAGAAAATGCAAGGATTTTTTTTAAAAAGCAAATACTAAACTATCACAGGACTCATTTGGAGAAAAAGGAATTTAAGAACATTCATTTGTAACTGTTTAGTTTACAGCTTAAGGCACAACAGGGCAGTTATAAATCTGGAAGGGACCTTAGAGCTCCTCAAATAGTAACGGTCCTTTGCCTTCACCCCATTCCACAGATAAGGAAAATGAGGTCAGGAAAATCGGTACTTATTAGAAGTAATATAGCAATTTTGCTGCAAAGTTATGCGTAGGACCATGGCTTTTGACCCTCTACTGGTTTGCTCTTTTCACTATACAATGGTTTATTCTAAGTAAATTTTTCCTACAGAAATGTTTATGGCCATGGTAAAGCTGGTAAAAGTTAAATTAGTTTGGTGGCATAGGCATTCTTTGCTAGAAATTTCCTTGAAGTGGCATATATGTCTATTCTACCACTACCACCATCATCCTCCCCCTCGCACACATACAACCTCATATGTAAAAACCCAAATACACATGGAAGATAATGATATACTTGAAAATGAGTTATATCATTACATATCTTTGTGATCGCATCAGAAAAACAGTTCTTTGCACATAATTAAACTGAAATTTTTAGGCACATTTTAACATCTCTAAAGTCTCCATTGTACATGTTTTATATTGATAGCTTGCCTTTACACTCCTCATTTTCATCCTTTCTCCTATTTGGTGTTGGCTGTCTGACGTGGGAAAAAGACTTAAGAATTTGGAGTCTGATAAAACTGGATTACCATCTTCACTTGAGTTTTATTACCTGTGCTATTATGGGGAAATTAATATTCTAATATTAAAGATTCAGGTAGTGACCCCAGTTCTCAAGTAGATGACTGTTAGATCGGTGCTCTGTCCCTAGGCTCTGGGGCCTTGTGTTCACATGCATACCAACCTGACTTCCAATCATAGCATTTTCATCTTTTTGCTAAGAGATTGTGTAACACAGCAGACTGGACATGTCCCCAAATTATCTTCTACCCACCAACACTCACACCCTATTAACAGCCCCTTAACAGCGACTGGTGTACTGGTGTATAAATAACCCAACTCCCTCACCCTTCAATTGGAACAATTCCGAGGCATATCTTCAAAACTGATTCTCAGAGTTCCTCAGCAGATTTATGTTCCAGTTACCAATAGTGGTAACTTACATGAGGACACACACTTTATCGGCTTTCTTTTCTCCTCTGACTCATTTCTCCACTCTCCTACTAGAGGTTCCTGAACTCAGCTTCATTACACACTATTTTCATTTGAATCCTTCTGTCAGAATCTGCTACCGAGTCAACTCAAATGAAGACTGGGACAGACAAGTAAGCAGGCCATTACAAAATCACGTGTTATGTACTCTAAGAAAGTTAAGGATGATATATTATACAAATGCCCAAGAGAGAACATGTGGGACTTTGTTTGAAAAGGGTTTTGTGAAGTAGGTGGTAATTGAGTTAACTTTAAAACATATTAGGAGGCTATTTAGATAAGAAGGTAGATGGCTCCAGGAAAGGGGATTTGCAAGTACAAGGTCTTAGAAGCAAAATACAATATGCCATCATGATTAAGAAACTGAGAACAATTAAGTGTGACTATGATATGGGAGTGAGCATCAGGGACAAATGAGAAGAAAGGCTAAAGAGGTAGGCAAGGGACAGATCAGAAAGACCTTGTGAGCTAAGCCAGAGAGAAGTCATCTTTTGCAAGAGTAATAAAGAGGCATTGTAGAAAGTTAAGAAGAGTTGTGATATGGTCAGATTTTTGTTTCAGGAAAATTCAAATGTGACAGCAGTGAGGAGAGTGTATTTCAGGGATCAAGATAAATTCTGGGAGACCCATTAGAAGCTTATGGCAGTAATCCAGGTAAGAAATGATGTGAATCTGAATTAAGTTAATGGTAGAGAAAATAGAAAAGAGAGGGCAGATCTCAGAAATAGTCAGTGGGACAAATTAACAGGACTTTTTAAATGATGAAAATAAAGGGTAGTTGGAAAGGTAGAACTTGAGAATGGCTTTGGGTGTGTGGCAGGGGAGGAAGTCAGCTGATTGCCATGCTGCTCTTGGAGATAGGAGTCACTCCGGGAAAAGAAAGTTCAGAAGGTCAAATGGTGACTTCAGTTTTGGCTATGTTGAGGGCCACATGCCTATGAAAATTCACATGGAACTAGAGGTCTGACCTAGGAGGAAAATAAATGAGGTTCAAAGATGGAGAAATAGAAATCACCTTCACTTAAGAAAGTGATGCTGTAAGAGTGGATGCAGTCAGCCTTAGAGTGGACTTGCATATGGCACGTATGTAACACCAGGAAATGCCAACACTTAAGGGGTGAACAGAGAAAAAAAAAAACGCTGATAGGAGACTGAAAGATTTGCAAGAGGAGAGATAGCAACCATGTGGCAAAAGGACCATCAAAACCCATTCTTGTGCACACAGCATACAAAGGGTTTATCATAGACTTCTTCCTCATTATCCTCCCATTTAGCCTCAGAATCTTCCTCAGTGAGGCACACATGAAATACCAAGAGTTGAACTCTGTCAAATATTTGTCATGTGGACTAAATAAGATAAATAGGTTGAGCATTTAGTGTAATTCTCCACAAATTGGTAAGACCCTAATAAAAGATACATACCCAAGGATAGGGGTGGATGCATATAATTGTGTCTCAGGGGATAGAGGAGGAAGCTGAAGGAATTATCTTCTGAAAGTGTTTATTTTCTCTGTAGGTTTCTTAGTCCATTAAGACTGCTGTAGCAAACTACCACAGATTTGGTGGCTTATAAATGACAGAAATTTACTTATCACAGTTTTGGAGGCTAGAAGTCTGAAATCAGGGTGCCAGTGTGGTTGGGTTATCCACACAGGGTGCCTGTGTGGCTGGGCTACAGTAAGTAATCCATTTCTTACCTGGATTACTGCCATAAGCTTCTAATGGGTCTCTCAGCATTTATCTTGATCCCTGCAATCCATTCTCCCCACTGCTGTCAAATCTGAATTTTCCTGAAACAAAAATCTGATATCACAGCTCTCCTTAACTTTCTACAGTGCCTCTTTATCGCTCTTGCAAAAGAGGACTTCTCTTTGTCTTAGCTCACTAGGTCTTTCTGATCTGTCCTTTGCCTGCCTCTTCAGTCTTTCTTCTCATATTTCCCTCATACCACACTTCTGGGCTGTGACTACTGACCCCTCATTGTAACTTCAGGTGGTAGAAAGAGGGCTAGGGAGCAGTCTGGGACCTCTTTTATAAGGGCTATAATCTCATTTTTGAGGACCAATGACCCAAATTATCTCCCAAAGGCTTCACCTTTCCACCATCACATCGTGGAGTGAGATATTACCACAATTTATTCTGGGGGGACACAAACATTCAGTCCTTTACAGTAGACATCCAGGCCATGTAAGAGAGGAGCAAAGGAAATGGTAGGGTAGAAGGAGAATATTGGAGGCAGCTCCAGATAGGCGTTGTAAGAAATGGGTACAGAAACTGAATGACAAAGGACCACACAAGAACTGTGGAGAAATGCTAAGGAGTTGGGTGACGCTAGAGATCATCAATGACTGATCCTAAATTAAAAGCTATTGATTGCTTAGAGTGTAGTCTTAATTTTTTTTTCTATATGGAATATGAAAAAAACTTAGGAAAAATGAACACAAAAGGTAAAATAATGCTCATTGATAAGATAATCTTTATGCTTGATGTATTATATAAATTACACAAACTTCATGGAAACGATTTGAGTAGATATTTCCATTTATGCAGATGAAGAAGCTGAGGCTAAAGGTTTTTCATAAATCATCTAAGATCACATTTGTAGCAATTGGCATAGCTGGGATGGAGTCCTGGGCAGACTCAAACTAACCTTATGCAATTGGCAGACGCACACTTATTATACCAAATCTTCATTTATACTGCTGGTGATGGTTTAATACCAGCCTTTGTTGTAGTGGGGTGTTTTCCCCCTCATCAGTTTTGGAGTATTTGATCTACTTCTATTGAATTTGGTTTAAATGCAAAAATGAAAATAAATGCTTTTGTCTTTGTCAGCAGAGAGGAATACTCCAAAGTGAAAGACACTTTGGTACTTACAAATATGATTCTTTTCTCTGTTCTCTCTCCTTCTCCCTTCCACTCTGTACACACACACACACACACACACACACACACACACACACACACACACACACACACGATGATGCTTATTATTCACACTAGTTGTGTTCTATGTCTCCACCAACACTGAGCTAATGGGCACTGAATTTTCCTAAGGGAAAGGAAAGGTCAGGTTCCTGTGAGCCTCTGGTTACAATTCTATCAATCAACCAATATATAACCACCTTTGAAAGTCACCTTTTAAAATATTATTGTTGATTCATGAACATTGAACTTGCAAGCTTATCTGGCACATGTATTTTCTCTGTAAGGCGCATCCCAGCCTCTGGCACATAGGAACACTAGACAGCAAATTAAGTATGACACTTAAGGGCCATTTTAAAACACCAACAAAAAAGTACAAATGTAAAAAAAAAAAATAAAGGCACTAAATGGATCACAAAAAGACCCGTGTTTACAGTCTGAGCGCTGAAACAAGAGAGCAGAGTGTTGCTATGTCAGCCTCAGCTGGGTATTCGCATATGGTCAGATCAAAATTTTCCCACTCCATGCATGCCTAGGAATGACCAATAATCACCTGAAATATGGATTTTGTGGTTTCAAATACATTTTAACAAGTAGGCAAATTTGGAAATACAGGATCTGTGAATAATAAGGATTGATTCTCTGTCTCTGTGTCTGTGTGTGTGTGTGTGTGTGTGTGTGTGTGTGTGTGTGTCTGTGATGGAAGTAAATTTTATTCCTTACTGTGTCAGAAACTGTTCCTTGACACAAACTGAAAGGACTGTGCATTGATGGAGAATTTTATGTAAAGTCTCTTCAAGAAGGATCCTTTAAAAAGCTTGGAAACTACTGGAAACAACCCCTAACATTTGAACTTCTCTTTTATATATATATACACACACACACACACACACACATATATATATCTCCTTTGAACTACCTCTTTTCTGCTCATTTTTATTTCTTTGCATCTCTTCCATCAGCAACATGTCAAAATGATGTCTACATTCTGTGCACATAAAGTCAGTGTGCAACACTGGGCTGGAAATAACTTGAAATTATTTGCTTAAAGCATTTCTGCTTCTGCTAGAACACTAGAAACTAGTTTTTGACTTGTACTTTTTAAACAATGATTGTCAGGACATACTAATATATATTTTTGGCCAACCTTGTGGCTTATGACACCTCTATTCCTTCAATACTTTGCCTGCTACAGTCAGACGTTTCACTTTCCCTGGAGAACACAGTAGCAAATAGGATATGAACTGCGCAGCTAAAGAGAATTTGTCAGCAGTACATTCCTTTCTCCCTAAAAAACAAAGTAGTGAATGTTGGCTATTTATGCCCAGGGCCTACTGTTTTTCTAATTAATCATGTGTTGTGTAAAAATTGCAGTGACTGTATTTCTGCAAGACAACTGTAGTAACCATAAATGTTTGAGTTTCCTCAGTGAACCTTCTCAGATACTCAGAATTACCAAACTGTCCCCCAAGAGTTCTGTTTTCTTTTTTTTTTTTTTTTTGAGACAGAGTCTTGCTCTGCCACCCAGGCTGGAGTGCAGTGGCCGGATCTCAGCTCACTGCAAGCTCCGCCTCCCGGGTTTACGCCATTCTCCTGCCTCAGCCTCCCAAGTAGCTGGGACTACAGGTGCCCGCCACCTCGCCCGGCTAGTTTTTTGTATTTTTTTAGTAGAAACGGGGTTTCACCGTGTTAGCCAGGATGGTCTCGATCTCCTGACCTCGTGATCCGCCCGTCTCGGCCTCCCAAAGTGCTGGGATTACAGGCTTGAGCCACCGCGCCCGGCTCTATTTTCATCTATCATTCTGCAGCCAAATTGACATCTTCCGGACACCTTGGATACAATCCTCTTTTTTTTTTTTTTTTTTTTTTTTGAGACGGAGTAATCGCTCTGTCACCCAGGCTGGAGTGCAGTGGCCGGATCTCAGCTCACTGCAAGCTCCGCCTCCCGGGTTTACGCCATTCTCCTGCCTCAGCCTCCCGAGTAGCTGGGACTACAGGCGCCCGCCACCTTGCCCGGCTAGCTTTTTGTATTTTTTAGTAGAGACGGGGTTTCACCATGTTAGCCAGGATGGTCTCGATATCCTGACCTGGTGATCCACCCGTCTCGGCCTCCCAAAGTGCTGGGATTACAGGCTTGAGCCACCGCGCCGGGCCTGGATACAATCTTTTCTTTTCCTATCCGTAGCCTTAATAATTTCATAACACAGATTGTACTTCCATTAGGACTTGATACTTAAAACCTCTTTTCTAGCACTGTCCTATAGCTAGTTTCACCGAATATGAATATTATGGTAAAAGTCACTCAAAGTATATTTTTGGAGTCCACAGTATCATTGTTATCAGCACCAGTCTGTCCCCCTCCCCAGACAATGAGATCTTATTCATTAGGAACAATTCACCCCTCTAGTGGAAGAATCTGGGTATTGCAGTGTTAGCTCCAACAAATAGCTAAGCTTCAAGGCTGCAAGAGCATCTGCAGATTTTTAGGAAATTATTATTACAAGATTCCTCCTTTTTATGCTGGTTTGTTATTAAATATAACCCAATAGAGAAATCTCTTTAAAATGTTAATTTGCTTTCTTATGTTTACACACAGGGAAATGCTTAGAGCTATAAAAAGGCTGTACTAACACTGACTAATAGATTTTTGTTTACACTCATCTCCATTTTTCCCTTGTTTAAAGTCAAATAGAAATTGATTGGAAAAATGGTTTTTGGTATACTTTACAGAGTTAAACAATAATATGGGATTTTTTTCGTATGCTTTCTATAAGCAGTAAGATTATTTTAAAATCAGCACCAAAGGGGAAAACCATTCAGCCAAACTGAATTACAATGGGAAAACGATGTTAACTACCCATGAATACTGGTAACTATTGAGAGAATAATGTGAAAACTCTGATTCCAGTTCTGCTACTGAGATGTCCTTGTCAGTAAAAACGTTGGTACTGAAAAATGCTTTCAAGATTTATTAGTCCAGAATGTCCCAAGAGGTGAAATAAATTCTCCAAGTTCACACAGCTAGTTAGTGGCCAAGCATAAGCCCATTTCTCCTGATTCTGAAACCCATAACTCTTCCTGGCACACAACCCTCATCGTCACCGCACAAGTCTGAAGTCAGAGTGAATCGATTTGAATCGCACCTTGCTGTGCACCACCTTGAAGATCACCACGGCGCACCATCCTTCACCACGGTGCACCTCCCTACTCTCATTTATACAGTGAGGGCGAGAGCGATGCCCCCTCAGATGTTTCAGCAAAGATGAAAATGAGACGCAGGAAAATTACTTAGTCCAGGACAAGATGCATGATAAGCACTCAGTGTGAATTGACAATCTCTCCTACTAGTATTATCACTATGGGCTGTTTTTCCTCTGGTGTTTGGGGGCATTCTAAGAAGAGAATTTCTTCTCACTCCCTGGAGTAAATGTGTATGTAAATTAAGGGAAATTTAGGTCTTTGTTTTTTATTCAATTACTCATAAGTATTTTGGTGCTATAAGAGCTTTACTAATCTTACCCTTCATTTATGCAGTGATAGAAGGGTGATAACAGCTGTTTTAAAAGATAATTTTGATTTTTTAAAAGAGCATCATATGCATTGCCTCTATTAAACCAGATTCGTAAAACAATTCTAGCATAATTTAGATACTATAGTATATTAGAAACCAAAGATTATAAAATGCTAATGAGTTTTTTTTTTTTTTTTGGCTGCTGACATCATAACAGTTTTTACAGAGCCATTATCATCTCAATGGCTACGGATGTCAAGCAGTCATTATCCTCAGATCATAACGAGGTGGACCATTAGTGCCTCCTTTGGAGACCTTATGGTCTAAGATGTTAATGAGCCTTTGGGGAACCCTAAATCCTTGGATGGTTGGCAGGGTACTCTAGACCATAACAGAACCTTCTTTGCAATGACAATGGATCCTGTCAATTTCTATTAAGGAGCTTCTTAATTCCCCAATCATTAAGATAGTGGAAGGACTTATTATACTAGCCTATAATTAAGGAAGCTTTCAGCCATAAATCCCTTCAGTTGAGTCTTTCCCTTTATTCAACATGGCATAAGGGTAAGGCTCCCACAAGAGAAACTATGGAGACAACGTTGATCTGAGGGAAATCTCGCAGGATGAAGATTCTCCCTGGTTTCCTCCTATATCCCCTCAGCCCCTATACACTTTCTCCCAAAGACACAGCATCAGTGAGGCCTCTTAAGTTAAAACTGGAGGTCTCCAGCAACTGGTCTGGCAGGCATCTCTTGTCACAACTGTCATTTGGATTAGACTGTGTTCGAGTATTTATGCTAGGCATTATGACAGAGAAACAAGTTCAAAGCACCATCGCTGCCCATAATTCACAGTCTTATTAGAAAGAGTGAATGATAAAGGTGCCACGATAGCATCTGCAGGAACAACAATGCAGAGAGAAACAGACAACACGAGGGTGCTTTCCTAACAATTGCTATGAAAAGTATATGCCGCAAATTAATGAGAAAATAGGTGTGGAAGTAGATGCTTAATGAATGTTATATCCTTTCATATTTAGAAGAGGATAAGCTCAATGAGAACTGCTCACTATGGACTCATTCCTTTATACCTCAGTTTCTCAATAATTAAATGACTAGGATTAATACATCCTGCTAGAAAATATTACTAATGGCCAGGCACAGTGGCTCATGCCTGTAATCCCAGCACTTTGGGAGGCCGAGGTGGACAGATCACTTGAGGTCAGGAGTTCGAGACCAGCCTGGCCAACATGGTGAAACCCCATCTCTACTAACAATACAAAAATCAGCCAGGTGTGGTGGTAATGTGCCTATAATTCCAGCTACTACGGAGGCTGTGGCATGAGACCCACTCAAATCCAGGAGGCAGAGGTTGGCAGAGGTTGCAGTGAACTGAGATTGTACCACTGCACTCTAGCCTGGGTGACAGAGCAAGAATCTGGCAAAAAAAAAAAAAAAAAAAAAAGAAAAAGAAAAAAAGAAAAACTATTACTAAAGGACTATTTCATGTGTTGTTATTTTCTATGAAAGAAAATAATCCATAGCATGCTAGCAGGCTAAAGGGATAGGATAGGTATTACAGAAATATTCACATAGGAAAATGTACAGGCTTGATTACAAGTGAGGTACACTATTTTAACTCAAAATTTATTGCTTGAAAAAAGGAAGCCAACTAGAAAGAAATTATGTGCTGCCATAAAAATCAAAAATGAAAGACTCCAACCCGTTGACCTTGGATGTACAGAAACTTGAAGTTCCCTCATTCTTTTTGATAATCCCAGATTTTTCATCTAAATTTCATTCGACCTCAAGCAGACCTGCATTTGGCTTATTACTGAAATTTCATTGCTGAAATTTTCTAATGTAAAAAGTTTTCTAATCAGAAGTTAAATTTATAGAAAATCTCCACTGTATTGAAGAAGAAATAAATGTCTGCTTCTGCATTTTGTGCTTTGGGAATCTGAGTTCGTTTTATTGTGGTGTTTCCAAATCAGGTCTCCAATTCTAACAGGGAAAAAAATCACATAGGACCCCATCTCTGTGCCAAAGCCCTGAATGAATTGAAATTTTATGAAGGGGTCTGAGCTTTAAGTTGTTAATAAGAAACTCCTGAGTTTCAGTCTCTCTCATCTTAGGTAATTGAGGCTTTAAGTGCATACAGAAAACTCGGGTCTCATATGATTGATATTTGGGACTTCCTTCCTTGTTCTGTTTAAGTTCCTTGGGAGCAATTCATCTGTTTTTCTTTTGTTTATAATTACTTTGCATTTGACTATCAACTCGGGGAAATCTGAGTAGCTGTACTAAGCCTAAAGATAGGTGCAGCAGGCAAGCTGCTTTCAATTGTTTCCAGCTTCCAGGGGGCATTTCACTAGCATCTCCCCATTCATCCATCACACCTACTCCTCTTAATCCTCAAACAAGAAAGGCCTTTAAAATACTGACCACTCTCCACTGTGCTGACATTCCCTGGGAGAAGTGTTCTTGTCCCAAAGATATTTAAAATAAAATATGAAAACCAAGAATAGGCCGGGCGCGGGGGCTCACGCCTGTAATCCCAGCACTTTGGGAGGCCGAGGCAGGTAGATCACCAGGTCAGGAGTTCGACACCAGCCTGGCCAACACGGTGAAATCCCATCTCTCTACTAAAGATACAAAAAATTAGCCAGGCATGGTGGCGCGCACCTGTAATCCCAGCTACTCAGGAGGCTGAGGCAGGAGAATCGCTTGAACCCGGGAGGCACTGGTTTCGGTAAGCCTAGATGGCTCCACTGCACTGCAGCCTGGATGACAGGGTGAGACTTGGTCTCAAAAAAAAAAGAAAAAAAAAAGAAAAAGAACAACAATTCAAGAATGAGGCACACGGCACACAACCTGTTGCTCCCTATCTGTTTCTTGGAGACATGACCACGCACACACACACACCCCATATATGTTTTTTTTTCCTTCCCTTTACTTACTCTCCCAAAGGGACAGCTGTGTTGTGAAAGGCTTTTATTTAGAAAGTCAGAGAGGAGTTTAGAGTTCCATTGGCTATCTCAATAAACCCCAGGTTTACACAAGCTCTTACCCAGCAACTGAGCATCTTCTCCTTAAAAGATAGCTTTGTGGCTGGGCACAGTGGCTTAGGCCTGTACTCCCAGCACTTTGGGAGACTGAGGCAGGTGGATCACTTGAGGTCGGGAGTTTGAGACCAGCCTGGCCAATATGGTGAAACCCCATCTCCACTAAAAATACAACAATTTTCTGAGCATGGTGGGGTACAACCTGTAATCCCAGCTACTCAGGAGGCTGAGGCAGGAGAATTGCTTGAACCCAGGAGGCGGAGGTTGCAGTGAGCCAAGATCATGCCACTGCACTCCAGCCTGGGTGACACAGCGAGACTCTGTCTTTTTTTTTAAAAAAAAAAAAAGCTTTGACTCTAACAACTACAAAAGCAACCTTTGTCTACATTATCCAAGAAGGCACACTCTTGTCTCAATTTTCAAACGGGGCTGATGTCTCTTTATAAGAAGTATGTACCGGAGCTGTAGAAAAAAAGATTTGACATTAGTTGTAGATCAAATTAGAGATTGGAGGGAAAAAAAGAAGACCCCAATATAAGCCTTTGAAGGGCAGATATAAATTGGATAAACTACAATATTGCAAGACTAACAAAAATAAATTTTGAGACAAGAATAAAAAAGCAGAATGCATCCACTCTAAGTTGTTGCTGAAGGAAGAGATAGAGTGAAACCTGGGCTGCATCAGCTGTGTTTTGCTTAAACAGGAAGGCACTACCTGGCCACCAATGGGAGATCATGTAAATTATTGATAATGTGTACATTTTCCTCTAGGAGGTGTCCGGTTATACTAATAAGAGAAGATGCTGAGCCAGGAACTTTGACTTAAATGTGGGAAGAAAGCAAGAAATAGAAGTTTACCTGCAGCCCAAGTGCCTTTTAACTTGGGTGTGAAGGAGGTTGTTTCCTGGCCTGCTAATTAATACTCTAAATAGCACTACCCAATAGACATTTCTACAATAGTGGAGCTATTCTATATCTGCTCAGTCTAATATAATAACTACTAGCCCAACTAGCCATTGAGCTCATGAATCCTGGCTCATGCAAATGAGGAAATAAATTTTAATTATAATTAATTTAACCTTAATTTTAATTAATTTACATTTAGATAGCCACCAATGTCTAGTGGCTTCCATATTGGACACCACAACTGTAGCAGGTAGGCATCATTACAAAGGCTCTCTGGACCACATGGTGTCTTGATGACCTCAACACCTGCCCTTAGAAGCTGTGGGAACTTTAACAGTTTACTTGACCTCTCAGAGCCTCAGATGTTTTATCTGTAAAATGACTAAAATCACACCTAGTTCTTGAGGTTGTAAGGATTACATAGGATGTAAATGGGTTGATGTCTGGTACCTCACACCGTATTCCAACACCTCTGCCACATCTGAGTCTGGTTCTAATGTTAGATCTTTCTCTTTAAATTGTGGTTTTAAGTACATCTTGCAATTTTTTTTCTTTCTAGTCAGATATGATACACTGGGTAAAGGGAATTGTGGTAATTATGCCTTTAGCAGTGTGGTGTGCAACAAATGCATTATATAGTCCTATGATTAGATCTTAGTCTTTTGATGAATCTGTACTTCTGGACATTTTTGCATATGCTTCTTAGTCCCACACTAAACTCTTAGGACAGGATACCTCGAGTGGGCTGGAGTTGAGTATTTCCATTCCCCCAGGTGGGTTAGGCTCTATAAAACTCCAATAGTTTAGGCTCTGGTGAAATAGTTTCTTTTAATGACAGGCATTGTTAAGAAGAATCAAGTGCTCTAGTGTATTTCCAAATGACTACATTTTCCCTCCTTCTGCTGGAAGTATAAGAGGATTTTCCTCTGATATTCACTATGAGAACCTGGTTTAGCCCTTGAAGGTTAAACTCAGATAACTGTGGGCCATGAGTGCCACGAGTGGGTCTCCTGGAATTTTTTACTCCCAGGCTTGTTTACTCTTGAAACTGCCTTTGCAAAGATTGTATCAGTGAGAAAATTATGGCAGTAAAAGAGATCTGATCTAACCGACACCCCATCTTTCCTTTCCCTTAATTATTCCTGGGCTTTTGTGCAGAGATAACTTTGGAAGACATTTAGGTTATAGTTTAAATGGTAATAGCCCTTCTCCAAAACTCAACCACCTTTGTAAACTAATGAGAGACCATCTGACTAGCGGGAGGAGAGAAGCCTAAAGTCGTAAGCTGTGAACTGGTCTCTTTTGTGAGAGAAACAGCTTCATTGTTGGAGATTGGCCTTTTGAGATGTGTTTTCAGGGTTTCTGCATGTCTGACCCCCATGGCTCCACCTGGACTGTTGGCTCCACCACTCCTGTAATCCCATCCAGGAGTGATTCAGCTCAAGAGGACAGCTTCAGCCTCCTACAATTTTACTACCACCCCCAAACAATCAGAGGCAAGCACCCATTAGCTGGCCACCTCCACCCCTTCCCCAAACTGCCTTTGAAAAACTAACCTATGATCCTGATATGTGACTATTTGAGTAATAATTCCGTCTTCCATGTGGCACAGCCACCTTGGTGTCAGACTTTCTTTACTGCCATGCCATGGTCTTTATTTGTGCAGTGGGCAGGAAGAACCCCTCAGGCAGTTGCACTCTGAGCCTCCAGCAGTTTCTCCATCACAGTTCAGATTTTCTTTCTTTGGCTCTGGTTCCCAAAAAGGTTCCTGCTCTGGTAAGTTGTGACTATCAAGTGTTCATCTGTCTGTCTCTCCAATTTTAGGGAACAATGATTGCCCTGTGACCTGACTTCTCTGATGATTTTAAGAATAATTTTTTATTTTTTGGCTTGTTCAGCTATTTGTTGTTAGGACAGAGTGATAATTGCCAAGTTTCTTACATGCTAGACAGGGATTAGGAAGCTCACGTAGTATTAATTAGACTGGATGATGAAAAAGAGGTGATGGAGAGAGGAGATGGAGAGAAGAACAGGGTTGATGGATAAATGGTTATATGGAAAAGCAGAGAAAAAGGAGGGAAAGGAAAAGGGGAAGGGGAGTGAAAAAAAGAATGCAAAAAGGAGAAAGAGGAGAATGTGACCTATCAGTGTCTGGCTCATAGTAGGTATTTAATAAATGTGCACTTCAGTCCGTTTTTCTTGATGATTCATCACAAAAGTGTGTCCCTCTCCCTGCCCACCATGCCATAAAACCTCCTGACTCCTTCCACTGACACCACCTTCCTCGGACTGTGTTCAGCACCTTAGGTGAAGAACCAATCATTCTAAATCACAGAAAAGCTGAGCATCAGATGGAGAAGATGCAATAATGGGCTTAAAGACTTTTAATGTCCCCTCTAACCCAAAGGTCTTCTAAGGTGATTCGGGGACTACATGATCGGTGGGATTAATCAACCCAGACAGCTGTCATCACTTTCGTGTAGTATCACCATTGATTTCATCTGCAGTTTTCATCAATTTAGACCTCAAAAGAATATCATGTTAAGCTATTGCTGATCAATAGTATCTTGCAAAAATCCTATTATCACAATGTACTAATTCTTTCACTTGCCAAATAGGTATTGAGTGCTCACTGTATGCCAAATAGTACTTTAGGTACTGGGACATCATAGCGGGCCAAGGCCTCCTTTAGCTATTATCTTCACTGAGCTCAGGTGGGAGGAAGAAGTGCCTGAGTGGGTTATAGGACAAACCAAACAAGGCGTACATAGGAGACTCTGGAAAATCCACCACAGAACATGAAGAATAGGATGAAGAACCGGAAAGTCAGAAATCAAATCTCAAACACGTGACTGGTAGTTCCTGAAAACAATGTGTAAGTTTTATAGCTGAATTTAAGAATGGTAATGTGTGCATCCTAAAAGCTAAAGAGAATTTGCTTTCAGTATAAAGCAGAGTTAACAGTAAACCAAACCAGATGCAGACAAAATTGTCATATATTTTCAGGCTGAGGACAACTCTCAAAAACAAAGGTGACACGCCAGCACCCTGATTTTGTTCTCTAATGCCCTTCTCCAGCTTAAGAAGCGAGCTAATTCTAGGGCTGGGACAGGGTATATACAAATGTGCCCAGAACACCTTGTTATGAAGGTAAGGAAGGATTCAAAAAACAATGGAGCAGGTCAAAGGCACACAGGAACCAACGGAAAGATCTCCCTCACTGAACAATGTGGAATATTCTGGGCAACAAAATAAATATAGTATTAAATTATAACCCAAAGTGTAAAATGAATATCCAGGTGTCCAAATTAATGTAAGTAAATGGTTAAATGAATAAACGGGAGAGAGGAGACAAATCTCCCATACTGACAAATTTCACAGACTTTATGTGGATACATCACTTTTAAGGACCAGTATTTGTGGTTTATTTTTATTGTTTATTTACTTATTTTTGTTATTGCTCCTTTTGTTATTTGTGATATTGTGAACTAAGGACTCTGTATTGGTGCGTTCTCACACTGCTAATAAAGACATGCCCGAGACTGGGTAATTTATAAAGAAAAAGAGGTCTAAAGGACTCACAGTTTCACGTGGCTGGGGAAGCCTCATAATCACAGCAGAAGGCAAAGGAGGAGCAAAGACACATCTTACATGGCAGCAGGCAAGAGAGTGTGTGCAGGGGAACTGCCCTTTATAAAACCATCAGCTCTCTTGAGACTTACTATCGCGAGAACAGCACAGGAAAAAACCTGCCCCCATGATTCAATTACCTCCAGCTGGGCCCCTTCCACGACACATGGGGATTATGGGAACAACAATTCAAGATGAGATTTGGATAGTTACACAGCTAAACCATATCAGACTCGATAGGCTGTTTCTTTGTTTCTTTTAAAGTTAGGGGAGAGTGAGGAAGATGAGGTAAAAGTTAACATGAAATGTTATCTAAGACCCATTCAATTAAATGGATTAATGTATGGAGAGGGAGCAGAAAAATATGGACAAAATAGTGATATCAAAATGTTATAATCCACCAAAGGTTAATGTTGCATCAGAATACTTCAGGTATTAAAATGGGATTGCCATTGGTGTGGTCTTTTCCAGCAAGGAAACACACTGACTTGGGAAAATTAGTTATGTTTTATTTGGCTGTGATGCCACTATTATTTCTTCAATAGCAGAAACATCTATGTGGGAAATTCCCTCCAAGAGTGCAAAACTCTTTTAAACTAAACTTCATTAATCTCCACACCATCTGGGTTAGAGGACAAGCTCTGCTCTTTAGAGTTGCTACTGCAAGACTCAACTTGATGAACTTGTTAGGGTTGTGCGGCAAAGCCCAGATGGGCTTCAAAGCCTCACAAAATCTGATGTCTTAATACTGGGCAACTTCCCAGTCTGTTTCATCTGAAGAATTCTCACAAGAGATAAAAACTACTTTCATCTGAATGTTGCCCTGGGAAAATTGTGACCCTTGTGTTTTCCTAATGAGTCTGGCATATAGAGAGGGGTTAAATGAGTTGGTCCCAGAATGAGTCCACAGTGCTGAAAGGAAATAAACATCTGACCCCAGAGCCTCCTCCAGGGATCTTTTTAAAATGAACAGCCAAATTCAGGGAAGAGCACAACTGTGTTCTCCCACCACCTGCTTCAACATTATCAGTGACTCCCATGATGCCCTCAGGATGAAACGCAAAGCTTCCGGACATATAAGAAAATCCATTCATGACCTAGAGCTACCTCTCCAGACTCATCTTCCAACCCCACTTCACAGCCTTCACACGACAGAACTAAGCTCCTTGTGCTTCCAAGTCCTGATCCATGCAGGCCTTTTTGCAAGTCATCTTCACTGCCTGAAATGGATTCATCTCCACCTTCCGCTGCACTTCCATACAGCCCAAGTGGTAGGCCCTTTACCATTCAAAACTCTCATCAGAAACTCCTACCACCAACTAGAGTGACCAGTCACTCTGGTTTGTGTGAGACTGAGATGTTTCCTGGGACTTACAATTTCAGTTCTAAAACTAGAAAAATTCCCAGCAAGCCTGGATGAGTTGGCCGCCCTGCTCCATCCCTCAGTTACAAAATAACTCCCTCTCTCCTCTAATGCTCCTCCACTTTTTATTTTGAATGTTACAAAGAGTGGCTCACTGCCCTGCATTTATTCACATCTTTCCTATTAGAGTGTAAACTCACAAGACAGAGACCTTGTTTCATTTATCTTTGTAACCCCAGGCAGGGTTGCTCGCAGCAGCACATTAGAATCACCTGAGAAACTTTGGCAAGGGTCGGGGGCCGGGGGCGGTGTTTTTGTTTTTTCTTGTTTTTTTGAATATCAAGTTTCAGGTCCCCTTCCCCCAGATATTCTGATTTAATTGATCAAAGTTGAGGCCTGGGCATGGGTTATTTTTTGATGCTTAACCAAGTGATTCTAATATGCAGTCAAGGTTACTAACACCTGCTCTAGGGTAATGATTGTCAGCTGGGAGTATGGTGCGCGTCAGAACTACACATATCACCCTAGGCCCAACTACTCACAGATACCAATTTAATTCATCTGGAATGGGGTTCAGGCAGCTGTAGTTTTCAGCGTCAGGTGATTTTAATTCATGGTTATAGTTAATCACTGTTTAAATATGTATGCATATACAACCAAACTAAATTCCAGGCCATCTTACCGCCCTTACCTATTGCCAGGCTGCTAAGTATTAATAAGTGCTGATCATAAACAGACTTTGCTATCTAATATAACTAATTCTTTCCATATATGGCTCAGGCCACTGTAGAAGCTTGTTTTCCTCAAAAGTCTCTTCAAGCCGTCTCCTTCACACCCACACCATCAAATTACACCCTTGTCTCTCTTTAGCTCCTTACTTATTACTCAGCCCTTCTCAAAGTCCTTCTCTCAATTTCTTGGATACTCCTCTCACATTCGTGGTTTTATTTTTTATTTTTTTGATACCGAGTTTCGTTCTTGTTGCCCAGGCTGGAGTGCAGTGTCCCAATCTCAGCTCACTGCAACCTCTGCCTCCCGGGTTAAAGCGATTCTCCTGCCTCAGACTTCCTGAGTAGCTGGGATTAAAGGCATGCACCACCATGCCCAGCTAATTATGTATTTTTAGTAGAGACTGGGTTTCTCCATGTTGGTCAGACTGGTTTTGAAGTCCCAACCTCAGATGATCCGCCTGCCTCGGCCTGCCAAAGTGCTGGGATTACAGGCATAAGCCATAGCGCCCAACCTTCATGGTTTTATTTTTCTTCCTTGTCACCATGCAGCACTGGGATGAAATAAGAGTTTTTCAACTATGTTATATCATCTTTCTGACTCTGTCCGGGTATCCTGTACCGTTCCCTGGTGACCAAGGCAGACCACAAATGCAATGGGCTTTTTTCTCCCTCTAAATAAACTAAACTAATTCCCCAGCTCAGAAACTTTTCATTGTATCAGAAGGGATTCACTTGCCGAGTTTTCAATGACCTGGTTCCCTCATGACACTAAGGTACCGGCTCAAATACCACCCCTTCCAAGAGGTCTCTCCTGTCCACCCAATCCAGAGTGCTTTCTTCATGTCATTATTCTATATCCTGCCAGTCTTTTTTAAGTTCATCACATCCCTTATCATTTTCTGAAAGTATCATGTTTTGTTATTTACTTTAGTTTTTATATCTGACTCCCTCTTATAGAACGCAAGCTCCACCAGAAAGGATTTGCACATCTTGTTTCTTGATGTATCCATCAACAGCACTTATAACAATACCTGACCAACAACATTTACCAAAATGAAATAAATACCTATATATGCATAGACAGCTTAGGAACCAGCTATGTAAGCAACATTGCTGAGTCTGGAGCTACCGACTTGTCCACAAACTGCAGCTACTAAGAGTATAATAATTCCGACTCCTAAATGAGCAAAATGTATGTCTGACTAGACAAAATTTATGTCAACATATTCAAAACAGTGTGATTTTATGAAAATAGTGCACTCTGACATTAGGCATTGGGTGGCATTCCAGCTATCACTTCATTATATCATCCAGGGAACTTTATTCGGTGAGCACCGCCATTAGCATCACATGGGAGCTTGTTAGAAATGCAAATGTGTGGGCCCTACCTCAAACCTCTTGAATCAGAGTCTCCGGAAATGAGTCCCAGGAAATTGTTTCACCAGGCTCTTCTTGTGCTTCTTAGGTATACAAAACTTAGAGAAGCACTGATCTAGGTCACATTAGGAAAGACTTTGAGCCCAGTCACTTCCTTTATGTTGCAAAAATTGTTAGAGTACTAGGTGGTAACGGTGAATGCAGAGATTGTTAACACATGGGAGATGCTCAAGAAAATAGTTTCCTTTAATGAATTTATTTATTTTTAATTTAATTTTTTTTTTTAGTAGGCTCGTTTTCAGCTGGGCAGAGTTCTGACAATGTTTTTTCTGGAAGTCCAGCTCACTAAGAGGAGAGAAAGGGCTGTGTTATTTAAAGAAAGCTAACTGCCTATCTAAAAAAGAAAGAAACAGAAGCGCTGTAAAAAGGATGTTCATCTGGGGTTATTTAGGACAGGGGCAAACAGTCCTTCATACCTCAGTAGCCCCCTATACTATAGCACAGTTCAATAATTGATGTCCATAATGATGATCTTGCATTATTAAGTAAAGGCAAAATTCTTCTCCAGAGTCTCTGATCAAGTGTGTTCAACTTCTATTTAAAAGATTTCCATTTGAAATATTTAAGTCACTTTTTTGCAGACCCAAATAGCAAAAGCTTTGGTTATTTGAAACATTTTATTAGATAAAATTATCTTATTCTCAAGGATTCTAGAGTAATTTATATGTCTTTGTCAACATATTTCCCTTAGTGAGTAGACATTCTTTAACAGAGAGGCTGTGTCTTCTCTGACCTTAGGAACCTCATTCAGTACCTAGTTCAAGTGACTCCACACAAAAGCTCCTTAGAAGGACTTGGGCCTCAGAAGCTGATTAACTTCAAAAACCTGTGTTTTCCACTGGAAAGAGAGTGGGTCATCAGTGCTCTCTTGCATACCCTTTAAGCTTGTGCTCTTCTTGCCAGATAAGCTAAAGAGATAGCAATTCTTAAAGTCACTGGCATTTATTGAAAGCCAAAGAAATTAGTGAGCTCTGACATTTATAGCCCTTAAACATTAAAGACGTTAAAAGTAGCTTGAGTGAGGTTCAAGTCTTAAATGTAATACCATAAGAGTTGCTGTTAATTCTTCAATAATTACTCTGTTTATTATTCAACCATCAGATTCACAGTTCCAGTTCAGCCCTAACTTGAAAAACATGGTCTCTCACCTTTCAAAATTTACAATTTCTGAGTGACCTAAATTATCTCCAATGGGGCATTCCTAAATGGTTTATGTCAACATATTCAAAACAGTGTGATTTTATGAAAATAGTGCACTCTGACATTAGGCATTGGGTGGCATTCCAGCTATCACTTCATTATATCATCCAGGGAACTTTATTCGCTTACCGCATGTCTTTACATGTGCTTACCGCATGTCAAGATTTGTTATAGTTGCTTCACATGTACTAATTCATTTAATCTTCACAATAACCCAAAATAAATGAAATTTATTTTTCAGGTGAAGATTCAGAAGCATGAACAGGTTAAGGACTTTTCTCAAGATTACACAACTAATAGGTGACATAACCATGATTTACCTTCAAAATCTGTGTGATTAACCATTCTGCAATGCAATCTTCCAACAAAATCAGTTTCAATTGAGCAAAAGACAATAAACTCTTAATTATTCATTATGTGTGATGGAGGCCACAGAGCTCTGAGTTAGGGCAAGCAAGAAAGTCAGAAAACCTTTCCATCCTACCAGTATTCTCCCTTTCTCTGCTACAGCACCTGCACTCCTTGCCCTCAGTAGGACCCTGGGAATGGATGGAACTGTGATTCAAATTTATGTAAAGCCACTGCTTAAAAACTACTTGACTTCTCTGTGACATTTGCTATTTCAAACTCAATTCAGGCAGTCTGGTTAGCAAGGAATTTGGGAAAAGATCTTATGGCATTGTTGGTTAATATGAGGTTTGGGAAGATACGTTGATTTGACTTTGGTCATGGCCTCTACTAACCTCAGTAATTGATGCCTGCCTATGTTCCTTTTGGAACTATTGTAACTTTTCATGGTATACATACATAAACACATACATACATACATATATGTACCTACATTCCATGTATACATATATTAGACACACACCTGTATACAATCTACATACTTACACATGTGTATATAAACCTGTTCGGCTATTGTCTTACTCTGTAAGAGAAAGCTGTGAAGGGTAATACTGGGACAAAACCAATTCAGAAAGGAGGTGGGCATTAGCTTAGTTGTATTGAAAAAAGTATAGAATACCTGTGAAACAAGCTTGAATTCTAAACAAAATAAGGCTTCTGATGAGGACAGCAGGTTCATTTCTGAAAGAAGACATTTTTTTTTTCTTGGACAGGTCTTGAGCCTGAAGTTTGATGCAGGAGCAGATAGGAGCAGTTTCTGTCACCTCTTCTGGGAGAGATGCAGGGCTCAGTCGGTATGGGTGAATGAGAAAATTCTTTTGGCTTTTCAGTGAATACAGAATAAATGTCACTTTCTTTGGAAATGACCTTTCTTCTATTCTCATCTTTGTATATAAAGTTGCTGTGTGAGAGAAACCATGCCTATGAATTTCATTTCTCAAGGTACAACAGAATCATTCCATAGACATTTTCAACATGGATGGACTAAAAAAGTATCAGAATCAGAGATGAGAGTTGAGTTCCTCAGTAATCTTCAAAGAATCACCATCATCAGGTTCTCATCCACTGTAATTCAGTAGAGCTTTTAGATTCTTATCAGATGAGTATTTATTTGGATCCAGATATATAGTGCATTTCTTAGAAAAGGGTTTGTCTGGAATGGTTTGGCTTTCATTAGCCAAAAAAGAAAAAAAACAAAATGACAGTTGACAGCATGCACTCTTTGGGGACTTTTCTTGGCCCTTCTGTCCATAAAACTCAGTAGCTTAAGTGAACCCCCTTGAAATTTTAGAGATGGGCATATTCACAATGGTGTCAATGAAAAATAAAAGTGTATATGCTGTTGTAGAATTGCTAGAAAAAATGCCAAAGTCTAACATGCAGATCTTAAATGGCCAGCATTTGCAGGAGGTGAATATTCTAGTTTGCTCAAGCTGAGAATTGCTACAAATGTGCTGCCTTCTTCCAGGACTAATAATGCCATGCCAAAAGCAATCAAGCTTTTAAAAAATCTCAGCTGTCTGGCAAATGGATGATCATTATTATAGCAAATCACTATGCACCCAAGAACAAATGAAGTTTATAGTGCAGTGTAATTCAATGGCCAGATTTCATCACCAGCTCTCGAAAGCAGGGCAATCTGTCATAGGAGAACACCAGGTAATTTCAATTGGAAGACCTAACCAAGGTCTAATTAAGTAACAACTGCAATCTCCTCCCATCCACCCACCCTCATCCCCTCCACCCCTAAACCATTCTTATCTAAGAAGTTACCTGTCCTGAATGTTCTCTTGGGAGATATTCTTCCAAAATTCTGCCCACAAATCTCATCGTTTTTGTGCCAGGCTGTACCTCAAAAGACATATCAGCTTTTAGATGCAAAGAGAAAGAGTAAAGCATAAGTAGAATTACTGAATTATAAACTTGAAAGAAGCAACTGGATCTTGTTTTCCTGAAATGAGACCATTTTAGTCCCAGTACAATGCTTAGAAAACAGCACTATGGTTATTACATAAAGAAATAAATCAATATATAAAATGTCATTAATCTAGAATGCATTAATATAGGGTTTGTGTTAATGCATACAAGTCTCAAGCTTGGGTATTGATTTGCAGCATTAAATGATGAAAAGCCAATTGTTCATTATTTATTTCTGAGTCATACCTTGACAGCTTGTAGGTATGGGTCATGAAGGATAAGCTATCTTATACAGCAGTTTTTTAAATGCAGTATTTATATACAAATAATTATTATGCTAATTTTGCAGCATCTTGATCTACTCATTAGTGCAGATACAAAGAATCAGCATGGTGTGGTGAAAAAGCATTAAAAGGGTAATTAGAAGCCCTGGGCTCTGATCCCAGCTCCACCACTCATTAGCAGTGTCACCTTGGCCAAGTCACTTAACCCCTCTGAGTCTGTTTCCTCACCTGTAAAATGAATAGATTGAACTAGGGCGTCCCAAGGGCCCATTCCAGCCTATGACTCCGTGATCTTAGTGAACGACTGAATGGCGGCACACGCCTTTTAATTCATCACGTGCACAATTCTCCTTCTTATCACAAGACTGGCTTTTGCACATTCTGTTTCCTGACCCTGAGATGCTCTCCACCCACCACCCGCCCCCCTCCGCCTCTCGTAATTAACTCTCCTGTTTCTTCAGGAAACCAGTTCCTCAAGAAACTGGACTTCCTTGATTTCTCAAGTCAAATTTGATAAATGTCTGCACCTGAAAGCCTGCAGGGTTGGCACATGTTAACCTGACTCTCATTACTGTGTGAATAAACTTAAAAGTAAGACAATTGCTCCATTTCAACTGTACTTCATTTATTTAATTAGATCATTTGCAAATTACTTCAAGGAAGATTTTTGTTTGTTTTTGGTACCAGTTTTCATGTCAGAATTGCAGTGACGTGAATTTGAACCAGGGTTTAAAAATTTTATATATATGGTGAGAGTTGGGGAAGTCCTATGCTTAGTTCCAACATAAATTTGAATGTATATAGCTTATGTCTTTCATAAATACTATCATTATTTTGTTTGAATATGTATATAATTTCAGTCGTTACATTTTCCTATCACAATTTCCTTTGTACATTCATAATTATGAAGATTTTATGCATATAAAATCTTACTGAACCAACTAAATACCAGGCCATTCTTTTTAGTTTAATCTTGTGTTTCTCTTGTTTTTGAAGCCTGTTATATTTTCAAGCAGCTTTCCCCAGTCATTTTCTCTGGTTTTAAACCTTTCCATTGGTAATGAATTTCGATTTGAAGCACAGAAATTCCACATTTGCAGAAGTTCACTGTATGAATATATTTCATGCTATTAACATGAGTCTCAAATCATATGTAACTAAGCACAGGTGCCCCCTGTCATCTTTGTCTTCTACCCCTTTCTTTTTCCAGAAAGAAGAAGAAATTGTGATTTATAGTAAATCCTGGCATTAAAAGAATGTCTCATATGTCTCCTTTGGTGATTTTTCTGGACTTGAAGAATGACATGTAATAATAAACAGTCAGGTTTTAAAGTGACAGTTAAGAATTTCAAGGAAGAGAAATGATGTACCAAATAGCAACATTACCATCAGAAGTGTGGCTAAATAAGTTGAGACAAATGAATGGAATTCCTGCTTTTATTTTATTATGCAAGCAAATAGCTGTGGACTCCAAAGCTGTCTCTGCCCATTTTCTTACACAATATTAGTTTTTACCTAGTATCACTGGGGATCCTACAATTTGTGTAAATATCATAAACAATGGGCCTTTTATTTATAATTATTTTAAGCTTATCAAAACCCAAGATGCTGCCACCATGGGGTTCATGAGAATGTTTTATATATACCCATATTTCAAATCTTCTCTGCGTTTGAATTTGTGGCTTCGTGACTGTTAAGTTCTTAGAAAAACAGAAATTGGGCTACAGTCACTCTGGAGAGACTTCTTTCTTTCTCTTTTCGTCTTTGACCTGTACTCCGTAGTTTCATGCAGCAATTTGATGCAAAAAGAATGCATTTAAAAGCATTCATTTTACTTGGTACTTGAGTTTATAAACAAATGAACATATTATTTCTAAGAGAAGATATCTATCATTTGTTCTTTCCTGAATAATAAAGCACCCAAAGTTATGAGTCAGGTATCATCTGGGTGGTTCTTCCAGTCTGTGCCAGATCTTATCTTTGTCTATTGACATCTGCATTCAGCTGGAGGTTTGGCTGGTGTTTGGCAGGTGGACTGGTGTGGAGCAGGAAGTGGTAGGCTACAGCTCATGGACCATACATACTTTTATTTATTTATTTTTTAATGTTGGAACACAATCACACTCATTTGTTGAACAGAGTTGAGTAGTTATGACAAAGATCATATGTCCTGCAAAGACTGAAATATTTATCATCTCACCCTTTGCAGAAAAAGTTTGCTAATCTCTGGTCTAGGAAGTCTCAGATGGGATAACTTGTCTCTGTTCTGTGTCAGCTAGAGAGAGAAAAAGCCACAGTACACCTCTGCTTCCATCACATTTGCTGAAAGCAAGTTGCATGAACAATCTCAAATTCAAGGACTAAAGAAATCAACTTCACCTCTTAAAGAGAGAAGAAGCAGCATCACATTACGAAGTGATATGCTCATAACGATGAGACAAATGTGTTTCCACTCTTGCAATCTACTATAACATACTTGAAAATATAATTATGTTGCTAACTTCTTTATGCAGTAGGATCAGTTTTTGAACTAGCAGAATGTGTGTTGTTGTTTTGCATTTAGATTCTCACTAAATTCCTTGATTTATACCTGAAGTCCTCTTCTTGCTCAGCTCCCCTCACCCTAAACACCTAATGTTAGTGTTGCAATTTAGAATCAGAAACAAAGACCAGACATGCCACTATGAAGTGCAGTTGACACCCTTATAAGGGAGACAGATTTCCTTGTATTCTGCTAGTGCTAATTTCCCTTACCTCTCAACGTCTAGTTATTATGATGATGTAGAATGCAGAAGGGTAGAGAAAGGAAGCCACCAAAGCAGGAAATGACGGCATTGAAAAGCTGAGCTTTTTTTGCCAAAAGAATCAGACCACAGTTCAAGGGAACTTTGTGCATTCTGAGTCATTATCTAGTTGTTCTTTCAGTTGCCTTCAATCAGAATGGTTTCATCCCAGGGGCTCATCTGATGTGACTGTCTGTCTCATTTGGAGTGATGTTTCTTTGAGTCTCTAGCTAAACTAACTCAAGACGGAAAGCTGTCCATCTAGCAGGACACTCAGAGGATGAAGGTATCTAGAAAAACTTGCTGCTGAATTCTTTTGCTCCTAAACAACAGGAGACTAGGCAGAATCATGTTGAAACCTACCACTACTCTGGAGCAGCTCATGTTATGCCTTGTGTGAAATATGTGATCATTTCTTTGACTTGATACATGCCTCATCCATTAGTAAAAGTATGAATACCTTACCCTGTCTTTCTCTGTTTTCTCCAAATTGTAATGCAGGTCTGTGAGAGTGTTGCACTTTTTAAAACCATATTTGACAACCTTTCCAAATTCTTTGGGACAGTTAAAAATTGAATTTGGGACTCACTTTCCAAGAATATGTTACTTGCAATAATACTATCATCATCCTCTGAGTGAGCCATTAGATGTGTTTACAGATCAGACGTGCAAAAGACATTTTATCATCATCATTTTTGCTGGTTTGTATTTAGAGTGCTTTTTGCAATTTCTACTTTTAGTTGTTAAGAGTCTTTCTGGTTGACTTTTTAAATGTGCAAAATCAAAACGCAGAAGCAAAATTCCTGTCAATGTTGAAAAAAAAAAGATATTTAAGAACTGTTCAAACCAAATTTATATTTTAGTCATTTGATTTCCCCCAAATGGAGAAAAAAAGCCTAATCAACAGAAGAGCTCTTTCCCAGTGGTTCATAATTCTCTTTAAGTAAGGATTCCAGAAAAACATTCTCCCAGATACACTGAGAAGAGAAGAAACTCCCCGAAGACATATTAAAGCAATGAGAGAGTGAAACATCAGAGGAGAGAGGAAGAAATAGCCACAGTGGAAAGACCCATGGTCTGAAAACAGTCAGAATCGAGATGACTGCCTTGAAAAAAATGCCTAATGAGCCATGGTGCCAGCTGTGGACCTCATGGACAGCCTATCTGTACAACCAGTGAGAAGAACCCTGCTGCCAGTCACATAATGGTTGTTTTGGAAACGTGGGTGACCAAGGGAAGAGGAGGAACATAAAAGAGCAACTTTCTCCATGGTGAAATAAAACATCAGCCACACATCCAACTCAGGATTTTCAAAAGCTTCCCTTTTGAAGCGACGCATTGTAAAACCTTGTAAATTTGGACTCTGTTGTAGGTACTTTCTCCCAGCAGTTACAATAGTTTCCAAGGAAAATTTTATGGTCCTCCTAAAGTCAGGGAACTTGGTGGGAAAGAGTGATACGGCAACTCAAGTTTGTCTTGCAGAAGTACATTTTTATCCAGGTTTATTCTTGTCACAAAACCCGCTCCTTTAACATGGAGTGGGATAGGAAATTCTTCTTTTAAAAAGAACTTATCTCCTTTTTGTTGCAAGATTCTGGCTTAAGCAGAGGTCTCAGTTCAAAGCCACCTCCTCACTGGTGACCTTGACACCTCAAAGTATGCTAGCCCCATCCACCCTCACGTTGCTTTTTTTATAGACGTTGTTACGCTCCAAAATCATTTTTTTTTTTTTTTGCTTGTTTATAATCTGTTTACCCCATAAGAATTGGAGTTTCATGAAAGGAAGGATCTATTGGAGATTGTTCAGTATTATATTCTTAGCTATTAGAACAATGCCGGGCACATAGTAGATACTCAATAAATACTGTCAAATGAATGAATAAATGGGGCAGAGCTGGAGGACACTATATTACCTAGAGCTATATGGTAAAGGAAGACATCTCTAAGAAGAGAGGGTTGTGCTGAGATTGGGAGAATATATTGGGAAACAGCCGAGACAAGGAGAGTGGGGAGCTGAATAGTGGATGAACTAGAGATGGAAGTAGGGGATTGGGCATGCAGGCTCCCATAAGTCCTGGCAAGGAATTTAGATTTTATTCTATGGAAAATGAGAAGATGACTTACATGTTTTATAGTTTTATTTTGTTTTTACTTCTATCAACAACCCTGTAATATAGTTGCATTTTTGTCAGACTCAGATAGTAGTAACTATGACTTTAAATGGCTAAGTGGCTCAAAATCTGACAGTCAATAGGAAATATGAAAGGAACCTAAGCATGGGTCACCCAATCCAAATGAACTGTCATTTCCCCTACTCCAAACTCTTTCTAAAAGGCTATGGCATGCAAACAATTATCACACTACTTATGATTGCTAAATGTCACATGAATTATAAACCATTTTAAAGTTAGGCATTAAAATAGGTTCCAAGGAGCTCTGCTTTGCAATACTTTAGTTGGTCTAGTTTGGATAATATCTTTCTGTTGAAAGCAATAAGTCTGCATAATCTATGCAAAAGCTCTTATTTATTTCTTGATAGTATTTAAACATTGCAAACTTTCACTATGTCAGTCCCCACTTCCAATCAGCGATGACTAGTTATTTGCAACCATAGAACTTAACGTAGGATTGTTAAGAACTTGAACTCATAAAACCTAAGCTGCTAGAAAAGCCACAGAAACCTCAAGCTCCATACTTTTCAAATCTGAAGAAACGGGGGCAAACATGGGTTCATTTCTAAAACCATGTGCCATCTTCCGGGGTTTGGTTTTGTTTTGTTTTCTGTTCAAAATAAGATTTCTGACTCTACTTTGGAGCGTGCCCTCAAGCTTTTCATCATCTCTGGAAATATAATTGACAAAGATTCTTCCTTTCTCTGTAGTAATTAGGAGGTTTCTGCTCTCTCTGCCCCAGAAGAAAACACTTTTCACCAATTTTGCCTTTACTGCTTCAGAGCTCTGGATGAAATTCTGGGAACTGCGTGAGGTGCGTGTAGGTGTGGCATCATCAGCATTAACCTGGAGCAAATCTCTCCCTCTCACACTGATGCGCTTCCCATCTCCTCAGAGAGTGTGAATCTGTTCCGCAACACCTGCTAACAACTGAAAAAGGAGAACTGCCTCCTGAAGGGATAATCTCACACAATTTTTGATCTAATGTGGCAGCCAGAAAGAAGGCTTGCCAGGGGTCAGAAGCATTGCTATTCCCGAACAGCCAGGCACCACCCCATGAGCATCTTGTGAGGCCTGGGGGACACAGTCATATAGGAGTTGACAAGACACTCTGGTAAAAGGGCCATTGAAGACTTTTGATGGCAGGCTGGGAGGTGGCCTTGCCCGCTCTGAAATGCGAGCTGCAGGAGAAACTTACCTCATTTAAAATACCCCTCAGAGAAAGAAATAGCAGAGTGAACTTGGCAAAGCAATATTGAGTCAGTCTTTTAAAATTGCCTCTTTCTGTGGACTGGCTGCAGAGATGCCTATTCTAGGGGGTTGTCTCTTGTTGCTCATTTCGGAGGAGTGGGTTCTGAGCTGTGTGTCTTGGCCCCCTGTCCTAAATATAATTTTCCAGGTGGCTATCAATAAAATTAGATGATTTGTCAGAAAGAAAGCAGGCCAGGTGCAGGGTCCCCAGGATCCCAGACACAGCCTGCTGCTAATGGAATCAACTGCTTAATGAATGAGGGACTTTACACAGACCCTGAGGTTAAAAGTCAACAGGAAGGGCTTCAACAACAACTTTATTAGGCAGATGCGCGCCATGGTATTCCAGCCTAAAAATACCCGTCTCGGATAGTTTCTTTTCTATTTAAGGATTCCAGAGGACAAAAACACATTAAAAAAAAAAAAAAAAAAAAAAAAAAAACCTTAATAAATTACCCCAGGATAATTTGCTTTTCAGGTGATTAAAACCGCTTGGCCTGAAGTCTCTGCTTTAAAATATCCCCCAATATGTGCAAATAATAGCCTGGAAGTAGCAGCTCATCACATTTGTTAGGCAGAATTTTTTCAACAAAGGTCAATATATACACCAGGAAATTACCAGTGCAGGAGTACTCAACACAAGTTGGGAGCAAGAATTGATACACAGCCAATGTCATTACATAGTTTATGAATTTAAGAGCCAAGTTTGTTAACTTCATTTGGAAAACACAGGACCTAGTTCCAGTTTTAATTGGCACATGGCTAGTGGCTTATGTAGCCACTCCAAGCCTGCCACAAAAATTTCTAAACAGAGAGATAAAACAGATAGTCTTACAACCTCTCCACAATTTAAAACTAAAGTCAACTTATTGCTAGACTCTTGGAAGAATTATTGCTACCAATAAGGCCAATGAGAATTCAAACTATATAATAAACAAAAATGAATACACATCAGTTAACAAAGCCTTTTTAAAACCTATAAATGGATAATCAAAAATTTTGGAAACAGCAGCATAAAGGAGAAAAAGCCAAAATCAACATGCTAGGAAAAAAAAGTAAATCCTAGATAAAATGGAAGCAGAAGAGAGCTTTAAAAAAATTAACATGGAGAAAACATCAATACACTGTATCAATAAATGTGAACAAGATTCTATAAAAACGAAATCTTCACAGAATACAAGTTCTTAGAGAGCAAATGGACAATTGCAGGAATTAAAAACTCTGTATAAGAAAAGGCAAATAGGCTGAGTGTGGTGGCTCACACCTGTAATCCCAACACTTTGGGAAGCTGAGACGGGTGAATCATGAGGTCAAGAGATTGAGACCATCCTGGCCAATATAGTGAAACCCTGTCTCTACTAAAAATACAAAACTTTGCTGGGCATGGTGGCATGCATCTGTAATCCCAGCTACTTGGGAGGCTGAGGCAGGAGAATTGTTTGAACCCAGGAGGCGGAGGTTTCAATGAGCCAAGATCGTGCCACTGCACTTCAGCCCTCTAGCCTGAGCGATAGAGCGAGACTCCGTCTCAAAAAAAAAGAAAATAAAAGACAAATAAAACTCAGAAATCCCCCAGAATGTAGAGAAGGAAAAAAAAAAAAAAAGAATGCAAGAGAGAGAATCAGAGAGAGAGAGAGAGAGAGAACGTGTAAGAAACAATACAGCATATAGAGAACCAGTACATATGTTCCAGTGCCTGGAATAATAGGATTCTCAATAACACAAAAAGAATAAATTATTGAAGAAATAGCATCTAGAGACACAAAAGGATTGTGACATTAAACTCAAAGGACCCACTGAGTGCCAGCACAGTGAACAAAAAGAAAATCACGCCAAACATATTGTTGTAAAATGTTAAGAAAGACCCCCAAAGAAAAAAGAAAGATCCTAAAAGCTTCTAGAATGAGAACACTGATCAGACTGGCATTTTTTTCAGCAACATTGAACACTAGAAGGTAATAGAAGAGTGCCTTCAATATTCTAAGGATAAATTATTTTCAACCTAAGGTAGTATGCTGAGCCAAATCTATACAATGTGGAAGTGAAATATTTTCAGACAAGCAAGGACTCAGAAAACACGAACAGAAAATAGGGTGGTATAAGGTCCCAAATTCATCTTTCAAGTCATTTTGATGTAGCTAGTCTATGGTCTACATGTTCAGAAATACTAGATTGTGAGTCTCCTGAGGACAGAAAAGATGCTGTTCCTCATGATGTAAAGTCAAATGGCAATATTTAAAATTAGGAACCACGTGCATCATTTTGCTTCCCAGTTCTAAATCCAAAATGTGATTTAATCCCAAGAGGAAATAATTCACCTATTTTTTGACAGGTGACTGATATGATTTGACTCCAAATCTTTTCTCGAATTGTAATCCCCACTTGTAGAAGGAAAGACCTGTAATCCCCATGTGTGGAGGAAGGGAAGTGATTGGTTCATGCGGGTGGTTTCCCCCAGGCTCTTCTCATTTCAGTGAGTGACATCTCATGAGATCTGATGGTTTTATAAGTGTTTGGAAATTCCTCCTTCATTCTTCTCTCTCCTGCTGCCTTGTGAAGAAGTTGCTTGTCTCCCCTTCACTTTCCATCATGATAGTAAATTTCCTGAGCCTCCGCTCCTTGGGCAACAGTGAGTCAGTTAAACTTCTTTTCTTTATAAATGAGCCAGTCTCAAGTATGTATTTATAGCAGTGTGAAAATGGACTAATACAATGACTTAACTTAGTACGGGTTCCCCTACAAGAGCCCAAGACAAGGTTGGAGGGCAAGCGTTTATACGGGATGGGATTCCAGGAAGCTTCAATCAGGGAGTGAGGAAGTAGCAAAGTCAAGGGAAGGTAGTCAGTAAGGGGCATTACCAAGCAAGTTTTGCTGTGAGAAGCAGGTACTCAGACTCACTGTAGACTCCTGGGAGAGAGCTTAGGCCATGTCTTGGAGTTGCCTCAACCAAGAGACTAAGAAACTGGGAAGTTTTCATTCCATCATTGAGCGATTCCCATGAGGACTACTGTCAGGAATGCCAGCTCTCCAACATTTTTGTCCTGTCCCCAGGTATGCCAAAGAAAGGCTTCATGGGTAGAATCCCAGGTGCTTGCAGTATGAAGCTACTATACCCTACCCGGAAAGGTGAGTAGAGAAGAAAATGGGTAGGGACTGACAGAATCTGATATCAATCTGTTTTGGAAAGGTCATTAGATGAGAAGAGAATCAACACAAAATCATAAAAGAACAGAATTTAGAAAAAAAATATATTTAACTAAAGAGCTCACAGTAAAAAAAAAAAACTTTGAAAAATATTTATTATAGTAACCAGAAAAATGTTTAGAGAAATGTTTTCTATTCTTGGGAGGATACATACCGTATAGTCTCTGTATAACTAAAGCAAAGAGGCATAGAAAAGAATAAACTGGTGGACAACATCCTCTTCCAAACAAGAGAAGGGAGAAGAAACCATGAGAGAAGAAATTTTCAGGAGAAAGAAAGATGGAGTTCATTGTAGATTCAAATTCTACACTGAAATGAAAAACAGTACAATTGATAGAGTATAATGCAGAATCAGTGATGCAGAAAAAACATTTGAGATCTTTGAGAATGCACAAGAAAAAGACAAAGCAGTAAAATTTAGTGAAAAGAAGAGAAAGTTGAAATTCTAGGGACAAACTGAGATTAGCCTTTCTAGCATTCTCCAGACTTGTTTAGCACTAGAGCTTCTCCCCTCCTACAGCAGTATTATATACATGATGCAATAACAATAAAATTCACAGTAAAAGACCAATAATAACACACTACAATGGCTAGACATTTGCCATGTGCCAACGCTGTTCTAATGGCTCTAGTGCACTAACTAATTCAATCCTCTATTATCCAGCTTTGGACTGGGACAAAGGTAGGCAGCATGGGGCAAGAGAGAGAAATAGCAGCACCTAGAAAAAGGCAGAAATCAGAAACCAGGGCCACTCCAGGACAGAACCCTTCCCACTTGCATTTGTTCCTTATACCTGCTGGACTTTTCCATTGCTCTTTTGATCTGTGCCTTGCCTGTGTTCCTTAAACTACCCCAGGACCGTTTCATTAAATTTCAGGTTTTGCTTAAGGTAGTTAGCTCTGAATTTCTGTTGCTAGCATCATAAAAGTCCTAACAAATATAGAATACCAGCCTAGGAAAACTACAAATTACCATTGTTGCCAAGGAAGAAAATGAAGTATTTGAAAAACAACCAATAATCAGACTTAAAGAAAATTATTTTCTGAGCTCAAAGAGGGTGGGTTTGAGGTAGACGTGCCCTAAGGTGATGTCCAGTGCATGCACCCTTCCAAAATCCCCTCCCTGGAATGCCCTGCTGGCACAGGTGAGAACCTGTGACTCACTTCTCACCAAAAGAACATGGCAAAGATAATAGGATGTTACTCCAATGCTTACGTTACAGATTATAAAGTCCTGTGTTAGCAGATGGAGAGAGATTCTGCTTGCTGGTTTAAAGACATAAGCTACCATATTGCCAGAGGGACGATGGAGTCAGGCATCTTCTAGGAACTGAGGGCAGCCTCTAGTCAATAGGCAGCAAAACACAGGCATAAAGCTGCAAGAAAATGAATTCTGCCCACAATCCAAATGAGCTTGGAAGCAGATTCCTCCCTAGGCAAGCATCCAGAGGAGAATGCAGCCAGGTCCCTACCCTTTGTGGAGACCCTAAGGTAGGACCCAGTCAAGCTATGCCTCTTCTCCTGGACCACAGAGGCCGTGGGCGGATAATCGTGTGTTGCTTTAAGCTGCTAAGTTTATAATTTGCTATACAGCGATAGAAAAGTAATACAAGATTGACAGTCTCATCAAGTTTCCAACAAAAAAGGAAAAGAATAAGAATTTTTTTTATCTGGCAAAATTTTTATATTACAGCCTAGAAGAATTTTGTACTATAACTATAAAAAACAATGTCCTACACAGACAAAACCAGGAAAAAGAAAACTGTTTATATATTTTCAAAAACCAAATTTAGTTATTCTAAAAGAAATTAATCTTGGCCGGGCACGGTGGCTCAAGCCTGTAATCCCAGCACTTTGGGAGGCCGAGAGGGGCGGATCACAAGTTCAGGAGATCGAGACCATCCTGGCTAATCCGGTGAAACCCCGTCTCTACTAAAAAAATATACAAAATCTAGCCGGGTGAGGTGGCGGGCGCCTATAGTCCCAGCTACACAGGAGGCTGAGGCAGGAGAATGGCGTAAACCCGGGAGATAGAGCTTGCAGTGAGCTGAGATCCGACCACTGCACTCCAGCCCGGGTGACAGAGCAAGACTCCATCTCAAAAAAAAAAAAAAAAAAAAAAAAAGAAATTAATCTCAGGCCTCTTTTCTGAAACTCTGAAAGTACGAGGGCAGTGTAGCAGCATCTACTGGGCAGGAGAAGGATTTTTCTTAGCTTTTTCTACCATGTTTCCTTTCTGCTTGAAAGCAAAGAAAAATACATTCTCAGGCATATAAGAAGTCAGAAATAATTTTATTTATATTTATATATGTGTATGTATATGGGTGTATGTGTGCATGTATTTCAACTTGTGATTTGATGATTATATGTACATCAAGATATATACACATATAAATGGGCATAGAAATAGATAAATGCATTAAATATATGTAGTGGTTTCTGAGTTCTTACACATCTACGTATCTTCATATTTCTACATACATGTTTATCTTCAAATGTGTGTATATGTGTGTGTGTATTGGTCCATTTTCATGCTGCTGATAAAGACATACCCAGGATTGGGAAGAAAAAGACGTTTAATGGACTTGTAATTCCACACGGCTGGGGAAGCCTCAGAATCATGGTGGGAGGTGAAAGACACGTCTTACATGGCAGCAGCAAGAGAAAATGAGGAAGAAGCAAAAGCAGAAACCCCTGATAAACCCATCAGATCTTGTGAGACTTATTCACTATCACGAGAATAGCACGGGAAAGACGGGCCCCCATGATTCCACTCCCTCCTACTGAGTCCCTCTCACAATAAATGAGAATTCTGGGAGATAAAATTCAAGTTGAGATTTGGGTGGGGACACAGCCAAAACATATCAGTGTGTATATATTTCTGTATCAGCCAACATGCACTGAACAAAAGTTGAACAAAATTAAAAGCTCAGTAGTAAGTTTTGGTATTAAAAAAGTTGTGATTTTCTTGTTAAAATAGCCATGGTCCAAAAACTAGCTTATTCACCACAATGTCCTAAAGAAGAATGTCAATTTATATGATAAATTTGACTGAATTAGCCTCAATAATGAACCTGTGAAAGTGTTGAGGCAATAGTGATATTTCACAATATTATCTGGAAAAATCTAAATGAAAAGAATTTCATTTTGATTCATTGTCATTCATCAAAAAAATAACCTGTAATGAACAAAATAAAACAGACTTTTAAAATTTCTCACTTGTAGCATCAGATTCACAAATGCAGATAAATGTCATTATAACCTGGGAAAAACAAACAAATTTCAGCTACTGAAAAGCAGAGGGCAGGTGGTGAATAGAAGGAAGAAGGTAGAAGAATATACAGCCAAATTTGAATGCTTTTGTTTTGGTAATAGAATAATTAGAAAATTGTGTTTTGCTGATTCTTCAACTACCCTTTAACAAACAGGATAACATAAGACTCCTTACTAAGAAGAATAAATATGAAATTAGAAATATGAGTGTTTTTCTAAGAAATAAATCTATATACATTAAGGAAAAATCTGAAGAAATCCCAGGAACATAGGGTTAATTCAAAGGCAATGCAATATATGATTCTGACTTGACTATTTTGAACAGCTTGTCAGCATAGGATCTTGTTTGCATAGGCTACGTTCTGCTGTACCTGTTGTTTCTTAGGAAGTTTACCAACCCTCTTGTCAACCTGCTGTTAAGAATCTAAACAATAAGAGTGATCACTAGTCATTTTTAAAATCTACTTTAAAAATAATTTCATTTAATTTTATGTCAGTGTGAACGTCATGTGTTGTAAAAAAATATTTTAGGTGATTGTATAAAATCACATTCTCAAACACAGCTATTAGTTAAATATTTAAGAGATAAGAAATCTTAGAATCTCTTTTTTTTCTCCTTTCCCAACTTGTATACATGTATTAGCTTAAACTATGAAAACTGTATAACTTCTTGTATTTGAAATAGCAATTATTCTGTGTCTCTCTCTTCTGCTGTGGCTCAATAAAGTACTTCCTAAAAAAGTAAATATAATGCTTAACTTGTTTGATAGGATTCTTTTTCAACAGAAACGTAGGTTTTATGTAAAACAGTCTAAAGGCAAAGCAAACAAACTAAAAATAAATAGACCTGTTTGTACAATTGATCCAGTAATACACTTCTAGGAATTTATGCTAAAGAGATAATAAGAAATATAGTCAAATATTATATGCGATAGTATTTCACATGCATTATTTATAACAAATTTGGATGCATTCTAAAAATAAAAGTGTGGTTCAATAGATTATGGCAAATTATTGGGCAGATAAACACAACAGTTATTTACTAAAAATGCAGGTGTTGAATGACTTGCCTTCTTTTTAATTATTCTGGTAAATACAAACAAATAAAATAATAATTTAATTTTTTTGTTGTATAACAAATGTATACAGGCATTGTAGTAAGCTTACTGTATTAGTCAGGGTTCTCTAGTGAGACAGAACCAATATGATATAGATGGATACATGAAAAATGAGAAAAGGTTTACTTGGAAAATTGGCTCACACGATTACAGAGATTGAGAAGTTTCACAACAGGCCCTCTGCAATCTGAGGACCCAGGAAAGCCAGTAGCACAGCTCAGTCCAAGTTCAAAAGCCTCAGAACCAGGGAAACTACATAACACCCACTCTGAGGCCAAAAGCCTGAGAAAGCCAGAGGCTGCTGGTGTGGGTCCTGGAGTACAAAAGCTGGAGATCCTAGAGTTCTGATGTCCAACAGTAAGAGGAGATGAGTATATCCCAGGTCCCGGAGAGAGAGGAAATTGCCTTTTGTTCTATCCAGGCCCCCAGCTGATTGGACGGTGCCTACCAGCATTGAGGGTGGGTTTTTGTGACTCAGTTAACTGACTCACAAGCCAGTCTCCTTCAGAAACGCCCTCAGAGACACACCCAGAAGTAATCTTTTACCAGTTCTCTAGGCAACCCCTAATGCATTCAAAGTGACACCTAAAATTAAGAAGCACACTTTTTAAACGAAGAACTGTAGGAAGAAGAAACAAATCACCTATAATCTGCCACATAGTGATATCCACTCTTGGCTTCCCAGCTCTATCTCATTCTCTTGTAAATAATAAATACAGTCACTTAATGTATTAGTCTGTTTTCATACTGCTGATAAAGACACACCTGACACTGGGCAATTTACAAAAGAAAGAGGTTTAATTGGATTTACAGTTCCACATGTCTGGGCAGGCCTCACAATCATGATGGCAGGCAAGGAGGCGCAAATCACATCTAACGTGGATGGTAGCAGGCAAAAAGAGAGTTTTGTGCAGGGAAACTCCCATCAAACAATAACAACAACAACAAAAAAGAACACACCATCAGAGCTTGTGAGACTCATTCACAATTACAAGAACAGTGCAGGAAAGACACATCCCCGTAATTCAGTCACCTCCCACCAGGTCTCTCCCACAACAGGTGGGAGTTCAAGATGAGATTTGGATGGAGACACAGCCAAGCCGTATCATTTGGCCCTTAGGTTCTCCCAAATCTTGTGACCTCACATTTCAAAACCAATCACATATTCCCAACAGTTCCCCAAAGTCTTAACTCATTTTGGCATCAACTCAAAAGTCCACAGTGTAAATACAAGACAAGACAAATCTCTTCCGCCTATGAGCCTGTAAAATCAAAAGCAAGCTAGTTACTTCCTAGATACAATAGGGGTACAGGTATTTGGTAAATACAGCCACTCCAAATGGGAGAAATTGGCCAAAACAAAGAGGCTACAGGCCCAATGCAAGTCTGAAATCCAGCGTGACAGTCAAATCTTATAGCTTCAAAATTATCTCCTTTGACTCCATGTCTCACATCCAGGTCACACTGATGCAAGAGGTAGGTTCTCACAGTCTTGTGCAGCTCTGCCCCTGTGGCTTTGCAGGGTACAGCCTCCCTCCCAGCTGCTTTCATGATCTGGCGTTGTGTCTGAGGCTTTCCCAGGTGCACAGTGCAAGCTGTCAGCGGATCTACCATTCTGGGTTCTGGAGGATGGTGGCCCTCTTCTTACAACTCCACTAGGTGGTGTCCCAGTAGGGACTCTGTGTGGGGGCTCCCACCCCACATTTCCCTTCTGCACTGCTCTAGCAGAGATTCTCCATGAGAGTTCCACCCCTACAGCAAACTTCTGCCTAGACATCCAGGCATTTCCATACATCCTCTGAAATCTACGCAGAGGTTCCCAAACCTCAATTCTTGACTTCTGTGCACCTGAAGCCTCAACACCATGTGGAAGCTGTCAAGGCTTGGGGCTTCCACCCTCTGAAACGACAGCCTGAGCTATATCTTGGACCCTTTTAGTCACAGCTGGAGTGACTAGGACACAGGGCACCAAGTACTTAGACTGTACACAGCATGGGGACCCATGACCTCTCACGCAAAACCACTTTTTCCTCCTAGACCTCCGTGCCTGTAATGGAAGGGGCTGCTGTGAAGACCTCTGACATGCCCTGGAGACATTTGCCTCATTGTTTTCGGATTAATATTCAGCTCCTCATTAGTTATGCAAATTTCTGCAGCTGGCTTGAATTTCTCATCAGAAAATGAGATTTTCTTTTCTATCGCATTGTCAAGCTGCAAATTTTCCGAACTTTTATGCTCTGCATCCCTTATAAAACTGAATGCCTTTAACAGCACTGAAGTCACCTCTTGAATGCTTTGCTGCTTAGAAATTTCTTCTGCCAGATACCCTAAATAATTCTTCTCAAGTTCAAAGTTCCACAAATCTCCACGGCAGGAGCAAAATGCTTCATGTCTCATTGCTAAAACATAACAAGAGTCACCTTTGCTCCAGTTCCCAACAAGTTTCTCATCTCTGTCCGAGACCACCTCAGCCTGGACCTTATTGTTCATATCTCTATCAGCATTTTGGACAAAGTCATTCAACAAGTCTCTGGGAAGTTCCAGACATTCCCACATTTTCCTTTCTTCTTCTGAGCCCTCCAAACTGTTCCAACCTCTGCCTGTTACCTAGTTCTAAAGTCGCTTCCACATTTTCAGGTATCTTTTCAGCAATTCCCAACACCTAGTACCAATTTATTGTTATAGTCCATTTTCACACTGCTGATAGAGACATACTTGAGACTGGGCGATTTACAAAAGAAAGAGGTTTAATTGGACTTACAGTTCCACATGGCCGGGGAGGCCTCACAATCATGGCAGAAGGCAAGAAGGAGCAAATCACATCTAAAGTGGATGGCAGCAGGCCAAAAGAGAGTTCTGTGCAGAGAAGCGCCCATTTATTTTTTAAACCGTCAGATCATCTGAGACTCATTCACTATCACAAGAACAGCACAGGAAAGACCCAACCCCCTAGTTAGGTCACCTCCCATGGGGTCCCTCCCATAACATGTGGGAGTTCAAGATGAGATTTGTGTGGACACAGCCAAACCATATCAATTAGTATTTTACCATGTATAAATTCTAGAATGCCTAGGTCCAAATTCCAGCTAGACCATATATGAGTTGTACGTCATTTGGTAAGTAATTAAATCTTTTCACATGTTTTCTCACCATCAAAGGGAAGACAATAATAGCACTTATTTAGAATAATGGCCTTACGCTAAGAGTTATTATATAGCGTTATTGTAGAATAATTGACAGTATTTAGCACTTATCATACGTAAAGCAAACCAAATAGACCTAGAAGTAGAGAATCAGTGAAGATATAAAAGACATGAAACTATTACTAAATAACTTGAACTAATTGACATTTATAGAACACGCCTCTCAACAACAGAATACACATATTTTAAAGTGCAAATAGACATTTCTCAAGATAGACCATATTCTGAAAAATGAAGCAAATCTAAATAAATATAAATGCACTGGAATAATACAAAATGTATTCTCTGGCCACAAGGAATTAACTAAAAATCAATAACAGAAAAATACAAGGAAAGTCTCTAAATAGTTGAAAATGAAACAAGACACTTCTAAGAACACAAAAATCAAAGAAAAATCACATTGGACGTTAGAAAATATTTTGAACTGATTGAAAATGAAAATGTAACATATCAAATTTTTTAGAAATGCATCTAAAGTGGTGCTCAAAAGGACCTGAATGCATGAAATGTTAATATAATGAAAAAAGAAAATTTTCTAATCAATGCTGTAATTTTCTACCTTAAGACACTAGAAAAAGATAAAACAAGTTAAACTTAAAAAAGAGGAAGGAAAACTGTAATGTAGGTAAAAGAATCTTTGAATTATATATAAAAGAGAAAAACAGAAAAATCAATAAAACTAAAAGCTGTTTCTGAAAAGTTTAATGAAATTAATAAACCTGTAGCTAAATAAATGAAGAATTGTTTTAAAAAGAGAGAGAATATAATTACCAAGTTCAGGAATAAAATAAAATCATCACTACTGATCCTACAGCTATTAATAAGATAATAAAGGAATACTATGACAACTATTTGTTTATTCTACAACTTAGATGTAATGGAAAAATCCCTTGAAAGATACAAATGACCAAAGTTCATTCAAGAAGAAATGGATAACATGAATATTCCTTTATCTATTCCAGAAATTAAATGTATGATTAAAAGTTTTTGAACTAACACACACATAAATGGGATGACATGAGAATCTTTAAGCCTACATGACTTCACTGGTGAAATCTACCAAATAGTTTCCTGAAAATTGAAGGAGTGAAACACTTGATAACTAATTTTTAAAAAATTAATATTACCCATGTTAAAAGAAAAACTTCAGCCAAATTACATTTAAAGGAGTTTAATCGAGGAATGAATGATCCATGAATGTGATAGCCCCCAGAATCACAGCAGATTCAGAGAGACTCTAGCTCTTTATAGACCAAGAAAAAAAGGGAAATGACATACAGAAATCCGAAGTGAGATGCTGAAACAACTGAATTAGTTCAGCTAGGTGTTTGCCTTATTTGAACATGGTTCAAATAGTTGGCTACATTTCATTGGCCAAAACTCAGTGATTGGCACAGGTGTGGACTCCAGCTGTTTTACACTTCCACTTCGTTACAGTTCACAAGGTACCGGAAAACCTTTAGGCTGAAGTTAAATATGTAAGGAGGCAACTTTAGGCCAAACTTGATTAACACCCAAGTATCAAAAGCAGATAAAATACAAGAAAAAAAGCCTATAGATCAACATATCTGTATTAGTCTGTTCTCACATTGCAATGAAGAAGCACTTGAGACTGAGTAATTTATAAATATAAAAGGTTTAATTGACTCACAGTTCCACATGGCTGGGAGGCCTCAAGAAACTTTCAATCATGGCAGAAGGCACTTCTTCACAGGGCAACAGGAGAGAGAATGAGAGCTGAGCAAAGAGGGAAGCCCCTTATAAAACTATCACTCCCCTTATAAAACCATCACCCATGATTCAATTGCCTCCCACTGGGTCCTTCCTGTGACACGTGGGGATTCTGGGAACTACAATTCAAGATGAGATTTGGACGGGGACACAGTCAAACCATATCAATACGTTGTGAACATAAACACACAAATCATTACCAAAAAATAAGCAAATTCACTAAACAATACATTAAAAAGATACTACATCATGAACAAGTTGTGTTTATGATAGGAATACAAGATGGTTCAACATTCAAAAATTAGTCAATATAATCCATTACATCAAAGAGTAAAAAAAGAAAAACCATATGATAATCTTAATAAATGAAGGAAAAGTAGTTGACAAAAATTAACATTCATCATGAAAAAACTCACAGGGATCTCAGAATACAGAGGAACTTACTTTTCTTTTTTTTTTTTTTTTTGGATTTATCCTCAAATTTATTTATTTTTAGATAAAATTATATTTTATTTCATTATAGCTTTTCCTCCATGACTTTATTTATTTATTTTTTTTATTATACTTTAAGTTCTAGGGTACATGTGCATAACGTGCAGGTTTGTTACATATGTATACTTATGCCATGTTGGTGTGCTGCACCCATCAACTCGTCAGCACCCATCAATTCATCATTTATATCATGTATAACTCCCCAATGCAATCCCTCCCTCCTCGCCCCTCCCCCCTCCCCATGATAGGCCCCAGTGCGTGATGTTCCCCTTCCCGAGTCCAAGTGATCTCATTGTTCAGTTCCCACCTATGAGTGAGAACATGCGGTGTTTGGTTTTCTCTTCTTGTGATAGTTTGCTAAGAATGATGGTTTCCAGCTGCATCCATGTCCCTACAAAGGATGCAAACTAATCCTTTTTTATGGCTGCATAGTATTCCATGGTGTATATGTGCCACATTTTCTTAATCCAATCTGTCACAGATGGACATTTGGGTTGATTCCAAGTCTTTGCTATTGTGAATAGTGCCGCAATAAACATACGTGTACATGTGTCTTTGTAGTAGAATAATTTATAATCCTTTGGGTATATACCCAGTAGTGGGATGGCTGGGTCATATGGTACATCTAGTTCTAGATCCTTGAGGAATTGCCATACTGTTTTCCATAATGGTTGAACTAGTTTACAATCCCACCAACACTGTAAAAGTGTTCCTATTTCTCCACATCCTCTCCAACACCTGTTGTTTCCTGACTTCTTAATGATTGCCATTCTAACTGGTGTGAGATGGTATCTCATTGTGGTTTTGATTTGCATTTCTCTGATGGCGAGTGATGATGAGCATTTTTTCATGTGTCTGTTGGCTGTATGAATATCTTCTTTTGAGAAATGTCTGTTCATATCCTTTCCCCACTTTTTGATGGGGTTGTTTGTCTTTTTCTCGTATATTTGTTTGAGTTCTTTGTAGATTCTGGATATTAGCCCTTTGTCAGATGAGTAGGTCGCAAAAATTTTCTCCCATTCTGTAGGTTGCCTGTTCACTCTGATGGTAGTTTCTTTTGCTGTGCAAAAGCTCTTTAGTTTAATTAGATCCCATTTGTCAATTTTTGCTTTTGGTGCCGTTGCTTTTGGTGTTTTAGACATGAAGTCCTTACCCGTGCCTATGTCCTGAATGGTACTACCTAGATTTTCTTCTAGGGTTTTTATGGTATTAGGTCTAACATTTAAGTCTCTAATCCATCTTGAATTAATCTTCGTATAAGGGGTAAGGAAAGGATCCAGTTTCAGCTTTCTACTTATGGCTAGCCAATTTTCCCAGCACCATTTATTAAATAGGGAATCCTTTCCCCATTTCTTGTTTCTCTCAGGTTTGTCAAAGATCAGATGGCTGTAGATGTGCGGTATTATTTCTGAGGACTCTGTTCTGTTCCATTGGTCTATATCTCTGTTTTGGTACCAGTACCATGCTGTTTTGGTTACTGTAGCCTTGTAGTATAGTTTGAAGTCAGGTAGCGTGACGCCTCCAGCTTTGTCCTTTTGACTTAGGATTGTCTTGGCAATGCGGGCTCTTTTTTGGTTCCATATGAACTTTAAAGCAGTTTTTTCCAATTCTGTGAAGAAACTAATTGGTAGCTTGATGGGGATGGCATTGAATCTATAAATAACCATGGGCAGTATGGCCATTTTCACAATATTGAGTCTTCCTATCCATGAGCATGGTATGTTCTTCCATTTGTTTGTGTCCTCTTTTATTTCACTGAGCAATGGTTTGTAGTTCTCCTTGAAGAGGTCCTTTACATCCCTTGTAAGCTGGATTCCTAGGTATTTTATTCTCTTTGAAGCAATTGTGAATGGAAGTTCATTCCTGATTTGGCTCTCTGCTTGTCTGTTACTGGTGTATAAGAATGCTTGTGATTTTTGCACATTAATTTTGTATCCTGAGACTTTGCTGAAGTTGCTTATCAGCTTAAGGAGATTTTGGGCTGAGACGATGGGGTTTTCTAAATATACAATCATGTCATCTGCAAACAGGGACAATTTGACTTCTTCTTTTCCTAACTGGATACCCTTGATTTCTTTCTCTTGCCTGATTGCCCTAGCCAGAACTTCCAACATTATGTTGAATAGGAGTGGTGAGAGAGGGCATCCCTGTCTTGTGCCAGTTTTCAAAGGGAATTTTTCCAGTTTTTGCCCCATTCAGTATGATATTAGCTGTGGGTTTGTCATAAATAGCTCTTATTATTTTGAGGTACGTTCCATCAATACCGAATTTATTGAGCGTTTTTAGCATGAAGGGCTGTTGAATTTTGTCAAAAGCCTTTTCTGCATCTATTGAGACAATCATGTGGTTCTTGTCTTTGGTTCTGTTTATATGCTGGATTACATTTATTGATTTGCGAATGTTGAACCAGCCTTGCATCCCAGGGATGAAGCCCACTTGATCATGGTGGATAAGCTTTTTGATGTGCTGCTGAATCCGGTTTGCCAGTATTTTATTGAGAATTTTTGCATCGATGTTCATCAGGGATATTGGTCTAAAATTCTCTTTTTTTGTTGTGTCTCTGCCAGGCTTTGGTATCAGGATGATGTTGGCTTCATAAAATGAGTTAGGGAGGATTCCCTCTTTTTCTATTGATTGGAATAGTTTCAGAAGGAATGGTACCAGCTCCTCCTTGTACCTCTGGTAGAATTCAGCTGTGAATCCATCTGGTCCTGGACTTTTTTTGGTGGGTAGGCTATTAATTGTTGCCTCAATTTCAGAGCCTGCTATTGGTCTATTCAGGGATTCAACTTCTTCCTGGTTTAGCCTTGGGAGAGTGTAAGTGTCCAGAAAATTATCCATTTCTTCTAGATTTTCTAGTTGATTTGCATAGAGGTGTTTATAGTATTCTCTGATGGTAGTTTGTATTTCTGTGGGGTCAGTGGTGATATCCCCTTTATCATTTTCTATTGCATCTATTTGATTCCTCTCTCTTTTCTTCTTTATTAGCCTTGCTAGCGGTCTGTCAATTTTGTTGATCTTTTCAAAAAACCAACTCCTGGATTCATTGATTTTTTGGAGGGTTTTTTGTGTCTCTATCTCCTTCAGTTCGGCTCTGATCTTAGTTATTTCTTGCCTTCTGCTAGCTTTTGAATGTGTTTGCTCTTGCCTCTCTAGTTATTTAAATTGTGATGTTAGAGTGTCAATTTTAGATCTTTCCTGCTTTCTCTTGTGGGTATTTAGTGCTATAAATTTCCCTGTACACACTGCTTTAAATGTGTCCCAGAGATTCTGGTATGTTGTATCTTTGTTCTCATTGGTTTCAAAGAACATCTTTATTTCCGCTTTCATTTCGTTATGTACCCAGTAGTCATTCAGGAGCAGGTTGTTCAGTTTCCATGTAGTTGAGCGGTTTTGATTGAGTTTCTTAGTCCTGAGTTCTAGTTTGATTGCACTGTGGTCTGAGAGACAGTTTGTTATAATTTCTGTTCTTTTACATTTGCTGAGGAGTGCTTTACTTCCAATTATGTGGTCAATTTTGGAATAAGTGCGATGTGGTGCTGAGAAGAATGTATATTCTGTTGATTTGGGGTGGAGAGTTCTATAGATGTCTATTAGGTCCGCTTGGTGCAGAGATGAGTTCAATTCCTGGATATCCTTGTTAACTTTCTGTCTCGTTGATCTGTCTAATGTTGACAGCGGAGTGTTGAAGTCCCCCATTATTATTGTATGGGAGTCTAAGTCTCTTTGTAAGTCTCTAAGGACTTGCTTTATGAATCTGGGTGTTCCTGTATTGGGTGCATATATATTTAGGAGAGTTAGCTCTTCCTGTTGAATTGATCCCTTTACCATTATGTAAAGGCCTTCTTTGTCTCTTTTGATCTTTGATGGTTTAAAGTCTGTTTTATCAGAGACAAGGATTGCAACCCCTGCTTTTTTTTGTTCTCCATTTGCTTGGTAGATCTTCCTCCATCCCTTTATTTTGAGCCTATGTATGTCTCTGCATGTGAGATGGGTCTCCTGAATACAGCAGACTGATGGGTCTTGACTCTTTATCCAGTTTGCCAGTCTGTGTCTTTTAATTGGAGCATTTAGTCCATTAACATTTAAGGTTAATATTGTTATGTGTGAACTTGATCCTGCCATTATGATATTAACTGGTTATTTTGCTCGTTAGTTGATGCAGTTTCTTCCTAGCCTCGATGGTCTTTACATTTTGGCATGTTTTTGCGATGGCTGGTACCAGTTGTTCCTTTCCATGTTTAGGGCTTCCTTCAGGGTCTCTTGTAAGGCAGGCCTGGTGGTGACAAAATCTCTAAGCATTTGCTTATCTGTAAAGGATTTTATTTCTCCTTCACTTATGAAACTTCGTTTGGCTGGATATGAAATTCTGGGTTTAAAATTCTTTTCTTTAAGAACGTTGAATATTGGCGCCCACTCTCTTCTGGCTTGTAGAGTTTCTGCCGAGAGATCTGCTGTTAGTCTGATGGGCTTCCCTTTGTGGGTAACCCGACCTTTCTCTCTGGCTGCCCTTAAGATTTTTTCCTTCATTTCAACTTTGGTGAATCTGGCAATTATGTGTCTTGGAGTTGCTCTTCTGGAGGAGTATCTTTGTGGCGTTCTCTGTATTTCCTGAATTTGAATGTCGGCCTGCCCTACTAGGTTGGGGAAGTTCTCCTGGATGATATCCTGAAGAGTGTTTTCCAACTTGGTTCCATTTTCCCCCTCACTTTCAGGCACCCCAATCAGACGTAGATTTGGTCTTTTTACGTAATCCCATACTTCTTGCAGGCTTTGCTCATTTCTTTTTCTTCTTTTTTCTTTTGGTTTCTCTTCTCGCTTCATTTCATTCATTTGATCTTCAATCGCTGATACTCTTTCTTCCAGTTGATCGAGTCGGTTACTGAAGCTTGTGCATTTGTCACGTATTTCTCGTGTCATGGTTTTCATCTCTGTCATTTCGTTTATGATCTTCTCTGCATTAATTAGTCTAGCTGTCAATTCTTCCACTCTTTTTTCAAGATTTTTAGTTTCTTTGCGCTGGGTACGTAATTCCTCCTTTAGCTCTGATAAGTTTGATGGACTGAAGCCTTCTTCTCTCCTCTCGTCCAAGTCATTCTCTGACCAGCTTTGATCCGTTGCTGGCGTTGGGCTGCACTCCTTTGCAGGGGGAGATGCGCTCTTATTTTTTGAATTTCCAGCTTTTCTGCCCTGCTTCTTCCCCATCTTTGTGGTTTTATCTGTCTCTGGTCTTTGATGGTGGTGACGTACTGATGGGGTTTTGGTATAGGTGTCCTTCCTGTTTGATAGTTTTCCTTCTGACAGTCAGAAGGACTGTCTGTTGGTCTGTTGGAGATTGCTTGAGGTCCACTCCAGACCCTGTTTGCCTGGGTATCAGCAGCAGAGGTTGCCGAAGATAGAATATTGCTGAACAGCGAGTGTACCTGTCTGATTCTTCCTTTGGAAGTTTCCTCTCACGGGTGTACTCCACCCTGTGAGGTGTGGGGTGTCAGACTGCCCCTAGTGGGGGATTTCTCCCAGCTAGGCTACTCAGGGGTCAGGGACACACCTGAGCAGGCAGTCTGTCCGTTCTCAGATCTCAACCTCCGAGTTGGGAGATCCACAGCTCTCCCCAAAGCTGTCAGACAGAGTCGTTCGCGTCTGCACCGGCCCCCGCTGTTTCCCCTGTTGGTCTTCAGCTGTGCGCTGTCCCCAGAGGTGGAGTCTACAGAGACAGGCAGGCTTCCTTGAGCTGCTGTGAGCTCCACCCAATCGACCTTCCCAGCGGCTTTGTTTACCTACTTAAGCCTCAGCAATGGCGGGCGCCCCTCCCCCAGCCTCGCTGCTGCCTTGCCGATAGATCGCGGCAGACTGCTGTGTTAGCAGTGAGGGAGGCTCCGTGGGCGTGGGACCCTCCCGGCCAGGCGTGGGATATATTCTCCTGGTGTGCCTCTTTGCTTAAAGCGCCCTATTGGGGTGGGAGTTACCCGATTTTCCAGGTGTTGTGTGTCTCAGTTCCCCTGGCTAGGAAAACGGATTCCCTTCCCCCTTGCACTTCCAGGTGAGGCGATGCCTCGCCCTGCTTCAGCTCTCACTGGTCAGGCTGCAGCAGCTGACCAGCACCGATTGTCCGGCACTCCCTAGTGAGATGACCCCAGTACCTCAGTTGAAAATGCAGAAATCACCGGTCTTCTGTGTTGCTCGCGCTGGGAGTTGGAGACTGGAGCTGTTCCTATTCGGCCATCTTGCTCCGCCCCCCCAGAACTTACTTTTCATGATAAAGAGTGTATGCACAAAAGCTACACATAACATTATGCCTGATGGTAAAAGACTTAAAGAATTAATTACATATTTAAAGAATTGTTATTAAACAATTATCACTTGTAGACTACAATATAATGTATATTGAAAATACTAAGAAATTTTAAACTTGTTAAAATTAACATTTGAGTTTGGGAGAGTCGCAGAATAGAGAACCAATATTCAAAAAATGATCATATTTTTCTAATGTTGAAGTAAACATTTGGAAACAAAAACTTTTTTAAAATGCCATTTACAATAGCATTAAAGGATACCTAGGGATAGATTTAACAAGATACGTGCAAGATCTGTACACTAAAATCTACAAATAATAACTGAGAGAAATTAAATAAATTGTAAATAAATGATGAGAAATATAGTGCTCATGGATTGAAAGACTCACTATTCTTAAGAAGTCAATTCTCCCCAAACTGATCAACAGGTTCAACACAATCCCAATCAAAATCACAGCATCTTTTTGCAGAAATTTCAAGTTGAGTATAAATTATATATGGAAATACAAAGGACCTATAATAGCCCAAATAATTGTGAACAAGATGAATAAAGTTAGAAGAGTCACACTACCTTACTTTGAGATTCACTTGCAATCTATAGTATTATTGATATAAATATAGAAATGTAGCTCAATGAAATAAAATATAGAATTCATTACTAAACTTACAAATACACAGTTAATTGATTCTTTTGAAAAATGAAAAGATAATTCACCTGGGAAAAGATAACCTTTTCAATAATGCTGTTGGAACAATTAAATAATCATGTACCTAACAATAAATCTCAACCCTTACATTACAGTATATACAAAAATTATCTCCAAATGGATCATATTTCTAAATGTAAGATCGTTTTAGATCTATAAAATATCTAGGAGAAGATACAAGGAAAGTTCTTTGCAAACTTGGGTTAGGTAAAAACATTTCTTAAATGGAACCCAAAACATGAGTCATAAGAGAAAAATTGATAAATTTGGTTTTATTAAGACTCTTGGTTTTCTAAAGACACTGGTAAGTAAATGAAAATACAAGACACTCACAGGGAGAAAATATTGGAAGACAACATATTATATAAAAGACTCGTATCTGGAATATGTAAATAATTCTTACAACTCAATAATAGGAAGACAAACAATCCTGCCCCCTCACCAAAACAAAACAAAACAAACAAAAACCTGGATAACTGGATAAATATTTGAATAGACACTTCACAAAAGACAATACACAAATAGCATTAAGCACATTAAAAATATTCAATATTATTAGTCATCAGAAAAATGCAAATTAAAACCACAATGAGATATCATCATAAACCCACTAGAACATGATGTTAATAAGAGTTCTTCAGAGAAAACAAACCAATAAAATGTCTATATCTATCTATCTATCTAGATGTCTATGATCTAGATATATCTATCTAGATATCTATTTATCTATCTAGATAGGTAGATATGTATCTAGATAGATAGATAGATAGATAGATAGATAGATAGATAGATAGATAGATAGATAGACAGACAGATAGATAGATATCTACATAAAGATATTTATCCTAAGGAATTGGCTCATGCAATTGTGGAGGCTTAGTGAGTCCAAAATCTGGTGGAGGAGGCCAACAGACTGGAGATTCAGGAAAGCGTAGTTAAGTCCAGTGACAGTCTACTGGCAAACCGCAGAGAGCTGATGTTGCAGACCACGTTTGAAGGCAGTCTGCTGGTAGCATTCCCTCTTGCTCAGAGGAATTTGGGTCAACATTTTGTTCTACTTATGTCTTTGACTAATTGAAGCAGACCCACTGACATTATAGAGGACAACCTGCTTTACTCAAAAGTCCACCAAATCAAATGCTAATCTCATACAGAACACCTTCATAGAAACATCTAAATTATTTGACCAAATATCTAGGCACCACGGCCCAGCCAAGGTGATGATAAAATTAGCCCTCACAAATAGCTAAAATTAAAAAGACCAAAGTATCAAATATGGGTAAAACTGGAACAATTCTAACTCTCATATATTGTTGGTGAAAATGTAAAATAGTACAGGCACTTTGAAAGACATTTTGGCCATTTATTAAAGAATCACATATTGATCATATAACCAATCTACCCTGATCCAAAAGATACGAAAGCTCTTATCCAGACAAACACTTGTATCCAAATGTCTATAATAGCTATTAATAGCCAAAAATGGGAAACAACTCAAATTTTTACCACCTGGTAAATGGATATGCAATTCATGGTATATTTATATAATGGAAACTTATTCAACAGTAAAAAGGAGCAAAAATGCAACACTGTGGATGAATCTCTAAAATATTATGCTATGAAAAAATGTCATCCACAAAAGACTACATACTGTGGGAGTCCATTTATCTGACATTCTAGGAAAGACAAAAATCAAAAGAACAGGGAACATCACCAGTTGCCAAGGACTGAGACAGGACAAGAGTTAGACTACCTTTTGCACTTTGTATACTTTTATACAAGAGAACATTTGGGGGGAAGAAATTTTACCGTATCTTGATTATCATTATAGTTACACAACTGCATACATTTGTCAAAACTCATCTGACTGTCCACTTTAAGAAGGTAAACTTTGTTAGTGTAAATTATACTTTGAAAAACCTAAGTCTTTAAAATAGACTAAGAAATACATTAACTAATTAGATTATCAAATTATTTAAACAATTAACTGATAATACATTTTTTTCAAATTATGGAAGTAGAAATTGAGAAAAATGTTCAATAAACATTTGAGATTGTAACGTTATTATTTTCTCTTGCCATTAAATTATCCTTTGAAAACCAGTTAGCCTATAAATTAAAGCCAAAAGACTCTGTCTGTCTGTTGCACACACATATGTAACACACACATATGCATATATGCAACACACACACACACAGAGTCCTGTAACTTTTGGAAGGCAAAATAAGTGGCCTTAGGATCACCATAACAAAAATGACATAACAGGAAATGCATGAGTAAAACCTGGCTTCTTGGCCTGGTTAGTGACTCACACCTATAATGCCAGCACTTTGGGAGGCCAAAGAGAAAGATCACTTGAGCACAGAATTTTGCGACCAGCCTGGGCAACAGAGGGAGACTCTGTCTAAAAAAAATAATAATAAATACAAATAATAAACAACAAAAAAAGAAATGCTTCTCTTCTTTCTGGGTAGTGTGCTATGAGCGTAGCAAGGCACTAGCCAGAAATGAAATGAAGGGAGCCAATTTAAGAATCATGACTTTGGAGGGTAAAATCCACAGCAGTGTTAATATCAGTGACTATTAAAGGGTTGTTTGGGAGCAGAGGCAGAGGTGGAGGAAATGTGGCAGTTGCCATGCAGTGGTGAAAATTACATGTTCAGGATCTCTCAAGAGGAAGCGCCTGGGGTCTTCCATAAATAGTTAATAAGATATTTTCCCTTCAATGGCAGGTAGGTGTGAGCCAGGGAGATACATTTGACACTAACTCTAATGAGCACACAAATGTTCCCAAACCTGGTGTTTTGATCTTTGATGTAATAGAAGTTGTTTCTACACTAAGCCTTCAAACAAGCTGAAAGAAAAAGGATATGCAATGTTTATTAATGCATTTAAATATCAGTGCTGAATGTGTACATTAAAGACAATAGCTATTATTTGCATTTGAAAAATAAAAAGATTTTTTATAACAGCCTGGATTTGTAGAGGTTCCAGTCCTGAGTTTTCCCCTGCCTCACTCTGTGATTGGACAAGGCACTTGGTTTTTCTACTCCTCATTTTCTCTGCCAAATAAAATGGGTGCATTTGACCAAATAAGAGACTGCAAAATGGCTGAATTTTGTACCTAGGCATGTTTCATTTGGCATTTTGTTTTGGCATTTTTTTGTTATTTTAAAAAACGGGATATGTTGACAACATTGAAAAGTCAGAAGATTTTACATAACATATAGATCTAAAATGCTCAAAACACCCTGAAAAACTAATTTTTCATTTCGACATGCACCAGATGGCTGGAAGAGAGTTGCAGTAGCCATGTTTAGACAAGGAGTCACTTTCCGTTGCTATATGTCACCCACATGGCTTGATAGGTATGACCATTCATGATGCCTGGACTAGATGCTACTAGGTTCCTTTCAATTTAAGATGCCATGGCTCCAATCTAAGTATACTGTTCATTACAAAATGACTGAGAACATCTACAAAAAGGCTGAAATCTACCAATTGCTTATTTTACTATATAGGCACAGCTCAGAATTGCAGTTTTGGTTCCAGACCATTGCAATAAAGTGAATGCCACAATAAAGTGAGTCACACTATCTTTGGGATTCCCAATGCATAAAAAAGTTACATTTACAGTATACAATAGCCTATTAAGTGTGCAATAACATTGTGTCTAAAACAACAATGTACATACCTTAAATAAAAATATTTTGTTGCTAAAACATGCTGATAATAATCTAAGCATTTAGCAAGTTGTAATCGTTTTGCTGGTGGAGAGTCTTGCCTTGATGTTGATGACTGCTGACTCATCAGAGATGGTTGCTGAAGGTTGGGGTGGCTGTGGTAATTTCTTAAAATAGGGTGACAATAATGTTTTCTCCATCAATTGATTTTTCCTCTGATGAAAGATTTCTCTGTAGAATGCAATGCTGACAGCATTTTACCCACAGTAGTAATTCTCTCCCTAAATTGGAGTCAATCTTCTCAATTCCTGCCACCATGTTATCAACTAAGTTTATGTAATATTCTAAATAGTCATTTCACCAATGTTTAGAGCATCTTCACCAGCAGTAGATTCCATATCAAAAAAAAGAAAAAAAACATTTTCTTTGCTCTTTCATAGGAAACAACTCCTTATCTCTTAAAATTTCATCATAAGATTGCAGCAATTCAGTTACATATTCAGGCTTCACTTCTAATTCTAGTTCTCTCACTATTTCCACCACATCCGTAGTTACTTCCTCCACTGAAGTCTTGAATCCCTCGAATTTATCCATGAGGGTTGGAATCAACTTCTTCCAAATTTCCATTCATCATATTTTGATCCCCTCCCAGGAACCCCAAATATTCTTAATGACATCTAGAGTTGTGAATTCTTTCTAGAAAGTTTTCCACTTACTTTGCCCAGATCCATCAGAGGAACCACTATCTATGGCCTCTGTAGCTTAGGAAATGTCTTCCTTGAGTAACAAGACATAAAGTCCAAATTAGTTCTTCATCTATGAAATAGAGAATGGATGTCGTTTTAGCAGGTATGAAAATAACATTAATTTCCTTGTATGTCTCTATTAGGGCTTGTGAGTGGCAAGGTTCATTGTCAATGAGCAGTAATATATTTTGAAATAAATATTTTTTTTCCAAGCAGTAGGTCTCAACAGTAGGCTTAAAATATTCAGTAAACCATGCTATAAGTAAACGTGCTGTCTTATCCAGGCGTGCTCCATTTATAGAGCACAGGCAGAGTTGATTTAGCATAATTCTTATGAACTCTAGGTTTTGCAAAATGGTAAGCGAGCATTGGCTTCAACTTAGTTACTAGCTGCATTAGACCCTAATAAGAAAGTCAGCCTGCCTTTCAAAGCTTTAAAGCCAGGCATTGACTTCTCTCTAGCTGCAAAAGTCGCAGATGGCATCTTCTTTTAGTAGAAAGTTATTTCATCTACATTAAATGTATGTTGTTTATTGTAGTAAACTTCATCAATTATCTTAGCCAGGTCTTCTAAATAACTTGCTACTGCTTCTACATAAGTAGAAGTTGCTTCTTTATCTTGCACTTTTATGATATGGAACGAACTTCTTTCCTCAAACCTCAAGAATCAACCTCTGCTAACTTCGGACATTTTTATCTTCAGTTTCCTCACCATTTTCAGACTTTGATGAGTTGAAGAGAGTTAGGGCCTTGCTCTGGTTTAGACTTTGACTTAAGGAAATATTGAGGCTGGTTTGTTCAGCAATAAGGCTCTTTTGTTTTCTTATCATTCTTGTATTCACTGGAGTAGCTCTTTCCATTTTCTTCAATAACTTTTCCTTTGTATGCTTATTTTATTTTATTTATTTATTTATTTATTTACTTTTGAAACGGAGTCTTGCTCTGTCACCCAGGCTGGAGTGCAGTGGCATGATCTTGGTTCACTGCAAGCTCCACATCCTGGGTTCAAGTGATTCTCTTGCCTCAGCTTCCCGAGTAGCTGGGACTACACGCACCCGCCACCACACCCAGCTAATTTTTTAGTAGAGACGGGATTTCACCATATTGGCCAGGCTGGTCTCAAACGCCTGACCTTGTGATCCATCTGCCTCGGCCTCCCAAAGTGCTGGGATTATAGGCGTGAGCCACCGTGCCTGGCCTTCCTTCGTATTCTTAACTTAGCTACCTGTTTGACACAAAGGCTTAGTTTTCAACCTATCTCAGCTTCGGACGTGCCTTCCTCACTAAGCCTAATCATTTTGATTGAAAGTGAGAAGTGTGCAACTCTTCCTTTAACATGAACATTTAGAGGCCATTTTAGGGTTATTAACTGGTCTCATTTTAGTATTGTTATGTTTGAGGAAATAAAGAGGCCCCTGCAAAGATAGGAGATAGGAGAGAGATAGGAAAATGGTTGGTCACTGTAGCAATCAGAACATACACATTTATCAATTAGATTTGTTATCGTATATGGGTGTGGTTTGTGTTGCTCCAAAACTACTACAATATTAACAGCAAAGATCACTGATTACGGATCATCATAACAGATATAACAATAAGAAAGTTTGAAATGTTGTGAGAATTACCAAGATATGAAGATACAAGGAGGAAGCACATGCTTCGGAAAAATGGTGCTGATAGACTTGCTCAACACAGGATTGCCATAAATCAATTTGTGAAAAACACAGTATCTTCAAAGTGCAATGAAATAAAGTATAATGCCTATTGCTGCTACAACATCCCAAACACCTTTCTTCTGATCAGAAAGTAGCCTTCAAGGAAGCAATTTATCAAGAAAAAGAAAAGGAAATGTAAGACACCAAGGGAATGTGTCTATTGCTCAGTAGCCAACAAGAGACTACCAAACCATGCTAAGACTTCCTAACCTGACCAACTACTTTAGCAGTTGACAATGCTAAAGATTAGCATTTGTCCAAAAAGATTAGTTTCATAATTAAATTCAATGGAAAAATATTTTTGAGTACCAGCTCAAGACTAGACTCTACTACATAGCACAATTAATAGAGGAATAAGATACAATTCCTGCCTTTATAGCCTGAGATACTTAAATGCAAACTTAAAATGTATAATTTATATAACACAAATATATTTATTTTAAACATTTAATAATTACAAAATATTTTAATAAATGTATCAATAGATATGGCACAGAGGTATAATAAACAAAAGGTGGGTCTCCAGAGCTTTTGCATGTGCTGTTTCTCTGCCCGGATCAATTTTCACCCAGTTTCCAAGTAATTCATTTTTTCTCCTCTCTCATGCATTTGTTCAAATGTCTTTGTTGATTAGCCTGTTTAAATTGAAACTGCCCAAATCCCCAAGACTGGCAACTTGAACTTCTTTCTGCTTTATTTTCTTTATAGCACTAATGAGCATTTTTCATTCTGTATATTTTACTTATTTGTTTTGATGACTGTCCTTGTCTCCTAGTGGAATGTGAGCTTCATGAAGGTAGGTTCTTTTCTTTTTTTCTTTTTTCTTTCTTTCTTTCTCTTTTTTTTTTTTTTTTTTTTTTTTTTTTACTATTTTCTTTATAGTCATTTCCATATCTCCTGGAATAGTGCCTGGCACATAGAAGTCATTGGGCAAATATTGGTTGAATTATTCAATGCCTGAAGTAATCAGTTATCCTCAGGAAAGGCAGAGCAAACTTCCTGAAAAGATGGTGTCAAGTCGGTTATAAAGAATGAATAAAAGTTCACTTCGTTAAGTGACAAACTGGGAAGAGAGCATGTTATGAAAAGAGGGTAGCATGTGCAAGAATGTGTGAAAGATCACTGCATACTCCAGGAGAGTATGTATTTAGGGTTATTACATGTTTATTACTATTTTCAGAAATAGTTTAATAGCGCAATTGTTACAAGTCAGAGCTCCAAAAACTGTTGGTACTCTTATAAGCCCTTATAGGCAATGTTTTATTTTATTTTCACACAGGTAATTGGAATCTACCACATTTTCCAGATGAGGAAATTAGAGTTCTGACAGCTACATTTTGCCCAAAACATGGCTAGTAAGTACAAAGATGACAGTTTAGATTTGTTTGGTGACTTCAAACCACATTCTTTTCACAGGTAGAAAGCCCTACTGGACTTCTTCTTTGCTGACTCCATCATAAATTAACCACAGGTACACCTTAATAAAGTGCCCGGATGCTTTTCATGGCTTTGAATCTTTTAGGAACATCTTTATAAGGCACAGTGCGGTGCCTTACAAAGGCACTCGCAGAGAGAGTGGATCTCAAAGAGACTGGATGGCATACAAAATCTTCATTTGTTTAGTATAAAATGATTTGCTTACAAGTCAAATTAATGCTTCCTCTCCCAGATTCCATTTGTTTATCTGTTTGTCTAAAGACACACATGAACTCTCTGATGTGAGGCCAAAAGTTTCAGCTAAGTCTCCTTTGTTGTTTGCAAGAATTCTTTATGCTATTTTAAAAGAAAAAGAGGAAGGGGAAGTTAGAGAAAGAGGAAAAGATAACTTCTCATTTCAGAACATACTAATCTTGTCTCTCTAAGGACTGCTATTTGGCATTTGTTTAGCTGGTGCTGATTTGGAAACCAATTGAATATACAGTGTTTATTTCAAACCATTACTTTCCTCTGCCACTCTGTGATTTCTCTGGGGAATATTTGCATTTAGATGCTATCTGTATAAAGTAAGGGATATGACCATAAACAATGTGAAGACAATGAGAAAAAACAGTTAACGGAAAGTAAAAGAAAATGCAGTTACAAAAGGAAGAAGTGAGGAGACAAAATGAAAAGAAAAGGGGGCTCATTGACTGAGCTTCACATAAAATAATGAAAAATCAAAAGAATAAGGACGAGCCAAAGAAAGATCAAAGGCAATGAGGGTGCTATTTTTGTATATTAAAACATAATTAATATTCATCATGCTCTTTAAAGGGGAAGTGGAAAATTGAGAGAGACAGAAAAGCAAAGGAAAGGAGTGAACAAACGGTTCAAGATGATAAGGAGAAAAACAGACCAATGGAGATAATTGGAAAGATTGTATGGCCAAGGTCGAAGTAGAAGCAGTCCAACTGAATGCTATTTTTATAATGTTGGAAAGCACTGCCAGAAAAACAGTAATTCATTCGTGTATTCATTTTTTCATTCAGCCTGTGTTTGGGGAGTACCCACTGTTTACCAGGCCTTTGTGCTGGATCTGGGGAACACGAAGATGAATAGGCAGTCTTTCTTTCAAGAAAATTAGAATTGGACACTCTGGTTATGATTTAATCATTTGAGTGGAAGTAAGGCATTTAGGAGTCATGTCTTATGACTGAAAAAATTACTTTAATGTGTATATACTTTAAGTGTATTTAAATATGATTGAAAATGATACCTTTTGATCTATACCTGTCATTCTATAAAACCTGTGTATGTCACAGGTTCCAACGACAGAAGGAAGGGGCACGGGAAGAGGAAGAATGCTGAGAAGGAAACTTCGTAACTTCTAAAGATTTTTTAAATAATAAGAGCATTGGTCTCACTCAAGTCATATTTTAACAGAATAAATGGGCTGCATGTTTTCTGGGAGTCATTCATAGAACCAGAGGAGACTGGATGAATGAGGATGGGGAGGAATGTATTTTAACATACACAATGGCTGATTACATTGATGTTAGTGAAGATCTGAATTACGTTGAAGGAAATTAACAAAAGAGTGAGTCAAAGAGGAAGTGCTGACTGTTAACAGATACTCAGTAAAGCAAGCTCTAACAGGAGAAAATGAGCTCTGTCAAAACCCAAAATATTATCTATGACAGCTTCCTAATACTCCCTGCATCTTCAGTCTTTGATATTACATGCATCTTTCTTACTGATGCATGATTACTCTGCCTGGGCAACAGATCTGGACTGCCCATAGCAGTCTCCTACTTGATCATTCTCAATGAATTGTGCATTCAAGATCATCCAACACCTGATCCTACCCTCTCTTTTCAATTCTCTCGTTTTATCCCTTGGCAAACTGATCATTTCCTAATCATAGGGAGCACCTTACAATTTTCTGTTGCCAAGCTTTTGTGTCTTCTGTTCTCTCTGTCTTCTTCTTTCCATCACTTCATGCTCAAATCCAACCCATTCAAGACCCAGTTCAAATGCTACTTTTTCCATGAACTCTTTCTTGATGTTCCCAGATGGAAATAACCATTTCAGTCTCTGAATTCCTATAGGACATTCTGTGTTCTTTGTCCATGGCATTTACTCTGCTTAGGTTAAAGCAATTTATGCTTAACTCCCTTTCTAGATTATAATCTTTTTAAAGGAAGCACATGTTTCTGAGTAAGATTTATAATGCCTAAATGGTGCAAAACCAAACATGTCTATAAATGACAAAATTAGAACTGGAAAGAAGATCACATAGGTGGGACTCAATGACGAGAGTATGATGGCATCAGAAATAGGGGGAAACAACAGTTGGTAAAGGGTATGACAATAATTTGGAGATGATTAGTAAGCTGCAAAACAGGTCTTGAAATACCCAGAAATGCTATACTATTGATCAACACTAGGAACTATTTTTTTTTTTTTTTTTTTTTTTTTTTTGAGACGGAGTCTCGCTCTGTCGCCCAGGCTGGAGTGCAATGGTGCGATCTCGGCTCACTGTAAGCTCCGCCTCCCGGGTTCAGGCCATTCTCCTGCCTTAGCCTCCCGAGTAGCTGGGACTACAAGCGCCCGCTACCGCGCCCGGCTAATTTTTTTTTTTTTTTGTATTTTTAGTGGAGACGGGGTTTCACCGTGGTCTCGATCTCCTGACCTTGTGATCCGTCCGCCTCGGCCTCCCAAAGTGCTGGGATTACAGGCGTGAGCCACCGCGCCCGGCCAACACTAGGAACTATCTTAAATAAACTGCCACCATCAAATTTAGAACACAAATTCCATGTAATTAATTCATTTATTAAACAACATCCAATTCAAAAGTTACATTTGTTTTTGTTACTGTATGTTTGTAGAGAAATAGTTGCTGAGGTTATCACATTTGTTTATCTATTTGTGATACATCAAAAAACCTTCATATAAAAGAAATAGTACATCTGCTCCTAATTTCTCATGTTTGCTTCCTCTCCTTACATCTTTACTTTCATAATTGTATTTGGAACATTTATAAATAATTCCATCTTTTAAGCCTAACAGCATTAATTTTAACAGACTAGAGAGCCTCCCCATGTATCTCTGACACATTCTAGAGTCAACGTGATTAGCCCAGCAGGGGTCTGAAGAAGTACTCATGAGGCACTTTTTCAGGGTGCTCAGAAACCCTCACTGCCGGAGTATCATTTTAGACCCTGCACAACTGCAACCCAAACTGGCAAGGCTTGTACATAACTGTTTGTCATATATACAGTAAATGTATACAATGAATTGAATTTATTAAACAGATAGTACAAAGCCATAGTAGCAAAAACTTTACTAAAATGCTAAACAGCATTCAACTAGGTAAGTTTATCCCCTTTAGAATAGTTACCATAACAGGCTGGGCGTGGTGGCTCATGCCTGTAATCCCTGCACTTTGGGAGGCCGAGGTAGGCGGATCACCTGAGGTCAGGAGATCAAGACAAGTCTGGCCAACATGGTGAAACCCCGTCTCTACTAAAAATACAAAAATTAGCCGGGCGTGATGGCAGGTGCCTGTAATCCCAGATACTCAGGAGGCTGAGGCAGGAGAATCGCTTAAACCTGGGAGGCGGAGGTGGCAGTGAGCCGAGATCATAGCATTGCACTCCAGCCTGGGGAACAAGAGCAACACTTTCTCTCAAAAAAAAAAAAAAAAAAAAAAAAAAAAAAAAAAAAAAAAGAAAGAAAGAAAGAGAAAAGAAAAAGAAAAAAAAAAAGAATAGTTACCATGACAGTACGTATATTCATTCTAGTATTGGAGCCGTTGCTCACAACCTCCCTGCATTCAGAGTGATTAGGGTTATATAGTTGGCCCTATAGAGAAGTTTGGGAATCTTCTCTTTTTCCTTGGCCCTGTGTTTCCATGAGGCAACTTTAGCTAGAGTATAAATTTGGATTGCCCACTCCACTTCAATATCTCTTAAAGACAAAGAGTGAGTTCCTGTTTGTTAGGTGCCCTTAATTGGTTCATGTTTCCCATTTGGTTGTATTGAATCTAATAAAAACCTGTAAACTCTAGGGACTGTCATCCTATTCTCCTCTCTCCTCCCTGGATTCTTGCAGAGCAGCTACCCTGGATTGTCCAGGATGTGCACACAGGTCTAATCACCATGAGTAAGGGGCCTTCCCCTGCCCTAGAAGTCTGCTGGTAGCCCAGCAATCAGTGATCTGGTAGACCATTTGGTCTCATACTAGGGCTGTTGAATTAGCAAGCTTGCATTTCCACAGACCTCGGTTGGCGTTAGCACTGTAAATGTAGTAAGTTGCTCTATAAATATCTAACTCCAACATCCATTTCTATGTTTGTTCCAGGTTTAAGAAGGGGCCGGACATGGTGGCTCATGCCTGTAATCCCAGGGTTTGGGAGGCCGAGGTGGGTGGATCACTTGAGGTCAGGAGTTCGAGACCAACCTGGTCAAGATAGTGAAACCCCCGTCTAGACTAAAAATACAAAAATTAGCCAGGCATGGTGGTGTGCACCTATAGTTCCAGCTACTCAAGAGGCTAAGGCAGGAGAATTGCTGGAACCCAGGAGGCGGAGTTTGCAGTGAGCCAAGATCCGGCCACTGCACTCCAGCCTGGGTGACAGAGCAAGACTCCGCCCCCCAAAACAAACAAACAAATTAATTAATTAATTAATTCAGCAAGGGAAGATACAGATGTTATGTATTAGCACCCTGAAACTCTAACAGTATTATTTAGATCATTTTTATTCTTAACGAATCTACCTTCTTTGAGGGTGCTTTACATTTTGATACAAAGATATTCGGTCATTCCTTGGGTACTATGGTGGGTGGGATGGCTAGAATGGTGGGTGGGATGGCTGGTGATAAAGTTGAGTGATGCAGTTTATATCTACAAACTAGTGAGATTAGTAGTTTTGTTTGATTCCTTAAACCGGCATGAATGCCGATTTTTGAAATGAGTTTTGAGTCATAGTAGCATCATTAGCATAGCATCACCTTCACAGCCTCCCAAGGTGATGAGTTGGAATGATAGCATACATTTGGATGTACAATTCCAATAATCTTATGAAAATGTTAATCACAGCACCTCATAATTACACTTGGAACTTAAGAAAAATTGTTGCTAGGTGCCTCAAGGTGCTCGCTTACTGGGTCTGACATCCCTCAGCTATGAATTGGCCTCTCATGAAATTCTTTTTACAGTTCTTTGGCACTTGGCCAACAGGTTTGGTTGAGAAACACTGCAAGAAAAGTTTTACCCCTACTTGCCACTCTATTTGTGGCAGCCATATCATTGACAGTATGTTCCATGACATTATACCATGTTCCCCTTTTGAGGGTCCACAAATAAACTCTAGATAAATTTATTACAATATAGAAAAAGTAATTCCTGTGTACGCCAATTTTCTTTAGGTTTTTTTCCTTTCGTATTGTATGTTTTTACATCAAAAGGCATTGAGCCCTATTTATAACCAAGTGGAATAGAAATAAATAAACATAAAGAAGTGAGGGAAAACTGCATTTATCTAAAGTGCTCTTAAGAATATTATTAAATGTGCTTGGGAGAAAACCTGTTATAAGTCTCTGGGTGCAGGGACAAGATCTAAAAGACAAGCTCAAATAAAAGCAAGAACAATGACAACAACCATTTATTGAGCTCTGAAGATGGGTGCAACAGTATATGGAGGGTAAGAGGGTGGATATACATGCCTAATCACCTGAGTTAAAATTCCATCTCTGCCTCTTATGGACTGTGTGACTCTCTGGTCCTCAGTTTCATCCTATGTAACATGAGGATGAAAAACAAAACTGCAAAATACTGACCTCACAGTATCATTGCTAGGATTATCATTAAATGCTTACTCTGTTCCAGTTATTGTTCTAAGGGCTTAAATGCCTATCTCACTGTGATGTCCTTGCAGTTCTATCAGGTAGGTAATATATATCCATTTCACAGACAAGGAAGGCGAGGAACGAGAATGTACTTGTAGGAGGCCACATAGACAGCAATTGGAAGTTAACAAAAAGAAAAAAGTGATCACTGAATTGCATCCAAAAGAATAATAGACCGAGTTAGCTCCAAGATTTTGTTTTTCTGAGTGGGGTGTCTATGTTTGAAATAAGAGGAGGGTTGCCCAGGACAGTAAGTGAGACACTGAGCACCATGGAGGAGTTCTGAGAAGACATGTGTGTGAGGTAAACATGAGAGGTCAGAACCGTCAGATGACACAGCGCTAAAGATGGCTTGTGCTGAGTGTGCAATATTCTTCAGTAAATGTGCAGAATATTGAATAAAAGTCTCAATTATCAATCCCCTACTAACATACTTACATACCCACACCATTTTCATGGCCTCGTGGTAGGATTGAGTTTACAGTTGGCCCTTGAACGATATGTGTTTGAACTGCACAGGTCTACTTATATATGGATTTTTTTTCCAGTTAATGTCATACCTAGTATGCCTGCCTCTCCTGACTCCCTTTTCACCCCCTCTACCTCTTGTGCCTTTGCCACCCCTGAGGTAGCAAGATCAACACCCCCTCCTCTACCTTCTTCTCCTCCTCAGCCTACTCAGTGTGAACTTGATGAGAATAAAGACCTTTATGATGATCCACTTTCAATTAATAAATAGTAGATATATTTTCTCTTCCTTGTGATTTTTTTTTTTTAAAACTATACTTTAAGTTCTAGGGTAGACGTGCACAATGTGTAGGTTTGTTACATATGTATACATATGCCATGTTGGTGTGCTGCACCCATTAACTTGTCATTTACATTAGATATATCTCCTAATGCTATCCCTCCCCCCTCCTCCAACTCCACAACAGGCCCCAGTGTGTGATGTTTCCCTTCCTGTGTCCAAGTGTTCTCATTGTTCAGTTACCACCTATGAGTGAGAACATGTGGTGTTTGGTTTTCTGTTCTTGCAACAGTTTGCTGAGAATGATGGTTTCCAGCTGCATCCATGTCCCTACAAAGGACATGAACTCATCCTTTTTTATGGCTGCATAGTATTCCATGGTGTATATGTGTCACATGTTCTTAATCCAGTCTGTCATTGATGGACATTTGGGTTGGTTCCAAGTCTTTCTTATTGTTAATAGTGCCGCAATAAACATACATGTGCATGTGTCTTTATAGCAGCATGATTTATAATCCTTTGGGTACATACCCAGTAATGGGAGAAAATTTTTGCAATCTACTCATCTGACAAAGGGTTAATATCCACAACCTACAAAGAACTAAACAAATTTACAAGAAAAAACAAACAACTGCATCAAAAAATGGGCAAAGGATATGAACAGACACTTCTCAAAAGAAGACATTTATGCAACCAACAGACACATGAAAAAATGCTCATCGTCACTTGCCACCAGAGAAATGCAAATCAAAACCACAATGAGATACCATCTCACACCAGTTAGAATGGCAGTCATTAAAAAGTCAGGAAATGGCCGGGCGCGGTGGCTCATACCTGTAATCCCAGCACTTTGGGAGGCCGAGGTGGGCGGATCACGAGGTCAGGAGATCGATACCATCCTGGCCAACATGGTGAAACCCCGTCTCTAGTAAAAATACAAAAATTAACCGGGCATGGTGGCGGGCGCCTGTAATCCCAGCTACTCAGGAGGCTAAGGCAGGAGAATGGCGTGAACCCGGGAGGCGGAGCTTGCAGTGAGCTGAGATCCGGCCACTGCACTCCAGCCCGGGCGACAGAGTGAGACTCCATCTCAAAAAAAAAAAAAAAGTCAGGAAACAACAGGTGCTGGAGAGGATGTGGAGAAATAGGAACACTTTTACACTGTTGGTGGGACTGCAAACTGGTTCAACCATTGTGGAAGACAGTGTGGCGATTCCTCGAGGATGTAGAACTAGTGATTTTCTTAAATATGTTTTCTATTCCCTATCTTACTTTATTGTAAGAAGACAGTATAGAATACATATAATATATAGGATACATGTTAATTGACTATTTATTTTATTGTTATGGCTTCCTGTCAACAGTACACTATTAGTAGTTAAGTTTTGGAGGAGATAAAGTTGTATTTTTTTTTTATTGTGCAAGGGGTTGGTGCCCCTAATACTTGTGTTGTTGAAGGGTCAACTATATATCCCGCCCAATAATTTTTGAATTGTTCACATCGTTTAAGTCAACAGGATGTTATTACATGTGATGTAAGCAAAAGTTCAATGTGCTTGTGTAGTTGCTTTTGTCATCACCATGGAGAGAACATATCCCAGGGAGCCACAGCTCCTCCATCCTGCGGTTCAAAATGAGACACATCGATTAGAACCGCTACTGGATCCAAGCCCTGTCAGTTCACAGTCTGAAGCAGAACTTCCCAGCTGACTCTCAGATGTGTGAGTAAATAAATATGCTTTAAATAAAATAAATACATACAAATAAAATATCAAAATAAAATAAATTTTAAAATAAGTAAATAACGTTAAATGATTTAATTAAATATGCTTCAAATAAAAATACTTATATTTTAAGTGCAATGACTTTTGGCACCAAGTACCTGTAGTTAGGCCGGACTTCACAGGTGAAGGGCACAGTCCTCTTTAAAACAGCCTTCACTTCAGACACCAGCCACAAAGTTAGGAGTCCCCAGGCCACCCTCGCTTCTGACCAACTGGCTACAAATCCACGCATTTCAGATTCATTAAGTTGCTAAAATGACTCATAAAACTCAATAAAGCACTGTATTTATAATTGTAGTTTTCCTATAGCAAAAGAATACAAATCAGAACTAGCCAAATGTATTGACACAGAGCAAGGCTCGAGACGCTCCGAAATATGGATGCCCCATTGTCCTCTCTTCATAGAGTCAGGAGTTCCCCTTCTGGCACATCGTTGTTTGACAATGCTCAGAATATTGTCAACCAGGGAAGTTCACTTAAGCTTCTGTGTCCTAAGTATGAGTGATTGAATCATCTCCCATGTCACTCAATCTACAGTCAGCCTCCTCTCCCAAGAAGTCAAGATAGCTCAAAACTCAACCATCCAATCATATGGTTGGTCTTTCTGGCACGGCCAACCCTCACTCTGAGTGAACTCTCAGGGCCCATCATGAATAACAAAGACAATCCTATGGCTTAGGAAATCCCCAGGACTTAGAGGCTACCACTCAGGAACTGGGGACAAAGGCCAGTGAAACTCTTCATTACAGAGTAAGCCACTGAATCTTTGGTGTGGTTTGTTATGCTGCATTATTGTGGCAATAATTGACTTCTACCAAATGTCTAAAATCACCACATGCCATGCTAGTTTGAATTTTTTATTAAAAATATCAATGGAGATGAGGAAATAGATGACAAGATGATCACATATTTGGGTCTCCTATTTAAATAGATGAATACCCACAACCACTTTAAAGTATGTTGAGCTTGAACTCTTGTTCTAGAGAAAAATGTTGAAAGGATGGCTTTTGTGTTCTATAATTTGTTATATTTTATCTGTCTCCCTTCCTTTGACATAAGGCTTGAGACTTCTTTGGGCTAAGGATGAAATTTGTACTCTTGATAAAAAACTTTTTCTCATTAAGGGATAGTTATCATGACTCATCATGATTTTAAATTAATGTTAAAGAGGAAATAGTTTATTCCAAATTCAAGTAGGGTAGTTATCTAATTAGTACTAACATTAGTATTAGTAAGTATTCATAATAACATTAGTACTACCTAACGCTGACATTGAATGTTAGTACTAATTAGCTAGTTATCTATCTAATTAGAGTTATCTAATTAGTACGAACATTCAACTTTCTAGAATATGCTTTACCTGAGAGTTTTGAAGACTCACCCCTAAAATGTCACTAGTGATTCTTCTTTCCTTAATGCACCTAGAGACATAGTTAAACATGGTTTCATTTTAACTTTCACAGATATAGTGTAATGGGGGAAAAAAAAAAAACACCCAAAAACAAAATATAGGATTTCTAGCCTACCTGTCAAGAAATCCATCATAAAGGCTCTGTTCTTCTGCTGTGTGACTTTGAGCAAGTCACTTCTCTTCACTAGACTCCAAATTTTTCATCTGTAAAATAAGAAAGGCCAGCAGATCTCTGAATTCCCTAACAACTCAAGTAATTCCATTTCTCTCTGAATTACCAGTGTGACCTTTGGTGAATCATTTAACATTTTTAAGCCTGACTTTCTTCATATCTCCTCCTGCACACTCCCTCATCCCAATTAATGGTAAATGCACCCTTAGAGTCATCCTTGACTCCTACCTCTCATACTCCGCATTCAATCCATCAGTAAACCCTGTGGGTGGAAACTTCAAAATATATTCAGAATCCAACCACTTCTCATCATTGCTACATCATGTTCAAAGCTACTATTGTCTCTGGTCTAAAAAGTTACAATATGAAAATATGATGAGAGTTTTATACGCATTTTTTGCCCTAATCTTTAAAAATTTTTATATACTTTTCTTGCACTAATCTTTTTATTTGCACTAGGTCTTTTTGCAAAAGTCTTCAGTGTGTTTTATAAGACCACATCTCAATGTGGACTAGCCATATTTTAATTGCTCAAGAGTCACATATGATTAATGGCTACTGTATTGTGCAGCATAGGTCTAAAGTCAAAGAACATTCTCCTGCCTAATTAATGCCCTTATTTTAGTGTTCCAAACAGAACTCCTTGCCTCAAATTCAGTTTCATGTCTAGTGGGTTATCACCACCAGCAATAACACCCCTGTACCTCCGCTTCTGCCGGTTTCTTCTCACTTTGTTTCTCTCTCCTTGGGACTTATCTGCTATTCTTTTCCAAATCGATTCTTGCAAAAGTGCTCATGACTAATAATAACTTGATATATCCCCTTATTTATTCAGCAATCCTTTACTTAGCCACTGCTACCAGCCATAAATTGTTATTTTCCCCAGATAACTGCTTACATAAAGAAGAACCCTGGGGATACTCAACTGCTACACAACGGGATGAATGGGTCTCTAATGGTAAGATTCACTATGGCTGTACTGTTGAGTTAGGGGTCAGGGTACTAAAAAAGAGAATAATTTAAGTCATAGATAGATGTTTTTCTTGTTCTTTATTATCATCAAAATAGTTGCTTTCTCTACTTATGCATGAAACGAGTTAAGACAGATGTTCCTTTTCTTTTCCCATTCGTTTATTAGTTTCATAATCTATTGGTCACCGTTTATCAAGCAGTAAGCACTACAAAAAGACAGTTATATGTTCTTCATCCTTCTCAAACAAGGAAATTAGAATGTTTTCTCTTGATGACCTCTCAAGCTGCCATCCCATCTTGTGAAAGTGCAGGTGCAATGAGAAATTTTATTTAGGTTACACACAGACTTACTTATATACCATGCCTGGTTTAAGTGGACATTTTATTGCAACTTCTTTCAAATTCTTAAAGCGAATCAAGTTGCCAAAATCCTAAAAAGCCATTTTACCAAGTGTTGAAATGTAAAAGTCATCTGGAAACTTTTTTCCCTTCCCTGGGATTTCAGAATCGTTGGATGATAGAATTTGAGGAGACCCTTAGAGATCATCTAGCCCCAGGCTCTCGTTCCATTAAAAAATCTCTGCAGGTCCAAAGAGGATAAATGGCTTTCCTAAGAACAAAGAGTTGTAAGGGATGGTACCGGGACTGAAATTTTATACTTGTTTTTGTTACGTTTATCTCTTTATACAAATAAAATATGAACAGGTCTGTCTTTGTCTTTTTACTCTTGCTCCTCTGAGAATTACGTAATATTGAAGGCATGTTGGATTCCTGCCCTAAGAATGTGGGTTATATGCAAGCAACTAAGAAGCCCTCCAAAGATATATTGCATTACACTCTTTCCCATAGGCATAAAAGAGGTTGTGAGGTCAAGAGAGAGAATGTCAGGTCAAGACACAGGAGGGCACCAAATTATCTCTTTTCACTGGAATTATCTATCCACTTCTGGGGTGGAGAAAAAGCTATAGTTGACTGGTATGCTCAAGGGTGAATACAGAAACATGGAACTTCTCACAATGCTGATTTGCTGATATGGTTAGACTGTGTCCCCAAATATCATCTTGAGTTGTAGTTCTGATAATCCCACCTATCATGGGAGAGACCCAGTGGAAGGTAATTGAATCAAGGGGGCAGTTACTCCCATGCTGCTGATAGCGAGTGAGTTCTCACAAGATCTGATGACTTTATAAGGGGCTTTTCACTCTTTTCCTTGGTACTTCCTTTTCCTGCCACCATGTGAAGAAGGTTGTGTCTGCTTCCCTTTCTGCCATGATTGTAAGTTTCCTGAGGCCTCCCCAGGTGTATTAGTCCATTTTCACTCTTCTGATAAACACATACCTGAGATTGGGCAATTTACAAAGGAAAGAGGTTTAATGGAGAACTCACAGTTCCACGTGGCTGGGGAAGCCTTACAATCATGGAGGAAGACAAGGAGGAGCAAGTCATATCTTACACGGATGGTGGCAGGCAAAAATAGAGAGCTTGTGTAGGAAAACTCCGATTTTTAAAACTGTCAGATCTCATGGGACTTTTCACTATCACGAGAACAGCACAGGAAAAACTTGCCCCCATGATTCAATTACCTCCCACCAGGTCCCTTTCACAACATGTGGGAATTCAAGATGAGATTTGGATGCGGACACGGCCAAACCATATCACCAGTCATGTGGAACTGTGAGTCAATTAAACCTCTTTCCATTATAAATTACTCAGTCTTGGTTGTGTCTTTATTAGCAGTGGGAGAACAAACTAATATAGTAAATTGGTACCAGGTACTGGGGTGCTGCTATAAAGATATTCAAAAATGTGAAAGCAACTTTGAAAATGGGTAACAGGCAGAGGTTGGAATAGCTTGGAAGGTTCAGAAGATGATAGGAAAATGTGAGAAAGTTTGGAACTTTTTAGATACTTGGAGGGCTCAGAAGACAGGAAGACGTGGAAAAGTTTGGAACTTCCTAGGGACTTGTTGATTGGTTTTGATCAAAATGCTGATAGTGATATGGACCATAAAGTTCAGAGAGAGATGGTCTCAGATGGAGATGAGGAACGTTTTGAGAACAGCAGCAAAGGTGATTTTTGTTATGCTTGAGCAAAGAGATTGGCAGCACTTTGCCCCTGCCCTAGAGATCTGTGCAACTTTGAACTTGCAAAAGATAATTTAGAGTATCTGGCAGATATTTCTAAGTGGCAAAGCATTCAAGAGAAAACAGAGCATAAAAGTTTGGAAAATTTGCAGCCTGATGATGCAATAGTAAAGAAAAATCCATTTTCTGGTGAGAAATTCAAGCCTGCTGCAGAAATTAACCTAAGTAACAAGGAGCGGAATGTTAATCACCAAAACAATGGGAAAAATGTCTCCTGGCATGTCAGAGCTGTTTGTGGCAGCCCTTCCCATCACAGGCATGGAGGCCTAGGAGGAAAAAATGTTTTCCTGCACCAGGTCCAGGGCCTTGTTTCTGTATGCAGCCTAGGGACTTGGTGCCCTGCATCCAAGCCGCTCCAGCCATGGCTAAAAGGGGCCAAGGTACAGCTCAGACCATGGCTTCAGAAGGTGCAAGCCCCAAGCCTTAGCAGCTCCCACATGGTGTTGAGCCTGCGGGTACACAGAAGTCAAGAATTGAGGTTTGGGAACCTCTGCCTAGATTTTAGAGGACGTATGGAAATGCCTGGGTGTCCAGGCAAAAGTTTGCTGCAGGGAGAGAGCTCTCATGGAGAACCCCTGCTATGGCAATGCAGAAGGGAACTGTAGGATCAGAGCCCTCACATAGAGTCCCACTTGGGCACTGCCTAGTGGAGCTGTGAGAAGACAGCCACTGTTCTTCAAACCCCAGAATGGTAGATCTACCAACAATTTGCATTGTGCACCTGGAAAAGCTGCAGACACTCAACATCAGCCTGCGAAAGCATCCAGGAGGGGAGCTGTACCCTACAAAGTCACAGGGGCAGAGCTGCCCAAGGCCAAGGGAGCCCTCCTCTTGTATCAGTGTGACCTGGATGTGAGACATGGAGTCAAAGGAGATCATTTTGGAACTTTAAGTTTTAATGACTGTCCCACTGGATTTTAGACTTGCATTGGGCCTGTAGCCCCTTCATTTTGGCCAATTTCTCCCATTAAGAACAGGTGTATTTACCCAATGCTTGCATCCCCATTGATCTAGAAAGTAACTAACTTGCTTTTGATTTTACAGGCTTATGAGCAGAAATGGCTTGCCTTGTCTCAGATAAGACTTTGGACTTGGACTTTTGAGTTAATGCTGGAATGAGTTAAGACTTTAGGGGACCATTGGAAGGGCAAGATTGTGTTCTGAAATGTGAGGACATGAGATTTGAGAGGGGCCAGAGGCAGAATGATATGGTCTGACTCAGTGTCCCCACCAAAATCTCATTTTATATTGTAGCTCCCACAATCCCCATGTGTCATGGGAGGGACCCAGTGGGAGGCAATGGGGCTGTTACCCCCATGTTGCTGTTCTTGTGATAGTGAGTGAGTTCTCACAAGGTCTGATGGTTTTATAAGGGTCTTTTCCAGCTTTTGCTTAGCACTTCTCCTTCCTGCCACCATGTGAAGAAGGACATGATAGTAAGTTTCCTGAGGCTTCCCCAGCCATGGGGAACTGTGAGTCAATTAAACCTCTTTCCTTCATAAATTACTCAGTCTTGAGTCTGTCTTTATTAGCACCATGAGAGTAGACGAACACCCTTACATTCTTAAAGCCTAGAGCTATAGAAAATAAACACAGGCTGGGTGTCCACAGGTAGAAACAATTTGCTGAGGTCAGAGGCCCTTCTGCCTTATGCCAAATCTTCAATGGTCCAAGATGCAAGAAAACTGTGATAGTTCGTATTTTCACAAAGTGATTCTTTAGAAGATATCATGAAAAATTGATGCGGAGGTTTTACTGAACCAGAATGATTTTTCACCTTTGTTTTAAACTTTTCAGCCAGAGTCACTTGCCAATAGCCTCAGGAAAATATAAGATGAATGTCCATCTGTTCAGAAACCTACAGAATCATCTGTTTTCATGAAGATAGGACTCTTGTCAGCATGTCATCTTGCATCATATAATTCACCCTCTTCATCCTCCAGCTGATTTAAGCAGTATTTCAATTGGTGACCCTCAAATCCCATTAATGAGTTTGATATTCCTTCCTGCTATGCTGGTTCTTCATTTGTCTGAGAGGTGGTGAGGAGAAATGAAATGTTACCTGACATATCTGCTCTATAGCAAGAGGAGATAATTGAGACTCCAGAGCAAAACCATAGCCTTGCTTTGAAAGGGAAGCAAGATTCAATAACATGTGTGCAATTCAGGGTCACAAATATTTGACTAAGTTAAAGGTCTTTATTTTTTATGGTCATCATAGAGAGAATAAAAAGGGCTCTGAGTTAGCCACTGGAATGAGAAGTAGACAGACACCAGCCTGGGTATTTCAATTAGCAATTAGGAACATGGTGTTTCAGTTCATAGTCACTGTGGAGCACTTTGGTAAGCTCTGGAAGATGCTATGTAAAATAAATTTATCTAGGACCAAGATATAATTTGTCCTTCCACACTATTGTCTTTCAAACAGTACAGCTAACCTCAGAAAAACGAAAATCCTAGGAATACAGAATACTGCATTCATATCACGGTACTAAAACAACCAGGAACTGGACTACCCAGTCCTAACCACTGTTCTACTATTGGATGAGTCATGGGGAAGGCATTGACCCAGATCAGAACTGTAGTTCTAACGAATTCTACCCTTTAACTAAATATGTTGTTTATAGTATCCTATAAGATTATGTTTCTTATTTCATCCATAGAGATTAACCAAAAAACATAACAACTAAAAATAGTAGAGTTCTTTAGAGTTGACAAAGCATTTTTTCCTACATCTAACTTAATCATTTCAACAACCTGTGAGGTTAATGTTATTATTTCACATTAAAGGCATAGAGACAAAAATAAAGCAAAACTAAGTGTGAACCTAAGATATGAAGAGGTTGAACAATTTGTATAAGGCTACACAACAAGTTGGTGAAGTCAGGGCTCAAATTCTTTTTTCAGGTAGGTATAGCCACAGGTTCTAGGGGTTTCAGTGTAAGCATTGGTCTTCTGGTAATATGCTCAGTTCAAGTGGTGTAATCTTATTGATGCCTGTACACATCTACTAAATAAAAGTGGTGTTTCTGTCTTCTTGTTTCCCATAGGAATCTCCTTATGTGTCTGTAATATAGTTTGCTGTGTGAATATCTATTTTCACCATTGGGTTGTTAGCTCCTTGCAGTCAGGGACTATGGCTCATTCATTTTTACATTCCTCCCTTTCCTCAGAGCCTAGCACAATGCTTAGCCATAAAATAGACCTTCAAATATTTGTTGAATTATGTTGAATTAGTTGCTGTAGTAAAGTTTATAATGACCTAAGGCACGTTGCCAAATGATGCTTGCTTGAATTTCTTCCAAGACCAAAAAGGAGATATTTAATTGTGCCCTTCAGGTGGGAGGAGATGCTATATTCTACTTTGAATAAAAAGAACTTTAAAAACTGATTTAAGAACCATAATTATGATGAACTATGGAGACCCTTAGCGGTGGTAGCACTTTCTGCATTATAAACTTAAGCACCTGAAAACATTTTAGAGAGGGAGAGCTGGAGAGACTTTTGTAGCAGCAAGCAAAATGCAGCAGTATTACAGGATAACTCCTCTCTGCTTTCCACAGTTTTGTCTAGGAAGAGACCATCGTCCATCCATCTACTCTGGCACAACGGATTACACTGACCTGCTGATGGCACAGGATCCATCAACATCTATCAGAAGACTTTAGAAGAAGTTACAGTGAATGGAAATAGTCCTCTCTTGGCTTCACACATATTCTAAGACAGAGGCTGGTGGCAAACTTGAACATTTCCACAGAGGCCAGGATGAGAACATATGTGCCCTTGTGGGATTTGAGGAATGAAGGAGGAAATAAAATCATTATATGAGAAAGTTATATAAAAATTTGGAATCTTCCCTGAAGGTAGTAAAACTCAAAGAAGATATTCAGGTGGATTTTGACAGGCATAGGTATGACTAATACACACAATATACTATCATGTGCCATAACCATGATTAATGGTAGCTCTTAGACCTGAAAAAGCAATAGCTAGCATATCACATATTCAGATACCCTTATAATTTTGTTCTTAGTCTACCTAACATCTTCTGTCTCTCCCATAAAGATTCAGCTCATATATAACACCTTCAGAAACCTACAGAATCATCTGTTTTCATGAAGATAGGACTCTTGTCAGCGTATCATCTTGCACCATATAATTCACCCTCTTCATCCTCCAGCTGATTTAAGCAATATTTCAGCTGGTGACCCTCAAATCCCATTAATGAGTTTAATATTCCTTCCTGCTATGCTGGTTCTTCATTTGTCTGAGAGGTGGTGAGGAGAAATGAAATGTTACCAGACCAGCAGACCCATGAGTCAACCCTCCAAGCCTAAGAGATTCAGGGACTAATTCTAAAAGAACTGAAATAAGAAACGGTGCCCCATAGCAGAAAGCAGAAAGCAAAAGTGGCTTGAAATGCCCATAAAGGACTATAGAACAGATCAGAACAAAAGGGAGACAACATTGTTGCTTATACTAGTTAAACATTGGCCCCAATTTGCTAGTGAAGAGAAAGCAAAGTTTGATATCAGGACAGTTGATAACCCCTTATGTGACTCATTTTGGGTATGTGGGATAAACTGTATATAGTTTTCACCATAGAGATGAGTTCAGTCATCCTCATGAAAGCTTTTTCTGTATGATGCTTCAAGTTAACACATCTATCTAAATGTTATTATCTGTAGATAAAAGTAGAGATATAGCTGGACAGGATGAACTCTACCTCAAGATGGAAATCAAGATTTTGATGCTCTCTTTTAATCCGACAGGTAAGAATTACCCTTCAAGAACCTTCTAGTAAAACCATCTCCTGCGAATGTATAATAGATACAAGAAGACCTTCAATAGCAATCCCTCTGCTTGTATTATCAGACTTGTTTTTTTTTTTTTTTTTTTTTTTTTTTTTTTTTTTTTTTTTTTGAGGCGGAGTCTCGCTCTGTCGCCCGGACTGGAGTGCAGTGGCCAGATCTCAGCTCACTGCTAGCTCCGCCTCCCGGGTTTACGCCATTCTCCTGCCTCAGCCTCCTGAGTAGCTGGGACTACAGGCGCCCGCCACCTCGCCCGGCTAGTTTTTTTTTTTTTTGTATTTTTTTTTTTAGTAGAGACGGGGTTTCACCGTGTTAGCCAGGATGGTCTCGATCTCCTGACCTCGTGATCCGCCCGTCTCGGCCTCCCAAAGTGCTGGGATTACAGGCTTGAGCCACCGCGCCCGGCCTATCAGACTTGTTTATGTATTCCTGTTCATGACCTAGTACATTAACACTGACATTCTGATTCTACCCTGTGACACTACCTGGTCTTTTAGCAAGGTGGGGTTGAACTTCCTGGCTCTATAACTTGCTGTGCCCAATATTTGGCTAAATCTCAGGACAGAGGTTTTAGATCTCAGGCCATTCTTGCAGCTTCTAGCTTCATTGGCAACCAACATTTTCTACCATAAGTTTGTTACATCAGTGTCTGGATATACAACAGCTCTTCATAAGAGTCTCAAGTACAGACAGAATGTCATTCCTCTTTATCAATTAAAAACAAGTCCACCTGAAGATGCTTTGAAAAGTATAAAAAGTTTTCTTTTTTTCCAACTTGTTGAATTTCAAAAGCATCCCTGACACAAATTTCTGTTTCTTCATCATCCTTTAAGGAAATAAATATCATTGTTCAGGTTTCCTGCTCTGTGAAACAGCAGCCCAGAGAAGGTAAGTGAAGTGTGTCAGATGAACAACTAGTCAATTGCAGAAAGGCTGATGTTTCTAATGCAAGTTGTGAATACCTAGGTCTTCAAATAATTACAACAGTCTTCCAGGTAAAGTTACACAACTCTCAAAGATGCTGCCTAATAACTTTTATAACTTTTTTCAATGTTGAAAGAGTGTATTTTTCAAATGCCACCTACAGTCATGTTTTCATGGTTTTAAAAAGTGCTGTACCCGTTATTGCAGCTATGGTCATCAAAATCATTTTTAAAACATAAGCTTACTCTTTAACAACCATCACCAAATTAGAGTTTGTCAATGGAAAGTTGCAAGCCCAATCATTTCAGTGCAAAAAGCCTGGTATTCTAATCCCAAAGAAATGGAGTATGTGTTATTAGGCTTGATGTGCTGTTCATAATTTTTGTGTCATGAGATATTTGTGTGACAACGTTAAGAAACCAGCATTGAAAACTTACTGAAGGAACACAAATGGTTATGTGGAGGAGGTGAGGATAGATGAATGTCCTCAAATCTCCATTCAGCATCTGTAGAATCCTCTGCAAGTGTCTCACTGTGATGGTTGTAAAGTCAAGATTCCACAAGGTTCATAAAAAAATGGCTGCACAGATGCCAGTGTTTTTCTCCCAAGTCTTGCAGCAAGGTATTAGGAATAGAAGTTAGTCCTGCTCTTTGATCACTCTCCAAGGAAGCTGTATTAGTTTCCTAGGTCTGCCTTAAAAAAGTAGCATGAACTTAGGCCTTAAAATATGCTCTATCACAATTCTGGAGGCTGGAATTCTGAAGTTAAAGAAATCCAAAATTCTAAGGAGTCATTCTTGGTGTTTCTTGACCTGTAGATACGTCATAGCAGTCCCATGGCCATTGTCTTTCATCTGTGTGCATCTGCCTCTGTGTCCAAGTTCCCTTTTTTATAAAAACACCAGTCATATTAGATTAAGACTCACCCTAATGATCTCTTTTTAACCTGATTATCTGTATAAAGTCCTTATTTCCAAATGAGATCCCATTTTCAAGTAACAGGGGTAAGGAATTAAACATATCTTTTTGGGTCTACACAATTCAACCCATATCAGAAGCCTATTCAAAACTTAAACCTCCAAGAAAAAATATGGCTATGATGGCTTTTGACTCACATTTATCAGAAAAAAAAAAATCAAAGCATATCATTTTTAAATGATCTTATTTCAGATCAAAGATTTAAATTGAAATTCTTAGGTAAATAATTGATTTTGTAAAGTAAGCCTATGAAGAAAGCAAATTCTGTGCCACTGCAAGCTCCACACTTATCCCTCTTCTCTGGTTCCATAGCTCTTTGCACATACCACTCTTCTGGTATTTATCATTTTGCTGTCAGTATCTTAACACGTACATGCCTCCCTCTTTAAACTGTGGGGTCTTAGGTCAGAGACTGCTTTATTTTTTTCTTGAAAAATACTAGGCACTCGACAGTGCTTAGCAGAATATCTGGCATATAGTGGTCACTTGATAAATATTTGTTGAATGGAGAAATGAATTAACACAAAGTAGGGGCAATATAGTGTTCATGAAATAAAAGCTCTGGAGCTCAAGAACCCTTAGCTCTAGTCTGCAGGCTATTATTAATAAGTGGTGTGACCTTAGCAAATCACTTCATGTCTCTGTGTCTGGTTTTGTCATCTGTACAATGGGAACATTGAATTAAATGCCTTCTAAGTTTCCTGTAGGGTCTGCTCCTGCCTAGAGAATTCTGGGTAATTTTCACACCAGTTGAAACAGATGGTAGTGAATGAATACCAGACCTTGCCACAGCATTTTCACGCACGCTTACAACTGACTAATACAGGCAGGGAAATATAGTAAAACTCTAAAGATGCAGACCCTTGCCAGTTCCTTACAGCTGTCTTGCTCTTCAGTCTCACTCATGTTTCTCCTGGACGCTCTTGACTGGCGTTGAGATCTCTCAGTGCTTAAGAAAGCTCACTTTGTACACATCCTTTCTTTGCCCTTTGCCTGGAAATTCCATAATCTATTTCTGATGTCCTTTTGGCCAGTTAGTCCTTGCAGAGGTGCGGAGAACTCTCTGCAAGTTACAGGTCATGATCCTCACTGTTCTTTTCAAATAGAACAGAATACCTGCTTGCCTTTGTGTGGACACCCTGACAGTGCCCTCTTTCCCTTTTAAAATAGATCATGAATCAACAATGTAGTATGTCAGTCAAGTCTGATGTTTTAGGCAAGGTTTATAAATATCTGTGATGATGGAAGGATTTTTCTAAAAGAAAATCTATCTCTATGTTCAAGTTTACTCCAGCTGGTTCTGTATTCGCTTCTGTTTAGTATTTTTTCTCTTATTCTTAGTCTCATTATTTACTGAAAATTAACCTATTCTAAGACTAGAGGTGGAAAGTGGGAAAGAAAACAGGATTTCTTTTTCAGAATTGCATATAACACAGAAATAAATGGCAGTAGTATACATTTTCCTAGTGCCTCGGTTTCTTATTGGCAAAATGAGTTCAATGGTATTCACCATCTACCTCAAAGACTTATTGGGAGGATTGATTAGGTAATTACAGAGCCCTTTGATTTTGTCCAATATACATTAAGAGTCAACTAACAATTTAGAAGTCTATCTCTAGGTGTGTTTCACAGCCCTAGTCTGGCTTCACTTATAGTCAGTCATAGAACTGTATTCAGTGAGAGGTTTTAGTGATTTTCATCAAAACTAAAACAGCTAACTAAATAAAGGCCTAAATTACAACCATGTCTGGACATAAGGGGATGCCATAATTAGTCATGAAAAGAGATTAATCTTTCCACTCTCAAGTTCCAGAACTAAGAGACATTCATTCAAACAACAACTTCTTCTTCTTTTTTTTTTTTTTTTTGAGACAGAGTCTCTGTTGCCCAGGCTGAAGTGCAGTGGCATGATCTCAGCTCAACGCAAACTTCACCTCCTAGATTCAAGCGATTCTTCTGCCTCAGCCTCCCTAGTAGCTGAGATTACAGGTGCTTGCCACCACACCCAGCTAATTTTTGTATTTTTAGTAGAGGTGGGGTTTCACAATGTTGCTGAGACTGGTCTGGAATGCCTGACCTCAGGTGATCTGCCTGCCTTGGTCTCCCAAAGTCCTGGCAGTCAAACAAGCTTTTAAAATCAGGCAGCTGACTACAATAACTCAAAAAATATGAATGATTATAAAAAGTGACCTAGAAAAAAATTAAACATTGTGACATATCCTAATTTTTTGATGTCAGGAAAAAGTATACTTATATCCCTTCTTTCTCAGGGATTTTCTTATTCCAACTCTCAGCAAAAAGAATATTTTTGAAGACTAATTAATATTTCCTTTTCCTTTGTGTATAGGCCATCTATATGAATATGAAGGAAGGTTGGAATTCTTGGTTTATTTTCTCCAGGAAAACATATGACTCCTTTAGGTTTGCACCACAGAGAACAGAAACGTTAGCTTTGGACAGCACGGTAGTAGAAGGAATGAAAGAGCAGGCCTCAGTACCATTTGACTAGGTATGAGATACAATCAAGTTCCTTAATCTTTCTTAGTTTCAGTTTACCCATCTGTGAATAAAAACTATAATGCCTGCTCTGCTACTGCAAAGGGTTTAGCTTTTCTGGCCATGTTTTTCTTATCTTCGCATTATTCTTTTGTAGTCTTTCTCTATGTGTCTCTCTTTCAATATTTTGCACATAATTTTGACAGTCTGGATTCATGAGAGGGCTCCTCATGCAGCCAGGGAGGTTTCCGTAGCGCCTGAGGTCATATTTCCAGAATTACCTTTCCAAGCTTGCTATCATTTCTTCTTTAGTCATCTCTTCTTTTAGACACTCTGGTCATAGGAGCATATCTCTTCTTTGCTCATGTCCATATTAACTGGCTCATTGTAGGACCTCTGTAACTCTGTTGAAAGAATAGTGAATGGAATCTGATTTCCTGTAATACCCAACTTTACCCAACATTTTATTCATTGCATGTTAAAGTTCCTAGAAGTTTATTACATTCACTTTCTTTCACGGTCCCCATCTTTTTTGCTTTATAAGAATAAAATTCAGGTAGAGGTTTCCTGGTTAGTTCATTCCATCTTAAAATCAAAGAAAATGGAGGCATGGAAGTCAAGGTTTTATTAGATTACCTTCCCCCCACCCCCCAAGAATGACATGCCCCAATTATCAAAATCTCTCCTTCATTACTCAAACTCTTAGGTAAGTGCTTCCTACACTGAGCCAGTCATAACAATTATATAAACAAATTATTCAAAATAGATAACTAAGTTCTTTCCCAAATAGGTTGAATCGGAATCTCCAGAAAGTTAAACTTAGACATCTGCATTTTTTAAAAAGGTTTATCCAAGTGTTTCCAATAAAGCTAGGTTTGAGGAACACTGTCTTGAAAAGTTGTTTTTTAAGCCTGGGCAGAAAGTTTCTCCTGGGTTTTTCAATACCAAAACCCCAGAGTCTCCTTCTTGAGGTGTGCAAAACAGATTCTACAAAGGATTTTTCTTTGGATGAGTCTGCCTTTGTTTAAAAAAGAGACAAATTGTGGGAACTGGATTAGTTTTCCAAGGCTACCATTACAAAATATCATGAAGTGAGTGGCTCATGCAACAGAAATTTATTGTCACATGTTTCTGGAGGGTAGAAGCCTGAGATCAAGGTATCAGTGAGGCCATGATGCCTCTGAAGGCTCTAGGGAAAGGTTTGTTCCAGGTCTCTCTCCTAGCTTCTGGTAGCTCCTTGGCTTGTGACCACATAACTCCAATCAGAGCATGGCATTCCCCCTTGGCCTGTGCATGTCTGTCTAGATACCAAAAGTTCCAAGAAAATGACAGTGGAGGGAGCTGTCTTATATGCATGTTTCTTGCTATCTTTTAAAAAGCTGCTGGAGTAAAAACAGAAAATGCATTCCTGGTCCTAAGGTAGAGGAAGGGAAAGATGAAACCCTCAGAAAGACAAAGGTCATAGAAGAAAGAAAATTTCTGAAGACAAGACATAATAAGAGGAATACCAGAAGACATACTGACGGATGCATGAGAAATTTACAATATAATTGACAGGAAATTATGGCTTGAGCTGAAGTAACAAATCATTAAATGAATATCAGAGAAAATAAACCAAAAATGATACTCTTCAGGGACAAATAACCCGGTAGATGCTACCAAGAAACTGCTAACGAATGTGGACGTGTGAGAGAAAAAGAGCTTCAAAGCAGCATTTGTGGTGACAAACAGTGACAAATGGTGAAGGACGACTTCAACTAGAGAAAGAAACTGCAACACATTTCAGCGTATTAGCATAGACCAACACAAGACAATGAATCAGGAAAACCTGCCCGGAAAGCGATGCAAGGGCACATGGACTGAAAACAATGAAGGCTCGCCCTGCAGAAACACTGGTGTGTTCAATCGACCAGGTTCAATCTAGTCATCTGGAAAAAAATGTTAGAATACTGACCTTGCACAATCTTCACACTAAAGACCTGCGAGTCAGATAGATTGTCTTCTTTATTCTTATAGCAAATGTACTGAAAAAATAGTCTGAAAATTTAATCTTATATAATTGATGAAAATCACAGCGGATTCTATCTCTAAGAAATTAAAAATACACATTAAGCTATACTTTCATAAACCACTGGTTTATTTTGTCCATTTGTGATAGGCATACAATAACATTATACTAATCCAGAACTCAAATTTAAACATGCAACTTTATGAAACACAGCTGAAAACTAAAATATAAACACCAAAGTCCTTTGAAGAGTCCAAAGAGGTATTGCCAAAGTGTATCATTAAAGCCAATGTAATTGTCTGTTAGGGGAGATGCTCTATGCCTTCTTCTAAAACTGTTTGCACATAGCTACCATATGTTGGATTATCCGGCTCTCCAACTAGTGTCAGCTGAGGAGCAAATTATTGAAAGGACACAGTATATCAGTTCAGGGTGACGCATTAATAGCTGCAGGAAGTGACAGCTGAGAGCAAATGGAAACCATAGAAATGATAAAAATGAAACTCAAGAACAAAAAAACCAGCAATGATCTGAAGTTGCTTAATAAAGGGAAGCAGCTCTGTGCATCTCAATTATTCCAAGAGCATGTTTGAATTATAGTATGCTATCATAACAGATGATTATAATGATGACCCTGAGACAACAAGAAAAAAATAAATTTGGTTCCAGATGCATCATTTAAGATGGCAGAAAAATGTGCAATAAAATTTTAGAAAGATCTTCCACCAAATGATTCTTCAAAGTTTTAATGTTTAAAGTAATAAACCCACACTATTCAAAAAGTTTCGCTCTTAAAAATGACTCATTCTTTGTGGCATTCACAAAATCTCATATTATATTTCTGCAGCCCAGACCTGTCTTTTGAATCCCACACCCAGATTTCAAAAAGTTTGTCAGACATCTCTGTTTATATGCCCCACTGGTTCTTTTCATAACACATCTGAACACGAGTTATGTCCACCCACAAACTTTCTCCTTATGATCAGTTGAGTGCTGCTATCCATGCAGTCATCCAAGTCAGAGCCTTTGAATCTAATCTTGATTTTTCCTTCTGCTTCTGGCTTACATTTACTTAGTTAAACAAACTTTCCATCTAAGCCTAGAAGCCTACTTTATATCTATGTCCCAATCTTCACCTGAGCTTGCACTATTTCTAACACCCCTCTCTCTCACAGCCAACTTCTGTTAGAGTCACGTCAGATCATTTCCTATTTGCCATTTGTGATGGTTTCAGTGTATCTCCTCCAATATTCAGGTGCTGAAATTAATGGGTAATGTGATGATATTAAGAGCTGGGGCCTTTAACAGGTAATTAGGCCATGAAGGCTCCTCTCTCATGAATGGTACTAAGGTCCTTTTGAAGAAGGCTTCATGCAGCATTTGGCTGGCTTGTTGTACCAAATTGCTGTACTGCCATGTGAGGACACAGCATTCTTCTCCTTTGAGGGTGCAGCAATGGGTGTCATTTTGGAAGCAGAGAGCAGCCCTTGCCAGACAGTGGAGCCTACTGAGCCCATAATCTTGAACGTTTCAGCCTCGAGAGCTGTGAGAAATACATTTCTGTTTTATTTAAATAAGTTCCTTAGTTTCAAATATTTCATTAGAATGCTATAAACAGCTCCTAAATTTCTGGAATATACAATATAAAAAATTAAATAACCTTTATAGAATGTCTAATTATTGCAGTGCTTCCATATCGATTACCTATTTTTAAGTAAACATAGCGTATGAACAATGTTTAGAATATGTCACTTTATATATATCTTTATAGAATAGTCTTTTCGCTGGATCATCTCATTAGTTCCTCACAACAACTTCCTCAGAGGCATCCTTATCATCGTTGCCATGGTGAAGAAATCAAGTTTCACCAAGACTCTAGAATTTGCCTGAGTTTACTTCAGTAAGATGTGACAGATGAAAAGCAAGACCTAAGTTTTTTGACTTAGTATTCTTCCCACTTATTCCTCTCTTCTGCTCAGCTTCTCATCCATCAAAATGTTCTTTGAGCGAATATGAAAATCTTAAGGCAGAAGAATGTAAACATTTAGTGAACAGAAACCGCTTTTAATTTTCTTGAAGTAAGGGCAAGCATTGTCCATTCCAACTGTGAAAGGAAGACTATATCAGTTGGGATACTGATAAGAGTTAGATGGTCTACTTAGTGTGTTAAATGAAGAAACCTCAATGAAAGCATTATTCACACAGACAAAAAAATAAATTAAGCCTCCCAGCAAAAGATAGTGAGGTACCCAGGGACTAGCAACAGTGGGAGAATGTTACGCACGTAGGCCTAAAGAGGCAGGGACGAGAATAATGTTACTGGTACTCAGAAAAAGTTGCAGCAAAAGAAAAGGAACCACAACCCAGGAATTGTGCCCATAGAAGAAGAAACACAGTCACTGACAAAACCATGGCCCATCAGGATACAGGAGAGAAAGAAACAATGGTAGCCCTCCCCTTCTTTTCTTCAATGTCTTGAAAGTACCTTCCATTCACAGAACCTAAGTAAAAGTTAGAGAAAAAGTGGAGCCCAAGTAATGTAATTTTTAAGACTAGACTTCTGAGGCAGAGTGCAGGATGAGAAGAACAAAGAATGTAACTGGAGGGAAAATAAAAAAATGAACATCACAGAAACTCCTCTACATGCTAGAGAGAGAAAGCATGCCACTCTCCTATTAGTTCTTGGAACTCTTATGGTAATAAGATATGAGTTATGTTATTCAGTGGCTTTTTATTAAAATTAATTATGTCAAGTGACTCCTGTTTAATGAGGCCACAATTGCGATCATGGGCCTTGGAACCAGCTCAGTTTCCTCCACTAAAGGGCACTATGAATAGGAAAGTTATTTAATTTCTCCAAGCCTCAGTTTCATTACCTGGTAAATGAGGGAAATGATAGCATTCAACTCATAAGACATTCTGAAGAATTAAATGAGATAATGGTGTTAGCATGAAGTATCTGGTGCACATGGTAAGAGTTTGATACACATACATTATTTTAAGTCATATAATAAGGAGTAAAGAATACCAAAAGACCACCATTCCCCCATAGAATATCTGTATTAGGTACAGAGGACATGTGGAAAATCCAAGGAATTGAAGTAGTGTGAGAGCATTATTTTTATGAATTTTTCACTCATTCGATGAAGTTTTTAAACATTTCTTTGCCGTGCCTTTGTCAAGCTGATGTAACCTGTACAGAATAGCATATTCCCAGAAAAAAAGGCTTTTAAATACATAAATAACATTCATAGAATTATACATGAAAACAACTGTAAAAACATTTGCATATTTACATATAAAACCATCAGAAAACTTAAAAAGCAAATTTATGACATAGTAATGTATTTCTTTTTTACTAATACATTACAAAATAAGTGCTAATAGTTATACTAATAACTTACATTATTTTGAAATAATACAAGACAACATTTCTAGATATAAGCAATATCTATCATTTGCAAATAGAATATCTGTTATTTCTATTGCTGACACCTATATGGCTAGTACTGCTGGAATTTGCCACTTTAATTTGCAATTGAGAGAACTAATGATCAGTTAGTAGAGGTTAATGAAAAAAGATAAATGTTTTCATATCACAGTTCACAGATCACATTGGTTTATACCCACAAAGCATTTGGGGTGTATATGTTTTGTAGTCTCACATGATGTCTGGGAAATAATATTGACTCAATAAATGTTTGCTAAACTGAAGTAAATATAAACAAAATAACTATACATACATACTTATAAAAATAAAGTATTAAAAATAATTACTTGCATATAGTGAATTACTCTTAGTAAACCAATAAGATTCTACTCATGCAGGTAAGATTTCATTAGATCCCACCTGTAAACAAAAATAGACACAACATGTCTCATGTATACAAGAGAACCAGTTCCTTGCATTATCCTGTAATCACAAGGCTTTAAGAGAAGACATAAAGAAAAGACTATGCACTATTCACAATAGCAAAGACTTGGAATCAACCCAAATGTCCACCAGTGACAGACTGGATTAAGAAAATGTGGCACATATACACCATGGAATACTATGCAGCCATAAAAAAGGATGAATTTGTGTCCTTTGTAGGGACATGGATGCAGCTGGAAACCATCATTCTTAGCAAACTATCACAAGAACAGAAAACTAAACACCGCATGTTCTCACTCATAGGTGGGAACTGAACAATGAGATCACTTGGACTCGGGAAGGGGAGCATCACACACCGGGGCCTATCATGGGGAGGGGGGAGGGGGGAGGGATTGCATTGGGAGTTATACCTGATGTAAATGACAAGTTGATGGGTGCTGACGAGTTGATGGGTGCAGCACACCAACATGGCACAAGTATACATATGTAACAAACCTGCATGTTATGCACATGTACCCTAGAACTTACAGTATAATAATAATAAAAAAAAATTCACCTCTAAAAACAAAAAACAAAAAGAAAAGACCATGGAGAATGTTAAGGAATAGATATTTAAAATCTGACAGTAAAGGATAAGATAAATCAGGAATAATCATTTTATACATAAAATTTCTTTTCTGAAGAAGAAAAAAATTCTCATAAATCAGTAACTGACCCCAATCAACACATAAGAAAAGAAGATCAACAAATCACAAAAGATGTAGAACCCCTGGTAACCAGTCCATGTGAACGTGCTCATTCTCCCTGAGAAGCAAAGTACATAGGGGGACTTGAAAAATCACCACACACTCCTACTACCTATCAAGTTGTCAAAAAATGCTGGGAAGGTTGTGATGAAATGGGAACTTTTCATACATTGCTTGAATATGAGAAAGTAACTTGGATCAACCATCAGGAAAATAATTTGGCAAAAGGCATCAAAGCCTTAAAACATTACTGCTGAGCTTAATACAATACCTAATTTAATGTACAACAACCCTATGAAACAGATCTGAATGTCCTCATTTCATAAAATAAGAACCAAAGGATCTGTGAGGCTGTTTCCTCCTAGCCATAGAGCTAGCGAGACGGAGCAACAAGATTCCAATCCAGGTCTCTCTAGCACCAGAGCCTGTGCTTTGTCCACCACACTCCATCACCTAAGCTTTGGGCAAGCAATTAGATCTTTGCTAATATGACCTAATACAGTAATTTCAATACAAACAGGCTACACACATCACGACATTTATTGAAACATTGTGAATAATATCAAGATAAACTCAAAGCCCAATAATAGAGGAAAGGTTAAGGGAATTATTAGAAATTACTTTTCTAATTAGTTTACAGCTATTTAAAATTCTATTGCTAACTGCGGATAATAAAATGGAGAAATATGTGTGGTACCTTCGACAACAAATGAGAGTATAAAATAGTATTATTACAATTATGAAAAGTTTTAAAAAATAATTATACAAACAAAAATGACTCAAAATACATATAAATGTTAAGTGACTCTGAGTGGTAGACTTTGAGTAATTTTTTCTCTCTTCTTTCTAATTTACTGGATTTCTACATTTTCTATAATCGGTATTCATAACATTTGTGATGAAGGCAATATACATTTATTTTTAAAGCTGAAAACAGGAGATAAATGATATAAAGAATATATTTAGATTATACAAGAGCCTAGATTTCTCATAATTAGTCATAATATGCTCTGTCAAACCTAACACTTCATCTCCAACAATTAATGTTTTAATGTGTTTTGAGAGGCATTGCCATCTCTGTTGATATTACCTTGAAAGATCAATATTGATGGTCATTATATGCAAAACAGGGCACCAACACAGAGTTCAAAATTCTGTTTGTCCCTGGACTTTGCCATTTTAATTAGTTTTGTGATTTGGGGGAAAGTCCTAACCCCTCTGAACCTTATTTACAAAAGATTATCATCATTAAATTATTATTATTTAAAATGGTTACCATGAGTTGGTTGAATATGCCATTCTAGAATGACATTAATCATTAAGGGTGGAGGTTATCCCATACAGATAGTCAACTCAATGTGTATATTGACACCCAACTCTTTAAAAAAATTATACTTTGCTGGCAGAAGAGAGAAATACTAATAGTATACAATTAATTATATGGGAATTAAAGTTTAGGATGGAAAGATGGTCAAAAGAGAAAAACTAGCATTCCAGTCAGAGGGTAATACAGTTTCTGTGACCAAGCATGAAGGCTGGATGTGTGTTTCACAGCAGCCAATGCAAAGTGGTTCCATTAAGTGGGCAACCGTGGTGATCAGATAGAAGGAAGCAGGCCAGTGCCTTCAGGTACACAACAGATTTACTAGGAACAAACTCTGTGTGTGACTCTGTATGTGTGTGTTTGTGTGTGTGTGTGTGTGTGTGTGTGTGTGTGTGCGGTGGGGAATAATATGAAAAGAATCAAACAATATAATGGGTGATGTTCACCAGTAATTTTTCACAGCAAATGAAGAAGGAAATTTCACAGGGCTAGTTTTTGCAGTGACTTTTGTGAAAAGTCAAACATTTAACATAAATCCGGAAGCCAGTGAAGGCAATCCCATAAGGCTTCAGGTGATGCCAGTCAAGACTGTGGTACTCCAGTTATTCTCTTTTGCCCTCCTTTCTCTCATTTATTCCTGTTTCTTCCTTTCCTTATTTCTTATTTTCCCTTTAAATCCATTTGGAGGCTGCAACAGAAAATACCTAAGAATGTGAACTCCTGGATCAGACTACTTGGTTTAAATTCATATTCACATAGATACTAGTGATTGACCCTGGACATGTTATTTAATATCTCTGTATCTCTGTTTCTTCATCCATGAAATGGGGTTAATCATACATACCTTACGGGATTTGCGTGAAGGTTAAATCATAGAATGCATATCAAGTGCATAAAACAGTGCCTAGCACACAATAAGTAACCCGTAAAGGTTAGTTAGAATAATACAATAATAACAACAATAATAAAGTAAACATTTCATTCATTCATTCATTCGGCAATTATTTTTGAGTTCTACTATGTAGCAGCCAATATGCTACCTGTTAGGTGTTCAAAAATACATGTGTTATAGTCTTATGTGTTTAGATGTCTGTCTCTATTTTATGAGTTTTTTGGGGGTAATAGCAAAGACAAACATCTAAACAGTTAATACTAAAATAAATTAACATTGTGGATGATTATAAAAGAGAACACTCAATCTTGTTTGGTAGAAAGGAGAGTAGGAATCAAGGAAAGCTTCCTGGAGGAGGTGATTTCTGAGGCAAATCTAAGGAGCAAACACTAGCATGTAATGCTTTACCCTGTGCTGGATACGTGCATAACTTAATTCATCTAGTTCTTTCAACAATACTGTCATGTACTTTTATGGCTATTTTACAAATAGCAAAGCTGAGGCATGGGGAAATTAAATAACTTGCCCAAAGGCACATAGCTAGAAAGTGGCAGAGAGCTACATGGCTATATTCTTAATCACATAATTGTATCTCCAGTGTCTTAAATCTTAAAGGACATGTGGCAGTTACTCAGGCAAAGTGAGGCATGTTTCTGCACAGAGAGGATAGCATAGGCACAAAACAAAGATGTGGGGGACAGCATGGTGTTGGGGAAGATGTCAGCATTTCTCGGCAGCAGTGCAACACAGTGTAGTAGGAGGAGGTGATAAGTGTGGAGGGGCACGGAACGGTGAGATCCCAAAATATTTTGTATGCCATGCTGATGAACTTGGACTTTGTCCTGTTGGACTCAAAAATAATCATATGTGGGTTTGAAACACATTATCTGAGCAATAATTTTGTTGTATTTGACCCTGAGCATGTGACTAAGGATCTCTGATTTCATTAGGGGGGAATAGGACAAGTGAAATATACATTACAGAGAAGGCAGTGATGTGTGTGTAAAGTGCATGATACCTAGCAGACATTCCACAAAGGTCATTATTCTTGCAAAACACATTACAGGCAGCCTGAGTGGAGACATAAAGGATGCATGTGTGCCCAAGATTAAACCAGCGCCAAATGCAATGCACAGGACCTACATCCCACATAGGATTAGGGCCTGCCCTGAGCACGTAAACATTTCACAAAGTTAAAATCTACCCTTGAACTTTCTTTAGGAAGTGGCTGATATATATCATCTCTTAGCAAGACAAACATTTAAATATTGAAGTATATTACTATTGTTTCTATTGATGAAGGAGATGTATCTATCTTTGTCTACATATCTGCATGTCTCTCTTTAGGTCTATTTCCACTAAAGGAGCATAGCTGAATTCCCATGTTACATGAAAATATAATCTAAGTTCTTCTTAAATAGGCAAGGGAGCGGGGACCAAACCATTATGCGGTTTTCTCATTAAGAAAAAACAAAAACAAAAAAAAACAGTCGTTAACTGAGTCAAAATATAAACCTGTGTGTGTGTGTGTGTGTGTGTGTGTGTGTGTGTGTGTGTGTGTATAATTACATATTTAAGTGAACTATTAGAAAATTACTTTTTTTTTGTACTCTCATAAATTCCTGGGATTCACCTATGGTACAAAAGACAAAACAGACTGAGGAAGGGAAGTGACTTGTTGAAAGGAGCACAGTGGTAGTCTCAGAGTAAAACCAAAAATCCTGCTCTGAAACTTTAGGCTTTACTCTCCTCTGGCCCCAGCTACACTTTTCCCCACTGCTTCACAGTAGAAAGAGGCATTGGTACTGAGGGACTGGGCATCTTACCAGAAATCTTCTGAGAGTATTGACAGGGATGAGTCATGAAGACTACAGAGCTAATAAAGCAAGCAAGAAAAAAGAAAGAAACATGGATACAAGGACTCAATAGACTAAGATTTACCCCAGAACAAAAGCCTTCATCAGGAAGAAATAAAAGGACTCTAAATTCAAGAACCAAACACAGCAAATAGCTAGAAGCCACCACTACACTATTTCTTATAACAAAACTGGACTGATGAAAACAGAGACAAGAGATATATATATATACATGTGTGTGTGTGTATATATATCTTGTTATATATATGTAGGATGTATATATACACATATATATGTATATACGTGTGTGTGTGTGTGTATATATATATATATATATAAAGATAGACCCTTTCAAGCAGACTGTCATAAATGAAAGCAGGTAGGTTGAACAATGTGGAGACAGGAAATGTTCTACAAACCGCTATCTGTCCAAAGGAAGTCCTCAAAACAAATGAACCCTTTGAAACATTCTAAGTCTTCAAAACTGAACAGATCTGTACACAGAGAATGGAGGTGAAGAGATACCCTTTTAAAAGGTTATTTCAGGAAGAAAGGAAGTTTTGAAATGTTCCTTATATAATATTCATAATGAGGCTGATAGTGGGAAAGTGAGGAGTTTGAGATAGGCTTAAACATTCACACAGATCACAAAGCATACAAAGTTGTCTCTAGAGGAAAAAAGTAGCAATTACACATATTGGGCAACCACCTTTTGCTGTGATACTGCCTTTGGGACAGTGGGTGCGGGCCTCAGTGTCATCTTGGTGGCCCTGTTGACATGCTCCTGGCAAGCAGCAGAAGCGGGATTTAAAATTAGTCTAAATCCTTCAAATATTTCTTCCACATGATACTGTGAAACAAGCAAATGGCTTTGGAGAAAACGAGACAGCTTATATAGGAAGCTGGGGAAACAAATGTGTCAGAAGAGAAACAAAAATTAATAAATAAACAAAACCTCTTATCTGAAAATAAAAGAGCAAGGTTGAAATATCATATAGAGAAAAATGGTCTTTGTCCTGGTAAAACGAATTATTCTTACTATTTAAAATACATGTAGAATTTTTCAGGCTCAAAATGCTTGTCCTAAGTCCTGGTTCTCTAAAAATAATTCATTCCCACAGTGTCAGCTTTAGAAAGCCACATACCACACCAAATTTCAGTAGCTTATAATAATATTTACTTCTCACCCAGTTTACATGTTGGTGGCTATGGGTCCGCTACTGTGCCTCTGTGGCCTATGTTCTTGGGTTCTATTGTCCAGGTGGATAATCAGGCCCTTGTTGAAACATACATTTCTTATGGCAAAGGGAAAAGAGTAAGAAAGAGAATTGGAGGAAACTTATGATATCTCTGAAACTTCTGCTAGGATGTGGCCTAAACTAAGCTTGCACATACAGATTGGCCAAAACACATCCCATGATCAATCCCAAAGGTAGTAGGGCAGGATGTACACTTTCCCACAGAAACAGCAATGCTGAGGATGTATAATCACTTTGTAGGGAGGGGAGAAGGACATCACTGGGAGCAATAACACAATCTGTTGCAGTCTACTGACACAGTCACAAATACCAGTACCCTTAAAGGAAGCAAAATTCACTCAACCTCTATCCATGGAATACTCTCTAAAAGTCACCAATTGGGTGAAATTGGGATGAATTCTTGGATCTCTTGATTTATAACATGAATAGCTGTGGCTCCATGATATGGTTTCATGTGTCCCCACCCAAATCTTATCTTGAATTGTAGTTCCCGTAATCCCCATGTATCGTGAGAGGGACACAGTGGGAGGTAACTGAATCATGGAGGAGGTTACTCGCCCCCATGCTGTTTTCGTGATGGTAAGTGAGTTCTCACAAGATCTGATAGTTTTATAAGGGGCTTTTCCTTCTTTGCTCGGCACTTCTCTCTCCTGCCACCTTGTAAAAAAGGATGTGTTTGCCTCCCCTTCCCCCATGATTGTAAGTTTCCTGAGGCCTCCCCAACCATGCAGGACTGTGAGTCAATTAAATCTCTTTTCTTTATAAATTACTGTCTAGGGTATTTCTTCATAGCAGTGTGAGAACAAACTAACACAGTCCACTTAATTCAGTGTTCTGTGAACTAAAAACAAAAAACAAACAGATCGTTTACCATACACCTGATGCATATTTGCCAAAAAGACCATAAACAAAAATTACTTCCTTTTGGAAACGGGAAAACCTTGAGCCACACATTACACTGGTCCAAAGCAATTCTGAAGTCTGGGAGGTACTTCTTGTTGCATTATCCTCCCTGGGCATAGCTGAATAAGAATCCACCCTCAACCCTCACTCCACCCTGTAGAGAAGCATGCACTGAAAGGTCATTTTACATTTTGAACAGCAACAATCTGTTCAAAGACTGCATTCAAGCTGCCAGTGCTTTTGACAATGCAACTCCCTGAAAAGCTTTGCTCCTGTTGGTTTTGTTTCTTTGTTTGACTCCAACCATCTTCATATGTCAATAACCACACTTCTCATTCTATTCCAGGCCTTCCTCTCTCTAGAGAGCTAATCAAGTCTCCATGGGATGATGCCCTTAGTTTCTTTCTTCCTGAGTCACTTTGTGCCTTGAAAAGACTTGCTCACTTACCTCTTAACTGATTCAGAGGTTTTAACAGAAGCATAGCAGCCATACTCTTGATTCAATCTTTGCTCCGGGAAGGGCTTTTAATTTGCCTTTGTTGTTCAAATCATTTTTCAACTTTACCTTGTACTGGTTGAAAGTGAGAGACAGTTGCATCCTTTAGTTCCTAAAATCTACTTTTTCCTTTCACTGCTGTTGCAAACAGATAATCGTTTTCTGAACTCATCTCTTTCTGGTAATATCTTGTCAAATCCAGTTAATTACAACCAAAGGAAACTTGTGTATATTTAAGCATATCATATAGCAATTCTCTTCCCTCGGCCTTCCAAGGCTTAAATATGTATATTCAAGCGTATTTTCTAAAAGTCACAGAGTCATTGGGCAGATGACTTGCCTACCACATTTTAACAAATGACAGTTATACTAAATGTCTTGCCTCTTCACAAGACAAGACAAAAGCTACCATTTTTTCTAGCCTCCAATAACAATCTCCTGGCCTTCTGCCGCCCAGCCTTAAAGTCAATGACACATAATTAAAGTTGTTACTGTTGATGTTGACACAACAGCACTTTACCCCCAGTACTAATTTATTCATCAGCTTTGGTGCAGTAAGAAAGCTCCAAAGTTGTCATGCCTTAATACAATGACAACTGAGCACGATGGCATAGCCAAGTTGACACATAAAATTAACCAACACATACAATATGGTATGTATATATGTGTATGTGTGTGTGGGGGGGTGTATGTTATGATGGGAATTTACATCATAATAATAGTAGGTAGTGATATATACCATAAAAGAAAATGACAGGGTAAGGGTTAGAGGGTGATGGTGGGCTAAGCATATTAGTTTTTAGGTTGGGTTATTGGAGAGAGTAACATTTGAGCAGATATAGGAATGAAGTGAGGGAAACATTTTACTCTTCTTCCCTTTTGTCATCATCACCAAGAATATATAAGTGATGTAATTTGTCTGTTCTTTGGTATAAAATATGACATCTATCTAGGAAGCTAAGGCAAGCTAAGAAGGACAGAAATCCAATATCTGAAATAAAGGCTGCTGTAAAGGTTAGTATGTAACAAATTATACCAAAACTTAGGGTCTTAAAAAAGAACAAATATTTACCATTTCTCATAATTCTATGGGTTGGTTGGATGGATCTTCTGGTCTGGGACAGCTGGGCTGGACCTGGCTGATCGAGGATGGGCTCTCTCACAGATCTGTGCTCTTGGTATATAAGTTAATATATAAATATAGTAATAATATAAAATGTTGAGAAACTCAGTCCAATTGAACAGGCAGATAATGTCATACAATACCCAGCAATATGAGATGGAAGCCCTCTCATTATTACAAACACAGTGGCTGAGGCCAATGAACTTTTTGAAAGTCCAAGAAAATATCTGAGTTGTGATTTAAAAAGAATCTAATTGCTGCTTTCAAATGTTAAATCAAAGCTCCTAAGTCAAAATTTACAAAGGTTCAATCAGATATCTATAAATATGTTATGTCAATTTCATTCACTGTCAAATTCAACACTCGAAAACTGATACATTATATATACTAAAACATACATATTTTATGTTTATAAGTTAAACATAAATTTTTCATCATTGTTTATTATCTGCATTTCCCACATGATTAGAAGTCCACTGATGGCAGGTGCTATGTCCTATACTTTATGAAAATGATAAGCACCTATTAGGTATTCAATAGTAATTTTTAAATGAATGAATATGTTCATATAAAGTACATATCAGGGCTGGACATGGTGGCTCACACCTGTAATCCTAGCTTTCTGGGAGGCCAAGATGGGTAGATCACCTGAGGTCAGGTGTTCAAGACCAGCCTGGCCAACATAGTAAAACCCTGTCTCTACTAAAAATACAAAAATTAGCTAGGCATGGTGGTAGATGGTTGTAATCCCAGCTACTTGGAACGCTGAGGGAAGATAATTGCTTGAACCCAGGAAGTAGAGGTTGCGGTGAGCCAAGATCACACCACTGAACTCCATCCTGGGTGGCAGAGTGATACTCTGTCTCAAAAAATAAATAAATAAATAAAAATGTTAAAAAGCACCTATCAATACAATTCTATAATGTACATGTCCTCAATTCCTTTTATACTTGTGCAGGTTTATCATCATGGCAATAAACGTGAAGCTGATTTATTGCTATTCACCACGAGAAACAAAGGGGAAGTAGCAAGACATCTCTGAAACTAGAGAGAGTTGCTAAGAAAATAGAATTGAAAAGGAAACATAACTTACAAACAACATAGGTAAAGTATCTTTTTCTTAAAATGGGATGCATTTACATGCAAATGTTTATTATTAAGAAACACATTATTGTTTTACTGAGTGTTAAAGCCGAGTCTCTTTCCTAGATCTTATTTGTATGCATCATTTTAAAGCAAGCCTAGCACATTGTCCTGGCACACAGGAGTTGTTCAATTTGGCGCATCAACTGGAGCTTGGTGAAATACAGCAGCACTTAGAAGTTTCTGCAAAAAAAAAGGATGGAGAAATATTTCTCCATCCCTTTTATACACACACACCATCACATTCTAAGTATATATAAGTCACAGTTAGAAACGTATCACATACTTAGAATGTGATACGCTTATAGAGACACACAAAGCTTTCTATGTCTCTCCACAGCATATAAAGCATAGACTCTAAGCATTTGATATGCTTCAATCTGTGAGGGAAACACAGTTCTGGGAGTTTTTAAAAATGGTGTTTATAAAATTGCATGAGTTCAGTAATTTTCCCAAAAGCCGAAGCCCTGGAGCCTGGGTGGTTTTCCTAATAAATTACCAGTCCGTCACTTGCATAAGAATATGTTTGTTTATTCACAAGCGTGTTTTGCAAATTATCTCTCTAGACAGGAATACATAAATGGAGAGCTTCCTCTATTCTGAAGGATGAAAAAATTTAAGTAAGATTTGGAAAAATAGAAGAAGTCAAGGAACTCGAGGCAACAGACACCCAGAGAGTTTTCATGGGTTAATATTAGTATTAGGAAAGAATCTGAGTACAAATCTACAGAACTTTTCATATGACTGTCACATGGTGAAGACTCCGTGAATCCTATTTGAGGACATCCTCTAGGATACCATGAGCCCCAGGTTGAGTCATTGAGGCCGGGCGCGGTGGCTCAAGCCTGTAATCCCAGCACTTTGGGAGGCCGAGACCGGTGGATCACGAAGTCAGGAGATCGAGACCATCCTGGCTAACATGGTGAAACCCCGTCTCTACTAAAAAAAAGTACAAAAAACTAGCCGGGCGAGGTGGCGGGCGCCTGTAGTCTCAGCTACTGGGGAGGCTGAGGCAGGAGAATGGCATAAACCCCGGAGGCAGAGCTTGCAGTGAGCTGAGATCCGGCCACTGCACTCCAGCCTGGGTGACAGAGCGAGACTCCGTTTCAAAAAAAAAAAAAGAGTCATTGAATTGGGGTCCCTAAGTTCCATCCATTCCATGAAGGCATAAACATTTTTGGCTATCTTTTTTTTTTTTTTTTTTTTTTTCAGTTTCCTCTTTCTCTGTTAACCTGAGTTATGTCAGTACACAGTTCTGTGATTCCTTATCTTTTTATGCCACAGTGTTTCTCTAAGGAATTATACTAATCCCATGTTTCCAATGTCGGCTTTTCCCAAATTTTTATCTCCAATCTAGACTTTTTTTCTAACCTCCATTGCCTGCATGACATATACACTTGAGAAAAAAAACCTCACAATAATCTCAAACTTTAGATGTCTCCCCAAGATATATTCCTCTTACCTCTTATTAAATAAAACATTTCTTTTTACTCAGATGTTCATATAAATCCAGGAGTTGTCCTTGATACCTTCCTCTCCTCCAATATTTCTCTACCAATAACAGAAGGTTTTATTGGCTCTATCTTCACTTGTGACTCAAGTCTGCCAACATCTCTCTACCTCTAAGATCACTCTCTTGGTCCAAGCCATCTCTTTCCTAGAGTACTGTGATTGCTTCCTCAGTGATATCTCATTTCCTCTCTAGTCTCCCTCCATTCCATCTTCACAAAGCTGCTACAAGGCTCCCTGAAAAATCCAAAATAGGTGACATAACTCCTATATATGTGCATAAATTCATTCAATATTTACTCATAAACCTTAGAATCCAATCCCAAAGCTTTAACACGACACTCAGATCCCAAGCATTTTCCCTCCCCTCCCTCTTCAATTCATGCCACAGTCCCTATCTCTGGTCTACACAGAATACCTTGCCTTCCTTCAATTCCTTGAAGACGCTATGTTTTTTCCGGCCACAGAACATTTACACACGCTTTTCCCTATGTTGGGAATGTTCTTATCTCTACCATTCAATGAGTGAATTCTTAGTTGTCAAAGGACAACTGAGCTTAAATGATACTTTCTCAGGGACATCTTTTTTGATTCCTCAATAAAAATAAAAGCCCCTTGGAATGATATCTCAAGGTTTGATATATTTCCTGCAGCACACTGCTCACAATTTGTAATTACATAACATGTGATTATCTGTTTAATTTTTGACTACTTACCTCACTAGATTGTAAACTAGAGAAGGGCAAAAATAATTATTCTTTGAATAAGGTATGCCACTGCATTTCACACATCTAATGCTTAATGGTGTACATTTCATGTCCCAATATATGTTTTAGTAGTTAAGTTGTGGCTAAGAATATGTTTATAGACTTATTTATAAATCCACCAATATTTATTGAGTGTCTACTATGTACTAGGTGCTGGGGATACAGTGGTGCCTAAGTCAGACCCATCTCCTGTGCGTATAGATCTTGAGGGTTCTACACATGTATGGTCAAATGTCTATAGGAAATTGTCCAAAGCCTCAACTCTCAAATATCTTTAATACATTTATGCATCTAATTTCCACCTTGAAAATAACAATAATGCATAGTAGAAATACCAAGTGAAAGTAGAAATTATACCTTAATTCTAGCTACCTTCTCATTCATTCACTCTCTGCCTATGCTAGCAAATTAAAAAAAAAAAAAAAAAAAGACAGAGGAGGGAGAGAAGCCATTGACTTGCATCTCAAATTTCTTTTGTTCATTTGTGTCAGAACCTTAATGTTACAAAACCTTTGCTTTTTGCACTTAATGGATATGAGTGTTCTGATAAATGTAATAAAAACAGTCAATAACATGCCAAAGCCTGCCCATAATGTACTAACTTGAGGTGCTGGAAAATAAGGGACCCTGCTTGCTAACTCTTAAGTAATATACTCTAGGCAAGTCTGAACATCATTCTATTACTGATTATAAAAATTTAGATGTTCAATTCTCAATATTATTAGCGGAAGTTATCACTCAACTGCCCACAACCTATTCTATATACCAAAATGTATGCTGAATTCTCTACTCCCCTCAAATTCTCACCTGATCCTTTCAGAGGGTTAGTATACAACCTCAGAAATATTTTTAGCATGGTTCAATTAAAATGAATTTAAGTTTGCAAAGCCCACTGCATGTTAGCAGACAAATGTATACAAGTGAACCACATACAAACTGTAAACATCATACTTAAATGATAGAGAAAAAAGTAGTACCTCAATTAGTCTCTATGCCAAACAACCTGCAATTACTTTTCATTGCCAAAAATTATGTCAAAGTATGAGCTCTATCATTAAGATTTCATTAATAGCAGGGGATATTTGACAAATTTTTATGTAACTCCATATAAAGTAGCCACCTAATGGTAAAATCTAATGGTTAGTAAACTAACCACTTAATAGTAAAAGCTTTCCTACTTCACTAGTTGCTGAAAGGCTTACAGTGTGGTGATACAGAATCACTTTGCAATAAGGCAAGTCAGTTTGATAATGCTTATGTTATTTGTCAGTTTCACATGGTACCTAGAAAAGTATTTCTTGGAAATGTTTTCACAGTATGAAGATGACAGTATGAAGATGACAAGATGGAAAGAATATATCATTCACCAAGCACAACACACCAACGTATGCCTTCACATATCGAGTGAATAATATGTTAAAAGACAATTCATTCCAATCTATAGACTTCACCACCTGATACAAAGTGCCAAATCAGTGATCAGAAAACTGTTTTAATTGACGTTGTGCAAATTATCTATACAGCACAAGCAGCAAATGAAGATTTCTTGAATAAATGGAAAATGAACTTTTCAGGCTCTAGATCTGGAACTCACAATCGGGAACCTCTGAGTTCTAATAGACACAAATAGACTAAACTGTCTAGCTTCAGTGAATTTTTTTCAAACAGGATATATATGTCTCTGTCTATATCTATGTCTACATGTCTACATCCACTTCTAAGGCATCTATATTCATTTACATATGTATGTAGATATATACAACAACTTCTATGTTTCAGGTAATCGTACCGGGTAATAATCTAAAATGTTGAGAAACTCAATCTAGTTGAACAGGCAGATAATGTTATACAATACCTAGCAATATGACAGACAGGAAGCTCTCTCATTATTACAAACACAGTAGCTGAGACCAGTGAACATTTTGAAAGCCCAAGAAAATACCTGAGTTGTAACAAAAAGAAATCTAATTGCTGGCTGTAAAATATTAAATCAAAACTGCTAAGTCAAAATTTACAAAGGTTCAATTAGATGTCTATAAACATATTATGTCAATTTCATTCATTGTCAAATTCAACACTCATAAACATTTCATTACACTTCAAAACAATGTGAAGGATAGATTCTCTTAGTTTACAAAAATTATTGAGTATGCACAATGACGGCTGAGAAATCATAACAGCTTTAAATAAGTTATATGCAGCCAATTTTGAAGTCCATTATAAAAACGTCCACAAAAATCTTAAAAGGAAAATATGTTTATTGGGGGATTTGGATGCATTTTTATATATTTGATATAATATGAGGTGGGGTCTCCAAAAGAAAGAGTGTCAAGAGTTTATATTAGTCTTAAAATCACCTGGATGTGCCAAGGTGGGAAATGCTACCCTATGTAGAAGTGGCTTCTTTGGAGATGTAAAGTTTGAAATATGCTTAAGAGTTTGTAAGTCAATGGGACAGAAAATACACACATGTGCAAAGACACAGTCATAGTGGAACACAACATTTTGGGGCACTGGTGGAGCCTTCATCAGGGCTGGAGGGTCAGGTGTGCTTCCTGGAAAGCAGGTAGAGTGTTTGGAGAAATATTAAGGTCAAATAGGGAGCAACTCAGAAGAAAAGAAACCAATGATGGTTTCTAAACAGGAAAATGACATTATCAGATACACGTTTTCGGAAGATACTTTCGCGACACCAAAAGTGAGCTGGGAGTGAGCTGTCATAGCAGGGATACCCATTTAGTGGGCATTGAAATACAAGATAGGTAACAGGTGATGAGAATCAAAGCTTTGGTTGGAAATGTCCAATTCAAGAGACATTTCAGTTTGTGAAAGTGATTCTTGGTGATAAAAGAGTTTCCTGTCTTTGAGAGCAATTCAGAGAAGGAAGTGTTGAGTAGGACTAGTTTCTCTGAGGTGCAAGTTATTTTATTAAGAAGGAAACTACAGTGGATAAGTCCAAGTTAAAGTAAATACTAATACATTCTTTGTCTTTTAAAAATGCAATGTGGGCCGGGTACAGTGAGTCAGTGAGCGGTTCATGCCTGTAATCCCAGCACTTTGGGAGGCCGAGGCAGGCAAATCGCCTGAGGTCAGGAGTTCAAGACCCGCATGGCCAACATGGTGAAACCCCATCTCTACTAAAAATACAAAATTTAGCTGGGTGTGGTGGCACACGCCTGTAGTCCCAGCTACTCGGGAAGCTGAGACAGGAGAATCACTTGAACCCATGAGACGGAGGTTGCAGTGAGACAAGATCATACCGCTACATTCCATCCTGGGCGATAGAGCAAGACTCTGTCTAAAAAAAAAAAAAAAAAACAAACAAAAAAAAAACAAACAAAAAAAAACAGTGCAATGTGATTCTTTTTTATTGAATCCAATATAAACTTAAGTGTCCCCTGTGTAAACAACATTATTACTTTGCTATGATTTTGGAGGGGATAAGCAGGAGGCTACCATCTGGGTTTGGAACATGGCTCTGGATTCTGGACTACACCTTTACCTGTTCATTGTAATTGGACTGACTCTTTTTTTATTCAGCCAGTCTACTTGCCATCCCAAAACAATGCTCTCACTGTGAACCTAGATTGGTACCTTCTCTACTCTCCCCTCCTCTTCCCTCTCGTTTTAGCCCTTCCTTTCAAGCACCTATGTTGGACCAATCTGTATCAGGCCAGCTTACCTGCCCTACAACACATCAATATCCTCTACCTCTCCCTAGTCTTTGATCTTGCTTTTCCTTCTAACCTTCTGCTGACTACTTTGTTTGCTCAATTTGCACCTCTATGTCTTTTTTTTATTCTTAAAGTCTAATCTTTCAAAGTCGTATTATAAATTGTCCCAATTCTATTGTTTATAACCTAGTAATATCTTAATATATTTATAAGATCATGACCACCCCTGCAATTCATTACTTTCTATTCCTAGAGATGATGATAATATAACAAGGGAAATGTGATTTATGTATCATCAAGTATCCAAGAACCTGCTTATCCTAAGAGAGGTGGTAAAGAAAGATTTTATTATTGCCTTCTGAAAAACAGAGTGACTGCGCCAGAGAAAGATCATCCGGACATGGTTACCCACTATTCACTTTCCATACCAAAACTAACTTTATGCTTCAAATACATTTTCATACTCTCCCCATAATCTTTTATTTTTTCTTCAATAATTCCTTACCTCAACAAAAACCTTGCATGATTCTCATAAAGGTGTTTGTCTTATAAACTGATGTTTAACTCTGCCCTTTAGATAGTTTTTTCTGTTTAAGCTGTATCCCCTGAAGATCATTGTTCTAACAGTCTCCATCATGCTAGAGGGGCAAGAAAAGGAGAAAGAAAATAACTGGCTTTCTTCTCTTCTCCTTACTATTCCTGCTACTGTCACTGCTTTTTCAATTATGGGTTTTCTAATTGTTAATTGTGCTAATACAACACAAAATGGAAAGAAATGTAGAAAAGCAGAGGATGGACCTGTAGGAAGCTTTCTCATTAGCCACTGAGTCAAAATTTCCTTATTTTTGTTGTTCTCAGGTTAGCTAAGGATTAAAAAACATGATATAAATGATTAATTGATGGGTGCTGACGAGTTGATGGGTGCAGCACACCAACATGGCACAAGTATACATATGTAACAAACCTGCACATTATGCACATGTACCCTAGAACTTAAAGTATAATAAAAATAAATATAATAATAATAATAATAATAATGGCCATGTGCAGTGGCTCATGCCTGTACTCTCAGCACTTTGGGAGACCAACGCGGGCGGATGACCTGAGGTCAGGAGTTTGAGACCATCCTGGCCAATATGGCGAAACACCGTCTCTACTGAAAATACAAAAATTAGCCAGGCATGGCACCAGCTACCCAGGAGGCTGAGGCAGGAGAATCGCTTGAACTCAGAGGCAAAGGATGCAGTGAGCCAAGACGGTGCCACCGTACTCCAGCCCAGTGATACAGCAAGACTCCATCTCAAAAACCAACCAACCAAGCAAACAAAAATAATAACATATATCAATACATTAATAGCATAGTAGGTACTCAGCGAATTTTAAGGTCCCCCCACTCTGACTTTGGTACACTCCCATAAAAGATTCAGTTCAATTATTTTTCTACAATCCCAAATTGTGTGATGTTGCAATTGTGTGTCAGCCATTCAGAAACAATGTTTTTTTTTAATTTTTCATTTGTATATCAGTCCTCTATTAATTATATTCATTGGAATGATCTTTATTTGAACATCTTTTCATCACAACCTTCAGCTTGCTGAATATTTCTACATAACTGGGATCTATAGGCTTCATTTGACTTTCTTTGTTGAATTACCAGCAAAACTACAGAACTGCTTTTGTGCAGTTTATTTGAGTTTTGAAGGCAGGTAATTTACTAATCCTCCTTTCAGATGCTGCCTTTGTTCTTCCCTGAGATGTGTATTGACTGAATGTTTCAAGGGCTTCATTGTTTAAAGTCAATGAGGAAATGAAATTCCCTTTGATAAACTAAACTTGTTGACCTAGCCCTTTACAGAAAATTTGTAAAAATCAATGTATAAATATATGTTGTTGGAAATGATTGTACCTCTTGGTGAAACAAGTAGCTGCCTGTCTTTATAAGGTCTAATATCTTAATATGAGAGCATAATTTTCTCTCTAATGAAACTTTAACCATCCAAAGATGCTAGCAATGATGCAAGGAGTAGCAAGTTGAATAAAAACATTAATAATACATCTCTACAAATCTTCATCCTCACAGACTCTCCCTATGCTGATTCTACACTTATGTGAACAATTCGTTTCCTTGGTATTATTTCTAAACCTTTTGCAATACATCCTCTCCCTCAGTGACCTATTTCTGAGAACCAAATGCATGGCCAGCTGCTCCCCTATTGTCTTATTCCCCACTTTTCACAAACTTTCACTGAAGGAGACACTTCCTAGAGAAATGAGGAAGAACATTGCCCAAGAAGTAGAAGAGAGTAGATTCTGCGACTACATTTCACCATTTCTGCTCATTTTTAGCAAATCACTGATACTCTCTGAACATCATGTAAAGCATCTGTAAAGCAGAAATTGTAATATCTTTCTAAAAAATTAAATGGCCCCTGAGTTCTCTTTCAACATTAAGACACATACACACGCACACACACAATAGAATTTAAGCCTTGTCTAATATAAACTTCATGTTTCAAACATGAGACTACATGCTTCAACTATGTTATTTAATTAACAAGTTTAATGTATCTGGTCCTCTCCTATCTGAAAGGTCAATTATGAGAAAAATGTAAAAAAAAAATCAAAGTACTTTAAAGATCTATAAAATATCATCTATAGGAGAAAACAGTTATTATGGAAAGCAAAACAAAAAGTATAATGACACATAAATGTCTGTTAGGTAGAAGCAAAGATATATGTGGTCAGAAAAACATACTCTGAGAGGCTGCCTGTTGGAGGAGGGCGAGGCAGGCATATGTTTGGAGAAACCAAGACAATAACAAAAGATCACTAGAATTTTGTTAGTTAAGTCAGACTTGAACAAAAATGTCACCTATGGGGAGGGTCAAGCAGAGGAGGGGAGAAAAATAATGAAGAAAGTATGGCCAAACAGCATGATGAACATCAGAAGCCTCAACTAAATTTGTACTTCTCATCTTGACTTGAACACAAGTCCTTCACACCTGTATGTTAGAAAGCCTGCTTCACATACGGAATCCTGCTATGAGTAGGTTTCCATAGTAGAAACTGTGGAAAATGGCTGAGTTCTGTGTCTTGGTCCATGCATTGTAGCCAAAAGGTAATGAAGTCCAGAAACAAGATAATCTCTAAACTGAAATAATTCAGAGAAAGTAGGACCTCAAAACCACAGGAGAACATGAAATAACTTAGAGCATGAAAATCTTAGGACAGGTGTTAAATTTCCTTTGGATTCAGGTCTGAAGCTAATCATCTGAGATAATATGGGCAAGGTTGCCAACCCCACCTGATATCTGAATGAGGACAAGGATGATGATCACGATTATGATCACAGTCATAGTGGTCATGAGTGGCATCAGTATCAAGAGAGTTTGTACTTCCATACAAATGTGTCACTGAGGAAAGAGAAGGATCAGTAAGTCCTCAGTGATAGAAACGGAATATTAATGAAAAAGAAGAGCCTTTCAACCAATGTAGTTAGTAAAAACTTTGAACCAAAAAATATAGATCATTTATAATAGAAAACATAATTTGGGATAAAAGAGTGGGGAACATTCCAGAAAAGAAATGTGAGACCTTGAAGAAGATGCTATGAGATTAGACTACATTTTAACATGCACAACAAGATCTCATAAAATTAGCATTCCTTTTTGAATCATAATTATCTTAACATTAAAGGAAATAATTGAAATGAAATAGTAGTCTTCTTCAATAAATGTCTCGGCTACTATTTCAACTAATAGAACAGATGCATTTCCAGTACTCATTTATAATAGTAAGATGAAAAACCACATAAAATGAAGGTGACTAATGTGATAGAGAGAAAATAAAAAACTAGACTTAAAGTTTCAGGATTTAAATTCAAACCCTTAGTTATTGAAAGTTATTTACTGAATGTCTGTATGCCTGACCTTGGGTTATATGCAAGAGTATAAACACAACTAACATGGTCACTGCCCTGTAGAAACTCACAGTCTACTGGGATAAACATGAAAACAGATGACTTTATTACAGCTTATAAATGCTACCTTAAAAATGTGAGCTGTAAATACAGTGAAGTATGGCAATAAAGAGCGCTAACTCAGAAGCTAGACCACCTGAGTTCAAATTCTGGCTTCAGTAATAAATAACTGTTTGATATTGAGTGATTTACCTAACATTTCAGTGCTTGTCTGCTGTATTATAAAATGGAGATGCTAGAATTGCCTTCTGGGATTATTACAAGGATTACATAAATTGAAAATTCAAACTACTTAAAACAATTCCTAGTGCATAAAGAGGACTGTGTTACCACCATCCTCTTCACTAACCTCCTCCTGTGCTGCTTCATCATCATTGCTATGGAAACACTGAAATTGGAGGAACTAATCTTGTCCAGGAAAAATAGAAAAAGCTTCACAAAGTAAATGGCATTGAAAGTGAGTCTCAAAGAATACGTATCAGCATTGCAGGTGGAGAAATTGAAAAGTATGTGCCAAGTAGAGTGGACCACACACATCCAAAATTAAAGAATCAGGACAAGCCCCGCTGAACTGTGAGGTACATGCGTGGCGAGACTGAAGAGGTAAGATAGAAGGAAATTGTAAGAAATCACATGGATGTGGCGTCTTTTATGTAGGTGAGTAACATAATGGAATTTATTGTTTAGGATGATGACCCTGGTAGCTCTGTAGAAGACTCTAAAATCTCAGTGGCTTTCAACAAAGGAATATTTCTGACTGCATTATGTGTTAGCTGTAAGTCTGCTGCATCTCCGTTCCTTGCCCTCCTCATTCTAGTAGCCAGGCCAAATGAATATCCCTCATTTGGGGCATTCTTATTCCCTCATAGAGGGCAAAAGTAGGGGATAGAACAACATGATGGCTGTTAAAACTTCTATGCCATGGTGGCATTTCATTTCTGCTCACATTTTGTTGGCTAAAATGAATCATATGGTCAAATATGATGTCAATGAGATAAGGAAGTGTAATCCCCCCAAAGGGAAGAATGCCAGAAATCAGGTGGCAAAATCTGACTTCAGGAGGGTAGGGAGTTATAAATCTCTTATGAGGAAGGGCAAACATTATTTTGAACAATCTGTCATCCTGGTTATCTATTATATAACATATTCCCTGAAATAGTGGCTTAAAAATTTCTTATGCTTACGAATCTCAGGTGTTCACCTAGGGCTAGTTTGGAGTAAATGAGTGGCTTTATTCACTTGGTAGATTTCTTAGCAGAAGTGGCCTAAAGGTTAGATTCAGCTGAGCTTCTCTCCCTCTCCCTATAGTCTCAGAGTCTCCATGTGGTTCCTCTGGCAGAGTGAGAGTGGTCAGACTTATTTGTGCTCAGGGCTTCAACAGATCAAGGTAGAAATCATCAGTCCTCTGAGGGTCATAGTGTCCATTATACTCTGTTGGTGAAAAATGGGATCACAAGCCAACCTAAATGCAAAGGGAGAAGAAATTAACCCTAATTATTGACAGGGGAGAGTCAAAGAATCTGCAGGTATTCTCCATAGATATAAAGGGCAGGTGGGGTCAGATTAGGGAGCTATTTCTGAGATGGAAAAAGAAGTATATGTTGACCATCTAAATGTGGAATGGATAAGAACAAATAGAATCACGAAGAAACACTATCAAAGATAAGAAGGTCATTTCTCCGATATTCAAACGAAAGGGCTGAAAGAACTCATATCACAAAAATAAAAAATTACTTTACATATCCTGAATTATCCAATAAGTTAAAAGGAAAAAATTTCTATCAAGATGGGGATCACAGCCAAGAGATTTATTTCAAGATGTTATTTATGTATGGTGCTTGTAAAAGTGCTACAAAAACATACAAAAAATGCATATGTTAAATCAAAATAAACTTTATTTTAGAAAGTCACTTTAAGTATGTGGTGATATAATTAAGCCTTATTAATATGCTGTTTATTTAACAAATTAAAATGCATAAGAACCATGTCCGATTCATCTTAATTAGACAATATGCTTGTCACAATTATTTGCTTTACATTTTCATTTTTATGAATATTTTGAAGCTCTCCATTGATGCTATTAGGATCAACCTTCCCCTTGGTTTGTAGTTCTGTGATCCCAACACCATAGCTCTCTTGAGGCACTACGTGGCATTTCTCACTTCTCTGCCAACGCCTGACTCTTAGATCTGTTTTGGGGCTGAAAATAGCTACAAGAAAATAACTGTCAAGACTTCAGTGTTCTCAACAAGGACGTCTTTCTCTCTGATCTTCAGATTTCAAAATATTTTCTATCCCAAATATTGTACACAGCCATGGGTATGAGATCATAGATACTGGTTGACACAGAATATCAAATTCTAGAGATCCAAGAGATTTTTGAGATTACTCTCTCCAATTGTTTGTTTTTGTTTGTTTGAAACAGGGTCTTACTCTGTCACTCAGGCTGGAGTGCAGTGGCACAATCACAGCTCACTGCAGCCTTGACCTCCTGGGCTCAAGTGGTCCTTCCACCTCAGCCTCCTGAGTAGCTGGGACCACAGGCACAAGCCACCACCCCATGCTAATTTTTAATTTTTCTGTAGAAACAGGAGTCTCCTTGCGTTGCCCATGCTGAACTCCTGGGTCCAAGTAATCCTCTAGCCTCAGCCTCCCAAAATGCTGGGATTACAGGTGTGAGCCTGTGCCTGACCCTGTCTCCAATTTTTTTCAAACTCAATCATTCATTCACCACTTTCTGTATGTTGCAACAACCACTAATACCTTTTTCCTATAAATTGACTTACAGTTTTTACTTAATATATTTTAAGGGAAAAAGTATGTATTGCTATTATAATGGAAAATTAATTGAATTTGCCATAAATTGTTGGCGATAATATAAATGAATACACTGAAACAAAACAGTATTACTAATGAAACAAAATTATACTGCTAAATTCTAGCTCGATGTTTTTGCTTGCCAGAGGCGTGGAGTCTGAGGTTTCTTCACATTGTTAGAAAAGAAATTCTGAAGCTTGAGATTACCAGGATCAAACTGAAGTTTCCTCCTTGAACCAGAAGTATTAGAAGAGAGTTGTAAAGACATGAACACCTTTTACATGTTTTCCAAATGGACAGTGCCTGCAATGCACCGCAAGTCACTTTGTTATTTTTAGTAGTGATGGGTCCTTGTTTGAGAAACATTTCCTCTTCCTCTCCCCTCATTAAAGACAAACTTATTGAGTGCATCTTGTTTCCAGATCTTTATTTCTAATTCTATTCTCCAATAAAAGGAACCAAGGTTCCTTAAAGAAATGGCTGATTCCAAGACTAGGATGGCAGATGTTCCACGTGATTCTGGAGCATCTTGTAGTGAAAGAAAGTAAAGGAGTTCTTTACAAAACACACATGCACACATGCACACACACACACACACACACACACACACACACAGCAAAGCAAAACACAGTGATGGGGTATACTAACATGACAGAAGAGCCAACTGAAAGAGCTTCCAATGGTCAAACCTGGAACAATTTGAACAACAAAATAAAGTAGTACTGGATTATACCCCCATAGAATGAAATAAATATCCATGAGTCCATACTGGTTAAAATAAATGATTGAGTAAATGGGTTAAAAGAGATAGATCTCCCATGCAAGAGAATTTCAAACAATTGATGTAAATACGTCACCCTCTGGGAGGTGAGGCATAATTCACCAGCCCTTAAGTGTGGATTAAACATAGTGACCTTATTCCACAGCATGAAAAGTGGGAAAACTGTACAGTGGAGGAACCTGACAAGCATTACCTCAGCAACAGAGAGACAACAGTATTAAGTCAGGAGGATAGTATATACCCTTGACAGAATCTGATGAGAATGGAACTGTTATAAATAAAGTTTTGGTGCCGCGACAGAAGTAGCACTTGAATATAAAATCTTCTTTTTAATCCTCAGCAAGGCAATTTACTTCTATAGAAGAGTGTGCCCTCACAGATGGAGCAATGGTGAGCGCACACTTGGACAAGGGAGAGGAAGGGGTTCTTATCCCTGACACAGGTGGCCCCTGCTGCTGTGTCATTCCCCTATTGGCTAGGGTTAGACCTCAAGGGTTAAACTAATTCCAATTGGCTAACTTAGAGTGACAGGATGAATGGTTTGGTGGGAAAAATGGTTATGATAGAGCAGGTAGTCAGGATGAGTCAGGGTGGAGTAGGTGATTGAAAAAGGTTGCTCTACGAGGAAGTTTAAAAGTAGAAGGCAAAGAAATGAACATACTGACATATTGATTCTTTGAAGAGAAAATTTAGAACTCATATCTAACAGAATTTTACCTCTGTTTTTTCCCTCCAAGAAATCTACAACCCTAGTATAATAATGACAAAAACAACAGACAAATCCCAATAGAGGGGCAGCCCATAAAACCCCAACCAGAATACATAAAACTATCAAGACCACCAAGAACCAAGGAAGTCTGAGACATGACAACTGAATTAATGTGGTATCCTGGATAGGAATCTGGAACAGAAAAAGGACATTAGGTAAAAGCTAAGAAAATTGAAAGGAAGTATGATTTGAGTTAATAAAATAATAAACCAATAATGTATTGATTCATTAATTGTAACAAAGGTGCCATGCTAATGCAAGATGTTAACAACAAGGAAAACTGGGTATAGGATATATGGGAATGTTTTTATACTATCTTCTGTGCACCTAAAACTCTTCTAAAAGTAAAGTTTATTTTTGAAATACACATTTATTTATCTATTTAACACATATTTTTCAAATGTCTCATAGATTCCAAGGTCTACACAAGATACACGGGGCACAAACATGGTAACTACTCTCACAGAGATAATGGTGATACAGAGAAGTTAAATGACTCATCCAAGGTCACACAGCTAAGAAGAAAGAATAGTTGGAGTTGCTGCCAGACCCAACATTTTCCATTCTATGGCAGCCTAGTTCTTTCCATATACCTGACACATTCAAGAAAGTACTCTTTGTTGAGCTACTTATAAAGTGCAAGTAAACTTTTAAATAAATCAGCAAACATGTATTAAATTTGTACCATGTTCTCAGGATAGGACTACTTGCCGTGGGTTAAAAAACTGAACCTGTGGTCTCTGCCCCCTAGATAGGTACACTCTTTCTGCAGTTATTAAAAAAGAACATAAGCATAGAAAATTTAAGTATGATCCTCAATAAACTTGAGGGGTAGGGTCTATGAAACAATAATTGTCAAATAAATGGAAAGTTTCATAGGAAAAGATGGCTCGAACTAAGCTATTGCTCTAGGTAGAGTGTCATTATGCTACAATGATACTTATTGTAGTGATTATTGACACTTATTGATACTTATTGTGGTGATTGAGAGCATGATCTCAAAAGCTAGACTGCTACGGTTCCAATCCCAGCTCTTCTTACAAAATGTGTGATCTTCATCAAATTATATAAGCTATCTGTCTTCCTCTGTCATAAAATGTAGCAATAATGGTACAATTCAGATAGGATTGATTTGAAGATGCAGGGTTCCAGGAGAAAAAACAATGGCCCAATCACCCTAAAAAAAGTCTAGAATTTATTTCCAAAGGGGCTATCATCAAAGACATTTATAAGGGAAAACCACAAAGAACCTGGAATTCTTAGCTGCTGACCTCTTACCATCCCTAGACTAAGGTGAAAGAGGGGGCTTTTACTGAAGCCCAAAAGGAGAATCACGTAGTCTGTTTCCTTGTGAAGTCCAGTGTCCTTTAATGAAGCCAGGGAATTAACACTCAGATTTCGCACTCTACCTTCCTTCTAGTTTCTGACAAGTCTCTCTGGTGCCCCTATCCAGCAGAAAGTAGATGGCAGCCTTTTTGATGTAGTCCATGCTGGTTAGTCTCCTGGAACAAAGGGCAGAATGGTAGCTCTGTAAGGACCATCATGAACTAATATGTATAAACAGTTAAAACATGTCTGGCCCAGGGTAATACCCAATACGTAATAACTATGACTAGTATTTGTATTACTTCTATGTTATTAGTATTCAGCACAATTTCCAGCATTTGGTAGGTACTTAAAACATTCAAGAAATGAGGAGAGGAGGACAGGTACAGAAGCAGGAAAGGAGTTGCTATAGGATGTTGATACAATATAAGTTATAGTCACATATACACAATTGATCACAAATACATCACTGAAAATGACGTGAGTTTAAATGAGTTGGAATTTTAATGTTGGAGAATAGTGAAAGATAAACCTGTAGGGGTAGCTCCTGAAGTCGTTAGAAAACAATTCACATTATTAAAATACATACTGTTCCACACAGAGAGACAAGTTAGGAAGTAGTTAGGGGCAATGAGGTACAAGGAAAAGATTCAAGCTTTGAGGCACAGAAATATGTTCACCCAGATCTGTGTGACATTGAGCAAGTTCCTTTTTTTCTCTAAGTCTGTAATGGTTAATTTTACGTGTCAATTTTACTAGGCTATGAGATGCCTAGACATTTAGTCAAACATTATTCTGGGTGTGTCTGTCAGGGTGTTTCTGGATGAGATTAACATTTGAATCAGTAGACTGAGTACAGCAGATTGCCCTCCCTAATATGGGTGGGCCTCATGCAATCAATTGAAAACCTGAACAGGAGAGAAAAAAAGGCTGAGGAGGAGGGAACACTCCTTCTGCCTGGCTGCTGAGCTGAGACATTGGTCTTTTCCAGCCTTCAGGCTCAGACTAAAACATGGACTCTTCTTGGGTCTCCAGCCTGCCCACCTTTAAACTGGAACTTAAACCATTGACTCTCCTGGTACTCAAGCCTTCGGACTCGGACTAGAGCTACACCATGGGCTCTCTTGGTTCTCTGCACTGCAGATCTTGGAACTTGTTAAGCTCCATACTCACAAGAGCCAATTCCTTATATAGCTAGATATAGATATAGATAGATGATATAGATATAGATATAGACATAGATATTGACCTCATGTTGTTTCTGTTTATCTAGAGAACCCCGATTAATACAGACAGCACTAGTACCCTAATTTAGAAAATAGAGGTTGTCAGTAAGAGTTGGTGAGTAAAATCCTATGCAAAGTAACTGACACATAGTAGGCATTCAATGAACATGTCTTTTCCCCCTGAGAGTTGAGAGATTGAAAGCACAGCCAGTAAAATAAAATGGAGGGCTATCTTTCTAATAGACATCCTTCCTGCCTCTAGTCTTTAATAGAGTGCATTAATATCTATCAAATATTCCTAGGAATGGAAATATAAAGCCATCGTTGCTGTATATGTGGCAGCCTAATGAGCCAGCTGCTCCCAGTGAGACAATAATTTACTCAAAGGTCCCAAAGTGTTGCGTTAAGCATGAGTTAAGGCAGCTTTCCAAATTGACCAGTTCTTGCACAAAGAGATTGCATTATTATGCTACCCTTTCTACGTAATTTGCTCACCAAGGCTCTACGCAGGATAAACCAATATATCCGCCCTCTAGGACTTTTTCCTGCAAGGAATTCAATGACAGATTTAATCACCCCAAAATCATGAAGTCAGCTCTCTTAGTTCCAGGCCAACCGAGTTTTTCTAAACCACAGCATTCTCAGACCAAGTCATGCATATCCATTTCTGGGGGACTGGCTACAGTAAAGATGACACTGGGCAATTTCTCAAGTCCCATTTCTCAGTAAAATGACTCAATATTTGTGCACACAGGAGCTTTTATTATGTTGGCCAATCCATACAGATGATGATGTATATCACCTAACAGTGATGGAAGGCCCAGCTGCAGAAGCCATTTTCTAGAGTCAAGGATTGCAGCCCCAGGGGCTAATTCAGCAAGAGAGATATTTATGATCTTAACAATGGGACCAGAAGGTTCTCTGTCCCCACTTCTGAGCCTGGACAGTGCCTGCGGAGAGACTGGATTGCATTTTCTTCACCTGTGCTTGATGTTTAAACACATTAGAGGGACTTTGAGTGTCAAAATGACTGAATAAGATGGTACCCCAAAAAAGTCTCAGAAAGCAGAAAACCACATTACCAGATCCCTTCCAGTCCTAACTAGCTATGTTACCTTGGGCAAGTCACTTAACTTTTCTGAGATGAAATTTTGTGACCTGAAAAGCAGGTTAATAGTATCGCTTCAACTTCAAAGCCTAGAGCAGGTAAGAAGGTTTCCTGAGGTTCCTTTCAGCTCTGGTGTATCTAAAATTGTGCTTTTTATTCTGGGTGAAAGCGACATTGATCAGCATTAGCATATTAATACTTGACAGATTCCCTTTGTATAGTACTTTTGCTTTTACTAAGAATATTTGCGTACATTGACTGCTTAATTCAACACACACAGCCTTCCTCTTAAAACTAGGCAAAGCAGAATTATCATTCCATTTGACAAATAAGAAAATTGAGGTTCAGAAAGGGTAAATGACTGACCGAATGTTGTCTCATAAAAGCATGCACTGCTGCCTCAGTCCTTTAGAGCTTACTTTTCTCTAAGTGGCCTACAAGTCTCTCTTAAGCACTTAGTTCAGGTCTCTCTGCTCATTTGCCACCTTCTTAGAGAGGCCTTCTCCGATCACCCTAGATAAACAGCCATACTCTATGCTTTCATTTTGCCTTATTATTCTTTATAGAACCTAATATTTTAAGATAAACTCATCATTTATATATTTATTCATTTACTGGTCTTTTGTTCTCACTAAAAAGTAAGCCCTGTAAGTGCAAGACTTGATCAAATTTTGCTCATTCTTACATTCTTAACACCTAGAATAATGTCTGCTCAACAACAGGCCCTGAATAAATAATTGTTAGTGATATAATAAACAAACGAGGTGAAACGGGGAAGGCACTGGAAACTCTGGTATTTGTCTTTAGAAAAAAAAAAAATGAAAGGTATTCTTTTACCTTAGCTGTTTGAATTTTGGTTGCTTTTCTAGGATATCTTCATTAATTTTGTCTGATACATACTTTTTATCTCACTTTCTGAAGAAAAATTAGGCAGTTATTTGATACTATTTTAAACTATCTTTTTTCCTTACTTTATGAAGAAATATAATTATATTTTCCAAGTTCAGGATTCATAGTACTGATTCTTGAGACAGAATATGAAAACACAATCAGTGGTTTCTAAACTGGCTGTATATGAAAATCACCAGGGAATATTTTTAAAACTCAAAATTCCTGGGCCCTTCCCTTGGAAAATTTTTATTCTGTGGGTCTGTGGAAGGACCAGAATTTGTACTTTTCAAACATTCCCCAGCTGGTTCAACTACACAACCATGTTTGAGAGCTATTGAGTTGTCACCTGTAAAGATTCCTTTCTGTTAAATGCTGTTATCTAGGACTTGAGCAAGCTTCCAGGATGATTGAGTTTCAGCCACAAGTTTTGCTTAGTTAGAATAAGAATCATATCAGCCTTAGGTGCAATTACAAAAAACCTTCGGCACAGGGATCTCCCATTAAGTGGATCGAGCACAAAAGTCAAGCAGACATATTTTTCTTATCCTAAAGATCTACCCTCAGGGAGCAGGTGCCTAATTATTCTTCTGGGTATGACATGAGGTCTCCAAAAAGAATACTGATAAGAACAAAGCAGAATAGTCCAAACCTAGGAAAGAGGATTAAGGCAAAAACTTGGCTCAATGCACTGTTCCAATGTGATGTATAGGATGAAGGTAAATCTGAGAACATTTATTCCACCCTCCACAGATATTTACTGAGCATCTACTAGGGCCTGGGGACACACCAGTGGATCTGATATAGTTTCTGCCCTCCAGAAACTTACACTGAAGTGTGAAAGAGAAATACACTAAACATTGTAATACAGAAGAGTGGGGTTGCTATGGGTAAATATTGAAAGAAGGTCTAACTCAGTCATGAGATGATGAAAGTTAGCTCCAAGCTAAAACCCAAAGATAAGTAAAAGTTGACAAACGTTTACGTTGTTGTTTTTGTTTCCTTCCAAGATGGTGGATTAGAGGCTTTCAATGTGCCTCAGCCACTTGGAAATAGCAAGATAGTTCATAAAGATCAGCTCTGTTTGCTTCAATTCAAGATGGAAAATTGGAATCCTCCAGAACTGTGAAGGACATTCCTGATTCCAGGCAGGAAAATGTAAGCAAGCAGCCCTCATGATGGTGGCTAGCTGATAGGAGTGAAGCCCCAGTACACGAGGAGAAAGGGGAGCCTCCTTTTGTGACTTACCCTTCCAGTGGGGACCCTAGCAACCCTAGCAAAGATAAAACACTTTGTTTCTCCAAGCCAGGGAGCTAACTTGGGAAGAGGCTTGAGGTCACTGAAAGGGAAAGACGTTGGGATAAGTTGCAGGCATTTTCTCAGACCTAGGACAAAAACAGGATGCCATATTTAATCCAAGCACATATAAAATCAGTTATTCTTTGGTGACCTGGTACTGTGGCCATGCAGGCATGTTAGTCTAGGGCCACAGGCTGGAGTATTTGATCTGGAGTGGAGCAGGGGGCTCCACAGCCAGAGTGGTGGTAAGTGCCGCAGTAGTAGGTGATGGAATTGTACTCTCCCTTTGCACAGGTCTGAGGTGGGAGGAGAGCTGCTATAGCTGTGATTTCTCCTGGGTGACAAGGCTTGCAGTCAGGGACAGCTTGGTGACCTGGAATGAGTCTACAGGTGCTATCCTGAGATCATGGTATAGTAGAGTACCCTCTGCTCCGGCCCCAGACAGAACTCTAGGCATGAATCTCCAGCATTCAGAGCACCCAGAGGCATGTACTAACATCCTCAGTTGCCCCACCCTTACTGTGCAGAGATCTTGGTGCAGGTGGGGCCCCAGGCAGAGCCAGGCAGATCCCCAGGCAACCCATTGCCTGATCCATCCAGGCAGATCTCCAGGCACTCAGAGCACTCACTCACCTGCCAGCAGACTGACCCACCTCACCCTTCCTGGGCATAAATCATGGTGCAGGAGCATATCTCTGTTCTGCACCAAGGCAAATCAGATCTCCAGGCATTCAAAGCACCTGCTCATATAGACTAGTGGCCTGAGTTGCTCCACCCTTACTGTGCAGAGATCTGAGTGTATGAGGCCCCTCTCTGCTCCAGCCCAGGCAGATTTTCAGACATTTGAAGCATTTGCTCACCTAAACCAGCAGCCTGGGCCTGCCCACTCTTCCTCTACAGAGACTATGGTGAAGCGAGGTCCTTGCTGCCCCACACTTAGGCATACCTCTAGACAGTTGGAACACTTTCACATGTGGATTAGCAGCCTGAGCTACTATATCCTTCCTATGCGGATTGTGATGAAGTGGGTTCCTCCCTATTTCATGCTCGGGCAGATCTCCAGACATCTGGAGCACCACTCTCTTGGATTAGAAATCTAGGCCACACCCTCTCCCTGTGCAGAGAACTTGGGGCCAAGGAGGTTTCCCATCTCCATGCCTTGGCACATATCTCTATGCTTGGTGGCCACCAACTTGATTCTTCCTCAACGATGATGTTTGAGGAAGAAGATCAATAGGTCTGCCATCAGGGATCATGTAGATAAGCCTGTTTGGTTCATTCTGGCCCATCTTGCCCCACAACTTTACCAGGGCTGAGAAGGGAGCTGAGACCACTGTGCACTTTATAGATCAGCCTATTGCCTGAGGCAACAGAGAGCTTCTCCCAGTAAACAAGTATCAAGTACATACCCAGCTGTCTGGGCCACAGCCAGCTCTTTCCCATAACTTCCATCTACTGCCTTGTGGGTTGAATTGCACAGCATAATATAAAACCTGCCAACAGAGGTGCATAAGGTAATAAAAGCAAAGTCAAAAGACCCTATCAACATCCTCTATACTCACAATTCCTAGGAAGGCAGAAGGGAAAGGAAAATAAAATATATAGAGAGAGAAAAAAAGAAAAAAATCCCACCCACATGAAAATAATTACGAAAATTAGAAGTGCCAGCTTCTTCACGTGAAAAGAAACCAGCACAATAAAAATCTGAAAGTAGTGACACTACCAGTAGTTCACATTAGTTTTCTAACAATGATCACTAACCAAAGTGAAACTCAGAAATGACAGATGAAGAATTCAAAGAACAGACTGCAAGGAAGCTCAACAAGATCCAAGACAAGATTGAAAATTGACACAAAGAAACTTCTAAAGCAATCCAAGAAATGAAGAAAGAGATAAACATCATTAAAACATTTATAGTTTATAGAATTAAAAAACTCACTTAAGGAAATCAAAACACAATTGAAAATGTTATCAATAGACAAGGTCAAGCCAAAAATAAAAATAAATAAAAATAAAGATTTCACAGCTTGAAGACCAGTCTTACAAACTAACCCAGCCAGACAAAAATAAAGATTGAAGAATTTTAAAAATGAGCAAAGTCTTTGAGAAACATGGGATTATGTAAAGTGCAACCAAATATATAAATCATTAGCATTTCTGAGAGAGAAGAAGAAAAAGCAAACAACCTGGAAAACATATTTAAGGAAATCATTCAAGATATTTTGTCTTAATTTTGCTAGGAATTATCTGAGAAATGCAAATGAAAACCACAATGAGATACTATCTCACACGAGTCAGAATGGCTATAATTAGAAAGTCAAAGAACAACAGATGCTGGCAAGGCTGAGGAGCAAATGCAATGCTTATACACTGTTGGTGGGAATGCAAACTAGTTCAACCACTGTGGGAAGCAGTTTGGTGATTTCTCAAATAACTTAAAACAGAACTACCATTACACCCAGCAATTCCATTACTGGGAATACCCAAAGGAAAATAGATTATTATACCAAAAAGATATACACACTTGGAAGCTCATTTTCTCACTATTCACAATAGCAAAGACAAGGAATCAACCTAGGTTACCATCCATGGTGGACTGCATAAAGAAAATGTGGTACACATATACCATGGAATACTATGCAGTCATAAAAAAGAACGAAGTTATGTCCCTTGCAGCAACATGGATGCAGCTGGAGGCCATTATCCTAAGTGAAATAATGCAGGAACAAAAACCACTTTGTTGTTTTTTGTCTCGCTTATAAGTGGGAGCTAATCATTGGGTACTCACGTACATAAATATTGCAACCATAGACACTGGGAACTACTTAAGGTGGGAGGAAAAAAGGAGAGGAAGGGTTGAAAAACAAACTATTGGATACTATCCTTACTTCCTGGGTGACAGGATTAATGGTACCCCAAACTTCAGCATCATGCAATATATCCATGTAACAAACCTGTATATGTATCCCTGAATCTAAAATGTATTTTGAAATTATTTCAAAAATTTAAAAAATAAAGTGCTTTTAATTAAATAAAAAAAGAATAGAAAGAGGATGAGGAATGTTGCAGAAAGAAGGAAGAGTAAATATATTTGTCCAGATACAGCTTCAGCATTTAAGGAATGAATGTCTAGAAAAGGCAGAGTAATGGAGTTAGAAGCCTAAAGTGGTAGTGTTGTTCTAGGCATTGAGGATACAGTGAAAAACAAAGGCAGACTGGGTCCTAGAAATCTCAAAGCTAAACACTCAAATAATGAACTGGACAATAAAAGTATGAAAAAATGTGGCACTAGGTTGAGAGATGGTGATTTTTGCTAAGTCTGGCAGTAAGTATGGAGAAAATAAGAAACTGGCAAATAACCATTTGCAAAGAAGTAGCATAAACAAGTGGGAGCGCATGGCATCTTTGTAGAGGTCACTCTACCCTGGGTCTGTCTGGATGAGTAGCTAAATTCTAAGCCCCACATTAAGGGTATTGAACTCTTTATATTCTACCTGCTTCAGTCCAGGCATTCCAGGTCAGTGGATCCAGCTGAAATGTATTAGAAAAAAAAAAGATACAGAGAAATTGAGTCTGGGGGCTGATCCCATTTATCTTTGAAAAATAAACAAATCCTATACATTTGGCAAATTGTATAATTAAAGTCAAATATTGATGTAAACATAAGATATCCAAATCCACTCTCTAAACTCAAATGACCATTGAACTAATCTTCAAGTAATTGTGAAAGTGGCAATGAAACAAAGGGTTTAAAATCATGATTAAACCTACATTTATCATTTTATTTTAAAAGGAGGGGAACTTATTTGCTATTCTTTTGAAAATCAGATGTCTGATAGAAATATGCCTTTTGAATTATTGCACTAAGATCTTATAAATCTCAACCTTGCATGTGAATGATTCATAGATGTAAAATAGAAGGGCTGGCTTATAGCAAATGGAGGAAAGTGTCTATAATCCAAGTAGATAGAGACAACAAGAATTAAATATAGTAACACACAGAAGAGACAAGATCTAAATGGGTTAAGAGAGGTTAATCAAAATGTGTTCTCACTTCAGAAAAGAAAAGGAAGTGTAGAATAATTGGTAGCCTCAGGAGAAATACAAAAGCTATGACTAAATATATATATATACACACACACACACACACACACACACACATCCTAGAAATAACATGTTAGAAAAAAATAATGAAATATAGATGCAATAGTTTTAAGAAAAGGCCTTTGTAACAAGGCAAAGTCATGTAACATAAGATTGTACTGTACTTTAGGTGTTTTAATTTTCTTCTCAATCACTCCAAGAGCTTTCTTGTCTCCCTTCCTCAAGTCTCTCTTTATCCGTTTCCTATACTCAAGCTACATTGGAATAACCTTGATCTTGTGAGTTGATTTCTAAATGTGTTTTCAAAGTAGGTTCATCTTCACCACTTAGAGAGTGGTTTATCTGCTTTTTGCCAGACAAGCTGTTTGATCAAGTCATTTAATATCACATATTTGGGATACAGGCAATATGAGTCGTTGCAATCAAGCAGAGCTTCACACTTGAAATGAGTATGTAGTTGTTGACTGACCTCTAAAAAAGTGCTATGTCGTATTTTCTTTGGGAGTTCAATGGAAAGGTGGTTTTTACACCTATTTCTAGTTGTACTTTCAAGAATATTTCAGCAGATTCCATGCAATCAACAAAAACAAATGTGCACCCTGAAAAATAACGATGTAAAAATTGCATGTACATTTAAACCACAATAGTTACAAAGAGATCCAATCCACACAATTTATTTCCATAAAAACTGCAGGTTAAGTTTAGATGTTTTTTATAACTAACACAGTAGCTATAGAAACATTGTATTTACATATGATATATTTTAAAATTGATTATTATACCTTAGAATTCTTTGTTCAATGGTTCTGGCAAAACTCATCTAAACTTAAAAAAAGTACCATGCCATAAAATTGGATATAAATGGCAAAATCAGTCTCATCCATGATTTGTAATGTTGAAGAACCATATCTAATTTGTACTAGAAAAAGAAGCAGCCAAAGAGAAGCACTAGTAATTTTTGTTGTTGTTGTTGTTGTTGTTTTCTTTTTTTTTTTGGAGTTGGGGTCTCACTCTGTTACCAGGCTGGAGTGCAGTGGCACGATCTCAGCTCACTGTAACCTCCGCCTCCTGGGTTCAAGCAATTCTCCTGCCTCAGCCTCCTGAGTAGCTGTGACTACAGGTACATGCCACCACACCCAGCTAACTTTTGTATTTTTCGTTGAGATGGGGTTTCACCATGTTGGCCAGGATAGTCTTGATCTCTTGACCTCATGATCTGCCCACCTCGGCCTCCCAAAGTGCTGGGATTACAGGTGTGAGCCACCACACCTGCCGCTGCACTAGTGTTATTAATGTATGTGTGGCTGCCTAATCTGACTTCTAAATAAGATATCAAAATTGATGGTATTATTTGCATACCACTAGATGAAATCAGAATTCAAAATACAGCAGTACTCAAAGAGTCCCTTAAAGACGTTATCCAACAGAGATACGGAAAGAAATGCAAATACAAAAATCAAATTTCAAAGTAGAAACTTTGATTCCAGTCTGCATTCTTTTTTTCACAATTAGACCCCAACTAAGCTCTCTCTTTCTCTGCTGATCTCCTTAGCCCTATAGTCTGGAATGGAAACTTCCAGTTTCTGGGTAGTGAGGATCTCAGGGCTTTCTATTCATTGTCATCTCCTGCCTTCTTTCTATCTAAGGAAGCCAATTCTGACATTAGAAAATTTGATCCAGGTAGTTTAACTACCTAGAAAGGCACCATTGGTTCCCTGCCTTTTTAAAGAACCAGGTTTAGCAAATCATTATCAGGGGCCAAATTCATGAAAAACTTACTATCTAAAATGCTGAACTAAAGAATTAAAACTTCTGTTTCTACAGGAGCTAAATTTTGAAAGATTCTATCAGTATATCTTAGAAAGAAATATGATATAAAAATAGAGTAGAAGAATTGCTACATTTAAGCCTTCTTCAAAATACATAGCCTTCTTTTTTTATAAGTTTTCCCTTTGGTATTCATGGAATGGAAAGTAATTAAACACCTCTGAGACAGTCGGTGTAGAGATTCAATAATTATCATCTTTATTTCTCCTTTCAAGACACTCATAAACATTAAGTTTTAATATTAAGACTAATAGAACCAGATCCCATCAAAATAATAACGTATTGTTAGACTAACATTAAAATAAAGGTATTTTATTTTCCAAAGTCTTGCAATATATGTGATCCCCTAAACTCTTAATTTCCACAAGGATGAAAGCGTAGTGCCAGAAGGGATTTGAGACCCTGAAGCCTAAGCCCATTACTTCATATATGAAGAACCTGGTAGAACTGAGAATAGCAGTTGAAAAAGAAAATTTTTAGTACAAGACTTGCCCTAGTGCATCCTCTCTGCATTTTGTCCATGTAGAATAACTTGGATAAAGTTAGGAAAGTCATAGTGATTTGCAGAGAATCACCTGATGCCCACTGATTTCTATGACTGATCATTGAGAGAAATTAAGAAATATCCTCAGTATCATATCAAAGGAGACCCAGGCATTAAATAAAATAATCCACATAGAGACAATGAAAGTATTGCTTTGCACACAGCAAGTCGGCCTAGCACTCCATAAATGTAAACCACCATTACGGTTATCAACATCCATGTCTCCTTCACCTGACAACAATCTATGGAAAAGAAGCTGGGAATTTCACTAGCACTAAGGAGAGTGTAGAGTTCTTCACTCATGCTCTGGGCCCACTTTTTAGTAGTAGCCTTTACTTGATTTCCTTGGCCAATGTAAACATGTATACACAAGTTAGTGTCACATTGTCAGCTTCCTCACAGAATTATTTCTTAGTGTTGATATTGAAATTAATGTCTGCAGAGTAAAATGTGGTTTTTTTATTTTGGTTTTTTTTTCCCCCCCAGTAGAACATGAAATGAACAGGTTTACTGAAATAAGCTCTCTACCTGGTGCAAGGATGAGGGAACAGTTAACTAGGCTCCTCAGAAGAGATGCATCTCAACTCATATGCTTTCTTTGCATTCTCGGCTGCTTAGTGTGAAAAGAAACTTAATTATGACATTTCAATACTGAAATAAAATTAGTTTGGATTTTAGTCCTCACTCTTGAAAGGAAATTATGCTCCATTTTTAACTGTGCAAGACAACTGCTGATTCATCTATGGAGTGATAAGCAAGGCTATTTTTATAAACATATAACTATATATGCAGGGCCTCCTTAGGGCTTCTCTTCTTATGGGTGCAATTTGGCATTCAAACTCCTGCTTACAGAAGCTTTTGTGGCCGCCTCACATGCCGCAGTGTCAACCCTGTCCACCACTTATGTTGGTTAAATCTCTTTAGCAACAATAAATATAGCCAATTATAATGACATATTTTACTCATGTTCCATATACGTGCCTGGTTCTAGGCACAAAATAAAAGAACTCAAGGATTTTCTTGTCCAGTTTAACCTAAATATTTTAAGTCCTAAATATATTATGTGCGATTTCATAATATCCCCAGAATATATATAGTATATTAATTTATTGTTTAACATATTAACAAAGTTTAAAAATCATGTAATGAGTTAAATATTAAAGACCACATAGCCAATGTAGTTTCATTGCTCTTTAAATGCCTCTGGCAAGGATTTAATTTAGAGTTAATAAAAGAGTTATTATATTATTTATTTCATTATAAATATGCTAATATCAATGTGATGCTATAAATATTTCTGCTAATTACTAGCTGACTTATGGTGGTTTATTTAGGTGCAACTAGCAGTTTATTAAGATGTATGAGTTGAAACTCGATAACCATAGTCCCAATAATCTATTGATATTTAATAGGTAATAACCACATTATATTCAAGGTAGTACATCTAAATGTATTCTTCCTGTTGAATGTTAGTTTAAAACTAATTATTTGTAGCGTATTTACTAAGCTTCAACTGTTTAAGAGATATTCATCTTAATAAAAAAGGTTGTTATGCCCCAATAGATACTCATAACAATCAGTTGATATTTAATTAACATATAATAACTCCCTCATTAAACCTAAATTAAATCCTTATTTGAAATACTTAATTTAAAATACAACTGAAAATACTGCTGTAGAAAAATTACATAGGCTCTATGTAATTTGCTTTCACAAGCAAAATGAGAGATAGCAATCTGAGACAGAATTTCATATGACATTGAAGGATGTTTAGGGTACTCTGTAAGTCCACGTGTACAGATCATAAAGTAAAATATTAAAGCAAGCGACATTTCTTATGGAGCCCAAATTTAAATGTGTTTTAACAATCATTAAATTTTAATAAGCTAAAAACTAAACAAAATGAAATAGTGAAACAAATGACTTCCTTAAACAAGATAAAACTAATTAAGGTGAAACTTCGCCCAGGCTGGAGTGCAGTGGCACCCTCTCAGTTCACTGCAACCTCTGCCTACTGAGTTCAAACGATTCTCATGCCTCAGTCTCCCGAGTAACCAGGATTACAAGTAAGGCGACCATGAGACAGGGTTTCATCAAGTTGGCCAGGCAGCTCTTGAACTTCTGACCTCAAGTGATCCACGCGCCTTCCTCTCAAAGTGCTGAGAGCCACTGCACTCAGTCCACGAAGTTCTTTATTTCTCCTTCCAGTCCTCTCTCCATCTTCTCTACTGAGCTCTATGACCCAGGAGGCGACCCCATAAGGAAGGAGTGCATCAACACTAGCGTCCCTGAGCTCTAGAATCCAGTTGTATTTGGGCAACGGAAAGCATCAGCAGGAGACTCAAGGGAAAGGGTAAGAAGAGGTAGGGGTCTTTATCATTTTATGCCTTTTTGCAGCGCTGTGGTTTGCCAGTGGCTACGTTTCTCTCCATGAAGCCACAGATTCTGTTTGGTAGCCCCTCCTAGAGTTCTAGTTCTCATATAATTCTGGCAACTCTTCCTTTCTTTTTCCCCTTCAGCCATGGAGGCTATAGTGGTTTCTCATGGTTGCTAGTCTCAGGCTGTTTTTTCTTTTGAGTGTACTATCTATTTTCTGTCAGGACCTGGACTTATATGCAAATTAAAGAAATAAAATAAATAACAACTGGAGCAGCAGTAACTAACCTTTATAAAACACTTTTACACATGCTGTTTAAAACATAACAGGCTCTATGTTTAAGCCATTTAACCGATTGGAGAAACTGAGGCTCAGGTTTTCTGCACAAAGGCACATGGTTACTAAGTGGAAAAGCCAGAAATCAAGCCCAGGTCGTGCAACTCCATATCCTAATCTCCAATATAATCAACTCACCAGAAGGATTACATTTTCCTTAGCTTTATTTTTTACTTATTTATTTATTTATTTATTTATTTATTTATTTATTTATTGAGACGTAGTCTCACTGCAAGCTCCGCCTCCCAGGTTCACACCATTCTCCTGCCTCAGCCTCCCCAGAGGCTGAGACTACAGCTGCCTGCCACCACGCCCGGCTAATTTTTTGTATTTTTTTAGTAGAGACAAGGTTTCACTGTGTTCGCCAGGATGGTCTCGATCTCCTGACCTCATGATCTGCCCGCCTCGGCCTCCCAAAGTGCTGGGATTACAGGCATGAGCCAGCGCACTTGGCCATTTTCCTTAGCTTTAATCAACATTCTACACTGCACAGTCATGCGTGATTTTTTGAGGCTATAGAACCCTTTCTTCAAAAATATCTAAAGAGTTTCAACAAATTGAAAAGATAAAAGTAGAGCAGCTTTGGTTGCTGCAATCTTTAGTAATCTCATTACTAAAGCAGACCATGTAGGGATGACCCCACAACACTGTGCTCCTGGAATCATCACATATCCCAAACCTGTCCAATTAGAGCTCTCTATCTCCCTAGCCACACTGATTGGCTCATGGGCACTCACATGATCCAAACACGTGCTACTTTCTTCTGGAATGGCAAGCTGAGAAGATAAGGAAAGCCTTAGATTCATCAATAGTTAACTTAGCTGTTATATAGAGACAGTCAGCCTGAAAATAAAGCTAGATATAAAGCCTGAACCAAGAGAAGATCAGAGGGTCCTAATGGCATGCTGTGAATTCATGAACTCAACCAAGACCAAAACCAACCCTGCCCCTCAGAATAATTAGATATGGTAGCAAGTCAATTATCCTTCTGCTTAAGTTAGTTTGTATTAGATTTCTACCAGTCACAACCAATAAAAAAAAAAACAGAGTTCCACCCAAGTTATATAAATAGTTTTGTGCTTATTTATTTGTTATCCAAAAGGCATGGTTCTCACTAACTTGGTACATTAGCTGGAGATTCAATCCCTTATTCTAGATAACTCTTGATGGTGTTCAAGTTGATACTTTTAAAGAATTGATCCAATACAAAGTTTTCCAAATGAGTTGTAACTTTTTGTTTTGCGGGAGGAAGAGCACTAAGACCTCCAACTTTGTAGCTGTCTCCTTCATAGAACTCATTCTCTTATTCTGAACTTCATTTCCTCACTGATCAATAAATTAATATTACTAATCTTACCTTTTCCACATGGTTAGTATGAGGTTCATATTTAAAATCTGCATAAAGTGTAAAAGATCTGTGTTGTACAAAATGAAAGGCAAGATGTCAGCAGTTTACCAAATGTCAATTTAAATTACTTTCTCAATATTTTTAATATAAAAGCATACCAAATTATATATTTGACATGATATTCAAAAGGAGTTAATGTTTTTCAAAATAGGTGTTATTATTTGTTTCTTTTGGCCACTAGCTAATGTTTCCTAAAGTACATTACGAACATTAAATGATTAGACTTCTTAGTAGCCCTCTGACACAGCAGTGTTATAAAGGAGAACCTCTCCCTGCAACAATGTAGACCTGTATTTATTTTCTAGGTATTAAAAATTCACTTATGGAGGCTCTGGGAATTAGCAGTCATTTAAAAACACAATTAAGCTATTAGTGTATTCAAAAGAGACCAATAGCAACTTTAGTCTATGTCTATTCTTGGGCCAAATGAGTAGGGAGTACTGGGAAACATCCAGATATTTAGTACATAACGGCCTAAAACAACTGTGGAATCAGAAAAAAAGATGGGAGGACTTGAGTTTTCCAAATTGACTCTTTCCAGTGAAATCTGTGTAAATATTATTCTATCTCCATGTGCCTGAATAAACCCAACTTCCATAGTTTTACTTTGCTTTGTTTTATTTTGCACCAAAAACTCAGTTTATATGTGATAGGGAATTACCACATTATACTTTAGATATTTCATTTATATACCTTATTTCTATTAAATTTTAAAAACTATTTATTGGTAACTCCCAGCATGGGTGAGCCCAAATTTAAACTGCAGCATCCCATTCTACCATCTTGACTCCTGGAGAAAACGAAGCTAAGCAAAACAATTGTTAGTGATTTCTGGCTTTTGATGACTTAAGGAATCTCTTCCTTAGTGACAAAAAATAAAATTGGTATATATTTCCGATTGCCAGTCCTTACATATAGAGGACTATAGCGAAAATATATTATTCTATCTGCATCACTTATTAAGGAAGGGCAAAAAGAGGGCAAGACATAAGACGTTTGGAAATCATGGTGCGAGATCAAACTTTGCATAGACTTCTAGTGAGAGCCCTTCCCACCCTTCACCAGTCTCATGATGTCTTTAGTATGTACATTGTCTTCAGTCATAAATAGATTCAGCCCATTTTATGCCTAACTAATATGATACGATTTTGGGTGTTAGACCCAGATCTAATATTTGTGGTCTTATAAAATCACTAGATTACATGAACAAAAACTTCAATTATTGCCTCTGTTCACCACATAAGAAAATATATAGTAATGATCAGTGTGTGTGCGCCCTGGTTTCAGACTGCCTGGGCCCCAATCCTCACCTTGCCTTTCTCTTACCTTGGACTTCTTTACATTTCATTTCTTCATATATAAAAGTAATAGTAAAACCAGGCTCATGGTAAAGTACTTAGCTGTGACTCAATTATCCTAATTGAACAACAAATATTAGCCATTGTTAAACACTGCTTAGAACATTAATGCTGCTTAAAACTTCACCCTGACCATATCCAATTAAATCTTACTCACGTTTTGGATTTCTTCTGGCCACATGTATCTCAGTCTAGATTCTATCTTCTTGTTACATAGTGCTTTTATACCACTTTCTGGAAGAAATAGTATTACTGCTTGTAATACATATTTCTGAGTTTATTAGTTTAATATTTATATTCTCTATAGATTCTAAGTTCTATAAGGAAAAGAATATATTTTGCTCAGAATTTTATTTGTGCTGCTTGGCAGTGGCTGGCACATAGTAGCCCTCAGTAAACATTTGTTGGCTGAATAAAGGAAAGAATAAATGAATGATAGTATTATAGGCCTTAATTTTTTTTTTTTTACTTTCTACAATTTTTTTCTTCTTTAAACAATCAGTGCTTCAACCACCTGCCCTCCCATGACTCAACCTTACCCTACAATGCCAGCTACAGTGCCAAAGTTATTAAATTAATTTTCATGATGAGGTTAGGCAAGATTATCCCTAAAATTAGCATTTTGTAACACTAAGGATGACTAAAATAGAATGTAACTAACGAATCTGTTAATATTGCTTTTGAACTGATTCTAATTTAGTTCTCTTTTTTCTTTCTGCAGTAACATAATAGTCTTAAACGTTTCTTTTATAGTGCCACAAATCAATCAATAAGCATTTGTTCTATGTCTACTATGACTTTAGCACTACAGCAAGGTGTCCTATTTATAAAAGGCATTGTACCTGTTTTAATTGTCTTCTGTAGCACATAACCACTTAGGGACTTAATGATAAATAAATACATCTAGACGTCAATTAAATAAATTGGTAGTCACAAACCAGGGCCAACTAAAGAGCTCTGGAGTCCTAATTCCAAGGGGTTTATTGCCACAAGGAAATGAAACTACTTAGACACTCCACATGGAATGGATGCTAGAAATTACAAATGCAGTGGGAATATTGGAGGTGTCCACATCTAGCAGAGTCCTCACCATCTCCATGGAAACCATCCCCCACCCCCTTCTGGGGAGAAAACAGCAGCTGTTCAACAGCAACACAACCAAGAAAAAAGCAAATCAGTTGGAAGTGAAAAACTCAGGATCCATTTAAAATTGTTAAGGGGCTGAAATTTGGGGTAAAGGAATGAGATTAATGAAGCAGTGATTTAGCAAATAAGGCTTCCTTGGCCTCCTGTTCATTGTCAAGAGTTCTGAGAAGACAGAGGAGAAAAGTGGTCAGAAATTTACGTCAACCATCATTACATCACCCTGCTGGAATAATGTATTGCAAAAATTTTGCAAAGTGAGATCGCAAGGAAAATATAATAGTTTTTAAAGAAAGGAACTAGGAGGAAATATGTTTGGGAATTAGTTTGAAGAAGAAAGAAGAAAAAAAATAAAGTTAAGGCATGGCATAAAGTACTAAATAGAAGAAAATGTGGAAAAGGAAGAGAAATTTTAAAAAGGACTGTGTTCTATGTGCATAATATGTTATTGTTGATTATATGTTTTTGCATGTGCGATTTTATGTGATTTTCATAGGTGTATCTTCTGCCACAAAGGTTTTACTTGTGTGTAATATGGATACTCATTTAAAAGCCTTAGGTAAATATGGACAGCTAAATCAGGCACTTTGGGCCATGTCAAGAAGGAAAAAGAGCTGGATCACTGGTATTCTGTTTGTATGAACTCAGGATTATAATGAGAAGAAAAACACGAGACTTCCTAAGTGCTAGACTCGGAGAACTTTCTCCTGTCCCATCAAATTTATCTCCTAAAAATTTGAAGCTGAGATTTCCTTTAGTCAGCTGCATCACTAACAATGAAAAGATGTAGGGCATGATACTGCAATGGGGATGAAAAAGCAGAAAGAATTTATGAAAGAGATAGAGAGAGGGGATTAAAAAAAGAGAGAGGGGCTGGGCGCGGTGGCTCAAGCCTGTAATCCCAGCACTTTGGGAGGCCGAGACGGGCGGATCACGAGGTCAGGAGATCGAGACCATCCTGGCTAACATAGTGAAACCCCGTCTCTACTAAAAATACAAAAACTAGCCGGGCGAGGTGGCGGGCACCTGTAGTCCCAGCTACTCGGGAGGCTGAGGCAGGAGAATGGCGTAAACCCGGGAGGCGGAGCTTGCAGTGAGCTGAGATCTGGCCACTGTACTCCAGCCTGGGCGACAGAGCGAGACTCGGCCTCGGAAAAAAAAAAAAAAAAAAAAAAAAAAAAAAAGAGAGAGAGAGCAGGGGAGAGGCCAACCCTCTATTGGTGGGAACATGTTAGTTTATCTTGGGACTTCCTCAGTATTATGCTGAGATTCTAGGGTCAATTGCAGTGGCTGGTGGTGGGAAGGCTATTGCATTCTTCATCATTGGCCCATAGTGGTTATGAACGAAATGCTTATCAGTCCTGCTAATGCATTCTTTTCAAGTTTGTCACTATGATGCTAGTCTGTTACTCAAGAACCTGGAAAGGCTGGGAGGCCTAGGACTAAGATTCCAGCTACTGGGTGTGACACATTCTCAAGACAATACTGCTGTGGGACTCATGTATCTTGCAGCCACAGGAAGTCATTTTCTAGATTGGAGCCACACTCTGTTTCAATGAACTTAGTCTTTTAGAACCCAAAACCAGGAAGTCTTGCAGGTTTCTGCCTTTTCTGATTTACAACATTCTTCCTCCTGGGCTTTAACACAGAGCCTACTAGCTGCTTTAATGTGGGATTGATGGCGGGGGGCGGGGGTGCAGAGGGGAAAATAATGGAAGAAAAATAATTAATATATTAATTATTTTCAGCCCACCCTCCTGTAACTGTTCTCTGATTTTTCTTTGAAAAAGAACTCAAATGCTTGTGGGATATTACATAAAAATGTTAAAGCTACATACTAAAATTTCTGTGTGAAACTTAAATCAGGATTTCTTTGTGACCTAACACAGAATAATAAAGGAAGGTTTCAGGGCCGGGTGTGGTGGCTCATGCCTGTAATTCCAGAACTTTGGGAAGCCAAGGCAGGAGGATTGCTTGAGCCCAGGAGTTCGAGACCAGGCTGGGCAACATAGCAAGACCTCCTCTCTGCAAAAAATTTAAAAATTAGCTAGGCGTTGGCAGTGTGTGCCTGTGGTCCCAGTTACTCGAGAGGCTGAGGTGGCAGAATTCCTTAAGCCCCACAAATCAAGGCTGCAGTGAGCTAGGATCACACCACTGCACTCCAGCCTGGGTGACAGAGTAAGACTCTGTCCCAAAAAATAAAATAAGGAAGGTTTCATGGAAACAAATGGTTTTCATACCGTTGTATCCAGGGAATAGTTTTTGAATCTCTAAACAGCAACAGCGACCCGAATACCTCTAAAAGCAAGTTCTGTATACTGAATTCCATTAGTCAGTTGACTTTTGTGAATGAGTGGGAAGGGTATTCCAATAGAAAATATCTGAGCCTCGAGATATCATAAATCACACCTTAGGGTACAATAAACTTTTTAAAGTACGTATTTAAAAGAAAAATGCTGATTTCCTAATAAAATATTAATGTTACTCAAATTAAGTCACTAGATAGGAATGCAAGGTTGCCCAAGTTATTATTATGTTTAGCCTGATAGTTTTAAGCTCTGAAAGAAAAATAGCAATGACCGTAAAATGAAGAGCAAATATTTGACTACTATGTTCCTCAATTTCTCTCCAGCCCGTATCCAGGGTCTCAGCAGTCTGGTTATGAGTGGAGATCTCAGATGAAAAGCAAACGACAAGCCAGGGCAAAAACAAAGCACAGTGGGCACTTAATCCAAATTAGGGAATAGGAACTAGGTTTATAGAAACATATTGTATTAGTCCGTTTTCACACTGCTGATAAAGGCACACCCAAGAGCGGGCAACTTACAAAAGAAAGAGGTTTAATGGACTTACAGTTCCACGTGGCTGGGAGGCTTCAAAATCATGGCGGAAGGTTAAAAGCTTGTCTCACCTGGCAGCAGACAAGAGAAGAGAGTTTGGGCAGGGAAAGCCCCTTTTTAAAAACCATCAGGGGCCGGGCGCGGTGGCTCACGCCTGTAATCCCAGCACTTTGGAAGGCCGAGGCGGGCGGATCACGAGGTCAGGAGATCGAGACCACAGGGAAACCCCGTCTCTACTAAAAATACAAAAAATTAGCCAGGCGCGGTGGCCGGCGCCTGTAGTCCCAGCTACCCGGGAGGCTGAGGCAGGAGAATGGCGTGAACCCGGGAGGCGCAGCTTGCAGTGAGCCGAGATCGCGCCACTGCACTCCAGCCTGGGCGACAGAGCTAGACTCTGTCTCAAAAAAATAAAAAAATAAATAAAAATAAAAATAAAAAAATAAAAAATAAATAAAAATAAAAAAATAAAAACCATCAGATCTCATGAGACTCATTCACTATCACAAGAACAGCATGGGAAAGACCTGCTCCCATGATTCAATTACCTCCCACCAGATGCCTCCCACAGCACATGGGAATTCAAGATGAGATTTGGATGGGGATGCAGCCAAACCTTATCACATATCCTGAAATATACTGCAATCTTGCTTGTCTTTAAAAACAGCCATTCCTGCCACATAGAACCTTGAGAGCCCCCTCTTATTATTTTGTATCATTTTATCATTTTCTGGGGGTATAATAAGTGATTTAAGAAAAAAGTGGTTCAGGATTCATACATTATTAAATATCATATTATAAAGATGCTAATAGATCCATTAATATTATTCATACAATATAAAGACAAATTTTTACTCTTCCCATTTAACAAGTGATGCATACTGTTTCACTGAATTTAATTATGTAATAAAAGCATGAATTGTTAACAAATAAATTCAAAAATGACATATATTGTTTTTGTTTGTAGAACTAATGGGTATTAAAATGTAGATTAAATTTTAACTGTAGCTCATACCATTAAAACATAAGACAAAAAACTTTTTGGCACTTATAATTTGGAATCTTTAAAAACTGCATTTTAAAGAAACCACTGATTTACTTTTTAATGTGTTTCTGTTTTTTGACTATATGATAGGATATAAGTGTTCCAAGTTGCCTTTTGCAAGCAATGTACAAATAGCAAGATGAAGATGTGGACACTCTTTTTTCCAATTAATCAAAAGTCAAATTGGATCTAATTGTCACTATATCTGCAAGTACTAGATGAGACATAAAATATCTGAATAAAGGCAAAGATATGCCATGTTCCTCAAAAAGAAGACATAATATTGTGAAGATACTCATTTCTTGAAAAAAAAAAAACATTAGCTGGGCATGGTGGTGCACACCTGTAGTTTCAGCCACTCAGGAGTCTGAGGTAGGAGAGTCGCTTAAGCCTGGGAGGCCGAGGTTGTAGTGAACCATGATCATGCCACTGCACTCCAGCTTGGGAGACAGAGCTGGACCTTGTCTCAAAAAAATAAAGGATATTCATTTCACCAACATTAATCTGGAATGCTGGTTAAATACCTATCAAAATCCCAACAAGATTTTTTCGTAGAACTTGATAAGGTAATCTTAACTATTTCTATAAAGGAAAATATGCAAGACTTGCAAGGATAATTTTATAAAGGCAGAACAATGATGGAGACTTGCTTTACCAGATAACAAAATATATTATAAACTTACAGAAATTAAAATAATATGGTATTGGTATGCGCCAATACCATACCTCAACAGATTGAGGGAAAATTATAAATAGTCTAGAGAAACATAATCACGTACATATGTGAATGTGCTATGTGTTAAACCTGATATACTTCAAATACAGTGGGCAACATTATTAAATAAATAATGTTGAAATAATTTTAAAGAATCTATCTTTAAATAAATAAACCCAAATAATTAAATAGAAAAATGAGCAAAATATTTGGATAAAAAATTATAGAGTAGGAAATATACATGAATGAAAAACAGAAAAAGCTGAATCTTAGAATAATTAGAACAACATGACACAAAAATTAATTGTTAATATTCAATGTAGGTTAGAGTATTGAAAATTAAAATTATCATTAGTACAGGATTCTTTTGGAGGGGAATTTGGCAATATCTTGTTTTACAAATATATAAAACGCATTACCTTTTAATCAGCAATTCACTTTCTAAGAGCTATTCTACAGAAATACTAGTGTATTTCAAATGCTAATAAAATTAATTTTTTGTTAAATATTACAAAATCTATTATATACATTCACATGTATGCATGCTTGTATGTATGTGTACACCTACTTTCTTGGGCCGTGCGGAAACTTGATTTATCATCATCAGGAATAACATCCAGAATTGTTATATTTTTAATATTTTTTCATAGTATTTCTATATAGCTTTATTTGCAAATCACTGAAATTAAATCAAATAACTCTTGAGCATCCTCACCTTCATTTATTCAGAAATATTTATTGAGTGATTATTATGTGCTGGTCTCTGTTCAAGCCTCTGGAAATACAGTAGTGAACAACTAACTGTTGACCTAACAGAGTCTAAATTCTACTGAAAGAGAAAGAAAACAATCAAATAAACAAACTTTTTGCAAAATATTTCCAAAATTTTAATGTTAAAAACTGCTGGGGCCGGGCGTGGTGGCTCACACTTGTAATCCCAGCACTTTGGGAGGGCGAGGCGGCAGGATCACGAGGTCAGGAGATCCAGACCATCCTGGTTAACGCGGTGAAATCCCGTCTCCACTAAAAATACAAAAAACTAGCCGGGCGCGATGGCGGGCGCCTATAGTCCCCGCTACTGGGGAGGCTGAGGCAGGAGAATGGTGTGAAACTGCGAGGCGGAGCTTGCAGTGAGCCCAGACCGCACCACGGCACTCCAGCCTGGGCGACAGAGCGAGACTCCATCTCAAACAAACAAATAAAAAAAAGCTGCTGGTTTCACGTAGAAAACTCAAATTTGGCTCCCAAATGTGCTGCCCAGCTTCAAGGGAAGAAAGTAATGTTGAGCGTGTTTGAGTCAGAGACGCACATATGATTAGCATCATAACCAACAGGATCCTTGGTCCAAAGCACATTGAAGTTTCTTAAACGAAAGTGACTGGATCCAAGAGCAGTGGGGAAGGAAGTCACGGGAAACTAACTGGAACAGTAGAATTTGTCTCACTGAAAAAGGGGCCAGCAGCGCAAATGACCAAATCTGAAGGACTGTTGATCTCTCATGTGGCTGATCAAGAGCTTGAGGTAGAGGTAATGGCTCTAAGTAATAAGCGCAAACACCCGAGGTCAGTGGTGTGTTTCAGTACAATGACTATGTATAGTTTATTAGGGAAAAAACCTTTATCTAAAGTCCTGTTAATAATGAAAAGTTTAGGTTTCATAGGTCTGAACTGATTCAATATGTCAAATAATTCTGAACTCAAACACTTACTGGCTTCTCAGTGACCTGTTGAGCCTTACTCATGGCTGACGTGTTTGAAAATACAACATCCAGATAACCTAATGGGATAAAATGTCTTTTGCAAAGAGATCAATATATACTGAATTTGATCCTGTTAAGAAAGCTTCAAAAGATGTACCATTCCTCCATTATAAAATCCAAATACGGATGAGTTGCATTCAAATAAAGGTCTAATAACAAAGCTATGAATTTTAATTCACCCTTGAAATGGAATTTATTCTCACTAACATAAAGTGACAGGATATCCGTTATAAGCTCCTATTTTGATCTTTCACTTACCTACCAGCAATGTCAAATACCAATTTCCTGTAAGTTTTCATTTCTAAAGGATAATAACATACTATCTTTATCTAACTATAATATTGAATAGAGTGCTAGATTATATTTTATAATCCCATTCATAAATTTTATATTTTTAGGAGTCAGGGTTTATTATTTTCAGAATAACAGGTAAAACTAGGTAACAAGACCCTTAAGCTGATAGTTCTGAATAATGACCAGTTGTCTCATGTATAATATGTATACATTATTTTATAATAAATACTTTATACATACATACATACGAATGCATGCAAATATAGAATTCTTATATATGTATGTATACGTAAAGATGTATATATTCACTCTAGCTCCTTTCACATACTTTATTTTTAAGGAAACACCATCCTATACATAATATATATATGCATACACACATACGTATCACACAACATATAATATGCACATAGATAATAAACAAGATATAAATATATGCCTCCAAAAGGAAGATATATGCAATGCACGCATATTCAAGGATAGGCGTGTCCTCAATCCTTTATTTTGCTAAAGAAGTAACTGAGATCCAAAGAAAATAAATGGTTTAAGGTCACAGTGAGGAAAAAAAATCAAAAACCCAAGCATCATCATTTCAGTCAGTGTTTCTCTCACTTAATATTTCGATTTTACATTCTGAGTGTTAGACATGGAGAATCAACTGTAGATGCTTCCTTTTTTACCCCAGTTTTCCGACAACTTCTCTGCTGAGATTTGGATTCTTATCATAAGGCTCTGTTTTGGAAGCACCAATTGCCATTTTAATGCAACTTCCTAATCATGCAGACAGCCAGCCTCTCATAAATCATGTAAAGTACCTGAAAATATGATTTATGAGCTAAGTTATGGGAAATGCGGTCCTTTCACATTCTTAACCCTTCAGGATGTTGTTACCTATCACAGTCTCCTTGCCTGATTCAACTGAAGTTGGGTCTGAACACTTTCATCCCAAACGGCCCCTACTGCTACCCCCAACTACCACTGACCTTTTACCCATTCACCTGCATCCATAAAGAATTTACAGCTTTAAGTTCATCAACTGAGTATAAACTTGTAATTTAAACTCTTACTCTGCTTGTGGCTATTACCAAATATGTTCCTGAGGCACTGCCTTACATGGTAATTAAAGAACTGCATTTAATAGCATCTTACGGAAGAATTAAAAGAGCAAGAGTATTACAGTTTGTTGCAGGAAATAGTCCACGAAAGACCCTAGAAAATCCAAGATGAAACTAATTTAAACCATATGCCTTGCTGAAAAGGAGTATGAAAAAAATGTCTGTAATATGTAGTAAATGAGGCCCATAACTCATTGGAACCTCCAATGAGTTATGTGCTAAATTCATATTTCACACCATGGTCATGCATTATTTTTTTAAAGTCTCCCTGTCTATTAACCCTTTTCTTTGTGTTGGAGAGTTTATAAGAACGACATGGCTTTGGTTGCATTAATATATTTACATATGCAAATAGAAATAAAATACCAATAGTTTTTGTTTTTTTTTTTAAACCCCCACCCTTATGGCTCAATATATTATCGCTTCACCAAACCAACAAATTAAAAACAATTTCCAATTTCTTCCACAAATACCTAGTGGCTAAATGTTATTAATGCATTTGTCTGAAAGGAGCAAATTCAAACATTGCTCAGTTAGAGAAGAAGAATCTACAGTGCTGATTGCTTGCAATCCATTTCAGTAATCTATATTTTCTTCACGGAGGTGAAAGTTTATCTCACCATGGAACAACAGTTATAATTTTGCTTTTCCCATTCATCAACTCTGATATTTCGGAGCCTCAAATCATCACTTTCTGGAGCTACAGAGGAAGCAAGCTGTTGTCTATTTTCTTTTTAGCACACTCCTTTAAAAAAATGTTTGCCTGCACATTATGGGTTTATCTTCTGTCTGTGAGAGACCCTAATAAATCACGCTTGCTTTCAGCTATCATAGATTATTAGGCTTTTATAATCATGAAATAAACCCAATAGACTATTATCACTATTTTCAGGAGATTGAAAATTACTAGGTATTTTCTTCTTTGTATGAGCACGTGGTTCCCTCATTTTTCAGGAGGGTAGTGTTACATTTAGACTCTGTCAGCACATTGCTTGTACAACAACAATGCTCCCAACAAATTGTGGTCTGAGGGGTGGGAGTGGAAGTGAGCACAGTAAACAGGGAGTTCCAGAATTACAAGGGTTTAGTCAGCCTCTGCCATCCTCAAGTTAAAAGCCTGAAGTTTATTTCACAATGTGAACCTCTCAAAGTGTTCTCTCTTGCCCTTTCTCTTTTCAAATACAGTAATGGCTGATCATCTTTGTGGAACAATGCTTTGAAATCATTTCAGTTTTAAGAGAGTACATGAAGTCCATCAAACAGAATGAAGCCCCTAAAGGAGATTTATGTGAATTCTTTCTCAACACAATTACTGCAATTAGATACACGTATACCTTTGTGTCCTTAATATTGTAATTTTCATGGGGCAATGATTTGAAGGAGTTTCTTGCTAGAAATAGATCTAAAACGCAGGGTTTTGATGACATTCTCAGCTAAACTAATTGTGTGAGCTGGGAACAAGGTAATGAGGACAGATGTCAAGGTCAATATAATTACTCATTTCTGAATCTGGGTTAATATTTCCAAAGACCTCACATATAAGTTACAACTTATAACCGCTACTAATAGATTCAGCTTTGGTTTCTGTGGTATGGATGCAATGTTGTTTTCTCTCCCTTGTCTCCAATGGTGTCCCAAAGTGAACTTTATTTGTCAAAGGAACAAAACCAAATCTACTTTCTTGTTGACTCTTCATCATATCGAAAGATGCAGATGTGAACAACAAAAGAAACACTTGGCATGATCACTGCTAATGTGTGCATTCCAAAATGCAGCTCATAAAAATCATATTTATCCCTTTGAGAGAAGACAGGCATAAAGGAGGACAAAGACAAGGAGGAATTGTGGTGTTGGGTTATTTACATTTCTGATAGTCCTGAAATTATTAGATAGCTATTTTCTTGGATCTTTTTTCCCTATCAGCCACAGACTGTCTGTACATCTTGTGTCATAATTGCTATGAAAGGACCTTATTCCAAGTGACATTCATTTCCAGGTTTTTATGCCTAAGCTCCTGGATGATCCTCATGTTTCAAAGTGATAGAAGGGTATTCATAAACAGTGTTTTAGAACTCTATTCACTTATCTTGGCTAGGATAAATCAACACAGGTAGAGAGGTGCTGATTAAAAGCCATGCTTCAATGAAAAGTTATTTCAAAGCCAAAATTAATAGAAACCACTCAACTAAACAGATTTGGGGACTTAGGAACAAAACTAGCATGTAATAATACAAGAAAAAGACAACAGACTCAATCTCTTTCTCTCTGTCTCTCTCTCATTGCTGTTCAATACTACTAATACACATTTACCTTTATATTCATGTCACTAATTGATAGTCTCTTTTTAATTCTATTTTTTCCAAAATGTGCTTGTTGAACAAAATTCTATTCATCACAATACTGTAGTATTCCATAGAGAGCATGGATGGCAAGCTCTCTGAGTTATAATCATCCAACAGGTTCCTGGAATTAATTGGGTAATTCAGAAAATCATCTCCTGCCTTAGGCTTGACTTACTCTTCCCTCTCTACAATATTCCACAGCGAACCTGCCTCTGTCTGTCCTAACTTTTTCCACCTTGACACTGAGCCTTGTCTCATGCCAATTACTGAGTTTCACTTTGAAATCCTTCCTTCCAAAAAAAACCAAACATTTAAATAATCATGATTTCAAAATACTTCTAAACTTCAACCAAATAAAGAGAAAAGGAAACCTTCCCATTTTCCCCTCCCTTTCTACTGGCAGCTTGTCTATCTCTATTTTTCATCCAAATAAGCAGAGCCCTGTAAATCTTGTCCAGAAGACACGGACTGAAAGAATTAATCAAACTGTTGTTTATGAGCTGCTCAGAGCAGATTAAATGTTGTGTTGACAACACAATTTGCAAATTATCTATCAACATCAACAGACATACAGCAATGAGCCAAGCCAATTGGATACCTTTGGACACAAGAGGACCATGTATTTCCTAGTCTTGATTCCAAAACTAAGTCCTTTTGAAGGAGTTTTATCCAACATTATTTTCAGTCTCATTGCTGCAGATGAGTTGCTTTACAATATATTTGGATAAAATGATAGTTTGATTTCTGCCACATACAAGTTAAGTTTCCTGCCTGTCTCACTCCAGACATCCCATATTCCAATTCACCACCAGATATTCATCAGATAACTGCCTCTTAAAAATGTCTACGGCAGCCAACCGCCAAAATGATCCCAACTTCCTGGTATTCACAGCCTTCATACTTTTGTTTGTAGTTTTCTCACACATAACAAGTTCAATCTCTGTGACCAATGGGACAGGAGAGAGGTGGTGGTGTGTCACTTCTCAGATTTGTTACATCTGTAACCTGTTCCTGTATATGTCTGGGTAATATTTCATTGTATTAAAATACAACAACTTGTTTATATATTTACCTATTAATGAATATTACCTTCCAGTTTTGACAACTATGAATAAAATTACTGTGTACATTGGTGTACATTTTTGTGGGCCTATGCTTTCAAAAATAAACACCTAAGGGTGAAATTGGTAGGTCACAAGGTAATATTTGCTTTGTATTATAAAAACTGAATAATTAGTTCCCAATAATATCTTACAATCTAATCAACAAAGAATGAGAATTCCATTTGCTTCACATTCTTGCCAATACTTGATATTCATGTTCATTTGAATTTTAGCCACTCTAGTAAGTGAAATGTTCTCTTATAATGGTTTAATTTGTGTTTTATGATGCGTAGTCATACTGGGCAACCTTTCGTGACTTATTGGTTATTTGTGTACCTTTGTATACAAAGGTGTTTAAAGAGTTTATATAAGAAGTTTATTCAAGTCCTTTTACTCATTTTTAATTAATTTGCTAGCTTCTTATTAATAAGTTGTAAAAGGTTTTCATATACCCTGGATAGAAGTTTTTGTCAGAATTATTCATTTTAATTATTCTCCCAGTCTGTAGCTTAATATTTATTCTTAATACTATATTTTTAAAAACAAGTTTTACTTTAAATTAAGCTTCATGTAACATGTTTTATAGTCAGCGCTTTTTATTTACTATCCAAGAAATCTTTGCCTTTCCCAAGGTTATGGACATTCTCTTCTACATTTTCTTCTAGAAGTATTAGCGTTTGACTTCTTGAAATAAATTGTAGAATCAACCTAACAATATCTATTTTTAAAAATTTTTTTCTGGGATTTTGATGGGGATTGCATTCAAACTAGAGTTCAATTTGGGAAGAATTGGCATCTTAAAAATACAGAATCTTCCAATTCATTAATGTGATGTCCCTCTCTACTGGGGCCCGTGTCGGGGGTGGTGGAGAATGAACAGACACAAGAGACAAAGACAAACAGAGAACATGGCGGCCGCGCCTAGAGCCTCCGCCTCACTTTAGTTATACTCCATAAATTCCACATCAGCAAAAATAACACAATGCAAAACAAACTTTCTGCACCCAGATATAACCTTCTGCTTAGTTCCTTGTCTCTAAGTTCTTTCTTATTTTGTCTGCCTTCTTGGTGCCTACTAGAGTTCATTAAAAGTTCAACTAGAGATACTGTCCTTGACTACTGGAGTTCATTAAAAGTGCAACTAGCTAGAGATACTGTCCTTGAGCCTTATCTATTCTTAGCATATTATTTTCAATGGCCCCTGCACCTCTCCATTTTCTAATTTCTTTGTCAGTTTCAATGTTGTCATCTTTCAAGTCTTTTGTTACATTCATTTCTAGGTATTTTCATGCTGTTGTTATTGTTGTTATGTCATTATTTTATTTTTTAAATATAATAGACATTTAATTGATTTTGTTATTAATTTTGTATCCTAAACCTTGCTAAATTCATTTGTCAATTCCAGAAAATTTTTTTATAGATTGCTTAAGATTCCCTAATATTTCTTTTGCTTACATAGTCTGTAAATAAAGGCAATTTTACATTTCCTTTTCCAAACTGGTACATGTATGTCACTTTAGCTTTTTCTTGTTATACCGGCAAGGACTTCCAGTATTATACTGAATGAAACAGACATTCTTGTCTTGTTCTCGTTTGTAGAGAGAAATGTTTTTTTGTGTTGTACCATTATGCATGATAGCAGTTTTAGAATTTTGAAGTGCTTCTTATTAATTCAGAAAATTTTCTTCTATCCTTGGTTGACTGATATATTTAAACTTGAATAGGTGTTGAATTTTATTAACCATTATTTTTTGCATCTGTTATAATTATACATTTATATATCTGTATTTATATAACATAAACATCTGATATAATTATAATTTTTTCTTTTTTATCTGTTAATATGGGGGATTACAGTGATTGATATTCTTTTTAATGCTTAAACCTAACTTGCATCCACTTGGTCATGATATATTATCTTTTTTTATTAGATTGCTGTTTTTAATTTGATAATATTTTGTGAGAATATTTGTGCCTATGTTCATGAGTGACATTAATATGTACTTTTCTTTTTTAGTAATATATTGTCAAATTGGGATATTACGCTTATGCTCACCTTATAAAATTTGTTGAAAAGCATTCTATTTATCTCTGTTTTCTGAAAGTTTTGTTATTATTCTTCCATAAAATTGGTATTATTTATTCTATAAATAGTTTATACTATTTACCAGTAAAATTACTTGGACTCTAAATTTTCCTTGGGTTTATATTTCTTCTTATACATTCAAATTTTATATATCTTATTATATATATAATTTATATCCTATTATATATTCAGATATATAATTACTCAGATTTTTTTAGTTCATCTTATGTCAGTTAAGGTAAAATGTATTTTTTAAGGTATGTGACCATTTCAACCAAGTTACTGAATTTATTAGCATAAAATTCTTCATACTATTTATTTCCCATATTCCTTTTTTTTTTTTTTTTTTTGAGACGAAGTCTGGCTCTGTTGCCTAGGCTGGAGTGCGGTGGCGCGATCTCAGCTCACTGCAAGCTCCACCTCCTGGGTTCACACCATTCTCCTACCTCAGCCTCTCTAGTAGCTGGGACTACAGGCACCTGCCACTGTGCCCGGCTAATTTTTTTTTTTTTATTTTTAGTAGAAACTGCGTTTCACCGTGTTCCCCAGGATGGTCTCGATCTCCTGACCTTGTGATCCGCCCGCCTTGGCCTCCCAAAGTGCTGGGATTACAGGCATGAGCCACCGCGCCCAGCCCCATATTCCTTTTAATGTCTGTATGATGTGTAATAATATCTCCTTTTTCATTTATAACATGGATGACTTGTATTTTATTCCTTTTTGTCTTGATAATTCCAATCAGGTATTTCTCAATTTTAGGAACTTTTCAAAGAACTAATGCTTGGCTATTAATCTTCTCTATTGTTTGCTTCTTCTAATTCATTGCTTTTTTAAATTTGCTTATTATGTGTTGAATTTATTGTTGTTCCTAACTTTTCAAAGTAGAAAATTAGATCAACTTAAAACTTTCTTCGTTCAACTACACATTTAATACTTAAAATTCCACTCTAAGCTCTGCTTAGATCATTCCCTCAAGTTTTGATTTGTTTTTATTATTATTCAGTTTAAAATATGTTCTGATTTATCTTCTGATTTCTTCAGGTCTCTATGAGATAGTTAGAAGTTTGTTATTTAATTTTCAGATATTTCAAGCTTTTTTGATATATTATTTTTATTGGTATTGAATTTAATTTTACTGTGGTCTAACATCAAATATCTCAAGATTTCAATTGTTTGAAATGTATTGAGATGCAGTTTGTGGCCCATTATGTGGTACATTTTTATGAACTTTATATATCAATATGAAAAGAATGTTTATTCTGCAATTGTGTGCGTATAGTGTTTAGTAAATGTCAATTAACTTGGTGAACAGTGTTGCTTAAATTTTCTATATTCTTCCAAAACTTTTTCCACTTGTTCCATCATCATGAGAGAGTGTTGTTTACATTTCCAACTATTATTATGTATTTCTTATTTTTTCATTTGCTTCCGTCGATTTTTGCTTCATTAATTTTAAAGTTCTATTATTTGGTATATACATTTTTAAGATTATGTCTTCCTGATGTACTGTCCCTTTTATTAATGTAAAATGTCCCTCTTTATCTGTAATAATATTTATAGTCCTTAAGCCTTTATTGTCTGATGTTAATATACCCAGAATACTTTTCTTTTGATTTGTGTTCCCAGGTATATTTTTTTTCTGTCTTTTGATTTTTAATCTATGTCCATCTTTGTATTTAAAGTACATTTCTAACACACAGACTCTGGCTGAGACTTATTTTTTATCCCCTCTGATAAACTTTGCTTTTAATTAGAATATTTAAATAATTTGTATTCAGTGTAGTCATATATATGTTTAGGGTTAAGTCTATGTATTCTTGCAATTATTTTTCTGTTTCTCTCACCTGACCTTCATTTCTATTTTCTTCCTGTATGCCTTCTTTTGAATTATTTGGATATGTTTCTTGACCTCTTTCGCTTATTAGCTACAATTATTTTATTTTTAGTTAACGTATTTATAGTATCCATTCTTTACATATCAAAATGCATTTAGAGTTAATATTTTCTCACTTCATACCTCACACTTCCCACATACTTCACACCTTTCATTATATCACTAATAACTAATTACTGTTAATAACTAATAAACTTCCCATTTTACATTTTACACTTCACAGTTTCTACTTCACAAATGTAACCCTTGCTTTCTTGTACCATTGTTGTCATTGATGTACCTTGATATACATTTTGACTCTGCCTTAATATTATTATTTTTACATTAACTTATGACAAGAAAAATAATATTTTATTTCATATTTTCCCATTTTGGTTCTTTTTCCTACCTCTATATGTAATTTTTACATTTGATATTATTTTCTTCTCCCTGAAGAATATGCTCTAGCATTTCTTGTCATGTGAGTCTGCTGGCAATACATGGTCTCAGGTTTTTTTTTAATCTGATAATGTCTTTATTTTATCCTTCTTTTTAAAATGTATTTTTGCCAATTCAATTCTACATTAAGAGTCTTTTATTTTGCATCATGTGTTTGTGTTTAACATTTTAAATATGTCATTCAGGATCTTCTAGAGTCTGTTGTTTCCTACGAAAAGCTAACAATTATTTTTATAATTGTTCCCCTGTGTGTTATATGTCTTTGATCTCTAGCTGATTTCAAAATTTTTTCTTTCTGTTTGGATTTTAGTAAATCTGATGTGCCTCAGTGAGGTCTTTCATCATATTTAGAAAACTGTAATGCTTGTGACTCCAGTTAATATTGTCCATCAGATCCTTGTACATCTTTCAACTTTCTTTAAAATTTCCCCTTTCTTTTCCAAATTAAACAACTTCTATGTGATTTTCTCCAAATTTATTGACTGTGTTTTCTTCCATATCCAATTTGCTATCAATCCGTCCAGTTCATTTTTCACTTCAGTTAATGTATTTTTTTTGTTCTAGAATTTTGGTTTTGTTTTATGTGTAGTTCCATTCTCTGCTAGGATTGCCTATATATTTATGCATTTAGGTATATTTTCTATTATTTATTTGAACATATTTCATTAATTCTTTGAAAATATATTAGTTGCTTTACAGTATTTGTCAGCTAACTCCAAAATCAAGAAGTCTTGAATTTGATTTCTTTTTTGTTTTTTCTTTCTTTTTTTTTTTTTTTTTGAGACAGAGTCCCGCTCTGTAGCCCAGGCAGTGGCGCCACACAACCCCTGCCGTCCGGGTCCTGGTTCAAACAATCCTGCTGCCTCAGTCTCCCAAGTAGCTGGGATTACAGGCACGTGCCACCATGCCCAGTTAATTTTTGTATTTTTAGTAGAGACAGGGTTTCACTACGTTGGCCAGGATGATCTTGAATTCCTGACCTCGTGATCCACCCACCTCAGCCTCCCAAAGTGCTGGGATTACAGGGGTGAGCCACCACACCCAGTCTAGACATCTTCAATTTGATTTCTAATGTCTGTTTGTTTTTCTTTACTTAAAGCTGAGCTACATTTTTCTGTTTCTTTGCATGTCTAGTTATTTTTATTGCATACTAGACATTGTCAGAAATACTGTTGAGATTCTGGATTCTATTATTTTCCTCTGAAGGGTATTAATTTTTGTTTTGTTTTGTTTTGTTTTTGTTTTAATAAGCATTTCAATTAGAGGCTGAAATTGTGCAGGCTTTTTTCCCCCTCTTTAAACTGTGTAGGCTTGATTTTGTGTGCTTTTAGATGGATCTGTAGAAAACTAAAGACATTTATTCAGTCCTTCTAATATTAGATCCTATTTCCAAACTATCAATTCTAAAGTTGTCATCAGAGCTTGATTTGGGGTTGGTTAAGGCTGCTACAGAGTAGAACTAACTCTAAGGTGTGTAATTTACTTTTGAGGGGAAGTCTCTCCTGCGGGGCCTTACTTTGGTATCTCAGTTAAATTCAAAAGTGTTAATGAGCTTTTTCTACTCTACATAGGCCAGAACTCAAATATTCCTTAGCACTATTCAAACTTTTATATCTCTGTTTTGCTATGAAATCCATAGCAGCTGCTCTCTGGTAGACCCGGGCAGTTTTATTCTGTGTATGTGCCAATGAGCCTCAATCAGGAACTCATGTGGAGCCCTTGCCTTCACAGATTTTTGTTTATCATAAAGAGCCTCTTTGCCCCCAATGTCTTTTCTTTCAGACTTAAACTGCTTCAGGGAGGGTTCCTATACTCAGATCTTAGCTTCTTTAGCCCAGCAGAAACTGTTCTTCCTTCCCCGAATTCTCCCTCCTCATGCCATTGTTGGGGGTTTGTTTCAGGCAAATAACCACAGAAATGATGCAGTTCCCTTTATACATTTTTATTTTTCAGGGATCATTGTCTTGTGCTGCCTATGGTGCAAAGCCCCAAACCCAATAATTTCTATGTTTTGTTCAGTTTTATTATTGTTTGTGATTGATTATGGTGTCATGGTGTAGTCTAGTACTTCATTATATTTTTAGTCTGGCTTTTAAATAAATGAATTCCAATGTAGATTATTCATGCTTGTGAATAAGGTGATGAACCTCCTTTATACCCCAAACCAGGCTAAACTTGGGAGTCAACGTAATGATTCCACCTACCTAGTATGACTTGAATTAGCCCAAATTCTTATCTCTAAATAATCTTTTACCCAACTGTGATGAATGAAACTTCTTGATATTTTCACCCTTGGTTCAAAATTCTTATTATACTAATTTCTTTAAATGTTAAAGTTAGCATAGGGACAAACTGTGAAATAGACATTGGTTAAAATTTAATTTGGCATATTTTTTGAGAATCTCCAAATGAGTGTTACAGTAGTATAGTGGCAGAAGAGAGAGAAGATTACTTAGCTGCTCAAAAGCTCATAAAGTATGCTAGAGCAATTTGTGAACTGTCAAATTCTACCCAAAAAGTGTTTGTTTCATATAAGGCACTGTTTAAAGTATGCTTTACATTTGAGAGGAAGGGATGGAGAAAAGACAAAGAAAAAGTATTTCTCTGGCTTTTACCTATTATCAAAAATTAATTCATCAATATAGTTATTAGCCTAGAAAATCTGATTCTGAGGAAATAAAAGTCAAAGCCTATATCACTGAAATGTGAAGAAAAAGGATTTGTGGCATCAAAAATAACAGCAGTGTTGAGAAGTGTCACATAACAGAAACAGAGATACCTTAAATTTAGAAGGTTATAGGAGCAATGCAGATGAATTACCTGTGAGTAGTCCTGAGCTTCGACAGCTCACTCTGGCTAATTATTCATTTTCATCCTTACCTAATAAGCAACTAATAGATTGTACCAATATATAAGCTATCATCAAGTGCCAAGCAGAACGCTAAGCACTTTGTATGGATTACTATACTTGGTTGGCACTATTTTTACTCATTATACAAAAAAAGAAATGAAAGCTTAGGGAGCAGTGGATAGACCTTAGGGTGGCCCTTATGTTCCTTTCCTGCTTCCTGGTGCCTGTATCTTGTATAATCCCCTCCTCTTCTGTGTGAGTGAGACCTGTGACTTGTTTTTAACCAACAGAACATGTCAAAGGTGATGAATCATTCCCATGATTACAATTTATTACATAATGCTCCATCTTGCTAACATACTCAATTTCTCTACTGGTGGCTTTGTAGAAGCAAGTTGCCATAAATACTACAGGCATGAGAAAATTAATTTTTCCAACAACCTGAGGGAGCTTGGAAATGGAGCATTTCCCAGCCGAGCCTCTCAGGAGAACCCAGGCTTGATTTAAACGTGAGTTGCAGCTTTGTGAGGCACTAGGCAGAGGACCCAGTAAAAACGACCCAACTCCTTGACTCACAGAAACTGTGAGATAGTAAACGTATGTTGTTTTAAGCCACCAAATTTGTTCATTTGTTATGTGACAATAGATAACTAACACAAGGGGTAAGTTAAGTTGCTCAAGTTCACACAGGTAAGAAGTGGCAACATCAGTAACCAAATCAGACCTATTTGAATTCAAATTCCTTGCTGTTTACTAATATTTTATACTACATTCCACTCCTCTGCTCTGCACGACCCAATTTCCCATGAGTAAAATACTGGTGATGCCAAGAAGGTTTCCAATGCAGTTCTAAGTTTCACGAAACTTTGAATTTTGATGTGAAATCTTCTTGTATTTTATGGGAGATAGGGGCAAAATCTCCACATATAAATAATGACAGCTGATGCTTAATTAAGCATACTATGTGTGAGGAACTGTGCTCTTGGAGATTTATGTCCATACTATGGTTTGGATCTGTGTCCCTACCCAAATCTCTTATTGAACTGTCATTCTCAATGCTGGAGGCTGGACCTAGTGAGAGATGCTTGGATCATAGAGGAAGTTTCTAATGGCTTAGAACCATCCCTCTAGTGCTATTTGTTAGGCAGGAATCTAGACCCAACATGGCGGCATTACCCAGCGTAGCAGGCCTTTTGTTAAAGACTCCCTTCACCCTTGTACACACCGCAGACCTTCACCCTCATACACACCACAGACTTACATGGGTCAGAGTTCTGGCTGGGCAACCACACTCCCCCCTGACCTGCAGCTCACCTGCATTCCACAAGTTTGTAAACAGCAGTGTCGGTTGACAGTTTCCAAAGACCCCTTCCTCATGACCTTTACTCAACTCCTGCCCTAGTAGTTTCAAGACCCCCCCGACCCTGTTTGCACAACCAGCTTCCCTACCTCTCAGGCTATAAAAAATCCCTACCCTCCTCCCTCAGCACCACTTCCTCGGCCAGCACCTTTGGACCGAGGAACCTCGCCCGCGAGCCCTAATAAAAGGCTATTCTCACTGCCATTTGCCTTGTGTCTTCATTCCCAGTTCGGCTCCAGCCTCAGTTTACCTTTACACTATTCTAGCAACAGAATTCTCATGAGATCTTTACTTTTGTTTAAAAGTATGTAGCACCTCTCCCCTTTCTGTCTTCCTCCTGCTCCCGCTAAGTGAAACATACCTGTTTCCCCTTTGCTTTCTGCCATGACTGAAAGTTTCCTGAGACCTCCCCAGAAGCTGAGCAGATGGCCACCATCTTGCTTCCTGTACAGCCTGTGGAACCATGAGCCAATTAAACCTTTTTTCTTTATAAACTATTCAGTCTCAGGTATTTCTTTATAGAAATCCAAAAACAAACTATCACAGTCCATTATCTCATTTAACTTTTTAGCACTTCTATGAGGTAGACACTATAATCATTATCTGTTCTAGAGAAAACTCTGACTTATGGAGGTTATCAAATTAGTCAAAAAGTGCTACAGCTACTAAGGAGCAAAGTAAAGATTTGAACTCAGGTCTATTTTATTTTAACATACGGGATTTGCAATCAGAGAAATCTGCAAACTGTTGACAGAGATTCACATATGGCCTAGAAAATGAAAAATGATGCAGGTTGAAATTGCAATTGCTAGTCTTTAATGTGAAGTGTATGAAATTCTCTAAAGCAGATGGACATCATTTATTGACTACCTGAAGCATCACACACTGGACTGGGTGCTAGAATCGTATTAATGTAGCCTCGAAATTTCACCCATCTACTCTTCAATTATTTACTGATTTTTGTCTGTGTTCCAGGCACACAATAGATACTGGGAAGGTTAAAAGAAAAGGTATAGTACAGGACTTTAAGAAGCTTACAGCCTATTGGTAGAGAAAGACAAGTGAATTGATTAATTACAATTATGGCCCAAATATTGAGTCTATTTTCAAACTTGTTTATTGGCAAGTGACCAGAATCATTGCTGCCTAAATATGCAAATCTCAAATAACTGAAACCTTATTTAAGAGATGACTTACTCTGAAAGTGCGGTATTAGCATTGCAAATGTATAAAGTTATATCTGAATTTTAATAAAATGACTAAAAAGAACAATGTACCCTTTAGGAGATATTTAAGAGAGACATCAAAATTTTGAAGAATTTGCTTTGTTTTTATAGAAAGAAGAGAAGGGCAGTATAAAATATCCTGATTTTGGTACAGCATATGTATCTGGTTAGCTTAATCAGGGCTACCAATTTTGACAAATATGAATATCTGTCCCTGTAGAAGACACTGTAGTTCCTCCCAGTATTTTTTTTTTTTTCACCCTTTCCCTATCTTGTAGCACCCTTGCTCTTTGGGTGAGTCTCAAATGACCTATGCATTCAGGATAGTTCTTTGCCTTGACCATAAGGTTGGTGCAGTCAGAAAACTACTGTTAAACTAATCACGTGGGTACAAATGAAACTACCAGGAGTATTTGTCAGCCATTTCACTACCATGAAAGGAGTCCATTTTAGGATGATGGTATAACAAGGAGACAAAACATGTAGTAGGTACTTCTTGGTATTGTTGAGTACCTAGATTAAGTCCACCTTATTCCCAATCTTTTGCATTATGTGAATCATCAACTCCCCTCCTTGTTTAAGCCAATATAATTTGAATTTTCTCTTACAGACAACAAATATGGTTGAGTGGCATGAAACCTTAAGTCATCTATGTTAAAATAGTCAGTTTTTCTGATATTTTTATCTGAATTAATGTTATGGTAATTGATGTCAGGTAAGAGTTAGCAAGTACAGATTGTTGACATCTGAGTAGTAGAAACAACTCTATCAATCAGTATGGTAGCCATCCTTTCAGGGAACCCCCAGTGGTCCTTACTTTCTGGTACCTGTGTCCTTATGTAGTGTCCTCTAACAAGGAATCAGGACTGGTTATGACCAATTGCAGAAACGACAGCATATGATTTCCAAGGCTAGGTCCTATAGACCTAAAAGCTTCAGTCTCTTGGGATTCTTTACCTTCACCATGAAGATTTAAACATCCCTATGGACTACCTTACATGAAGAACTGAATCCGGCCACTACCCCAGTATTAATTTGTCGGTAATATAATTAACTTACCTTGGAAGCAAATTCTAGTCCCAGTGAAGCCTTCAGACTGAAACCCCCGCCTACTTGTGACTGCAACCTTGTGAGAATCCTGAGTTAGAGACACCAGTGAAACCATTCCTGAATTCCTGAACCACAGACATAATAAACAATTATAGTTGTTTTAAGCTACTGAGTTTTGAGGTAAGCTGCGACACATCAATAAATAACTAATACAATCACCAGGGATTTCATAAGCATGTAGTTCTTAGAAGGAGGAATATAAACATAATAAATGCCATTTTCCCAGTTACGAAGACCTCATAATTTTGTTGGAAAGATAATTATAACAAAGATAAAGCAAACACATTTCCTTTCATATATTTGTCACTCAAAATGTATCATTAATTAACTAAGAGACCAATACACTATATGCTATTAACAGAGACTAAATTATCTGGTTCAAGAAATAGCTATGATGGATAATAGTTGATCAGCTGCCCACAATTTCCTATAACTGAAAATTGTGGGATATATATATACACACACACACATACAGAATATAGAAGCAGATGAATATAAGTATGTTTTAAATTATGTTTAAAAACTAAGAATTACATCTTATGGTCTTTAATTCTTACAGGAGAATTTCAAAATCTCCTATTGTTTGACTGCTAGAAGGTTTCTGGTTCATTAGTAACCACTTTACATTTTGAGGTTATGGAAACTATCCTAGGAGTGATTTTGTAAGGTCCACATAGGATGAGAGCTTGTAGAGTGATCAATCAATAACCAATAATTTTATATAACTAACATGTAAAACAAAAGGTGGTTTGATCAAGAATCTTCACAAATACCTAAATATTAGCAAACAAAAATACATTTTGTCCCATCAGATAGAAAATGCAGGAAACAGTATGACCATAGAATTTTGCCAAAGACTGACATCAATTAAGAGGTTAAAAACATGGTATTTCTCTCACCTACAAAGCAGCTATATAGAGCATAATGAAATAGGAATTAAGGGCTTCTTTAATACAAAACAAAAAATTTGATAAATAAGTTTGCTGGGTTCTGCAGTATAATTACTTTAATATGTGAAAAATAAACTTCCATAATATGGTCAGCAATTTGCTGGAGGGCCAGGAACATCTAACGTCAATGATTTCATTAAGCTATTAGATTCCCTTTGATTAAAATTAACAATTGGTGTTACACCACCTGACAATGGAAGCTTTTCATCAGAGCAGCTAGTTAAAATACCACAGTGTTGTCTTTCTTATCACTGCTTCCATATGAAACTCGTAAGAATAGAGCTTCCTCAGTCTAACAGCTGGAAAACCCCACTTCTGAGATAAGAGAGGTTGTGTTCATCATGACAAAAAGTGCAATATTATGAAGGAATTTGTAGAAATAATAGGATCTACATGGAAATGCTGAGGACAATTTAACAAATGTGTCCAGACACTGACTTATGTTTTAAGCTCCTCTTCAAAACTGGGCATTGCATTCATGGCTGCTATCTAACTTGTGCTTTGCTTTCAGCTTTGGATAATCACATGTAGTTATTCTTTCTCTCGCTCGCTCTCTATTTTTCTGACAACAGAAATTACATTTAACAATCAAAACTCTGAGAAAAGAATTGACTACAGTCAGTTTTTCTAAATCTAATAATTATTCTTTTCTTCCTCCCTCCCTTCCTTCCTTCTTCCCTTCCTCCCTTCCCTCCTTTCTTTCTTTTGCAAAAAGATTTAAGGTTTCTTTTTAGCAGAAATAGAAATAACAACTTGCCAGACAGCAGACATAGTTATAAGCAGTTGATTTATATTGACTCACTTGAGCTTCACAACAACACTGAGAAATAGTTTGTTATGATCATTCCCATTTTACAGATAAGGAGAATCAACAACAGGGAAGTTGAATGACCCACTCAAGGTCATATAGCTAAAAAGCCTTGTCATCTGTTTCTAGATTTTATGTACTTGATGTATAATTTACTAAAATACATATTCCTCATTTTGAAAAAATTTTTAATGTGGTAGCAATCAAGAAATCAAAATTCTGGACAGAGATGTCTGATTCTTTTGGGATAGATAAAGTGGTATAAGCACTGCAACCAGTTAATGCAAACATGTACAGTATATCCTTGAAAATGTACGTGCAAATCCAATACTTTTATACATTAAATGATGTTTTAAATAAACTAAGAGAACTCTTGTTTAATTTACTTTCCTAAATAAATTTTAGAAATTCAGATTTCTATAACTGGGGCTCATTTAAATTATGTCACCTTGTAAATATTTGTGTTTACTTGCATAAAAGAGAAAGGAAGAGGGCAAACAAAAATTATAGAAGGAATGTCAAATTGTAAGAATACTTTTTTAATATTATTATCGAATCATATAACCCTTGAATAAATAATAATTATGATAAACTCCTGACTGTAGAGAACTTTGTGGCTTACAAAAATGCTCCCAAATTTGTATGTCATTTAGATGCTCAAAATAATCCTGTGATAAAGAAAGTCCAAGCATAATTATAACCACATTGCATGTGGGTAATCACTTGGCCGTCAGCTCATAAAAGATCAGAAAAGCCTTTGCCCTGTTCACGCATTATCCCAGCTCTTAGCATAATTCCTGGAACATAGTAGACACTCAATAAGTAGCTGCTAGACAAAGGAATTAATCAGTTAATGAGTTAATGAATAAAGGAGGGGCCAAGATTTTAATCTCTGGCCAGAGTGCCAAAGAATGAAGCCCAGGTCTGTCACCTAAAAATGTTATAGTTTGGCAAGTATTTTTTAAACATCTCTGAGTATTTATAAGAATAACAATAGTGGCCACCTCACCCTGAAAAGATGCAGATGAAATATATATATGATGAGTGAATGAATAATACAACAATTGAGTGAATTAAAATTCAAAATAAGTCTTTGCTTCCACGTGAATGCTCCTTCTATTACCTTCTCTAAAAGGTTACCCAGGAAACCTTTAAGTCCTGTAAAATCCACCCTCAGGAAACTTACTTAAAGCCATGTAGGTCACAGGCTGACCTAGACACTAAGTCAAGTCCTGGGTGGATCTTGACCTGATCCAGGGTCTCATCTCATGCTCAAAATAACTTTCATTGATGATTTATTTAGGCCTTCTCTGGCACTAATTTTACATTGCTGGAGCCACTTAACCTGAATCATAAAGATTGGAATTAAATTTAAATACTTTAGTTTTGTGGTTTCAAATTGTGTTCTTAGGAAATGGCAAGTTGCTTGAAGGCAAGGACAACTTCAGTCTTGTTCCACAGGACTTCCATACATTTCCTGGAACCTAGTGGGTGCTCTGTGAATACGTGTTGAATGAATGGACATTTCACAGGAACCTAGATGTCCACAGAGCAGCTTCAGAGTTTCCAACATATTTTATTAAACATTTATTTAAAATATTTAATTATTTTAAAGGCTTTAACAAAAATAGCACACATGCTCAAATGCACCATACTTCAAAATTTCACATACTGGATACCATCAGTACAATAAATCATACCGTTACATGAACAAGTGTAGGCACTGACTTGAACAAAGTATTTTCTCCTATTTTTGTGCATTGCTTTATTCACTCATAGAGTTCAAATATCAATTAATCACATTTTCTGGTCCAGGCACCATCTAGGTACTTGACATAAATCAGTGAACAAAATAGACACAGATTTTTTCCTTCATGGAGCTTACATGTGAATGAAGAAACAGACAATAAACAAATTGTACAGTTTATCATAAGAGAATACACTGCCAGAGACTGGGGCTGTGCTTGAAGGGTGGATGTAGGCTGCAATTTTGATTAGGGTGGTCAGGGTAGGCCTTATTGATAAGATGACATGAGACCAGATACTTGAAACAAGAGAGGCAGTTAGCCAGGTGGATATGTGGGGAAAGATAATTGGATGCCTACATGGGGAAAAAAATATAAACTAACCTATGCTTCACATGATCAACAAATGCAAATTTTTGGATAAAGATCTAAATATAAAATGCAAAATAAATAATGGTTTTAGAAAATGATATACGAGAATAACTTCATAACATGGAGTTGGGAGGTTTTTGATAAGCTATAGAAGCTCTATTTGTAAAGGAAGTATTAATACATTTAACTATATTTCACTCATGAAAATTATCATTAAGAAAGTTAAGACAGCATGAGTTGGAAAAAGATATTTTCATCCATATAGCTGACATAGAACTAATATTCAGATTAATGTATAAAGAACTTACACAAAACAATAAGAAATAGTGACAACCAAATAGAAAAAATATAACAAGCAAGAAACTTGAAAAGATACTTCACAAAAATGGCATCCCAATAGCCAGTTGCCATTTGAAAAGGTGTTTATCCACCTCTACACAAATAAACTAGGAAACCTAGAAGAAATGGATAAATTCCTGGAAACATACACTCTCCCAAGACTAAACCAGGAAGAAGTTGAATCCCTGAATAGACTAATAATAACAGGCTCTGAAATTGAGGCAATAATTAATAGCCTACCAAAAAAAAGTCCAGAACCAGACAGATTCACAGCCAAATTCTACCAGAGGTACAAGGGAGAGCTGGTACCATTCCTTCTGAAACTATTCCAATCAATAGAAAAAGAGGGAATCCTCCCTAACTCATTTTATGAGGCCAACATCATCCTGATACCAAAGCCTGGCAGAGACACAACAAAAAAAGAGAATTTTAGACCAATATCCCTGATGAACATCGATGCAAAAATCTAAAATACTAGCAAACCGAATGCAGCAGATCACCAAAAAGTTTGCCCACCATGATCAAGTGGGCTTCATCCCTGGGATGCAAGGCTGGTTCAATATATGAAAATCAATAAACGTAATCCAGCATATAAACAAAACCAAAGACAAAAACCACATGATTATCTCAATAGATGGAGAAAAGGCCTTTGACAAAATTCAACAGCCCTTTATGCTAAAAACTCTCAATAAATTTGGTATTGATGGAACATATCTTAAAATAATAAGAGCTATTTATGACAAACCCACAACCAATATCATACTGAATGGGCAAAAACTGGAAGCATTCTCTTTGAAAACTGGCACAAGACAGGGATGCCCTCTCTCACCACTCCTATTCAACATAGCGTTGGAAATTCTGGTCAGGGCAATCAGGCAGAAGAAAGAAATAAAGGGTATTCAATTAGGAAGATGATTATGTATTTAGAAAACCCCATTGTCTCAGCCCAAAATCTCCTTAAGCTGATAAGCAACTTCAGCAAAGTCTCAGGATACAAAATTAATGTGCAAAAATCACAAGCATTCTTATATACCAATAACAGACAAACAGAGAGCCAAATCATGAGTGAACTCCCATTCATAATTGCTTCAAATAGAATAAAATACCTAGGAATGCAACTTACAAGGGATGTGAAGGACCTCTTCAAGGAGAACTACAGACCACTACTCAATGAAATAAAAGAGGACACAAACAAATGAAAGAACATTCCATGCTCATGGATAGGAAGAATCAATATCGTGAAAATGGCTATACTGCTCAAGGTAATTTATAGATTCAATGCCATCCCCAATAAGCTACCAATGACTTTCTTCACAGAATTGGAAAAAACTACTTTAAAGTTCATATGGAATCAAAAAAGAGCCTGCATTGCCAAGACAATCCTAAGCCAAAAGAACAGAGCTGCAGGCATGACGCTACTTAACTTCAAACTATACAAGGTTACAATAGCAAAACAGCATAGTACTGGTACCAAAACAGAGATAAAGACCAATGGAACAGAGCAGAGCCCTCAGAAATAATACCACACATCTACAACTATCTGATCTGTGACAAACCTGACAAAAACAAGAAATGGGGAAAGGATTCTCTATTGAATAAATGGTGCTGGGAAAACTGGCTAGCCATATGTAGAAAGCCAAAATTGGATCCCTTCCTTACATCTTGTACAAAAATTAATTCAAGATGGATTAGAGACTTAAATGTCAGAAATAAAACCATAAAAACCCTAGAAGAAAACCTAGGCAATACCATTCAGGATATAGGCATGGGCAAGGACTTCTTGTCTAAAACACCAAAAACAATGGCAACAAAAGCCAAAATTGACAAATGGGATCTAATTAAACTAAAGAGCTTCTGCATAGCATAAGAACCACCATCAGAGTGAACAGGTAACCTACAGAATGGGAGAAATTTTTTTCAATCTACTCATCTGACAAAGGGCTAATATCCAGAACCTACAAAGAACTCAAACAAATTTCCAAGAAAAAAACAACCACATCAAAAAGTGGGCAAAGGATATGAACAGACACTTCTCAAAAGAAGACATTTATGCAGCCAAAAGACACATGAAAAAATGCTCATCATCACTTGCCATCAAAGAAATGCAAATCAAAACCATAGTGAGATACCATCTCACACCAGTTAGAATGGCAATCATTAAAAAGTCAGGAAACAACAGGTGCTGGAGAGGATGTCGAAAAATAGGAACACTTTTACAGTGGTGGTGGGACTGTAAACTAGTTCAACCATTGTAGAAGACAGCGTGGTGATTCCTCAAGGATCTAGAACTAGAAATACCATTTGACCCAGCCATCCCATTACTGGGTATATACCCAAAGGATTATACATCATGCTGCTATAAAGACACATGCACATGTATGTTTATTGCGGCACTATTCACAATAGCAAAGACTTGGAACCAACCTAAATGTCCATCAGTGACAGACTGGATTAAGAAAATGTGGCACATATACACCATGGAATGCTATGCAGCCATAAAAAAGGATGAGTTCATGTCCTTTGTAGGGACATGGATGCGGCTGGAAACCATCATTCTCCTCAAGCTATCAAGAACAGAAAACCAAACACCGCATGTTCTCACTCATAGGTGGGAATTGAACAATGAGAACACTTGGACACAGGAAAGGGAACCTCACATGCTGGGGCCTGTCGTGGGGTGGGGGGAGCGGGCAGGGATAGCATTAGGAGATATACCTAATGTAAATGACGAGTTAATGGGTGCAACACACCAACATGGCACCTGTATACATATATAACAAATCTGCACGTTGTGCACAGGTACCCTAGAACTTAAAGTATAATAAAAAAAAAAAAAGAAAAAAGAAAGAAAGAAAAGGTGTTTATCCGGCCAGGTGCGGTGGCTCATACCTGTAATCCTAGCACTTTGGGAGGCCAAGGCAGGTGGACCACCAGGTCAGGAGATCAAGACCATCCTGGCTAACATGGTGAAACCCCATCTCTGCTAAAAAATGCAACAAAAAAGTAGCCAGGCGTGGTGGCAGGCACCTGTAGTCTCAGATACTCGGAAGGCTGAGGCAGGAGAATGATGTGAACCCAGCAGGTGGAGCTTGCAGTGAGCCGAGATCACACCACTGCCCTCCTGCCTGGGTGACAAAGCTAGACTCCATCTCAAAAAAAAAAAAAAATAAAAGTGTTTATCCTTAATTGTCATAATATAAAGTAAACTTAAAATGAATGGATTACTACCACAGGCCCACAAGAATGACAAAAAATTTAAAAAGTTAAAAATGTTAAGAATTTTTCGAGCACGTGGAACAATTGGAATTCTCAGGTACTGATGGTGAGAGTGTAAATTAATACACTTTGGAAAATAATGTGACATTATCACAGCTGAAGAGATGTGTCCCTATGAGTCTGCAATTTTACTTCTCATCATATATGCCATTGAACTGTGTATATATAAAAATCAAGAGGCATGTACAAGCATATTCATAATAGCATTTTTCAAAATAAAATATAAAAGCAAACCAAATCCCATCAATGACAGAATGGAAAAACAAACTGTAGTACATTTATACCATGCACGGCAATGAAAATGAACAAACTACTAGTACACATAACATACAGGTAATCACCCAAACATTATGTGGAGTAAAAGAAGTCAGATGCAAAGAATGCACAAACACAAAGACTACATAATTCCATTTAAAAGAAGTTCAGAAACAGATAAGACTAAACTGCTTAGAGATGCTGTATTAGTCCCTTTTCATACTGCTATGAAGAAATACCTGAGACTGGGTAATGTATAAAAGAAAGGAGGTTTAATGGACTCACAGTTCCACATGGCTGGGGAAGCCTCACAATCATGGTGGAAGGTGAAGAAGGAGCAAAGACACATGTTACATGACAGCAGGCAAGAGAGCATGGCCGGGGAAGTGCCTTTTATAAAACTATCAGAACTCGTGAGACTTATTCACTATCATGAGAACAGCCCACCCCCATGATTCAATTACCTCCCACCGAGTCCCTCCCACAACATATGGGGGTTACGGGAGCTACAATTCAAGGTGAGACTTGGATGGAGACACAGCCAAACCATATTAGATGCATAACTGGTATATGATCTATATAACGAAGAAATAAAATAAAAGATCAAGAGAATGATTACCTATTGGAAGAGATGAGGTAGGTAGTAATTTGGAAGAAGCCAGTGAAGGGCTTTTGAGATGCTGGAAATATCCAATTTGTTGAGTTTGGTGGTTTTCATATGAGGTTTTAATAATTTATTAATCTGTTAATATCAACTTTTATTTTAGGTAATTTTTGCTTGTGTTATATTTCATAGCAAAAAAGTCATTAGAAAAACATTAAGATGTCAAGCAATTAAAAAATTAAAGAAAAATAACTGAGATTATGAGAATAGAAAATACTTTTGAGGAATTCTGTTTCAAAGGAGAGCAAAGAAATGAAGCGGTAGCTGTTTGAGGAAGTGATATAATGATATAAAAAGGAGGACTAATGGGAGAAACTAATCCAGTAGAAAGCAAACATATGAAAAATAAAGAAGGATTGCTGAAAACAGGTCTTTGAATTGGTAAAAGGGGATGGAATCTAGGGAACAAGTAGATGGGTTAGCATTAAATAGGAGCATGACTCTTTCATTTATGAAATACGCAGGCTATAGTGAAAACAAAAATTGCAATGTGATTAGGTATTGGCACACTACAAATTCTCTCATCTGATAACTTCTATTTTCTCAGAGAAGTAGGAAGCACAGTCTTTGGCTACAAGTGAGAATGGGAAAACTGTTCACAATTGAGAAGAGAAAAGAAGGTGCAAAATAGTCCTCAAGAAAAGCAGAAGAGTGGACTGGGGAGATGTGGTATAACTACCAACTAGTATTGTTCAAGTTTAGTGGACATGAGTATAAAGTGAGAAGAGTCCATAAACTGTGTATTTTTTCTCCAGCCCTATCCTACTGCACAGATGCAGGTTTGGGTTTTGTAATATAATGTCCCCGTATTACACATATAATATGCATATATATACACACACTGAACTATATCAATTTATGTGCACATGTACACACATATCTTTATGTGCATATGTTTACTTTCTGTCTCACATCATTAGAATGTAGCTTCCAAGAGCCAGTAACGTTTTTCTATTATACATCACTGTGCCCACAGCAGGTAAAATAGTGCTGGTCATATAGGAGAGTCTCAAGAAATATTTGTTGAATAAGTTATTGAGAACAGTTGTAAAAATTATTTGTACTTTGCTTTAAACAAAAAAAAAAATTCTACTATTCTCTCAACATCTTATTTCACAAAAAAAGGTATCTTGAGATTGCAAAGACAATGGAGTTAAAAATCAACCAATCAGATTACTGCAAGTACTTGTGTTTCAGTAACAATATTCACAATACTGTGCAACCAAAATAAAATATTCAAGTACATTCGGTGAGGAGATTGATCTGATTTCAGTTGTCATCCCTAAACACTGATTTGAAAATTTTGTGTTCAACAATAACTGCCTCATTTAGCTAATATGAAGGACTTCATAATAAATAAATATTAATAATTTAACTTGCAAAATAAAATTATACTGACAAGTGCAATCTTTATATCTTAGAATACTGTGTAACAGTTTACTTCAAAAAGCTCTCAGGTTTGTGTAAATTTTAAATTCAGTACCTTGAATAATCATTAGAAAGACCAACTCATCTAATTTGACAATAAGATGAACCATGGGTAAAATAACAAATACATTGGGTGATGAAACCAAAATTAAAAATATTTTGACAGAACCAAGCATTGTAATTAAATCTAGTGAGTTAAAATGTAATAGAAAATAGTGTAAAGTTACTGTTGGGGTTCTCTTATAAACAACTTACACAAGTAGAACACAGGGACAACTTGGCTTGGCAGAGCACAGGTGAAAACAACAATTGTTTTAGCCGGAAATAGTTTCAATAATTACCTATGAGGAGATGAAACTACCCTAAAAGAGCGAATGTTATCTTAAGCGACATGAATAAAAATATATCTTGAACAAATGAGATGGAAATATTTTTTCTCTGTGCTGCTCAAAACACAGCTAGTATACTTATTCAATTGTGAGTACCACAAGTTAAGACAAATTAGAACATTTTTAGAGGACGTTTTATAAGATGATGGAGAAATTCCAATGTCTTAAATGAGATCTTTTTTTTTTTTTTTTTTTTTTTTTTTTTTTAAGATGAAGTTACTTACTCCAGGAGAAGAGAAAACGCAGAGAAGATATCAGTCTGTCTCAAACATTTTAGCATCAATATATAAAAGGGGGATTCAACTCATTTTTATGGCCCCAAAAGTAGGATTGGGACCATGGGCAAAATTTAGGGAAACACACGTTGGCTTAATGTAATAGATAGTAGATGGAGTCTCAATCACATTTTTTTGAAATTAGAAATCTGCAATTTGGGTCTGCCAGCAATTTTTGCATTCTAGTTAGAAAATGAAATTTGTCTTTGGAACAGATCCACCTTTTGTTCAGGGAGAGAATCCCTATAGTGAGTTCCTTTACTCATGTAGGTGCAAGACAAGAATCTGCTCGTTGTTCCTAAGGGAAACCAGATCAGTTAAAATATTCCAGATTGAACCATTAAATGTTCTGCTTACAACTAAAAAGTATTTGATCGTTGGGTTTATGTGTTCGTGTTTATCGATTTGCTCACAGGAGAGTTGGAAATTGAACAAAGATAAAACGTGGAATTTTCATGTCAGTCTGTGAACAAAGAACAGGACTCAACAGATGGTGCCTGCACTTCCATTCATTCAGTGAGTTTTCACTGAGCTACTGTGTATCAGGCACTGTTCTAGGTCATGGTAGATGATAGGAAATGAAATGCTCTTTCCATACAAGTCAGTTTACCTAACTACCAGTCCTTCAATTCTTGACTGAATTCTCCCCTTGTCAACAAGCTGTCCAGACCTCAACTAAGCTACAATCTGCTCTCACCACATCATGCCCCCACCCTCTCTCCACACCTGAATTCTAGTATACTATTCTCATTTTCGCTCCTCTTCCCACTCTTTCTCTTCTCCTTCTTCTCCTCTTCTTCCATCTCATTCTCTCTTCCCTACTCTTCCTCCTCTTGTTCTTTTCCTCCTTCTTCTTCTTCTCCCCCTCTCCCTTTTTTTCCTCCTTCTGCTTCTTCTTCACAGCCTTTGCCACCTTCCAATATATGTTGTAATTTACTTACTTGGAGCTTTTATTCTGCAAATAGATTTTTATCTATTGTCTTTCCTGCTAAATTCCTAGCACATAGCAAAGTGCGTAGCATTAGTAGATACACACTAAGTGTTTGTGAATGAATGAATGAATGAATTGAATGAATGAATGAATGAATGAATGAATGAAAATGCTGGAACTTCCTGTAAAGTGCCTTGGATGTTGCCATCTGTCCCTTTGGCTTGAGGGGGGTCAATCTGGTGATCAGGGTCAGGTCCACCCTATTGTAACAACACTGTAACAACCAGTCTAAGGTTTATCCTACCTAGGAAGAAGGTTCTGTCCCCTTTTAGACAAGGGTTACAGAGACATGAATTTATACTGAGGGGGAAAACGGAATTCTTGACCACTGTGGGCAGAAAACTGGCATTTCATGAGAACTTTGGCTGCTTGTCTTGGGAGATAAGGGAATAGAGTATGTGGTGCTTGACAAAGAAGGATGGTAACAGATAGGCAGTATTATAGTTCATTGCCTGATGCAATTTATCTTCATGCCATCTGAGATCCATCAGAGCTGATAGTAAAATTGCTCAGATTTTTTTTAATGGATCCTGGCTTGTATAAGAGAGCTTTGTCCCTCTCAGGTAGATTTCCATGAAACAGACAAAGTCCTGTGGAAAATCATAGAAGAAGCACTAATAGTAGGGCTCTTACTGGTCAAACTGGGGTTATAGTGCTGATAAAGATGGCCTATTGGAAAATGAGACGCTGACCCCGAAAAACGTAGATTAAATTATTGCAGTTAGCACCACTGTCCTAGAAAGCTCCTGTAGTTCTTATGTTGAAACTAGGTAAGAACTTACAAGATGTTATCTTGCTAATGGGTTAGCAAGTGCCTCAGATTAAGGTGAACTCCTCTAAATAAATAAATAAATAAATAAATAAATAAATAAATAAGAATAAGGGTCATAGGAGTCAAGCCCAAGTCAGCCACAGCACGCAAACCTGATAGATCTATTGAGAAAGCAATGTGGTTGTGGCTGCTAAGGAAAGCAGTCACCAAAGCTAAAGTAGATGATGTCAATAATGTTGACCTCATCACCTAAAGTACTATGTGGGCTGGAAACATTGAAAATTTGTTTAACTGAAACAAGAGCTGCTGCTATGTCACTCAAAACTGAAAGTAATGCAAAGCCTTGTTAGCTGGCACAGAAGCATTTCCTTTCCATGGACCCCTAGACCTCCATCCCCTTCTACCCTGATCTTATCTACTCTAAAGATAAAGATGATTAGGGGTAGATCAAATCTCTCCCTGTTTCCAAAGGAGACTAAAAGTCATACCCATTGAGTATGTAGTAAAACTTTGGGGAGAAGACAGTCACAAACTTTCACAACTTTTTTGGATAAAGGTACCAAATTCACCATTCACAATCCAGTCCCATGACAAGAGGGCCTACCTGGATTCAAATGATTGAGTGTGAGTTAGGTTAAGAGTGAGGATGGAAACTGAACATGACCTTGTAGATAATGCCATTGGGCCAATTTAATGGTTTTTTTTTTTTTTTTTTGCTTCTTCATTTGAATGTGTAAGACAAAGTGTTGTACTATATGCTTATACTTCCTCATTCCATAAGTGCCTGAGGAGATTCTCCTGATTGAGCAGAACTGCATATAAAGAAGTGGTAATATCTCTGAGGACCCATAGTCTCAATGATCCCTTTAACACTAAAGATCTCTGTGACTGATGATCTTTGTCAAGTGGAGCCTCAGGCAAACCATGGTAACCTCAATCCAGAGGAGTTTCTTAGGGTTTGAAGTCATTGCCTCTGGAGTCTACCAAGTAGACCTCTTTCGTAAAGTGTCTTTCAACTTGCTCTTGGGCTCTTGACATAAATGAACTCCTGACCCATAGAATCCTTGTTACTTTCCAGGCTGGTATTGCCATTTTACAATGATTCAACTTTAACTAAATGGCCAACATGGTAGAAAAGGCCCAACAAAATTTGCTTATGAAATTGAAATGGTATATTCAGCAATGTAATCAGTCTGGCCCAAGCAGCATCTCAAACTTTCATTAAAAAGTGAAAGTTTTCCCTCCAGGAGAAACATTATACTCCACAAAGCTGCTGGTTCAATAGGGCCCTCAACACATTAAAGTTCTCTTAAATAACTGGGCCTGGTTTACTAATAGTTCATGTAAACTGAAACCCAGTTATGTTCACTGGCTACTGCAGTTGTTAAATCTCAGCGCCAGCCATATGGAACAGAAAGTAGATGTGGTCAGTTGGCTCCCTGCACAAAACTCAAGGCCATTCTCAACTCCTGCTAATCCTTGAGCTAGTGGTTCCTGTTTTCAATAACCTGGCTCTTTGCCACTTGGAAAACCATAGGTTGGCAGGTGAAAGATATACCTTGTTTGGGCTACAAACTCTGGAGACAAATCACAGCTGCTAACCAAACCATCTGAGTCACTTGTGTAGATGACCCTTATGGTAAGGGATAGCTCTATGATGAGACCAACTGGAATCAAGCTGCTAACTAAGCCCAGTTTGTCACTAGTGCTGCCTGGGTCTATCATAGTACTGGACTTGACAATGCATCCACCATCACAGACTGGGCACAAAGTCAAGGATCCCTTGTTTCTGAGGCACAAGTCACTACTGTGCACTAGATATGAATCCTACCCAAAGTTGACCAGTTTGTCTTGCAGTTGGAAAGACCATATTTCACGGGGGATGGTCCCCATCTGTTCTCTGTATATTGAGTGTGTCAGAACTTTAACCCCTTGCAAGACTATTAATGATGCCTCATCACTGTCAATACTTTTTCAGATTATGAGTAGCTGCACCCAATTATTCAACTTTAGCCATACCATTATTACCTGTAAAATTAATCCATGTCATGTTTTCAGCTTTCTGTACAATTTACAATGTAACATCTGTACACAATGTTTGGAACAGCCTCCAAAATGGAATCAAAAAGCTCTCTGACTCTACCTCTCTCAAGACCTCCAAATCCATACATCTTAGAAAGACAGTTTGGTCACTGAATACAGCCTTTCCACAGAAGGGGATTATCTCCTTTTAGTTCCTTTTGGGTAATCGTCAGTAATTGTCAGGGAGAAAGTAGCATGTATTATATAGACCTACTTTGAAAATTCAGGATTCTAGCCTGACAATTCCTAAGCTTGACAATTTTTTCTTTCCCTTAACAGCAACTCTAACAAAATCTAGTTGATATATCTTTGAGGTACCTTACTAAAAAGACACCTAAAGTATTCAGAGCTCATTCTAGTTCATCCACCTGGATTCTCCTGTCGTATTGACATGGCCCTAGATCATAAAGATAATGAACACATGTCTCACCGAGTCCCTCTATGGTGGCCCATGTAAGACAAACTGGAGTACATAATTAGTGTCTCTACATCTTATCAACGTGTTCTTCACTCTTTTAAATAGACTGTTTCTAACAAAAATCTCGGTGTGAACAGGGGATGACTGGAGAAAAGGTGAAGCTACAGTTCTTGGAATGGGCACACTGATTTTTGGATCAGTGAAGAGAGGTAACAACCCCAGTGCTCAACAACTTAAAGCCTTAGAGGTACATAAGAGAGAGAGGGGGACATTAATGATCATTTGTCCTTCAGAGCCACTTGTAAGAAGAAAGCACCCTGTACAGAAACCATTAAAGAAAACTTTCTGATACAGCTCTCTCAAAGTATTGCAAGTAGATTAACTGCTGTATCTACCAGAGAGCTCTCAGCACAATTTGACCACCACTAACCTTAACCTTACTGAGAAGTCTATTAGAAACAGCAGAAGATGGTCCCAGTTCCTATGCCTCCCACTCATAACACCCACCAACACCTCCAGATGTTTCCCCCCTTCCATTACCAAAGCAGTTGCACAGTAATTTCATGGGGTGGATGGATGCCACCCAGCTGATGGTGTGGAAAAACAGAACAAATTGGATTAACTCTTCTCAGGTAGTCTGTCCATGATAAAGAACTAGACTCAGTTATTTAAACTGAACTGGAAACTTTAAGGCCTATTAGTTATCCAAGGACCCATGTTGGAGGCACTGCCAGCCTATGTGCCTGTACTGATGTGGGTCCCAATTGGTATGAGTTGGTTATAGTTGTAAACAACATTTTCTTTCCAGGGGCACCATGTATGACCCTGGTACTAGGCTTCTCATATGGAAGCCAGGCATTAGCTTGCCTCTCTCCCAGAAAACATGGTAACTTGCATCATGTTGGGTTGAGTCTGTCGACACAGAAGATTCCAACGGTCGTCTGAAGTCCATATGAGATAGTATCAGGAGAAAGGAGTGAAAGCATTGAGAAGGGTGAGTTTCCAGTAACTAGACCATCTTTGGAGAGATTATTTTGTATAAAAAATGTAACCTCATTTTGTAGTTCTATTATAGGGCTGAAAAAAATAACATATTACATAGGGTAAAATGGTTAGAAAATGCTTCAAAAATAGAGTGAATAAATTTGCTGATTATGAGTATTCTGTAACTAGAGGCATTCAAGTATAGAATGTGTGGTTATTTAGTAAAAGTATTTTAGAAGAAATTCAAATGTTGGCCACAAGACTAAACTACATTCCGTGGGACTTTCTTCCTCTCACTTTGATCTAGGAAAAAAAAAATATTCCAGTATAAAAATATATACCAAAAGTTGGAAATGTGAAGGTACAAAACTCCTGAGCATGTCGTCGGTATGAATAATCCCTCTGCATTCCTCTGCCCTTGTTATTCACCTCAGGTTCTTTGAGCACTAAGGCGTCTCAGAAATCAACCAGTTCTTCTTATGTGAGTCACAGACAAAGAAAATGATACTAAATGCAATTAATTGGCTTTCTCAAAATTTTATAACCTCGTGACATGACAACATTAGAAATGGTGCATCCCGATTCGCAACCAGCCTTTCTCATCTGGGGTTTCTTAACTAAACCACAGAATGCAGAAAAATAATTTGAATGACTATAAAGATACATAGGAGAGGAAGTGGGTTCTTATCTACCTGAGTACCTGAATATCTGGAGTGCTGACCTTGTTCTCTCCCACAACTCTCATTAAGATGGGCCATCCTTGGCAGCATGCTGTATCTCTCATCCCACCCACATCACACATTTTGTCAATGCATGGATTGTTTTTCCCCCAGAATTATCAGGTGGTCCACAGAATACAGGGAGCCATGGATATAAATACCCAGTCCACTGATAGCCTTTGGTTGCTTTGGTAGTCATTGAAGGAAACACACTGTATTAGTTGGGGTTCTCCAGTCAAGTTGACACTTAAAATTAACTATCACACACACACACACACACACACACACACACACACACAAACACACACACACACAGAGAGAGAGAGAGAGAGAGAGAGAGAGAGAGAGAGAGAGAGAGAGAGAGAGAGAGAGACAGAGACAGAGAGAGAGAGAGAGAGAAAGAATTTACTGAAAACCAGGTTGGTACTCTGGACCTTGTAAACAGCAACCTCATATCACTAGGCCTCATGCTATATCAGAAAAACACCACATTTTTATCCTTAATCTACTATTTGTTGAGGAAAATGCCCAGTTGAGTCACTGTGGGGTTCAGTGCTGATTAAGTCCTTATTCTTTAAAAAGAAGCATATTTCCTGAGCACTTTTGGGGGAAGTGGGGAGGCTGGGACCAAAGCACAATCTGTGCTGTTCTCTGTTCTCTTTGTTTCTAAATTAAAACAGGCTGCTAAGGTGTGCAAGTATGTGAGTTATTATTTTCCTAACATTAAACACTTGATTTAAAGCATATTCCCTTTGAAGGAAGGTATAATTTGGGAATTATTTGAAGTCTCTAAGTGGTTAGAAACTGGGTTTAGCCAGATTTCTAGCTGTAAGCAAAAGTCAGCCTCTGATAAGAAGCTGTTTTACTTTATTGATGCAAAGGAGGTAAGTACCCTCTTGGGGGTTTCTCGGTTCAAGAGCATCCTAGCTGTTATTTGCAAACTGCAGTGTGCAATTGTGAATATTTTCGGATACATTTACCTCCATATAACTGAGCTCTCCTCGTCAAAGGAAGCTTCCAAGTAACTGGGCGAAGTCTTAACGACATATTGGTTGTAACATGGGTTTTGTGAGGCAGGAAAGCTTCCCTCCATTACCTATTCATATGCAATACTGAATTATAAAATAAAGCACATAACTGAAATAGATAGACTTTCCAACAGAGAGACATGTAGCTGCATTACAAAGTCAATTTTATATATGGGTTTCTGCGCTGAATCATTTAGCTATTTAGGAATGCATTTTGCAGCTAACTCATCCTGGCAGACCCAACGGGATGCGGTTCCTCTTAAAATAAATATGGAGTCATCAAACAGGCATCACTGTGACAATTGACTGCTGGGCTTGAAGGAACTTTTGCTTGGCTTTTCAAAGCAACCAGAACAAAAAGAGAGACTCCATGAGTCAGAAGTACAAACTACAAATGGGAGCAATCTTTCACAAAAATCAATCTTGAATAAATGCACTATATTAGTCCTCTTTTTTGTTCCTCACAGTTAAATGAGAGGTTCCACATTACTGAATTTTCCAGGTAACTTGAAACTTACTACTTTAATAATCAAAAGAAAGATGGACCGCAGTGGTATAGAGGTCTTCCCAAATATATTACAGAAATCCCAGCTTTCTTAAATAAAGGCTAAGTTGTAATTCAATTTTGTAAGTTCTTCAGTTAACTTGAAATAATCCATTTGGGAAGCTCTACAATAGTTCCAAGGAGGGATGGTACAAATCTAGACCAGGGTGTCAGGAGAGACAGAGAAAAGGGGATGGATATAAAATATATTTGAGAGGTAGAGTTGATAGCACCTACTCTGATTGTGGTATTTAGGCTGAGCATGAATGCAAGTATGATTCCCAGTTTCTGGCACAAGTAACTGGGAAGATATTGATGCTATGCATAGTGATGTTGTATGCAGAAGGAGGAACAGGTTGTAGAAGAAACTATCAAGCATTTAATAAGAACAATAATTTAAAACCTAATGGAACTCAGAAATAAAGGTGAAGGAACTCTGAGCCAGGGAAAGAATGTCCACAAAACTTAAACCTGAACTGCACACGGACTTTGGTTAGACCCTCATTCAGAGCATGTTGCCTTTTAATCTACCCTCAGCTGTAAGGTGTGAGATTATCTGTTGCATGGTTTTAGCAAGTCTGAAACGCTACATGAGTGGGGAGAATGCTAACTGAAGCAAACACACTCACAGTGGAAGCGGTGACTTGGAGCCTGAATGGAAAACTGGTGTAATAGAATTCAGAGCAATGGGTTATGTTCGTCATTAAGTTCCCTCTACTGGGAGAGGATTAAGTAAACTATTATCATTTAAAGGCTTATGCTTCACCACTTTTTTAATACTCAGAAAAATCCTCTGTGGTCAGCATGATTACCAGCATTTTACAGATCACCCAGTGTTGTTGGAGAGTTCATGCCACTTCTCAAAAATCATACACAGGAAGTGTTTAGGTTACTCTTTTGATCCATGTGCACCTGACTCAAAAGACTGGCTCTCTTTTTCTCTAAGCTCCACACTGAGGCCAGTGAATGAAATTTATGGATGGTAGCTATCAGCTCTAGTAAAAACATAAATTCTTTTGAACAGTTAGAGCTGTACATTAAAAATATTTGGCATCATGAAGCAGTGAGCTCTCTGTTTCTTGAATGTTTCGGGGACAAGTAATTGCATCTGCTCATTATATTTTTAATCAGGAATCCTATATTGTAAGGGAAGAAAAGACAAGTAAATTTTTTTCATGGCAATGTTCTATGAGTAGAATCCAGGTTCAAATGCAATTGTAGATAGAAAAGTGCTCAGATATTGTAAAGCAATATTCACATCAGCATTTTTATGATTCATATCAATGTACACACATTGACAGACCCTATTCTACAAGAGGTGAGTAATCCACTACTTAAGTATTATAACTAGATAATTTTACACTGCTCCACCCACCCTCATCTGCCACATTATTTTCCTTTGATTCTGCCTAGATTGAAATGCAGATGTATCACTGAACTCATTTCTTTGAATGACTAGAAAAACAGGAATTTTCTCCAAAAGGCCACTATATACGTGAATACATATGTCAGGGATGAGGATTGTAGGAGCTCAAAAGCCTTCCCTCACCCTTTCAAATGTTTATATTCACTTAGATGGTACTGTTTAAAAGACTAGCTAGTGTTCCCTTTTGGAGGTAGACATATAGACACATCATCATTGATTGGGAGTAATGGGAAAATGTGGCAGGAAGACATTTGCATTATTAATTTGTTATCTCTGTCTTTTCCATGTCCTTTGCCTCCATTTAAGCAGGCCACAGACTCAAACAAAGAAAGGCTTGTGATAAGATTTCCTGGCTTATGGTAGTCAATTTTTTTCCTACTGTCTCCCAGCCAGGAACATCTTTTCTTGTTGTTGTGTATCTCTCTTATTTCAAACTCCACTCTTCCAAGAGAACTTCAGATTTTGACTATAGTAAGCCAGGAAATCGTAACACCAGTCCATGGCACTTTGTAATGAATGCAGAACTATGGTGCAGCCTCAGAAAAGTAATAAAGGGAAGCTCCAAGAAGATGTAATTCAATTTTCCATAGACCAAAAAGGTAGTTGGTCTAAAACTGAAAGTCTGAACAAGTAGGGAGATACAAATGTAGATTCACATTCACTCCAGAATCTTAAGCCCTAAGGGACAGGCAGAGAAACTGTATAGAGGGTCAAAGTGGAAGAACCAACTCTGATAAGGAAATTCCAGGACAGGTGCTCCTGAGAATATTTGAACCCAGGATTGGCAAGCCGTAGATAATGAATGTCCCTGGGTTCAAAAGGGAGCTGAGTGCTGCCATAAATGGAATGAATCCCCAAAGGAAGAGAGTATCCTACATCTAGTATATTAACTTCACATTTTTCCTGAATATCCTTCCTTACCTCTAAGATCAAATTATTACATGTTTTCATAGAAAATTCTAATTCTATCATCTCCCAAGAGGCCAAGAAGAGTCTAATTTAATGTGATATTTTCATGCCCAAGAGCTACTTTTTTTTCCCCTCAGAGTGAACTGAGTCTTAATGTCAAAATGAAATTTCAAATAAGAAAGCCTACATGAAGTTTTTGGGTTTTTTTTTTTTTTTTTTTTTTTTCTGAGCCCTCAAACTTGGGTCAGAAAATTTGTGACACTATAATGAAAGATAACTTGGTCTTCTAGCAGAGATACTACAGTTCCCTCTAGGAGTAGAATAACCTCACCCATAAAATAAACTCCAGCCACTTATTTCCTATGTATGTACAAATAAAATCCCAGTTTTTTTCATTGCGTATCTGGAACCTAACTGTATTTCTTTTATTCCCCTTATCTTGTTGTGGTGGGTAGTCTCCAAATATGGCTGTCACTGATTGTCCTCTTCCCTGTATATGTAGGTCAATCCTCTGATCAAGTGATGAATCCTATTTCTACAATTCTCTTTGAAGCTGGGCTGGAATTGTTATTAATGAAAAGTGCAGAAAGGACATTATTCTCTAGGGAAGCCAGCCTCTATGCCATAAAGAAGCTAGGGCTAGCCTATTAAATGATGAAACACAATGTGTAGAGAAAGAGAGATGGGAAAGCAAAGGAAAGGTGGAAAAAGAGAGAGAAAAAGACAGAGAAAGACGGTGTTGGGGAGCAATGAGATGTCAGACAAGAGAATGAATTTCTTATAGACCTTCCAGCCCAATCTAGGTTCATCTGAATGCAGCTGAGTGAATAACCCCAATGACACTACTCAGAACAGAAGAACTATCCAGCTGAGCCTTGCCTGAATTCCTGAGCATGAATAAGAATTAGGTTGCTTTAAGCCATTAAGTTTACCAGTTGTTTGTTATGCGGCAATAGATAACTGAAACACAAGTCGAGCTCTCATGCTGTATTATTTCAACCTTTCTTTCTCAATAACTTCTACTCCCATAAAAGTCCCCAACTAGTATACATTAAAACATATACCTCCTATGTAATACTTGCTGAACCCTTCTGGAGGAAATCACACCACTGCAAATACATGTTCTCTCTCCCCAGCTGAACTTCAATTCCTTTCAATAATTCTTTCACATGTCCCTGGATCACTCTTCATTCCTCACAGTGGCCATTAAAGATACTTTGTGTGTTCCTAAGCCCTCCTACTTCTTTGCCTAACTCCCTCAAACATAACAAGAATTTCACTTTCCAAGTAATAAATAGAAGTGGTAATTTCCTCAAAATCAGCAATTTTCCATTCCCGAGTTACTTCACTTAGAATAAATGGGTAAAGACTCCGTATTCATTTGTCCACTTTTTGATGGGATTATTCGTTTCTGGTTTGCTTTGCTTTTCTTTTTTTTTTTTCTTCGCTGACTTGTTTGAGTTCCTTGAAGGTTCTGGATATGTAGTCCTTTGTCAGGTGCATAGTTTGCAAATATTTTCTCCCATTCTATGGGTTGTCTGTTTACTCTGATGATTAATTCTTTTGCTGTACTGGAGTTTTTTAGTTTAATTAGGTCCCATTTATTTATTTTTGCTTTTGTTGCCCTTGCTTTCAAAAGCAAGTCTTAGTCCTGAATTATTTGCTTAGGCCCAATATCAGAAGAGTTTTTCCTGGGTTATCTTCTAGAATTCTTATGGTTTCAGGTTTTAGATTCAAACTGATCCATTGTGAGTGGATTTTTGTATAAGGTAAGAGATAGGGATCAAGTTTTATTCTTCAACCTGTGGCTATCAAGTTTTTCCAGAACCATTTGTTAAATAGAGTTTCATTTCCCCAATTTCTGTTTTTGTATGCTTTGTCAAAGTTCAATTGATTGTAACTATTTGGCTTTATTTGCACATTCTCTATTCTGTTCCATTGGTCTATGTGTCTACTTTTACACCAGTACCATGTGGTTTTGATACCTAGCCTTGCAGTATAATTTGGATTGTTTTTTTTTTAATTCTGTGAAAAATGATGTTGGTATTTTGATAGAAATTGCATTGAACATGTAGACTGCTTTGGGCAATACTGTCATTTTCATGATATTGATTATTCCAATCTGTGAGCATGGGATGTGTTTCCATTTGCTTGTGTCATCTATGATTTCTTTCAGCAGTGTTTTATAGTTCTCCTTAAAGAGATCCTCTACCTCCTTGGTTAAGTGTATTCCTAGGTATTTTATTTTATTTTTGCTGCTATTGTAAAAGCGATGTCCCTTCTACACCTGGTTTGTTGAGAGTATTTATCATAAAGGGATGCTGGATTTTGAATACTTTTTCTCCTCTATTGAGATAATCATATGGGTTTTGTTTTTTAATTCTGTTTACTTGATGTGTCATATTTGTTGACTTGAGTATGTCAAACCGTGTCTGCATCCCTGGATAATGGGATGAAACGCACTTGATCATCATGTATTATCTTTTTGATGTACTGTTGGATTCAGTAAGTTAGTATTTTGTTGAGGATTTCTGCATCTCTGTTCAACAGGGATACTGGTCTGTAGTTTTCTTTCTTTGTTATGTTCTTTCCTGGTTTTGGTATCAGGGTGATACTGGTTTTATGGAATAAGTTAGGGATAATTCTCCCATCTAAATCTTTTGGAATCATTTCAGTAGATTGGTACCAATTCTTTGAATATCTGGTAGAATTCAGCTGTGACTCCATTTGGTTCTGGACTTTTTTCCGGCAATTTTTAAATTACTGATTCAATCTCACTGCTTATTATTGGTCTGTTTAGAGTTTCTATTATGCGATTTAGTCTAGGAGGGTTGTATGTTTTCAGGAATTTATTCATTTCCTCTAGATTTTCTAGTTTGTGTGCATAAATGTGTTCATACTAGTCACAAATGATCTTTTGCATTTCTGTGGTGTCAGTTGTAATGTTACTAGTTTCATTTCTAATTGAGCTTATATGAATCTTTTCTTGGTTAATCTGGCTGACAGTCTATCAAATTTATTTATCTTTTTAACGAATCAGCTATTTAAATTCAAAGGTTACATTGAAATACCTTTTGTATTTTTTGTTTCAAATTTATTTAGTTCTGCTCTGATCTTTGTTATTTCTCTTCTTCTGCTAACTTTGGGTTTAGTGTGTTTTTGTTTCTCTAGTTCCTTGAAGTGTGACATTATGTTGTCAATTTTGGACTTTTTGATGTAGGCATTTAATACTATAAACTTTCCTCTTAGCACTGCTTTGGCCATATCCCAGAGGTTTTGATACTTGTGTCACTATTATCATTCATTTCAAATAACTATTAAAATTTTTATCTTGATTTCACTGTTAACCCAAAAATTATCCAGGGGAGATTGTTTAATTTTTATGTATTTGTATAGTTTTAAGGGTTCCTTCTGGAGTTGATTTCTAGTTTTATTCCACTGTGGTCTGAGAAGATAGCTGACATGATTTCAATTTTTAAAAATTTCCTGAGACTTGCTTTGTGGCCTATCATATGGTCTATCTTGGAGAATGTCCCATGTGCTGATGAGAATATCCTGCAGTTCCTGGTTAGAATGTTCTGTATGTATCTGTTAGGTCTGTTTGCTCTAGAATGTAGTTTAAGTCTATTGCATCATTGTTGACTTTCCATCTTGATTATCTTTCTAGTCCCATCAGTTCAGTGTTGAAGTTCCCCACTATTATTGTGTTGCTGTCTATCTCATTTCTTAGGTCTGGGAGTAATCGTTGCATGAATCTGGAAGCTCCAGTGTTAGGTACATATAAATTTAGGATTGCAATATCCCTTGTTGAATTGGCCCTTTTATCATCATTATATAATGATCTTTTTTTATTTTTCTGTTGTTGCTTTAAAGTCTGTTTTATGGAGATGTAAGGATAGGTACTCCTGCTTGCTTTTGGTTTTCATTTTCATGGAGTATCTTTTTCTCCTCCTTTATGTTAGCTTAAATGAATCTTATATGGTAGTGAGTCTCTTGAAGAGAGCAGATATTTGCTTTATTTTGATTTTTTTGTCCATTCTGCCAATCTGCATCTTTCAAGTGGAGCATTTAGGACATTTACATTCAATGTTAATATTGAGATGTGAGGTACTGTTCCAATCATTAAGCCTTCCTTGTTTTCTTCATTGCCTTATTGTTTCATGAGCCTTGTGAGTTTTATTCTTTCAAGAAGTTCTATTCTGGTGCATATCAAACTTTTGTTTCAAGATTTAGATCTATTTTTAGCATTTCCTGTAGGGAAGATCTGGTAGTGACAAATGCCCTCAGCATTTGTTCGTCTGAAAATGACTTTATTTCTCCTTCATTTATTTAGTTTTGCTGGATATAAAAATTCTTGTCTGACAACTATTTTATGTAAGGAAGTTAAAGAAAAAAACCCCAGTCCCTTCTTGCCTGTAAGGTTTCTGTTGAGAAGTCTGTTGTTAGTGTGACAGGTTTTTCTTTATAGATTACATGATGCTTTTGTTTTACTCCTCTTAGAAATTCTTTCTTTCACATTGACTTTAGATAGCTTGACTATATGCCTTAGTAATGTCCTTTTTGCAGTGAATCTTCCAAGAGTTCTTTGAGATTTAGGTATTTAGATATTTATATATCTAAATATAAGCAAGACCAGGGGAGGTTTTCTTAATTATTTCCTCAAATAAATTTTCCAAACTTCTTGTTTTCTTTTCTCCCTTAGAAAAACCAATTATTCTTAGGTTTGGCTGTTTTACATAATGTCATATTTCCTGGAAACTTTGTTCATTTATTTGGATTCTTTTTTTTTTTTTTTTCTCATTGAGTTAATTTGAAAGGCTTGTATTCAAGTTCTGAAATTTTTTATTTTACTTATTTTAGTCTATCGTTAAAAATCTCTACTACATTTTGTAATTTCTTAAATATGTCTTTCCATTTTAGAATTTCTGATTGGTTTTTCTTCAAAATATATTTCTCTTCAGAAAAATTTTTGTTTATATATTGAATTGTTTTTTAAATTTATTTATGTTGGTTTTCACCTTTCTTTGGTATCTCCTTGAAGAGCCTCATAATCAACTTTTTGAATTATTTTTCTGGTATTTCAAAGATTTTACCTCAGGCTGGATCAGTTGCTAGAGAGCTAGTGTGATATTTCAGGGGTGTTACAGAACTTTGTTTTGCAATGTTACCTGAATTATTTTTGTGATTTCTTCTCATTAGATGACTATTTCTTCTAATTATTCTTGAATTTATTATTATATTTAATGATGTTTTTTAAATTTATTTTGTCCCCTTTAAGGATGTGATTTTACTACTTATAGTTTGTTATAGCTTAATTCAGCTCTTGATGCTTTCAAGGGTAAATGCTATGTTTGAGTTTGTTGGTTATAGACAGTCTTTATATAATGGCCTCTTCAGATACTGATTGTAGTAGCAACGTGCCTGGCGTATGAACAAGTTCACTATCTCCTATGGAGTTGGAAGGGCAGAAGTCTCTTGAAACTTACATAATTCCCTGTGGTGTGTTCTTATTTATTTATTTTTTTCTCCAGTATTTTATTTACTGGGTTGAATAGCTCCAGGCTTCAGGCCAGTAGGGGAGGTATCCCTGGGTAGAAACTAACTGTAGCTAAAGCAGGTGGGTAAATGCAACATGCAATGGTGGACAGAGGTTCCAGCCTTGACAGAGGTGGCTGGAGGAGCTCTCAGTGAAATGCACTGAAGTATTATCAAGAGAAGAGTGGGGACCACCTCAGCCCTTCTGCCAGGCGAGCAGGAAAGTGATACGCATCTCAGACATTCTCCTGACCAAATTTTCTCGCTATTCAAATCAGACAGGCACCACTTTTCATCTGCGAGAATGTTGGTGTTCTAAGTAGAGAAGAGTTGTGACTCTGCCTCTTGCGCAAGTCTGAACCTGGAGAGTGGTCCTTCTGTGGGCATGCAGTCACCCTGAATTGTTCCAGAAAGGCTGTCTATAGGCGCACTTATGCCAAGCTCCCATGGGAGAAGCCCCAGTTGTGTCTGCAGTGGCAGATGAGGGAGAAAAGATGTTGCCTTCTTCATGACATTTCATAAACACCACGACTGCCTGACTGTTGGGGTAGAGCTGCAGGCTTTCTCCACTGAGCCCAGCACTGCAACTGTATCTCTGCTGAAAGAAACTTCCCACCAGTGAAAATATGTGGGATTCAAGGCTTGCCATCTAGATTCTTTTGTCCCACAGGGTGGTCCCTTGATCAGCATTCACAGTAGTCTGCCTCTTAGGGACTCCTAGACTAGGAGACACTCCTAAACTAGGAGAGTGCCTGAGAGCCAGACTACTGCGAATGTTGTTGCTCCTCTGGGTTTAACTGCCCAAAAGGACTGCCTCACTCTAGGCTGGTGCTGGAGAATGTCTGCAAGGGATCCAGTAATGTGACCTGTCCTCAAGTCTCCCAGCAGTGGGTATCAGCAACAGCTGTGATGGGAGTGGCAGGGGACTGATGAAGTCTCTGTGAGAATCACGGTTATTTAATAGCCTCAGTGTGTTGACTTTCTCAAACACTGGTTGTCATAGACTCAGGACCTCCTAGTTAGCTAAGGTGGTAGAGGCAATGGTGATAGCTGAGGTCACGTGTAAGTTTTCTCTTTCCTGGGTGCAGTGTTATTCTACCTACAGATGCCATAACGGACTATGTTGGTTGTCCTACAGCCAGGAGATGAGGCTTGCAAAAGAGTGCCAGCTGTGGTAGTAGCAGTGGAATTTGTGTTTGCCTTATATGTTACCCAGAGGCGGTACTCTGGTTTCTCAGGCAATGGGAAGGGCTATAGAGTTCCCCAAAGTTTCTTTCATTTGTGTTAACCTACCAAAGGGAGTGAAGGGGCAAAGCCAGGTTGGGGCTGGGTCAGGCAGGTCCACGCTCTGGTTCTCCACATGTAGGGCAAGCAGCAGCCCCTGTGGGGATAGGAAGTCAGTTCTCTCAGCACTAGGGTAACGTTCCTGGGAGAAACACATCTGCCTCTGTTGCATAGAAGAGTTTGCACACGGAGTGGAGAATGGCAGGTGGCAGTAAGCCCCACCTTGCTCCCATACATTTGGCAAGACAGGTCTCACACTTGCAGAGTTCCACTAGGAGCAGCTAGCTAAATTCCATGGAGCCTACACTCAGAACCCCAAACTGTCCCAGAGCATAAGTGTTCCTTGTGGAGACAGCAACCACAGCTTTCAGGTCACCTCCTCTCCCAGTCCACCTAGCTCCTGCACTCATGGCTGCAGTACACTTTCCACCAGCCCCCTGGTTCTGGCCAAGGGAGTTTTTTTCTACTCGATATTATATCACACATTTCAGTTAGAAGCTTCTCTCAACCTGTAACCACTGCCTGTGTTAGCTAGCAGACTTCTTGGAGGTCCCCTACGATGTAGAATCAGGAATGATTTACCTTGGTCCGTGATGGAGACTGGGAATGCACACAAGACTGTTCCCTCTGCTGCTTCTACTTGCATATTCTCCACACTCCCTAAATTAGTTACAGCACTGGGTAGGATTAAGGCCTTTCCCAGTGGCCTGGATTGCCAGCTTCCCCAGTGGGGCTGTATATACTGGAGGCAGCCTTTCTCCATCTCGTGCTTTGGGGACTTACAGTTTATTCCGTGGATCACAGTGTAGGCTACAGCTTGCCATTTTTTTCAAAGAGTCTGCAGTTTCTTTCAGTTTTCCTATTACGTTTCTGCCTTGCTTCTTGGAAAAAAGTTCACATCGTGAATGTCTGCACTATTTTGTTTTTCTACGTAGGAGAGGCATGCTAACACTGCCTCTAATCTGCCATCTTGGAAAGAAAAATCACTGCCTAAATCTCTATCACTGGCATCCTAAACCTCTATCCTAAGTTTCATCCACTTAATTCATTTATTTTTAATTACCTCATAACTTCTCTTTGGAGTTGTTTAACACCACAAACTCAACATTTCTGTATAAAGCATTATTTCCTCAAGCATACTCATCTTTCAAGTTTTCATTTATAGTGAATAGTACCACAACCCAACAGGTCACTCAGACTAAAGACGTCAAAATTATCTTACATGCACCCTTCTTCCTTGTATCTCATATACTATCAGTCACTGATTTGTGTGAAGTCTTACTTTTAAGCCTTTCTCAGATATGACCCCTCTCCTCTCAGATTCTAGTACCTTAATTGATATTCCCACCAGCATCCTTCAAATGCCTTCTTAGCCTCCATAGGCACTCTTCTCCCATAATTATTCAAGGCCATCACTGTATTAAAAAAACTAATTGTTTCTCCTCTTCTTAAAGTACTTTATGAATCTCATTGTCTTCCAGAAAATTGTAACCTCTTTAGCTTTGCAGGTAAGATCCATCATCATCTGGCTCCTTTCTATCTTTCCATGCAAACAACTTCATTTCCAAACATTTCCCTGTAGGTCTCCTGTAACATAGCTAGGCAGCTTTCTTGGACCTCCACTCCCTAATACGTATACAAAGTGGCTCTTTTCACACATCATTTTTTTCTTCCTGAAATGCCCTTCCTCCTCCTGCATATTCTAGTCTTCCTGGTGTGTTAACTTGTACTCATGCTTACAAATTTTATACTGATGTTACCATTTCTCTGAATATGTCCCCAAGTGTGCCCCCACTTCATGTCAACAAAGAAAGGGAAATTTCTACTCTTGCTTTTAAAACAATATTCTGAGAAAGGAGCTTCAAGTTAATGACTAAAGACATTTCATACTCTCCTCCTTCCTAAGAAAAACCAAAATGGTGAGTAGATAATCACACTTTGAATAGATCATCCAAGAGAGAACACTGGAGTTCAACAGAAAAATGACAGGAAATACCTGAAGCAAGAAGGATAAGGAAGTGAGGCAGCCTGTTTGGCTGAGATCAGCTGAAGGCTAACAGAGACTCCCCAATACAGGGAGAAAAAAACATAACTGACAGACTCTCAGGGGTTGACTGTGGAAGAATCTCAGAAATTGAAAACAGATATTTTAAAATAATTTTGCAAGACAAAAACTTTAGAAAATAATAAAAAGGAATTACCAAAGCTATTGCAACATATGGGACCCATAAAATATTTGAATTATTGGGGTCTCAGAAGGCAAAAATAAAAATGAGATTATTGGAAAATCTATCTTAAAAATAATAGATGAGAACTCCCCAACTATAGCAAGTGATTTAGACATCTAGATACAGGAAGTTATGAGATCCCCAAAGAGATACAATACCAAAAGGTCTTTACAGCACATTATATTCAAACTGTCTAAAGTCAAAAACCAAGAGAAATTTCTAAAAATAGTAAGAGGAAAATATATAGCTGCCTATAAAGGAGCCCCCATCAGAGTAACAGCAGATGTCACAGCAGAAATGTTACAGGTCAAGAGAGACTGAGATGATATATTCACACTGCTGAAAGAAAAAACTTCCAGCATAGGGTAGTATATTCTGAAAAATTATCCTTCATAAATTAGGAAGAAATAAAGTCTTTCTGAGATGAGGAAAAGCTAAAGGAATTCATCACCACTGAGTTTAAAGGTTGTTCTTTAAACTAGTCCTACAAGAAATGCCGAAGGGAGTCATAAGCCTGGAAGTGCAAAAATGACATTTGCCACCGTGAAAACACACAAAAGTATAAATCTCAGTGGTAAAGCAAACACTCAAATGAGGAAGAGAAAGGCTAAAGTGGTACCACTACATAAAACCGCAGTGACAAACAACAAGAGAAAAAAAAAGTAATAAAGGGTATACAAAACAACCAGAAAACATTTAACCATATTAAACAAAACCTCACATAGCAATATAACTTTAAATGTAAATGGATTAAATTCTCCACTTAAAATATATAGACTAGCCACATGGATTAAAAAAAATAAATAAATAAAGCATGATCCAACTCTATGCTGCCTACCAGAAACATACTTTACTTGTAAAGACACATACAGACTGAAAGTAAAAGAATGGAAAAATACCTTCCATGTAAATAGAAATCCAAAACAAGCAAGAGCTACATTAAATAAAACAGACTTTATGTCAAAAACAGTATAAACAGACAAAGATGGTCATTATGTAATGACAAGTTATCAAACCAGCAATAGAATTTACCAACTCTAAATATACATGTGCCCAACACTGGAGCACACAGATTCATAACGCAAATATTACTAGATCTAAAGAGAGATAGACTAATACAATAATAATGGTGGATTTCAACATCCCACTCCCAGCATTAGATCATCATGACAGAAAATCAAAAAAGAAATATTGGATTTCAACTGAATATTAGACAAAATGGATCCAACGCATTTACAGAACATTTATCCAATAAGTACAGAATATGCATTCTTCTCATCAGCACATGGAACATTTGTCAGGATATGCCATATGTCAGGCCTCAAAACAAGTTTCGACCAGTTTTCAAATATCAAAACCTTATCAAGAATTTTCTAAGACCCAATGAAATAAAATGAGAAGTTAATACCATGAGGAACTTTGGAAACTATACAAATACATGAAAATTAAGCAACATGTTCCTAAATGACCACTGGGTCAACGAATAACTTAATATAGAAATCAAACAATTTATTGAAACAAATAAAAATGGAAACATAACATACCAAAACCTGTGGGTAAAGCAAAATCAGTACTATAAGGGATGGTTATAGCCATAAATGTCTACATCAGAATAGTAGAAATATTTCAAATAAACAATCTGATGATGTACAACAAATAAATAGAAAAGCAAGAACAAACCAAACCCAAAATTAGTAGAAGAAAATAAATAATAATGATTAGAGCAGAGCCAAACAAAATAAAGACATAAAAATGTAAAAAAAAATAGCAAGACTAAAAGTTGGCTCTTTGAAAATATAAATAAAATTAATAAGCCATTAGCTAGACTAACCAAGAAGGGAAGAGAAAAAAGCCAAATTAAAAAATCAGAAATGAAAATGGAGAGATTACAACTGATACCACAGAAATAAAAAAGATGATCAGATACTATTATGAACAACTATACACTAACAAACTGAAAAACCCAGAGGAAATGGATAAAGTATTGAAAAATGCAATCTACCAAGACTGAACTAGGAAGAAATATAAAACCTGAACAGACCAATAATTAGTGAGATTAATTCAGTGATAAAAATTTTCCCAACAAAGAAAAGCCCAGGAATAGATGGATTCACTGCCAACTTCTACCAAATATATTATAAACTGATACTAATTCTCTGAAAACTATTCCAAAAAAAATAAAGAACCGAGAATTAACCCTTACTCATTCTATAAAGCCAGCATTGCCCTGATACCAAAACCAGACAAGGACACAACAAAAAGAGAAAACTACAGGTCAATATCCCTGAAGAGCAAAGATAAAATAATCCTTGACAAAATACTAGCAAGTCAAATTTAACAGCACATCAGAAAGATAATAGAATATGATCAAATGTAATTTATACCAGGGATACACGGATGGTTAATGCAAATCAATAAATGTGATATGCTATACCAACAGAATTAAGGACTAAAACCATATGATCACTTCAGTAGACACATAAAAAGCATTTGATAAAATTGAACATCCTTTCATAATAGAAATTCTCAACAAATTAGGCATAGAAGGAATATACCTCAAAATAGTAAAGGTCATATTGAGAGATCTGATGTTAGCATTAGAAACCCACAGATAACATCACACTGAATAGCAGAGAGATGAAAGCCTCTCCTCTAAGAACTGGAGCAAGGTAAGAATGCCTACTTTCACTACTTCTATTCAACATATCACTGGAAGTTCCAGCCGGAACAATCAGATAAGAGAAAGAAATAAAAGACATTCAATTTAGAACAGAGAAAGTCAAATTGTCCTTCTTTACAGATGACATAACCTCATATTTAGAAAAAAAAAGACTCTACCAATAAACTCTTAGAGCTGATAAGCAAATTAAAGTTTTCAGGATACAGAATCAACATGCAAAAAAATCAGGAACTGTTTCTATATAGCAGTAATGAAATAGCTAAAAAAAGAAATCAAGAAAGCAATCCCACTTACAATAGTTTTTATTTATATTTATAAAAATATAAATATAAATATTTTTATATAAATAAAATATATATAAATTTTATATAAATAAAATATAAATAAAAATTTTTTATTTATAAAAATAAAATAAACTGAAATACCTAGGAATAAATTTAATTAAATAACTGACAGATTGATAAAAGGATAACTGTAAGACATCGATGAAAGAAATTGAAGAAGACATAAACAAATGGAAAGGCATCCCATATTCATGGATCATACTGCACAAAACAATATATAGATTGAATTCAATACCTATCAAAATATCAATGTTATTTTTTACAGAAAAAGTAAAAATAATCCTAAAATTTGCATGGGACTAAAAAAGAGCCCAAATAGCTAAAGCAATCCAGGGCAAAAAGAACAAAGGTGGAGTCATCATACTACCTGACTTTAAAATATATTACAAGGCTATAATAACCAAAACAACATGGGAATGGTATAAAAATAGACACAAAGACAAATGAAATGCAATAGAGAACTCAAAAATAAATTCATATATTTACAATCATTTGACTTGACAATATCACCAAGAACATATATGGGGGAAAGGACAAATTATTTAACAAATGGTACTGGGAAAATTGGATATCTATAAGCAGAATGGCACTGGATGCCTATCTTTCACCCTCTATAAAAATCAACTGAAGATGAATTAAAAGCTTAAATTTAAGATCCCAAACTACAAAACTACTAAAGAAAACATGAGGAAAACATTTCAGAACATTGATCTAGGCAAAGGTTTTTCAGCTAATACCTCAAAATCACAGACAACTAAAACAAAAAATCGGTAAGTGTTACTATAATAACTAAAAATATTCCACAGAGCAAAGGAAACAATCAACAGAATGAAGAAACAACTGGTTGAGTGGAAGAAAGGAGTTGCAATGTACTCATCCAACAAAAGTCTAACATCCAGAATATACAAGGAACTCAAACAACTCAACAACAAAAATACCATTAACAAGTGGGCAAAAGACATGAATAGATAATTCTCAAAAGAAGACATACAAATGGCTAACAAGTATATGGAAAAAAGCTCAGCATCACTAGTAATGAGAAAAATGCAAATCAAAACTACAATGAGGTATCATCTTAGCTCAGTTAAAATGGCTATTAATGGAAAGACAAAAATAACAGATTCTGGCGAGAATGTAGAAAAAATAGAAATTTTGTACACTTGATAAAAATGTAAATTAGTACAACTACTATGGAAAACCATACGTAGATTTCTCAAAAAACTAAAAACAAAACTACCATACAACACAGCAATTTCCTTAGTGAGTATATATCCAAAGGATAAGAAATCAGTATATCAAAGGGATACCTGCATTTGCATGTTTATCACAGCACTATTCACAATAGCAAAGATATGAAATCAACCTAAGTGTTCATCAATAGATGAATGGATAAAGAAAATGTGGTATATACACAATAGAATACTATTTGGCCATAAAAAAGAATAAAATTATTTCATTTTCAGCAATATGGATGGAAGTAGAGCTCATTATATTAAGTGAATTAACCCAGGCACATAAAGACAAATATTTCTTGTTCTCACTTATATGTGGGAGGTAAAAAAGTTGACCTTATAAAGGTAGAAAGTAGAATGATAGATAGTAGAGGCTTGGAAGGGTGGGTGGGCAAGTGAGGGGAGTGAGGGGATAAAGAGAGGTAGATTAACAGGTGCAAAAATACAGCTACATAGAAGGCATAAGTTACAACTACAAAAAAGCATAATAAATTCTATTGTTTGACAGCAGATTAGAGTAACTATAGTTAACAATGTATTTTATATTTCTAAGTATCTAGAAGAGAGAACTTGAATTGTTTCCAATATATAGAAGTGACAAATACTCAAAGAGGTGAGCACGATAATTTGATAATTGATAACTACAGCTTCTATGCATGTAACAAAATATCAATGTACCCTACAAAGATGTAAAATTTTATGTATCAATTAAAAAATGATAAAATATCATGCTATAGACCTCCATCATCACACTTACCAGTTGTATTGTCTGTCTTCCTCTCAGAAGAAAGATTACTTTTGTTTATTCAACAAATGCATTTATTGGATGACAGCTTTTCTCAGGCACTATTTTAGGCTCATAGAATAAAACACTGATCAAGCAAAAATCCCATTCTAATGGAGCGTATGCTTTAGTAGGAAAACACAGACAATAATCAATAAACATAAATGAATAAGTAAACCATGTAATATGTTATGAGTAATAGGCTAAAAGAAATCAAGAATACCATGGTCAAGAAAGAGAAGGGAAGGTTGATTTTAGTTTTAAATAGCATGGTAAATGGTCATTGAGAGACTGAGATTTAAGCAGACTTGAAGGAGTTGAGGGTCAGTCATGTAGATACTGGGGAGTGGGCTTGTCTTGCCTGGGAGAGAGTAAAAAAGATGAGCTCAGCAACTGAACGGAGGGTTGGACCATGGAGGATGTTAAAGACCTTGGCATAAGATTTAGCTATGAAATGAGAAGCTAGAGCAGAGTGTTGAACAGAGGAGGGGTGTGACTTGACCTATGTTATAAAAAGGTCTCCCTAGTTACAATATTAAGAACAGACTGTAGGGGCAAGTGTGGGATCAGAAAAACAATTTAGAAGACCATTGCAACAATCAAGGTAGGAGGAATAAATGGAAAGATTGTAGAAGAAAGGAAGAACTAGAGAAAGGAATCAGCGTAGAGGAGAAGGCATGAGTAGAAAGCAAGAGAGTGTGAAGAGGAGACTTAGGGAATGAAAAATAAAAACAGAACTCCTTGTTCAGACTCTGAGCCAGTTGCTAACCCACTATTATGGTATTCCATCAGCTTCAAACTCAGCAGTGTATTCATGCTTTCCTTTCTGGGATTAGTAGCTACTAACTTAGCTCCTTTTGATTAATCCAAGAGTACATTCTGCTGGCTGAGCCACCCATCTGTATGCCTGTATGCTTTTTGAACAACAAAATTGGCCCCTGGGACAACAGCCTAAAAGAAATTAGGATAGGGCTAATGGAAATCAGGCAACCGGACTGAATATAGCGTTATACCCTACTTCTCTCTTCAGTTTGCCTTTGCCTTGTTTTCTTGTGGATCTATGTCGAGGGAGAAATTCTATCTGTATTTGCTTCAATAAAATGTTTGTGTCCTCTTAGCTTAGGAGGATGCTGAGAAATAGAATGATTTCAACAGTGATTCAAGGTAGGAAAATAAAGCTGAACAAAACAGAATAGTATAAAAAACATTTGGGAAACCAATAGGTTTTCAACCTTCAGAAAACTATTTTAATTGCAGCCATCTTTTAAAATTATTGGAAATAACTCGATTTAAAATTGTACATTGTACCATATTAACAACAACTGTTTTCCATATATACTTTCTCACAACACATCACCTTGATTTCCGGCTGTGGAAGAGTAAACTGTCCATATTTCTTTAGTTCTTTGCTTGTTTCCCATTTTCTCCCCGGCAAGCATTTCATTATAATGCTATTTTGCTTAGACAAATCTTACTAAGATATTTCATAATTGCCCTTCCTGTCTTGGAAGTTGTTATATTGATCACTTTGAGAAATGATATTTACTTTTCGGTTTGCATCTATTTGTTCAGTGCGTTCTTAATGCAGCCACTCCAATTATCAGAGCTAATTCCTGAAAGTTGAGCAATCCCAGTCTTTGGCTCCTATCTATAGGTTTTCCTTCACTTTTACAAATAATGATTTATGCAAAGTCACCAAGACAGCTATTGCTTCAATGCTAGGTTTATTATCTCCAAGATGAACAGACAAGTCATTAAGCGCTCAGGGGAGGATTAGTGTAGAGAGAGATCACCACATTGTGATTTTCTGGTTACATGGTTCAATACAATGATGGTTTAAGGAAGTAAAAGTCAATTTTAGCACTGCCATTATGGAACTGTGTATATCATCAATAGGCAGTTATAAAAGCTGTGACTGATAGGAATTTCCCCACCATAAAAGTTCCTTCCATCACGTAACCACTAAGCGAGTCACGTAGACGAATACCTTCTAAGGAATGTGATTAATTCCTCAGTTTTTACATTTTGATATAATTTTTATACACGAGCGAAGGCTATAAAGTTATAAGATAGACTGCACAAGAGTCTTGTGCAATTAGCTTCATTACTTTAAAGACACATTTTATGTTGATGTGTATTTCTTAGTGTACAGAGCATAGGTTTGTGGATATGTAACTGTATTTGTTGTCCTGAAGACAGAAGTCTATCTCTTTTTTTGTGATCTGAATGTGCATTACGGTGGATGGGACACATGAATGGAGAATGAATGAATGAATGAATGAACCAACATCTGTATATACATCTACCTGCTCTCCTTGCCCACTTTATTTTAAACAGTGATATAAGTTAATAATTCTCTTACTAAAATGATTCAAAATCCTCCCATTTTCCTGATAACAAAGCCCTGTCTGACTAGTGTTATATTGAAAATCTTCTTCAATGTATCTAAAACCTTGCTTTCCAATCTGGTTTCCAACTCTTTCCTATACAAGCCTCCTGCTTCAATCAAACTGGCCCAGGGACTATATATCAGGTCGGATAGATCTCTACCTTTCTATCTTTGCCCACACTAGAATGTACTCCTCTTCTTCTGACGTTTGTCAGCTTTCTGAAAGTGTTAATGACACATAATAATAACAACAATAACAACAACAATACAGTTGGTATAGTTTAGTAAAGAACATAGATTGGGAGTCAAATGCCTGGGATTTTATCACAGATACCACAATTCCAGATTGTGGGAACTAAAGCAAATTGCAGTAGTAGTAGTAGTAATAGCAGTAGGGTTGATGTTTGTACAGTTGGTATAGTTTAGTAAAGAACATAGATTTGGAGCCGAATGCCTAGGGTTTAATCACAGATATCACAATTCCAAATTGTGTGAACTAAAGCAAATTGTTTAATCTCTCTGGACCTCAGGATCTTCATCTTTAAGATGGGAATAATCATGCACTACTCCTAAGGTTGATGTGAAGATAAAATGAGTTGACACATGTAAGTAGTGCTAAGAACGTAGAAAATGCTTGATAAAATTAGTTCTGGTTCCAGAGCATTTATCATATACTAGACAATACACTAAGTGTTTCGCATGTCTTATTTAATTCTCTCAACAACCTTTGAAGTAGAACCAATTATTTTCTCTCCAGTTTACTGATGAGAAAACTAAGGCTCAGAGTTACTTATCAGAGTCAGGCTCTGAGTTAACTGAGTCAATTAATTACTTAACCTCCATTTACATAACATAGAAGTAATCAGGCTGTAACTTAAAACCAGGCAGCCAGATTCCAGAGCCTCTCTATTAACCACTGTGAGTTTACTTCTTCCCAAGGCCATTACAAATCCTGCTTCATTTGTGGAGCTTTTCTTGACCACTAGATGCTTCAATGTTCTACAGCATTTATTAAGGCCATTGTTTGATAGTAACATTATTTTAGCATTTATTGGGTACTAAGCATCTACAAAATTGTATTCACTCTTTGAATTTAATATTTGTAATCTGATAGCTCAAACATCCTCACTTATGCTGTGATTAAAGTCATTTGAATGGTATTTGAGGGGCAGGCCTTGATCTCTATATGTGCACATATACAAAATAGTCCATAAACATAGTAAGTGCTCTCAGAAGCACTACCATTGCTTGCTGCAGGTGATAATGTTAATGAAACTGGAAAGAAGCCTGTATCATTATTTTAAGTTGAACATAGATTTGGTGAAGCAAGACAATGAATCTCTGTGGTTTCAGAAAAGGACACAGTGAAAACCATTTTGTTAGATGGATCTGCTACCAGGCTGAGAACTGGGCTTTTGGGGTTCAGACCCTTGCTTTGTTACAGTGCTGTGTATGATTTCAGTTCGGGGTGTATGTATTTGGAGGTGGGGGGTAATCACTGCTATGTTCTCACTTTAGTTATATATAAAAGTATGTTAGCAATATTGGGCTGACTTGCCTCACAGAGGTGTTAAGGTCCAAATAAGATAATGTATGTGAAGGAGTTCCCCAAATGTACACAATGAACCCCTGACATCTGTGAGGGTTGTATTTCAAGTGAGAGTTTCTTGATCCCAAATTGTGAACAGCACTGTAGCATATATTTTCGTCATGAAATGCATTCAATTACAACTATAAATTTTAAGTTTCTTCTTTAAAACCTTAATTAAAATTACTGGGCGTGCAACAATAAAAGGAAAACAACAAAGCTGCCTTGAGCTGTGATTAATGGATTGTCCATCAGCATCACCCACAAACTAGTCCTCACCATCTAAAGTGTGCTATAAGGACTAACATCATCAGTATCCCCAGAGAAAAATGCACAATCTTAGCCGCTGCCCAGACCTAATGAGTCAGCATGTTAATTTCAGTAAGGTCCTTCAGAGACCTGTGTGCTCAGGAAATGGGAAATACTGCCCTAAACACCTCCAGTACCCTACACATTTGCCTTCAGTTACAGTTGATTTAAATTTACACCTGAAAAAAAAATGAGCTATTACTACATGTCAGGGATGTTGAAGGTCTCACCCAAAATGTCAAATCTTAAATCCTAGGAATCCTAAAGTTTGCAGCTAATGGACTATATGCCTAAAATATGTTGTTAGTTCCAATAACTGGAGCTATCCAAGTACCCTTTCTACCGAGGGGTGATGCATGATAATGGGGCCATTCTTAGGTTCAAAGATTTTTTTAAAATTGCACTCTCCTTGGAATAACTCATCTACCAGCACGAAGAGGCATGTAAAGAAGAAGAAGCAATTAGCTAATGAATATGGAACACTTAGGTGGCCAATTTTCCCTTTGAAAAAAAGCTGTTTCTCTAATGAGAAAAAGCTGTGGAGTATCTTGGTGCGTTACTATCTACCATGTCTACGGGGACTCAGCTTGCACACATCAATGACCTTTGAGGGTATTGTTCACACCTGTGCAGTTTGAGCGAGTTAATGAAGCAAATACACATCTTCAGTCCACTAAATAATTCACAAATTTTGAGACACAATTATTGTCAACTACCTCCTACTTCCTACATAATTCTGGAGCAGATAGGCTTATTACCATTTCACCAAAGTAGAAATTCTATTTCTTTCATAGAGACCACAGAGAAACATAGCAGGGACCAAAAAATAACTTAAAATATCCTGCTTCATATTCAAATCTCCAAATTTAAATTTATTTTCAAAAGAATGTTTATATGGGGTCCCAGTGGGTGTTTTGGCTGGTCAAGTCCACAGAAGCAATGAAATAGAGTGCAGAGTCAATTATCTACATAATTTGGCATCATTTCATTCCACCTGAATTATAATTGAGACAAAAATAGGAAGGAGAGTTCCATGCAGACATGGATTTTTGCCTATGTTGTTCATCAATATATTGCAAGGTGTGGAAAACGTGGATTTGGTTCAGTTATGTTATGCCCAAAGTTCCCAAAAGCTGGCTCACAGTGGGTGCTTAATAAATGTTATCTGAATAAATGAATTCCAAAGTTCCTTGAATTTCTAATTTTATGGGACAAATGAGTATCTGGAGATACAGTACCTCACCAGATATTCAAAAGCCAGAAATGCAGGCAATGAATTGAGTTTTCCATGAACTGACCATTTACGATTGTCTTTTTATTTCATTAGATTTTCTGATTATTAGACTGAATCTATTCCATCTATCAAGAGTTTAATACCATGAGAGACAATATGAAATAGGTGAAAGACTGCAGATGCTAAAATTAGTCAGATCTTGACATGAATTCTGACTCTGACACAAACTGCAAAACCTTGGGCAACTTAACTACTCTCTATTTTTCCAATCTTTAAAAAATAGGGACAATCATATCTTTTTTGAAAGTATGCAGAACTTCAATGTGATAACATAAGTGAAAGCACTTAGCCATGCAATTAAACATATCAGTTATTTTTATTATTAGTTCTAAAGTTATTTGTGTAACAAATAAATGCAGGGTGAGTGAATTTTGCAGCAAGTGTCCCTAGTTACAATATGATGCAAGTTAGAAAGGATTAGAAGTGGGGAAAGGCATTGAAAATCATTCAAGATAGGCAAGAAGAAAGGATCTTGCATAAAGTGGTAAGATTTGCCTCTTCACCTAAGAATCAATTAACACAGTCTTACAAGGAATTTATAAGGTTATTAGATGTAAAATATTCTAATCATTCTGAAAGTCTTGCTTTGATCACCTCTCCTTGTCCACCTTGACTAATTTTCACTGCCTTTTATTTCTAATTTCATTTCTGGCATTTTGACACACATACAGATTTGGGGGATGAATCAATCTCAGAAGAATAATCTTTATAATACTAAACTTTTCTACAGAATTCTACTAAATGGAGGCTTTTTGCATGTGAAATAAAAAATCACAGGTATGCCTGGACCTTAACCTTTCTGGTATGCTTAATATTATCATTACCTGGGTGAAACTGAAGACTCTCTATAACCATCAGACATTTAGCAAAATGTGAACTTATTCACCCATCGATTCATTTATTCATCCAACATACACTAAGCATTTACCATGTGCCTAGTTGTCTGATGAGTGCTGGAAAGATTATTACTAAGATTTCCTCCTCTCTTCAAAAAGCTGGCTAGACAACTAACCTATCTCAAACACAGTTGTTTGTTTGTTTGTTTAATACTAGAGGTAAGCATAGGCACCTGTGAAAACACAAAGGAAAGTCCCTTAAACCAGAAAGAATCTGTCCCAACTGCAAATACCGGGAATGTGATAGTAGTTTTTGAATGTGGCATTTCTACTTTATGTTTAAGAAGAACAATCTTAACACTTCAAGTTATCAGCAATGAAGAGTGATTTCAAAAGAAACTGGTTTCAGAGGATCACAGTGTTGATGAGGGACTTGGGGAGGTAACAAAAAGACATGAAGGAGATGACTCCACCAATTAAGTTACCACAGGCCAGGGTTTCATGTCCCTCTATCCACAGCTCTCCTTGTCATGTTTCTATGTATCCCTCATGAAAGGAAACCTCGAGTCCTCAAGCACCAATTCCCCTTCATTTCTAGTGGAAAAAAAATAAGACTTTAGTAATTAAGGGAGTGGTTAAGGTCACAGAACCATTCAGTGACAGAAAAGGGGTTAGAAGTCCTTGCGATCAAAAACTCTAGAAGAAAACCTAGGTAACACCATTCAGGACATAGGCATGGACAAATACTTCATGACTAAAACACCAAAAGCAATGGTAACAACAAAAAAAATTGACAAATGGGATCTAATTAAACTAAAGAGCTTCTGCACAGCTGAGGAAACTATCATCAGAGTCAACAGGTAACCTCCAGAATGGGAGAAAAATCTTTGCAATCTACCCATTTGACAAAGGGCTAATATACAGAATCTACAAAGAACTTAAACAAAGTTACAAGAAAAAAACAAACAATCCCCTCAAAAAGTGGATGAAGGATATGAACAGACACTTCTCAAAAGAAGACATTTATGCAGCCAACAGCCACATGAAAAAATGCTCATCATCACTGGCCATCAGAAAAATGCAAATCAAAACCACAATGAGATACCATCTCACTCCAGTTAGAATAGCGATCATTAAAAAGTCAGGAAACAACAGATACTGGAGAGGATGTGGAGAAATAGGAATGCTTTTATACTGTTGGTGGGAGTGTTAATGGGTTCAGCCATTGTGGAAGACGGTGTGGTGATTCCTCAAGAATCTAGAACTAGAAATACCATTTGACCCAGCAATCCCATTACTGGGTATATACCCAAAGGATTATAAATCATTCTACTATAAAGACACATGCACATGTATGTTTATTATGGCACTGTTCACAATAGCAAAGACTTGGAGCCAACCCAAATGCCCATGAATGATGGACTGGATAAAGGAAATGTGGCACATATTTATCATGAAATACCATGCAGCCATAAAAAAGGATGATCTCATGTCCTTTGCAGGGATGTGGATGAAGCTGGAAATCATCATTCTCCACAAACTAACACAAGAACAGAAAACCAAACACTGCATGTTCTCATTTGTAAGTGGGAGTTGAACAATGAGAACACTTGGACACAGGATGGGGAACATCACACACTGGGTCCTGTCAGAGGGTGGGAGGCTGGAGGAGGGACAGTATTAGAAGAAATACCTAACATAGATGACGGGTTGATGGGTGCAGCAAATCACCATGGCGTGTGTATACCTATGTAACAAACCTGCATGTTCTGCTCATGTATCCCAGAACTTAAAGTATAATAAAAATAATAAATAAATAAATAAATAAGCCCCTGAGATTTCTGAGGCATCTGCTAAATATCTATTTCTTGGCTTATGGAATTCGCGACCCCACTTTTCTGACTTAGTAAGAACTCCGCGAAGAGAAGGGTGACTTCTCGTCACTCTGGAACCTACATCAAACACATTCGTGGTTCTCACATTTTGTCTGCATCCCTATATTATACCAAGAACAGAGCACTATAGTTAATGTGCTTACATAGATCCATTTCTACCAAACTATACCCTTTGAGAGGAGTACACATTGTCTCTTACTTTTTTTTTTTTTTTTTTTTTTTTTTTTGCCTCTCCAGTGTTCAGTGTTTGCTGAAAAAATTGAATGTTCCATCTGATTTGATTACCAATTCCTGCAGGTCCCTGAATTCAGCCCACGATGTGTAGCACCCTAAAAATTTCTAGAACAATCCCTTCCCCCCAAAGTTTACACAACTTCGTTTGAACTCCCTCTGCTGGTGAATCCAGTAAAATCCCCGCAACTACGGATCTAGTTTACAACATTCACTGAGCAAAAGAGAAGGCTATCAAGCAGAAAAAAGGTCTAAAATAGACAGCATTTCCTGAGGGAGCATTAAACTTCATCTTTAAGAGATCATTGCTTTGTGCAAGGAAACACTATAAAAAAGAGTGAACCTTATCATCAGTTTCACTGTGCAGTTGAGTCTGGGAGTAAAGTGCAGAGATTGAGAAATCTCCTGGGCTGAGATAGGAGGAGAACTAATGAACTAGAAGATATCTGGGGTGTGTGATCCTTAATTGTACATTTCATTGCTTTTACTATTTTCTATTACAACTTTATAGCTGGCTAACCGTATTTTTCAAGAGCCAATGCCTGGCAGTAAGAATTTGTTTAAGAAAATAAAAAGAACCTCTTAACTTCTTTAGAAACTTTTTTCTCTTTAATAGATTTTTCTCTTTTCTCCCCTGAAGCAGTGGTTCTTTCAAAAACAAGAACACTAAATTTATTTCCAAAATGAATAGGGAACTTTTTAATATCTCACACTCATTTTCCCCTTACCTTCCTAAGCATTTTTCTTCCTTATAATTTAATATAAGACAATATCATGAGTCATAAGATTGATACCTAATTATTACAAGTGAAATAATTGCAAGTAATGGAGATGTATTTCAGAGTGTTGAAGAAATTCAAGCATTTTATATTATGAATGATTATTGGCTATGAACAGTGCAGAATTTGGTGGTTCCTCATTCCACTCAAGAAGTTTCCACATGAGGCCAGTTAAAGCACATAAGCTCTTATAGATCAAATAAACTCATATAAACTTAAGCGAAAATGGAAATAAAAAGGAAGGGCATTAACATTTATTTAGTGCTTCATATGTACAAGATATTCACATAAATGTATTTCATATATATGTATACTTTTCTTTACAGAAACCCTGTGAAGGAAGTGTTATACCTTTGTTTTACAAAAGGGAGAATACATTTAGAGAGTCTAAGTAATTTGCTTAAAGTCACATGGCCAGTAAATAACAGGGCCAGGATGAGAATTCAGGCTTGTTGGATTTGAACACCTCTTGATAATGATTAAAGAAATATTTAGCGTGAAATACTTGAGAAAGAATAAACTCTAGACATCCCCTCTTCTTTCAGTTCCTTCAATGATAGAAACACTGAAGTCCAGAATATCTTAAAACTTCTTGATTGGTTTCAGATCTGCAGGAGATCTATCCTGATAAATTATTTGTTGAATATAGATGACCCTTTGCTTTACTTACCCAATATTTCAGATGAAGTCTTTGAGGACCTGAATTGTATCAGTGAGTGATTTAATTTTGTATTGGCTAACATCAGCTGTGTTTGACTCTGGATGACTGGACTGAACTAAGACTTTAAATAGAGTCAAGCTGGTGATCAGAACTACCCAAAAGAGTCCTGAGTTGCACTATCACACCATGCCCCCTCCCACTAAGGATTGTTGCACATGTGGTATTTTCCATTTGGGAAACACTCACCTTCGCTATCTTCTCTTGGACATAAATATACAAATAACACTCACCTTCACTATCTTCTCTTGGACATAAATATACAAATACCTATTGTTCCTTCAGATCCCAGATCTATGGTGGTTTTTTCAGAAATGTCTTTTTCTGGTCCTCAAGTTAGGTCAAATCTCACTTCTATAATCTCTCCTGGAACCATAGGTGTCTTCTTCTTAGCATTTCTCATGATTATAATTTTACATTTCTGTTTGTGTGATTTATAGATTAATGTCGGCCTCCACTGGATCATAATATTCATAAAGGTAGAGGCTATAGTTGGCCCACCCTATTTCTCCAGTGCCTAAAATATAACATCTGGAATCTACCAGATGTCTATAAATACATGTTCAATGAATGAACAGACACATAAGTAAGCCAAGGGAGTAGGATGAAGAGAAATATGTTTATCCTAGAATCAAATATAGAGATAATTAGGAAATTTTAAATTGTCCAATATGTTGAAACTTGACTGAATGGATGCAGTGAGATATTTTATTTTATTTGTTGCTGTTTATATGTGGTTGTTACTATGATTTTGGTATCATTTGGGTAGTTGTTTGGGCTTATTTATTCTTGGGAGCCTGAGATGAGATTAAGAAAGAGCTTGAGATGAGAAGAGAAAGAAATAAATAGGGAAATTATTTGATGTAATGCTTCTATTTTCCACCCTAATAAATCAATAGTTGAGGTATTCATTCATCAATACAATGAAGCATGATTTAACCAGTGCATTTCCTACCATTTCCCGAGAACAAAACATTCAAACAAAGCATATTTCCAGTTTACTCTTCGAATCCTTTAAACAGCATAGGATTTTGAACTCTGAATTTCTACAATCCCATTCACTTTCATCATCATGCCCTATCTCCGTTTTTAAACATTTCATTCGCAATGCTGTTGTATTTCAGTTCACAACAGAAATGTTTAATTCCCCCAAACACCTGTTTTTGCTCCAACAAAACAAAAGCCATCAACACAGTTCAAGTTCGGTAAATCCTCTCTACAATCCCCATTATTTTCATTGGGAAATAATAACAATTCTGAACCTGAGAATTGAATACTCCATTTCACTTCTGAAAAGATTTTCATCAGCAAAACCCAGAGCACTCAAGTATACCACGATGAGATTAGAGTCTGCTGAAACTACTGTATTGTTTGAGTTATCAGATAGTGCTCATTTGACAATCTCTGTGTTCCAAAACCTAATGAAGTTATGGCCAGCATATATGCAAATTAAATTCTGTTGAGAAAAAAATCCATTGTCCACATCATTGGAAGCCCTTTTATGGAAATGGATTATTTCTGTGACTTGGGATAGCTAATTATTGCTGAAAACGAGAGAAGTGGTATTGAGAGTAAGTGGAGGGGGAGAAAATGGGCACCTGGAAAAAAGCAGAGTCAACTAAGATAAAAGGGGACACTTGACTGCTGAGATGGAGAGAGAGAGAACCCAAAATCGCCCCAGCTTATCTCCAAGCTGTAAAATCAGCCCAGGATCAGATGAAAAACATCATTAATTTCAATGTAATAAAATATCATTAATAAGATGCTCTGGAGTGTGTGCTGCTTAAAGATAATGGAAACCCCTGGGTATAACCTATGGGGAGGCTGTATCTCAGAAACACACTGCCTCCAGGCTCCCACACAGAGCTGGGAAAGTAAAAGTTGTGCACTTAGATAACTTTCTTTATTGACTCCACAGTTCTTTCAACAACACCACTTCCAATAAAAAAGATCAGAAAAGATGGTGCATGGCAGACACAAAATTTATCTTCGTTGAATCAATAGAAAGGATTGCATTTTCTAAAGCCAATTCAGGAAACTAGTTCTTCTTAACAAAAACCTTGATGGATAAGTACGTAGTAGGAACGCCTTTATAAGTGGAAGAACATCTTAGAGGAATTTCATTGCTATACTTAGCATATACAAACACATGTCATCAAAACAACTCTGGGTCACACTGGCTTGGTGAGATACTCACCCACACCTGAGAAATATTGATGATTGTGAGGCCCCATGAGTGTGAGACTCAACTATAATCCCCTTGGGCTGTGTAGATGGGCACAGCATACAAGCATAGCCTACAAGAGCAGGCAGAATCACCCTTAATGTTGAATTGCATTCTCTTTATCTCTAATTTTCTATCTCACCCTCTTGCCCTCTCACCCCTGTCTCTCTCCACAAATATATTAATTCAGAAAAATGAAATGTGTATTTAATGCTATTACATTGTACTCTTCCCTTTGCCTAGAAGATCATTTCTCTTATCTCTATTCTAAAAGCTCACTCCCTTCATCTTCCACTTTAAGACTCCGCTCAAGTCAATTCCTGTCACTCCCCAGGTCTCATTTCACTGCCCCTCTTCTAGATTGTCTTGGAATTCTGCGTGCCCCTCTATGCAATCATTTATCATGCCTAGATTAATAATTGGGTTGCCTCACTGCCACTGCACTAGACTGGGAGTTTAGTAGTCTATGTCATGTGTGTTTCTGCATCATTAGCACTGAAAACAAAGTATGGCTTCTGGGAGCTATTCAATAAATAAAGGAGGAAGAGAAAAAGAAAGAGTAGGAAGAAAGAACAAGATATCTGTGACTTGAGCAAGGGTTTTCTCCCATGGGCCTCAATTTCCTCATTTGGAAAGTGATGGGGTGGCTACTTCCAATTATGGAGAGCAACATTCTGTGATCCTAGACTTGGAACAACCTCACTGAGACCTAGCATCAGTCCAAAAATAAGCAATTAAAGGAAATACTTTAAGAGATAGGCTTTAAAAATAATCCAATCAGCAGAATGCATCTCAAAATATGTGCACAGCTCTGAGCCACTATCTTGAACAGTTGGGAAGTAGCATGTTCAGCAGTGAAAGAATCTCTAGGGACTCGGCCAATATGAACTCACAGATGTTTCTGTTGAAGTCAGGTGATAAGTTTCCAACATAACCATGTTTAACCGGAGTCCTCAGTTCACCTCCAGGGCACAGCCCACTGAGCCCCAGCACCCTTGGCTTATAAAAGAAAGAGATAGATAGAGAGAGAAAGAAGAGATTTCCTAACACTGAGAATACAACCTATATCTAAGTGTTCCAAGAATTGATGACTTTTCTCTTTCTAAAAGAAAAAAAAAAAAGTCATCATTTGATGTAACAGTAATATATTTGCTCATTATTTTATAGTTTCTCTTATTCTACCCTTCATGCCAGAAAAGCCCTACTGCCATCCCCAGGCAGTGGACATAGAGATCAGAAACGGCGTGGGTTTTCTTGTCAAGATTATATGTATATATTTTATATATATAAATATATTATATTATATTTTATATTTATATTATGTATTATATTACATATAATACATAATATATAGTATAATATAGACTAAAACATATTTATATATAATATATACATGTATAATACATACTAAATTATATTTATGCTAATTACATATGTATAACATATACTAAATTATATATATACTAATTACATATGTATAACATCTATTAAAGTAAAATATATACTCAAATATAATATATGTATTTTTTTAATTGCAGTTAGAGAGGTTGGGAGGATGTGAAGAATAAATAAATTATCTGTCAAGAGTTGACTCTGCAGTGAAAGCTTTGTACACAGTATATCTGATTTTTTAGCCTGACAAGATCCCTTGCAGGGTCCTGCAGATAACATTTTACATAAGGGAGGAAATGGAAGCAAAAGGAATTTGAAATAACTTGCTTTAGTCATCCACCAAGTAAGTGATTGAACAAGAACTTGAACCTAAGCCTTGGGTTGTGAAAAGCCACCAAACTTCCTGTTGCTGTATGTTTTAACTGCTCAATCAAGGCTTTCCTAATTTCGTCAGAACTTCCCAACTGGATTGCCAATGGATTTAGATGGGCAGAGTAATGCACTCAGGTCTCAGGGCAGCCTAGGAGGGCTTGGGGAAGCCAAGACACATCTCTGGCTACTTTCCATACTCAGTTGACCTGCTATATTATCACTACCTAACGACCTTCCCTCCCTCCAATCAGCCCCATCTCCATGAGTCCCTGGGCCCATGGCTTCCAGCCACAAGTGGCTTTATCTGTGTAACCTAGTGCTCCAAGCAAAGAGGATATTTTCACTTTTTGTATGTGCTATGACATGAAAAATTTGGGAAACACTGCTTCAGACTTGTCTTCTATCACCCTATACATGTTCCAGTTGCACAGAGTTATATTAGAGACAACATATGAATTTATGCTATTCGTTTATGCCTGTGTGGATTTAATAATGACGTACATGCCCTATGCAGAATGTCTTCCCCTTTTCTCTACATGGTAAGTTTCTACCTACTTCAAAAAAAATTAAAATTTAACATCAAAAGAAGAAAGTCCCACGTTATTGAGTTTTTCTAGCACTTTGGTACTAAAGTTAGGGTCCTCATCCTATTGCACTGTGAGTCACAGATGTGTATATCTGTCTCACTAACTTAAAGCTCATAGAAGGTATTTAGTAAAGTTGAATGAATGAATGTATCAAACGTGGAGGGCAAAAAACTGCATTTTTATCATTTAGCATCACCAGAAGGTGGCTGAGGACTAAACAAACTACTACTCCTAGGCCAAATATGGCCTGTGGCCTATTTTTTTCTTTTTTCTCTTTTCATTTTTTCCACCGGAAAGCTCATAATGGTCTTTATATTTTTAAAGAGTTGTTAAAAAAAAAAAAAAACTAACAAGAATGTGACATAGACCATATGTGGCCCGCAAGGCCTAAAATATTTACTATATCTGGCCCTTTACAGAAAAATTCATCGACCTCAATAGCTACATCAATCAATCAAGATTACTTGATTGAATTCATAAATATATCATATATAAATGATTTTTCTTCTCAACCCCAATTCTCTTGTTTTTCAACCTATTCCTCCCTCTGGCCTCAATTGTACCATTTTTCCTATTGTTCCTCTTGTCAGTGTTTCTTAACTTTAGTGTTGAAGTATAACACACAAAGAGACAAAAATCATAACTCTAGAACTCAGTGATTCCTCGCTCAGTGAGCACACCCATGCAGCTACCACCCAGACACCCAGATGAAGAAAGAGTAGACTGACAACACATCAGAAGCTCCCATATCCCTTCCCAACCATTGATCTCTTCCTCTTCCTTAAAAGTAACCATATCTATGATTTCTTACCCTCATAGTTTTACATTTATATAGTTTTTTAATCTGTATGCAAATGGAATAATACAGTATCATGAGCCTAATATTGAGCAAAATTTGTATCTCAATTGCTTGCTCAATATTAGGTTTGTGATGCTTTTTTACATGGTTGTTGACATCAGTAGCCTGTTAATTTTCATCGTTATACAGCACTTCACTGTCATTATTTAAACTAACTTTACTGCTGATAGGCATGGCATTTTTTAAAATCTGAGGTTATTTTGAATAATGCTGCTTAGAACATTCTTGCAAATGCATTTTGAAGACATCGCTGGACACTTTCCACTCTCAGTTGAGCTGCCATATTATCACTACCTGACCACCTTCCCTCCCTCTCATCAGCCCCATCTCTATACTTACAGATCCTATGGACATCTCAGGGAGCAGCACAGAGAGAGGCTAAGAGCATAGACTGAAACTAGAACCCCTAGGTTTAAGTCCTGGGTTCCCTCATTACTATCTAAGTAATCTTTAACAAATTACTTATCCTTTCTTTGTTTTTTGCTTCATATCTGTAAAACTAGTATAATAGAATTTGTTAATTTTTATAAACCTCTTTGAGCAATATTTGGTGTAAGTGGCATATATGTGTTTTCTCAATAATTAACTATGTTGAAACAATTGTTCTGCATTTAGAAAGATACCTTCAGCTTGAACTGTTCATATGACATAAGTTGATTATTTTCTCTCTCTCTCTCTCTCTTTTTTTTTTTCAGATAGAGTCTTGCTCTGTTGCTCAGGCTGGAGTACAATGGCACGATATCGGCTCACTACAAACTCCACCTCCGGGGTTCAAGTGATTCTCCTGCCTCAGCCTCCTGAGTAGCTGGGATTACAAGTGCCCACCACTGCACCAGGCTAATTTTCATATTGTTAGTAAAGATGGGGTTTTGCCAGGTTGGCCAGGCTGGATTTGAACTCCTGACCTCAGATGACCCTCCTGCCTCGGCCTCCCAAAGTGCTGGGATTACAGGCGTGAGCCACTGTTCCTGGCCAGTTGATTATTTTCTTCTATTTTAGGGATATTTTTAAAAATCCAACTTCTTAGAAATTTGAAATCAGAAATAAACTTTCAAAAAATTACCATAGCCTCAAGTTTTTGATTAGAGATATATTTTTATTTACTCTATCTTCAATACAAAATTTTAAAACCAGATATCTTTTAGGTGCTCAATACAAAGGTATTAAATAAATGAATAAATTAAATAAGTATTATGTAAGAAAGAATCAAAAATTTTCATTATTGTGGTATCAAAATTAAAATCAATTCATCACTAAGGTAATACTTCTACATATGAAATGGTCAAAGAATGTATGATGAGAGCTACTCAGATACTAAAGCTGGGCTGTTTTTGTTCCCGGCAAAAAGAGAATGCCTTTTTGGAACCTCTCTCTCAGAACTGGACAAGCTGAAACGCTACCCTAGAACCTCATTTTAATTAGATACATGTCATATATGTTCAATGTTTAAATCAAGTAATACTATAGATTGATTTGGGGGCGTGTTTATAAAATGAAACTTTTCATTTTCTTTAGATATCTTCCCTAAGTCAATGAAAAAGTCCCATTACTCTTAAGTCTGAGGCGAAGCCAGCCTATTTAATGAGATTCTACAGAAAATACCAGGTGATACAAAGAACTCAAACAAATTTACAAGAAAAAAACAAACAACTCCATCAAAAAGTGGGCAAAGGATATGAACAGACACTTCTCAAAAGAAGACATTCATACAGCCAACAGACACATGAAAAAATGCTCATCATCACTGGCCATCAGAGAAATGCAAATCAAAACCACAACGAGATACCATCTCACACCAGTTAGAATGGCAATCATTAAAAAATCAGGAAATAACAGGTGCTGGAGAGGATGTGGAGAAATAGGAACACTTTTACACTGTTGGGGGGACTGTAAACTAGTTCAACCATTGTGGAAAACAGTGTAGCGATTCCTCAAGGATCTAGAACTAAAAATACCATTTGACCCAGCCATCCCATTACTGGGGATATACCCAAAGGATTATGAGTCATACTGCTATAAAGACACATGCACACGTATGTTTATTGCAGCACTATTCACAATAGCAAAGACTTGGAACCAACCCAAATGTCCATCAGTGACAGACTGGATTAAGAAAATGTGGCACATATACACCATGGAATACTATGCAGCCATAAAAAAGGATGAGTTCCTGTCCTTTGTAGGGACATGAATGCAACTGGAAACATCATTCTCAGCAAACTATCACAAGAACAGAAAACCAAACACCACGTGTTCTCACTCATAGGTGGGAATTGAACAATGAGATCACTTGGACACAGGAAGGGGAACATCACACACCGGGGCCTGTTGTGGGGTGGGAGGACGGGGGAGGGATAGCATTAGGAGATATACCTAATGTAAATGACGAGTTAATGGGTGCAGCACACCAACATGGCACATGTATACATACGTAACAAACCTGCATGTTGTGCACATGTACCCTAGAACTTAAAGTATAACAATAAAAAAGGAAAAGAAAAAGAAAATACCAGGTGAAAAGAAGGAAATAGATTATAGGCAGTGGTATGCTAGTAATTGTTTAACAACTACTTCTTTGAAGAAAAGGTTCTGATTTGTACCATTTGCCTACTTCCATGGTGTTGATACACCCAGCATGGCCACTTTCAAGCCCCTAGGGAGGTGTTACTGAAGGCAGAGTTGGAAAGAAATGTTCACCATAGACTCTCATGAGCCACTGCAGTCTGGTTCCAGTACACCATTGAGGGCAGAGTAGTAGAGCTTCAAACTTCCTTTGAAGAACTGTCCATCTTCCATTGCATGGTGAACCTAACAATGAAGTTCTCCCACTTTTGTCTGAAAAGCAGTAATCATAAGAAACGAAGACTGGTCAAATAGATTCATTCTGCCAAGAATCTGAATCTGGAGTAGGGCACGAATAAAAAAACAAATGATTGAAGGAGAAAACCCCTAACAGTTCTTGCTATCAAGACTTAACCCCCACCCCATCCCTGAGCTGTAATCCACCTCCTTAATGAAACCTTCATCTTCTATTTTTTCCCTTGGTTATATAAACTTTCTTAAATACTTCTAATGAATTACTTTCTTCCGTTAACATTCCTAGAATTAGTCTCTGACTTAAGGAGTAAAGCAACAGATTTGCTATTATTTAGTTTGTGACTATGTGTATTTAAAGAGTTAGTCCACAATACTCTTTCCCAAACTCATTTTGAGTCTTATAGAACTACAGAGACTGCAGTAGAAGGAGTCAAATGTAATTTATTTACAAAGGCACAAGGTGATACACCTTCTTTCCCAACTTTTCTCATTATGCCAACTAATTATATTTAATGTTAACAGAGTGTTTGGGGAGGTGGAAAAGTATCATATTTATCATATTAAGGTAAAAGCTAAGCTTCTGTAACAAAGGAACTTAGAGCAATATGGAGGCTTAAAAGAAAATAGACTTTTTCTGTCACATAACAGTTCCAATGTGTGCCATGTGGGGCCCTGAGCTGCTCTGCTCCACTTGGCCATTCCAACACTCAGGCTCCCTCCATCTTGCTGCTCTACCTTTCCTTAGACATAATGTCATCTGTATGGCTGAAGTTGAGTTCCTGCCATATCCAGTTGCCAGCCAACAGGAAGCAGATGGAGAACAGAGAAGAAGTGTGCTCACATTCCAAGGGCACGAACTTTGCCATATGAAAAAATATAATTGTGTTATCCTAGCACTTTGGGAGTCCGGTGGTGGTGGTGGCAGTGGCGGGGTGTGGTGGATCACCTGAGGTTAGGAGTTGGAGACCAGCCTGGCCAACATGGTGAAACCCCATCTATACAAAAAATACAAAAGTTAGCTGGGCATGGCAACAGGTGCCTGTAGTCCCAGCTACTCAGGAGGCTGAGGCAGGAGAATTGCTTGGACCTGGGAGGCAGCGGTTGCAGTGAACTGAGATGGTAGCACTGCATTCCAGCCTGGGTGACAGAGCGAGACTCAGTCTCAAAAAAAAAAAAAAAAAAAAAAAAAAATAGAAAAAAAATGAAACAATATAGTTTACTGATCATATCCATACCCAGCTAAAAGGGTGTTACAACAAAAAAGACAAAGAAAGTATTGTGTAGAAAACTAGCCATCTCCCCAACAAAACCCTTTTAGAATCATTTGCTATTACCATTGTTTAAAAAAGAGCACGAACACAGATTATAAACATGAAACATGTTCCAAAAAATTAAAATAGAAATAGTTCTGCATTCTATATGTTTTCTGCGTAATGAGTTTACGTAGGTCAGCAGTTCTAAACCAGAGCAGAATAACGTGCTGAAACATCCTAAACATTTGTGAAATATATCATAAAATATTTGCTAGTAATAATCAAAGTAAAAGTTGAAAATAATTTTTTTTGAAAACTTAGGGTCAATTCAAGATTATTCCTACAACAGTATTTCCTAAACATCCACCATTCAAGTAGTACTATGAGAATATTTTGTTATCTGTATTATTATTATAGCCTATTATTACAGCATACTCAAGATTATTCCTACAACGGGGTTTCCTAAACTTCTATCATTAAGTAGCACTGTCAGAGTATTTTCCTATCTGTATAATTATTAGAGCATATCTGCATTATTATGTACTATGGGATGTAACTTTACTATTATTTCCTTAAATATTTTTATTTAAATGAACTCAATTTTTGACTTAAATAAATGCATTTATTAAGGAAACTTCATATCATTACTATAAACGGAAATCCAGTATCACTTGCCAAAATAGAAGATAAGTTTAAAAATACATAAAATTACCAGACAATATTGTTAAGTTGTAGCTAGATACTGTTGTTAGCTGAGAATTCTGAGTCAGAGCTGGCTTTTGCTCTGTTCAAGAGGGAGAGAGAGAGTTGAGATGTTTTAATGAAATACTAGCAGCAAACTGAGTCTTTCTTCTCGATGTAATCTAAAGAATTAAAAGAGAATTTAAATAGGACAAAGTGACTATGTGTGTCAATGTGATTTGATTCCTGTATATGAACTACCTAAAACCACTCTTTATAGAACCCTAAAGAAAGTGAGCTATGGAAAATGTCCTATGCCTCATGGCCCTATGAAAAATGCCAGCCCTAGCTCATTAGCACATGGATATGCTTTTTTGAGTGAGAGAGAAAGGGCTTAGGTTGCAGTTAACACTAAAGAATTTCTAATAATCCTGTCAATGCCATTGTTTTTGAACATCATCACTCCTGTGTTTCCAGGTGGTAGAAGGCAAAGAAATGCTGTCCTAAACCTAGCAATTGCCTCAGAGTCATGAACTGGAAAAAAAGTGTCCTAAAAATTTAGTCATCCATACACATGGGCATTACATCTGAACCATCTTTCCCTCTCTGGTGCTGTTTATTTGGCTGGAGTTGACTTCCTAGCTTCAGAGAGCTGTTTTTTGGTATCACGTCTCTTTGACATGCTCTCTGGAATGTTTGTATCAGATGCTGCCTCCAATGTTTTAATCAACCAGACACTCCTCCAAGGAAAGGAAGATTTGAATATCTGGTCTACAAACTTAACCTATAATTATGCTGAGTATCTGACCGCCTTTGATATTCCTAAACTTATACTGCATGCCAAGAAAACATTTTCCTTTCAGAAGCACCTAGTCATGATGCATTAAAATAGTTGTGCCAGCTACTCAGACCCTTTAAGTGGCATCCAACTATGGCGAAAGTCATCATGGCAACAGAGAAGAAAGACAGCAATCTCCATAGAAGTATAGCAATGGAACTCTATGGTCAAGGACTCCAAATGCATGGATTACACGGGAAATTTCTTAGTATTAGAGATCCAGGTTTAACCTAAATATCCGATTATCATAATGAAACACAAATTTAAATATGCATTTAACAATGAGAAGCATTCAGAGATACATATGGAAAGAGAGTTAATGGCAGGGATAAAGGAACGATACCATTTACTGTGTACCTACTCTGTTCTAGTCATTGTGCTATGTACATTACAAAAGTTAGCTCATTTATTTATCCTACCTCTGAAAACTTGTAGAAGATGATGAGTATGTCTTATTTGATATTTATTCCCGAGTTATAAGCCAATGGCACACTCAGGGTCACCGTATTCTACAGGTTTCAGGGAACATCCTAATTTCAAACCTCTATCATTTCCTACCATGCTCTGTAGGTTTGGGGGACCATCTCAGTTTGAAATATCTATCAGTTTCCCCCTAAATCATTCACTCTAAACTTGAAAGTGAGGGAGGTACAGTGACGGAGTTCACATGGGGCTATAACACACTCTCAGGTTTCTGATGTCCCCTAGTGTTTCCCTTCCCCACTTTTGAGAATCATTGTCTAGTAGACTGCTGTTATTTAGAGTTGTTGAAAATATCCCTCAGGTAAGTTTTGCAGGTATGTTGAGAACTACTTCAATACCTGAATCAGTGAACTGACCCTGAAGATTTAATACTTCAGAGTCCTGGCTACATATCTAAGACTGCTCCTCACATTCAGACATGGTAGAGAAAGCTTTCAGAAAATTGTTTTGATATACTCTCCATCTTTCCCTCAATAGAGCCCAAGCCTCCAAATTTCATGTGGAGGAATTTAGAGAAATTTCATTAGGAAATTGGAGAAATTTCATTCTCTCTAGTCCATCTAAAGTAATTTCTTTGGTGTCCCAGGAACATGTACTAGAGGACATCTCAACATGTCTTCCACGTTTAGAATTCTATGTTCCCATAATATAATCAGGATAAGAAACTGTCATTAATACCTACCAGGTAACAGAATCCAAATATTTTAAAATTTAAAAGAATCCTATCATAGCTTTTCCAGTACTTCTCAAATGAGAATAAATAACCTTATCTGGAGAATTATTTCAGCTTCAGTTTGTAGCCAGTATAAACTAGGCTCAAAAACCAGAGCAGTTGTATAAAGATCCTCAATTTACATTTAGAAAAATATATTTAAATCTCCTCACACATGTGTATGTTTTTATTGTGTATAACTAAATTGCCTGATAACAGAAGGCTTGACGAATGCTAGCAATGGGGAAGAGTTTTAAGTGGGAAAATGTTGCATTAGTCTGGTTCTTTAATTACAAGCTGTTGGCACTGTGGGTTGCGTATCGATGTATTTTTGTTTGTGTATATACAGGTTGATCCTAAATATTTTCAAATAAACATATGAATAGGAATAATCAAGACAGTTTCATTATTCCTCCTGGAGGGAGTCTTGTGATTTGATTCTTATTCTAAAATCACAGAGACGTAAAATTTCAGGGTTACAGAGAAGGTTATGTAGTCCAATTACTCACTCAATTATTGAATCTTGCCTATAATGTGTTTGACAAATAGTCACTCAACCCCCATCTGAGTGCCTTCAGTTAAAGGGAATTTCTGGAACAGTCTATGCATTTGCAGCAGATGACAAATAGCTCTGCATATTGCATTCCCTTTTCTTCTGAAGGAGGAGCTTTGATTTTCTCAGGGGAATTGTTCTTTCACATTATACGCTGTCTTAATGGGACCATCGTCGAGGTGTCCCCTTCTTTGTTAGCCAAAAAGTGCTCACGTGATCCAAGCTATGACAATCCAAATGTAACTCTCAGAGCTTTAAATTCTGAGTATAAGGAGGTAAGAAGGAAAAATGCTGGAACAAATGTATCCCAATGGCAGTACCTTGAAGATTCTGGTTTCCTGAAAGACCAGATTCTTCAACTTAAATTTCAGATCTGTGAGCACCTGACACTTTTATAAATTTGGGTGTTGCCTAAAATTAAGTTAAGTCAATTAATATTAATTGCAATCAAAAAGTTCTAACACCCCACATATCTTGCATTTATGCCTCTGGGGAAATTTAGACAGGCACAATTCCTGCTTAATACTATAGTCCTTCATACGTGTAAAGATGTAGCACATCCTTCTTCAAAATCATTCCTCATTTCCTGATATGATTTTCTAAGAAGTCAACGCATCTTTCACAATTTCTGCTGTGTGTCAAATGCTTTCTTTTTTCTCCTTATTGCCTTTTTCCTCCCTCACAGTCAGCTATTCTTAATAATACGGTCATGTATCACATAACAATGCTTCAGTCAACTATAGATTGCACACTACAGTGGTCCCATAAAATTATAATATCATACTTGTACTGTTCCTTGTCTATGTTTAGATATGCTTAGAGACACAAACACTTCCCACTGTGTTACAATTGCCTATGGTATTCAGTACAGTAACATGCTGTACAGGTTTTTAGCCTAGAAGCAATAGGTTGTGCCATATAGCCTACATTTGCAGTAGGCCATATCATCTGGGTTTATGTACACTCTATGATGTTTGCACAATGACAAAACTGTCTAATAAGGCTTTTTTCAGAATGTATCCCTGTTGTTAAGCAAGGTATGACTGTATCCGAAATACAGAATAGGAAATGCTTGTTCAATTTTTATTCTAGCACTTTTATATAATGGTTTGTAAAGGTTGTACAGAAAGCACTGTAAAAATATATACACAATAACCAACAATACGTTGACATATGGCGAGTAGAGAATGGAATTCCCCATGCCACAAAATTTAACTCTTCTGTACACCCTTTCACTCCTGGTGACTGAGATGTCTCAAGTCTTCTTGACTTGGCTTACACCTGAACTTCTGTTACTTACGATATGGTGTTTCTGGCATCCATCATCCTTGGGACCTCAGTTGTTGACATTACTTTCTGAGAGCCACAGAAAATGCTTCCATTTCTGGCATAAATCCAGTCATATGTTTGGCTGTCTGAATTCCTTTGAAAATATATGGACACATATTGCTAAATAAACGGGAAGAAGAAAGAAAATTCATGAGTCCTTTCTTTTTATGACACAATCATTTTCTCCCTTTGCATATAACTCTCTCATTCTTGCTTCTCGGACATGGTAGAGTCGCTTCTGCCTTCCCTTGGAGTGTCTCTTTTCAGTCACTCTGCAGACCTTTCCTGTGGTTCTTCCTATGGGAGGATGAGCCCTTCCCCATCAGTTGGGAAGACATCTGCTACTAGTCAACTCGCTAACTGAAGCATGACCTGATTCCAGATGGGTTTCAACATGATTTTAGGTTCTCCCACCTTTCTACTTGATCTCAAAACAAGCTCCAGCTAGCCTATTCTACTTAATCCCATAAATATCTACCGAGCACCTACTAGGTGCCAAGTCCTATGGGTACAAAATCTGATTGGACATGGATCCTGCCCTCCAGGGCAGATGGTTATATAAGGAATATAGCAATGCAAAGTGATGAACATACTAGTATAATTGAGCCCACAAGAGATGGCAATGATTAAATCTGCCTGATGAATATAGGGTCAGGAAAGGTGTTAAGAGGTGAGCTTGAGCTAGCTAGCTTTGGAAAAATGACTAGAGATACACCAGGAAGACAACTGGGTATTCCAGGCACTTAAAAGTGAACATGTAACTCCCAGTGTGCAGAGAAAGGGTAATGATCATTTTGTTCTATTCTCAATAATTGGAACCTATGATCATATTAGTCTTTTTGGCAGTCACAACACACAGCTGTCTCACAGAGAGCTAAAACTACTATCTTTCTTGCATTGTTTTGCCACATTGACCCTCACTGTTCATGCCAGCAATAAATTATTCTTTATCAGGGAAACAAAAGCAAGCTCTCAACTCCTTCATCTCTCCCTCCTTGAACACTGCTCCTTGGTTCTGGATAAGGCAGCACTCAGTCTTATCACTTTCTATACCCAGTGTGGGAATCCATCCATTCCCTGCAACTTTCTCTTCTCTGTCCCTCACACATCTCCTTCTGAGATGGTGTGTTCCAAGATTTGCAGGAGGCAGAAAACATCTTTTGATAAGTTTCACAGAGGGTCAGACGCAGTTTCCACCCAGCTGTTGTCCAGTGTTCTCTGAAATCAATCAAAATAAAAGAAACCAAAACATGTTTGCAAAAATCAAATTAAAGCCAAGCTCTGATGAAGTTGTAGCTATCTACACCCATACGGGATGCCCGCCAAGAATGTTTTTAATATTATAATCGCTCATCCATAGACCCATAATCATTGATATTTGCAATTCGATAATGCTTTTTCTCAATTTTTTACTTGTTTCCAATCTCCCCGCTTCCCTCCTCATCTTATCCACCCAACAACGCCCTGTGTCAGCACATCCAAGGCTCTTAATGACCCTCTCAGCTGCTACTGATCAAAGTCAAATTTTAATTACAATTCTAATTTTAGAAGTTTGTTTCCTTTTAATCTGAACTTTCAGAAAGAAGTCAAATGTGTGCTTACAACAGCTCACAGGAAACAAGTGAAACTCTAGGATTATTTAATTAGATGAGTTCAACTAGTTTTGAGCTTTATGCTTCCTACGATCTTGTACCAGGTGATTACACCTACAGAGGGTAGAAGGTAAAGTATAATATATCACCAAGAGCTGTAGTCTGGCCTGAAAGATAACAGAGTAAAAGTGAGATACAATTGTGTGATCACAAAACTTTGCTCTCAACATTTTATGATGGTTATTTTTTCTTTAATACTCTAGTATCTCCAGTTTGGTCTGAGCCCACTTCAAGTCTTTTCTAAAGTACCTTTGCGTTAATTCCATTTTCCCTGCAAGAATATCTTACTTCAGTCTTTGGTAACCCTACCCATTCTTACAAGACTATCTCAAAGATGTTATCTTCCATACAAACTTTCCTTATCTTTTTAGATAAAAAATAACCCACCTCCAAAAAAATTTTATACCACTTTTCATTATCATTCATATTAATCATCACTTGTCATCACAATAATAACTAGCATTCATTAAATATCCACCATGTTGGTAAATAAGAAACATCTTATTTTATCCTCCCCCAAATCCTTTTGTATACTCTTATTTTCCCTGTTTTATAAATGAGGAAACTGAGTCTCGGAAAGCTTAAAATATGCTCAGAGTCAATTCACTATTTAGGGGTAGAGTGAGAATTTGAATAACCAGTCTATCAAAGCAAACCACAAGATTTATACTCCTCCTACATACGCAAAAGTAATGGCAATTAGAATGTAAGCCTGTTGAAGAAACTATCTTATACATCTTCGAATCTCCTAATGTTCACAAAGTTGTCATTTAATAAATATTTTTGGATTGAATGACTTCCTCTTAGAATGCATGTAAATATATTTAGAAACTTGCTCATGAGAAGAAATAAGTAGCTTTTTGAAAATTATTTCCCAGCCTTTCAACAACTTCTTTAGAAACTTGGCACTTCAAAAGCTCGAGTTTTGATATCTCTATAGCACCACAAACTTTTAATGGAAACCAAAAATTACAGACTTATACATCAACAGTATTAGTATTATTACACATCAACAGTATTAATAATGGTTATTACTAACCAGCATTTATTAAGTTCCTAACATGTGGGAAGTAACATGCTTGGTGCTGCAGTGCACATGAGATGAAAATAATTGCCCTTGCTGTCAAAATAGCTAACAATCCAGTTTAGGGGTACAATGAGAAACAAGTATTTGCACTCACTAATCCTGACTGTCTTCTGATAAGGCTAAATAATGGTAATAGCAGAGCTTTTGTTCTGGAGAGCATTGGTAAATAAGGATGTACACATTTGCAGTAAGAGCCAGAGGGAGAATTCAATTGTTTTTTGTAACCTAGGAAGAAGAACTTCAGATAGACTCTGGAATTAGAAGAGAAGAAAGCAAGAAAGATAAACTGTCAGTGACATTTTAGAAGGAAAAATAATAAAACATGTGCTATGAATTTTAAATTGTTTGCCGCGGAGTACAATGTACAAAGCCCTCCTCCATAACATCTTCAGTAAAGTCTACATCGCTCACTGATAATTCTATGTAAGTGGACATGTCTGGGAAACAAAATCATGCTTAACTTCACATCTGTGTCCATGCAATGCAGCCACAAGAAAATCTTGTAGGGGGTCCAATATATTCATCACAGGATCTGTGCCTCATCCCTATCCACCCCTTAATGTGGAAATGTTTACACTTGCTCTCTCCTCCTTGGCTTTGGTTTCCTGGATTTTTGTGGCAGGTATAGTACCCTGAACTTAGACTCCAGTTGCTTTAATGGAATTCTCCTCTAGCTTCTTGGACCCTGTACTGGGTTGAATAGTGTCTTCCAGAAATTCACATCTACCCAGAACATCAGAATATGAACTTTTTTTGAAATGTGTCTTTGCAGATGTAATCAAATAAAAAAATGAGATAATACTAGATTAGGGTAGGCCCTTATCCAATGAATAGTATCCTTACAAACAGAGGGAAACTTGGACATGCACATTCCAGGAGAACCTCCATGTGATGGTGCACACTAACACTGGAGTGATGTGTCTACAAGCCAAAAAATGTCAGGATTTCCAGCAGGCACCAGAAGTTAGTAGAGAGTCATGGAACAGATTGTCGCTCCAAGCCTCCAGAAGGAACCAAGCCTGCAGATGCCTTAATTTCAGATTTCTGATGTTCAGAACTACAAAAAGAGAAATTCTGGTTGCTCTTAGCCTCCCCAGTTTGTGGTAATCTATTGCAGCAGTTGTAGGAAGCTAATGCAGACCCTTATTTTTCTAACTCGGGTTCTGACATCCACTGATCTCAATGAGATAATCTTCCTCTGCTCCAGGCCTCAGAACCCAATTCTAGCCAGACCTACAACAGGAAGTAGGAGAATTTGGTGGAGATCTCTATAGAACACACTTAGTTTTTCCTAAGACCCTGAGAAGGAAAACAATAAGGCATTATTTTCCCATTACAGCCCTTTGTATTTCTCTATATAATAGCACAGGACTCCAGAGGTTAGGGCTCCTAAGTGATAGAACCCCTACAGAAACCCAATAACCCAGTCATGTTGATCCAGTATGTACAACATGGCAAACTTCTTTTATATATAGGAAGAATCAATATCGTGAAAATGGACATACTGCCCAAGGTTATTTATAGATTCAATGCCACCCCCTTCAAGCTACCAATGAGTTTCTTCACAGAATTGGAAAAAACGGCTTTAAAGTTCATATGGAACCAAAAAAGAGCCCGCATTGCCAAGACAATCCTAAGTCAAAAGAACAAAGCTGGAGGCGTCACGCTACCTGACTTCAAACTATACTACAAGGCTACAGTAACCAAAACAGCATGGTACTGGTACCAAAACAGAGATATAGACCAATGGAACAGAACAGAGTCCTCAGAAATAAAACCACACATCAACAGCCATCTGATCTTTGACAAACCTGAGAGAAACAAGAAATGGGGAAAGGATTCCCGATTTAATAAATGGTGCTGGGAAAATTGGCTAGCCATGAGTAGAAAGCTGAAACTGGATCCTTTCCTTACTCCTTATACAAAGATTAATTCAAGATGGATTAGAGACTTAAATGTTAGACCTAATACCATAAAAACCCTAGAAGAAAACCTAGGTAGTACCATTCAGGACATAGGCATGGGCAAGGACTTCATGTCTAAAACACCAAAAGCAATGGCAGCAAAAGCCAAAATTGACAACTGGGATCTAATTAAACTAAAGAGCTTCTGCACAGCAAAAGAAACTACCATCAGAGTGAACAGGCAACCTACAGAATGGGAGAAAATTTTTGCAATCTACTCATCTGACAAAGGGCTGATATCCAGAACCTACAAAGAACTCAAACAAATTTACAAGAAAAAAACAAACAACCCCATCAAAAAGTGGGCAAAGGATATGAACAGATATTTCTCAAAAGAAGACATTCATACAGCCTACAGACACATGAAAAAATGTTCATCATCACTCACCATCAGAGAAATGCAAATCAAAACCACAATGAGATACCATCTCACACCAGTTAGAATGGCAATCATTAAAAAGTCAGGAAACAACAGGTGCTGGAGAGGATGTGGAGAAATAGGAACACTTTTACACTGTTGGTGGGACTGTAAACTAGTTCAACCATTATGGAAAACAGTATGGCAATTCCTCAAGGATCTAGAACTAGATGTACCATATGACCCAGCCATCCCACTACTGGGTATATACCCAAAGGATTATAAATCATGCTGTTATAAAGACACATGCACACGTATGTTTATTGCGGCACTATTCACAATAGCAAAGACTTGGAATCAACCCAAATGTCCATCTGTGACAGACTGGATTAAGAAAATGTGGCACACATACACCATGGAATACTATGCAGCCATAAAAAGGATGAGTTTGTGTCCTTTGTAGGGACATGGATGCAGCTGGAACCCATCATTCTTAGCAAACTATCACAAGAACAGAAAACCAAACACCACATGTTCTCACTCATAGGTGGGAACTGAACAATGAGATCACTTGGACTCGGGAAGGGGAACATCACACACCGGGGCCTATCATGGGGAGGCGCGACGGGGAGGGATTGCATTTGCATTGGGAGTTATACCTGATGTAAATGACGAATTGATGGGTGCTGACGAGTTGATGGGTGCAGCACACCAACATGGCACAAGTATACATATGTAACAAACCTGCACGTTATGCACATGTACCCTAGAACTTAAAGTATAATAATAATAAAATAAACAAATAAATAAATAAATAAAAAGAAGTATCTCTCACCTGAAAAAAAAAAAAAAAAAAAAAAAACACAGATGGTAGGATTGTCCCTATCCACAAACTCTTAGTTGTGCTTACTCTATATTCTGCGGACAAAGAATAAATACACACCTGACTAGAGTTAGGATATGCTCTGCCTCATGGACATTTCTTTAAAATGACCTGGTCCAAAAGTGGTTACATGAGATGTGCTCAAAATGAGTACTATGCTGCTTTGATAAATGACCCTTCATTCATTCATTCAACAAATAATGAGTTTCTGTAATGCGCTACTATATGGGACTTTATTCCTTTAAAAAAGACATGGGACTCAAGATATGGTGAAAGAGAAAAAGACATGAACACTCACTGAAGATACAGAGAGATAAACGCTATGGCATGGATCCCCAGGAAGTCAGACTTAACTGAAGTTTCACATATTCAGAAATGAGCTGAATGCCTTTCTTACACAGATCTATATTATTCAGTTCAATTGTCTAGCTAACTGCCCAACATCAGCATCTCAACATGGGTTTGTTGTTCTCTGTTCATCTTGTGTACACAGTTACTCTAGTGAGTGATAAAACCTTTGTTTCTTTGAGAGAAACGATCCTCAAGTGAGAAATAAAACTTTAATGTGAGATGAAAAAGGCAGATAACTTGCCTTACGCTTCTAAACACAAGAAAATACCAACGGGCAGGGAATTTGAGAGAAAACAAGTCATCTTTTCAAATATTGACACTGTAGAAACTATGCATATTTTAGAAGATGCCATCATGGGTCACAGATAAATGGCAAAGGCCTACATTAGTAAAAATTAGATGAAGAGAAACAGAGAAAAGAGAGAGAGCTCTTTGCACACAAGAAAGTACTGAAGGACTAATTGTTCCTTTGTTTTGGAGTGAAAAGTTTGTAAAAGGATCAGAAGGACCCCCTTCTTCCCATTTTTGTATTTCCATGGAAATAATTGGCCTCTGCTCCCCATTTTTATAGTTCCTCCTTAAGAAGGAGAGGAAAAACAGGAGATTCTAAAATCTTTCTAAAGAAACTAAGCAAGTATGACTTAGCCCTTTCAGTCCTGTTTTTCAGAACCACCTCTGTTCAGGATGCATCTCTCCTTCTCCATAAGAAACCTAATCCCCATAAAGGCAAAAGAGAAGAGCAGGACAAAACAGAGACAGCAACAGCTGCCTTTGCCTTCAACCTAGAGGATATGTTTACTTCTGTAAAAGCAAGTCTTATGGAATTCAGTTGAGGAACAGAAACACTGCAGGGTTTTTTTTGTTTTTTGTGTTTTGTTTTTTTTTTTTTTTTTGAGACGAAGTTTTGCTCTTGTCACCCAGGCTGGAGTATAACGGCACCATCTTGGCTCACTACAACCTCCTCCTCCTCCTGGGTTCAAGCGATTCTCCTGCCTTAGTCTCCATAGTAGCTAGGATTAAAGGTGCCTGCCACCACGCCCGGCTAAATTTTGTATTTTTAGTTGAGGCATTGTTTCACCATTTTGGCCAGGCTGGTCTCGAACTCCTGACCTTAGGCAATCCACCCACATTGGCCTCCCAAAATGCTGGGATTACAGGTGTGAGCCACTGCGCCCAGCCCCATGCTGCACTTTCAATCAGCTTTATTACTAACAAAGCTGATCCTTGTTCCCCATTTACCTAACTCCTAGCATCTACTTCTCAGTTGGCTCCAAGCGTAGGAAGGTAAACATCACGTGTTATTCATTAGCCATACAGTCCCTGTTTTGCAGATTCCTTTCTGCAGCATTCATCAAGATTGTTTCACATTGCTTTATATTTGCTTAACTCTGAAACTCTCCCTGCCAAGTTTCCATTATGAAATTACTTTAGGCTGTTCTAAATGCTGGGAAATTGTGTCCAACCACATGGGCTTTCTTCCTTCACCGGGTGTCCATGACACCTCATAAATGTGGCTCTGTATTCAAACTTATTTCTCCTTAAATTACAGTTACTTGAGTATTTGTTTGATTTGCCATGCTAAACTCCACCCTCACATCACTGAGCCACCTGCTCCAGCTTCTTCCACTCTTCCACGTGACTGAACTTGCAGCTCTGCAGTAACAGGACTTAATCTTGTTTGCAGATCCTGCAATGTCTGGTGGAGTGTCAGGTACACAAACTAACAAAAGGAAGTCACCAGCTCCTCCTGCTTTACTTCAAGATACAGATACCATCACAATTCCAAACAACTATTAAAATATCTCTACACTTATATTAGCAGTAAATCTGTTGTCTCCTTTACCACTTGGTTCAGTTTAGAAGGATGTATTTATCTAAATGGGTCCAGTTCTCTCCGGGGACTTGGGGAAAAGGGTGGGAAGGTGGTGAGGGATAAAAGACTACGAATTAGGTACAGTGTATACTGCTTGGGCGATGCATGCACCAAAATCTCACAAATCACCACTAAAGAACTTACTCATGTAGCCAAACACCACCTGTTCCCTAGAAACCTAAGGATATAAAAATAATAAAATAAAGTAAATGGGTCCAGTTCTGCTTGCAAATGTCAGCAAAGGAGAGAAATGGAGGGTCTGGCCAGTGATCACACGAAGACATCTAGATTGCAATGATTTCTGTCACTCATGTATTCTCTTTCCTTATGGGAAAGCTACTCTCTTTAGGGACATCTGGGTTTTTCCTACCAGTCAGCTGGGACCATCTCAGTCCATCAAAGAGATTCTAGTTGCATCCTATTCTAGGTGACACGTTGCCCTCTATGAAAAATTTCCTGTACCTACAGTTATCTGATCAACTATAAGCCAAGTGACTTTGGAGGGAGAAGTTTTGATCAAGGTTCAAAATGTTCTGTTCCACACTCACACACATACACTCATTGTGCCATCATGAAATTGAGTAACTCTTCCCTGAAAATAGAATGATGCTCTAAACTTACCAGCTGGGTCCACCTAACAAAGCAACTGACAGCCTCTACAGCTAAAATGTAAAATAAAATAAATTTCACCTCACTAGGCACCTCACTAAAATACCTTATGTCCAGAAAATACGTGTGTATGTGTCTGTTTGCCAAGACATAGTTTCAAATATTTTTAAAAATATAAGTGCTTTTAGGAAGGACACAGACACTCCAATTCCCCATAGCATCTACCAAAACATGGAGACTTAACAGATTCTCTCTCTGCCTGGCCTCTGTAGACATTTGAGTTTGAGCATTCGGCATTACAGGTCCACACGATTAACTGCACTCCTGGGGGTGTGGGGATAAAACACACACACAAGGCCACGTGAGCTGTTATTGATCCTGGGACCCTTTTTAGCATCTTGTCCTTTGAATAAGCACAGGTAGATAGATGGAAATTGGAGACTCGTCTGCAGAAGGAAAGACAACACCACAGTCACCCACAAGACTGAGACTTTTCCCAAGTCATGCATGTTAGTTTGATGGTCAGAATGTCTGCTGAATCGTTAAAACATCTATTCCAAGGGATGCATTGAAGTAGGTGGGTCACTGTCCTGTGGGTGGCCACAAGGGCCATCTGCAAGAGATGGGGTGAGTCGAGGGGTGATAAAGAAGTGGAGCCAGATGCTCCCCCAACCATGAAAACTCTGCTTTGATCTGTTTTGCATATTGCTGGTTCCACTAGGAGAAAACAAAGCAGGTGAGAAAACCATTGGGATAGGTTACAATCATTTTTAAAAAGTACTCTCTTTATAGAACACCACACTTTATTTCTTTTGCTTAAGAGTATCTGAAAAGTAGTGGTCCTCAACCTTGGATTTGCATTAGAATCATCTGGGGGAGATTTCTTAAAATACTGATGCCAGAGCTCAACTCCCACAGATTCTGATTTACAATGTGTCTGGGACTTGACCTAAGCATGGAAGGTTTTAAAAACTCTTGGCTGATTCTGATGTGCAGCCAGGGTTGAGAACCTCTGCTGGAGAGGGTAGAGGACAGATTTTAGAGTCAGGGAGATGGGGTAGACTCCTGACTCATCTCTAATTGCCCATAATATAAGCTAATTACATAAACTCTCAGAGCTTACATTTTATGCACTTATATGTGTGAATGGATTTGTGTGTGTGCATGTGTATGCATGTTATTATCCACTTATCACCTTTTTCTTTTCATAATAGTTTCAGGTACCTTGAAGAAATGTCTTGAAGAAATGCATGTAGGGCCAGGCGTGGTGGCTCACGTCTGTAATTCCAGCACTTTTGGAGGCCGAGGTGGGCGTATCACCTAAGGTTAGGAGCTTGAGAACAGCCTAACCAACATGGCAAAACCTGTCTCTACTAAAAAATACAAAAATTAGCAGGGCATGGTGGTACATACCTGTAATATCAGCTACCCAGGAGGCTGAAGCATGAGAATGGCTTGAACCCATGAGGCAGAGGTTGCGGTGAACCAAGATTGCATGACTGCACTCCAGCCTGGGCAACAGAACAAGACTGTCAAAAAAAAAAAAGTATGTAGGATAGCAAGGAAATTCTGGAAAAGAAAAATAATATCATAGTAGAATATTCTCCAGTGGTTGTCGTACACAGACCTCCTCACTTTCTGGGACTTCTTAGGAGTGGGTATAAGTAAAGACAGACACAAAACTATTTGCACCATCTACAACTTCAACAAGCTGCTGACTACTCAAGAATCACTACCAAGAGGGTTTTGTTCTGCAGGTCCTCCAAAGAAGACACTGTGATGTGGTAAATCAAATCCTCAAAAGCCACAGTAAAACCAGTATGTAAAACCTCTATGGGGCTGAGCCTCAGTTTCCTACAATCTATAAAATGGAGAAGATGACAGAGACTACTGGTACCTACTCGATAACCAGTTTCTTCCTCCTTAATGATAGAATCATGTTTTTCTTAGGAGTAACAATGTGACCATGCAAGCAAAATGAGGAGGAAGAGGAGGAGAAAAGGGAGGAGGAGGAAAAAGAGAAGCCCTCTATCTTTTCCATTTGCAAATGAGTGCAGCCAATTGGATATGAGTAAAAGTTCTTAAAAACATGGTTTTCAAGGAAACCTACTTAAAGGGGACTGCCCCAGGTGGGAAAAGTGCTCTTCTGTTCTTTTTTCTTCCTAATTTATAACAAGAGTGTGCTAACAGGAGCTGCAGCAACCACCTTAGGACCATAATGAAGAACAGAAAGAATTTCAGAGAGCTTGGTTCTGAACAATGAACCGCTAAACTATAGCTAGTGAAACTTAGATTCCTCATTACATTAGGTTATAAAAATAAGCTTTTTTGTTTACATTGTTATAGTTAAGTCTCAACTTACAGCCAACCTCAGTTCTTAACTAACACAGAGACAACTATGTCTTATAGTATTGTGAGAGTTAAGTTAATAAACGTAGTCAGAATTTCTGGTATATCCTAGTGTTAATTTTTCTAATCATCCATTCCATTAGTACTTATGAAATGCCTACTCTGCGCCCATTCTCTATTCTAGAGAACACAGTCTTGTCCTCATGGAGATTCATTTTAATAAACACTACCACTCTTTGCTCAAAGGTTTTCCTAAATTTTCATCACTATATATGTCTTGCAAAACACATTAGGTTATTCAAAAACTGAATTTACGTATTACTACTTTATATGACACATTGGAAGCACTAAATTCATACATCTGTCTATTGGTTAATAGCATTTGCTTGTTTGTGAGTGTGTTTGCTTTGTAAGTATTAAATATATCTAAAACACAGTCTTTGCTCTCAAGAATCATAAATTTCTACTAGGAGAGATAAGACTAGAATAGATAACAAACAAGACCAGACAGTCAATAATGTTAGTAGCTAACATCTACCAACCCGGCGTATTATGTGTCTTGCATTTTCCAAGCATGTCACAGGATGTATCTGATTTATTCCTCACATCAGTCTTTTGAGAGACTGAATAATATTATCTTTATTTGTACGCTAAGTAAATTGCCTAAAATCATACAGAGCCTAAGTGGTAGTGCCAGCATCCAAACCCAGTTAGTCCAATACCAGAACCTACATACTCCATTACTGCTCTAAACAAACTCCAGGTTATCCAAGGATGCCAAGGAGAGACAATGGCAGCCAGCAATGAGAAGTCTGTTGAAAACCTCTTCATGGAGCTCCTCCTTCTGTATGCCAGGCATTGTTTGGGATGCAAATATCTATTTAAGTGAACAAACAAATAAGCAAAAATAGAAAGGTAGCAAGGAAAACTGCCCACCAGAACGGCCAGAAAGTGTATTGTCATGGTAGAAGTCATCACTTCGGCTGAAGCAAAGGTTTTATGCTGGGGACAAAGGGAGACAGATGGTTTTTAGTATTTTAAATATCTGCAGACAAGGAAATTACAACATGTTCCTCAGTAATCCACACCAGTCCCGGAGACAGCTCACTGTTAGTGACTCTTTCCCTACTCTCTTCCAAATTGCTTGTGGACTAATCAAGCCTTTGTTCTCTTTTCTTCCCTCACGGAGGACCCAAGGGATGACTGTTATTTTTAATCTGATATTTTATTTTCCCTTTTCCCTTCCTCCTTTTCTCTAAAAAAAAAAGAAAAAGAAAAAAAAAAAGGTATCAAAGTGAGAGTCTGTAACAGCCTGACCAAATTCGGTGAGATGTGAAAGGTGGTGACCAGCATTACAAATTGGAAATAGTATTTCAAGGACAACTCTGCTAGGAAGCAGTTGTCTGCAGAAGTGTGGTCACTAGTGAGAGAAGGGCCACAAAGTCATCCCTGTTAGAAACCCATTGTCACAAGTTGTGATTATGCTTTTAATCCTGTCCCAAGGGCTCTTTGCTTTCTCAGACCACAGTGAGCCAAAGTGAAGTGTGGTTCATTTCTCTGTAAGAGTAAACAGTCTTAGTCAGGTGTTGTGACTCACAGGCATAATCCCAGCACTTCGGGAAACCAAATCAGGTGGATCACCTGAGGTCAGGAGTTCGAGACCAGCCTGGCCAACATGGTGAAACCTTGTCTCTACTAAAAATACAAGAATTAGCATGGTGTGGTGGTGTGCATCTGTAGTCCCAACTACTTGGGAGGCTGAGGCAGAAAACTCGCTTGAACCTGGGAGGTGGAGGTTGCAGTGAGCCGCGATCACACCATTGCCCTCCTGCCTGGGTATCAGAGTGAGATTCTGTCTCAAAAAAAACAAAACAAAACAAAACAAAACGTAGACATAGCCCAAAATTCCATCTGAACGGATAAACAAAATGTGGTATATCCTTATAATGGGATATTATTGAGCAATAAAAAAGGACTAAGTACTGACATATGCTATAATATGGATGAACTTCAAAATTATTATGCTAAGCTGAAGAAGCTAGATACAAAGCATTGCATATTGTGTGATTACATTTACATGAACTTTGAAAATATGTGAATCCATAAAGATAGAATGTAGATTAGGGTTGTCACATTCTGTTTTTATGTATTCACATATTGGAGTACAAGGTCTCCCTTGAGGTTAATGAAAATGTCTTAGAACTAGATAGAGGTGATGGTTGCACAACATTGTAAATGTATGAAATTCCTCGAGGTATACATTTTAAAATGATTAATCTTTAATTTTGATATGTAAATTTTACCTCAATTTTAAAGATAATTTTAAATTATACATTTTAAATGGCTTAGAACCATGCTGACCATGGAGTGCACTGCTTTTATTTTCCTCTACGAGGATCTGCTACTAGTAGTTGGCTGACAGCTTCCACCTGCTAAGCTCTCAGGTTCCCCAAATTCTTGGGGATATTTGTGCCTCAAACCCATGGTTTCCATGGTTGCTCCCAGTCAGTGACTGAGCACAGCAGGGGCCCTAGAGCCCACTCCTACCCAGTGCAGGATTCATCTGGAGGTCATCTTCACTTAGAGCTGTACCACAATCTGAGGTTCCTTCCACTCAATTCTACTTCCTTCCCTCTCTTCTTTCACAAATGTCAGGCTTGCATTTTGCTCCCCTGCCTCCTCCTGCTCCTTACCACTTTATTAATCAAATACATCTCTAGCATACGTCTAATCTTATCTTAGGGAGCCTAACTGATATGCAGTCAAATAAATTGCCCAGAAAAACACAGTCAATAGGTGGCAAAGCCAAAACTCAGTATCTGTACTACTAACCATCACCAACTGAACGTGGATACAAAATTGCATTTATTTGATAATGAGAACTATCTAAATAGGGATTTTATGTATTCCCTGGTGGAGCGGATCTGACCCTTTCACTAAATAGCATGATTTTGAGTAAACCACTTACCTTTCTGTATCTCTATTTTTAAAATGTGAAAATAAGAGGTGACCCTCCTGAAGCTTACTAACTACTCTTCTTCCTGTGTCCATGTTGATCTCACGAATCCATTTCAGCCCTTTCTCACTCTAAGACCCTGTGTCCCCACCCAAATCTCAACTTGAGTTGTATCTCCCAGAATTTCCACGTGTTGTGGAAGGGACCCGGGGGAGGTAATTGAATCATGGAGGCTGGTCTTTCCTACGCTATTCTCATGATAGTGAATAAGTCTCACAAGTCTGATGGGTTTATCAGAGGGTTCTGCTTTTGCCGCTTCTTCATTTTCTCTTGCCTACCGCCATGTGAGAAGTGGCTTTTACCTCCTACCATGATTCTGAGGCCACCCCAGCTATGTGTAACTGTAAATCCAATTATACTTCTTTTTCTTCCCAAACGTATGTCTTTATCAGCAGCATGAAAATGGACTAATACAGACACCAAGCAGCTATTCTAACTGATTGAATTGGGTGTAGGGATGATGGAACTTATTTGCTTCAGATGTGCAAGGGTCCAGTCCAGTCCAGTCCTGCCTCGTATGATTAAATTATCACATTCTTTTGACTATGGCACTTAGCAGACTGTAAATTCTTCCAGCAAGGCCTTCATTGCTTCCTGCCCAGCAACCTCACTGCCATAGTCAGCCTGAACCAGGTTATCAAGACTAGCCTGATCTTATTCTACTATCATATTTATGTCCGCCAATACCAGAAGCCCCATCTCCTAGGTCATCTTTTATCACCATAAAATTCTTTACATCTTCTAATCTGACCCCATCTCCCACTCCTCCTCACAAGTCTTGTAGAACTCACAGTCTATCTTCAGCAGCTTCCCCCACCTGTTATCTTCATTCTCCTCTGCTTCTCTGACTTTCCCTAACTGAAACCTTACTCTATGCTGAAGATATTGTTTTTCTCATAGCTTTCTTAAGCAGCGGCCCCTTTCTCTTCCATTTCTCTTATACCAATGAACCAAGAAGTAGGGTGTCATCCTTGCACCTCCTAGCCAGTTCTGGACCATTACTCTTTCCTCTCACTGAAACTCCCAGTTTCAAATTTAATTCTATTAGTCTATATTACTACTACTACCTTCCATTATAATCTGACCTCTGGTCACTCTTTCTCGCTTTTTGACAATTTTAATACCATGGTCCTTATTAGTCTCTGATATTACTCCAGTCACGATTTTTTGTGACAGACTTCCACACTTGCTACCTGAGACCCTCACTAGGACAGGTACTACTGTTACTACTTGAGACTATCATTACTTACTGCTGTTACTACTTGAGACCATTAACAACAGTTACTACTGTTACAAGACACCATCATTACTTACTGCTGTTACTACTTGAGACCATTAACAACAGTTACTACTGTTACAAGACACCATCATTACTTACTGCTGTTACTACTTGAGACCATTAACAACAGTTACTACTGTTACAAGACACCATCATTACTTACTGCTGTTACTACTTGAGACCGTTAACAACAGTTACTACCGTTACAAGACACCATCATTACTTACTGCTGTTACTACTTGAGACCATTAACAACAGTTACTACTGTTACAAGACACCATCATTACTTACTGCTGTTACTACTTGAGACCGTTAACAACAGTTACTACTGTTACAAGACACCATCATTACTTACTGCTGTTACTACTTGAGACCATTAACAACAGTTACTACTGTTACAAGACACCATCATTACTTACTGCTGTTACTACTTGAGACCATTAACAACAGTTACTACTGTTACTACTTGAGACCTTCATTACAGCAGTTACTACTGTTACTACTTGAGACCGTCATTAGGAGAGTTACTACTGTTACTATTTGAGATCATCATTACAGGACTGAACGACAGGGGACAAATGCAGAAATGAAAAATTAAGACAAAACAAACCATTTTAAAGGAAGGGTCCAGGGGAAGAGAGCTTCCTGCTTCTAGTGAGCAAAGGCAGCCCCCGAACTTCCACAGCCCTTTGTATTTATTGGGTAGAAAGAGCAGGGAGGAGGAGGTAATGATTGGTCAGCTGCTTGATTGATCACAGGTTCACGTTATTGCTAACAGGCTTCAGATTTGCCTAATTACAAGAAACATTGTGCTTGGGGTGTGACTGCCCTCAGTATCCCTTCTGGGTGGCAGACGCAGTTTGTTGGTCTGCCAACATTCTGCTTTTATGAGAAACAGTTTGCTGCTTACTCATATAGCCTCCAGTGATATACTGAGTTGATCACGACTCTCTTTCGGCATCCAACAATTTTTGGTGACTTTCAATATCCAAATAGTTCATATATTGCTTTTATTGCCCTAGCTTATAGGACAGAGATTTCTTGACCTCTTTTTTTCATGATGTCGTCCACCCAACTTTAGGCAGTCAGTTCTCAATATATTTCCTAGACTTTGATTTAATCTTCATTTTAAGGATCCTCTCCTCATCCCTCATTCCTCTTTGTGTAACTCGCTCACTCTTGTGTGACTCAAGCAAATAATAAACCCCACAGGGGCCAGTCAACCATTGATCCTAGCATTCATTCTTCTCTCATCCTTATTCCCTTTTATATCCAACTTACATTCCATGGTTCTTTGCAAACAGGTTGAAGTCCCTTCCCCTCTCTTCCTCCTTCATGATCCCCTGGGCAAACCCCCACCCTAAATAAATTTAATTCTCCGCTTTCTGTGTACCTGCAGTGAGATAATTCAACTGACCCACAGAAACACGTACACACATCCTCATTCATGTCATTCTGTAATCATTGCCACAGCTCTCAAGAGGGTCCCCAAAGCTGGGCTGGCAATCCCCCTACAAGTCCCAATTCTGTTTTCTCTCCCATGATTCTAGGTGACAATTTTATACCTTCCCTTTAAAACTCCAACAGCCCCTGCCTCCTCCTTACCCACTTCCATGCTGTCACTTCCGAGTGCTCTGAGAAAATAGAAGCAACGAAGCAATCAGAAGTTCCTTCTGCTCCCTCCACCACATTTACTCCCTCCTTTCTCTCTTCTTATGCTCCTGTTTTTTACTAGCATTTAGTAATCCCACATTACACCTGTTATTTATGTAATCATTTCTTTATTAATCTGCCATCTATTTTCCCCTGTAGAATCAAATTCCCAAGAGAGCAGAGATTTGTCTTTGTCCTCTACTACACTCTCAGCATCAGAACAGTGTCTGGCATGTAGTAACGTCCTGTGAATATTTGCTAATTATGTATCCATTATGATGGAAAGGCGTAAGAAACTCAGCTGAAATAAGCAAGTGTGATGCTTTCGTCCTTCTATCACTAGGAATCTCACCTGCAGTTCCTTTGACAGAGTGAATGTGTCTCTAGTTCAGCTTTCTTACTCCTTTCCTCAGTTTCTAGGAATCCAGTAGTACCTCCAGCTTTTCTCTACTAGGATCTGCTCGCCTCTTTTGCACAAGACTTGAGATCCCTCCATGAAAATCTGTCTTCTGTGTAGCCACATGGATTCACATAACATATTCACCACTCCCTTGCCCTGACAAACTCATAAGTGCCTGTTTTCCAAAGTAGGAAACTTGGCTTAGTTCTACCAGTTGAGCATCTAGGCAGCCAGCCAGCCCACCCATGCTGCATGTTGACAGCAAACCTAAATCTCCAAACAATCATATCATAGTAACAAGCAATTTGATATTTAATATCTGCCAGCAGCATTTGAAGTGCTTTACATATATTAATTTATTTAATCCTCAAACAGCCATTAGAGGTAGACACTATAACCATTTCCATCTTACAAATAGGGAACAGACGTGTCTCCTTTGTGGTGTTAGCTCCACACTTTGGGACAGTTTCTATTATCACAAACTAGTAATTTTACAGCAGATGCTTTCTAAGGTTCTTTCCCACATTATAATTCAAAAATTTTAAATAATATCATTGCCCCATCCATTCATGGTAAGGAAAAGGAAACAGTTTAATTTGTGGTTGGGGTGGTGGTGGCCAAGAAATGGAATTGAGTTTATCTGGCCTAGATTCATAACCCCGCAAGTGATTCTAGCTGTGACTTTGTAGCTGAGCAGAAGACTAGCACAACGTGCATGGTATGTACACATGGAACTGTGGAGTTATAACTCTTCCCTAGTCCTATTAACAGATGTTTAATTGTCCATTCCAATTTGCACCAAACGGCATACAGCAAATGACAGCATAGTGCCAGAGAGACTGGACATGAGGGCCTCCTTTTTTTCTCTTTAAGTATATACCTAAAAACTAAACACCTGGAAGACTAAGGTGGGTGGATCATGAAGTCAGGAGTCCAAGACCAGCCTAGCCAAGATGGTGAAACCCCATCTCTACTAAAAACACAGGCGCAGTGGCAGGCACCTGTAATCCCAGATACTGGGGAGGCTGAAGCAGGAGAATTTCTTGAACCCGGGGGCAGAAGTTGCAGTGAGCCAAGATCATGCCACTGCACTCCAGCCTGGACAACAGAGTGAGACTTCATCTCAAAAACAAAAACAAAAAACACCCAACTGTTTATATATCTGTTTGTATATATCTGTCCCCATACAATTCCAACATCCCTCTTATTGAAAAGATCTCAGAGGAGTAGGAGGCAAAATTAACTCCACAGTAACCTGTTGGAGGTTTTCTGTTACAAGAACAAGAGGTTTTCTGTTACAACAACCACACATGAATTCCATAAGAACGTTTTGATGTTCCATGCTGGGGCATCTCCTGCCTGCAAGGGAAGGAGCTGAGGGAATCATCTATGAATTCAGAAAGATAGTTTAAGCAGCTTTCTGAGCTGTGCTCTGTGATGACCACAAAGTTTGGTACCACTTGTTAATGTCTAGCAGAAGAACATCGCCATGATGCAGGAATAAGAACAGCCAGGGAATATGAAAAGTTGGAAGGCTCCTGTGCCTTGCATTCTGGATTTTGAAGACTCTGTAGTGAGTGCACCTGCAGAGCAAGAGTCTCCCGTCTGCCAGTCTGCAGCTGTGACTGGCGAGGCATCTGTGAACCCAGAATTAAAAGCTGAGGAGAATCCATAACAGTGAGTACATAATAACAAGGTGTGTCCAAAAAAAATGAGACCAGATCCTTACCTCCCTCTCCCCACTGCCATTGTCCAAGTTCAGTAACCCCTTACTCCATGCTACTGTGGTTATTTCTGAACTCCTTTCTCTGCTTTCAGCCTTCTGTAATCCCATCCAAACTCAACTTCACAGCCAGAGTCATATTTCTAAAATGCAAATCTCATCATGTCACTTCTCTGCTCAAAAACTGTTGCTCCCCACTGCCTGCAGGCTTGAGTCCAAGCTCATTAAAATGGAAGTCAATGCCCTTGAAAAGCTGGCATTGACCCACCTTCTGGCCTTATTTCTCAATGTAATATTTCCAAACTCATCACGCTTCCTCCTATCTCTCTGCAAGCCTTTGTACATGCAGGCCTCCTATAGAATTCTCTGCCATTTGAAGGCAGTCAGTTGCGAGTAACAAAAACTCAGCTCAAATGGACTTCCACTGTGAAGCGTATGTATTAGCTCACGGATTGGAAAGTTGAGGTTCACAGGGTTCATATCTGGTTGAACCACTGGCTTCTTGGCATTATCAAGGGCCCACTTTCCTGCCATCTCTCTCCTTTGCCTTATGTAATTTCAGTATCTGGGGGAGCTCATCTGGAGGTAACAAGATGAATGTCAGTAGCAACCAGGTCTACCTGAGATGGAGTATACACACCTGGAGGAAAAGGTGTTTCCCCAGAGAAAAATCTGGATCCTGATAGAAATCTTTCAGTCTAAATAATCCTTAGACATGTTTCAACTCAAGTGTTCCATTGAGCATGGGGAACATTCCCCACTCCTTAGGTAAGGTAAGGTTAATAATTTCTTCCTTTATTCTCACCTGACATGTTATACACAGCTATTTCATTAGCATTCCTATAACTCATATAAGTTTTCAGATGGGCCTACTATGTGCAGCCTTTTTCATATACATTAAATATTTAATACTAATAGTAAAACTTTGAAATAGATATTGGTATCTGTGTTTTATTTATGAGAAAACTGGCTTGGAAAGATCAAATAACTCTTCCAAAGTAACACAATGACTAAAACTGTAACTTCTGAATTCATATCCCTTGCTCTACACTATATAAGTGAAAGCACATCATAACATTTCTACCATATAGCAGTCACCAGCAAGAGATGCTGAATAGATCATAGCACTTATCACACTGTCTTATATTTATGGGCCTCTCTTCTACGCCAACTGTAAAACCCTTATAAAAAGGGATTCCAGTAGAGAACCCCACAGTCTTATGAGTAAAATCATGGGCTCTAGAGACAAACTGGCTAATACCAGAGTTCTTTCATTTCTTGTGAGATTTTTAGCAAATTTCTTAACCTCTCTGTGCCTCAGTTTCCTCATCCGTAATACGGGGATAATGATAGTACTTACATCATGGAGTTGCTGAGAGAATTGAGCAAGATCCAGAAAATCCAAAGAACTATGCTTGTCACATTGGAAAACTTCAATAAATATTACTTAAAAGGTATTATTTATTATATTTTATCCTCTTAGGATAGTGCCTGATACAATGCAAAAAGTCGATAAATATGATCAGAGTCATGAGTAAGATCCTCAGCCTGCAGATAACTTGGCATTTCCTCAAATTTTTCACATCAACTTTTAACACTACAGAAATATTTTACAAGTATTTACAAATTTTTTTTTAATCTGCAAATAAACTGATTAGCACCAGTGACTTTTGGGTGTCCTGTATCAGACATGATGGGGGAGGAAAAAAAAATCATGTTATAGTAAAATGAAAATTAAACATGGTCTAAGAATCAGGAGATTTGGTTCCTGGAGCTGCTACATTTTAACTGTGTGAGGCATTGATGTAAAATAAATAGAATTTGTTGACTGTCTGAATGCGGGGATTGAGAAAGAAAGAGAAATTAAGGATCATTCCCAGTTACATGACCTTGGCCAAACCTGTTCATGCAATAGTCCTTGCTTTTCCCATCTATAAAATGGAATAGCATTGTCAGCTTTCTCACTGGGTTGTTCTTAACATCATTTCAAGAATAGCACCTGCTGGGAAGAACACAACATCACCATTTAAATTGAAGAAGCACCAACAGATGTTGCAGTGACCAAGAAGTCAGGCCTTTTATTTCATTTTGAGGACCTGGGACTTTATCCTAATGTGATAGGAAAGCACTCCAGGGCCAAATATAAGACAATTGCACTCTGTTTGCATATTAGAAATATTTCTTTGATTGTAGTGTGGATAAAGTTTGTGGAAAAGCAAAGGTATTAATAGTAAAACCAGTGAGTGGTTCATTGCAGAAATCTAGGCAAGAAATAACAAGAGATTGGACTGGGGTTTTAGCCTTGAGAAAGAACACATAAATATGAAGCATACTTGGGAGCTAAAATCAATAGAACTTGGTGTCTGACTTAATGTGGGGATTGATGAATAAAGAGGAATTGAGGATAATTGTGTTATTCTGATTTATCCAACTGGGTGAAGGCAGTACCACATTAAAGGCAGAAAAACTAGAAGAAAATTGAAGTTAAAAATAATTGTTCTTTTCAGAAATTGAAACGACATAGAGAAGACTCTAATATTTTTACATATCATCATGTGGATTCACAGATTTTATTATAAGGCAGACATATGACTTTATAGAAATCATTATGGGATCTAATCTAGAAAATCAATGTGTAAGACTATAATCAATGAAATAAATGGCAAATGAAGAATTTATCAAGTCCTTGTGGTCATTCATGTAAGAGGTACTATTGCAGGCCTCTGTGCTACAACGGTGAAGAAGAAAAAAAGGTCCTTGTCCTTAGGAAGCCAATATTCTCAGGGAAAAAAATATAATAAGCAAACATAAGATATAAATAAACAAGAAAAATGTAGATAATGATGAGAACTCTTTGCAGCATTCTGATAAATTGATATGTCCGAAAGGAAAAGGGTGAGTCCTGTAGGGGCAGTAGAAAGAGAAGGCCTCTCTGATAGAAATGTGAGCTGAGACCTAAATAACAACAGGAGCCGGTGACCTTTACTGAACAAGAGAGAGAACATTCTAGGTAGAGGAAACAGCCAGTTCAAAGGCCCTGTGGCAAAGCTTATCTTATTTAGCCAACCAAAGCAATTGACAAAAAGAGTGGGGCAAGGAAAAGCAGGAGAAGTAGACAGGGCTGGTTCATGTATGGCTTGTAATCTGGGGCCTGGAGCTCAATTTTCTTGTTAAGTGTGAAGGGAGGCTATAGAAGGGCTTACACCTGTTTGCATGTTTAAAAGTACCTTGGTTGCTATGGATAATGGATTTTAAGGTGCCACGAAGAAAATGCGGTTTTAAAACCAGCCCAATGTTCCAGCAAGTTAGATGCCCATAAAACTAATGCTTGAGAAATTTACATGAGATGCACCTACTGCATGTTGACCAACTCCTCCTCTTTACCAATTCTTAATTTCCATTTTCCTGCACGTGGTTACAATGAGACCTCCCCCCTCATTCAACCACCTGCCATCTGTTGACCAACTCCTCTTCTTTGCCCCTCCTGTTTTTCCTCCCAGCTATATAAACCCCTGGCCTTAATCTGGAGTGGGGGATGGATTTGAGGTTTGGCTTCTGCCTCTTTGGCTGATGTCACCTTTGAAATAATAAAGACTTCTTCCCTGAAAATGCTCGTTGTTTCAGTGATTGGCTTTCTCTCAGGTGAGCAATGGGACCTAGACTCACCTCCTGCTGTTCCGTAACATTTCAAGTGAGATATGTTTGGGGATTCATCATCAAAAATCTGCATTCTTTTTTTTTTTCTGCAAAGGGCTAGAATATATAACCCTTGATATAGCAAATAAAGGGTTTCTTCCAGGAGAAAGTTACAAGAAAAGAAAGAACACACGGTGCAGGGGTGGGAGAGACGATGCTCCACAGGGAAAGGATATCTATAGGAATTGAAGGAGGGCCCCTGGGGGATAAATGGAGAGAGGGCTAGGTTCTCCACTAAGCAGAAGGCAGTAACAGAGAAACAGCAATCACAGGAGGAAAGAAAAAGAGAGAAAATCTACAACGAGTATGTTTTAAGGGAAGGATATATTTATATTTGGTGTCATTTTGAAATATATTTTGATTTGTTAAGAAGTCTTGTTAATAAGGCTTTTATTTTAAATTATATGTACCCAGGGCTAGGTGTTGGAACACCAAGATCTTAACATTGTCAACCAGTTCTTGGCAACTGTGGCTTTAAGCAAAATGACATACAATGAAAACAATTTTGCTATAGGTTAATTGACCAAAATAAGAGGTTCCTATAGAATGTTTCTGGTCACAAAAACATCACCAAATTCTAAATAAAGAGCAAAACACTTCTAACACTAAACATTAAACAAATGTGACCTACGCATACATTTCAGAAAGATTAATAGAAACAGGTGGGGTAATTATTTACCCCATTATTCCAGTTTAGGGTCTCAGATGGCTGAGGTCTGTCCAGAGTGATTAGGGCACAAGGCAGGAACCAGCCCCGGACAGGACACCATCCCACCACAGGACACACTCACACACACCCCCACACTCACCCTGACTGGGACAATGTGGACATGCCAAGTCACCCAATGTGCACATCTCTGAGATGTGGGAAGACACTCATGCAAACATGGAGAGAAGGTGCAAGCTCCACACAGCGTGACCTCAGCAGGGAACTGATTTTTTTTTTTTCCTTTCTCTTATCAACGTTACAATGCAAGGACGTTGAACAAAATGACATTCTTTGAGAACTGATGTACTGTAAAGACTCTGAAAGTCTTAATTTATCTCCGAAGAGTGAATATGGCAAGACTTTGTGCGAGATGAAGAAAGAAAGAAAAAGATGCATTATAGGCTTTGCTGGGCAATGGAGCACACAGGGAGGATGCTTGGAAGAAAGAGGTGAAAGATGCACAAAGGAGGAATATGTCAGCTTTTTAACAATGAAGGAGACAGAAGACACAGACCTTGGAAAGCCAATGTTGTGCAAAATGCCCAGAAAAGGAAAAGAATATTTTTTTTTTACTTTATTTTATTAAGTTTCAGGATAAATGTGCAGGACGTGCAGGTTTGTAACATAGATAAATGTGTCCCATAGTGGTTTTCTGCACCTATCAACCCATCACCTAGATATTAAGCCCAGTATGCATTAACTACTCATCCTGATGCTCTCCCTCACCCCACACACCTGCTCCACCCACCCCGACAGACCCTAGTGTGTGTTGTTTCTCTCTCTGTGTCCATGTGTTCTCATTGTTCAGCTCTCTCTTCTAAATGAGGACGTGCGGTGTTTGGTTTTCTGTTCCTGCGTTAGTTTGCTGAGGATAATGGCTAAGGAAAGGAAGAATTAATTAGGAGGGTCATTTTGAGAAAGGGTTAATAATATTTAGTTTTAAAAAACCCTAAATACAGAAAAAATGATACACTCAGAGAAAAATAGCCAAAGACTCGAGATCATGGGAAAAGAAAGAGTCTGAGGAACTGAAAGCAGAGAAGTGTCACTGGATTCTGGAGTGCAAAGGCAGCTATGAATGCAGATTCTGCTTCTTTTTCACTGTGTGAGGAGAAGCTCTTTTACCTTTTTTAAGGTTCAATTTCTTTATCTGTAGTTAGGGATGATGGGAAGATAAAATGACAATATGTATATGATAAGGTTTTACAAACTCTAAGAAATAACAAGTGGAGAACCAAATTATTCAAAAGAACATTTGAGTAACGGAAAGGTTTGCACACACATATACATACATACATGAACACACACAGAGACACGTTTTAAAGATCACTCCAGCTGCTGGGTGGAAAATGGTTTGAACAGGAAACGAGTAGAACTAAGGAGACCAGTTAAAAGGCTGCTAAAACCAGTGGAGCAGAGTAGACAGCCTAGACTCAGATCCATTGCATATATGAAAATCTGATAAATGACTGAGTGGATGTTGTATATCAGTGAGAAAAGGAGGAACTATTCAATGAAAGGTGCTGGAACAATTAGTTATTTCTACGGACAAAACATAAGTGTGAACTTCATACCATATACAAAAATTGACCTGAAAAGCAATATTTAAAACTTCAATAGTTATAAAGAAAAGAATTCTCATTTTTCAGAAAGGCTTTTTAAATGATTCACAATGTGAGAATCTCTGGAAAAAAGAAATTCTAAATTTGACTATTCAAAATGTAAACGTTAGTTCATCAAAAGAATCCTCAGAGAGAAAGACAAATCACAAACTTGGATAAGATACACATACACGCTCTTGATCTACCAGCCCTCCAAAAATGACTACCTTGTAATCTGTTACTTATGCCCTTGCTTTTCCTTATAGTTGAATCACACATTTTTGCATCTTTACATAACGTATTATAGTTTTGCTTGGTTTGAAATGTGAACAAATGGAGTCCTAATATGCTCTCAGGGGCTATTAAAATCATAGTATTATGGTTCAGCTGGATTCATGTTGATTTAGGTAATTACATCATTTTCACAGTTGTATTGTATTTCATTGAATAAATATACAACATAGTTATATTTCTCCTGTTCATCACCATTTGAGTGGCTTCAAGGTTTATGCTCTTAAAACCAATGTCATTGTGAACATTCTTGTACATGCCTCCAAGTGTTCATGGGCAAGATTTCTTTACAGCAGGGGTTGGCAAACATTTTCTGTAAAGAGACAGATTTGACTATTTTTGTCTTTGCAGGCAATATGGTGTTTGTTACAATTATTCAACTCTGCCATTGTAGCATGAAAGCAGCTATAGATAATACATTACAATAAAACTTTATTTATATAAACAGACAGCGGATTTGATTTGGTTCATGGGCTGTGTTCAACCCCTGTTATAGATAGGAATTATTAAAAATATTAATACAGTCATGCACTGTAGAGCAACATTTCGGACAATGACAGACCACGTATAAAACAGTGGTTCTATAAGATTATAAAGGAGCTGAAAAATTCCTATCATCTAGTGATTTGTGTTCTAATTGCCTCTGGTACTCAATACAGGCACATGTTTTACGGGTTTGTAACCTGGGAGCAATAGGCTATACCACCTAGCCTAGGGGTGTAGCGAGCTATACATCCAGGTTTGTGTAAGTACTGTATACTCTATGATGTTCACACAATGAGAAAACAGCCTAATGGCACATTTCTCAGAATGTATCCCCATTATTAAAAGACATGGGACTGTACTGAGGAAAACAGCGACTATGTCATTATGCATTACATTAACACTAAACATAATTATGATTGCACTTTGAAATATTTACATTTCAAAACCATACAAAACTATAAAATATTATCATATGATACAGACATACAAACAGGCATGGTAGAACTGCAGAGAAAGCAAGGGGATAATTAGCAAAATGCAGTATAGTGTGGGGATTTTTCAGGGGGAGAAAGCGGGCAGATGAAATCACAGACTCTTCAAATATAATGGTAATGTTCTAAACCTTAAACTTGTTGATGGATTAAGGGATGTAATTTTATTATTCTTCTTTAAACAATACATCTAAGTTCTCTAGCTAGATTATTCTATTATATGTAATAGATTATGTATATGTGTGTAATTTTTATTTTATTTCACAATAATTTTGTTTTTTGTTCATCACCTGGTCCAGGTGATGGTGGCTTGGTCTAAGCTAATGGAAACTAAGACAAGCATGGGAAAGACCCAACTCCATGATACACTTATCTCCCACTGGGTCCCTCCCATGACATGTGGGAATGATGGGAGCTACAATTCAAGATGAGATTTGGGTGGGGACACAGCCAAACCATATCAAGTATGTCTAGCGGGAGAGTGCTTAGGTCTCAGAGTCAAATCCTTACTCTGCCCTCTACCTGCCAAAATGACTTGGGAAAGTTGCCAAATCCTCCCTCACTTAAGTCCTTCATTATATGAAGACAATCCAAGTAAGGTACATTGCATGATTTTAGCACATAGTGGGTGATTGATAAAAGGTAGCTTTTAGCCCACAGTATTATATCATCAAGGTCTCAGAAAATGGCCCAGCGAATGAGCATGGAGACATAAGAAAGGTTTGCTATTTCTCACCCTCATTCAATCCTGCCCTCTTCATTCATCCTGAAGAGAAATATCCACCCTTCTGCCCAAAACTGTGTCTTTTATTCCCAGCCTCAGCCAAGGCGAGGGCAGTGGTGAGAGATCAAGGAAGGAGGAAGAAGGGAGGGAAGGCTGGCTCACCAGATGATACTGCATTTTAACACAACATAAATCTCACTGAACTCATTTCCTGCCCTTTAGCATCACATCCTGCTCTTTCCCTAAGTAGTCTGCCTGAGTCCCTAACTATATCTGGGCCATACATAAACTTCATTTTCCTTCCTCTTTTCTTTGCTTTTCATTGAGCTCATCCACCCACAGCATTTTCCCTCGATGAAAGCCACCATGCTCATCTAGAAAGACATTAAGCTCTCAGTTCTGTCTGTCACTGGGAAACATTTTCAGATATTTGGTATGAAGACTGCTGAAGAAAAACAAATTGTGTTCTCTCCTACCTGCCAGAGAAGCTGCTACTACACCAAATTTAATGAAAGATTGCCATCAGGTGTCTAAATGCTTAAGCTACCCAAAGGTCGAGGCTGCCTCATCCACTGTTATACAACCTAACGCACATCACAGACTCACAGAGCCAAAGAATATAGTGTAAATAACACGTACTGTCTCATGCAGATTTTTATGCATTTTTTAAAGTTGTATATGGTTTAAATTATTTTCTATTAGAAAATATGAAGTCAAAAACTCACATTTTTTGTAATTCACTGCTATGTGTTGTTATAGCCTCCAAAATTTAAATAGTTTTTCTAAAACTTATTGATAGAAATAATATCTTTAATTGCAAATATATTAACCAAAAATATCATTTCTTTAGTGTGAAAGTGAAATGATATAAAACATTAAAGCCGTTTTGACTTTTTAAAAATTGCAAAAATTATACTTGTTTCAAATGTACTACTCCATTCATTTATTTAGCCACTATTTGATGAGCATCTATTAAGTGCTAGAGACTTTGCTAGACTCCAGCAAGAAGCAGTTTAAGGAGGTAGACACAGTCCCTACACTCTTGGAGTTTGCATTATAGATGGGCGCTCAGAGTTGAAGGAGAAAGGCTGACAGCAAACAAAAAAATGAAATAAAATAACAGTTACAGAGCATGAGATGTGCTTTGAAGGAAAATCAACAAGGTGGAGATTGAAAGGACCTAGGTGGCAGAGTCTTGGGGAAATGCAGCGACCCCTCTGAAAAAGTGATATGGGCACTAATGCCAAAAGGACAGAAATAAGTCTTCAAGGGATGATCTGGAAGGAAGCATCTTCCAGGGAGTAGGGTTTACAAATGCAAAAGGACTGGCTGGTAAAAGCCTGCCATGTTTACAAATCACAAAGGAAGCCAGTCACTATCTGAAAGAGGTATCTGCACCCCTATGTTCACTGCAGCATTACTCACAATAGCCAAAATAGAGAAACATGCTCAGTGTCTGTCAACAGATGAATGGATAAAGAAAATGTGGCACGCACACACACAGTGGAATAGCATTCAGCCTTTAAAAAGAAGGGAAATCCTGCCATTTGTGACAACATGGATGAATTTTAAGGTTATTATACTAAGTGAAGTAAGTTAGGCAGAGAAAGACAAATGCTGTGTGATCTCACAAACAGACATTTCTCAAAAGAAGACATACATGCAGGCGACAATCATATAAAAAAAGTTCAACATCACTAATCATTAGAAAAATGCAAATCAAAAGCACAGTGAGATACCATCTCACCCCAGTCAAAATTGCTGTTATTAAAAAGTCAAGAAATAACAGATGTTGGCGAGGTTGGAGAGAAAAACGAATGCTTATACTGTGTTGGTGGGAGTGTAACTTAGTTCAACCATTATGAAAGGCAGTGTGGTGATTCTTCAAAGACCTGAAGACAGAACTACCATTTGACCCAGCAATCTCATTACTGGGTGTATACCCAAAGGAATATAAATCAGTATATTCTAAAGACCCATGTGGCCAGTCATGGTGGCTTACACCTGTAATCCCAGCACTTTGGGAGGCCAAAGTGGGTGAATCAACTAAGGTTATCAGTTCAAGACCAGCCTGGCCAACATGGTGAAACGCCATCTCTACTAAAATTCAAAAATTAGCCAGACATGATGGTGCATACCTATAATCCCAGCTATTCAGGAGGCTGAGGCAGGAGAATCGCTTGAACCCGGGAGGCAGAGATTGCAGTGAGATGAGATTGCACCACTGCACTCTAGCCTCGGTGACAGAGAGAGACTCCATCTCAAAAAAAGACAAAGAAAAAAAAAGACCCATGCCTGTGTATGTTCATTGCAGCACTATTCACAATAGCAAAGACATGGTATGAACTCAAATGCCACCAATGATAGACTGGATAAAGCAAATGTGGTACCTATATATCAGGGAATACTATGTAGCCTTAAAAAGAACTGAGATCATGTCCTTTGCAGGGACATGAAAGGAGCTGGAAGCCATTACCCTTAGCAAACTAACACGGGAACAGAAAACCAAATACCGCATGTTCTCACTTATAAGTGGGAGCTAAATGATGAGAACACACAGACACATAGAGGGGAGAAACAAACACAGGGGCATAGTGGAGGGTGGAGGGTGGGAGGAGGAGGACGACGATCAGGAAAAATAACTAATGGGCACTAGACTTAAGAGCTGGGTGATGAAATAATCTGTACAATCAACCTCCAGGACACAGTTTGCCTATGTAACAAACCTGCACATGTACCCCTGAAATAAAAATAAAAGTTAAAAAAAATTGAACTCACAGAGATAGAGTAAAATGGTGGTTGCCAGAGACTGTGACTTGGGGGGAATGTGGAGATGTTGGTCAAAATATACAGACTTGTAATTACAAGATGAAGAAGTTCTGGAGACCTCATGTACAACATGGTGACTACAGTTAGTAATAATGTACTATATACTTAAGATTTGCTAAGAGAGTAAATACTACGGATTCTCAACAAACACACACACACACCCCCCACAGGTATCTATGTGAGGTGATGGATATGTTAATTCTACAACTGGAAAAAATGGCCTGACCCACTCGTGTTTTTGTACAAATGTGATTACAACTAGACATGACTTGTGGTGCATTAATTAGTTGGGGGCATGTTTATCTCCTCCATAAAAGGGTGGTGAGCTACCACATGCCCTGCATGTAACAGACACTCATTAAATGCTTGCAGACCACACTGCATGGCATTGCTTTCTCTTGTAGTTGATCAGTTTTCTTTTTAGAAATATTTTTGCTGGAAATCTTTGACAAAGACAAATGGCATTATCAAAATCATGATGAAGACGATGTGATGGATCAGGTTGTCAAACTCTGCAGCTTCTTTTATATATGAAGTATTGACCAGCTGTGTGATTGTAGAAAAATAAAGTATTATCCATTGGACAAGTGCTTGGACTTGACAACCTTTACGCTCCCTTCCACCCTGACACATCATGACACAATCTTTGGTTGAATCTGTATAGTAACTTAATTGTTAATCCCTTTCATCCCTCACCCTATAAACAATACTTCATTACACAATTCTTTTTTTTTTTTTTTTTTCTTTTGAGACGGAGTCTCGCTCTGTCGCCCGGGCTGGAGTGCAGTGGCCGGATCTCAGCTCACTGCAATCTCCGCCTCCCGGGTTTACGCCATTCTCCTGCCTCAGCCTCCCGAGTAGCTGGGACTACAGACACCCGCCACCTCGCCCGGCTAGTTTTTTGTATTTTTTTTAGTAGAGACGGGGTTTCACTGTGTTAGCCAGGATGGTCTCTATCTCCTGACCTCGTGATCCGCCCGTCTCGGCCTCCCAAAGTGCTGGGATTACAGGCTTGAGCCACCGCGCCCGGTCCATTACACAATTCTTAAAAGTCCATTGCAATGAATAATGATCCAAAGAGTTAGTCCATGAATAAAGGTGTCCAATGTTCAAATGGGTTTGATTAAAGCTAAATTCCAAATTATTCCTTTGAAGATGACAATGATGTCAACATATTAACAGCTCTGAAATATCTAGTAGCAAAGAAGCCTTTTAAAATGTGTTTTAACATTTCTCCCATTTTATTACAGAAAATTTCTATATATAAATATATATGCACACATACTTGAAGTATAAATTTATAAAACACATTTGCATATAAATGTACACACATATATTTACATATATCATAAAACACATGTGTTGTATTTAAATGCAGATAAATAGATAGATGAATATTGCAAACGGGCATTTCATCTCAAGAAACTAGTGTTCTGTGGAACCCACTTTAGAAAAGGCTGACCACTGCATTCAGTGAGTCTAATAAAAGGAGTACATCTTATTAGAAGTAACCATTTATATTTCTTTTGTATCACTATATACTTGTATTTTTCCCACTCCCCATACACATGGATTAGAGGGAGTAATATAAAACTCATTTCTCCCCCTATTTCCTCCCTAAAGACATAACAGCAACAAGAGTATTGAATCTTTGAAGATATGGTAAAACTAGTAATTGTATTTTCGAGGTGAAATTGTTAGCAGTTTAGGTAACAGATTCTCACAATATTTGCTCAGCAGATATTGTCTGCAATTTTGAGAGAGCTCTATCTTCAATCTCTGATTCATGAGGATTTTGAAAATAATGATTATGATGGGCAGTTTTTGGGTCAATTTGGCTAGGCTGTAGCCCCTAGTTATTCAATCAAACAGTAATCTGGGTGTTGCTGTGAAAGTGTTTTGTAGATGGGATGAAACTTCATGATAACTTGACTTTAAGTAAGAGAATTGATCCTAGATAATCTAGGTAAGCATGATTGAAGCCACTGAAAGGTCTTCAGAGCAGCTGAGGCTCCCCTGTTGAAGAAGAAATCTCATCTGTGAACAGCAGCTTCCACTTGAGTCCATGAACTTCAGCCAGCCCTTCCTGACAACCTGCCCTATAGATATGAGACTTGCCTCTATAGTCCTCACAGTTGTGTAAGCCAATTCCTTAATAAATCTCTTTATATGTGTCTCCCAGTGGTTCTGCTTCTATGGGTGAAACCTGACTGATGCAATGATGATATGTTAACTGTGACTAGCACCCTGCACTTCTCCCCTGACCTCTTTTGATCAGGAGCCTCTTAAGGGCAGGGAACAAATCTCATTCATCTCAATGGCCCCAGTACCCATAGGGCTTGGCAGAGTTGAGCTCAGCAAATGTGAACTGAATGAAATAATTGATCAATACAGGCTGAACCTATGGCAATGACACACTTAAATTAGCTCTTTTGTGCTTCATTGTAACAGAGGCACCCACTGAGGTTATACTTTTTATGGTTTCATTGATAAAGGAGAAGAATTTTATTTTTTCTCTATCATTCTACAGAATAAAAGTATAAAAGTACGATAAACATAAGACTCGGCTAATTATTAGGGAAATTACATGAAGCAAACACTGCAAACAAAATCATTTCAAGGGTAATAACACTATGGTATTTTATATAATCATAGAATTTTATAACAAAATGGTTTCTTCCCAGTCTTATGATACAGACTCATAAGTTTGCAAATGAGGAGACTGATGTTTTCTTAGGGTAATTTTATCACACTCTAAAATGCAGGTATATCATAAGGCAAAACTTAGAGTTCCAAGGGGGCTGTATTGGTAAGGAAAAAAAATAAGCATAATTTTCATTGAGTGTATATATGATAGATGTTGCACTGAATCGTTGGCATTCCCAAAAAAACATGTTCCTCTCTCAAAATAGGTCAAGTGATTATGATGAAGTGAAATAAGCACTATGAATGTGCAGAGAATGTGTATGCATGGGAGTGGAAGGGGGAGATAAATAAATGCCTCTTGTTCAAGAGAAGATAAATGAGGAAAATAACTCACAGTCGAGTTCTACTATATGCCAGGCTAGGTGATATAGAGAGATACTGAAGTAAGTTATATATATCTTATCTCATTTAATCTTTACAACCCTGTGAGATAGGTTTTGTTCTGGATATTTTACAAAGGAGGCTCAGGTAGGCTAAGTAATTGGGTCAATAACTAGTTAATCAAGAAACTAGAATTTGAATCCAGAGCCAACTTCAGGCTTGATGCTGTTTCTCACTATATAAATGGTTCCATTGCATTTTTGTCATGCTTTGCACTGGATAAGCTCTTTAACATATGTTTGGGTTTAGGATGGTGAACAACCACACCTGTCTTCTACACATATCTCTTGACAAATGCGCAGAAAAATTAGATAGAAGGCAAAGTATCCCCCTTATTATAGGTAAAAGTGAAAGAGAAAAGCTGGCTTCAAGGTGCAGGCGTATTACAGCTTTCTAATACAACCCTGAAAGGCACACCCTGGGAAGACCCACTTGAAGGAGATCAGGCACCATTATTCAAAACTTTTGAGCCACATGTTATTTTTTTCTTTATTAGTATAAAAAGTCCAAATTTCTGCCTATTTTTGGAAACTGAGATTAGATACTGACCCACATGTGCCTAACTATATGGAAGACCGAAGTAGAAAATCTAAGCTGCAGGCAGCTAGATCCAAAGGAGAAACTGAAATGGATTTAGCCATGCATGTTCAGTATTCTCTTTCCAATCGCATCAATTAGAAAAAGCACATTTTTCCAAATGAAGAGAAGTGAGAGAGTGTTGGAGAATTATCAAAAGTATATCTTCCAAAATTTCTACCCTGGAACGTGTAGTGGAACCCCACCCACTAGCACACCCTCATGAACCCAGCTAATTACAGAAATTTGTAGAGTGAAAATTGGGGCCTTTAAAAATATTTTTCAACTAGGACAATCAGAATGTAGGTACCTTCCTGGATAGAGTTAGAGGAGGAGTGAAAGATTAGCATTTTATTTGGGGCAATCTTACTCCCACTTGCATGCAGTGGTTCTCCCATCCCACTGCCTCTTTGGAAGAGCTGGAGGGCACCTGAGCTTTTTCCTACAGAAGCCTCTGAAATGGATCAAGATAGAGCCAAAGCCACATTCTATCCCAGGTTGCAAATTCATCTCCTACTCTATTTCCTATCCAAAATTTTCTCCACTGAAGTATTCTACATGACTTACCAGACACGTACAAATGTATGCATTTCTGAGGGATGCTGTAACAAATTATCCCAAACTTCTGGCTTAACACAACAGAAATTTATTGTCTGGAGGATAGGAATCTGCAATTAAGGTGTTGGCAGGGCCATGAGCCCTGTGAAACCTATAGAGAGGAACCCTTTCTAGCTTCTAACTTCTGACATTTGCTGGCAATCCTTGAGGTTTCTTGCTTATTAAGGTATCACTCCAATCTGCTCCATAGTCACATGGCTGTCTTCTCCCTTTATGTGCCTGTGTCTGTGTCTGCATCTGCGTCTGCACCTGTGTCTGTGTCTTGAAATGGTGATGTCTTCTCTATAGTCAGTCTTTCTTATTTTCTTGTTCTTTTAAGGACACCAGTCATGTTAGAGTAAGGGCCAACCCTACCACATAATGACTTCCTCTTAGCTTAACTAATTACCTCTGCAATAACTATTTCCAAATTAGGTCACAATCTCAGATAAGAACTAAGAGAAAATATCCAACACACATTTGGGGGGAGGGGAGGATACAATTCAACCCACAACACAATGTCTGTGTGTTTAACCTGTAACACAACCCATAACTACACAAAGGTACTAAAACAATACAACATTAGTAGCTAAATTTATGCTCCAGATTTATAAACTTAAACAATTAAACCTTTACATTCCTGGAGAAAAATTAAAGTCCAAAGATTAAATCCTCATTTCTTTTTAAGTTAGTGTTCAAAGACATTACAGTCTAAACTAATTCTGAAATTAAGGTTCTAAATTTATTCTTTCCAATGTTTCATTCCTCTGCATCTCAGTCAGATTATCTCTAATGCTTTCCTCCAGAAGCTGAATACTCTGGAATGGAGGTGATTCCTTCAGGAATTAGTTCAGTACAAATTCTCCTTTGTACCCCTTTTTCTCAGATGTCCAGTCAATTGGATATATAGATTATTATCGCAATACTTCCACAGCCACCAAACATAGAGAACAGGCCAGTCCCCTGTCCCAAGAGCAAAATTATACTCCCCTAATCCAGCACTGAGTGCAATCCAGACTCAGTGATAGCCAAGGGAATGAGCAATGCTTGTAACATGGTAAACTGGTTACTTCCAGTTTTGATGTTTACCAGCAAGTCCACCCTAACATTGTAGGGCCTAAGGACAACAGTATAAATGGAACCCCTCACACCATTGTCCAAATATTTAAAGGATCACTTGAGGCCAGGTCTACAAGATCAGCCTATACGTGGTTCCTCAAAAATGGAAAGGTGGCAGGGGGAAGGCATGAAAGGGTGGGGGGGAAGGAAGGAAAGGACAGAGAGAAAGTGGAAGGAGAGGAAGAGAAAGGAGAGGAATAATGATAGTAACAATAATAATTCAGGGGCAGCCAATCTACTGTTCTTTAAAACTGGAAGACAACTTAAAGTTTCACATCTAAAATACTAGTTTTTCTGTGTTCCAGTGGAACTTACTCACCCTCTACATTTTCAAGTTCTATTCTGAAGTCTTAGGTGAAAATACAATAAAAGCAAACAACAATAAATATATTATTACACATATTGACAGGTTAGAAACTCAGCATCTTGCAGCTCTGCTTACTTTGAAACAAGGCTTAACTTGAAATTAAAATACTGCTTTTCTTATAACCTAGCTGCTGTCTCAATTAAGCCTATGAGGTCAAAGTCAGCTTTAGAAGTCCATTCATTCAATTCCATGTTGATGAGGCTCTGAAAAGCCCGTGTGAGTTTAAACAACAAAACAACAATTACAAAGCTACACAATGAAAAACCTTTGCTTATTGTTCTCTCTGGTTCCTACTGTCACTGAAAAGGGTGAAATCCTTTCAAACGAGTTGATGGTTGTAGCACACCAACATGGCACAAGTATACATATGTAACAAACCTACACGTTATGCACATGTACCCTAGAACTTAAAGTATAATAAAAAAAAATTTAAAAAGAAAGATTTAAGATAAGTTGAAGGAAGGGTTAATGCTGTCCACCTACAAGATAGCATTATTATCTTTATTTTACAATGAGAAAACCACAGGAATTTACCTCCTATGCTGAGCACACATGGATTGTACCTAGGATGAGCAAAGACCTACCATGGTACCTTGGGCTATAAAAAAGGGATTATTTCTGCCCTCAAAGATTACATTATTATCTTTTGGGAGGGAGAACAGTTCTAAATGATGGTCCATTTGGTCCTTCTTTATGCTGTGCATCTATGAGTCTATAAGTTAGCAATTTCTATGAACCAAGACAATTAAAAGTAGGTTACACAGGAAAGTTACTTAGAGTAAGAGAAGACATTCAAGTGAAACAATGGAAAAGATTTCAGGGAGGAAGTGACATTTGCATTATGGCAGGGATAGGTTGAAGTTTACACACTTTGACTCACGTAACTATTTTTATGTAAAAATAGTTGAGTTGAGTAGTTCAACTCAAATCATTCATGAGTTTTAATTCCTACCTTTCAGGGGTCAACAGACTCAATTACGCCATTTCAATGTTGTCCCATCATTTTTTATTTAAACTTAATCTCTTACAGTTTTTCTATTTTTTTGTCTGAACAGATTTCCACCGTGTTTTGTTTTGTTGTTTGTTTGATTTCTTTGTTTTCAGCACCTCTGCCCACTCTTTTTTTTTTTTTTTTTCTTTCTCCCCTTAAACCTGATCTGAAGTCCCACGGGGATCCTGCCTGCCTCCTGGTATTAGCAGGGGGAGCAATTGTCAGGTCTGTTTTCCCCTCAGGCCTCACTGGACTCCATTATGGTCTATTTCAACCTAAGGGGGCCTGGGAATTGTATATTGCTGTCTCCAGACCTCACTGAAATGTGAGGGGCTATATGAGGCTGCCTTAATTCCTATCCCATATACCTTTTCCTAAGCCACAACCATGGTACTAGCTCTAAGCAGGGAGCCAAAATACACATTGTGAACTCATGCCTGCAGTCCTCTTTCTTTGTCTCCCCCCAGCCTTATTTCTTTCTCTCCCTTTTCTCCTCTCTCCCCTTTCTCCCCTCCTCTCTGCCCTTCCTCCTCTCCTCTCTCCCCTTCCTCCCCTTCCTTCTCTCTCCTCCTCCCCCCCATCTTTGTCTCTCCTGTCTTTCCCCAGCCCTTCTTCCTCTCTTGTTCTTCCTCTTTCTCTCTCTGGTCTGAACAACCTTGAAGCTTAGAGGGCTTTACTGTTCTTCCTGGCTAACAAAAGCTTCCCCTAAGTCATCTGTTACAGCCTGCCTTCTGTACAATCTACAGCTTCTCTAACGTTCGACAGACGGGCTTACCTCATTACATAGTAAAACCCATCTTCGGAAACAGAAGCGAAAGTCATTTTCTCTCTTAGTATAGCCAGGCTTCTGGAAATATTGACCTCATTGGTGGCAGGAAGGACCAGGAGAACAAATAAAGTTTTTATAGTTGTATGGCTATTTGGGGTTGTGCAGAGTTTAGGGGGCTTGGAATTATGTGGGCTTCCATGGATGACTGAACTAACAGGCTCAGCTGGGATGATAATTAGTTGTATGAAAAATGCATTTTCATTCCAGTTAAGGCTAATCTCAAAGTGGGCAGAGCTTCGATATGTTGACTTTTGGAACACTGGTAAATGGATAGTCACCTTTATTGTGCTTCTTAGACACTACTTATAGCCAGGACTTTAAAAATGTAAAGGACAGAAATCCCATTCAACCCAGCAATCCCATTACTGGGTATATACCCAAAGGAATATAAATCATTCTATTATAAAGACACATGCATGCATACATTCATTGCAGCACTATTCACAATAGTAAAGACATGGAATCAACCTAAATGCTCATCAATGATAGACTGGATAAAGAAAATGTAGTACATATATAGCATGGAATACTATACAGCCATAAAAAAGAACGAGATCATGTCCTTTGCAGGGACATGGTTGGAGCTTGAGGCTAATATCCTTAGCAAACTAACACAGGAACAGAAAACCAAATATCACATGTTCTTCCTTATAAGTGGGAGCTAGATGATGAGAACCCATGGACACATAGAGGAAAACAATACACACTGAGATCTTTCAGAGGATGGAGGGTGGGAGGAGAGAGAAGATTGGGAAGAACAACTAATGGGTACTAAGATTAATACCTCGGTGATGAAATAATCGGCACAACAAACCCCCATGACACAAATTTACCTGTGTGAAAAATTTGCACTTGTACCCCTGAACTTAAAATAAGCATTAAAACAAAAGTTCCACCAGACTATAGACCACTAGTATGTGAGGTTTAAGTCTTTAACTGTTAGTTAAAGTCATAAGAAATTGATGTTGCGGCCAGGCGCAGTGGCTCACACCTGCAATTCCAGCACTTTGGGAGGCCGAGGTGGGCAGATCACCTGAGGTCAGCAGTTCAAGACCAGTGTGACCAACATGATGAAACCCTGTCTCTACAAAAAATGCAAAATTAGCTAGGCATGGTGGTGCATGCCTGTAATCTCAGCTACTCTGGATGCTGAGGCAGGAGAATCTCTTGTACCTGGAAGGCGGTGGTTGCAGTGAGCCAAGATCACGCCACTGCACTCCAGCCTGAGCAACAAGAAAGAAACTCTGTCTCAACAACAGCAACAACAACAAAGAAATTGATATTGCATTTGCTGCCTAAATCTCTAGAACTATCCATCTCTTTTGAGCTACCTGTACATAGAGTCAATGAGAAGACTATGAAGGGGCTACTTGCTCCTTCCATGCAGCTTCTATACAGGTTCTGAAAGTCACCAGTCCCCTCCACTTTTGTTCCCAATCACCATATGCTTCAAGTTGGTTCTGGACTGGTCTTTCAAAATGTCTTCAAGTCAGACCATACCATTAAAGGACTTATTCGAGGCAAAAAGAACAAGAGCAATATCACTGGGTACACAGTATATGGGGTGGAAGAGAAAGGATAGCAAATCCTAGAGTTAGATTTAAATTTAAGCTTAGATCATACTATGAAAAGTCTTGATTGTTGAATCTTTTCAATGGACAAGGAGGGACTATTAAGGCATTTACATTTGTGAGTAAATGTTAGTGAACCAAGGCTAGGAAAAAAAAGCAACGACCTGAAACTATCCTTTGTAGGAGTTCAGAATAGATGTGACTTTGGGCGAAAAAAAAAAATCATAATTTACAGATGCAATATGTAAACAAAGGGGCATTTCATCCTAGAAAACTGCCTCCTTTGCAAAACCAGAACCAGTAACTTTTACCAAAAGACCATAGAATTCTCTCTAGTAAAAATGGTTATTTATATCATTAGACCACAGACATAGTCTTGGGAAGTACAAAATACATCAAACAAATTTTTAAAAGACCATTAGATACAAGTCACTTACAAATTTCCCCGAGCTGATTACATCAAAATATATTCAAGTTAGGCTCACACGAGTTATGGTGTGCCAGCCTAGTTTGACTTCTGAATGGTCACAACTGAGATGTGCTTTAAAGATAGGTTTTTACAACAGGTGCTGGAGAGGATGTGGAGAAATAGGAACGCTTTTACACTGTTGGTGGGAGTGTAAATTAGTCCAACCATTGTGGAAGACAGTGTGGCGATTCCTCCAGGGTCTAGAACCAGAAATACCATTTGACCCAGCCATCCCACTACCGGGTATATACCCAAAGAATTATAACTCATTCTACTATAAAGACACATGCACACGTATGTTTATTGCAGCACTGTTCACAACAGCAAAGACTTGGAACCAACCCAAATGCCCACCAATGATAGACTAGATAAAGAAGATGTGACACATATACACCATGGAATTATATGCCATAAAAAAGGATAAGGGACATGGATGAAGCTGGAAACCATCATTCTCAGCAAACTAACACAAGAACAGAACAGACTAACACAAGAACAGAAAAACAAACACCGCATGTTCTCACTCATAGGTGGGAGTTGAACAATGAGAACACATGGACATAGGGAGGGGAACATCACACACTGGGGCCTATCGGGGGTTGGGGGGCTAAGGGAGGGATAACATTAGGAGAAATACTTAATGAGGAAATACCTAAGAAGGAACACCTGGAAGGCCACATGCAGGTGTGGATGTTAATAAAGCAAACAGATCCCTGGTGATCCTCTTCTGAGAGAGCCGAACACCCTGTAGATATCCCAACGTGATTTAGAACATGAACACATTCTACATCTTTTCTACCAACTCATTAACCAGTAAGAACATACTAAGCAACTCCCCAACACACACTTACTTTTACTCATTATTCAAGGCTCGACTCAACAGTTACTCTTTGGCTTGTTTCCCAAAGCTGCGGTGACTAATTAGCTTTCCAGAACAATCATGGCATGGTCCTTTGACCTTTATTATCAAAATTGCTCTAGCTGTAGACTCTGTCCTTGTTCTCAAAGTGTGGTACTCAAGCCAGTCATGTGGTTATCGCCAGTGAGGCTGTTAGAAATGCGGAATCTCAGGCCCCACACAGACCTACTGAGTTAGAATCTGCAGTGTGACAAGATGATTGAGCTATAATGCATACATTCAAGCTTGAGATGCAGTGCATATTGTCTTGTTCTTAGGAGAGTACCTTGTGAAAAACAAATGCTCACATATTTGTAAATAAACATACTTTAAAAAAAATTGTTTTGCTTTGGTTCAGTTGGGTTGTTGTTTTTGAGAAAGGGTCTCACTCTGTCTCCCTGGATGGATTACAGTGATGTAATTGTAGCTCACTGTAGCCTCCAACTCCTGAGCTCAAGGAATCCTCCTACGTCAGCTTCCTAAGTAGCTAGGATTGCAGGTGTGCCCCACCATCCCCAGCTAATATTTTATTTTTGTAGAGACAGCATCTTGTTATGTTGCCCAGGCTTGTCTAGAGTTCTTGCACTCAAGCAATGCCCTCAACTCAGCTTCCAAAAGTGCTGGGATTACAGGTGTCAGTCACTGGGTCAGGCCTAAACAGACAGTTATAACATTTTGAAACATTAGCAATGTAATATTAAAAAATTATGCAAATGTTTCTATATTGAGGAACACCCTTTGCCTCTGAGTGGTAAAGACAAATGAGATAAGTACATACAAAGCATTTATCCTAAGCAATAATATTTAAGCATTTGGAGTGGCTATCATATAGTCAGTTAATTAATGTTTGTTAATATTGTTATCTAGATCACTATGCCAATGTGTTTCTTTACCTGTATAGTTATGATCTCTGTGTTTTGGTCAAACTATTCCAGTTTAATCTGGTAGAATTTCACTTTCATTATAGGGCAGAGGAATGAAACAATATTATAGAGCCATTATTTTCAAAAACAGTAAGAACATGATGCAGAAAGTGAGCTTTTTCTCCTGTAGCAAAATGACTGTGAGCTTCATTGTGAGGAATACAATTATTATGGCCATTTTATAGAATATTTCTTAAGTAGCTACTGGGTATTTGGGAAAATTCAGAGCCCACTGAAAACATATGTTCTAGTCATCATAGTGCTATGAGAATAAAATTGTTTTGTTGTTTTGTTTTGTTTTGAGATCTTCCTTTAGCCAAAGTAAATTTCAATTTTCAGCCATTTCCTTGTAGTCTTACTTTTAAAAACCTCTTTAAAAGGAGATATTCCAAAAAAGGAAAAAAAATCCTTTGTGTTGTAAAAAGTATTCACTTCCAATTTTTGAACTGATACTTGAAGTAAGGGCCTATGAAAAGATGAAGTACATAGTTTAATTGTCCTTTTATCAGATTGGGGGTGAGGGCGTATGATAAGATTCCCTTTAGCAGCCTGTTGACTCTTTCAACCTTGCCTCTTGAAACCTTTCTGAACATAGGAGCTGATACTGCAGGTTTTATATTTATAATGATTAATTAATTCTGCGCTAAGCAATGTTCTTGACTGCAAGAACAAAATCCACTTTAGAAAGCCTAAATGACAGCTTGCCTAAAATAATTAACACCCATACTGATAGAATTGAAATGTTCTTCCTTGACTTTACACAGGCAGATTTCAGCAATTTAATTACTACTATTTCTAATTGTTCTAGAATTATAATAAAAATAAGGAGAGTTTGATAAAGCAACAGTGTAGATGGAAAAAAGTCAAGCAAGGGATATAAAATAAGGAACTAACCTATTTGGGTGTATACACCTAAGATTATTACATACAATTCAGGCACAAACATGTATTTTGGTTGCTTGAGCTATGAACGTAAAAATGGAAGTGGTTATTGTTCAGGTTTTTTGGAAGATGCCGTTAGGTAACCACTGCTGCTCTCTGGAACTATTAAACATTCCAGTAAAGTATTACATAACTGTGGATTCTGAATGACAGATGTTTATCATTTTCTTGAAACTCTTTAGTCCTTACTGTCAAATTTAACTATTATCTAGTTCATCATGGGACTTAAAAATCTCCAAATTTAAGAGTTCTGACATCTGGTTCCAGTGACCAGTAAATAAAAGAGGAGGAAGCATGTGATATACTCTCTTGCCTTTTCTCATGAATTTCTGAGTAGAGTTCATAAAAATCACCTTACAAGTGGAAGCTCTCAACCAAAGCAAACTCAACGTAGCGCCTGTCAGATTACGTCTCTATAAAGTGACAGCTTTGCTGATAAAAGGCTTTGATGACATCCTCACAATTCTCGTTCTCCCATCTCCCTATTTTGTATTCCCTAAATATCTGGTAAATGAATTCTAAATATTTACTTCTGTTCCATATGAAATCCTAACTACTTTTTAAAAAAAAAAATTACTTACAAAAATGAAAGAAGAACCAAAGTCCTGTCTTGAGGGAATAAAACACTTTTTTTTTCTTTAACGGCAAAATAAGTTAGCAAGTGCAGTTCAAAATTTCACTGACAGAATTAATTTCTGAAATCTTTGATCACATTTTTCCTTTTTGTTTTACTATGACAATCTTGCTGTGGCTTCCAACTTCAATGCCTTCCACAGACTGGAGAAGCATTGAAATTGACAAAGCAATGGTCTAAAACTACACAATCCAATATGGTGCCACTGTCCACGTGTGAATTGTCAGCACTTGAAATGTGGCTAGTCTAGACTGACACATGCTGTAAGTGTAAAACACATACTGAATTGCAAGGACTAAGCACAAGAAAAGAAGGAATGTAAAGTAGCTCATGAGTCATTTTTATATTGAACATATAATTAAGTGAAAATACTTTGGCTATATTGGGTTAAGTATAATACATTATTAAAAGTAATTTCACTAGTTTCTTTTTACTTTGTTTTAATATGGCTACTAGAAAATTTTAAATCACATACACAGCTCCTTTTTGGCTCACATCATTTTTCCATTAAATAATACTGGTCTGCAGAGGATTATATACTTAATAGTTTATGTAATACTCATGCCTATGTGGAGAGGAGGCATTGAAATCTCAGAATTATGGATAGATCATTGATATAGTTTGGATCTGTGTCCCTGCCCAAATCTCACGTGGCATTGTAATACCAAATGTAGGAGTTGGGACCTGGTGGGAGGTGATTGGATCGTGAGGGTGAGTTTCCCCCTTGATACTGTGAGAGTTGGTTGTTTAAAAATGTGTAGCACCTCCTCCCACCATATCTCTTGCTCTTGCTCTGGCTGTGTAAGACATGCCTGTTTCCCCTTCATCTTCCACAATGATTGTAAGTTTCCTAGTGCCTCCCCACAAGCCAAGTAGATGTCAGCATCTTCCTTCCTGTACAGTATGTGCAACCATGAGCCCATAAAACCTCCTTCTTTGTAAATTACCTAGTCTCAGTTATTTCTTTATAGCAATGTGAGAACAGACTAATACATTCATCCTTCTGGGATGTTCTATAGATGAAAAGCAGAATACTCACCTCAGAAGGTTATTATAGACCATAAATAAATAAACTATTAAATATCGATGGGCCAAAGGTGCTAGCTGGCAATGTTGCAGGAAAAAGAACATTCACGGGGGGTGGAGCAAGATGGCCAAATAGGAACGGCTCCAGTCTCCAACTCCCAGCGCGAGCCACACAGAAGACAGGTGATTTCCACATTTTCAACTGAGGTACTGGGGTCATCTCACTAGGGAGTGCCGGACAATCGGTGCTGGTCAGCTGCTGCAGCCTGAACAGCGAGAGCTGAAGCAGGGCGAGGCATCGCGTCACCTGGGAAGCACAAGGGGGAAGGGAATCCCTTTTCCTAGCCAGGGGAACTGAGACACACAACACCTGGAAAATCGGGTAACTCCCACCCCAATACTGCACTTTAAGCAAACGGGCACACCAGGAGAATATATCCCACACCTGGCAGGGAGGATCCCACGCCCACGGAGCCTCCCTCATTGCTAACACAGCAGTCTGCAATCTAACCGAAGGCAGCAGCGAGGCTGGGGGAGGGGCGCCCGCCATTGCTGAGGCTTAGGTAGGTAAACAAAGCTGTTGGGAAGCTGGAACTGGGTGGAGCTCACAGCAGCTCAAGGAAACCTGCCTGTCTCTATAGACTCCACCTCTGGGGACAGGGCACAGCTAAAAAACAACAACAAAAAAGCAGCAGAACCTCTGCAGACGCAAACGACTCTGTCTGACAGCTTTGAAGAGAGCAGTGGATCTCCAAACATGGAGGTTGAGATCTGAGAAGGGACAGATTGCCTGCTCAAGTGGGTCCCTGACCCCTGAGTAGCCTAACTGGGAGACATCCCCCACTAGGGGCAGTCTGACACCCCACACCTCACAGGGTGGAGTACACCCCTGAGAGGAAGCTTCCAAAGTAAGAATCAGACAGGTACACTCGCTGTTCAGCAATATTCTATCTTCTGCAACCTCTGTGCTGATACCCAGGCAAACAGGGTCTGGAGTGGACCTCAAGCAATCTCCAACAGACCTACAGCTGAGGGTCCTGACTGTCAGAAGGAAAACTATCAAACAGGAAGGACACCTATACCAAAACCCCATCAGTACGTCACCATCATCAAAGACCAGAGACAGATAAAACCACAAAGATGGGGAAAAAGCAGGGCAGAAAAGGTGGAAATTCAAAAAATAAGAGCACATCTCCCCCTGCAAAGGAGCGCAGCCCATCGCCAGCAATGGATCAAAGCTGGTCAGAGAACGACTTTGACGAGATGAGAGAAGAAGGCTTCAGTCCATCAAACTTCTCAGAGCTAAAGGAGAAATTACGTACCCAGCGCAAAGAAACTAAAAATCTTGAAAAAAGAGTGGAAGAATTGACAGCTAGACTAATTAATGCAGAGAAGGTCATAAACGAACTGACAGAGATGAAAACCATGACACGAGAAACATGTGACAAATATACAAGCTTCAGTAACCGACTCGATCAACTGGAAGTTGATCAAGTATCAGCGATTGAGGATCAAATGAATGAAATGAAGCGAGAAGAGAAACCAAAAGAAAAAAGAAGAAAAAGAAATGAACAAAGCCTGCAAGAAGTATGGGATTATGTAGAAAGACCAAATCTACATCTGATTGGGGTGCCTGAAAGTGAGGGGGAAAATGGAACCAAGTTAGAAAACACTCTTCAGGATATCATCCAGGAGAACTTCCCCAACCTAGTAGGGCAGGAAAACATTCAAATTCAGGAAATACAGAGAACGCCACAAAGATACTCCTCGAGAAGAGCAACTCCAAGACACATAATTGCCAGATTCACCAAAGTTGAAATGAAGGAAAAAATCTTAAGGGCAGCCAGAGAGAAAGGTCGGGTTACCCACAAAGGGAAGCCCATCAGACTAACAGCAGACCTCTCAGCAGAAACTCTACAAGCCAGAAGAGGGTGGGGGCCAATATTCAACGTTCTTAAAGAAAAGAATTTTAAACCCAGAATTTCATATCCAGCCAAACTAAGTTTCATAAGTGAAGGAGAAATAAAATCCTTTAAAGAAAAGCAAATGCTTAGAGATTTTGTCACCACCAGGCCTGCCTTACAAGAGACCCTGAAGGAAGCCCTAAACATGGAAAGGAACAACCAGTACCAGCCATTGCAAAAACATGCCAAAATGTAAAGACCATCGAGGCTAGGAAGAAACTGCATCAACTAACGAGCAAAATAACCAGTTAATATCATGATGGCAGGATCAAGTTCACACATAACAATATTAACCTTAAGTGTTAATGGACTAAATGCTCCAATTAAAAGACACAGACTGGCAAACTGGATAAAGAGTCAAGACCCATCAGTCTGCTGTATTCGGGAGACCCATCTCGCATGCAGAGACATACATAGGCTCAAAATAAAGGGATGGAGGAAGATCTACCAAGCAAATGGAGAACAAAAAAAGCAGGGGTTGCAATCCTAGTCTCTGATAAAATAGACTTTAAACCATCAAAGATCAAAAGAGACAAAGAAGGCCATTACATAATGGTAAAGGGATCAATTCAACAGGAAGAGCTAACTATCCTAAATATATATGCACCCAATACAGGAGCACCCAGATTCATAAAGCAAGTCCTTAGAGACTTACAAAGAGACTTAGACTCCCATACAATAATAATGGGAGACTTCAACACTCCACTGTCAACATTAGACAGATCAACGAGACAGAAAGTTAACAAGGATATCCAGGAATTGAACTCATCTCTGCACCAAGCAGACCTAATAGACATCTATAGAACTCTCCACCCCAAATCAACAGAATATACATTCTTCTCAGCACCACATCACACTTATTCCAAAATTGACCACATAATTGGAAGTAAAGCACTCCTCAGCAAATGTAAAAGAACAGAAATTATAACAACCTGTCTCTCAGACCACAGTGCAATCAAACTAGAACTCAGGACTAAGAAACTCAATCAAAACCGCTCAACTACATGGAAACTGAACAACCTGCTCCTGAATGACTACTGGGTACATAACGAAATGAAAGCAGAAATAAAGATGTTCTTTGAAACCAATGAGAACAAAGATAAAACATACCAGAATCTCTGGGACACATTGAAAGCAGTGTGTAGAGGGAAATTTATAGCACTAAATGCCCACAAGAGAAAGCTGGAAAGATCTAAAATTGACACTCTAACATCACAATTAAAAGAACTAGAGAGGCAAGAGCAAACACATTCAAAAGCTAGCAGAAGGCAAGAAATAACTAAGATCAGAGCCGAACTGAAGGAGATAGAGACACAAAAAACCCTCCAAAAAATCAATGAATCCAGGAGTTGGTTTTTTGAAAAGATCAACAAAATTGACAGACCGCTAGCAAGACTAATAAAGAAGAAAAGAGAGAAGAATCAAATAGACGCAATAAAAAATGATAAAGGGGATATCACCACCAACCCCACAGAAATACAAACTACCATCAGAGAATACTATAAACACCTCTACGCAAATCAACTAGAAAATCTAGAAGAAATGGATAATTTCCTGGACACTTACACTCTCCCAAGACTAAACCAGGAAGAAGTTGAATCCCTGAATAGACCAATAGCAGGCTCTGAAATTGAGGCAATAATTAATAGCCTACCCACCAAAAAAAGTCCAGGACCAGATGGACTCACAGCTGAATTCTACCAGAGGTACAAGGAGGAGCTGGTACCATTCCTTCTGAAACTATTCCAATCAATAGAAAAAGAGGGAATCCTCCTTAACTCATTTTATGAGGCCAACATCATCCTGATACCAAAGCCTGGCAGAGACACAACAAAAAAAAGAGAATTTTAGACCAATATCCCTGATGAACATCGATGCAAAAATCCTCAATAAAATACTGGCAAACCGGATTCAGCAGCACATCAAAAAGCTTATCTACCATGATCAAGTGGGCTTCATCCCTGGACTGCAAGGCTGGTTCAACATTCGCAAATCAATAAACGTAATCCAGCATATAAACAGAACCAAAGACAAGAACCACATGATTATCTCAATAGATGCAGAAAAGGCTTTTGACAAAATTCAACAGCCCTTCATGCTAAAAACGCTCAATAAATTCGGTATTGATGGAACATACCTCAAAATAATAAGAGCTATTTATGACAAACCCACAGCTAATATCATACTGAATGGGCAAAAACTGGAAAAATTCCCTTTGAAAACTGGCACAAGACAGGGATGCCCTCTCTCACCACTCCTATTCAACATAGTGTTGGAAGTTCTGGCTAGGGCAATCAGGCAAGAGAAAGAAATCAAGGGTATTCAGTTAGGAAAAGAAGAAGTCCAATTGTCCCTGTTTGCAGATGACATGATTGTATATTTAGAAAACCCCATTGTCTCAGCCCAAAATCTCCTTAAGCTGATAAGCAACTTCAGCAAAGTCTCAGGATACAAAATTAATGTGCAAAAATCACAAGCATTCTTATACACCAGTAACAGACAAACAGAGAGCCAAACCATGAATGAACTTCCATTCACAATTGCTTCAAAGAGAATAAAATACCTAGGAATCCAACTTACAAGGGATGTCAAGGACCTCTTCAAGGAGAACTACAAACCACTGCTCGGTGAAATAAAAGAGGACACAAACAAATGGAAGAACATACCATGCTCATGGATAGGAAGAATCAATATCGTGAAAATGGACATACTGCCCAAGGTTATTTATAGATTCAATGCCATCCCCATCAAGCTACCAATGAGTTTCTTCACAGAATTGGAAAAAACGGCTTTAAAGTTCATATGGAACCAAAAAAGAGCCCGCATTGCCAAGACAATCCTATGTCAAAAGGACAAAGCTGGAGGCGTCACGCTACCTGACTTCAAACTATACTACAAGGCTACAGTAACCAAAACAGCATGGTACTGGTACCAAAACAGAGATATAGACCAATGGAACAGAACAGAGTCCTCAGAAATAATACCACACATCTACAGCCATCTGATCTTTGACAAACCTGAGAGAAACAAGAAATGGGGAAAGGATTCCCTATTTAATAAATGTTGCTGGGAAAATTGGCTAGCCATAAGTAGAAAGCTGAAACTGGATCCTTTCCTTACTCCTTATAAGAAGATTAATTCAAGATGGATTAGAGCCTTAAATGTCAGACCTAATACCATAAAAACCCTAGAAGAAAACCTAGGTAGTACCATTCAGGACATAGGCATGGGCAAGGACTTCATGTCTAAGACACCAAAGCAATGGCAGCAAAAGCAAAAATTGACAACTGGGATCTCATTAAACTAAAGAGCTTCTGCACAGCAAGAGAAACTACCATCAGAGTGAACAGGCAACCTACAGAATGGGAGAAAATTTTTGCAATCTACTCATCTGACAAAGGGCTAATATCCAGAATCTACAAAGAACTCAAACAAATATACAAGAAAAAAACAAACAACCCCATCAAAAAGTGGGCAAAGGATATGAACAGACATTTCTCAAAAGAAGACATCCATACAGCCAACAGACACATGAAAAAATGCTCATCATCACTCGCCATCAGAGGAATGCAAATCAAAACCACAATGAGATACCATCTCACACCAGTTAGAATGGCAATCATTAAAAAGTCAGGAAACAACAGGTGTTGGAGAGGATGTGGAGAAATAGGAACACTTTTACACTGTTGGTGGGATTGCAAACTAGTTCAACCATTATGGAAAACAGTATGGCAATTCCTCAAGGATCTAGAACTAGATGTACCATATGACCCAGCCATCCCACTACTGGGTATATACCCAAAGGATTATAAATTATTTTACTACAAAGACACATGCACACGTATGTTTATTGCGGCACTATTCACAATAGCAAAGACTTGGAATCAACCCAAATGTCCATCTGTGACAGACTGGATTAAGAAAATGTGGCACATATACACCATGGAATACTATGCAGCCATAAAAAAGGATGAGTTTGCGTCCTTTGTAGGGACATGGATGCAGCTGGAAACCATCATTCTTAGCAAACTATCACAAGAACAGAAAACCAAACACCGCATGTTCTCACTCATAGGTAGGAACTGAACAATGAGATCACTTGGACTCGGGAAGGGGAACATCACACACTGGGGCCTATCATGGGGGGGTGGGGAGGGATTGCATTGGGAGTTATACTTGATATAAATGATGAATTGATGGGTGCTGATGAGTTGATGGGTGCAGCACACCAACATGGCACAAGTATACGTATGTAACAAACCTGCACGTTATGCACATGTACCCTAGAACTTAAATTATAATAAAAAAATAAAATAAAATAAAAACCAAAAACAACAACAACAAAAAGAACATTCACATGTCTAGCTACGCAGAATAGTATCTTTGGACACATAATTTCCCGGCAGTATAGCTGTGGGTCAGTTAACTTTTATGCCTCAGTTTTTTTCACCCATAAAGTGAATGTCATAATCCAACCTTGCCAGGTTGCAGTCCTTAACAAAGAGAGGTCATTATTAATACATTATCAATCAATGTTTTTTGCTACCATTTTCTGCTTACCAGGTGCCAGAATTGCTTAAGAACTTCAGATAGATTTTACATTTTAATCCTCACAACAACAACAACAACAACAACAACAACAATACTAATAACAGCTAAAGCCTGTAGAAATGTGACCAGGTGCTTAGTGAAGTGCTTTTCTGTGTCATCTTATAACATTGCAATGAGGTAAGAAAATAGACACAAGGTATTATTAGACACACTCTATGAATGAGAAAACTCAGGCTCAGAGAAAAAAGAAACTGCCCAAAGTCACACAATTAGGAATATATCACGACAGAGTTGAGCATCATATTCATGGATTCAAAAGCCATTCATTCTCTTAGTCGCAAAAAAAGTACATCTGTACCCTCCTTCCTTTCATGGCTTTGTTCCTTCCTATTTTCTTCCCACCCTATTCTCTCTCCCTTTATGTTTCCTTTTCTTTTATTCTCTCTTCTCTCCAGCTACGTTTAAGATGCCAGTGTATATATGCTAAGATGATTTTTTTCTCCCAGCAATGTCTACTTTGATGCGTTAACAGACTGTTTTTTAACTGTTGTTTGTTTTTCTAAGGATCTCAACCATAATTGTCTCTGCCTGTGATGTTGTATTTGTACTTTCAGCTGTGAATTAAAATCTAGTGTGTTTCATTTCTAGTACTGCTCCTCTAGTATATTAATCAGTGGATCAGCACTGCTATGTAGATACTTCTTGTGAGTTACATTTGAGGAATGTCAGATGTCCAGGCAAACAGTCATAATAGCACTTCTGGTGAATTCCTAACTGACAAATATATATATATCCCACATTATAAATCAAAGAATTCAGTACTAAACAGCACCTTGGAGATGGTCTAGTCTAGCTCTCTACATTTTACAAAGAAGGATATTTTATCCCAGAGAGATTTTGACTTGATTTTGTTTTTCACACTGCTATCTGTCCATTAAAGTCTAGATGCAATGAAACGTAATTTTTACCATACTATTCTCGACCCCAGACTTACTTATTTTTAATAAATTACTCAAACTATGTTAAACACAAAGCACCATTTAAAAAAAGGAGAAAATCAGAAAAAGCAAAGCAATATTAAAATTTGTATGGCAAAATTCTATTATTACTATTTTACAATCCGTTTATTTAAGTCTCTTGGCTGTGTATTAACTGTATTATGTTCCCATAGTCAAGCTTAATTGGAATAGAACTTCAGTCTAGAATAAAGCAACTTGCCTTCTTCCTCATGCTTGAATATTCAGCAGCCAATGCAAGAATAAATGCTTAGTATCAGAGTTGCAAACCCAGCCTGCCTAATGTTGTGCAACTCAAAACAACAAAGATACTATCTTAGTCTATTCAGGCTGCTATATAACAGAACACCATAGACTGGGTGACTTATAAACAACGAAAGTTTATTTCTCATAGTTCTAGGGGCTGGAAGTCCAAGATCAAGGTGCCAGCAGAGTCAATGTCTGGTGAGGGCCTGCTGGCTGGTTCACAGACAGCTGTCTTCTCACTGGTCTTTACACAGCAGAAGGGAGGAGGAAACTCTCTACAGTCCCTTTTACAAGAAGGACACTAATTCCATTTAATTCTTAAGGCCCTATCCCCTAACACCATTACCTTGTGTACTAAGAGTTAACACGTGAGTTTGAAGGGGACACAAACATTTAGTCTATTGCAGATGCCAAGTTGTTTGGCTGACTTCTCAGATGTACTTGTCTACTTCCACAGATGTAAGCCCTCGGTGCATGTTAGGTGTTATATAGTTAAAGCCTCGAGTTTTGTTGTTTTAAAAATTGTTATGGGAAATTTTTGCTCTGGGAAGGCTCAATGAAACTACCAGCATTTCTCATCCAACCTTACCAATAATTCTGCATATACCTGTAATAAAGCTTTTCAAACGTGGGAGCATCATTTCCAGTTTATCTACCCTCAATAACAGTGAGCCATTGTATAACACCAGGGACTGGTGAATATTTGGAAGCAACTTCACAGGTAAAGTTTTCTCAATCTGATAGAATAGTCACAAACCTCCCTGTAGCAGCTAACTCCTACAATGTTTTATACAATCCTGCCGCATCTTTGTCACATTCCAGAACCAATTGTTGTTCTGGAAAGGGAACAGAAAGAAGGGGACAAAAATTATTGTTTACTGCTCTACATCTTTAGGATGCCAATGAAACATTGACTATAAATTTATTAATCTTGACCAGACTAGAATAAAAGTGATAGAAATAACATTACTTTTTGGCAACCACAGTACATATTGACATCCCTCTAACCTCTGAAGCTGGTTATGTGTTCTTCTGATCCAAGTCTCTAGCAGAGGAATCTCAATCTTTCCCATCTCATAGGGTCATTTGTTCTTTGGAGAGTTAGATATATTTTCCAAATGTACTCTCTAGTGAGTGATTGGAAAGAAATCACTGGCCTTGTTATCTTCAAAGAATATCAACAGAGCATCCATCTACAACCTGCAGGATTCTGGGCATTGTATAAAACCAGATAGGCAGATGCTGACCTGTCCTCACTCTAGGAGGTAACACAGGTGCCCATAATGAGGATACATATAGGTTCCAAATATATGCTTCTGTCTGTAAATGATGGACACATGAGTCAGTTAAATAACTAAAATATTGATTTTAATAACATTGATTTTTGTTCTTTATTTATATAGTAAATCCCATAGAACAGCATCAGGAACTCTCCTAAGAGAATATGTTTCCAAAACCTGTGTTGACTACTATTTTGTGTAAAGATTGAGCCACAAATTCAACTTGAATTACAACTTGGTATCTGTCTATAGCTTCTACCTCTCAAATCAATCAAACTTTGGTGCAAGAAGACGCATTCCTGAGGGATATGAGGTGGACGTCCCAGGGAATAAATACTATACAATACATCAGGCATATTCCTTTCATAAAATAGAGAGAATAGCTTAAATGGAAGGAAATAGATCCATATTTCTCCTATTACCCAAGGCCTAATAGCCTGTTTGAATGTGTTCCCTTTGAGGGCAATCACTCTTGGATGCCTGTTGATCTCACCCACATGTTAACAGTCTCCTGGTTTCCCAACTCTAAATTCTCTATTTCTAGAGGTCCCCAGGGTGGGCGACATGTTCTCATAAAGGGTTTTCTTGTTTCCTTCAGCACGCTAGTTGAAATCCTATTCCTCTAAACAGCTTCTGCACATTGTTGCCTCCAGAGTTCTCAGTGAGAACAAAGATATCCACCCGGGGGTTCAAGGTGGAACCTAGTTCCATCCTCCCCAAACTGTGAGCTGAGGGGCTGGGGGTGTCAATACAGCACTGTGATCCTCTCAGGCCTCGTGGAAGTGGAACAACAATGGTATGTTTTACACAAAAATAGGAAGCCTCATTTTCCTTGGGCTGGCCATATAAGTGGACTCTGAAATAGCACTGCTCATATCCCAAACATTCCAGAATCCTCTCACAAAGCAAGACAAACCAGTCATGAAACTGCACCTACTAAGCATTGGGTGGTTTCTCCTCTGCCAGGCTTCATCCCCTCCCTACATCCTCTTACTTAAAGTGAGATGATGAAAAATAAATGCCTGACTGTTGAACCACCAACTACAGCTAGGCAGCGATCACCCAGGAAATTGCAGAATAATGTCTAACGTGTGTTGAGTACCTAAGTTAAACCAGGCAGAAGTACCCGATGGGCTTGAATCCTGGTTCTGTCACATCTAGCTGTGTGATCTTAGCAAATTTCTAACTCTTCTATGCCCCCTTTTCTTCAGATGTAAGATAGAGATAATAATAATAACAATGATCCCTGTTTCACAGGGTTGCTGTGAGGACTAAAGGATTCAGATATAAAGAGCTTAAAATAATGTCTGATATGTAATAAGCATGATGTTTTCAGCTGTTATTACTTCTCTCAATAACCCTAATAAGGACTAATACCGTTTTCAATTTAGAGATGAAAAAACTAAGGTATGGAGAAGTAATGTAACTTGTCCAAGGTAACCCAACGAATCGATAATAGAGCTTGGAGTCAAATACAAAGATTCCAGCACTAGAGTCCAAGCTCTTAACTACCACCCTCTTGCCATGTTATGTTCTCCTGCCCCCCACCTCCACCAAAAATCAATTCTATTAAAGTCTTATATTATTCCCAGTTGAATTTTCTACTTGATTCTCTTCAGTTTCCTCTAGTGGGTCAGAAACAAGAAATAGTAAATAAGCCGGGCACGGTGGCTCACGCCTGTAATCCCAGTACTTTGGGAGGTTGAGGCGGGTGGATCGCGAGGTCAGGAGATCGAGACCATCCTGGCCAACACGGTGAAACCCCGTCTCTACTGAAAATACAAACATTAGCCAGGCGTGGTGGTGGGTGCCTGTAGTCCCAGCTACTGGGGAGGCTGAGGCAGGAGAATCGCTTGAACCCGGGAGGTGGAGATTGTGGTGAGCTGAGATCTCGCCACTGCACTCCAGCCTGGCGACAGAGCGAGACTCCATCTCAAAAATATAAAATAAAATAAACAAACAACAACAAAAAAGAAATAGTAAATAAAGAGTCCCCACTCACCAAAGCTTCTAGCAGTACCCTTGGCAAAGGTATCTTCTCTCAAGTTATTATCCGTTTTTAAACAACTAATGCTACGTTTCTAACACCTGTAAGCACCAGTGACCATTCCTCTAATTTTTTGTTCTGCGTTATTTTATTTATTTAATGCTCCAGCACTAACACTGCCTTCCCCTCCGGCATCCCCACTGTGGCTGGGCGGCTGTCCTTAACTTTCTTCTTTTGCGCTTCATTCCATCAGGTAAACTGTAACCAAAGCTCTGAACCATAAAACTTGGGCAGCCCTCCCCCTAGTGGTGATGCAGAGAATATCCTAAAATTACGTAGTTTACAAATGAGTCACCATGAAAACCTACCTATTCCTTTGAAAGTTATTACAGAAAGCAGCAGCAGAAGAGTGGGGAATACCAAGTGACAAGGATGAAATAGGTTTTGATGTCCCCTAAAAACTTAGGCACTTCAGTCACCTGGAGGATGAATAAAAAACAAGATTGAAGAGGGAGGGGGGAAAAAAGCTCAAGTTTACAAAGGAGGTGCTTGACATACATACAAAGTTTTTAAGTCAAAAGGAAGCAAGTTGTGTTAGGAAGTTGGATGAGAAATAAAGGAAGGCCACTGAGACTGGAATGCAGAGAAGAGAGAATTTGGCCAAGCCAGCACATGCAAGCTCTTCTTGGCAAAGTTTAGGATTGGAGTCTCATGCCTAAAAGCAATGGGAAGCAAGTAAAGGTCTTTAATCAAGGAAGCTACACAATGAGACTAGAATTTTTTGCAGATTCCTAAAATCATATCTAATCATGCCGAGGTAGAGGCAAGAGTCATTTCCAATCCAGTGATTTTGTTTTCCCCATTATCTTTATTTTATATTTCAGGGCACAGGCAAGACTAAATCAACAGCAGTAGAGACCTGCTGTCTTAGCAGAGACAGAAAGAGAAATTCTTTTACTGGGAAGCAAGGGATACTTCTAACTCAGCATTCCCTACTGGGTAGCTGTCAGCTCCGTCTGGAAATGGTGAAAGTTACTGATCAGAATAACAAGTAATAATTTCTTGGTAATCTTCCCTTCTGTGAAGGGAAAAACAATAAATGCTTCTCTGTAGTTACAACACATTTGCTTATCCATTTACTTATCCAAATGGCTTGGGAGCCTCAGAGAAGCTTGACATTTGATGGTGCCAAAGCTCTATCCATCCTTAGCCCCTTCTCCACGAAACCTTCCCCGCTGTGATCTGCCTGTTTTTTCCCTGCTCTCCTACAGTAACTGATATCACTGCTTTGAGTCTAACAGTCAAATCTTATTTAAAATGACCAAAAGAGAAACGTGAGTTCCCCTCCCCACTCAACTTGCTCAAATAGGAAGAGCACCAGGTAGAGATGAAGGCAGAAATGGGGTGATGCATCTACAAGCCAAGGGGGGCCATGGATTTCCAGCAACCACCAGAACCTAGGAGAGAGGCAATGTCCTAGTCCACTTGTGCTGCTGTAACAGAATACGAGCCTCAGTAATTTATGAAGAACAGAAATCTATTTCTCACCATTCTGGAGGCTGGGAAGTCCAAGATCAAGGAACCAGCAGCTTCAATCATCTGGTGAGGGCAGCTCCTCTGGAGGGGAGGAGTGCTGTGTGCTCACGTGGCAGAAGTTGCATGGGACTGAACGCTGTGTGAAGCTTCTATCATAAGGGACTTAATTGCATTCACAAGGGAGGAGCCCTCATGGCCTCATTAGCTCTTAAAAGCCTCACCTCTTAATACTGTCACATTGGCGGCCAGGTGCTGTGGCTCACACATGTAATCTCAGCACTTTGGGAGGCCAAGGCAGGTGGATCACGAGTTTTGGAGATCGAGACCATCCTGGCTAACACGGTGAAACCCCGTCTCTACTAAAAATACAAAAAATAAGGCTGAGGCGAGAGAATGGGAACTTGAAGCCGGGAGGCGGAGCTTGCAGTGAGCCGAGATAGCGCCACTGCCCTCCAGCCTGGGCCACAGAGCAAGACTCCGTCTCCAAAAAAAAAAAAAAAAAAAGTAATTAAATAAATACTGTCACATTGGCAGCCCCTCAATTTTGGAAAGGATCCATTCAAACCATAGCAGGCATGAAGCATATTCTCTCTCACAGCCCTAATTAATGAGTTACAATTTATGAAAGTAATAAGGAGACTTTTCTTTGAAACCTAAAAATTATGACTGGTTTCTTAGGTGAATGTTTAGTTTTACCTAGTGTCTTAATTTCCCAGACATCTTTCCTTTCTCTGCACTGCTACACAATCTCTTTCTTGCAGGACTTGAGATTTTTCTAGTTTAAATCATAGCTATTCCAAAACATGCCCCATCTGTAACAAGAAACCCCTTGAGGGTAAGATTCACTTTTTTTTTAAATAAAGAACTACATACAGCCTTATATTAACTATTTCTCTTGGTTATTGACTATCTTGTCAACCCCGCTGCAATCTCCTTGCAGAGAAAATAACTCTCAGCCATCTTTCAGCTGCCATACAGCCAACTCATCACTGCCACACAAAAATCTCCATATCAATTCTAGGTACATAGTTGGCCCTCAGTCATCAAATTCTTGTCGACTGAGTGGGACTGTCTGTGGTAGGCAGCTTGTCAGATAGCTCTCAATACTCCCCACTGCCTGATATTCCCAACTTTTGTTATCTTCTCCTATTGAATGTGGGCTGGACCTAGTAACTTACTTCTAAAAGGTGGAATGAGGAAGAAGTGATGTTATGTCACTTCCAATATTAGTTTACAACAAAACCCTGTGACTCCTATCTTCTGCATTCTCCCTCTCCACCCTTCCTCTAGGGAAGACAAGCTGCTATGTTGGGCAGCCCTCAGGAGAGGCCCACATGACTTGGGACTGAGGTCTCCAATCAACGTCCAGCTAGGCCTCAGGCCTTATGTCAAGAGAACATGATCCTCCCTGACTTGAACCTTGAGAAGACTGAAGCTCTGAAGGATACCTTGATGGCAGTCATGTGAGAGACACTGAGCCATGTGTGCCTAGTTAATACATTCTTGATTCTGAAATAATGAACTTCTCTTCAGCCCCTAAGTTTGGAGATAATTTCTTACATAGCAACACTTAACTGATGTAGAGCATTGAGTAGTTGCTCAATAAATATTCTTAACATGACCAAATAAATGTATTCTAGCTCCTTACAGATAATTAAGACATATACATTTAGAAACTTAGCAAAGTACCTTCTTTGATTTTATTTTGCAATCTAAAACTATAGAAACATAAGTATAGAAATCAGTGACATTTTAGTCAAATAACTTCTTGTGATGACACTATGTGTCAGGAAATGAATGTGATAGGGTCCAACTCCAAAATAGAGCTTCCAATCTAGGGGACACACACTCAATTTTCTTATTTTCATGATTGTTTCCATATGACTCATGTTGCCTGTATCAAGTTCAGGTTAGAAGAAAATATAAACCTGATAATTATTTTTAAAAGAGGATCAAGCCAGAAAAACCTGTATATAAGTCCTGGCTCTCAAAGAGACTCAAGGGAGTGGGTAAATATCTTCAAGTCTTTAATTTCTTCACCAGGAAAATAGGCATCCTGATACTGACTTTGTTAAGGATTTCTATCCCAGTTTGCAAATTACTAATCCAAAGAAACTAAGTAATATTTATGGTCTCATTTGCCATGCCTCCAAAAACGGAATCATCAAATAGGAAAACGCAGGTTAAGGTCGACTACGAGGATCCCACAGTAAAGCAAGTGACTTGGGGTAGAAGAATGGAAGTCTACAGGCAGGAATTCCTGACTGAGCATGACTATAACCAAACCCATAAAATGGATTCCAATATGCGTAGGTCACAGACTTTTTCTCCATATCCCCCAAACACATATGGAAACAAGAATCATTTATAGTTTGAGAATTGTAAACTTAAAACACTAATTAATTCATAAAACAGATAATAAACATAAGAAACTTGTAAATCTGAGAAACGGCATGGAATGAAATGAAAATAAAGAAATATATAACTAAAGGGGGCTTTAAAAATCCAGTTTATCTGAAAACCTTTTTTAAAAATCTTTAGTAAAAGGCAAAATCAGTGTTACAAAGTTTATTCATCAAACCTTGCATGTTTCCGTCTTTTGGTGCCCATTTACCTTCAGTTTACACACAATTCTAACGAAGATGGGAATCTGATTTTCCAGTCCTCTCTTGCTTAGGCTCAAAAAGCCGCATAGTCAGACAAGCTGAAAGTACAAAGAAGCAATAGTCTAACAGAAAGAACATAACTGACAAAACCCTTAAAAAGTAGCAATCTGAGGCCATTTGATAAAGAGAAAGGAAGACCTGTATTTCCCAATAGCATCAATGTATAAATGTATGCATCACTATTTTATGACATGTTTTTACATATTCTTATTAAACTAAATGTTTCCAAAAATGCTAAAATTATGTTTTGCATTGTATTTCCCTAAACTTGGAAATATTCCATAACTTTAACAAAAGTTCTTATTTGGCCTTAAGAAATATACATGATATCCCATTTCAGTCATCTATTGAATGCAAGTATCAATTCTTCTAACTTGGCGGCAGCAAAGAAAATATTAAATAAATGCATATAAAGGGATTACAGACACCTAATGAGTCACCGTGGGACACAAGGCTGTGTAAAGTAGACCATAACCTTTGATGCTGACATCCAGAAAGATGAGCATGGCTGTGCTCAGCAGGTCCCTTAGGACTCTCACGCAGAAAGTTCTGCTGTTGGACACATAACCACTTGAGAAAGTAGTTTCAAGCTGCCAGCATCCAGATTTTTCTTTATAGGTGTGTTGAGAGGAAAGAGAGGGATTCATCATGGATTATTTTTCTACAATATCACACTGTACTTTCCTAGTGTAGACGGGGTCTTCAATCAATTTGTCCTATGTTGTCAATTGTCCTATTTGCAAGTCTGTTAACCAAGAGGTATTTTCCTACCTAATCATTTTCTCCCAGTGGTGTGTTAAGAGACTCACGCTGCATGGGAACACTCTGAAGGATGTTCTTCACTTGCTCTTAGAGATCTGCTCTCTACTCTGCTCTGTGCTCTGAAAGGCCAACCTTAAAAGTCTGCTTCAAACATCTCTCATGGCTTCCGGGTGGGATAGCCATGAGAGACACAAGCAAGAGAATAGAGAGCGGGAGGGAAGGACACTGGCATCTTTTACCTGTGGTTTTTATTCTGCTGAACTACTTGTTGGAGGTGGCTTCTTAATTGCTATTAACTAATCTATTTGCATGCAGTAAAATCCCTTTTACTTGTACCATTTGATGACTTTTGACAAAGGTGTACACCTGTGTAACCACTGCCACAATCAAGAAAGAAAGCTTTCTATTGCCATAAAATGTTTTCTACTTCTTTCTTGCCACAAGTCCCTACCTCCCCAGCCCCAGGCAACAACTGATCTGATTTCTGTCATTATGGATTAGTTTTACCTTCATTAGAATTTAATATAAATGGAATCATAGAGTATGAACTCTCTGGTTCAACATAATTATTTTGAGATGTATCTATGTTGTTGAGTCTATCAATAGTTCATTACATTTTATTGTTTTGCAGTATTCTATTTGGCCTATCACATCAAAGACTGTGACTACTGTCATTAGGTCCTCTCCTACAACTAGCATTCTCCCCAGTTCCACCAACCTTGTTGATTGCCCTTCTGTCTGACACCACCTTTGTAAATATCCCCTACACTGAACTCTTCTCTATGATATGTTCTGTCTGTCTTCTGCTGGGTCTTTAACTGACCCAAAATCACTTAGGAAATACAATATTAGAAGAGTATATAAACTTTTTATTCTCTAAGGAAATAAAAGCTTTTATAGGCATTGTCTTGTCTATTTGGTGCTGTTGTAATGGAATAACACAGACTGGGGAATTTGTAGAGAGCAAAAATGTTTCCTCATAGTTCAGGAGGCTGGGAAGTCCAAAATCAAGGTACTGGCATTTTGTGAGGACCTTCTTGCTGTGTCCTCACATGACGGAATGCAGAAGGGCAAGAGACAGCTGATTGCTACAGGGAGGCTTTTTTATAAGGACCTTAATCCCGTTAATAAGATAAGAGCCCTCACGGACTAATCAGCTCTTAAAGGCCCCACCTCTTAAAAGCATCACAATGACAACACCTGACTTTTGGAGAAAACACATTCAAACCACAGCAGGCATGATCCTGACATCGTTTGTTATGTCCCACTGTGGCAAAGAAGTAAGTATCAGCCTTTTTTTAACCACAAAAAGAAGAGAAATGTGAAGATATCCTGTTCCTTGCCTATGATCATTGGAGGTAAAACGGTCTAAAACCTTAAATGTCTAATCCTTTCGTGTTCCTTTAATTATTTAAAATAGTTTATTTCTTCAGACTATAAAAGATATGTGTGTTAAATGAATATTTCTGATATTTGGAAAGTGCAGAAAAGTATAAAGGAAAAATAAAAATCATCCATAAACTCACCATCCTGTGATAAACATAGAATATTTCTTTCAAGTCTATTTTTATTTAATGATGATCCATATGCACCTATTTTAAATAAAATTAGATTCCCAGGGTAGTTTTGTATCCTGCCCTTTTCCAACTAAATATCTGTTGCCAGCATTTTCATTATCATTAAATATTATTTCAGAGCATTATTTTTAATGGCCATATAAATCTTACATTGTCTAACACATGTGCTCGATTACTTTCCTATTGTTTGTAATTTACTGCTTCTAACAGGGATCTAAATTTTGTGGAAGGAAAACCAAGATTCAGTTTGCTCTTTGTCCATTATGATGGTGTTCTTTGACATTTGGGGCCAGCCTAGTTCCTAAATAGCATTTCAAATCAAGGGATTTAACAATTGAGAGAAAGGTGCTTGAGAGCTAATCAAGGTGAACGGTCATTTGGGGAATATTCACTGGGCCTAACAAGGAAAATCGTGGGATTCTCAGTCTCCACCTCCAGATAACTTCTAAAGCCTGCCCTGATAAGGTTCAATTAAGATGAGAAAGATCAGGTGACTTTGCAGGAAGACCATAATTCCTGCAATACCAAATGCAAATGTTGCCATTTTAGCTGTGCTGAATGACTGCCATGTTATTTCTGAGGGTTTTAAGGGTAGTATTTGTCAATGGCAGCATCACTGACTTTTCAAAGTAATTAACTTTGTACCCAAAAATAAACTTAATTGTTTAACCAGTGGTGTATTAAGCACCATGGGAGGGATGTACCATTTTCTTTGGAAATAAATCTGATTTCTTCAATCTCCCAAGTTATTTCTCCAGGAACCATGTTACTGTCCTGTAAAATGGTCCACCCTTCCCATTGTCTCCTAAGTAGCAGTTAGCTGGGGAGAAAACAGTTATATTGATACATGAAGTTGGAGGCAGATGCCAAGCTAATTGATCTGAGTAGGTTAAATGGGAGGAAATACTTCCAAGAATCAATAGAGGTGCTAATTCGACTAATTGTTGGATAGTGTTTCTTTTTTAAGTGAGCGATTTTCCCAATTACTGTTTATCATGTTGATTTTTTTTTTTTTTTTTGCCCTGAGTTTATCAGTTTTAACTTTACTAAACCTTCTATAATATTGGCTTCCAATGTGTCTTTACCCCTAAGGTTTTAATTGGCCATTTGGTGACAGATTGTTTTCCTGGATGTGCTGATCTATGGTACAAAAACTAGGCCTGGCCTGTGACCAAGATGACTCCAGCAGAGAAAATTTTCTACCAATGGAATTGAAAACAAAAGCAAGAATTCTTATCTTATTAGAGTTGAAGGACCAAGGAATGGAAGCTTAAGCATACAATTTAAAGTTACAAGGGCAACCAACAGACAAATGAAAGATGACCTCTTTATTGATTTACAAACTGGGAAGAGGAATGTAGAAGGGGTGGATAGTAAAGTATTTTCATACCTTTCCAGAGTTGTGTGTATGGGGGGACATCAATAGATATTGCTTATGACTGATGATTCAGAACGTGGTCAACAATGGATGCAAGGAGTGGAAGTGAAAAGGAAGGAGGGAGAAAAGGAGATTTGTAGTTTTGTTGTTTTTTTTTTTTAACTCCACTATGTAATTGTATTAGTCTACTTTCACGCTGCTGATGAAAACATACCTAAGACTGGGTAATTTACAAAGAAAAAAATGGTTTAATGGACTCACTGTTCCACATGACTGGCGAGGCCTCATAATCATAGTGGAAGGCAAAAGGCACATCTTACATGGTGGCAGACCAGAGAGAATGAGAATCTAGCAAGAGAGGAAACCTCTTATAAAACCATCAGATCTCATGAGACTTATTCACTATCATGAGAACAGTATGGGGGAAACCACCCCATGATTCAATTACCTCCCACCAGGTCCCTCCCACAACATGTGGGAATTATGGGCGCTGCAATTTAAGATGAGATTTGGGTGGGGACACAACCAAACCATATCAGTAATAATTTAAAAACAATAATAACATAAACAAAGGTGTTGGGGGTTTAGAAAGAATAGTGAGGAGATAAGAGCAAATGGGGAATCCTAGAGTCTTACAACATAAGGGCTGAAAGAGACCTACAAGAATGAAGTTCTATTCTCTCCCTTTACAAAGAGACAGTTGAATAATAGAAACATTAAAACTCAAAAAGGACAAAAGAGAGTATATTCTACTCATATGCATGATGCTTTCTTGGAATAATACTTGGAAACTTCTTCTTGCTAACCCCCACCTCCCAAGATTCTCAAGCCTACTCACTAATGCCTGAAATTCTCTTAAGAAATGACTAAGCTTTTCATTCCAAAATGAAGGACACCCTAGGGAAAAATTTACACATTAATTTAGGGTTCTACTTGAGTGATTTTGACCTAAATTGGAACAAAGGTTTAAAAGTCTTACATTAGAAGAGTACAAAGCTCTGAATGCTGAGATAGAGGAAACTCTGTCAATATGAGTTTTAAAAGGGATGGCCAAAGGCACCTGATACAAATATTTTGCTTCCTAACTATTTCCTGCTATGTTTCCTGTTGTCCACTCTCTTTCTTCATCCTTCTTGTTTCTATCTGTGCAATGGTCCATGACGTTGTAGTTGTTGCATGGTTAAAATCAGCACTGGAATTGGATTTTCAAATAGCTACTGTTCGATTTTGGCTGGAATATTTGGCAGATCTCCCTGCTGGAGTTTTCACTGTCATATCAGGGTGGTAATGAGAAACTTGAACCCACACACTGACTGGTGGCTAACTGGAAAGAGAGAAGAACTTTTCAAAGTCTTCCCCCAGGAAATTCATTGGTTAAAAGAATCCACAAAAACATCAGGGCATGAATAAGTGTATCCCTGCAAGTAATGTCTCATTACTTGAGACATTATTAATCATTAATTGTCATCATCATCATCGTCGTCGTCATCACTACATTTGAGTTGTCATGGAATCTAGAACAACTTCTTTCGCTTCTCTGAGGATCAGCCTGCTCCTCTGTAAAATGGGAAGATTGAATATTTCTCTGCCCACCTAGTAGAGTTAGGAGACACAAATATGGGAAAAGAAATGAGGCAAAGATGCACAGGAAAGCCATTGGAAAGCACCAAGCAAATATGAACATAATCAGAAATGATTCCAAGGTCATGAGATCTCTGAGGTCAGCAGTCCCATAGAGTATAGCATAAAGTGCGGCTCATCATGGACATTCAAATGTGTTTTATGTATGTGTAGCAGAGAAAACAGGGCAAAAATAAACAAAAATGGAAATTGACAATGTGACAGATTCCATAAGGCAGCATATATGACTAGCCAGAGGTATGTATAGACAGTGCTATAATTTCAGAGGACACTGAGACCTCCAGAGGGACTCTGGAGTAATGTTGTGAAGGGGAAACTTCTGCTGGGTCTTGAAGGACAGAGTGGGTTTAACTGGATACTCAAAAAGAGAGAAGTCAATAGAAGATAAGAGCCCAATATAATTGGCAAATTTATCAAGTGTTTACAATGCATCCAGATATGATTGTCTGGTAGCCCTTTACGTGTAATTTTTAGGCTTCCCAAGAACTTTCTGAGGCATAGGTATAAATCATGTAGATGAGGCCTGCCAGAGAAACTCTCAACATGGTTTTTGAAGCTAAGCAATAGGTTTCAGGATGTGTCACTGACAGGATTAAGGCCTCGAATGGGAGAAAAGAGAAAAGAGAAGGTGAAAGACAATGGTGGTGAAAGAAACAAAATGGAATAAAGTAAAAAATAAAATTAGCAAATAGATGGAATAGAAAAAGCAAAATGGGTAGATGGAAGATGGGATAGAAAGGAGGTGAAGTGATGTATGAGCCTGGGCATGGTAAAGCGGAACAATAATGCCAAAGACTACCCATGAGATTACCATTCCCACTTGGGCTGGTCCAAGCTCAAGTTTAATTATTAGAAAACAAGAGCTCTGACCCTGGGTTCACTACTAATTAGTCAAGAAACCCTGAGCAATCTGACGAACCTGCAGTTGACCTCCTCACTTTATTTGTTTCTTATTCTGGAATGTCACCTCTCCTAAGCACTGCATTAAATGATTGGGAGAGGAAAATGAGCATGTATTATGTGAAAACATTTGGAATTCAAAATGCATCAAGCAGAATATTTCATTGTACTTCTAGAAAGCATTGGACATCAAACAAGATCCATTCTAGGTTTTAAAGATTAGAGATACGCAATACCTAGCCTCTACCTTCAAAGACCTCACAGACCACTGATGAAGACAAGATGTGTTAACAAATGTACTCCAGAAACAGTAAGAAGAGTGTAATAAGAAAAACACATTCCAGGAGTACAGAATGGTTAACTCTATCCGGGGAGGTCAGGGAACGCTCAAGGAAAGTGTCATAGGAAGAAAATGCAGATGTCAGTATTTGTTTTATGGGAAAAAATAAATAAAAGGAAAGTAACGAAGGGAAAGATAAGAATTAAATAAAATGTCCTACTTTAAACCTACCTAACTCAGTATCAAATGAACAATGTATTTGTTAATGTGCCCCACTTTCTTTCTCTGTGATTTTAATCAAGTCCAGAATGATACTTAGGAGATTAAATTACCACCCACAAGACCTTGATTTATCCAGGGAAAAATGGACTGTTTGAGCCTCTATCGCCTGAACAGAACAGACAAGCCAATTTTTGCCTTGAAAAAAAAGTCAACAGGTAGAGGCATAACAAAGGTCATATATTATGAGGCTGCAGATGGAAATTCTGCCCCAGCAGTTACATTGACACAGTTATTACTGTTATTACAGCTAAACATCCTCATTCTGCTGACATTATTAACCAAGACAAACGTGGCCCTGCAGCTTTATTTCATGGGGCAGATCACCTATTAAACTAAGAACAATATCATTGTCTTTTGCAGCATTTCCAAAATTGTTTCCTGCCTCTAAGAGGTTTCCTGGGCGTTTTTCCCTTACCATCAAAATAGACACCATCCATCTCCTATATGCTGTTATATGGCCAAATTCTGTTTTGCATTTCCCAGTTTATTCCCGCAATACTCACTCAGGTAAGAGGCGTGCAACAGTTGTAAAATGAAATCATTATGAAATCATCAACATGCTCTCTAGCAATCTCATTTAGATACGTACAGAGTCAATCAGTCCCTTAAGAAGCCCAAAATTTATCAGGCTATTTTTTCCCTCTGCCCAAAAATGCATGCATGAGGATCCATTAGTGAAATTTATCACAGAACTTGAGAGTGCTCCCTTAATCTGGAGAAAGAGACCAACTCTCAGAGAGGGTGAGTGATCTAACCAAGATTATGTGAATATATGTGACTGGACAAAGACTAAAACTGAGGAACATAAACATATTTTCACCTGTTTATCTAGGGGAAATGGCTACTCTTTTTGAAACAAGAATGCATATCATTATTTGCTATGTGGGTGATGAACCAAAACTGAAACACCTTTATTGATCTTATGAGTTGGGCTGATTTTTGAATGACAATTTTCTTCATTTAATTATACCTTTCTTACCTCAATTAATTTGCTAAGTAATGTAAATATCGTTTCCATACTCCATGTGCCTTGGATTTATTTCAATCTGATAATTTTCCCTTCTTGTCAAAAGGGGAAAAATAAACCCTGTAAGCATTGATGCCCCTAGAACGGACATTACTGACTCTTTTTTTTTTATGGAGTGTTAGGTACATTGCGTAATTATAAATATAAACTCAGACAGAAATAATTATGGTACTCATTCAACAGCATCCTCTGTTCTCTTGTGAATGGTAACCTCAACATTCAGGGTCCAACAAAAAGTTCGGGACAATGTGAACCTCAAGAAAAAAGAAATAGCTTTTAGGTTTTGTGAGACTCCAAATAAGTCTGTCCAAGGAGATTTGCCATATGGTTTGGGCTTTTGCATGCCTTTTCTTGAATTTTCTTCTCTAATAAAGTACGCCGACGTGTCGCTGTTGAACAACAACAAAATAGCAGGACTCAATGTTCCAATGGTATCAAGGTCAAGAGTCTGACCTGTGAGGGCCTCTGTGGTCTGTCTCTCCCGTGGCCTCCACTCTCACAGCCAACCTGGCCGATGGCAGAAGAGATGAGTGGAGGCAGAGGCCTGTTGTCTCGGTGGTTTCTCTGGTCTGTGGGCAGTCGGACTGATCCAGGGCCAGACCTGGCTCCCCAGCTCTTTGCCTTTTGGCAACCAGCCACCTGGAGTCTGTTCAAATGAACAAGCTGCCTTTTCTTCCTACATATTGGTTTCTCCTCCATTTGAAAACAAAACTCTTCCCCATCTGCTTGCTTCTGGGATCACCATAATTGCATGGAGGATAATTGGCGGCAACTCAATCTGAGGAAAACCCTGTTGATTCGAAGCACAGTCTCAATAAACGTTTGTGTTTCATCATTTAGCTAAATGGAGCCTGCATCCCAGCCAGCTCTGCTAATGCAAAAGTGGAAATTAATAGGAGGCATATGAGAAGGAGGGGAAGCATTGAACAATGCTCTGCCATGACCCCGTTGTTTCTAAGGAACCTCCATTATCAGGGGATCCATTGATTTGTCTGGATCATGTCCCCAAAACTCATAAAACACCAAAGTAAATGGTGCACCCCTAAAACCAATGGGACTGCCAAGAGTAGGGCCATTTTCCTAACTCTGTGTACTAAGCTATGGTTCTGGATCTGAGAACTGAGCCAGTCAACCCCCAAACAAAGGAAGAAAGCATTGCTTCGATACCTAACATTTGCCTTCTAAAATGGTCATTGCCTGCCATGAAAGGAGCCACTAGCTTTTCTACACAATCTGTGAGCAGAGAGCATTGAAGCAAGAGAACAAACTTGTCATTTGCATACCTTGGTTCGAGTCCTGCCTCTGATACTTATTAGTTATGTAACCTTGAGCATATCCTTCAATCAGTCTCAGCTTTAGTGTCTCATCTCCGACATGGGGATGAAGAATCATTTCTAACTCATAGGGTTGCTGCTAATAAGATTATTTACGTAAGGAGCAGATCAATATCTGGTGCATAGTCAGCTCTGGAAAACTCGGCTATTATCACTTATGAAGTTGGTGTTTATTCAACCAACCTTTACTGAGCATTTACTATCTAGAAGACACTGAATTATATGTTGGAAATATCACAGAGAAAAGTATGGACAAGGCTTTTTGCCCTCACAATCTTAGAGACTTATAAAGGAGACAGACAATAAACAAAAAAATATTGTAAACAACATAATTTGAAATAGTAACAATTTCTATGATGAAAATAAAAACAAGTAGATTGGGTAGAGAGGGGCTATGGTGATGCTACTACCTGAGACAGATTATTCAGGGAAGGCCTTTCTAAGGAAGGAATTTCTGAGCTGCCACCTGAATGCTTAAGCATAGAAAAAACTAGTACAAAGGCCCACTAATGGATGTGGTCTTGCCATATTCAAGGAAAAAAATGAAAACCAGGGAGGTTGTCACATAATGGACAAAGGGCAAATGAGACGTGAGATGAAGTCAGAGGGATTGCAGGACTTTGTGGTTCAAGGTACGCATTCTTTTGAGTGCAATTGAAGGCTCTGAAAAGAACTGTTGTCATGTGATTTATATGTTTAAATGCTCAGTCAGGCTGCTTTGCAAACTGATGGGCAAAGGCAAGAGCAGAAGCTCCCACAGGAGCTGGTGCAGTGGGTTCAATGAAAAATGACGGTGACTTTGACTAGAATGGTAGCAGTGGAGATGCGGAGAGGTGGGCAACATTCAAACCATACACCATTTTGGCTACATAAGTCAGCTCGGCACATGGGTACTTTCACTGATCTGATTAAGATTAAGTTTTCGTGTCAAACCCAGAGTCCACCTGTGCAGCAACATACAGGGTTAAAATGAGTTCTGTTCCAAGGACTTCTTTTCACTCTGCCAGGCTGGTAGGGTGGGGTAGTGGAAAGTTCCCTGAACTTTTAGTCAAAAGAACTGAGAATGAGCTGGGCTCTGCTATCCACCAGCTGTGTCACTTTGATCAGGTCACTCAATGTGCAGCCTCAGTTACCTCATCTGTAAAATACAGGGGTTCTTACCAAACTCATGGAATCGTCAAGATAATGTACGTGAAAACTGTTCTGTGAACTTCAACATTATATTGGAATGTGAGGAAGTATTTCTAAACAGAGAGCTGGAACAGATGCTTCTGCTGTTCTTGATGTCCCCAGCCCAACCATAAGGGCCAACCGGACTGCATCCTGAGTTTCCATATGAGTTTCCTATAGCCATGGTAACATATTTCACAATTCTCTGACAGTTCTGGAAGCTATAATCCCAATATTGAGATGTGAACAGAACCAAGCTCCTTCCAAAGCCTCTAGGGAAGAATCCTTCCTTGCCTCTTGGAGTTTCCATTAGTCCCAGGTGTTCCCTGGCTTTCAGTAGCATGACTCCGGCATTGCCGCCATCTTCCCATGGCCACCTTCCTCTGTGTCTGTGTGTCTCTGCAGCCTCACCTGACATTCCTCTTTCTGTTTCTCTGGTTTCTCTTCTTATAAGGACAACAGTTATATTGGATTAGGGCCCACCCTAACTGAGGATGATCTCATCTTCACTTGATTACATCTGTGATCCTATTTCTAAATAAGGGTACCAAATACCAAAAGTAAGGACTTTGGCCGGGCTCTTTGGGAGGCTGAGGCAGGCAGATCACTTGAGTTCAGGAGTTCGAGACCAGACTGGACAACATGGCAAAACCCATCGCCACAAAAAATACAAAATTTAACCAGGCAGGGTGGCATGCAGCTGTAGTCCTAGCTACTCGGGAGGCTGAGATTGCAGTGAGCCAACAGCGTGCCACGACACTCCATCTGGGGTGACAGAGTGAGACCCTGTATCAAAAAAAAAAATTAGGACTTTAATATTTATCTTTGGGCAGGACACACACAAAAAGAAATATTCAGATCTAGACTGCCTTAGTGTCTTGCTAAACAGAAGAGCAATAACCAGTTTTAAGTTTCAGGAGGTGTCTTGGCAAAAGGGCAAAATCAAGAATCCAAACGATAGAATCATAAGGAGATGGGATGAGATGGGCTAAGCATTATGTTAAAACCAAAAATTAAGCTGGAGCCATCTGGTGGCCCCAGGCAGGGAGGTTCAAGGTGGAAGAAATATGGAAAAGAGAGAACAGAGAACAAGTCAGCATTGTTATTGGGAAAGAAAGCAGTAAACTGGTACAACTGGAAATTAAACTGGTACAACTGGGAGCAGTGAGGGCAGCTGTAGAGTTGTTGGCACACACAATGGATACTGCCTGGGCATTTCATTTGCCTGGCAAAGAATAGGTTGCCCAACAAGAAACAAAGAAAACGATTCGAAGAAAGCAGGTTTCATGTTCTGCAGGTCCTTAATTGAGCACAGGTGGAAGCCCTAAAGAAATTAGGCTGTAAGTGACTCTGAATCGTATGTGTGTTTGACGGTGGCTTAGGCTGGCAGGTAGCCATGTTCCCAGGCAGACAAATTGAAGAATAAAAAGTACCTTCTTCTGTTGGGTTCCTTTTTTGTTTGTTTTAATAAAACTTCAATTTAAACCTTTCATTAATATATGCTTAATTTTACAAAACAGAGATAGTAAGTAACAATTCCAACTTCTTCACATTTTTTTTCCTTAGCTAGGGGAGGGACTCTAATCCTGGGATTAATCAGGTACATTAAAAAAAAATACTCAAATGGAGCTTTGTGGGATGTCATCTGAAAGAAATTAATTCAAAGAATGTTGAATTTTATGTAGACAGGAAATCATCAGAATATTCTCTTTCCACAAGAAATCATAGTAGCTTCCAGGGATCAAAGCAGTGGGCAAATCATTATCCTAGATTTGGTGAAATGAAATGCGGACTTTGAATCCATGAAGCGGAACTGACAGTACTTCTTTCGTGGCATCAAGTATTGCCATGTGAATTTTACACTATTTCACTCACGTGTGTCATATAAAACCACATTAGCACAAATGTATTAGCACCAACACTGTGCTACACTCTTAGAGATGTATGAATATGTTAACATAGTTGTGTGTCTCTGAGTTTATATATTTATTCATCTAGCACTCACACTAGACTGAAAGCCCCCCAATCAGGGGCTGTCTTTCATCTCCATATCTGTGGACCATCGTGTAATCATGGCCCCCAAAAATATATGTATCTCAGATACAAATAGCTCACTTTTCCTTAAATCTATGAGAAAAAACTCTCTGGGTGAGTGACATTTGAACCAAGGCTTGACAAAAGAATAGAAGGACATTCCAAGCAGGGAAAATGAAAGCGTGAAAGTAGGGAGTCATTCAGGAAAAAAATTAGAAAATGACAATTTTGATGTTAAGTTCAAGAAGTTAGCTGGTGCCATATGGTGGCCCCAAGAGAGTGATCCCAACCCTCCTTTCCAGAATTCACTGTCAATTAGGGTTTAATCTAGGAAGAGAAATAACACCAGGTATTTCAGTCGGGAAGATATTTAATATAGGTAATTGGGAGCTTAGAGAATTTCAAGAGCTTCTAGAAGAGATAGTTCCAGGCTGATCCTCCAGGAACAGCTGGATCAGCATAGAATTGAGCCACCAGGAAAGCTACTGCATTGGAGATCACTAGGACCGTGCCAGGATCAAGAAGCCACTTGTATCTGCTGTCCCAGAATAACGGCCTCCAGATGCCCAGGAAGCTGACAGTGGACAGCGAGTGCAGCTGCAGAAACATCTACCTATCCATGCCCTTGGTCCAAGAGGACGGGCAGAAAGATGCCCTCCACTTCATTGGCACCTCCCAGATATTGCACAGAACCACTCATTGGTGGAAGCTAATTCAAATCCAGGGCCCTATCTAGAAAGAATTCCAAGATACGCAGTTTAAGATAGTTTTCACCTTTTTAATGTCTCCAACTAGAAATTATTCAAGCCAAAATATCCACAAAACTATATTACAGTATTAAAGTGAAGATGATAAATGTGATGGTTTGGGAATTTTTGCCTGGCTGCCGTATGCACGAGGAACTAACCAGAGTCTGAGACAAAGAAACCAATGTAAACAAATAAAAAAGTTTTTAATTTATATTGTCAATAAATATTAAACATTAATCAGATATTTTATTAGTTACCAAAAATGTTGTTTTAATATTTTTCCTGCTTTGGAGTGTGTGTGTGTGTGTGTGTTTTAAGAAAACTGCTTTATGACTGATAAGGGCATTTATCAGTAGGGAACAATGAAATACAGATAAGGAAAAAGCATCTGTCAGCTCAGAAAGGCTGCCCACAGTTGTCATCTTACACTGTGCCTTGCTGAATCCTGGAGCCGTCCATGGGATTTCTTGAATTAGTTTGGCATTTTAAATATTAGCTGCAGTTTTAGGTCAAGCAATGGTTTACATTTCTGTGGGGTCTGTTCAATGTGGTGCTTTTTGGTTTGGGTATTTGTGAACTGTCATTGTAATTGTGCATATAATTTGATGTGACTTCAGTATGTACCTTACACTAAAGCCACCCAAGCAGCTTTCAGAATCTCTTATTAGTTTAGGGGAAAAACATTCTCCATTTAAAAAAAGAAATAAAAATGGCCACATTAGCAGTGACGCTTTCAAGATTTGTGACTGTGAGAAAACAAAGTGTCAATCACTTTATGGCTACTAACAAAGCATCTCTCTAATGCACCATTAAGGCAGCAAAGATGTACGTATTCAAACTGAGCCGGACCCCAGTTCTGTTCTTTATGAGCTGTGTGACCTTGGGCTAGTTATTTAACAGCTCTAAATCTCAGTTTCCTCATCTGTGAAATGGACACTTGATAAAGTGGTTGAAGAACTTCATAAGATATATAATTTCTGGGTCCAGGCACAGTAGCTCATGCCTGTAATTCCAGCACTTTGGAAGGCTGATGCAGGTGGACTGCTTGAACCCAGGGGTTCAAGACCAGCCTGAGCAACATAGCAAGGCTCTGTCTCTAAAAAAATAACTAATAATTTAAAAAAAGGTATAATTTCTGGCATATGGTACAGTTCTAATAGATGTAACTTCTCTGTCTCTCTCTCTCTCTTTCTCTCTCTCTCTCTTTCACATTTTCTACTCAATGGTATGTTTAAGGAGCATACCTTGTGTCTCCTCATTCCTTGTACCTATGTGTTTACCTGGCACATAGTAGGTTCTCAATAACTGGTTTTTTTTGATAATTAATTAACGCCAGGATGGGTTGATGAATTGATGAATGCATGGATTGTTCATAACAGCCACTCTTACTATGATCTATTGCTGGATGATCACCTGGGCTGTGCTTACATCTCTGTAATGCCGTGGTGAGGTTACGCTGCACACACTAGCCGATGCTATGCAGTAAAAGCAACGGTCATTTTCATTCCTGACTAAAACAGAGCAGGACCCTCCCTCTCACTACCATGGGAGACTTGACTTGCATTTGAGGACCCAGGAGTAATTGTCCTTTCCAAGGGGCTTATTTCACAGTCGATTATGCAGTGGCAGCCCCAGACATACCATTTTAAACATGGATAGCATGTCCTTGAAGAGCCCAATTGCTTTGACAAGATGCAGTCACTCAAAATATTAAATATCACTCAATCTTCAAAGCAACTTATCATATCAGCTCTCCCCTCCTGTGGCAGGATTTGCCATTGTCACAACATAAAATAAAATAAAAATAGCCTGACTTAAATGCTAGGCTTGGAGATGCAATCAGTCAATTACTGAGCCACAGTATCCACAGTGCCAGACACTACCAAGGAAACATCACTTGGTGAAAAGCTCAGACATGGCTGTTTGACTGGCAACAGCCAAGCAAGTACTCTAAACCAAGTGAATGTAGGGCTCCAATTTTCTGCAGTCTTGAAGGACTTCAGTGTGCCACCCCATCCCTCTGGTGGAAGTCCTACGGTTCGCTCTCATCTCTCAGTGCTTCCAAGTAGTATTTTTACCTTGGCTACCTAAGCCACGGCTGGTATCACTAGTGACTGCAGAAATACACACCAAGTCCTCTTCCTTGCTTCTAACTCACTATGGACAATAGAGGCTGGGTGGTTTGAATAACTCCTGGAAAGCAGGCTGCTAGCAGAGGCTTTCTCTCCCCATGAGATGTGAAATTATATGAGCCTTTGATCTCACTTTTATTTTCTGTCTCTGAAGTGAATTTTATGCCTGTGGAAAGTGCCAGAATAGCGGGCCAGGAAAATGAAAGATTTTACTTGCCAATGAGAGAGGTCAGAGAGCAAAAAGAATCTCACCCTTAAAGGTCAGTTTTGTCCTCCCATGTCTAGGGGGTTTAGGAGATAGCAGTCCAATAACCTGATTGTTTCTTGTCTCTGCTGCAGTCTAATTTGAAAGCTTAGTCAGCTTCCTTGCTCTGCCTTGGTCTTCCCTTCTGTTGAGTGGGCACCATCATGAATGTCCTTTTTCTTCCTCAGACAAGATTTGAGAGTAAAGGTGTTTGCAGGTCTATCATGCTTCTGAGCTTACCAGAGCCCCAGCATGATTCAATCAACTCAATCATCAGAGAACCAAAGCAACTTCTGGGCAACAATGAATATGCAAGAGCTCACAAAGTTTCCACTGTGCCCTCCAGACTGTGCCCACCTCTGTGTGAAGCAGACAGAGAAGCAGAATGGGATCCTGCCCTCACCCAGCATTACCTATGCAGTTTCCTGATTTCTCTAGGAATGTAAACACAGAACTATTCAGGAAAACAGAAACAAGCCAACATATAATTGAGTTTAAAAAAAAGTGTAAAACTGACCATAGCCACTTCTGCCTTCTAAAGGATTTGGAGTGCGAAGAAGTTTAGTATAACTTAATAACTGTAAAGTATTATGGAAGTAGCAATTACATCAAGGGGCTACTGCCTCTAGGACTGGGAAAACTAAGGGGCAAAGTTGGCATCATTAAATCAAAACAGTGAGAGATCCAGGGAAGCTGAAACTCAGACTTTTGAGGAGGGGGCGCTACTTGGCTGGAACTGGTGTCCCTGAGCGTATGTAATGAGGGTGTTCTTGCAAGTTTTGGAAAAACTTCAACATACATTCAGCTGCTAGGGTGAGGGAGCACCTCCTGAGTGATACTGACATGAACTGGAAGTTGAATAAGCAAGGAGGAAAGAAACAGGAAGAAGCAAATCCTTTCTCCCTTCCAGTGTGGCTCATTATCTCTTTCTAGCGCCTCCTCTTGGCAGAACTTAGGGAGAAGCGAGCAAAGCCAAAGGTGGTGGCTGAGTCCAGCTTTAGCCCTGCATCACAGAAAGGAATACAGAAGGGTCAATTTGGAGTGGAGAGACAATTACTTAATAACTGACACTGGGGGTGGGGAGGATAATCAAGGAGAGATAATCAAGAAGAGATAATCAAGGAGAGATAAAGGTGTGTACCATGTTGGAGCTAGTGCTATAAAGATACAGAGTAGAGAATAAAACTCAAGGGAAGCAGAAAACTGGAATAAGAGGTAAGTAGCTAAAAAAGAAATGTAAGCCCTTAGAATTTACAAGAAAAATTTGAAATGTGATTAAACATAACACAGACCAGAAAATCAGGGTGAGGTAGTTGGGGTGCTGGGGGCAAGTGCTAGTGAGCCAGCCATCCAGCATCCAGCATCATGGCAACAGAGTAAGACTCTGTCAAAAAAAAAAAAAAAAAAAAAAAAAAAAAAAAAAGGAAGTTAGGCTTTGACTTTGACTTAAATACAAGTTTCACTAATTACTCAGTGTATGACCTTGGGCAACTAGCTTAAACTCTCTCTCTCTCTCTTTTTTTTTTTTTTTTTTTTTCTTCTTGAGATGGAGTTTCGCTCTTGTTGCCCAGGCTGGAGTGCAATGGTGCAATCTCAGCTCACTGCAACCTCCACCTTCCGGGTGCAATCGATTCTCCTGCCTCAGCCTCCTGAGTAGCTGGGATAACAGGCATGCGTCACCATGCCCAGATCATTTTTTTGTATTTTCATTAGAGATGGGGTTTCACCATGTTGGCCAGGCTGGTCTCAAACTCCTGACCTCAGGTGATCCACCCGCCTTGGCCTCCGAAAGTGCTGGGATTACAGGCATGAACCACCGTGCCCAGCCAACTTGCCTGAACTCTTTAGGCTTCATTCCACATCTGCAAAGTGGGAATTATAATGCTCTCTATGTCATAAGGTTATTGTGATGACTGACTGAGAAAATTTTGTAAAAGAGCATAGTGAAACACCTGCATAAAACAAGTACTAATTTTTAAAAATCTTTCAAGTCTATTTTTATGTATTATTTATTCTTATTAATGATGCTATGGCAGAAACTTATTTGCTCCCCAATATCTGCTTTTTCTTTCAAGCACAATAGTGGAACTTTCAGCTGAGCATATGGCTGCAGAGTAAAGACTTTATTTCCCAGATATCCTTGTCCTTGTAGCCAGGTGACTAAGTTGTGATGAATAAGATATTAAGCCAAGTGATGCATTCAACTTCTGGGTGGTACTTTTAAAAGGAAGTTGCCTCCTCTGCTTCCCCCTCCTCTTTTCTGCTGTCTGGGATGTAGACACTGTGGGGAGCCACCTTGGACTTTATAGATGAGGACAGCACATCCCATGGATGGCAGAGCAACGTGATAAAAGGAATCTGTTCACATCACAAGAGCACAGAGCCATTATAGCAGCCCAGACTGTATGTAAGAATGAAACAAAAAAATTCATCATGTCAAAGTCACTGTAATTTGGAGTGACATAGACTTGATTTCTTCCCTCATGGAGATTATATTCTAAAAAAAAAAAAAAAAAAAAAGTGTAACTTTTCGAAAGGTGTATCCAATAGAATGTTTTTGGTTTCAAGAAACAGCTTAACAAAAAACAAAGAGGCTTTGAGATAAAGGTTCGCTTGCTCACATAAAAAGGAGTCTGGATGGATGCAGGATTCATTCAACAGTTCAGTAATACCAAGGCTCTAAGTCAGCTTCTCTGTGATACTCTTGGATCCTCATCCTCATGGTCTAATGAAGGCTGCCATAACTCTAAGCATCACATCCTCTGATATGGTTTGGCCCAGTGTCCCCACCCCAGTCTCATGTTGAGTTGTAATCCCCAATACTGGGGGAAGGATCTGGTGGGAGGTGATTAGATCACGGGGGCATGTTAATTAGTCAGGATTCTCTAGAAGGACAGAACTAATAGGATATATGTATATATGAAAGGGAGTGTATTAAGGAGAATTGACTCACATGATCACCAGGTGAAGTCCCACAGTAGGTCATTTGCAGGTTGAGGAGCAAGAAAATCACTGGTGGGTCAGTCTGAGTCCCAAAACCTCAAAAGTCGGGAAGCCAACAGTGAAGCCTTCAGTCTGTGGCCAAAGGCCTAAGAGCCTCCGACAAACCACTGAAATAAGTCCAAGAGTCCAAAAGCCAAAGAACTTGGAGTCTGATGTTCAAGGGCAGGAAGCATCCAACACTGGAGAAAGATGGAGGCCAGAGGACTCAGCAAGTCTAGTCTTTCCATGTTCTCCTGCCTGCTTTATTCTAGCCATGCTGGCAGCTGATTAGATGGTGCCCACCCATACTGAGGGTGGGTCTACCTCTCCCAGTCCACTGACCCAAATGTGAATCTCCTCTGGCAACACCCTCACAGACACATCCAGGAAAAATACTTTCCATCCTTCAATCTAATCAAGTTGACACTCAACATTAACTATCACAGGGCGGATTTCCCTCATGTTGTTCTTGTGATAGTGAGCGAGTTCTCACAAGATATGATGGTTTAAGAGTGTGTGACAGTGCCCCTTCACTCTCTCTCCTGATACCATAAAAGACGTGCTTTGTTTACCACCATGCCGTGCCTCGCCTTCTGCCATGATTGTAGGTTTCCTGAGGCCTCCCCAGCCATGCTTCTTGTACAGCCTGCAGAACCATGAGCCAATTAAACTTCTTCATAAATTACCCAGTCTTGGGTACTTTTTTTATCGCAGTGTGTGAACAGCCTAATACACCGTCACACACATACAAAAATATAAAAAGCAGGGAAAATGGGGAAAGGTGTGTTCCCTGTTTGTCTTTCTCTTATATTAGGGTGGAAAGTCTTTGACAACATCCTCAACTGGTTTGGTCTTAGGTCCTATTGGTCAGGTTTGGAAGCCAAGCCAATGCCCTGGCAGCAAGGGAGGTCAGGCAAGCAAGGAACTGGCATTTCAGCCTCTGTGGGCTTTGGAAGGGTGGCTCTACAAGATAGGAAGGAGGTTGGTGATGCTGTTGGGTGGGCATCAGTCCCTCCAGGAAACCTTCATTTTCTGTAATTTTTATGTGGTCAGGTTAGTGCTGAAGTTTTTCTCTAAGTATACATATTTAACTCCTGACTTGAAGTATACATATTTAACTCCTGACTTCTGGTTGAATTGTCACTTTGTATAACAGAGGAAGTAGGATAAGCTTAATTAATTTTTAGAAAACATATTTGTAACTATTTAATTCAATTCTACTAAGTGTCAGGTTCTGTGTTGAGTACTTGATACACATTATACTATTTAATAAAGCATGGTTTCTGAAAATTGCTGGTCATCTTCTTGTTACCTTCCAAAGCACTGTATTTTAGTATGAATAAAAATAAAGTTGGATGATAGAAAGTACTGTGAATCAATTTTCAATATGCTCAAGAATCAACACTACAGAAAGCCGACATCTTATTATCTTGGCCAAACTACATAAAGTGTTGGCTTAGCTTTTAGCTACGGCTTCAAATCAATTCTGATAATGGCGACAGAAAACACAACGGAAAACTAAAACATATCTGGCATTTTCCTGTCAAATGAAGCAAACACTCCTTGGGAAATGAAACATTGGTCAAGAATTTAGATAAACTCACCAGGACTATTCCAGGACTTATCAAAATCTCTCCAACTCCTTCTAATTTACTTAAATATTTGCTGCAGAAGTAGCGCAGTCTGCCAGTTATTTGTAATGCATAAATTGCTGTACATTCTACTTTGGAACATGGGCTTGCCTGTAAATCTGCTGAGCTTAAAGAATTAATGTTTGGAAACTATATTAAAACTGTCACAATCACATCCCATCACTCTCAAGCAAATGGCCAGACTTCAGATATAATAGAAGCTACTATGGATGTAGTTATTGAAAGGATTGTCCAATGAAACTAGACAGATGCCACATCACAAATGGCCAAAGATGGAGTCAGGTCCATTCTTTAACCAATTGTGCAAGATTTCTCAATACTTGGCTACATCTATACTTCTAGATGTATAGACTCCATAGATTTTAGCATCCTTTGTTATCAAACTTGGGTGTCCTAATGAATAACACAAGGAACATGTGAAAAACATAGATTCTTGCAATTTTTTTCAAAATGTCTATTCAGTAGATTTGTGTTAAAGTAAATGAATCTGCATTTTTAACACATGCTCCATGTAGTTTTGATGTAGATAGACCACAAACCACAATTTGAGGAACACTAGTCTAGATGTTGCTTTCTTGACATTTGTTTTGCAACTTTAAGTTATAAAATGTCTTTGCAAGTAACTATGAATTTGGCCTAAAGGAGGACTCCTTTAAAACTGAGAGTACAGAGGCTAAGTTATACAATAGTTAAATATCAGATAAACGAAGGTGACATTACCATGTTGACAGGCATGAGGTTTGCACATGCAAGCAAATATACACATACACACACACCAGCCAAGTGACTTAACAGAGGCAGAGGCTTTGTATTTATCCATATTCATGCTGCTAATAAAGACATACTCGAGACTGGGAAGAAAAGAGGTTTAATTGGACTCACAGTTCCACATGGCTGGAGAGGCCTGAGAATCGTGGTGGGAGGCAAAAGCCACTTCTTACATGTTAGCAGTAAGAGAAAATGAAGAAGCAAAAGCAGAAACCACTGATAAACCCATCAGATCTCGTGGGACTTACTCAATATCACGAGACTAGCACAGGAAAGACCCACCCCCATGATTCAATTACCTCTTCCTGGATCCCTCCCACAACACGTGGAGATTCTGGGAGATACAGTTCAAGTTGAGATTTGGGTGGGGACACAGCCAAACCATATCAGGCTTTAAGAAAAATCTCATCTTCATCACTTAGCAAATGAATTATCCAGTGTAACAGAAACATGATTTAAAGAAAATTATAACTATCTGAATACCATCCCAAATTTCTGTAATCAAGTCACCTAATAGTTCTTTACCTACTGGTATAGCAAAGATAAACTGAAGGTACCCTCTTCCAGAACATTTTATATTAGTATTAGGGTAAATGTTGAATAGCCAAGGACTTAAGAATGCTTACACATTGCCCTGAAAAATATCCCTATCTCCCCATACAGTTTCCAAGAAAGATATGTGCAAAACAGAGGAGCAGAGTGCTTAGAATAAAAGAACCACTAATGTCAGCATGAGATCCTCATTCCATTTCGATCTGTTACATGACAGAATTGAAACAAGTAAGCTTTTGTCTGGAGAGCTAAACTGGACCTTAAACTTTCTTCCCACAAATTGAAATGTTGAGACAATTACATAGGAGGACAGAGGGAGGAAGAGATGCAAGACAGAGAGGAGGGCACAGAGAAAAGGGAAAAAGAGAGAAAAAATGAATGAGTGGTAAAAATGGAGAGCAGGCCCTGACCTCAAATACTTGCCATATTCTAAGGGAAATTGAAAAATTAAGGAACCTAATTTTTTAGGATAGCAGGCTCTTCCTATAATAAATCTACATTTTTTTAAAAAATCATAGTCTCACTCTGTTGCCCAGGCTGGAGTGCAGTGGCACGATCTCGGCTCACTGCAAGCTCTCCCTCCCGCATTCACACCATTCTCCTGCCTCAGCCTCCCAAGTAGCTGGGACAACAGGCACTCACCACCACACCTGGCTAATTTTTTTGTATTTTTTAATAGAGATGGGGTTTCACCATGTTAGCCAGGATGGTCTTGATCTCCTGACCTCCTGATCCTCCCGCCTCGGCCTTCCAAAGTGCTGGGATTACAGGCGTGAGCCACTTCACCCAGCCAATAAATCAACTTATTATATAAAGAGAAATCACAGGGGAGAGGGGCAGATGCCATTTCCACCTTTAAGGACTTTAGCCATTCTGTAACAACAGTATGGCCTAAGGAGCACTTTAGAATTTGAGCAGTCTTACTAGCACCTGCCTATTGGCAGCAAGTACAAAAGAGATGGAAAGTGGAAGGGAAGTGCAAGTTGGTTCCTGTTATGGTTTCCATGATCATTGGTTTTGACATTGAGATGGAATGTCCCATCTCTTTCTTCACCTCTATCCACCTTTCTAAAGCTTATCCATCATTAAGGGTTCAGCTCAAACCCCCTCTCCTTCCTGACATCTGTTCAGACACTTTTTTCCAGTCTGATCTATGCCACTCATTTGCCAACTCACCATTGGACTGATTTTGAGTGTTATACTTCGGTGAAAGTAATCTAACCCTTGTATAAATTCACAGAATAATCAGAAGGGGATCTTATAAATGTTATTATGTCTTGTATCTTAACTGAATTCTCTATTTCTTGAACACAGCAACTGTGTTTTGAATACTTTTGTCATCTTTGTATCTCCCATAATGTATAATTCAGATGTTTCCTTTGTAATGATCATTCAATTTACAAACTTTTACAGTCAGAAAGGTTCTCACGAAAAGTGAAGCAATTTGCCAACCAACCATAGCTCTTTGGGTGTGGTCTCCTGAGATGTGACCATCAAGTCCCTTATTAAATAATAGCATATCTAAAGTATGATCACATTTCAACTTACTAGCGATTTTTAAAAATCAAAAAGAATATTTAGAAAATGTTTCAGAGGGTTAAAAAAATCAGAAATTTCAAATAGTCACAGTTCTTCTACAAAACTTACGTTTATATACATCGACTCATAAAGATTGCTTGTAAAGTATTCCAAAACTTTTCAACTTATTTTTATTTTATTTTTTTTAATTTTTATTTATTTATTTTTTGAAACAGAGTCTCTGTTGCCCAGGCTGGAGTGCAGTGGCACAGTCTATGTTCACTGCAACCTCTGCCTCTTAAAGTTGAAGCGATTCTCATGCTGCAGCCTTCCAAGTAGCAGGGGTTGCAGGTACCCACCACCACACTCGGGTAATTTTTGTATTTTTAGTAGAGACAGGTTTTTGCCATGTTGGCCAGGCTGATCTTGAACTCCTGGCTTCAAGAGATGTCTGGAGCCAGCCGTGAGGCCCGGAAATTGCCACGGCCTCTGTTGCTTAAGCTCCGCATTGCAGAGACAAGATGGCGCACTTCCTGGTTCTTCATCATCAACTTTTCCCGCGTTCGCGAACTTTTCCCGCGCGTAGATAACTTCCCGTGCCCGGGAAAGAGCATGCGCCTGGTGACGTCTCTCATTATTTTCCTCCCCGCCTGCTCTGCCGCACTTCCTTTCTTACCAGCCTATATAAGCTGTACCAACGCCCTCAATAAACGAGACTTGATCAGGATACTGTCTTGTCTCCATTTCTTGTGTCTCTTGTCTCTCTAAATTCCCACCCCCTCCTCCAAGGTCTGTGTTAACGATCCCGCTGGACGGGACAAAGAGATCCACCTGCCCCAACCTCCCAAAGTGTTGGGATCACAGCCATGAACCACCACCCCCAACCTCAGTATTCCAGGATTTTTAAATAAATAAACTAATAACCAGCCTTTTGGATTCTGATTTGATCATAAGTTAATGAATATTTGATACCCTGTACTCCATATAATAATTACTCAGTACGTTTCATGTGGTTTTATTTTAACTGCTTTGACTCTACAATTACATTTTAATATTTTCAAAGCCAAGCACCACATTCCCTGTTTGTTTTACAAACCCCTCAAAAGACCAACCACTGTGCTAAACAGCATTGTCAGCCATGGACAGAGAACCCGTTAACAAATCAGCATCAAAACAAGTCCACAGCACATACTTGTGTGTGACTCTGCATGAGAGTGCAGACATTCAGATTGGTACTTAATGCATTTCAATAGACCAGAAAATTCAGAGTAGTACTTAATGCAATTCAAAAGTCCGAGTGCTGCAAACAGCCACCACCTTTTGGGGCCATTTGGAGACCCTGAGTATCAAGCAGACAGTAAGCAGCAGGGTCCCTTATAGATTTGCATTTCTGGCAACACTTTGTAATAAGGAACAGGAAAGGAATGTTGAGTGGCCAATACTTCCTAGAAAGCATTCTGAGGCAAGAAAGGAAGGAAAGAACCTTGTGAAGATCCTCAGGCACTCGAATGCAGCAGAATGTGCAAGTACACGTCCAACAACCCAGTTTATTCAGCTAGAGGCACCCCGGAAGTGTATCACCTTGGGTACGTACCCTAGACTTTCTGTGCCTCAGTTTACTCTACTACAAAATGGGGGTGGCAAGAATACCAAGACCTATCTCAGACAGACACTCTGAGGCTTAAAACTGTTCATGCGTGCAGTGTTCAGAGCTTCTACCTGTCACCTAGCAAATGCTCAGTGAGTGTCAGCTACGGTTTTCACGGTGTTGGGTCTAGACTTTAGTCCTGGATCTGCTTCTCTGTTGCCTTGTAACTGTATTTTACCTCACCTGATAAATGAAAATATTTAAACTAGATGAACTCTAGTGCTAATTCTAACTTGGGTTATTCAAAAAAGAGAAGCCATATGGTATTTGGGAGATGAATACAGATAAGAAAAAAAACAGAACAGAATAAATTACTTGACAGAAATGACTCTGCCTCCCTTTCCATAACCAAAATACACAGCAACTAAGAGAGGAAATAGGATATAGGAAGAGTTAGTGACAATATAAAAAGAAATAAGATGCTGTATTTCACTTAGGGCTCTATTACTTTTATTAACTGGGAGGCAAATTCACTCAGAACTTTTAATTCTTCAAATAACAAGAGCATCATAAACACCATTATCTGTTTGCTTGTGCCTGTAGCATTTACTGTAATTCCTTAGATTAAAACCACAGCCCCTAATGTTACAGGACAAAGATGGAGTGAGAAAGGCTTAATGCAATTCAAGATATTCAAAGGTAAAAAGCTGCAAATGAAAATTATCACAATGAGCAAGAATAAAATTATTATAAAACTGTCACATTTCTAATATTTCATATCACTTCTGACCATAAGCTCTGCAGCTATAAAAGCAATATCTTTTACTCCCCAGTGTGCAGTAGTGATGGTTTGCATTCTTCAAGGCTTATGATGTTAAAATGCCTTTAATTATGTTCTGGATAGCTATTCGTAAGGCATTCTTAAACCTCTCCAAGGTCAGTGTCTTTCTTCTCACTGATTCTCAGATCATCACTCTATGATTCTAGCTTCACTGACACAATATTCATTTTATCCCTGGGAAAGACACAATTGCTGAATTGGCCACACTGGCATCCGGGACAGGAGCAACTATTGTCCCGAAAGGTTACTTTGCTGGGCATTTGATGTCTGCATTGGTCTCCTCTGTCATTCTTTAGAGGTCAGCCAAATAGAAAATTCAGATTGGTACTTAATGTAATTCAGAAGTCCGAGTGCTGCAAACAGCCACCACCTTTTGGGGCCATTTGGAGACCCTGAGTATCAAGCAGATGGTAAGCGGCAGAGTCCCTTAAAGATTTGTGTTTCTGGCAACACCTTGTAATAGGGAACAGGAAAGCAATGTTGACTTGCCAATCACAGTACTAGGTAGGCACCTTGAAAACTGAAAATGTAAGTCTCTCCATAGTTTATTCGGAATTTAAACAATTGCTGGCTATGCTGCATACAGTAATAGACTTTACTCTCAAACCATTAATTTAAATGCTCAGGCACCAAAACCCAAAAAAAGAATCAACTTCATGGATCGCTGGCCTTGTTAGCAAGTAGAAAATGGGATAAGTTATATTTCAGAAGCACTGGCTCACCAAGTTCTGTGTTAAGGGCACAGCAACATTGGAAACGTCCCTGTTTTCAGGGATTTTCTTTTTATTCACACACACACACACACAAACACACACACACACACACACACACATCCCACATCTGTTTTCTCTGTGTGAAATTTCTGAAAGGCTGTGAAAAGCTCAAAGTCACACAGAAAGAAGACCAAGTACAGAGTGGGGTATAGATACACTTCCAGGGACTACCCAGGTAATGAGGAATGACTTTTCTTTCAATAATTTTTAATAATAATTATATTGTGATTTTTCCGATTATTAAGAAAAGTTTATGCTGACTATAGAAATTTAGAAAACACAGAAATATTATGACATAAGCTCTACTACTCAGAAAATACCACTGATAACATTCTGTTGTATCTTTAACGAGTCGTTTTTCTAAGTGTTGCTGCATTGTTAATTTGTTTTGCACCTGTTCATTTCTAGCCCAGCTCTAATCATAACCTTTAATTACTTTGCTTATTTACTTGTTTGTTGTCTGTTATCCAGCCCTGTCCCAAAACCCTCTTCCTGCACTAGAATGTGTGCTCCCAAGAGGAAAAGAGTTTTGTCCTATTCATTGATTTCACAGGACCAGGGACATATCTGGCACTCAATAGATTACTGAATATATGAATCAATTGAGATACTCTTGAGCATGTAACTTTAGCTCCTAACTTTCTCTCACAACATTATAACAATACAATGAGTGCATCTTGGAGTTAATGGAGAATCTACATCAGTCCACTATCCCCTCATTCTTACCACTAACTCCAAGCACTGCCAGAGTGGCCATTTCCAGACAGGCTTTGATGGGCTTCAGGCAGGCACAGTTGGAGAGGGTCTCATGCAAACTTTTGCTTCCAGCCTGAAGACTTCTCTGATTCTACAAACAGGAGCACTCGTGGGGACCCTACGTACAACCTGGAGTTTTGCACATGAGGCCACTCTTGACCAAAGAGAGGCAGGATCTCCCCATTTTGTTACTGAGGAAGATAGTCTGACCTCTGTTTGATAAGACACCTCTGAAGTTCCTGGTGGGTTTGAACTGCAGTCAGCCATGAACAACACAAAAACACATCCTTATTTTGGCTCTTTCTATGCCACTCTCTTGTGTTCTGCATACCTGTACCATGGAATCTCATCCCACCCAAAAAAAGACCTACACACAAGCCTTCATCTCAGATTCTCCTTCCTAAAGGACCAGCCTAAGAAAAATAGAGTTTTATACATTATTATAAGTTATTTCAAACATAATTTAAATGGATGTATAGTATTATACTAATATGAATTACTATAGCCTATATAATCATATTTTAATATTTCTGGATATTTAGGTGGTAGATGGCTTCTTAAAAATAAAGCTGTGATGAGAATTTTCACGTGTACAGCCTTTTCCTCATTTAGGAAATTAAGTCGACAGTAAAAATGCTTTTTCAGCTTTTGATCACATTGACAAATTACTTCTGAACAAAGGTCATACCACTTTATGGTCTCAGTAGCAAAAATGAGCCTGTTCCTTTTATTGCACCCTTGCCAGTACTAAGTATCACCTTAGTTTTATTTTTGATAATTTGGGTGGTAGAAATAATTTTTATTTTCATTTTTTTTGCTTTTATTTATATTATTTTCTCTCTTAGTAATTTTGTTCTCTTCTCAAAGAACAATACTTTTGGAATTTTGTGAGACTCTGAGTTACACATACTCAATGACTTGACCCAAGTCACCTGGAGATGACCATCAGAGTAAATGAGGGTTGGAGAGGAAATCTAAGGGAAGTTGTAAGTTGCAACAAAAAGGAGAAAAGAACTCTTCAATTTAATAAATGTGGATGCCTACTACATGCTGGGCATATTGGGAGATATTAGAGATCCACAGATGAAAAATGCACAAAACTGTCATTTTGAAGCTAATAGTCTAATGATCATGCTGAAGAGAGAACTGAATGTCTGAACTGAAATCATTTTAGAGGAAAATTAGAGAGGAACTTTCATTATGTTTGGTTTGACTGGATAGGGGAAAAACTAGTCCCAAATCCGCCGCCTCCCCCCACCATAGTAGATTAGAAAAAGTGGATTGTTCAGTTCCCATTTAGTTTAGCATTGAAAGAAATTAGATAATGCTGGTGGTTTAGAACTGGATATAGCTGAGGCTCAAGTGATACCAAAAAGTGTAGAAGGCAATGTGATACTACGATAAGAAAGCCTGAACATAGGAGCATAGGAGTCAGGCAATTCTGGTTTCAAGACTAAATTTAACCACTTCTAGCTTATGTCCTTGGGCAAGTTAACTTCTCTAGTCTTCTATTTTCTTATCTGTAAAATGAAACTTACCATGCCTTCCTGTTAAGGTTGTCATGAGGTTTTAAATAAGATAGTATATGGAAGAGACTGGCAAATTATAATGGCACAAAACAACCAATAAAAGTCGTTAAGACAAGCAGTTAATTTTTAAAATCAAAGACAAAATATTCCTCCTAAGGATGAGAACTGCCTTTGTCATACAAAATAGATCAGTATCACAATATGAATGTTATACAAAATATATCAATATATATTTGGGTATTAAAAAAATAGACCTAAATCCAGAGTCTAAAAAATGGGGGAAAGACTGCAGAAGAGAGAAACAATGAAGAAGGTAAGAAGCAGGAACAAACAATTAAGAAGGATTGACAAAAGAGAAATCACCCAACAACATTGTCAAGAATGAAGGATGTAAAACGGCCCCTTAAAAGTTGTTTGATGGGCAATGCTGAACTATAATCCTGCCTTCTTATCCCAAACTACAACAAAATTAACACCTCCAAAAAACATTCTATGCACATAGTCTACTACAAGTTAGCTAAAATATACACATAGATTCAAGGTTATTAGAAGATCTCTTGTAATTATAAAAGTGACGCATACATACCTAAGATATTAGTAGCTGCAAATCTTTGGATGTGAATCTAATGTCTTCTCTTCAAATTAAGTTTATCGAGTTGACTTCCTTGTCATCTTTCTTACATAAACAATACCATTAATGCAGCATTAATTTCCATTTTGGTTTCCTTAAAGTGCTTGGCCGGGCGCGGTGGCTCAAGCCTGTAATCCCAGCACTTTGGGAGGCCGAGACGGGCGGATCACGAGGTCAGGAGATCGAGACCATCCTGGCTAACACGGTGAAACCCCGTCTCTACTAAAAAATACAAAAAAACTAGCCGGGCGAGGTGGCGGGCGTCTGTAGTCCCAGCTACTCGGGAGGCTGAGGCAGGAGAATGGCGTGAACCTGGGAGGCGGAGCTTGCAGTGAGCTGAGATCCGGCCACTGGACTCCAGCCCGGGCGACAGAGCGAGACTCCGTCTCAAAAAAAAAAAAAAAAAGAAAGAAAGTTAAAACCCGGCCGGGCGCCGTGGCTCAAGCCTGTAATCCCAGCACTTTGGGAGGCCGAGACGGGCGGATCACGACGTCAGGAGATAGAGACCATACTGGCTAACGTGGTGAAACCCCGTCTCTACCAAAAAAATACAAAAAACGAGCCGGGCGAGGTGGCGGGCGCCTGTAGTCCCAGCTACTCGGGAGGCTGAGGCAGGAGAATGGCGTAAACCCGGGAGGTGGAGCCTGCAGTGAGCTGAGATCCGGCCACTGCACTCCAGCCATGGGCGACAGAGCGAGACTCCGTGTCAAAAAAAAAAAAAAAAAAAAAAAAAAAAAGTTAAAACCCAAGCATTGTTTTAAATCTTAGAAGCATATTTCTTTAAAATCTAGGTTCATATTTTATTTGCCAATAAAGCTTTCCTATAAATTTAATAAACTTCTGATTTATTTGCTTCCGGTTATTTACATGTGCCAATAATGATATCATAAGTGTTCTTAGAAACTTTGTTTTTAGATATAATTTACTTCTTTGTTTTCTTGTCCCCCACCTCTCTCTCTGCCTCTCTCTCTGTCTCTCTTTCTCTCTCCCTCTCCCCCACCCCCGAGTTTAATTGTAGATATTTTAATATTATCTTGGAACAATGAATGTGGTGGCCACACCATTAATGTGATTTTATCCTGAGTCATTTTATCTATTGACCGGCTTTGCTAGTTGCTGCTTTCAGATCTTTTGGCTTTCCCAATTCTGCAAGGTTATGAGTTTCTAGAACCTCTATATTCCCTTTTATTGTGCTTTGAAAGTAATCCTATCTCTCTTGAACAAATCGTATCTTTTTAAATATGGTCATAGGCCTATGCCTACCTAGAGGAGATCTGGGCCCTAGGAGGAAGGAGAATGAACTCTGGCAGTTAACTGCCCTACTGTAGCCCTTCATATTTTCTTTAAAACTCTCAACATGCCCTCCTCCCTGACACCACCTTATTAAAGTATAATAATAAGTGCTTTTTGTACGGCATTGGAAAAACATTAAGTTTCAAGAAAGAGGGATAGGAGATTAAGACGGCAGATAGGAGATTAAGATGGTGGATAGGAGATTAAGACGGTGGATAGGAGATTAAGACGGTGGATAGGAGATTAAGACGGTGGATAGGAGATTAAGACGGTGGATAGGAGATTAAGACGGTGGATAGGAGATTAAGACGGTGGATAGGAGATTAAGACGGTGGATAGGAGATTAAGACGGTGGATAGGAGATTAAGATGGTGGATAGGAGATTAAGACGGCAGATAGGAGATTAAGACGGCAGATAGGAGATTAAGATGGTGGATAGGAGATTAAGACGGCAGATAGGAGATTAAGATGGTGGATAGGAGATTAAGATGGTGGATAGGAGATTAAGACGGCAGATAGGAGATTAAGATGGTGGATAGGAGATTAAGATGGTGGATAGGAGATTAAGACGGTGGATAGGAGATTAAGATGGTGGATAGGAGGCAGGACTTGCAGCTCCTGCTCTGACAGAGTGAACTTTTGCTTTAAGAACTACCTCAGGAAATACCAGGAAAGCTGAGAGAATCCACAAACCCTCTGAAGGAACCAAATTACTGCTGCAGGCTTCCTGAGATGTTGAAAAACTAAGTTGGCTTGCTTTCTCAATGGGGAGGCTCATGGTCTGGAGCAAGTTCTCAACCCCAGTCACCAGTTGCCTGGAAACAGACTTAGTGCTGTTGGCAGGCCACAGTGGGAGTGAGACCGGCCTTTGGGACTGCGGGCTGCATGGGAGTGGGGTGAGGTCTGAGACTGCAAGCTTTCCTCAACTTCCCTGGTAACCTGTATGACTCCGCAGAAGCAGACATAGTACCCCGGGAATATAATGCCATTGGACTGAGAACCACAACCCTATCCTCCACAGCAGCCACAGCAAGCCCTGCTCAAGGAGAGGCTGAGCTCAGAGACACTTATCCCTTCCCCCATCTGGTGGTCTTTCTCTACTTCCCCTGATAGCAGAAGACAAAGGTCACAATCTCTTGGGAGCTCTATGGCCCTGCCCACCACCTGAGAAACCTGAATACTTAACGGGATGTCCCTAGGGTAACATGTCCCTAGGATGCAAGAGTGCATCCTCCCTATAGGATCACAGCTGATGCACTCTTGAAAGCACCACTTCCTGGCTGGAGGCCAACCCACACAAAACAGGTGCACTAAACAAAAACACAACCAAGGACCCTTACAGAGTCCACTTCACTCCCCTATTACCTCCACTGGAGCAGGTGCTGGTATCCATAGCTCCAAGACCTGAAGATGGAACACATCACAGGACTCTTTGCAGACACTCCCCAGTACCAGCCCAGAGCCTAGTAGCTCCTCTGGGTTGCTAGACCCAGAAGAGCAAAAACAATCACTACAGTTCGGCTCTTAGGAAGCCCTGTTCCTAGGGGAAGGGGGAGAACACCACATCAAGGGAACACCCCATAGGACAAAAGAATCTGAACAGCAGCCCTTGAATCTCAGATCTTCACTCTATCAAATAAGAAGGAACCAGAAAAATAATTCTGGTAATATGACAAAACAAGTTTCTTTAGTACCCCCAAAAGATTATTATACCAGCACACCAGCAATGGATCCAAACCAAGATGAAATCACTGAATTGCTAGAAGAAGAATTCAGACTGTTGATTATTAAGCTAATCAAGAAGGCATCACCGAAAGGTGAAGTACAACTTAAAGAAATAAAAAACATGATACCAGATATGAAAGGAAAATTCTTCAGTGAAATAGATAGCATAAACAAAAAACAATCACAACTTCTGAAAATCAAGGACACATTTATAGAAATGCACAATGTACTAGAAAGCCTCAGCAATAAATTCAAATAAGCAGAAGAAAAAATTTCAGAGCTTGAAGACAAGGCTTTTCAATTGACCCAATCTATCAAAGACAAAGAAAAAAACAATTTTTAATGAACAAAGCCTCCAAAAAGTTTGGGACTATATTAAACATCCAAACCTAAGAATAATTGGTATTCCTAAGGAAGAAGAAAAATCTGAAAGTTTAGAAAACCTATTTGAGGGAGTAAATGAGGAAAACTTCCCCAGCCTCACTAGAAATCTAGACATCCTCATACAAGAAGCTCAAAGAACACCTGGAAAATGTGTCACAAAAATATCATCACCTAAGCACATACTCATCATTTAGGTTATCTAAAGTCAAGATGAAGGAAAGAATCTTTAAGAGCTGTGAGACAAAAGGATCAGGTAACCTGTAAAGGAAAACCTACCAGATTAACAGCAGATTTCTCAGCAGAAACCCTACAGTTAGAAGGGACTGGGGTCCTGTTTTTAGTCTCCTTAAACAATACAATTATTAGCCAATAATTTTGTATCCAGTGAAACTAAGATTCACAAATGAAGGGAAGATACAGTCTTTTCCAGACAAATACTGAGAGAATTTACCACTACCAAGCCAGCACTACAAAAACTGCTAAAAGGAGCTCTAAATCGTGAAACAAATCCTGGAAACACATCAAAACAAAACCTCCTTAAATCATAAATCTTGTAGGACCTATATAACAATAACACAATGAAAGAAAAAAAAAAAAACACCAAGATATTCAGGCAACACATAGCATGATGAATAGAACAGTACCTCACATCTCAATACTAACATGGAATGTAAGTGGCTTAAATGCTCCACTTAAAGATACAGAATGACAGAATGAATAAGAATTCACCAACCAACTTTCTGCTGTCTTCAGGAGACTCACTTAACACATAAGGACTCACATAAACTTAAGGTAGAGGGGTGGAAAAAGATATTCCATGCAAATGGACACCCAAAGCGAGTAAGAATAGCTATTCTTATATCAGACAAAACAGACTTTAAAGCAACAGCAGTTAAAAAGGACAAAGAGGGACCTTATATAATGATAAAAGAACTAGTCCAATAGGAAAATATCACAATTCTAAATATATATGCACCTAACACTGGAGCTCCCAAATTTATAAAACAATTACTACTAGCTAAGAAATGAGAGAGATGGCAACACATTAATAGTCAGAGACTTTAATACACCACTGACAGCACTAGATAGGTCATCAAGACAAAGTCAACCAAGAAACAACGGACCTAAACTATAGCCTACAACAAATGGACTTAAGAAATATTCACAGAACATTCCACCCAACAACCACAGAATATAAAATCTTTTCATCAGCACATCGAACATTCTCCAAGACAGACCATATGAGAGGCCACAAAACAAGTCCCAGTAAATTTAAGAAAATCAAAATTATATCAAGTACTCTCTCAGACCACAGTAGAATAAATTGGAAATAAAAACTTCTCCAAAGGAGACAATCAGATATGCATTTATCTCAGTGAGCAGAAGGATGACTTGGAATAGCATGGGAGGCAGGTTGGCCATAAACAGTTCCTAGCTTGACTTTTCCCTTTAGCTTTGTGATTTGGGAGCCCCAAGATTTATTTTCCTTTCACATTATATACATCTATTTGGATGTGTTCTCTCTGAGGGGGAGAGGAGAGGAGAGAAGACCTAGTAGAATTGAATGCTCCTGGTTTGATTTATTGTAGGCTGTTCTGGATCTTGGATATGGGTTTGTCTGACAGCAGTGTCTGCATTGTTAAGACAGTGTGTTAACTGCCTTAGTACTTGTGAGCATATAAAATTTCATTCTTTATGGGCTTTATCTCTTCCCATACAGCACTTTTCCACCATGAAAAGCAAAGCAACAGGTTACTGTTTAACAAAAAGATGACAGTTAATAAGGCTTGTATTTATTTTAAAGTTGCCTGAATAGTGTCTGCTCAGCCCCTGAAGAAAGTACGATAAAATAATGGTATACAGTTTAATAAAATATTCCAGGAATTTGAGCATTAACAGTATAACCATTATCAGTAAGGAAGTTGTATAGGTAATTCTCCATACATTATGTAAAAAAAAGCATTATGTATAATACAATGCCAAAGACAATGGTAATATAAAAATTAACTACAGGAAATTGTTAAAGGGAAAGAATGGAATTTTACAAGGACAGATTTGAAAGATGGTAGCAAGGATATATTGTCAGCTTCTAAAATTAATACAGAGTTCTCTACTATAGAGATCTGAAAAATTTCATTCATGGAAATTCTATCTATAGTCATTTGCATTTTCATAAATGATGCGTACAAAGACTAGTTGTTAAAGTGGAATTTTGACTTTAGGTTGACGACAAATCGACAACTAAGAGATGCCCAAGAACATATTCATGAAAACTATCATAACTTGTCAGACACTTTACTTTGCCAAAGAGAAATACAAGAACAACATGATCAGGATTCCTGCCCAGCTGGATGAGTGAAGCAAACAAGTAAAGAGGTTCCATGTTTGCATAGTGAGTCCCTGCCTCTCAGTTCTGTCTCATATTACTTGCATAATGAAATTTTAGTTGAATGATGACTATGAGGTTGGTTGGGTCAAAGTATTTTTTGAAATACCAAAGAGTATGTAATATTTGAGCTAAATCTTGAAAGAAAAATGAGGGCATTTCCAAGTGGAGAAATATTTATCTAGCTGGGATGAATGAAGAGAAAGATTGTTTTCTTCACTCGAAGTTTAAGGTAACACACGAGTTATGGATACGTAAATCCTGAGAAGTTTTGAGTGCCTTCATTGAGGGTGGAGATGAGACTTGGGGGTAGATTGAGACATATTATGAAAGGTATCTACTCCAAAATGAAGAGCTTGCACTTTCTCCTACAGAAGATCCTGAGCCTTCAGGGGATTTTTTTGCAGGGAATTGTTGGATGCAGGTTTGTTGCTATCGTGAGGAGAGCTCACGGAGCATCATGGAGGATGGATTGGGAGAAGGGTACCACATCCTAGGCCCTGTGTTTGTAGCCACACCAAGAAGAAGAAGACACTGTCACTGCCTTCAAGGTACTTACAGCCCAGTGGAAGAAGCAGGTAAAATCAGAGGACAAAATTTTGTTATACAAAGTCTAATAAGTGTTATGATAAAGGTAAGCACAGGGGTGTTTTGGAACTACAGATGAGAAACACCTACCTTCTAATGGAGAAGTTGTGGAGGGCTTCCAGGAGAAAATATCGACTAAACTGCCTCTTGGAACTTAAATAAAGGCATATATACTGAACTTTGATTTACTACTCCGGCCATACCACGAGGTTAAGAGATCATAACTGAATTGTATTCAACTGCATGTGTTTCTTTGGGAACAAAGCAGAGTAAAAATACAAGGATATTTAATTTAATACATCATTAAAGTCACAAGAACAGTATTTAATCTTGTTAAACACAGGAATATTTAATTGTTAGTCATGCACAGAAAGTGCTTATCAAAGTCCGGACACCAAGGAAACTTCAAGAGAATTAGCAGAAGTACCTGAACTGTGGCCGGTGGAATTCCCACATTGGGAAAATTGTTAGAATGGGTAATATATATCTCTAAGCCCCTTTGAGTGCTCATACCTTCCAACTCAGGAAGCTTACAGCCCAATTGGTGAAGCAGATTTTTCATGCCAGAAAAAATAAAGGGCTATAGCAAGGCTCAAAAACAGCAGGAATAGCTGGCTTGGTACAAACTGAAACTTCCATGAGGGTTCTGAGAAACGAACCTAGAAATATAAGCCAAAGGGTTTTGGGCAGAGAGAACGGTCTGTACTAAAGATACTGAGACAAACAAAAGCATGGTTTCTCTTTTTCTCCCTCCTTTTATTCCTTCCTTCCTTCCAACTGATATTCACTGAGCTTAGAATTTTTTTAAAAAATCGAAATCACATTTCTTCTCTGGAAGTGCTTGCAGCTGAGTGAAAGAACACCAAATGGAAAACCCTCCCTAAGCTTCATTCTGCTTTCTGGGGACAGGAATAGGGGTCGATTAGGGAATATATCCCAAAAGAGTCAATGCCCAAGCTAAATCCTGAAGGAGCTTAGAAAGTATTCCAGACAGAAAAATAGCTCATGCCAAAGCAGGATGCGGAGTGTGGTGTCTTCAAGGAACTCCAAGGGTTTGCCTATAGCAGAAACTTGGAGTGTGTTGGAGAGGGTTGAGGTGTAACATCAGAGGGGCAGTCTAATGAATAACTCTTAAGACAGGAGAGTGTCCTGGCTTGTAGTAGGGAACAGTAGGAAATCAGGTTGAATAGGTCATTTAAGGTCCTGTAGCTAGAGGACAGCAGATGGACTTTACATAAAAATAGTTCCTGATAGTCCTTCAGAACTGTGTTTGCTAAGCAATTTTGCACACTTGAAAGCAATTTGGGTATATTTAAGCCTTTCAACTATAGTTTGTGTTACCTGTAATTATTATTAATTAAGGCAGAGGCTTGTGTATATGAAAGGAGTCTGAAAATCTACAGGGTTCATTTTTGTATTTGTCAACTTTTATTTGAAAACAGCAGGTGAAATTCTGATTTGAGCAACGTTTAGCCTCAAACTATCATGCAGATTGTTTTGGTAACTATGTAATTGCAAAAGACTGCTTTGGTCGAAGCTCCTGAACACTTTTTATTGCTAATTTTGGCAATAAACCTGTTAATTAGTTAATTGTAAAACATTAGTGAATCAAGCAAAAAGAATCCATCTGTTTATAAAATTTCAAAGATCTCTTCTGGGCATAACATTTAAAAACAAGAGCTGGCTTGCACTGTACTGCCTGCTAACTACAAACCATCGCTTTTGAATATTTGCATAGTCTCCTCCTAGGAATAAAAGGTGATATTTTAATGCAATCATTTGCCGTACTTTAAGGTAATTTTGTAGGCTCATGGTGCTGCATACAATTTATTTGGGCACTGTTGGAAACTGAAAAATTGGTAAGAGATGTACAACTTCTTCATCTATTTCCCCAGCTGAAACTAGAAATAATTAGCCAAGCAGAAATGAAGCAGGAGGGGATTCAACATAGAAAAGAAACGATTTTAAAAGAACAGAGAAAAAAAAGTCAAAGAACTGTACAAATTCCTAAGGAAACAGTATGTGCACCTAGGAGATGGGCAAGAGAGAAGACAGGTGAACCTGGCAGGAACCAGACTGCGAAAAAGTGAAATTTCCATACTTAAGGACCTTTCTGCAATTGTGCCATCAAAATTACGGGAATCCATTGAAAAATCTTACATCTAGAAAGCATGATTAAGAAAAAAAAATTGGGACTGGGCGCGGTGGCTCATGCCTGTAATCCCAGCACTTTGGGAGGCCGAGGCGGGTGGATCACCTGAGGTCAGGAGTTTGAGACCAGCCTGGCCAGCATGGTGAAACCCATCTCTACTAAAAACACAAAAAATTAGCCAGGCGTAGTGGCGCATGCCTGTAATCTCAGCTACTCGGGAGGCTGAGGCAGGAGAATCACTTGAACCCGGGAGGTGGCGGGAGGCGAAGGTTGAGCCGAGATGGCGCCATTGTCCTCCAGCCTGGGCAACAAGAGCAAAACTCCATCTCAAAAAAAAAAAAAAAAAAAAAAAAAAAAAAAAAAAAAAAAAAAAAAAATTAAGGAAACGTTGGTGTCAGGCCAATCACCCATTTGGAAAACTGGGAAAATTTCTAAGTCCTCTTCTCAGTGCCCAGAGGAAAGTATAGTAAAGATATCCAGGAAAAATCCAAGAACGAAAGACGGTAAAAAGCCACCTAAATAGAAGCTGCAGATTTGGATTCTAGTCTTAGCCCTATTGCTAACCAGCTGATGAAGAAAGCCACATAACTTATCTGCCCTGGGTCTCTGCTTTTCTTTATAAATTGAAAAGTCTTTGGGGGACACAATTAGTCTGCGGTTAGGGGGATAGATTTAGTATCTCTATTCATAGTCACTTCTATCGATAGTTAAGTTACTGATAGCTGTCTGGATATAGAAATGGCTTTAAGGAACTCCTGCCACCTAAAGCGCTGACTAATCTGACTTTATGACATAAAACGTACAGGTCCAAGGGTCACATGGCAACATGAGCTGAGACTCCCATAACTGAAAGTGTGTAGGTATGAGAAAATAAACAGGGTTTGAAATGTTAGAAACCAGAAGCTAGTCTGTAAAGAATTCTTCCAGTCGTCAAACATACAAAATCATAAACAGCAGATTTAGTTTTCATGGACGCCTAATCATAATGGAAGTTATTGCATTTGTTGTAATCTGAATTTTTTGTGACATTTGCTTCTCAATATCAGAATGATTTCTATTGATTCCTTTAATCACTGATTTTCATGGCTTTTGTTTTGCATTCCATGATCTGCTTTTTTTTTCTCGGATCTTTAAAAATGAATTTTAAAATAACAGAAAGACAGTACCCTTTAGATGTATCTAAATACAAATAACTTGTTTTTTGTTTCTTTAAACATTCCAAAACATCTTGAATATCTTTGTAAAATGCAATTAAAAAAATAGGTTAGACTTCTGAACAGGGGCATCCAAGGACTGAAAATCTTCAAACATCCCACTTCTTATTTATGCTTTCCCTTTCTGTGGACCTTTTTTGTCTTAATGCCACCACTCGTGTCAACGCCATGGAGGACTTCGTCACCACTATCCCGCATGCTCATATCTCTGACTTTACTATAGCAGACCTACCTACAAGTTGTGGGCCAAAAATATTTATTTCATTATCTTAAGGTCTTCTTTGCTTGAATATTCCTACCGGGGTTCCTAATGGGCATCTGTTACTAAGAACTGTGATCTGTTCACAAAGTTCTCACTGGCCTATTCAGGAAAATTTAAACAAGAAGAGGCACCACAACGTGATGAGTTGGAAAGAGCATGGAGCTGGGAATCAGGAAATCTGGCCTCTAGCAAGTATTGAGAGCCATGTAGCTTTTAATTTTATTTAATCTCTTTAAATCCTAGTATGTTCAACTCTAGAAACAGAGAGCCGGGCCAGACATCATTTTAGGTTCCTTCCAGTTAAAATATTCTGGATTTTATTTCCCAGGTTGCTTTGCAGGGCATCATTTGCTTCCAGCCCAGGCAAGCAGAGGCCAATGCTATTACGACTTGACAGCTGGAGCAATAGACAAAGAATTAAAGCTTCCTTAAGTGCTCTCGATCCTCCTTTTTTTGTAAATAAATGAAAAGACTTCATTTTCCAAAGCAAATCCTATGTCACAGATGTCATTTTTTTCTTCATGGGGAGGTTAAAATAATAGCATTTAAAAATATGTCGGCATGTAACGTTGCATTTGTTTCCATACTGTCTGATTTAAAGATAAAGATCTTATTTCAACACTGAAAGCAAAACCTCCTAAATTCATCTAGCTTACAGGATCATTTACATATTCAATGAAACATTTATTTTATCTGACCAGAAATGAAGATGATACAACATTCTTGGCAGAGATTAAAAATATATAAGGATGGAATATTGATGACAATACACAATATAGAGAAGAACAGCCCAGATGATGCACTGTGGATGCTGATAAGAATGAAATGCTTCCTAGCTAAAGTGAAATGATAACCTCAAAAGATATAGATTAATGACAGTAGTCTCCAAGATTGAAAAAGGAGAGGCAAGGATAAAAGAGGAATAAATTTAAGCATTTCAACAAAGGATGGAGAAATTTAAAGGATAATGTTAATTGAATTATATGTTGTAACCAGATAATACTCTATTATACAAAGATGAAAGCTACAGTCATATCAAACCATCTAGTGGAAAGACATCAACTTGAATCTGCAAGGGTTATTTTTAAAGTGGGAGACACTAATATAAATCTGAATTTCAGAAGCACAATTCTAGTTTAATCTTCTTAATTTATAATGGTGATAAACTTAGTTTGATTGCTCAGGAACATATATCTAGATTTATGGCCACATTGGGAAAACTGATTGCATTGTTACTTTTCATCCAGAATTCATTGATTCACTCTGTCTCTCTCTTCATATATATTTGGGATTATAAACACAGAGGGAATTTTTCTCTCCCCATGAGAGAGAGAGAGAGCGAGACAGACAGAGACAGAGACAGAGACAGAGGACAGAGAATTCTCCTCTGTGTCCATAATCCCAAATGGTTCAAAGGATTCAAACAGTTCCATTTTATTTGTTCTTCATTCATTCAATAGACCTATCCTGAATACCTTCTGTGTGAGAAGCACTGTGCTAAAGCTCAGAGCCTAGAAGCAATTCATATGCTTTTTGAGGAAATGAGCTATATCATCTTTACCTTTCCATGCCTAGCAACAGGGCCTAGCCTAGTGCATGTACTTGGTAAATGTTTGTTAAAATGAACTAAACGTTGTAGGGAGATAGATATACAGGAAAATATTAACTGTTAATGCAACCAAATACCATCTTACATGCCTAGACTCAAGTCAGAACAGATCTTACATATCAGTTAATCTGTTGTTTCCTAACTTTGTGCAATGGAACAAAAGTAAGGGGTGTTACCACAACCAAAGGGAATGGGAGATTCCTTGCTCAAATAATTTTGGAGAAAACAAAATCAAACAAGTTTTCTTACTTCTTAGAGACTTTGATATGCTAATAGTTTGTGTTTCTCTCAAAATGAAATATAGTAAATACATTTTCCAACTTTATTTATCCAGAAGGTACATTTATTGAATCATATCTTTTGAAACTCATTTTCTGGTAGGAGTTCAACTGGTCCATTTCTTCTTGCTTTATCTCTCAATTCCAACTATCCTCATCCAGTATGAGAGAACTAGATAATTCTGCTTAAATCATCCTATGGATAATTTAATCACTTTATTTTGGGGGCAAACTGGTTCCATCATTGGATGGCCTTAATTGTTAGGCTTTTGAATTCTGAGCTAAAACCTGCCTCACAGTCCACTAGAACAGGTATTGCCAAGCTATGGTCTCTGTATAAAATCTGGTCTGTTGCCTATTTTTGTATGGCTTTCAAGCTAAGAATGATTTTTATATTTTTTTACAGGTTGTTAAAGAAAATATTCAACAGAGACCACATGTGTCCCATCAAGCTTAAAATATTTATAATGTGGACCTTTACAGAAAAGAGATGGCCAATTTCTGCTCTAGGGAAGGGGTCTCCAGACTTTTTGATTATGTGCTATGTGGTGAGCAGCCTCAAAGATACTCATCAATACAAAGATGAGGCTGGGTGCAGCAGCTCATGCCTGTAATGCCAGCACTTTGGGAAGCTGAGGCAGGAGAATCACTTGAGGTCAGGAGTTCCAGACCAGCCTGGCCAACATGGCAAAACCCTGTCTTTACTAAAAATACAAAAATTAGCCAGATGTGGTGGTGTGTGCCTGTGGTCCTAGATACTCAGGAGGCTGAGGCATGAAAATCACTTGAATTCTAGACTTGGAAGTTGTGGTTAGCTGAGATCATGCCATGGCACACCAGCCTGGGTGACAGAGTGAGATCCTGTCTCAAAACAAAACCAAAAAACAAAGATGAACGCATCCTTTTATTCACACCCTCGTATAATCCACTCCCCTTGAGCATGGACTGGACTTAGTGGCACACCTATTCTATCCTATCCTATCCTATCCTATCCTATCATTTCTATTCGAAATGCTTCTATTTTATTCTGCTGAATAGAATATGGCAAAACTGATGTATGCCTCTTCTAAGATTAGTTATTAAAAGATTTTGGCTTCTGAGTTGGATACTTTCTCTCATTTTATCTCTCTCTCTCTCTTTCTCTCTCTCTCTCCTCTCTCTTACCCACTCTGAAGGAAGCCAGCAGCTGCCTTATTGTGAGAGGCCCTATAAAAACGCAAGGAAAGGAGGAAGGCCTCCAGTCAATAGCCAGTGAAGAACTGAGGTTCTCAGTCTATCATCAACAACCAGGTGGGTGAGCTTGAAACAGATTCTCCCCAATCGAGCCTTCAGTGTGACCACAGCCCTGGCCAGGATCATATGAGAAACCTTGAGCTGGAGGCAGCCAACTAAACTGCACTCAGAGTCTTGACCCATAGAAACTGTGAGATAATAACTGCTTTTGTAAGCTGCTATTTGGAGTCAGGGGGTGGTGGGGCAGTAATTGTTGTACAGCAGTAGATAACTAATACATATTCCCAATAGTAAACATTTTTGGAGCATGCATTCTCCCTCCTTCTTTCTGTCTCTCTTTATATACTATTTACATATATATATTTATGAATTAAATATGTGCTAAATATTCAAACTAAATATTAGTAAAGATTGCATCTTTTCTTAATCTTATTTTGTTCAACTCTATAAATGCACAATTGGAAAATAAAATTGCATAAATCTAAAGTGTACAATGTGATCATTCAATATATGTATATATTGTGAAATGATTACCACCATAAAATTATCACATCTATTACTTAATTTAATTACCATTGTGTGTGTGTGTGTGTGTGCGTGCGCACGCATTAAGAACATTTCAGATGTACTCTTTTAGCAAATTTCAAGCACACAATATTGTGACTATAGTCATTAATGCTGTACAATAGATCCCCAGGACTTTTTCAGTCTTGTAACTAAATTTGCACCCATTTCCCCCAACCCCGTGCCATGAAAACCACGATTCTGCTCTGTTTCTGTGAGTTTCACTTTCTTATATTCCACATATATAATCGCTTACTGTGAAGTATTTGATGTTCTCTACGTCACTTCACTTAGCATAATGTCCTCAAGATTCATCCACATCTCAATGTCTTGTTTCCTTTGGATATATACCCAGAAGTGGGATTAATGAATCATCTGGCAGTCATATTTTTAATATTTTGAGGAACTGCCATACATTTTTGCATAATGCTTTACCAATTTGCATTTTTGCCAGCAATGCAAAGGGTTCCCTTTTCACCACATCCTTGCCAACACTTGTTATCTCTTGTCGTTTTGATAATAGCCATTCTAACAGGTATAAGGTGTTATGTCATTGTGGTTTTAATTTGCATTTCACTAATGATTAGTAATGTTGAGCACTTTTGCATACACCTGTTGGGCATTGGTGTATCTTTATTTTAAAAAGTCTGTTTAAGTCATTTCCCCATATTTTAATTAAATTTTTTTCTGCTATTGAGTTATATAAGTTACTTATAGATTTTCTTAATTATTAAATAAAAATGAATATGGAGAGAAGTTTTAATAACTTATTCTCATACCCACTAAATTGCATTGTCCATCTCCAGATGTGGCCACATTTACTTTGGAGAACACTGTGAGAGAGAGACACATAAAATTACAACAATATCAACACTCCCAAAAATTGTAAATATAGGATAATTTTATTTATCTGATTACTATATCCTTCCAATAGAGTCAGATCTCTTTGTCTGAAATGTTTTATTTGTTCGGAAGTGTTAGCTCTTCATTTATATTAATCAATGGATGACTCATCACAGATGTCACCTTGGAAGCCTATACTTAGGTCTGCAGAAAATTTTCAGATGTCTTAGAGAGTTTCTATCTGTCTTAAGGGTTGCTTGGCTACTGAAGAGAAATGTTAACAGCTGTGGGAGAAGCAATTAGTGTCCATTCTGTCCTGATTGACAATTCTGCAAAATGCCCAGTAGCATTTTCTCTGGTTTTACAAAATGGCGACCTTCTGTTTCAGAGTGCTGGGTAGCTATTGAGTTCTGGTACAGTTATCATCACGCGGATGCCCCATGTGGCTCCCAATTAGGGAATCAAGCTTAATTTCACTCCCCGACCAGACTGAAATATAAAAGAGAAAGATAAGACCTTCATAGTATGGTATGAACAGAGATTTCTGGCAAGCAGAATACATGAATATAAACTTTTAGGAGTATTCAATTAAAAATGCAAAGGCAGAGCTCTCTGAGAAATGGGGAGGCACTGGATGAAAGGAGAGAGATTAGTGAGAGCCTGGCAATGAATGTACTGTTTTCATACAATACCCTAATCAGGAGGACAAGTGGCAGTTGTTATGAAGCAGTAAGATTCAGAACAATGCCTTTCCCAGGGAAGCAGTCACTACAAAACAAGGGCTACGGTCACCACAAAACAGGACAATACTGACTTATACACATGAAAGAGAATAATTGCTTAAAGACGTTATGCCTGACATCTGGTGAGACTCCTCAGTCTAGAAACAAAAATACTAAGAACTGGAAAACAGTGGGTTATTTTTCCTTCGGCTTCCAGACTTCCTATTTTTCTATGTATTTTATATTATCCCAATTATCTTAGTTAGTGCATTAATATAGAAATACTATGGTTTTCCATTTTCCCTAATTAAGACTATTAGGAAGACATTTTATGCTCTTATTTTTTAATGAAATTCAATTTGAAGTTACTGTATCAGATCTTATTAACTACTACATTATAATACATAATATTTCATTGGGGGCAAAGTGCCTAAATCAAAAATTAGATCCAAACTTCAAGAATGTAAACTATGATCGTGACATAGCCATGGTCCTTTGCATATATTTCATCCTGTATAAAATAAAAACTTTGCTCATGTCAAGTTTTAATCAACTATGTCCCCAGGAAATACTAAGACATGGAAAACCTGTGAAGAAATTTCGCCATTTTATTTTTTAAATAATAGGATGTCCAAATTAAAGGTTGCACGTATTTTAGGGGAGGATGAGACGTGAATAAAGGAGTTGACCCACACTGTATCATTTTATTTTAAAGAAGCTAAATGAGAAGTGTTTATTTACTTAATTAATCAAGTATATGTAAGCACCGACTGCATGCTGACCATTGAGTTATTCATACTGGGATGGAGTAGGCAGCTGGAGGCAGATAGCCCCAGTCTCCAGTACATTGTAGCTTCTCCAAACAGTATGTATTAAAAAATGGACAGAGACCTTGTTCTCTCTCTCTCTCTCTTTTTTTTTTTTTTTTTTTGAGATGGAGTTTCACTCTTGTTGCCCAAGTTGGAGTACAACGGTGCCATCTCTGCTCACTGCAACTTCCGCCTCCTGGGTTCAAGCGATTCTCCTGCCTCAGCCTCCCAAGTAGCTGGGATTACAGGCATGCACCACCACACCTGGCTAATTTTGTATTTTTAGTAGAGACAGGGTTTCTCCATGTTGGTCAGCCTGGTCTCGAATTCTCAACCTCAGGTGATCCACCTACCTTGGCCTTCCAAAGTGCTGGGATTACAGACGTGAGTCACTGTGCCTGGCCTGTTCTCTTCTTTAAAGGAACAAATAATCTAGTTGAAACTAACAGATATTATCCCATTAATCTTCACCATACATATGTGAGGAAGGAAATATTTTAGACTAATTTTGCGAAGCAGGAAACTGAGGCTCTGGAAGCTTATTTACTCACGGTCAGAGAACTAGAGAGTGACAGAACAAATAATTCAGCCCCGCCTGTCTGACTCTAGAGTCCCAGCTATTGATTTAGACTTGCAACTTACAGCTGCTGATAGGCCGGTCTTCTAAGATCTAGAGACTGTTCTCAAGGATTTCCTGTTAATCCTTCGTTCCTTTACTCTTTTAAATATGTTTTCTTCCCTTATCTGTTATTCACCCCTAGAAATGCTATTGAACAACAATTCAAACTCCTATGGGAAATCTTCCAGCTATAATTATGAAAACACAAGAAAGCAGGTACCCCCAAAGCTTAAGGAAAAACCATATTTCAAGTCAAACCTTGAGGGCTACCTGGCCAGTCATTTGGCATGCACCCAGGGCTCCGAACAACCATGACCAGGACAACCAATATGCAGGGATGTTTTCTTTGTCATTGCTGGACAGAAGGAAGCTTTCTCAATGATTTTCTGTCACCACTTGAGATGATAAGTTTTATGAACAGTTTAACGGCCAAATAAAAGATCTCAGGATACCCCACGGAAGGGATTCTCAATTTTGCAATTCTCCCAGGGCATTTCACAGATTTGTTTTGAGGACACATTGATGTTCCAGTTTTCACCAGCATTCAGAGTTGCCCATTTCTCCTATAACAGCTCAGGTCAGGGAGGGCCCAGCTGAGACTAGAGATAATGCACATTAGATAGTTGACAGTCAATAAAATATGGGACCTTGATTTCAGCTGATAATAATAGAAAGGTTTTTGTTTGCAGTTTAATTTTTTTTCAAAACCCTAATACATTTGGATAAAAGTAACTATTCAGTAGGTAAATATACCAGAGAATAAGAATGACAATGATTTTTAAAGCTCATCAGTAAAAGTGAGTTGCTTCACAAAGCCAAAATAGCTTGCTATTTGTTTTTGTTTTTACTTATTTAATACTTAATACTATTCTTTCTTGATACCCTATCACTCTTGAGGGATGTTCAATCATACTTGTCCAGGAGGCTTCATCCGTTCACCCAAAATTGGATCAGACAGCTCTGATTTCTAAAATAACTGACATATTTCCAAAGGCAACAATGACAGGAGCTTCCAGAAGCACCGCACAATTGGTCACAAGTAAATGTTTCAGGAATGTCTAATTTGTAGCGTATCAACAGTCACTGCATTCTTCCTCCCACCATGCCTGTTGGAGGTCAGAGATTTGCTCTTGCAGCCCTCTAGGACACCCCCAATTTTGGAAAATTTTTCATCAGAGACACTATCCAAACATATATGATTATGATGAGAGCCAAGAAAAAGGATTAAAAAAAAATCTCAGATTTTTTTTTCAGTTAACAAAACACCTTCAGATATATTGTATAATTTAGCTCTATGACAATGTTATTATAAAACATGCATCCCACGGTTGAAGGAAGACATTTGGAGAAATTTAATGACAAGATTAAGATTATCAAGACATTTATATGGTGGAGCTTAAAGCTCTACTCAGGTCTTCAGATTTTTAGGGCAATCCTCTTTCACCTCCCATCATTAGGGTTAGCTGACTCATTGGCATACTCAAATGGGCAGAAGCAGCAGCAGCACCTGGGAACTTATTAGAAATGCAAATCCTCTGGCCCCACACCAGACCTTGTGAATCAAAAACTCCAGGATAGGGCCCAGTGACCCATGTTTTAACAAGCCCTCCAGGTGACACTGATGCCCACTGAAACTGAAGACCATGGCATATGCTAAATGTAGTAGCTTAGATCATACTGTGATTGACACACAGTTTTATATCAGACTTTTTAGGGACCATCGAATATCTTCCTGCTTTGGTACCATGACGCTATCATAAAAAAGGTTCCGATAATCATGGCTCCAAAGACCTGAAAGTCACAAGGAGTAAAATGTTTCAAGCTTATTCATACAATGTGAAGTGGCCATTGCTTGCAGCTTCTCTTCCCTATATTCCTATCAAGGGAAGGTAAAGGAAATAATTTCCCCTTCTAAAAATCAAGATTGTCCAACTATTCAATTTTGTTAGAGTAACATATCTTTACCCTATCCAAGTCCTGTTTCAAGGCTATCAATTTTTTGTTCAGTTCGTGGGCAGCCAGATGGGGTGATTCCCACCCCCAACCCCTCGCGCCTATCAGGCTTCTGAACACCAACTCTTTCAAGAGATTTCTTGCATTACATTTGAAAATGTATATGTCTTGGACTTCCTACAGAAAAGAAAAGGAATGTTAGGGTCCCCTTGTCATGTGTTCCTTAGCACTCTGTATTTCTCCTTTACAGTACTCATCACCATTCTAATTAGTCGTTCAATGTCACTCACTGTCTACTTACTTGTTCCCTGCATGTTCTCTATTAAGACTTTAGAGGCCCTAAGCTCTGACAAGATAATGGTGTGTCTCTTCCAACACCAGATGGATTTTGAAATTTTTTTTGAAACAAGACTTTAAAATAAGTTTAATAAATCCAATAAGGTTTCAATTTTACCCATTGTGAGTGCTTCTCTGCTTTACTCCAAATATCATATACTAAACTTTATTTTAATGTTTTAAATAAAATTTAGTGTGTATAATTAAGATATATAACATTGTGTTATGGGCTACATATAGGTACTGAAAAGGTTACTATAGTGAAGCAAATTAACATGTCCATCATCTCACACAGTTACCCATTTTAAAAATTTTATGGCAAAGAGCAGCTAAAGCCTACTCATTTAGTGTGAATCCCATATGTGATACAATTTTATTATCTGTGGTCCCCATGCTGCATATTAGATTTCTAGACTTGTTTGTACTACGTGACTGCTACTTTATATCCTCTGATCTACATCTCTCCATTTCTTCCCTTTCCCTCACCTCTTCACTCCTAGTAACTAATTTTTCTTTTTTTTTAGATTTCACATATAAATTTGATATCATGCAATCTTTTTATTTCTGGGTCTAGGTTATTTCACGCAGCAAAATGCCCTCCAGGCTTATCCACGTTGTGGAAAATAGTAAGATTCTATTTTTAAGGCTTGAATAATATTCCATTATGCATATTTGTACTACAGTTTCTTTATCCATTTGTCTATTGGCAGACACTTAGGTTTTTTCTGTATCTTGGTTATTATGAATGATGCTACAATAAATATGAGAGTGTAGATATTTTTGTGAAGGGGTGATTTCATTTCTTTTGGGTATATTCCCAGAATAGGGATTACTGGATCATAAGGTCATTCTATTTTTAATTTATTTAGTCCATACTATTTTCCATAATGTCTATAACAATCTACATTCCCACAGACAGTATGTAAGAGTTCCCCTTTCTCTATACTGTCACCAACATTTATTATCTTTTGACTTTTTGCTAGTAGCCATTCTAAAGAGTGTGAGGTTGTATTTCATAGTGTTTTTTGACTTGCATTTCCCTGATGATATGATGCACAATATCTTTTTTTTTTTTTTTTTTTTTGAGACGGAGTCTCGCTCTGTCACCCAGGCTGGAGTGCAGTGGCCGGATCTCAGCTCACTGCAAGCTCCGCCTCCCAGGTTTACGCCATTCTCTCGCCTCAGCCTCCCAAGTAGCTGGGACTACAGGCGCCCGCCACCTCGCCCAGCTAGTCTTTTTTTTTTTGTATTATTTTTAGTAGAGACGGGGTTTCACCATGTTAGCCAGGATGGTCTCGATCTCCTGACCTCGTGATCCGCCCGTCTCGGCCTCCCAAAGTGCTGGGATTACAGGCTTGAGCCACCGCGCCCGGCCCACAATATCTTTTTATATATGTTGGTCATTTGCATGTCTTCTTGGTAGAAAAGTCTATTCAGGTCTTTTACCCATTTTGTATCCACATTATTTGTTTCTTGACTATTGGGTTGGGTTGTATGAGTTCTTGATAAATTTTGAATGTTAACCCCTTATCAGATACATGATTTGCAAATACATTTTTTCAAATCATAGGCTATTGTTTTATTTTGTTAATGGTTTCTTTTGCTGTGCAGAAGCTTTTTGGTTTAATATAGTCCCATTTATTTATTTTTGTTTTTGTGGCCTGAGCTTTTTGTAATGACATCCAAAATATCATTGCCAAGGCTAATGTCCAGTAGCAGGAGTTTTATAGTCTTTGTTATTAAATTTAGGTCTTTTTTTCATTTTTCAGTTATTTTTTGTGTATGGTATAAGGTAAGGGTCCAGTTTCATTCTTTTCCTTGTGAAAATCCAGTTTTCCCAGCACCATCCATTGAAGAGACTATCTTTCCCCATTGTGTCCATTTTGTACCTTTGTCAAAAATTAATTAACACATTTATTTTGGAGTTCTCCATTCTGTTCCACCAGTCCATGTGTCTGTTTTTATGCCACAACCATTCTGTTTTAATTACTATAGCTTTGCAATGTAATTTTAAATCAAGAAGTGTGATGACTTCTACTTTGTTTTTCTTTCTCAAAATTATTTTGGCTATTTATGGTGTTTTATGCTGCCATACAAATTTAGCATTTTTTTAATATTTTTGTGAAGAATGCTATTTGGATTTTGATAGAGATTGTATTGAATCTGTATACTGCTTTGGGCATATAAACATTTTAAAAATAACAATTCTGATCCATAAGGCATGAATATTTTTCCATTTATCTGTTTCTTCTTTGATGTTTTCCATCCATTTATTGTGCTCAATGCACAGATTTTTCACCTCTTTGGTTAAATTTATTCCCAGGTGTGTGTGTGTGTGTGTGTGTGTGTGTGTGTGTGTGTGTGTGTGTTTGATACTATTATAAATGAGATTGCTTTTTTGATTTCTTTTTCAGTTAGATATTTTTGTATTAAAATGCTACTGATGATCATATGTCCTACTATTTACAGAATTTATTTATTAGTTATAAAATTTTTTGTGGAACATTTAGGGTTCTTGCATGTGGAATCATGTCATCTGCAAATAGAGGTAATTTCACTTCTTCCTTTCCAACTGGGATGCCTTTTATTTCTTTTTCTTTTGTGATTGCTTTAGTGAGTATAGTTGACACCTGAACAACACAGGTTTGAACTGCACAGGTCCATTTACATGTGGGTTTCCTGCTTCTGTCACCCCTGAGACAATAAGATCAACCTCTCCTCTTTCTCCTCCTCCTCAGCTTACGCTATGGAAGATGACAAGAATACTTTTATGGTGATATATTTCGATTAATATGTACTAAATATACTTTCTCTTCCTTACGATTTTCTCAATAACATATTCTTTTCTCTAGCTTATGGGTATAATATATATAATATACAAAATATATGTTAATCAACTATTTACATTATCTATAAAGCTTCCAGTCAACAGCGAGCTATTATTAGTTAAGTACGGGGGAAGTCAAAAGTTATACATGGATTTTCGACTGTATGGGAATCAGTGCCCATAACCTCCATATTGTTCAAAAGTCAACTGTCTACTTCCAGTACTACGTTGAATAGAAATAGTGAGAGTGGGTATACTTCCCTTGTGCCAGATCTTAGTGGAAAAGTTTTCAATTTCTCTCCATTTATTTTAATATTTGCTGTGGATTTTTTCATAAATGACCTTTCTTATGTTGAGGAACTTTTCTTCTATACCTAAACTGTTGAGAATTTTTATCAAGAATGGGTGATGGGCTTTGTCTAATGCTTTTTCTGCATTGATTGGAATGATAAGTGATTTTTAATATTCTATTCATGTGATGCATCATACTGATTTATTCATGTATATTAAACAGCTTTGAATGCCAGGGATGAATCTCATTTGGTCGTGATGTGTAATCTTTTTAATGTGTTGTTGGATTCAGTTTGTAATACTTTACTGAGAATTTTCACATCAATGTTCATTAAAGAAATTGGACTATGGTTTTCTTTTCTTATGATATCTTTGTCTGTCTTAAGCATTGATATAGTTTGGATATTTGTGCCCACCCAAATCTCATGTTGAATTGTAATCCCCAGTGCTGGAGGTGGGCCCTGTTGGGTGATGTTTGGATCATGGGAGTGGATCTCTTAGGGCTTGGTGTTGTCTTCAAGATAGTGAGTTCTCACAAGATCTGGTCATTTAGAAGTGTATGACACCTCCTCTCCTCTCTCTCTGTCTTGTTCATGCTTTTGCCATGTGACATGCCTGTTTCCTCTCTGCCTTCTGCCAGGATTGAAAGTTTTCTAAGGCTTAACCAGAAGTTGAGCAGATGCCAGCACCATGCTTCCTGTACGGCCTACTAAACCATGAATCAATTTCACCTCTTTTATTGATAAATTACCCAGTCTCAGGTATTTCTTTATCGCCATCCAAGAATGGACTAATACAGGCATCAAGGTGATACTGACTTTGTAAATTGTGTTTAGAAGTCTTTTCTCTAGTTCTATTTTTCAGAAGAGTTTGAGTATTGGTGTTAATTATTTGAATATTTGATAGAATTCAACTGAGAAGCCATCTGATCCTGAGCTTTTCATTTTGGGGAGATATTTTACTACTTCTTTACTCTCTTTTACTTATTATTGGTCTCTTCAGGCTTTCTATTTATTTCTGACTTAATCTTGGTAGGTTGTATTTTTCTAGGAATTTATCCATTTTCTTTTGTTTAGCCAATTTGTTGGCATATACTTATTTATAATAGTCCCTCATAATCTCCTTATTCCTCAGGTGTCTATTGTAACATCTTCGTTTTCATTTTTGTTTTATTTATTTGGGTCTTCACTCTTTTTTTCTTAGGATAACTGAAGGTTTGTCAATTTTGTTTACTTATTTTAAAGAAACAACTAAGTTTTATTAATTCTGCCTATAGTTTTTCCATTATTTGATTTGTTTCTGTTCTAATGTTTATTATTTCCTTCCTTCTGCTAATTTTTGGTTTAATTTTCTTTTACATTTTCTTGAGGCATGATGTTAGACTATTTATTAGGAATTTTCATTATTTTCTAATGTAGGCATTAATTGCAATTAACGGTCCTCTTGGAACTCCTATTGCTGCATTCTGTAAGTTTTTATTCATTGTTATTTGTCTCAAGTTATTTTTTAATTTCCCTCTGATTTTTTAATCCATTCATTGTTTAGATGCATGTTGTATAATTTTCACATATTTGTAAACTTTTCAAGATTCCTCCTACTATTTATTTCCATAATACTGTTGTTTGAAGCAATACTAGGTATGGTTTCAATTTTCTTAAATTTGTTAAGACTTGTGTTGTGGACTAGCATGTGGTCTATTCTGAAGAATGTTCCATGTGGACTGGAGAAAAATGTTCCTTCTACTGCTATTGAATGAAAATATTTTTTATATATCTGTTAGGTCCATTTGGTCAAAAGTGAAATTTAAGTTCTGTGTTTTCTTATTAATGTTCTCTCTAGTTGATCTATGCATTGTTGACAGTGGAGTATTGAAGTCTCCTGTTATTACTGCATTGCTATTTCTCCCTTCATTCCATTAGTATTTCTTGATGTATTTTGGTACACTAATGTTGGGTGCATACATATTTACAATGATTATTCTCCCTTGATGCCTTGACCCTTTTATCATCAAATAATGACCTTCTTTGTCTCTTGTGAAAGTTTTTGACTTAAAGTCTATCTTATCATATATAATTATAGTCATTCCTACTCTTTTTTGGTTATCATTTGCACAGAGTATCTTCTTCCATCCCTTCACTTTAATTCTGTGTGTGCCCTTACAGCTTAACTGAATCTCTTGTAGGAAGCATACAATTAGATCTTGTGTTTTTGTTCATTTAGCCACTCTATGTCTTTTGATTAAATAATTAAATGCATTTACATTCAAGTTTATTATTGATAGATAAGGACTTACTCTGCCATTTTGTTGTTTGTTATTAAGTTGTTTTTTTACTTTATTTCACTTTAATTTCTGAGGTACAGCTTTACTGGATATAGTATTCTTGATTGGTAGTTTTCTTCTTTCAGCATTTTGAGTATATTATCACATTCTCTAGTGGCCTACAAGGTTTTTACTGAAAAATCTGCTAACAGTGTAATGGAGATTCCCTTATATGTAACTTAATACTTTTACTTCTTTAAAGATTCTCTTTGCCTTTGCCTTTGGACAGTTTGATTAAAATGTACCTCAGAGAGGATCTCTTTGGTTTGAATCTATTTGGAGACTTACAAACTTCATGTGTCTAGGTCTTCATATCTGTCCCTAAACCTAAGAAGTTTTCAGTAATTATTTTACTAAATAAGCTATTTGTGAATTTCTCTGTCTCTTCTCCTCATAAAATAATTATAATGCAATATTTGTTTGATTAATGGTGTTTCATAAGTACTGTAGGGTGTCTTCATTCTTTTTCATCCCTTTTTTCTTTTTTATCTTCTAACTGAATCATTTTAAAAGACCTGTCTTCAAGTTCACATATCATTTAATCTGTTTGATCTAGTCTGTTGAAGTTCTCTTTTTATTTAGCTAATTGAATTATTCAGTTCTAAGACTTTTTTGTTTCTTTTTAATGATACTCACTTCTCTGTTGAATTCCAGTCAGATCATGAATTGTTTTTCTAACTTTACTGAATTGTCCATTCGTACTCTTGTGTCTCACTAAGTTTCCTCAAGATTATTATTTTGAATTTCTCTTCAGGCAATTCATAAAGTTCCTTTTTTTGAGGTCAGTTACTAGAGAATTATTTTATTCTTTTGGTGTCATTATGTTTCCTTCCATTTTTATTTTTCTTGTGTCCTTGTATTAATGTCTGTACATCTGGTGGTGTGGTCACCTCTTTCAAACTTTACAGAGTGACTTTCACAGAATAAGACTCCCCTGAAGATTAGCCTGAGGGTGCTGATCAGGCAAGGTGCAGTGGCTCTGGTTCTATGTGGGCATAGTGGTGTGGTCTCTATACAGCTTCTTCCACTGGAATCAACATTAGTCATGACTGGGAGTGTCAGTGATCTAGACTGTAGGAACTTGTGGCAGTGACAGTAGCTACATAGGTTATTAGGGTAAGAGCTTTAAGGATCCTTTTGTTTTTGTTTTCTCACAGTGAGGCATATTAACTGATGATATCTCTCTTTGTATTGAGTCTGATACAGCTCATAGGAAGCTACACCAGTACCAGGATCCAGGACACAAGTGCTCTAAGCAGCTGCAGGGCCAGCTTCCTGGACTCAGGGTCTTCTGAAACTATTGTTGTACCTGGGACTTGAAGCATAGTTGAACTTTCCAAGGCATAAATGGGTATAATTGAGCCACTAAGATAGAGTATGTTGCTCTAAGGCACACTGAAGCAGCTCAGACCCAGGGAGGCTAGAATGCATCTGTGGATATAACTCTGGGGTCAGGACACATCACTGGCATGACTCCTGGGCATAAGAGTTTTCCAGAAGTTCAAGTTTCAGGGAGTAGAGCACAACTGCAATTCAGTACCCAAAACCAACAGGGCACAATAGCAGCTCAGGCTCCAGGGAATGATGTACCATGTAGTGGTGACTCTGGACTCTGGGATAATGGGATGCAGAAGTTGTCTGGGTTCTGTGAGACTAGCTGCAACAGCAGCAAAGAACCAGAAATAGCATGATCCCACTGTTGCTTGGACCCCAAGGAGCAGAAAGCAGTGCAGCAATGACTCAAATCCTGAAAGGCAGGTGCTTCAGTAGCTTGGGCTGCAGGGGACTAGTTTAGTTCCAGATAGACAAGGAGCATGGCTGTTTGGCCTGGAGGCCAGGGTAGCACAACTTACCCAAGTCTCTGATTTCCTGGGATATGAGACACTGCATCTGTTTGACCACACAATGTGCAGCTACACGGGTCAGCAGAGCCTCTGGATCCCTGGGTGTGGGGCATCATGTAAGCTTTAGTGTTAAAGAAGTGTAACTGCTTCAGGGTGCCAGAATATCAGAGCCCTGAAGGGGTGGGGGAACAAGGTGTTACAAGGCTGTGTCACCAGGGGCCTCGCTGTTCCAGTAGTTTGAGGCTCTGGATCCCTGTGAGCAGGGCACTGCTACAGCTCGACCCTACAGGGAGGGTGCACTAGTGACTGTGATGGGAAAATGAAGTAGCTCCAGGGTATAGGGTATAGCAGTAGCTCTCCTTGGAAATGATGTGTTTGGGTGGGTGTAGTGAGACAGTGACTGCATCTCAGGCGTGGATGGAGGGATGCAATGGGTACTCACCCTCAGGCAGGACACACTGTATCAGTGGCTTCTGTTGCGAGGTGGTACAGAGCAGCAACCACATGGGCCACAAGCATGTGAGGCACAGGCTCGGCCCCTTCTCTAGGGGTAGCTCAGCATGTTGACTCAAGACGGCTCTCTCAGGTGGACTCCAAGTCTCTGAGGACTGTAGGATTCTCCAGTAGCAAAGACTGCAGGTGTCCACAGCGGCAATGGGGGCTGCTAGGGTCCTCTTTTTTACATTCCCTCCACAGGGAGAAGTTCCCCCTGGTTCTGAGCTGACCTTAATTAGGGGAATGAAGTGGGAGAGGCATGGTGCGTCCTCCTCTTCTCCGTGCAGCCATCCTGGGTTTCTGTGGTCTACAGGATTTCTGCTGCCTTCTTGCTGTTCTCCGATGCTCTCTTTCAGTTATTTTGGTCAAAATGTAGTTTTTTGTTTGTTGTTTGTTTTTCTGGCAGTGAGGGAAGGGGAGAAGGGAGAGCACTACTAGGAGCTTCTAGTGGACCCTCTTGCTCACATCTTCAAACTTAATTTTTAACAGATGAGAGAAGGATGGCTCCTTTTCGGCTATTACTGTAAGCACAGGCTTGGTCTTCCTAATGGACAATCCAGCAATGTTTTCACAGAAATTGTAAGTTTCATGAGGACCAAAACTATTTCAGTCTTAGTCACAATGTATTCTCAGAGCCAGCACAATGCCTGAATCAAGATGGGTTCTTAAATAAATGTCTGATTAAAGAATAAATGAGTGGGTGGGTGAGTGAGTGGATAGAGAGAAATAGAATTAGTAAAAAAGATTAATGGAGAAGAAAGGGAGAGAGAAGAAAAAGAGAGGAGAGAGAAAGGGAAAGAAGGAGGGAGCGAGGAAAGGCAGAAGAAAATAAACCAGTTGGTTACTATCTTAATTTTGCTATAGGTTAGGAGAGAGATGTGTTGGTCTTAAACTCCCTGGTTCATTGCTAGACCTCAAAGAATCATCTATGTCATTATTGCTTAATTCTGGAATAAATGTTGCCATCATCTTTTTGTGGAATTATGAACTGTGTCTTTACTTACATGGCATAACTTTCAAATACATGACAGCCCATTGCTCATGTTGCCTTTTTCATGGAATTAGGAAAATGTAGCCTAAGTCTTAAACTTGCAACTGACATCCAATGAATGAGTAGGGCCTGCTTTGTGGATAGGGCTGTGATATGTGGCATTAGCTATCCAGCAGTTACAGTCCTTGGAACTTCTGTATTCTGTCACCCTAGAAAATGAACATCAGTTGTGCTGACAGCTTCTTTTCCCTATTCAGCCCTTTCTAATGAATCTATTCTAAACTGAGATATGTATTTAAATACTTTTTACATGCTATATCAAAACAGTTATATTAACTTGTGCCTACCAAATCCCACACAAATTATAGGGAACTTACACATTTGATACATTGAGCCAAAATGGAGCTTTTAGATGATATCAATCTTATAAGGTGCCAATAAATGACAATGATGCAGACCTTATTTTCTACTTTCTTGATAAGAAACAATACAATGCTTTGACATAGCATCCAAATTCATAAAATAAGCAGCCAAGAATAAATTTATTCCACAGGCTGAAGTGGAGAAAAGAAGGCTCATATGCTGTGAAAACAACAACAATGACGATGAAAAAAGCCTTATATCTTTAGGTCCCCAGATCCTAATGTGACAAGGATATTATTATCCACTGGAGTCATAAAGCCTTTTATAGAGATATTTTCCCCCTTAGCCCTGTTATTTTAAATTGTGCACAGATTTTAACACAGGCAATTTCCTTCTGCAAGGGCTTTTCACTAATAGAATTATACTGTCTAAGCTGAAAATGGCCTTTGGTTCTTAGTCCACTGGGCTCAAAAGATTATTTTCTTGTGGTGGAGAGCTCTCCACACTACCTGGGAGCCCACTATTATCTGCACTGAGCACCCCAATCCTCTACATCCTTCAGGAGACTACACAGCTGGACCCAGCATGAAAATGACAAGCATTAGAAAGCTCCAAGAGTTTATTTTCTTCTGCTTGGGCATCACAGCTTCTCGATTCCCGTCAATGCCATCACAACACATGCCTTTCAATAAGAAGTGATCCTAACAGGATTAAATGTAATTCAGAGTCAATAAGGAGAAGTTTGCCATCAGGCAGAATTATAATAGACAGTATGATCAGAAGGTAGAGAATTTGGAAGGTTTTCAGGGATGCATTCTATTGTTAAAAAAATTGAAACACAGAGGGGGAAAAAATGTTCATTCTCAGCCAAATTTTTCGCCAGTTCCCTTTTGCACACAAATCCATTCGCGGTCTGTATTAATCCATTATCCATGCTGCTATGAAGAAATACCAAAGACTGGGTCATTTATAAAGGAAAGAGGTTTAATTGACTCACAGTTAAACATGGCTTGGAGGCCTCAGGAAACTTGCAATCATAGTGGAAGGGGAAGCAAACACGTCCTTCTTCACGTGGCAGCAGGAGAGAGAAGTGCAAAGAAAAGGGGGAAAAACCCCCTTGTAAAACCATCAGATCTTGTGAAAAACTCACTCACTATCAAGGGAATAATATGGGGTACTGCCCCGATTATCTAAGCACCTCCTACAAGGTCCCTCTCCCAACACATGGGGATTACAATTAAAGATTAGATTTGGGTGGGTACATAGAGCCAGACCATATCTCAGTTTATTTAAGTAACAAGAACTGTGTATTGCAGTTATAGGGAGGTAAAAAGAGAGAAAGACATTTGCAGGAAAAGGAAGAACACAGTGTGATTTCTCCAGTCATCTTCATTGCTATACAAATGCTAAATAAACTGTTTTCACTTTTGCACGACATGGAACTCGAACCCACAAAAGGTACATGGAGCCCACTACAGAATTATACTTCACTCAGGACAGCTCTTAAATCATCACTCTATAGGCAGTAGCTTTGGGAGGTGGCCACTCTTCTGGAAGGCAACCTTCCATCTTCTGGGCATAATGGATCTGGAAAAGTAGCAACGAAACTGAGAAACTCTAGTCCAGGGAAGAATAAGCTCACACTGCAAGAAGAATAAGATACTTTCAAGGAGCCACCAGTGAATGCCCTTCACTGGAATCAATTGCTCTTGTATAGATGCAATGAGTAAGAAAGTAAGGTGTGCATGTAGCAAGAGCTGGTTGTCTGTAATTATTTCCATAATATTAGAGTCTTTACAATAAAATTAATGGGAAATAATAATAGCTACCACTCAATAGGCATTATAATGAGAACTTAGTGGACAACATTCTAAGTTAGTTTGTGTATATCATCTCATTTAAGTCTCACTGAAGTTTTATAAAGTATTTTTCCTTAATTTTCACTTTACAAATGGTTAAAATAAAAAGCAAAGATATGAGTAAGTCGCTTGATGTCACACATTCCATAAAATGTGGAGCTACAATCACACACTGGGTTATGTGACACTATTCTCATGTTTAACCATCACATCTGTTCAACTGGTGACTGGATGTGCAAAACTTTAACCGTGGGAATAATTTTAGTTTGGTCAATGTCATTGCTGGGAAGAGTAACAAGCTTATTAGAAGCCAGTATTCAAAAACAAAATGGCCTGGGTGAATGTAGAAACAAAGAAAATAATTTTTGACATGGACAATCATAATCTTAAAAAAAAAAGAAATTGTACCTCCACTACGCTGTGAAATGGCTAGCTGTGAGGTATGGAAAATTGGCTGAAGTTTTAGAGACATAGAACATCTTACGATGAAAGGTTGTGGTGTGGCTGTGTCAGGGAAGCCCATTGAAAATAACCAGCAGTCAAGCCCTGGTGCCAGGCCTGGTTCTGCTACAACCTTGTGGGAAAAGAATAGAAGGCAGCATATTAAGGTCTACAGTCAGAGTGTATGAGTCTCAATATTGGCTTCACCACTTCCCAGCTCCATCGTTAACACAAGTTACTGATCTCTGCTCTGCCTCAACTAACTCATCTATAAAATCGGGAAAATGATCATAGAATGTATGTTATAAAGTTTTTGTGAGGATTAAGTGAGTCAATTCACATCTTAAGTTTTCATTGCAAATAAGAACTTGACTACTTAATATCTATTCCATCAGTGACTTAATATGCGTTTATAAATTACTTAGTTATGCCAGATATTGTGATAAATACTGGAAATACAATGGGAATACGATTTCAAGTTGTTCACCATTTGAAAGGACAAAGTAGCTCACAACCACCAAAACATTGAAAACATTATGTGTGTATCATACTACACCTGTGAGAATGGTTATTATCAAAAAGACAAAACATACGTGCTGGCGAGGATATGAAGGGAAGGAAATCCTTGCACACCGTTGTTGGGAAGGTAAGTTAGTATAGCTATTCTGGAAAATGGCATGGGGATTTCTGAAAAATGACAAACATATGAAAAAAAGCTCATCATCACTGGTCATCAGAGAAATGCAAATCAAAACCACAGTGAGATACCATCTCATGCCAGTTGGAATGGCGATCATTAAAAAGTCAGGAAACAGCAGAGGCTAGAGACGATGTGGAGAAATAGGAACACTTTTACACTGTTGGTGAAAGTGTAAATTATTTCAGCCATTGTGGAAGACAGTGTGGTGATTCCTCAAGGATCTGGAACTAGAAATACCATTTGACCCAGCAATCTCATTACTGGGTATATACCCAATGAATTAAAAATCATTCTACTGTAAAGACACATGCACATGTATGTTTATTGCAGCACTGTTCACAATAGCAAAGACTTGGAATCAATCCAAATAAATGCCCATCAATGACAGACTGGATGAAGAAAATATGGCACATATACACCATGGAATACTTTGCAGCCATAAAAAGGAGTGAGTTCATGTCCTATGCAGGAACATGGATGATGCTAGAAACCATCATTCTAAGCAAACTAACACAAAAACAGAAAACCAAACACCACATGTTCTCACTCACAAGTGGGAGTTGAACAATGAGAACACATGGACACAGGGAGGGGAACATCACACACTTAGGCCTGTCAGTGGGTGGGGGGCTAGGGGACGGATAGCATTAGGAGAAATACCTAATGTAGATGATGGATTGATTGGTGCAGCAAACCACCATGGCATATGTATACCTATGTAACAAACCTGCACGTTCTGCACATGTACCCCAGAACTCAAAGTACAACAAAAAAATTAAAAATAGAACTGCTATATGATCCAGCAATCTCACTACTGGACATATATCCAAAGGAAATGAAATCAGAAGCTCAAAAGAAAACATGCACTCCCATGTTCCTTACAGCATTATTCACAATAGTCAAGACATGGAATCAACCTGTGTCTATAAACAGATGAACAGATAAAGAAAATGTGGGAGACATAGACACATACGTACATATGGATATATATATGTGGATAGACTACATATAAACTAATATATGTATATACATACAAATCCACACAATAGAATACTATTCAGCCTTTAAGAAGAACAAAATTCTGTCATTTGGAGCAACACGAATGAGCCTGGAAAGTACTATGTTAAGTGAAATATGTCAGGCACAGAAACACAAATACTGAGTTACCTCGCTTATATGTTAAATCTAGACAAGTGGGTCTCATAGAAGTAGAGAGTAAAATGGTGGTTACCAGGGACTAGGGGTGGGAGTACAAAGGGGTTGGGGAGATGTTGGTGAAAAAAAAATTATGTGTGACAGAGATATAAATTAGTAATTATAGACTAGAGGAAGCAGTTAATTTTTAAGTATCTCAAAACTTTAACAAGTACTTTAAAAATATGTTACTAAGAAAAGATAAATATTTGAGGTAAAGGATACCCCAGTGGCCTGAATTTGGTCATTGCACATTGTATATGGGTATCAAAACATCACATATACTAAAAAAATTACAATTATTACATATCAATTTAAAAATTATTACCATGGAAAAATATCTGTTGTCTTAATGTGCGCCTAGATGGAGTATTGTATATATTGGCCAAAGTCTATCAATTGAACCATTGTTCGTATCCGGAGCCATTGCTGACCTACCCATTTCCATTGTCCAAATATCCAATGAATTATCTTGACTGCTGAAGTTTGTCTTTATCTTTAAATGTATTTTTGCAATAATAAAAGGAAAAGAAGCTAAGTATGAAAAACATGGGAATAAATTATAAAGAAGAGAGAAAAATTAGCTATAACACCACAACCTAGAAAAAAATTTAGATATTCATAGTGGTTATTTCTTTCCATCTGTTCTCTTTTTGTGTGTGTGTGTATGTATATATATAGAGAGGGAGAGGTTGCAATATGTGCCCTATATCTATTACATGAATATATTATTAACTCTTTCATATACATTTTTAATTTTTCATTTTGAAATAATTTTGTGTTTACAGGAGAGTTTCAAGAGAGTACACAGACTTCTATATATTCTGCACCAAGCATTTCCTAATGGTAATTGTCGTATATTTATCAAAACTAATGAGTTAACACTGATAAAACAGTATTAATCAAACTGCAGGCTTTATTTGGATTTCCCAGTTTTTCCACTAATGTTCTTTCTTCTGTTCCAGGATCTAATCCAAAAACCCATCTTGCATTTCAGTTCCCATGTACTTTAGATACATTAATTACAATTATAAATTAACTTTCCATGTATGTACTTCCCACCTCACACAGGGCTCTTAACACATCAACTATACCATAAGAAGCTTTCAATCTGGTTCCTATACCCCATTTCCTTTACTATTCCTCAAAGTGTTACCTATAAATCACCACCATCCTGCTCAGAAACCTTCAACCTTACTCTGAGAGAAAACCGAAGGGTCTTTGGAGAACATTAGAGACTCTCCACTTCCAAGTCCCAGCCTGCCTGCTCTCTTCCCTGAGGTGAACTGGCCTGATCACTGCCCCCAACAGCCCACAGGCTTTATGCTTTCTACTTCCATATTTTTACCTATATTATTTGTATTATCACTCAGGTTATTTTTTAATTGTATTATTTTCCCTTGCCCGTGAAAGCCATCCCCACCCACCTCATGCTCCTCTGCTTATACACAGACATGCATCCCTTAATGACAGGGATATATTCTGAGAAATGCATTGTTAGGCAATGTCATCATCGTGCAAACATCGTAGAGTGCACTTACGCAGATCTAGGTGGTGTAGCCTACTACATACCTAAGCTATATGGGAGAGCCAATTGCTCCTAGACTACAAACCTGTATAGCATCTGACTGTACTGAACACTGCCGGCAATTGTAGCACAAGACCAGGTTTTGTGTAGCTAAACATATCTAAGCACTGAAAAGATGAGGGAAAAATACAGTATAAAAGGTTTCTTAAAAGGTTAAAAATGATAGGGCACTTACCATAAATAGAGCTTTCGAGACTGGAAGTTGTTCTGGGTGAGCCAGTGAGTGAGTAGTGAGTGAATGTGAAGGCCTAGGGCATTACTGTACACGAAGACTTTACAAACACTGTATACTCTGGTTATACTAAATTTATAAAAAGAAATTTTCTTTCTTTGATGATAAATTAATCTTAGCTTAAAATAACCTTTTTACTTTATAAACTTTTAATTTCCTTAATTTTTGACTCCTTGGTAACACCATAGCTTAAAACACAAACACATTTTACAGATGTGCAAAAATATTTTTATATCCTTTTTCTACAAGCTTTTTCCTATTTCTATTTATTTTATTTTACTTTTCATTTTTTTTTATTGAAAACTATGATATAAACACACTCCATTGTCCTAGGTCTACACAGGGTCAGGATCATCAATGTCAGTCTTCCACCTCCACACTGTCCCACTGGCAGGTTTTCAGGGGCCATAACAGGCATGGAGCTGTCTTCTCCTATGATAACAATGCCTTCTTCTGGAAGACTTCCTGAAGAATCCGCCTGAGGTTATTTTACAGTTAACATTTTTTCATTAGTAGAATGAGAACACTTTAAAAGAATGGTTACAAGTATAGCAAACACATAAAACAGTATCAACCTGTTATGATCATTATCAAATACTATGTATCACACACACTCATATATCCTAGACTTTTATGCAACTGGTACCACAGTAGGTTTGTTTACACCAGCATCACCACAAAAACATCTTAGCACAATGCGTTGTGCTAAGATTTCATGACGGCTATGATGTCACAAGGTGATAGGGATTTTTCAGCTCTCTTATAATTTTATGGGACCATCATCGTGTATGTGGTTTGTCACTGACCGAAACGTTGTTATGTGAAACATAGCTGTACAACTCTGATTCTCTGAAAATTCACCCAGCATTGTTTGCTATCATTTTAGTCTCTATCCTAGTTCCCCAACCAGTTCATGAACTTCTTTGGAGAACTGTCTTGCCTGCAGTATTGCATCTCTATAAAGTATTGCACAGTTTAGTTTAATCAATATGTACTGATTAAGCAGCTGGACACCTTCAACTCTAATGATATATATAATGTAATCTCTGGATGTCCAGTCCAGCACTTAAGGAGCTTGGAAGTTGTCACTCTCATCATTTAAGGAGCTCAGAACTTTTCACTCCCATCCTAACACAAGCAAAAAGCCAAACAGAAAATTAACATCTCTTTCTAGAGTCATCAGAGAATTAAGGTCATAGGAAAAACCACTGACACTAAAATTAGAGACACAGACGGGCAAAACATGAATCCCAATTTAACAGGACAGAAACTCATGAACAGATACTTCTGCGGGAAGATAGTCCCAGAACAGGAAAAGCCAAACTATAATTGATGAATTGCTGGGGGCTCAGTGTGGACAAGTTTGAGAGTTTAAAATAATAGCTCGACACTCACTGTGCCTTTACCATGCTTCAGAATATAAACATGTTATATCTATCAGCTTCACTAACTCTCACAACAGTCTTATAAGGAAGTTGATCTCCATTTTACAGATAGGGAAACTGAAGCATGGGAAACTTGAGTAAGTTACTTAATGTCACTTGGATAATAAACATCATAGCCCGGATGTGAATCCAGGTGAGTTGACTCAGGAGCCCGCACTCTTAATGATGACGTTACATTTGCCTGATACCAGATACAACCAACCACTCCGGCAAGGTCATCTAGGTCGGTCGTTGCTCAGGTATCACACTCAGACACTGGGAAAGCCTGGGATCACAGGCCTTGTCTACTACTCTCTTCAAGACACACTCAGCAGCTCACACAGTTGGGGGTTGTTCTTTCCTGTGGCCGGCTCTACCTTGGCACCTCAACCCCCACCTCCCCATCTTACCTACTGCCACAGTTAATAAGGTTTATTCTCCCTTCACATCACTATAACCCATGTTATGAAAGACCATCGTCAAATGTCTCTATGTCACACTTCTCCTAATTTCATTCTTTAGGGCTCAGCATGTTTTGTACTCTCTACCATGTCCCTCCTAGGACAAGAGCCTAAAATATTCTGATTAGTGATGAATATGTGTTCTCCGGGTGAGGCGTATTGCTAATAATTAAACAGTATTAATTCTACCAGCTTTGATTATACTCTGCTCTCTCAGTAATAAGGCTCAGTATTCCATTTTCATTCTGCCTAGCACTGAGTAATAGAATTGGTGTTTAAGAATTATCATATAAATCTACTTTTCGGTCAGCGAGTGTTAGAGGTTTTTTTCAATATATTACAAATGTATTCATTATTCCCTAGTTCATAAAAATAATTAAAAGCTACAGGCCAAACACAAATTCCCAGAACACGAAAACCTGACTGGCGTCCCACTGCCAAATACCAAGGTTGCCAGCTTCTGAGTTTATGGGTTTCTTAATGAGAACTTCTACCTTCTCTTTCGATAAAGGGCTTAGGTGGACAATTCCTCCTGGTGTTCCTAGTATAATTCCTGATATAACCAGGAGTTACAAAACTAAAACTCTACATATCTAAAATGAAACTGGGCTACTGTTATTTTATATATGTTTTTAGAAATTCAGAAATGACTTGCCCTAAAATAAAAACTGTCAAAAAAATTTCTTAAAAGTGATTCCTAGAATGTAAATAACATGTGTTCATACTCTTCTAAAAAAGAAAAGAGGGAAATAATAGAGAAGGAAATACAAATAGATCCAATTCATCATTGTGATATCTAGGTTTCTCCTTAGATAAAACAGACATAAAGCATGTGCTTTACAAGTCTCAGATGACCTTCAAGACATCTAGGTACAGTATCTATGGATTTTTAAGTACAATTAACAACTCTTGTTTTTCTATTTAAAGAGTTTTCGTTCTGTTTCCTTAACAGGCAAAAGCCAATCAATCTTGTTCTCGAATGCTAATACAAGTAATTAAAAATAACATTAATTGAAATACTGCAGGGGCTGTTAGGTTTTTAGATGGTGAGTTTTTTTTGTTTTTTTGTTTTTTTTTTTTCCTTCGTCTTAACCTTGTGGCTATACTAATTTACAGGACCAATTAAGGAAGCACCCTTTGTATGATCCATCTCTAGGATAAAGAGCTGGCCTTTAAAACCTAGCAAAGAACTGCAGAGGGCCACAGAGCTGTGAGTAAGCTTGGGTGCCAGCAGCTAGAATCTTTATTTCACCTGGTAGACCAAACATGACAGATCGTCTTATTTATAGTGTGAATATTAATTTTTTGGTTTTGGTCACGAAAATACAGTGCTCATTTGTATTGTTGTAAAACTTGTAAATATGCCCTGTAGGATAAGTAATATTCAAAGCAACATCCTAATTAAAAGGAAAACTCAGTTGTCTTGCAAGATAATATAAAAGGGCACCTAAATTGTAAATAAGATACATGGTAAAAATGAAAAAGACAGGCTGGATAGGAGAGGAATGAAATAAGATTTGGAAATGTGCTTCTTAAATGAACACAAATTGTGAGATAATGTCTCATTGAACAATAAAAATAACAAACCAGTGGCAAAGATGTAATAGAATTTCCTCTGTATACCATTTTAATCTTAATGTAATTTTCCCCAGTGCATCCATGTTTATTGAACTACTACAACCATTTCTTTCTCACTCTGTCCAAAGTTACTGGGAGTGTGTTTCTTTGCTGTAAATAATTCCCTGATTATGAACATGAGAACGATCCAGAAATTGACCACAGTTTATGAAAGAAAAAAAAAAAATGACAGAGCATCTTCTCAGGGCCAAAAGCCTTAGGAGAATGCCAAAAGCATGTGCCGTTTCTTCAGGGAAGCAGGGGTTGAATGCAAAAAACCATTTTCCCTTCCTCCTGCATAAGGCAACTCCACACCTCTATTTCTTTGTTCCTGTCTTCAGAAAATGCAGGGAAGACTTCCATGGTACCTCAAACTACAGTTTGCCACAATGTGAGAATAGGGCTGATGTCAAGGAAGTGTCAAGTTCAGTTAATCAGAACCCAAATGCCTTGAGAAAGATGCACAACAGTATGGCCTCAGTTTCTCAGTCTGCAAAATGGGGATGATCATAGTTAAACCTCTTAGCTTCAAGTCTAATAGGTAACTAGGTGCTTAGTAAACTCTACTGAAATATGGATGTGAAAGATCAAGCTCCAGATATGTGAAGGGTTTGCTGGAGGGGAGACATGGAGTCCAGAAGGAGCCCTGACTCTGCTCCTGACCCCTACCTTAGGAAGTTCAGCAAAATGTCCATCTCCAGTCAACCCCATACCAATCTCAGACATTTCAATTACCAGGGTAATAAATCCCCACCCCACCTTTGCTTACACTGAGGTTGGTCATTCACTTCATGTTATTTTTCATGAGGTTCTTAAGGTTCTAAACTTTAAAGAAATATTCCAAAGTGGAAATTATGCCCCGCTTATCACCTGGCTTTTAATTTGGCACCACTCTGCAGTAGGAATCTGTTTTTTACTGAACATCAACACTCAAATACTTTTTCTGCCATTGAAAGTCTAATTTATTCTATTATTTTATTACTTTTCAAAAGTTCATTAGGCAAAAGGGAGATGTACTTGTCCAAACACACAAAATATGTGCCGAATATATTAACAAATGGATTATCAATTCACTATTTTGTTGAAATGAATGCATAACTGTATAATGTGACTAACTTTTAACTTTGATTTTTTATGTAGAAAAATTATGGATCACATGACAGTGGATCTCCTAAGCAAAAATAGCTTATGGAACTGGAATGATTAAGTTTACAAACAGGTACTCTTATAATAAATGCTCACCTGTTACAGTTGCAAATCATGGGTATATTATCTTTATAAACTTTGCATTTTTTTTTCTAGAAAAATATCTAAGGATTTAAATTTACATTTCCAGGTCTATCTGATTTTGTAATATAAAAATCAAGGTTAGTGGTTTTCTCTTCTACTTTTTTTAAAAACCGAATTGATCCGAATACAAATAAAGGCCATTATTAAATACTTCATGAGGCATTACATATTCAGACTTTATAATCACAGATCCACTGATATTAGATGTTGATTACAGAAGTAAGTTGAGATTGCCTGAAAGATTATCACCAAAGCAGATCTCCTTTTCAAAAGCAGAGGCCTCTCCTGTATCTCTCAGCCATGTTGCCTACAGATGTGCTTCAAGGCCATTGTTTCGGATGATCTTGGCATATTCCTTGGCCGATGTGTAAGGAACTCGGGGTCTAGCTGGGTCTTCAAAATCAACGTGGAAGAGACCAAACCGGCTGCTGTATCCCTGGTTCCACTCAAAGTTATCCAGAAGAGACCACGCACAATATACTTGAAGATTGACTTTATCAAGTTGGATAGCTGAAATTTAAAAAAAAGAAAATCATCATTTCTGGGAAGGCCTTATGAGAACACAGACAAAATCACTCATGAACAGTCTGGATCTCTTTCTCTGTCTTTGCAGGAGATCACAGTGGGAGAAGACAAAACCTGTTCTCTATTCCTCTTTTCCAAAAAAAGAGGTAAGTATGTAAGGTAATGTGTGCTAATTAGCTTGATTTAGTCATTCTACAATGCTGTACATATACCAAAGCATCATGTTGTACATCTTAAATACATCCCATTTTTATTTGTCTATTTTAAAAATCCCCTTTTCCAGTTTTCTGCTTGAATCAAGCAGGGGCTTAATTAAATAAGTTGTTATATATTATTCTAATTATTTGGCTATTCATTCGTTTCAAATTTGCTTTATTCATTCATTTACTCAATGAACAGTTTTTCAGTACCTACCACTTTTCAGGCACAAGGACATACACACAAGGTCCTCTCTGGTACCTAGAAGGGTACCCAATAAAGACACTTTTCCGTTTCTAAGTACAGCCTCCAGATATTCCAGAGAGTCCACTAGAAAATTGGAAGAGATAACAGTAGCATGCCTGAGGAAGCCTCAGAGGTTACCTGCTGTCCCAATGGTCAAACTGAGACATGTCTTATAATTCTGAAGAGAGAGAGCGTCCAAAATGAAAAGAGTCAAGGGTCAGTACGCAGCTTTAGCCATGACTATATCCTAGACTGAGGGAGTACAGAAATGCTATGGCATCCTTTCTTAGTCTGATAGGGTGGCCATAACAGCACACCATATACTGGGTGACTTCTAAAGAGAAAAAATGTATTTCTCACAGTTCTGAAGGCTGGGAAATCCAAGATCAAGGTGGCAACAGATTTGGTGTCTTGTGTGGGACTGTATCCTCTTCATAGATGAGTGTCTTCTTGCTGTGTCCTCATATGGCAGAAGGGGCCAGGGAACTCTCTCGTATCTCTTCTTATAAGGACACTTATCCCATTTATGAGGGCTCCATCCACATGACTTAATCACCACCCAGAGGCCCCACCTTTGGGATACTGGGAGCTAAGATGTCAATATGAATTTGTTGGGGGGTTGCAGGGGACAAAACTTTCCATCTACAGCACATCCCCTTTGCCCCACACCTAAACTCAAAATGGTGCTTAAGCCCTTTAAGAACCAAAGCAATGGAGCATCTCTCCACTAAGTGTATACATACATAAATACTTGATGTAATTTTATTTGTGGATGCCCAGAAGCCCATCCACAGACTCCATGTTAAGACATCAAAATGTAGATTCAATGCATATAACTCTTCTCCACATAGTTTCACACTGATTTCCATCACTTTATTCAGGGAATTTAGCTTACATTTTCTTTTTATTTATTTATTACTTATTTATTTATTTATTTATTTTTATTTTTATTTTTATTTTTGAGACAGAGTCTCGCTCTGTCGCCCAGGCTGGAGTGCAGTGGCCGGATCTCAGCTCACTGCAAGCTCCGCCTCCCGGATTCCCGCCATTCTCCTGCCTCAGCCTCCCGAGTAGCTGGGACTACAGGCGCCCGCCACCGCGCCCGGCTAGTTTGGCAAAACTCTGAGGTCTTGTGAGTCCTTGCATTGCGCATTTTCTTTTTTAAAACCAGAATAAATAAACCCAACCTATGGGATAAGCTTCCTAAAACACCAAATATCCATTTTTCAGTAGAGAAATTAAATGAAAAGGCCAGTTGCCTTATAAGGTGGATATATTTCTAAATAAGCTGGGTGAGAATAAACATTCATATACTGAATCATATTTTAATTGTTTCAGAGATTGCTTTCAACCAAAATGACCCCTCTAGTTAAATATTCAGCAGGGCAATACCTAACCTTTAATTTTTTCATTGGTGTCCATTTTGTCTTTCAAGTCTCTTAAAAGCACTATATCTATATTCCACTACACATATGTTGGTCTCCAAACATTCTTGGAATTTTTTTCTATGGATATTCTGTAGACAAAAGACCCCCAAGAGTTTGACATATAACCCCCTCAAGATTTGTGCATGGAGGTGTAAGATCTGCTTTGCTTAGAGAGTTTTTTATAAATAGCCTTGAGGCAGGAATTAAGCCAAGCTCGATTGACTCCTTTAAATTTATTTTTAATTTTCAATTTTTGTGAGTGCATAGTAGGTGTATATATTCATGGGGTACCTGAGATATTTTGATATAGCCATGCAATGTGTAAGAACCACATCATGGCAAATGGCACAGGGCACAACGTCAACCATAAGACTGTCCTCACTGTGATACCAACCACGACCACATGGTAACTGATGTGATTTACCATGATGTTATTATTATACATTGCATGTCTATATCAAAGTGTCTCATGTATCCATCTCCTTAAGCATTATCCTTCATGTTACAAACAATCCAATTATACTTTTAATTATTTTTAAATGTACAATTTTATTATTATTGACTGTAGTCACCCTGTTGTGCTATCAACAACTAGACTTTATTCTTTCTATTTTTTATACCCATTAACCATTCCCACTTTGCCCCCTCCTACAAACCCTCCACTACCCTTCCCAGTCTCTGGTAACTATCATTCTACTCTCTGTCTGCATGAGTTCAATAGTTTTAAATTTTAGCTCCCACAAATAAGTGAGAACATGTGAAGTTTGTCTTTCAGTGCCTGGCTTATTTCACTTAACATAATGTCCTCCAGTTCCATCCGTGTTGTTGCAAATAACAGTATCTCACTCCTTTTATGGCCAAATAGTACTCCATTGTGTATATGTATCACATTTTCTTTATCCATTCATTGATTGTTGAACACATAGGTTGCTTCCAAATCTTGGCTATTGTGAATAGTGCTGTAACAAACATGGGCGTACACTGATTTCCTTTCTTTGGGGTACATACCCAGCAGTGGGATGGCTGGATGGTGGCTCTATTCTTAGTTTTTTGAGGAACCTCTACACTGTACTCCATACTGGTTGTACGAATTTACATATTAGCTCTTCTTAAATAAATATTGTTGAGAAATAAGAAATATAGCAATAAGTACATTAAGCTGTGCAGGAATAAAAGCATTACTAGATATCCCTTTTTCTCCTACCTGTCCACATTTGCTATGTGTGTCTCCTCCTCCCTCTGCCAGTTATAATCTGGAAAATATCAATGTTTTATATAATTTATTTTGTAAGAACCCAGGTTTAGTACTGGATGGCATATCTCTAAGAATCAAAATGATCTGGCCAGGTGCGGTGATTTATGCCTTTAATCCCAGCACTTTGGGAGGCTGAGGTGGCTGGATCACCTGAGGTCAGGAATTTGAGACCAGCCTGGCCAACATGGTGAAACCCTGTCTCTACCAAAATTACAAAAATTAGCTGGGCGTGGTAGCGGGCACCTGTGGTCCCAGCTACTTGAGGGGCTGAGGCAGGAAAATCACTTTTACCTGGGAGGCAGAGGTTGCAGTGAGCCAACATCATGCCACTGCACTCCAGCCTGGGCAACAGAGTGGAACTCAAAAAAAAAAAAAATTATATATATATATCAAAGCCAAATACCAGGCCAGAAAACAATAGTCTCTTTTGCCTTGTAATTCAATCTGGGGACATGTGAGAATCTGCATATTTTCTTTCTCATTTGCAGAACTACTGCCCAACAAGAAATCCTGCCAGGTATAAAGCCAGACAGTTTCTGAAAACACACATGGTCCCACTGAACACACACAAAAGGATTGATTCATGTGCTAAACCATGGGACAAAAATGATGCCTTGTCTGCTTGGAAGGGAACAAAAAGGAAATCTTGACAATTTCATTTTTAACTGCCAGGAGTTCCACAGCAGGCACTAAACTGCCCTGCCCGAGTGACACTGGTGAATGTCTGTGTATTTTCATTGCAAGAACATTCAAGTAGAGAATTACTACCTAGTTAGGACCGAGGAACTAGTCTGCTGGAATCTTCCTCACTGTGCTACCACTGGGAAAAAATTATAAAATCACATTGGAACCTGCACGCCTCTCCTCTTCCAATCTCCTCAAGAACCGAAAGAGACCATCATTACATTTCTTGCCACTATGATTTACGAGGTCCTAAATCTTGCCAAGAAAAAAAAAAATCACTTCTATGAGTTCACTTTCTGTTTCCAGAGTTGGAGTCAAAATAAACACAGGAGCTTTGGGTGAGTATGGAGTACACTAGGATAAAAACGACATATATCACAAAGTCAGGGTGTGGGTTTAGACTACAAGACCAGTGGAAAACATCTCACAGTAAGCAGGTTGGAAATAAAAATGTAAGAGAAGTATCTAAGCCTTGCTAATATGTTATAGCTTCTCTCAGGCTGTTCTAATTATAAATACCCTATGCAGGCTAGGTGCGGTTGCTCATGCCTGTAATCCTAGCACTTTGGGAGGCCAAAATGGGCAGATCACCTGAGGTCAGGAGATCGAGACCAGCCTGGCCAACATGGTGAAACCTCGTCTCTACTAAAAACACAAAAATTAGCTGGGCATGGTGTCATGTGCCTGTAGTCCCATCTACATGGGAGGCTAAGGCAGGAGACTTGCTCGAACCCAGGAGGCAGTGTGGGTGACTGAGTGAGACTGTCAAAAAAAAAACAAAAAAAACCCTATGCTACTGTTGTACTCTACACATGTGCACACGCGTGCACACACACACACACACACACACACACACACATAAGCACACTTCCCAGTTAGCCAGACTGAAAAGGTTGAGGGCATAACATCAACCATAAGACTGTCCTCACTGTGATACCAACCACAAGATCAATGGTTTGCCAAAACCTCCCTCAGTTTTGGTAATTTGCTAAAAAGACCCACGAAATTCACAAAAACCTGTTATATTCACAGTTCTGATTTGTTACAGTAAGAGAGAGAGACTGGCTAAAGAAAGAAATGCATAGCACAGGATCTGAGGGGTTCCAAACATGAAGTTTCCATATCCTCTCCCCTGGGAGTTAGATGCATTGTCTTCCTGGTATTAGCATGCATGATACACATAGAGAATTGCCAACCAGAAAAGCACACCTGAGCTTCAGTGTCCAGAGTTTTTATGGGGGGCTGTATTGGTCAGGGTTCTCTTAGAGGGACAGAACTAATAGGATATATATGTATATAAACTATGCTTTATATATAAAGTATTAACTTACACAATCACAAGGTCTCACAATAGCCTGTCTGCAAGCTAAGGAGCAAAGAGTGGCTGTCTGAGTCCCAAAACTGAAGAACTTGGAGTCCAATGTTTGAGCGCAGGAAGCATCCAACATGGGAGAAAGACATAGGCTGGGAGGCCAGGCCTGTCTTGTCTCTTCACGTTTTTCTGCTTGTTTTACATTTGCTGGCAGCTGATTAGATGGTGCCCACCCAATTAAGGGTGGGTCTGCCTTCCCCAGCCCACTGACTCAAAAGTTAATCTCCTTTGGCAACACCCTCACAGACACACCCCGGATCAATATTGCATTTTTCAATTCAATCAAGTTGACACTCAGTATTAACCATCACAAGGGCTTTATTACAAAGGAGGATTAATCAATTGATGACCCAAGTGGATTAACTCAGTTTCCTGGTTACCTGATGCCAGGAACCTAAAGCCCCCATGTTAAATGTGATTGGTCTTCCTGATGTGATGAGCTCCCAACCTAAACAAAGAGATATTTATCAATTATGACATAGATGGCCTCTTAGAAGCTGAGTGCAAAAACCAAACCACTCTTTGGGCAAAATTTAATTCTTCACTACGTGTGTGTACACTCACATACATAGAGACGTTATTTTAGAAACTCATTATTTTATGATAAGAGACAGAATCTTTTTAAATTACTGGTTTATGAAACATCCTAATTATGCTTGTGTTTGTCACATTACAAAACTCTAGAAATTGGAAGCCCAACATCAGTGGAATTTATTTTTCTGCAATTTATAAACAGAGGTAGTCTTTGTTTTCAGGATGGTCTAGGGCTTATATAAGATACCCGTGGATGTGACAAAACTATCAAGCTATCAAAAAAAAAAAAAAAAAAAAAAAAACACTCATCCATAGACCCAAGCTACCATGTCAAGAATCAATGGAAAAATTCAGGGCAGTGTAAAAAGCAGCCGCCTCACAAAGGAAAAAAAAAAAAGAGAGAGAGAGAGAGGAATAAAGTGCCAGGAATGAGCAGGGAGAAAAAAATATATAGGACTCTAGATTTTTGTGTTCAGCTAATGGCGAGATATAATATTCAAGGAAACCTTCCTAAGGAAAATAAATAAAGAATGCTGAATAGAGTTTTTAAAAATAAGTCTTCTTCAAAACAATGGAAAGGTGAAAAGTTAGTAGAGAATTAACAAAAGAAAGCGGAATTTGAGGTTGGTAGATACAGGAGCTACTTTTGCCTGATGGAATTTTCCAATCTTAGAAAATCTAAATCTTTTTCTATTTCCTGGGATAAAGCTAGATGTCAAAACTCAGAGTTATAGCAGGTGAGAAGTCTAGTATGAGACCCCACCCAGAGAAGACTACAAACTCAAAAGACAAAACATTCAGTGTAATGGTGAGAGAGTGCCAGACACAAACTAGTCGTTGGAAAGTCTTGAGTTTAACCCCTGGTGGTTCAACAAGTGTAAAGTCTGGGTCTTGGTTTGAGGTGATGGCATACTGATAGATTCCCCAAGTACCTGGCAGATGGACATTCAAATTATTTTTGAAAAGAGTGACCTGTATATTCTAAAACTCCAATTGTTATTATAATATTTTAAGTATAATCATCAGCACATAATCAAATATAATGAGAAAGACATGGAAAATTATGACATAAAGAAAAAGAAATAACCACAGTCAACAGACAACAGAAACAAACCCACAAAGCACTCAGTTGTTAGAACTGTCATGCAGCCTGTACAATAACCACACTTACCATGCTTAAGGAAAAGAGACAAACTTGAAATATCTTCAAGGTTAGGAACCCAGAAAAGCTGAGGTGACATGTTTGGAAAGGGAACTCTACAGGCTTACATTTTAATCCCAGCTGCACCAGCTGCTAGCTGGAAGGAGCCTCTCATTTCTCATGAATACAATGGAGACACTATTATCTACTCCTAGTGATGTTAAAAAGAGTAAATGAAATAATAAGGAAAGCAGAACCCAAGGTAAAATAAACACCAGCAAGGCACCTGGACAGAGGAAAGTCCATGTGAAGACACAGCGAGAAGTTATCCTCTGCTGACAAATGCCGTATCTCCTTCCAGAAATCTATGGCGATAACTGAGAAACTAAGAAGATGCTTTGGCTCAGCAGGGCCAAATGCCTTTTTAGCTCACTGCTTAGTTGAAATCCAGCTTCATCCCCAGTGGATCAGGAAAAGTTCTCTCAATTCACCATATGTGTGGGTTAATGGTGGCCCCTGCAAAGAATAAGTGTGTCTACCCAGAACTTGTGAATGTGGCCTTATTTGGTAAAAGGGTCTTTGAGAATGTAATCCAATTAAGGATCTCAAGATGAGATCATCCTGGAAGACAGTGTGCCCTAAATCCAACGACAAGTGTTCTTAGATGATAAGAGAAAGGGCAAAGACATGTAGGAAAGAAGACAATGTGGAGACAGAGGCAGAGATTGGAGTGAAATATCTGCAAGCCAAGGAACACCAAGGGTTGCCAGAAGCCACCAGAAGCCAGTATAGAAGCATGGAATAAATTATCCCTTAGAGCCTCCAGAAGGGACCAGTCCTGCTGACACCGTAATTTTAGACTTCTGGCCTCCACAACTGTGAGAGAATAAATTTCTGTTGTTTTAAGCCACCATATTTGTGGTAATTTCTTACAGCAGCCACGGGAAGCTAATGCACCATGCTCTTTTAGAGTGGTTGCCAACTGGGCTCTGAGTCCCAAACCACCCACCTGATCTTCCTAGGGGCTTATGAGAACCTTTCTCAAGGCCTGTCAAAGCTGGAGAAAGAAAGCCTTCCAGGGACCCAGCTTGAAGCCAATTTTCTGGCAATTGCACCCACACTCACTTTGAAAGTGTGTTTCTTTGAGTTTGGTTGAAATGCACAAAAGCATTACAATTGGAGGGCATCTCTAGCTGGATAACAGTTTTTGTAAGAAAACTGGCATGTTGGCTGTTTTCCCTTTCACTGGAAAAATAAAATAAAACAACGTCAGGAAGATCTAAACATAGAAAATGCATCATACACCCCCCGCTCCAACTCCAGCTGAATATCAGTGGCTGGACAACATCTGTGAAAATGCCCAAATAATCCCAGTGCAGGAAACCCACCTGCAGATGGGAACTCTTAATAGCAAAGACAATGACTTTCTGAAAAGAGAATCTTTGAAAACCAAAAGCTAATTTTTAAATATTTTATAGGAAAATGCCAATTAACCAGAAAAAAACTGCACAGATTTCTTAATTATCAGTATTATTCCTACTACTTACATTAGACTTTGGAGGGAAAAGGCTGCAAATAGCAAGTAGTTGAAAGGAATTATATTTTTAAAAATCTAAATATTAAAGCTGATCTGAGGCTAGGTTCATGTTCTGGGTCATCTTCTATAACTTCTCTATCAATATTATTTTTACAGTATCTTATCCTCCAGTACAGAAGGTTTTTTTAAGGGAACGAAATTTCTTCTCAAAAAGGGAATTTCTCTTCTATTGGAAAAGCTGCCTTCTTTACCCCGTTCCCTCCCGTTCTCTTTACTTTCCTTTCTTTTTTTGTTTTTCCCCTCTGGGACTTACTTTCCTCTTCTGCAAAATGGGGTGATAGTATCTTTTTCATAGGATTGTGGTAGGATTAAATAATGAATAATGCCTAGTAAACACCCAATATAAACTACCTTGCTGTTGTTATTGTTTTTATTTCTCTCAGAGTCTGGGAGGGCAATGAATGAAATCTGTTTCATCTCTTTCTCCCATCTGGCTTCAAACAGCTTTCAGAGGGTATACAGTCAGCACAAAATGATCAGTGCTGAGAAGCAGAGAAATCAGGGCATAGACGGAAAGTTCAGCATCTGGGACAGGGTTTGCATTCTGTGAGAACAGGTCAGTTGTGGGTCATGAAAAATAATCAGCAAAAACAAAGAGCTTGGGGTGATTCTACTAGGGACACTGGATACTGTTGAAGCTCCCCTGCTTTAGTGCGCTGGGAGATTGGGATGACATTACTCAAGGTTTTCAGGATACTGCAACATCCATCCTACATCCATTAAGTAAATATATGTTGTGCTAGGAACTGGGAATACAATGATGAACAAAATAAGTAGCCTTTCATTTACAGCTTATGTGGAAGGCATATCTAAATCAAATTATCACTCTGTAAATATCGAATTATTGTCTGTGAAAAGTAGTATGAAATGAAAGAAGTGGGTAATGAGAGAACATTTTAGTTAACATTTATTGAATGTTTAGTTACCACTTTAAGGATTTCATGTATGCATTCATCCATTTAGTCTTTACAGTCAACCTATGAGTTAGATAGTTATTATCAGTGCCCCTATTTTATAGGTAAGGTAATTGATACACAGAGTGGTTAGGTAAGCTTTGCAAAATTCATACATCGAATAAGTAGGAGAGTTGAGATAGGAACATATGCAGGGTAACAACAGCAGCAGAAGGAGAAGCCACCATGCCACACTGAGTCTTGACAGCACACAAGACTGGAAGATCTGCCCTAATCAGCAAAAGTGGGAGAAGAAGGCTAATGGAGCAGTTTCCTGGAGTAAACTAGAGCCCAATGCCCACGAATGAGTCGGAGTTACCTAGCACTAACCAACAGGGCTATTTCTCGGTTGTAAGCAACAGAAGCTAAAGTTCGCTATTGAAGCATAGAAGGGATTGGGCTGATAAAACAGGCTCAAATAAAGCTCTCAGGATCAGTGCTCAGAAGCACACCACAGAGCTAGTTGGTTAAAGAAAAATGTTTGGGGAGAAAGTCACAAAGTAGTGCCTAAGACATTCGGCTCCCTTTAAAGATTTTAAAAATTTTGATCTTTATCCCAACAGCAACGACAACAAAAAAATCGAAGGGTTTTAAGCAGGGGAGTCACTTTAGCTAATTTGTATTTTTAAAAGATTACTGTGACCTCTGTGGAAAATAGATTTGAGTGTAGCAAGAACGGAATCAAAAAGAGCATTTAGGAGTAATTGCAGTAAATCACAAGGGAGTTGATGAGAGGATGGTCTTGGATGGCCTAAGTGAAGATGAAGAAAACCAGATGGATTCAACAGAGGAGATATGCAGATAAAAATCAACAAGATTTAGCAATTCACCGGCTATCAGTGCAGAAGGAGATAAGAAAGCAAAGTTAGCACAATTTAATGAATGTTGTCAATGTCTGAATTAGAAAATATTGGACATAGATAAGTTTTAGGGGCGTGGCAGGGAAGATAATGAATGAAACTTTGGTTATGATGACTTTACGTTGCCTTTTTTGACCTCCAAAGAAAGAGTTGAAGTGTTAATTGCATAGACAGATAAAGAGCTCAAAGAAGATTCCGAGATGGAGATGGAAACTTTGGATAACAATGGGGAGATGGTAATTGAAATCATGGATGTTGAATAGAATTTAGAGAATAAGAAAACAAGACTTTGATACAAGCCTTACTGCATTCCAGGTTTTAAAGGCAGGCTGGAAAAGGGAGACAGAGAAAGAGGGCCAGAAATACCCCCAGACCCTTAAGCTGATAAAATCACAAGAGATGCTTTCTGTGGATGTGATTTTACAGAAGTCACACAGCCAATACAAGGAGAACCTGAGGATAGAACCAAAGGCTGTCTGATTCCAAAGCCCATGATCTTTCCATATGGCTAGCACTGGAAGATTGCAAATCTAGAACACAAGGAATAGAAGTGACAAGCAAGAGTCAAAGCCACTATGGGAAGAGTAATGCTAGACCATGTGGAGAGCATGAAGTGGGTGGAAGTGGGAGACACACGTGGAACACCAGACCCCTAATAACAAAAATCCTTCTATGACCTTCAAGGTCCTACATGATGAGGCCCTGCTCTTTACTTGCCATTTGCCAGGCACACTGAGATTCTTTATCTTCTTGGAATGTGCTAGCTCTTGACCACCTCATGGCCTTTACACTAGCTTTTCCATCTGATTGGATCATTCTGGATCAATCACTTTATGATTCTTCATTGCCACTAAGGTCTTAGTTCCAATTTGACCTTATTTAGTCTTTTCTAACTCTCCAGTTTAAAATTCCATTCCCAACCAACCCATTCTCTCTCATATCATCATGTATTGTTTTCTTTGTGGCCCTTACCATTAAAATAAAGTGTTTTCTTCATGTATTTACTCATTTTGTATTATTTACCCCCAGAAGATTGAAAGGCTCATGAGAAAAAGAGACCATGTTCATCTATTCTTTTTAATATACCTCACCTTGAGAACAATAAGTAGCACATAGTAGAGGCTAAGCAAACACTTGCTGAAGGAACAAGTGGGAGAGGGAGGGAAAGAGATATGAGAGGAGAAGGAATGAAAGAAGGAGGGAGGGAGGAAAAAAGGGAAGGAGCAAAGAGGGATCATCTTAACATGACTTTAATAGGACTCTGGTCTCACTATTCCCATCTGGGTGGTGGAATCACAGCATCTCCAGACTGAACAACAAAGGCTTCAGTGGTCATGGATTTCAAGTCCTTATCCAGCATCTTAATCTCTGGATTAAGATGGACTACCATTGCCAGTAGTCCTTGTCTCCCATCACAACCAGCCACTGCTTCCAGTCCCAACCTGATGATTTCAACTCTCCATCCATTCAGACCAGTTATTCCCCATCACTTTCCACTGTCCTACTTTGTGACACTGCCTAAAAGCTCCTCCACTGTCTCGGTGGCTGCTACCACACTTCCAACTCTGATCCCCAATGCTTCTCAATAACTCTCTATTTGGAACTTGGCTGCATTTCTGGGCAGTCCTCTTGAGTGTTTTCCTCTTGATGATCTGTTAACCCTGAAAGCTTCAGATATTCTGGGATAATAGCACCACACTCTCCTGGGGCACAGCATGAAACCTGAATGGTGTCTCCCTGGTCCTGGGAGTCCCTTATGTTACCATAGTCCAGATGGAAGAAAACATTTTCCATTGTATGATTTTATCCCTAGGCCTAAGACATACACTTTGAAATAGCTACCACTTTTTAGTCCATAAGAATATTGATCTACTTGTATATAGAAATAGTTCATTTTGGCAGGGCACAGTGGCTCATGCCTGTAATCTCAGCACTTTGGGAGGCCAAGGCAGATGGATCACCTGAGGTCGGGAGTTTGAGACCAGCCTGGCTAACATGGTGAAACCCCACCTCTACTAAAAATAAAAAATTAGCCAGGTGTAGTGGCATGCACCTGTAGTCCCAGCTACTCGTGAGGGTGAGGCAGGAGAATTGCTTGTACCTGGGAGGCGGAGGTTGTAGTGAGTCAAGATCAAGTCACTGCATTCCAGCCTGGGCGACAGAGTGAGACTCCATCAAAAAAAGAAGAAGAAGAAGAAGAAGAAGAAGAAGAAGAAGAAGAAGAAGAAGAAGAAGAAGAAGAAGAAGAAAGAAAGAAAGAAAGAAAGAAAGAAAGAAAGAAAGAAAGAAAGAAAGAAAGAAAGAAAGAAAGAAAGAAAGAAAGAAAGAAAGAAAGAAAGAAAGAAAGAAAGAAAGAAAGAAAGAAAGAAAGAAAGAAAGAAAGAAAGAAAGAAAGAAAGAAAGAAAGAAAGAAAGAAGGAAAGAAAGAAAAAGAGAGAAAGAGAAAGAGAAAGAGAAAGAGAAAGAAAGAAAGAGAGAAAGAGAGAAAGAAAGAAAGAAAAAAGAAAGAAAGAGAAAGAGAAAGAAAAAAGAGAGAGAAATAGTTCATTTCTACCAACCAAAGATACCTAAGAATATCCCCCAAAGAAAGTAGCTGACACCCTGGAGAGAAAGATCAGAGTCTCATATTTCTGCACTCAATAAAAGGTTAAGTTCTAGGTTCTATGACTCCAGAAATGGAAAAATAGTTACTATGGGTAAATTTTAAAATGGCAACACTGAATGTGGGGGGCAAAAGAAAAATATGTAGTTTAACTGTAAAACTAATTTAGGGCTTTCAAATTATAATTTATTAAACTGTAGCCTGAATTAATGAAATAATCTTAACACTTTCTTCTTCTTACTTTCATTCCTCCATTACATCCACAAATTTTTATTAAGTAATGCTATGGTTTTCACATGTTCTCCAAAAAGCATTTGTTGGAAACTTGACCCCCAATGCCTCAGTATTAGGAGATGGGGCCTAATGGAAGGTATTTATATCATTCTCTCTCTCTCTCTCTCTCTCTCTCTCTCTCTCTCTCTCTCTCTCTCTCTCCTCTCTCTCTCTTCCCCCCATCCCCACTCTCCCACTCTCTATCTCACTACATGATGGCTTCTGCCATGTTATGACATAGCAAGAAAGTCCTCTATCTTGGACTTCCCATCTACCAGAATTTTAAGAAATAAGTCTCTATTCTTTATACATTAACCAGTTTGAGATATTCTGTTATAACAGCAGAAAATGGACTGAAACAAGCATCTAGTACTATACATAAATTATTGTTTCAGGCAGAGGGATTCCTATATAGGAGGAAAAAAATCTGATATAGACTTTTCCTTTAACGCAAGTAGAATACAAACACCACACATAGATTTTCTTGCTATGTACATTCATTCAATACCTTTCACTTTCTTTTTGTAACATATGTAAGACATATAATTAATGTCTTAATTATGTTCAATGTCTGTTTTCTACTTCAGATTCTAAGTTCCAGGAGGGCAAGAATCCTGGGGATCTTGCATTCTCAAGTCTTAGCACAGAGCCTGATGAAGGACAGGTGCTTAATGAATATAGTCCAAATGAACAAATGGCTACAAATATATATGACATTGAATATAATGTCAGCAATATAAGCTTAGAGAAAAGACAGTTCCTAAAATGGCAAGATTTTTCCCTTGACCAAGATAACAAAATTCAACTTCAACTTTTTCAAATAACCATAAAGAGATATGAGGTTTAATCTTCTTCCATTCTGATCAACTCGCTGCCCATTTTCTATGTTAAGAAACAGAGCATCTTCTTGTGATCACTGGACTTCAAAACCATGTCTCTTGTCAATAACTGCTATATATATATATATATATATATATATATATATATATAATAAACGCTAAATAAATTATATGAAATACCCCTAAAAAGACATTCTCAGAGGAGTCAATGCCACCCTCTGTTACAAAATGAGAGCCCGTGTTAGCATTGTTTTCATCACTACACCACATAAACACCTCAAATGCTTATGGACAGCAGTCCCAGTAATTGCCTAGAGTTGAGAGAGATAGGAAAATGAGTGCAGTTGAGAAGAAAGAGCAAGGACACCTCTTTAAAATGCTACCATGTAAGTTTTCATATTGCTGGCACCAAGTTCAAGCCCAGGTGGGCACACCTCACCCAGACTGTCCATCCTGACCTAAGGTACAAGTCTCGCTAGTCTGCTTTTTAAGGACAAGGAAGGACACTGCTTGGTGATATGGCCACAAGCTGTTCAGGGAAGAGACTTTGCTCAGCACATTTCAGCTACTGAGCAGGGCTGGGCTCATTTCAGAGAGCCACATAAAATAAATAATCATGCAAAAGGAGATTCGTTCTGATAGGGCTCTGACAGCTGCTCCGAGAGGTGGGTCCTTGCAAGCCCATCTTTCAACAATGAACTGACCCAACGATCCAGGAAAGCTCCAGACAGGACCATATGGCCTGGAATAAAAACATATTTCAAACTCTGTTTATTATGCATATCTTTCAAAGGTTCACCACTCTGTGATGAAACATTGCACCTGCAAGGCTTTAATAAGCTTCCCAGCCAAGTACAATTATAAAATCGCAGGCACCTGAAGAATTTGTCTTCTCTTATACTTAGCCATGCACTGCCCACCAATGACTGGTCTCATTATTTTTAATTATATGGGTTTGCAGTATTTTGTAAGCTATGATCAATACTTATTCAGAAAATAAAACTCCTTATAGGCCTCAGAATGAGAGCCATGATATATATCTCTCCTCCTAAACTTTGGAGACTCCAACATTGCATACAAAACCCTCCAGTCTTCCTGAGAAAGAAAAAGAAGGAATGCAACTGTGCATCCCTGCAAAGACAGGAGAGCATTTGACATAAATTTAGGCTGGACATCATTCATCAGGAATGTCAGGGGCAGAGGGGATATGAGCAGCTTTCCTTCACAAGTGAGCCCTGTGACTCCACATCTGGTCCAAATATATGAGAAGTACAGTTTGTTCATTATCACTCCACAAATATCCATTGAGCAGTTATTACGTACCAGACTACAGGCTAAGGGTGATGATTTAGAGATAAATAGCACGTAGTTTCTGCCCTCAGCTATAAATGGGCTCATTGGAAAAGCAGATCCAAAAGAACTGGTATGGAAACACAGAGAAACAAGAGTTATAAAAGAACTTGAGGTACAGGCCGGGTGTAGTGGCTCACACCTCTAATCCCAGCACTTTGGGAGGCCAAGGCAGGCAGATCACAAGGTCAGGAGTTCAAGACCAGCCTGGCCAATATGGTGAATCCCCGTCTCTACTAAAAATACAAAAATTAGTTGGGGGTGGTGGTGCGCACCTGTAGTCCCAACTACTCAGGAGGCTGAGGCAGGAGAATCTCTTGAACTCAAGAGGCAGATGTTGCAGTGAGCTGAGAATGTGCCACTGACTCCAGCCTGGGCAACAGAGCGAGACTCCATCTTAAATAAATAAATAAATGAATAAATAACTCCAGATACAAAGGAGGGAATCACTTAGCCCTTCTGGGAAGTTCATGGACAACTTTCCAAAGGAAAGGGGATTTCAATAGAAACTTGAAAAGTAAATGAAGGTCTGCCAGCTAGTCATTAAAGAGCAGGTATGAGTTACACTGGGGTTGAAACTATGTTCATGTGTCATTTTCACTGACCTCTCCCAAGGCCCTGGGCAGCATGATCCACTTTGAAGCCCCAAGTGCTGTTTCCACCTCTGTCTTTAATTAGCCTATCCATGAACAAGATGTGCATGTCTGTGAGTGTTCACGTGATTAAACGACTGGTTTGGAATGGATGATTATTATAGATCCACTGCACTCAAATCTCTTCCCAAACTAAGAGTCTACATAAAAATGGAAATCCTTTTATTTATCTACCCCAAAACAGTGTACAGTGGTACCTGATAGGGTTTTAAGAATGGATTTTACATAAGATGGCTTAGACTAATCATTATGCACAATGATAGAATGGCTGAGTCTTGCCTGCTAAGATTCTATCTTTTTCCCCCAAACCCCTTGTTCAACATCAAAAGAGCCTTTGACTTGTGTCATAGAAGGATATCATACTTGTACTATAAAATGAAGGATGTAGAACCAATAGCGATAGATGAAATGAAGATTTTACTACAAAATTACATGGTGGACCTGGAGACACATAAAAGAAGTAACTGTTGCTTCTTAGAGGTATTGATGATGGCATCAATAACATGCAAAAAGATGAGCTTCTTTGACTAAAGGTTGTTATTTGGGAAACATATTGAGGGGAAGGAAGGAAGGCAGGGAAGGAGGGAGGCAGGGAGGCAGGGAAGAAGGGAGCAAGGAGGGAAAGTTTGGAGGCAGGGAGAAACATTTACTTACACAATCAACAGTATTTCTAAACTCTTTTTATCTCTAAGCTCGCAACAAATATGTAGCCATGATATTATCTTTCAATGCTTTTCAGATTCAAGGAGAACATCAGAAGATTGACAAAGATGGTACCTGATACTTCCCTTGCACATAGAAGAAAGAACAGCTCTTATTTATTGCTAAAACCCATGCTATTCACAACAACCCTTAAAGAGTGATGCTGTTAAATCCATTATATGGACATAGAAAATGAAGTTCAAAGAAAGTAAATAAATATGTTCAAAGTAATTAAGAAAAATGAGGCTGGGCACAGTGGCTCACGCCTGTAATCCCAGCACTTTGGGAGGCCGAGCCAGATGGATCACAAGGTCAGGAGTTCAAGACCAGCCTGGCTAATATGATGAAACCCCACCTCTACTAAAAATACAAAAATTAGCCAGGTGTGGTGGCGCATGCCTGTAGTCTCAGCTGCTGGGGAGGCTGAGGTGGAAGAATCGCTTGAACCTGGGAGGCAGAGGTTGCAGTGAGCTAAGGTCGCACCACTGCACTCCAGCCTGGGCAATGGACTGAGACTCCCTCTCAAAAAAAAAAAACCAAAAAAAAAAAAAAACAAAAAAAAAAACAAAAACGGTAGAGAAAGGATTGAAATCCAGTCTGCCTCCAAAATCCATGCTCTTTCCAAAACCCTATCTTGCCCTTTTGCTGATTAATCTTCATCAGCGTTCATGTCCCAGTTTTAGATGTAAAGGATCACTGGTATTTTATTTATTATACTTATGCTTTGAAAGACTGTTGATCACAGCACTGCAGGTGGCCATGGCAAATGAGGTGACACAGGAGCTCTAGACAGGTGCCTTGCACTAAGCATGTGACTGACAGTGACATGCCAACTAGCATCTCTCCTTATTTGACCTCCCTGTCTTTCATATATCAGTTATTCTTTTCTGGTTTTGAATATTAAAAAGACAAAAATATTCCTAAAAGGCATCAGCAGAAAGGGAGAAAGATTAGAGAATGTGCATGGGAAGTAAAAATCTTGTATTTCCCTGTGAACTGCAGGGCAGAGAAAACCATCAGACAAAGGGAGAGGAGATCAACATTTTTTTTTCCCTCTGGGTCATGCCAGGACTCTTTAAGTCTGTGAGTTCCATTGTTTTACCTTATATTTACTTTGTTGGAGTTTAGTAAATGTATTCTTTTATGAGCTACTTCAGTGGGGTCAGGGGAATCCATAGACCAGCTCTACCACCAATTTCATTGACCACCTCTAATAGCAACTATCTTGAATGAAAGAGTAAGTTTACTCCGATTTTAGAGCTAATAAAACAGTAGAAATTCGCATTCACTGGGTGTTTACAGGATACTAAGCACCAAAGCACTGCTTTAAAAGTTTAATATGCATATTTCTTTTAGGCTTTCCAAAAATAAGGAAGGCAGATTCTGTCCTATAAGGCAAATACGGTTAATAGTCCCATTTTACAGGTTGAGAAAATGTATGCAGAGAGAGGCTGTGTCATTTGCTCAAAGTCATTTATTTAGTAATAAATCTCACATAGGGTTTCTTCTTGTTGAGTAGAGCAAATTGGCAATTTGGACATAGTTCTTGAAAGGCAGCTACATCATCTTATTTTTTATTAATCATAATGTTTTTTTTTTCATTCAATCAATGTTTATTGTTTTTTGCCCAACCCACTAGGAATCCAGAAATAAGTAGAATCCTGAAGGTTTCCTCCATAAAAGGGAAGAAGCACAGAGGAGCAGCTGTGGTACCATGTGATCAGATCAGAGTAAATACTGGGTGCAATGGGAGCAAAGAGGAGGGACATTTAACTCAGCCAGGGTGTTGAAAGGGACTGCCAAAGAAGGTTGCTTTGTAGTAGGTGCTAGATGTAAGGTGCTAGAGTAATCTCGAAGGGTAAGTAGAAGAGGATAGGAAGGAAAAGGCCAGAAAGCACAAGAGAGAGACAAGGACACTGTATTAGCAGGGTTCTCCAGAGAAATGAAACCAATAGGAAATATATATGAGGGAGAGAGAGAGGTTTAATAAGGAATTTGCTCATGTGATTGTAGAGGCTGAGAAATCACAAGATCTGCAGTCAGCAAGCTGCAGACCGGAGGGAGCCGATGGGAAAGGTCTAGCCTGAATGCAAAGGCAGGAGAAGATGGATGTTGCCAACTCAGACAGTAAGACGGAAAGAGCAATTTCTCCCTTACTCAGCCTTTTTATTCTATTGGTGCCTTGGACAAATTAGATGAGGTCCACCCACATTGGAGAGGCAATCTGCTAGACTCAGTCCACAATTCAAATGTGAATCTTGTCTAGAAACACACTCACAGACACACCCAGAATAACATTAACAAAATATCTGGGCATCTCATAGCCTAGTCAAGTGGACACTTGAAGTGAATAATCACAGATACATTCTGGGAGCCACGTTTAATTTGGTGTGACAAAGGCAAAAAGGTAACAGTGACCCTAAGGAAGTTAATGGAAGACATGGCATGGAAGGCCTTGCTTGCCATGCTAAGAAATCGGAACTTTATACTGAAGGCAATGAGGAACCACTAGGGAGTTTTAAGAAAGAGAATGGCAAGACAGAATTTGTACTTTTGAAAAATCGTCCTCCCCGCAGACTAGAGACAGGAGGCAGGAGGCCAATTAGGAGGCTGCTAAAGCCCTATCTTAAGGAAGTTGCAATGGAATAGGAAGAACTGACCAGATGCTAGAGATATCAACAAATCTTATAGGCCAACTAATTGGAAAAAAGATCTTAAGATGCCTCCTAGTTTAATAGCTGTGTCACTAGGTTAATACAAAAGAGAATTCAATGGAAGAACCAGGTTTGGGGAATTAATGATGATAATGAACATGAAGCTTTACAGTTTGTAAATGAAACTGATAGATGTTAATGATTTTGTGACTATTCCTTTAAACAGCCCTATGAAGTTGGTGTTTTTCTCACTTTGGATGAGAACACTAAGCTGAAGTGGTAAGTGACTTGCCCAAGCTCCCAATCATAGTAAATGGAATAATCAGAACCTGAACTCTTTTCAAAGCCCATTTTTTTTCCACTGCACAATCTGATACAAAGAATAATAGTAGCAAAATAATAATGAGATGGCTAACATGTGTTGAATGCCTACTGTGGCCTGGTCATTCTTCTAAGTACCTTATTTTTATCAACTCTTAACACTCGCGACAACCCCATAGGACAGGTATTATTGGGTATTATTGTTAGCCCCATTTTATAGAAGACACACGTGGGGTACAAAGAGATGACAGCAATAAACTCTGTCACTTGGGACAAATGATCCTCATGTTACAGTTTCCCCTTTGGGCAGGATCTAGGATAATGGTGAGTAGAACAACAGAGTGGTAAAGCTGAGTAAGTTGGCCCCTTTCACAGACGGTCATGCTTCTTTCAGAGCATGTGAAGTGAGGGAAAACCCAGACACAAGCCCCCATTGTTTTAACCCATAAGTGAAAGGTGAGAACTATTTCCCCCACCCCACTCCCAGCTTAAAAGCTTATACCCTAGTACACCCAGGACCACCTTCCGTGTGCTGAGTTGAAAAACTACCTATTAACCACCATGCTCGCTACCTGGATGACGGGATCATTCCTACCCCAGACCTCATGACACACAATCTACCAATGTGACAAACGTGCACATGAACCCCTTGAACCTAAAATAAAAGTTGGAAAAAAAAGAAAAAAAGAAAGAAAGCTAGAGCCATGCTCTGTTCATCCAGTTTGAGTTTTAAATAGAGAATCATTTTCCAGCAGCATTAATGTGCTTTGGCTGTGTGATCCTGGAGTGGGATAAACAACTGCAGGCTTGACTGCCCAATATGTCAGCCCGAGGAAATAGCCCTCTGGAGGACACCACTCACCCCAAGCCCATTAGCCAATTACTCAGAGCCCGTTTAGTAAATGAGCTCTTTCAGGGTACTAATTGGAGCCCTGTGAAAATAAACTTGCAGCAAGAAAGAAGCTGGCTCTCTGTGGTCAGATTTCCATCTCTGATACACCACGGGATCAGGCGTGCTGGATGGGCAGGATGGAGTGGTGACAAAGACCACTGGTGCTAAGCCTGGATTGCCTAGATTCAAATCTCAGTCCTGGGCTTGCCAGAGGTGCAGCCTTCAACAAGATATTCTATTCTCAGTTTCCTCATCTGTGAAATGGGGATGATTTCATGAGATTCAGCGGTCTCAAATGAGGTAATAAACCTGCACCCCACATATAGGAATCATTCAGTAAATGTGAACTGATACTATTTACTGTTCTTGTTTATTTATATGCAACAACCCACCTTAACCCAAGAAAAAAGTCAGGGGAGAGAATAAATTTACTCAGGTTTGAAAATCAAATTTACTCAGGACATTTGTTGTATCCCCTATATCCATCAATTGGCAATTACTTATATTTTACTAATTTGTATTACTATGTAGCTAAGTAACTTTTCATATGCTTGAGCATTAGGTATTAGATATAATTTTCTCATCAATTTAATTTTATGCTCCTTGAAGATAGATTTCATGTTTACTTTCATACCCACCAGGATCATCCACTCAATAGATATTTGTTTGTTGATTGACATTCTTGATTAAATTTTTGTCATTCCTGATGAGAATCAGCTGGACTGAATATTGATGAGTTAGCTCTACTATCCATGAGTGCTAACTCTTTGAGATTGAATGATTCCAACCATTTAAGCTCTAGTCATGTTTTGGTACCCAATTAGACAAACATGCAGCCATATCCTATCTTAGTCCATTCATGCAGCTATAGCAAAATACCTAAAACTAGGTACGTTAAAGAAAACAGAACTTTTTTTCCTATAATTCTGGATCTGGGAAGTCTAAGATCTAGGTGCCAGTAGTTGTTGTCTAGCAAAGGCTTTCTTGCTGTGTCCTCACACAGTAGAAGAAATGACTGGTAAGAAAAAAAAAAAAAAAGGTCTAGGTAGTTCCCTTCAGCCCTTTTGAAAGGTTGTTAACCCCATTCATGAGGGTGGAGCCCTCCTACCTTAATCACCTCCTAAAGGCCCACTTCTTAATACCATCACATTGGGTCTTAGATTCCAATGTATGAATGTTGGGGAGACACATACATTTAAACACTAACAGATCCATAGAACAAATTAGTAATAAAATAAGCCAGGAAAAAAGCCTACCTTACTCCTGAGCCAAAGGTGGCTTATTTTATGAGGACTTCAAATCAAAATCAAAGTATATGTATACTAAAGCCTCATGGTCTTAACTCCACTGGAGTTGGGCAACAGTTAGCCTAAGAAGTAGAACAGACTCTGGAAAGTAAATTAAAATCCTGCCAGAATTAACTGGACTTGTAACTGAAGCTGTGCAACTTGATCAAATAATTTTAGGGTCTAAAATTTAAGTCTATTTTAGTATATAAGAATACTACACATTTAGTATTATTGAAACAGCATTACCCCTGTAACCATTTCACAAGTTTGAGTACTTGAAGATCATTAATTGGAAATTATAATTATCAGGGTAAATATTGAAGATAATAGTTTTATAATGTAATAAAAGCCAACTTTTAATGTATATTTAATCTCTTTTAAAAGAATAAAGATAAGTTTGTTTAAAGAAAATATAGAAAACATGTTACATCTTCTGTTTAGCAATATGTAGCAATTTAACAGAAAAGTCAGAAGTGGATACCTTCAGATTTGTTATTCAAACACATTTCTGGAAAGAGGTAAGTTGCTTCTCATTGAGAAGTTCCTACAGAAAATATTTTTGTACTTTAAAAAAAGATAAGAAAACCTTGAAATAGCTCCTCTTCTTTAGTTTGGTCATTTTCCTGATTCCACAAGCAGAAGCAAATACAATGTGACTAGCTAATTCCCAGCTGCGTAAAGATTTAAAACCATGTCTGAAAACTGAACAATCAAATTACGTAGTAGCACAGTATCCAGAAATAAAACCAATACATAAATGCTGTTTATTCAACATTATTAACACAAATAAAATTTACACCTACAGCCCTGTGCATTAAAAATAACTTCTCCCACATCAAATGGCACCGTTTTCTTCTGCCAATCACATTAAACCACTAGAAACATATGGAAAGAAATCAATTCTATAACAAACCTTTGAAAAGTATGGCATTTATCATGTTCAAGACAGGTTAATTCTAGTTCTAAATAAACCTTCTCCTTCCAACTTAGGGCTTTTATTTTGTTTTCTTTCCTTTTCTTTGCTGGAAATGTGCTCAACCCAAACATTCTGTCATCTCAGCCATAAAAATCTTCTTTCTCCCACGCTACATAAATTAAAAGAGGAAAAACAGCACATACACACACACACACAAACACCAACACACACATAATTCTCTTAGACCCAGACAAAGTGTACTGATTTTAGGCAAAAGTGTAACAAAAATCTTATGCCAGGAATGAGAGCCTAAAAATTCTGGTGAGAAATATTTACAGAAACAGCCATGTCCCCTTGTTTCCTGTCAACAACCTCAGAGACTAACCGAAAAATCACCTCTGCAGATCTCCTTGACTAAAGGGAAAGAAGCCATTTTTAATGGCCTTCGGAGCCCTAAACTCCACACAGCTCTACAGATGAAAACTGATAGCCTCAAGTAGAACCTTAGTCTGAACAATAGGTGCATCATCCACACTACCTGAATCATATTCCTAAATGAGCAGCCTCTACAGCCACCATTAACTCACATTTGAAAGACATAGTCAAGATCAGTCTTCCAAATCATGTCCCACAATAGCTTTATCTGCAAGTTATGAGCAGGCAAACAATACAGATGAGGAGAAAAGGAACAATGTCTGCACTAAATGCACACAGAGTGGAATGGAAGGAAAAGAAATGCACAGGGTATACATTTTAGAGCAAAAGGAGATCTTACCAGTTACTCAGTCAGGTCTTGTAGCTTCCATCACATGAGCATGTGGGAGTAAAAATGTGGAATGCGATAACAGCCCCACCGGCAAAGAAGAAATGACTGTATGGTGCCAAATTCCCACAGGGCTTCTCACCATTTGTGCAGCTCTCTAGTTATTCCTTACGAAAATGGAAACAGTCAAAACTATTGTGTCACAATTAAGAGAAGAGCTGGCTTTTCTGTCGGGGATTTGAAATTTGCATTTGGTTAAAACCAGTCAACTGGAACTTTGAAATAAGTTTCTTTGTTTTGTCTCAACGTTACTATATCCACCCTTAATTTATTCGTCTGTCATTCACTTATTAAGTCAACAAGTATTTACTAAGAGCTACCAATTGTCAGGCGTCGCCCTGACTGCAGGAGTATAGCAATTAACCAAACATGAAAAGTCCCTGGGAGAAAGCTGTCAATAAACAAGTACAGATACATATATATCAGGTGGTGATAGATGATATAAAGAAAAAGAAATTGGGGTAAGAACTAAGATTGTCAGAAGATGTTACTTTATATGAAATGTTCAAGAAAGACCTTGCTGATAAAGTGACATTTGAGATAAAAGTTATAAAACATAAAAATAAAAGGAACAAATCCTGAGAATATGTGGTAAGAGCATTCCAGGCAGAGGAAACAGAAAATGCAAAGGCCCTCAGGTAAGAAGCATTTTTGACGTGTACAAGAACAACAGGAATCCCAGGTTAGATCTAAATGAACAGAGAAAGAATGAAAGAGCAGGTGGGAGAGAGGTAGTGAGGACTAGATCAGTTAAGGTCTTGTAGGCCACAGCAATGATTTTGGATCTGATTCTGAGAGTGCAATGAAAAGTCATTAGAAGTGTTGTGAGAAGAGAAATAACATGATCTAACTTGGCTGCCATACAAAGACTGGACAAATAGGAAGCAAATATAGAGCAGGTAGATTAGTTAGGATGCTACTTCAGTAGTCCAAACAAAAGATGATAGTGAAGTGGAAGTGTAGTACTAATGTAGATAGTCAAGATTCCGGACAGATTTAGGAGAAACTGATGTGAAGTATGATATAAAGTGAAGAGTCAATAATAGCTCTGAGATTCTTAGCCTGAGCAACTAGAAGTATCACTTATTTGAGCAGAGAAGACTATGAGACAGTTCTTCAAATTCCTTGAGAACATGTTACAATTTGAGATGTTTATTAGGACTCCAAGTGTGAACGTTGGGTAGGAAGTTGAATGTACAAGTCTGGAGTTCAGGGGAGAGTTTTTGATGGAGTTATAGAAATGAGGATCATTAGCTTATAGAGTTACCTAAAGTCATGAGACTGGCTGAGATTCTCTTGGGCGTGAACATGGATAAAGAAAATTTCTGGAGATTGAATCCTGATGTAGTTCAGTGTTTGAAGGTCAAGAAGAAGAGAAAGATACACTGAAGAAGCTGAGAAGGAGCTGCCTGTGAAGTAGGAGGAGAACTAAGAGAGAATAAATTGTGCCTTAGAGGCCAAAGGAAGAAAGTATTTCAAGGAAAAGGGGAATAACTATGTCAGTTGCTGCCTGCAGATAAAGTAAGATGAGGACTCAGGAATCACCATTTTATTGGGCAATTAGAGGTCATTCGTTTTCCTCTAAAAGATGCTTTATTGGAGTAGCGGGTGCAAAGGGCCTATAGAATGGGTTCAAAAACAGAGTAGGGCATAACTATGAATATCTAAGTGTTTTGAAGAAGGTTCCCACATCATGATTAACCTGGAACTGATAAATTCTTGGACACACATTGCATTGCTAGCTTCAAAGGAGATACGAAGAACACACCCACACTCTCTCATATACACAAAGGAGAACTGAGCAGAAAGAAGTGGCTGTAGGAACTGTGATGGCCATTATGGGAGTTCTCAGGACACAGATTGGAATGCCCAGAACTTAGTCCAAGATGCCAACAGTAAGGCCATACAAATAGAGTCAGAATTAGAGCAGCAGGAAGAATAAAAAAAAGTAGCAAGCCAAGCTGACCTACCACTGGGATTAGCCTGAGACTGAAATACTAAAGTTTCATGATAATCCTTGAAATAGTAACAAGAAAAGGAAGATGAGTCTGAGACTGCATCTTGAGACAAAATTCTTTGGAAAAGAGGCTGTGATATTTCAGGAACGAAGGGACCCTTTGACTTCCAGCAGAGGCAAAGCCTTCTCCTTCCAGATGCCTGACTAACCAACCAACCCCTTTATCACTGCTCATGAGCCTGTGATGACCAGGTAGACCACCCAAAGTTCTGCCAGTTGGATGGATTTCCCTGCCTCCACATGACTTCTTCTAGGGCCACTCCTAAGTGGGGCTGTAGTGAAGCAACCACCCATTTCAGCTTGCATCTACACATCCAGCCTATCTATCACATACACTCAATTCTGTTCTCAGATTCATCATCTAGGAAAGCAAAGACAGAATAAACACTCCTATTCGAGACCCCCCTGGGAAACTACCCTTGACAACTGAGCTGGAATCTCTTAGCCTTTCATTTCCTTTGTAAAGCACTTTGAGGACTACAGCATCACAATCAGGCTTCTGTTATTGTTTGTTGGGTACTCACCAATAAATTTACTAGATGGTGAACCCCTTGAAGGCAAGAGCTATGTCTTTATTCCTATTTCTGAAGAAATATTATAGCAAATATACTGGAAATAGGCTCTGACTTCCAAATTCGTTGGATATAAAACCTTCAGAAAGTTACAAAACCTCTCTATGCTTCCATTGCCACATCATAAAAACATGAAAAATACTCATCTTGCAGTTCAGATTTAAGAATTAGCAATAATATTCATATAACATGAATACAAAGCCTGAGAGGAAGCCCAACAGATGGGCCCTAATGTTGTTTTGTGTTATTTGAATCCCTAGAACCTAGCCCAGCACTTGGCTCATGGGTTATAGACACAAATTGATATTTACTGCTTTAAATCAGAAGGAGAAACATCACTTAAAATACCACATTTGTGGAGACATTGGCAAACGGGTACAATTCTGAAGGGAAAACTTGGCAGGCAGAGAGTAAAATCTTTCAGTTTATTCGACAAAATTTATTTGACAAAATTGTCATCACTTTAAGAGGTTTTAGACCTGCTCACTTCATCTACACAGGGCTTGTATGGTAGGATGGGGTTAGGGGTAAGGTGGAATCTTGTTTTTTGCAGCAATCATGGTTAAGACCAAAAAGGTACTGACTTCTCCACTTCCTAAATTTAGAGAACTGCCAGGAGTCAAAGGCAGTCACTTCCCCACAGAGCTTGCTTCATTTGAGAGCTTGTCACTTCAACCTCCATCCAACTAGGTAGATCCAATTGGAATAAGACACATAGAGAGGTCACTTTATAACAGTTTTTTGGAGCAGTGGACATTCTTTCTTCTTAGACTTTTCCACCACTCCCTTCTATAATATTGAGGGGACCCAAATGTTCCCCCCACCTCCACTAAGTCAGGGACTGGTGATCATTTCTTGCCTGAAGGGCTGAGCAATGGGATCTTCAGAGTCCTTAATGCTGCAAATAGGTAGGACCAAATGCATGAGTTGGACAGCAGATATAAGGCAGGCAGTGATGGGGGCAGACTGCACCCCCACAATTGACCACGGCAAGCATATGGAGATTTTCCTATATGTAGATCAAATGTCAGTGTACAGATGGATTTAAGCACTCCCAAAAGGGCCACTCAATGAGTGAGAGGACCCTGTAGCAAGGGGAGACAGGGTGGGTGGCTTGCCACCTGTGGGTTGAAGCTGGCAGGCCGAGGTCAAAACTAAGCTATGATTCTGGGCCAGCAGACTGTGTAGGGCAAGTGTGAAGAGGGCTGTACTATGAGCACCCAAAAGAGACAGCCCACTGGGAACCTGCCACACAGAAGAGTGACAGTGACAGTCAGTCAGTGAAGGGAAGCAAATTACAGGGCTCTGGAAAAGCCTGCAAGAAGCCCCTTACCCTAAAACGAATGCATTTTATGTAATAATGTAATTCAGGTTGTAGATCATCAAAGAATTTGCAAATGTAGCTTTCCACACATGCAGCCTAAATTGTCAAAACAACCCAGTGAAAATTTTCTGCATTAAAAATGTCATCATGGGGCGGAGGCCTCTTCACGTCCTCCCTAACTCATTCTATGAAGCCAGCATCACTTTGATACCAAAACCTGGCAAAAGCACAACAAAAAAAGACAACTACAGGTCAATATCCCAGATTAACAGAGAAGCAAAACTCCTCAGTAAAATATTAGCAAACCAAATCCAGCAGCACATCAAAAAGTTGCTTCACCGTGATCAAGTTGGCTTTATTTCTGGAATGCAAGGCTGCTTCAACATATGCAAATCAATAAATGTGATTCACCACATAAACAAAATTTTAAAAAGCTATATGATCATCTCAGTAGACAAAGAGAAAGCGTTTGATAAAATCCAACATCCCTTCAGGATAAAAACCCACAGCAGACTAGGCATTGAAGGAACAGACCTCAAAGTCGTAAAAACTGTCTATGACAACCCCACAGCCAACATCATACTAAATGGACATAAGCTGAAACTGTTCCCCTTAAGGACTGGAACAAGACAAGGATGCCAACTCTCAACATATCTATGCAACATAATTCTGTAAGTCTTAGCCAGAGCAATCAGGCAAGAAGAAGAAATAAAAGACATCCAAATAAGATGAGAAGAAGAAGTCAAATTATCTCTCTTTGCTGATGATAAGATTCTATACCTTGAAAGCCCTAAAGACTCTGCCAAAAGGCTCCTGGAACTGATAAACAACTTCAATGACGTTCCAGGATAAAAAAATCAACATACAAAAAATCAGTAGCATTTTTATACACCAATAATGTTCAAGCTCAGAGCCGAATCAAGGAAATCATCTCAAATAAAATAGCCACAAAAAGGATAAAATACCTAGGAATACATCTAACCAATGAAGGGGAAGATCTCTACAAAGAGAACTACAAAACACTGCTGAAAGAAGTTGGAGATTATATGAAGAAATGGAAAAACATTCCATGCTCATGAATTGAGAGAATTAATATCATAAAAATGACCATACTTTCCAAAGCAATCTACAGATTCAATGCTATTCCTCTCAAACTACCAACATCATTTTCCACATAATTAGGAAAAACTATTCCAAAATTCCTATGGAACCAAAAAAGAACCCAAACAGCCAAAGGAATCCTTAAAAAAAAGGAACAAAGCTAGAGGCATCACATTATCCAACTTCAAACCGTAGTCTACAGTAACCAAAACAGCATGGCACTAGTACAGAAACAGATACGTAGACCAATGGAACAGATTAGAGAACTCAGAAATAAAGCTGCACACCTACAATTAGCTGATCTTTGACAAAGTAAACAAAAATAAGAAAGGGGAAAGGGCTTTTTAGTCAGTAAATGGTGCTGGGATAACTGGCTAGTCATATGCAGAAAAATGAAACTGAACCCTTACCCTTTCAAAATACACAAAAATTAACTCAAGATGAATTAGAGATTTAAATGTAAGACTTTGAACTCTAAATATACTAGAAGAAATACCATTCTGGGAAATACTACTCTGGACATGAGCTTTGCTGAAGAATTTATGACTAAATCCTCATGAACAATTGCGACTATAAAACAAAAATTGACAAATTGGATCTAATTAAGCTAAAGGGCTTTTGTACAACAATGTGCAAAACTCTGCTTACTCAATAGAGTAATCAGACAACTTACAGAATGAGAGAAATATTCACAAACTATGCATCAAAGTTCGAATATCCAGAATCTATAAGAAATTTAAACAACTCAACAAGCAAAAAGCAAATGACCCTACAAAAAGTGGGCAAACAGCTGGGCGCGGTGGCTTATGCCTGTAATCCCAGCACTTTGGGAGGCCAACGCAGCCAGATCACGAAGTCAGGAGATCAAGACCATCCTGGCTAACACGGTGAAACACCGTCTCTACTAAAAATACAAAAAATTAGCCAAGCATGGTGGCACATGCTTGTAATCCCAGCTACTCAGGAGACTGAGGCAGGAGAATCTCTTGAACCCAGGAGGCGGAGGTTGCAGTGAGCTGAGGTCATGTCACTGCACTCCAGCCTGAATGACAGAGCAAGACTCCCTCTCAACAAAAAAAAAAAAAAAAAAAAAAAAAAAAAAAAAAAAAAAAAGTGGCAAAGGACATAAACTGACACTCTACAAAATAATACATAAAGGAAGCCAACGAACATACAAAAAATGCTCAATATCACTAATTGTATTAGACTGTTCTCACACTACTAATAAAGACATACTCAAGACTGGGTAATTTCTAAAGGAAAGAGGTTTAATTGACTCACAGTTCAGCATAGGTGGGGAGGTCTCAGGAAATTTACAATCATGGTAGAAGGGGAAGCAAACACATTTTTCTCCACATGAATGCAGCAAGGAGAAGTACAGAGGGAAGTGGGGGAGAAAAACCATTTATAAAACCATCAGATCTCGTGAGAACTCACTCACTATCACAAGAACAGCATGGAGGTAACCACCCCCATGATTCAATTATTTTCCACTGAGTCCTACCCACAACACAAGGGGGTTATGGGAGCTACAATTATAGCTGAGATTTGGGTGGGGACACAGCCAAACCAAGTCACTAATCATCAGAGAAATGCAAATCAAAACCACAATGAGATATCATCTCACAACAGTCATAATGGCTATTAGTAAAAAGTCATAAAATAACTGAAGTTGGGGGCCAGGAGGTGGCTCACGCCTGTAATCCCAGTACTCTGGGAGGCCGAGGCGGGTGGATCACGAGGTTAGGAGATCGAGACCATCCTGGCTAACACAGTGAAACACCGTCTCTACTAAAAATACAAAAAATTAGCTGGGCATGGTAGTGGGCGCCTGTAGTCCCAGGTACTCAGGAGGCTGAGGCAGGAGAATGGCGTGAACCTGAGAGGCGGAGCTTGTAGTGGCCGAGATTGTGCCACTGCACTCCAGCCTGGGTGATACAGCGAGACTCCGTCTCAAAAATAATAATAATAATAATAATAATAATAATAATAATAAATAACAGAGGTTAGTGAGGCTGTGGGGAAAAGGGAACACTCATACACTCTTGGTGGAAATATAAATTAGTCCAGCAACTGTGGAAAGCAGTTTAGAGGTTTCACAAAGAACTGAAAACAGAACTACCATTCAACTCAGCAATCCCATTATGGAGGATGTACCCTAAAGAAAATAAATCATTCTACCAAAAAGACACATGCACTCATATGTTCATCACAGCACCACTCACAATAGTAAAGGCATAGAATCAACCCAGGTGCTCATCAACAGTGTATTGAATAAAGAAAATGTGGTACATATGCACCATGAATGCTACATAACCATAAAAAATAATGAAATTATGTCCTTTGCTGCAAGTTGGATGAATAGCTGGAGGCCATCATCCTAAGCAAATTAACACAGAAGCAGAAAACCAAATACCACATGTTCTCACTTATAACTGCAAGCTAAACACTGAGTACTTATGGACATAAAGATGGGAACAATAGTCGTTGGTGACTACTAGAAGAGGGAAGGGAGAGAGGGGCAAGGGTTTAAAAACTACCTATCAGGTACTAAGTTATCAGTAGCTGGGTGATAGAATCATTTATACCTCAAACCTTAGCGTCACACAATACACCCATGCAACAAATCTGCACGTGTACTCTCTGAATCAAAAATAAAAGTTGAAATTATTTTAAAAAAGAAAAAAATGACATTATCAGAGATTCTGATTAAATATGAATAGTATATGTTTTCCTTTTACAGAATTGAATCAAAATAATTCAACACAATTTGTATGACAGTTCTCATTGTACACACACACACAGACCTCCCAACACACACACACATATAGAGAGAATAAGAGTATTTGCTTACTTTATTTTTCTGTTTTTTTAATTATCCAAATTCTTGAAATTAGGCAAAGCTATCACTTTCAAAAATTTACAATTTATTTTTAATCATATATATGAATAACCTAAGAAATGTCCTTGTCTGTTGGAGGATAATTAGAATGGTGTTAACCTGCCTCTTCTTTTTTAACTGTGATTCCATGGGCATACCACTTAGTTTTTCTGAGGTTACGTCTTCATGAAAAAGTTGAAATATAAACAGGAGTGCTAATCCATAGACTGACAGTCTTTTGGGGGAGGATTCTTCCTTACATCTTTTCCTTCCCATTCTGTTATTACAAGATATCCTGGAATCCACCTGTGACTCTCTCACAGGCATACGTTGGTTTTGCCTACCTTACACGTATCTTCCACCAGCCACTCCACATTCTCTGGAAAAACCATTCTGTTCACACTCAGTAGACATGATTTCAATGGGTTCTGAGTTCAAGTATGGACACAAACCCTTTTTCAGGTCAATCACTCTTTTCTAAAACTAAAGTTACAGTGGCTGCTCTAAAGATGGACTCCTGACTCAAATTGTCTAATCAGAGCTAAGCCAAAGATTGGCTGGAGAAGTGATAGGAAGTTCTTCCCTTTTCTCTGGTCTTGAACTTGAAGGATATAAGCCAGGATCTCGTAACAGTCACACAGACAGAGCCCAGGAGTCGAAAATTCACAGAAAAGCTGAGCCACGAGATGGAAATGAAACATCCCTTGGAGTCTTTGAGTCCTGCTAATTTGAAGAATTGTTCTTGAACTTTTCAGTCACTTGAGCAAATAAACTCCCCTGTTTCTTAAACCAAATTCTAAGTTTTTGTAACTGAAAGAGCTATATCTGATATGTACAGTCTATAGGTTGACTCTTCAGTCTAGTACAAAGATGTTCAAATATTTATAATATATGTAGATAATGTGTTAAATAAAGTATAAATTTATATAAATTTTTAAGTGTTTCCATTAGGATTTCCTCAACAATATATAGTATAGGAATAACTAGAAAATTTTAGCAGTCCCTTCAAATTCTAAAACTCTACGATGTTTAAGAGCTTTTGCATTTCATAAACCAAGGTATAAACCTGCATATAAAATGGTACAAAAGACATTTGTCCTCAGTGATTAATCAGTAAGCAACTCTGTTCCTTTGCATGATATTGTGAAATGCAATAACTTTGAGACAATGATATTACATTTTGGGATTTGCAGATCAGAGACATGGAAATAAGATTGTGAATTCTGAATAAGACCAAAAATAATTTAAAAATCCAAAAGATGCCTTTTTTAAAATCCTTTTTTTGGTACTAATGGAGATTTCACACTGGGTAATATAAATCACCAACGTGCTAATTAAGCTGTGTTTTTCACTTTAAGGTCTTTTTGTGCTTCCCTTAAAGTGATAACAAATGGAACATCATCATTTTCTTGAGATCTGAGATCAAAATGTCCACAAGCAATATACAGTTGTAGTGATACAATAGCAAGAAAAAAAAAAAAAACTTTAAATATCACCTACCACAAACTTGGAATATAAAATGTGAAATTTGCAGAGGCATGGCTGATGGAGTGATTTCTATTTTTTCAGCAACTGAATACCCAGTCCATGAACCAAGCACATATAATACTTAGAAAACAGTCTCAGAGAAAACTGACAGATATATAGGGTATTTTATCTTATATTATGTGATTTGTAGAAGTAATCTCAACTGGAAGTACTTCAAAGAAAGGCATTAAACAAGTGTAAAATAACTAATCTGCAAGTATTTATTAAGCGTTTGCTATGTAGCCAGCCAAATCCAAGGTGATTGAGGAGGAAATAAGAAAGGGAAATCTAAGGACCCTATTGAGAGTAACCTGCTAACTGTGTCCCCCTCTTTCAGCCTCTTCCACTTCAAACCACTAGACCCATGGCTGCCAGGCTAATTGGCTGAAATCACAGCTTGATTCCCTTTGATCTTCTATGCATGCATCTTTAGTGGTCCCTTGCTGTACTACATACATTCTCTCCCTCTCTCAGGTAGGCATAACTTAGTCCCAGCCTTATTTCCAGCCTTCTATCCCAGTATTGCCCTTTGAGTGACAATAGATGCAGGTCAGCACTTTTATTTAAAAAGAAGTTGGTTGTACAATGGCTATGACAATGACAACAGTGGCAATGGAGAAGAGGAGGAGAAAGAGGAGACTTAACATTCTTCAACTGGTTACCATGCTCTGAGTATTAGGCATATGCTAAGTATTTAACATCCATAAGTCTCATAACCCTATAAACTGAGTACTATTATCATCTACATTTTTTTTCTATTGAGGTGAAAATCACCTGACATAAAATTCACCATTTTAAAGTGAATTGTGTATTTACAATGCTGTACAACCACTACCTCTATCTAGTTCCCAAATGTTTTCATTGCCCCAAAAGGAAATCTCATACCCATTAAGCAGCTAATTCTTAACTGCTCACTCATCCCTTCATCCAGCCCATGGCAACAACAAATTTGCATTCTGTCTCTATGTCATCCCCATTTTACAAATGAAGAAATTCAGTGTAAGAAGTTAGGCTACGTGTCCATAAAAGAAGCAAATCCTCCACTGCCCCAAGGAGAGAGCATGCAATGGGCTAAAGACGCTTCATTGGCAGCTTTCATTATACTGAGGGCCCCTAAAGCTTTCTTTCTAACCAGCCATGGCCCTCACACTTACGTATTTATGAAACATGCATTGAGAAGCTACTATGAGTCTAGTGTGTGGTTCTCGGTCAGCTGTAATCACAGTCTGCTGAATATTATGTGCCTTTAAAACCTTGCAGAAAGGACCAAGTTCAAAACAAAACATAAGCCTATATATGCCATGCTTACAAAAATTGCCCATTTTGTTTCTCTCATGTGGGATCCCAGTTCTTTTTAGAATATAAATACCTTCTATGACAGATGTAAATAACCCAATCTATAATATAATATGTGCACTGTGATATTATAATTAATATAGAACTACATGTTATGGTCATTTAATAAAAATCTAGACATAATATTAGAGGTTTTTTTTAAGAAATCAATTCCCATGATTATGTCCAAAATTTGCAGGGAAGTGTTGATGTTGCAGCCCAAATCCAAAGCCAGCCTGGAGACAGAATGCCTTTAGAGACCTTAGTCTTTTTCTCTTAAGGCCTTCAACTGACTGGGCAATTCCCATCTGCATTATGGAGGGTCACCTACTTTACTCAAAGTCTACTGATTTAAATGTTAGTCACATTTAAAGTACACCTTCACAGCCACATCTACACCAGTGTTTGACCAAACATCCAGACACCATAGCCAAGCCAAGCTGATACATAAAATGAACCATCATACTACCTGTTGTAGATTAAACTGGATCTCCTAGAAATATATATGGTTGAAACCCTAACACCCAATGTAATTATATTGTGAGATAGGCCCTTTAAGGAGTTAACTAAGGTGAAATAAGGTCTTAAGAGTGAGGCTCTGGGCTGGGCGCGGTGACTCACGCCTGTAATACCAGCACTCTGGGAGGCCGAGGCAGGCAGATCACGAGGTCAGGAGATCGAGACCATCCTGGCTAACACGGTGAAACCCCGTCTCTACTACAAATACAAAAAATTAGCCGGGCGTGGTGGCGGGAGCCTGTAGTCCCAGCTACTCGGGAGGCTGAGGCAGGAGAATGGCGTGAACCCAGGAGGCGGAGCTTGCAGTGAGCAGAGGTCACACCACTGCACTCCAGCCTGGGCGACACAGCAAGACTCCATCTCAAAAAAAAAAAAAAAAAAAGAGTGAGGCTCTAACCTATTAAAACTGCTGTCCTTACAAAATGAAGGGATACCAGGATGCACATGAACAGCGGAAACGCGGTGGGAAGACACAGCGAGAAGGCAACCACACACAGTCTTTCCTCTGTGCAAGCCAAGGGGAGAGCCTTCACCAGACACCAATCCTGCCAGCACCTTGATCTTGAGCTTCCAACCTCCAGCACTGTGAGAAAATTAATTTCTCTTGTTTAAGCCACCCAGTCTCTCATACTTTGCAATGGCAGCCCTAGCAAACTAACATACTCCCCAAATCTCCTCCCAGGGAGCAGCCAGAGATCCACTTAAAAGGCACAGAAGATTCTGTCCCTCCTCTGCACAAAACCCTCCAAAAGCTACTGCTGCAAAGTAGAGGCCATTGTTGTTAAAGGTCTGCCTGGTCTTCTGGAATCTCATCATCCAGGTTCCCTTTCTCCCACTGGTGCCCTGTAACTGCTCACTCATACTCTTCCCCCTTGCCCATGCCACTGGAGCCACAGGGGCTCCCTTGCTGTCCCTGGAGCATGTCAAGCCAGATCCCAACTCAGAGACCTTTGTCTGGTGCTTCCCTCTTTCTGGAAGCTTTTCCTCAGATGTCTGTACCCTCAGCTCTTTGAAGTCTATCTTCAAAAGGCCCCTACTAGGTGGGTCTTTTGGTTATACACAGATATGTGTATAACCAACCCCTAACCTCCAATCCTCCACTCTCTGCTCTTAGCATCTCCTGCCTCTTGTCCTTGTTCTTCCTCGTTAATCCCCAGGACTAAATGCTATTATTGTCTCTACTTTACAGATGAAGAAACTGAGGGAACAGAAGGATTATTAGTAATTACCTTGCCCTTACTTACTGGCCCCAAAGTAGGGAGACCAGGAGTTGAACCCAAGCAGTGTTACTCTAAGTTTATGTTCTTAACTACTCCACTAGGCTATGTCTCTGGCTGTTTTGGGGGAGAGAAAGAAATACCACTTTCTGAGTAAACAATGCATCAGGAAGGACCCATGTAGTGCAGTTTTGCACACTATTTCTCTTTTTTTAATTGATGAATAAAAACTTCATCTATTTATGGTATACAACACATTTTGATATATGTATACATTGTGGAATGGCTAAATCAAGCTGATTAACCTATGCATTCCATCACACTTTTCATTTTTCATGATGAAAACACTTAAAAGCTACTCTCAGCAATTTCCAAGAACACAATGCATTAGCTAAGTCATCATGTTATACAACAGATTTCTTTAACTTATTTCTCCCAATTAATTTTGTATCCTTTCACCAACATCTCCAACCTCCACTCCATCTCTCTGCCCCCGGTAGCTACTCTTCTGCTCTTCAAGATACTGGTATGTTCACTGATTGCAGATCGTGGCATCTGAGAAGAAGAGTGTACAGAGAATGTTAGTTTGGGTGAGTGTTGTGGGGTGAACATATTGCATCTCCTGAAGTGAGTAATCTATAGAGCAGGAAAATGCAAAGATCAAGTGTCTTAGGTCGCCCATCAGCATCAGAAGTTACAAGGCACAGCAAGAGGAGCAAGGCAGAAAAGTGCAGGAAAGAAAAAGAGATTTTTGCTTACTGGACAATTTTCCCTTCTCTGTGAAGCCTGAGCTGTAGGATGGGCAGGCTAGAAAATGAAAAGAGATAGACTCTGCAAAAATAAGCATACATTATAGCAATCCTCAGATGGGATGATCCTCCTTAGAATTTTGCTATGTTCTAGCTAATTAGCTAAATAGATAATTCATTTTACTCTTGAGAATCAAGTTTTCCCTGAGGGGGTAAATATTCAAGGTCTGCAAAAAGAGAGTCCAAGCCTACAGCAAGTGTTAACTAAATACCAAACACCCGTCCTTCAAGGTTTGAGCCCAGCAAGGACAAAGCAAAGACAAATTATCTGTCTTTGGGAGTAGCCACTCCCCTCAGACTTCCCTTCATCCCCTTCCATCTAATTTCCCATCCCCTCCCTCAGCATTTAGGCCGAGAGATAACTCATGTTTTGGCATGCAGATCCTGAAGAATTCCTTCTGTTATTGCCAAAATATACATACATACAGTAGAGAGAATCATGCAGTGTGATGTGGATGGAACACACGCAAGGGGAACAAAATGCATGTTCAGAACTCAGTCAATTAGAAAAGCATCACCCACATAAAAATGAGTGCGAGCAGACAACTGCAGAAATCCTCTCGAACAGCACTTTCTTCCAATACAGGACAGAGCTGACCAGAGCCAACGTGAAGGTATGACTACTCCTAAAGGCAGGATGTAGCGAGAGAAAGGAGACATTCCGCCATCCAAACAGGAAATTGGGTGATTTGTCAATATGTATCCAGCACATCCAGGGACTAGATGCCCTGGGCAACTAGTACAATATTCTGTGCCCCCAAGTAGAAATAACCATAAAACAGAGATGGGTGCATCTGACTACAAGATTACAATGCTCTTAGTCTTTGCCCTGCCGTGATCATCTGGCCATTTTTTAAGTTTGACTTCTGCTCACATGTAGATGTCTTCCAAAAAGATATGCCACCTAACTGACATAAATGTCCTTGACAGTTGTATTTTAAATCATAAATTTATAAATTGGCATTTTGGTTTCTGTATCATTGTCTTGAGAGTCGCTGGATATGAGTCTATTTCAGGAGAAACAGATATTCTCTAAGAATATTGACAAAACTACATATACATATATATATATATGCACAGACACACACAAACACACACAAATATATACCGTTAGTTCTGTCCCTCTAGAAAACACTGACTAATACAACGTGTTTGTGTCCATGTGTGCTCAGTGTTTAGATCCCACTTATAACTGAGCACATGCAGTATTTGGTTTTTTTGTTTTTGTTTTTCTGTTCCTGCCACAAACTACCTTTCTTTAAAAATCTGACTCTACTCCCCACTCAGGGCAGTTGTATAGGTGGAGTGTTGAGAAAGAACTGCAGGAAGAATAGCAGAAAGGCAAGTGTGACTGGTGTGGAGTGTGAGAGAGAGCAACTGAAGATGAGGTCAAAGAGTTTGAATAATAAGGGGACAGTGCAGGGTTGTTCAGTTAAGAGTTTGAGATTACTCTATGCGAGATGGATAGCCTCTGAAGAGTTCTAAGCAGAACATTTATAAGATATGACTTATACCTTAAGAGGACAACTCTGGCTGCTGCGAAATGGATAAATGAGAAACCAGTTAAGAGCAAATTTCATGAATCCAGAAAAAGATGATAGTGGCTTGAACCTAGGAGTTTGCAGATTAATTTTCTGAGAGTATTAAAAAAAAAAAAAAAAAAAAAAAAAAAAAAAAAAAAAACAGAGAGAGAGAGAGAGACAAAAATGACTCCAAGATTTTGGACTCAAGTAATTGGAAGCTTGGAGCTGTCATCGAATGAGACGCTATGCAAAGACACAGGGCCATTTAGAGATTACCAAGACATGGTGGCTCTGAGAAATCACAGTCTAGGAAGAGAGGTGGACAAGTAAAAGAATCTAAGGCCAAGCGAGGTAGTTCACGCCTGTAATCCCAGCACTTTGGGAGGCCAAGATGGGCGAATCACGAGGTCAAGAAATCAAGACCTTCCTGACCAACATGGTGAAACCCTGTCTCTACTAAAAATACTAAAAAAAAAAAAAAAAAAAAAAAAAAAAAAAAAATAGCTGGATGTGGTGGCACATGCTTGTAGTCCCAGCTACTCAGGAGGCTGAAACAGGAGAATCACCTGAACCCAGGAAGCAGAGGTTGCAGTGAGTTGAGATCACGCCACTACACACCAACCCGGCAACAGAGTGAGGCTCTGTCTCAAAAAAAAAAAAAAAAAAAAAAAAAAAAGTATCTCAGTAAAAGAAATTGCTATTTCTTGGACACTTATTTCGTAATACTTATTTAGTAAGTATTACTTACCATCACTGAACTAAATATTTTGCAAACATAATATAATTCAATTCTCATAAAGTCTTAATTTGGTAGATATACTTAGCCCTGTTTTACAGATGAGAAACTGAAGCTTGACAGTGAAGTGGCTTATTCAAGCTTTAAGAGCTGAAAGATAGAGGACCAGTCTGCATCCACACCTGTTTAACCTCAAACTTGTGCTCTTAACTATTATACTTTAGCCTAACTCTGGCTAAACTTAATCTGAAATAAGGTAGGCAGGATATATGAAGTAAGCTGCTTCCACAGTACACGGAGCAGTTTACCTATGACAGAATGATTGCACGCTCACTTTTAATCCATAAAACAAGAAGGATGGACTCTATGATTTCCATGGCTCCTTCCAGCTCTAAAAGCCTATAATTTTAAAACGCGGTGCTGCTTCTTTTCACTAAAGTAAAAATCATTTTTATCCCTTAAGATTGAATAGCATATAACACAATTCTCTTATTTACACAAAACTATTCCAAGTCAGACTGAATGGTGCATTACAGATAAAAGAATAACTGAACAAAGAAGGGTCAATGAAGAAAAGGAAAGGTCATATCAAAGAAAGGAAGGCACCATCACAAAATCAGCAAGAAAAATTAAAATGAGCCTCAAAAAATCATTTTCCCAAGAAATGAAGAATTTTTATATCTATCTTTTATACTGAGATATATTGAGTGCTGACTACAAAGTTCAACGACATCTGAAAACATATCTTTTCCATTAACAGAAACTTTAATTTTCAGTCTGTTGTACTCCAGATTCCAATGTATAATATCACACCTTCAATTTATCACAATTGCAATAGCATATGAACGTATTTGTACCCAGAGAGAACATAAACCATGCACCTCTAGAAAAATATAATACAATGTATTTATGTTTGCCTTCTCTTTGGGATATGTTGGTGAAATTAAAGTGTGACCTAGATTTAAAGAATCATAAAAAACAACTTTGGTTTTAATTAGGATTCAACAAGCAGCCTGTTTCTTTTCATTATGATTGCTAAATTCATAACACATATCCAGAATATATATATATATATATACACACATATATATATACACACATATATATATATACATATATATGTATATATACATATATATATATATATAAACATGTAAGTATGTATGTAGGCAGTAGGCAGCTATGGGAATATTCCATTTGATTTGCTGAAGCTGAAGATAAATGAAGTTACAGGAAAATAATACCAAAGTATTTGATTAACATGAACAGAAAAGAAAGCTCTAAACTCTGGCTTTTAAATTGTGCCTCATGAAACTATAAGAGTATTATAGTCAAGAGGGCAGAACTCCGAGCCCCTCTCCTTCACTTCTTTCTCATTTAGCTGTCTTCATATTATGTCTTTCATATAATGGCATCTTAAAATATTATTTTAAGCTTTAAAAAAGTATGTAAAGCTGCAGCCAAGATTATAATGAATAGATTCAATATGTTAAAATATTTAAAAATTGAAGACTTTGTTTCATATATTGGAATCATCATTGTCTCTGAATAACTTCCTGGGTATTGCTAGGTGAAATGGCATTCATTTATTATAATGGCTATTGTTTTTTAAAAAATACATGCTAAACACAAAAACCAGGATAGAATGGTCAAATAATATGGACAGAAACTCGACAGAAGAGATTCAAATAAACTAGTAAATAAAATATTTTGCCTTCTCTGTAATTTAATGTAAATGAAAATAAAAATATACTTTTAATATATGTATCATGTCAAATTAGCAAAGTATGTGTTGTGTGCATGTGTGTTTTAAAAAGAACATTCAGTATTGGTGATAATGTGTGATATGGTTTGACTGTGTCCCCACCCAAATTTCATCTTGAATTGTAGCTTCTATAATTCCCATGTGTCATTGGAGGAACCTAATGGGAGGTAACTGAATCATGGGGGTAGGTCTTTCCCATGCTGTTCTCATGATAGTGAGTAAGTCTCGTGAGATCTGATGGTTTTATAAAGGGGAGCTCCCCTGCATATGCGCTCTTTGTCTACCACCATGTAAGACTAAGATGTGCCTTGGCTCCTCCTTCACCTTCTACCATGATCGTGAGGCCTCCCCAGCCATGTGAAACTTTGAGTCAATTAAACATCTTTACTTCATAAATTATGCAGTCTTGGGTATGTCTTTATTAGCAGTGTGAGAACAGACTAACACAATGTGGCAAAATGAATATTCTAACAAGTGTTAAGAGAAAAATTTCTAGAAATCAACTTGATAATATATATCTAAGTACTTTTAAAAGTGCATACACTTTGAAACAGACGATCCACAGAATGGCACCAAATATTTGTAAACTGTGCATCTGACAAAGGACTAGTATCTAAAATCTACATGCAACTGAAATAAATCAGCAAGAAATAAAAGAAATAATCCCAACAAAAGTGGACAAATTAGATGAACAGACATTTCTCAAAAGAAAATATACAAATAGTCAACAAACATATAAAAAATTGCTCAACATCACTAATCATCAGAAAAATGCAAATTAAGACCTCTATGAGATACCACCTTACTTAAGAATGGTCATTATTAAAAAGTCAAAAAACAATACATGTTGGTGTGGATGTGATGAAAGGGAATGCCTGTATACCACTGGTGGGAATGTAAATTAGTATAACCCCTGTAAAAAACAGTATGGAGATTCCTTAAAGAACTAAAAATAGATCTACCATTTGATTCAGCAATTCTACTACTGGGTATCAACCCAAAGGAAAAGAAGTCTTTATATGAAAAAGACACATGCATGCGTATATTTATTGCAGCACAATTCACAAATTGCAAAGATATGGAACCAACTTAAGTGCCCATCAACCAATAAGTGGATAAATTAAATGTGGTATATATACACCATGGAGTACTACTCAGAAGTAAAAATGATGAAATAATGTATTTTGTAGCAACTTTGATGGAGTTGTAAACCATTATTCTAAGTAAAGTAACTCAGGAATGGAAAATTAAATGCCATATGTTCTCACTTATAAGTGGGAGCTAAGCTATGATTATGCAAAGGCATACAGAGTGATATAATGGACATTAGAGACTCAGAAGGGAGAGGGAGGGAGGGAGGGAGGGAGGGAGGGAGATTAGAGAAAAAAAAACCATATGTTAGGTACAATGTATACTACTCAGGTGATGGGTGCACCAAAATCTCAGACTTCACCAGTATATAACCCATGCATGTAACCAAAAACCACCTGTACCCTAAAAGCTATTGAAATTTTTAAAAATTAAAAAATAAAATTAAAATATAAAAAATAAAAGTGCATATTCTTTGACTTAGTAATTTTCCATATAGAACTATATCCTGAGGATGTAGATGTAAGCTGGGTCGAAAAAATATTCTCCAAAGATTTATCATGATTTTAGATATTCTGTTAATGTGAGCACAAGTAGCTAGTTTCCCCAATTTCCATATTCCTATGGAACATTTCAAAATATATAGTAAGTAAAACCTGTAATACCTCTGAAAACCATAAAAGATGTGTTCCATTTGCCAAAAAATTGTAGTTTCTGGTTTGTCCTGCTTGAGAGAGGGTAGATGGCACCAGGGTGAAGGAAGAATGGAGTATGGACAGGAAGTAGAGAAAACTCACATGAAAGGTAGACATCATCAGCAGGAAAATCACAGCCTGGATCCCTCCCAAATGAAAAGAAAAACAATTAGACCCTTGAAAAGCTACTGCCCCTCAAAAAAAAAAATCTACTCCAAAAACTTACAGAAAATAATTGACTCTTGTATTAATTTGTTTTCACACTACTGATAAAAGACAAAACCAAGACTGGGAGATTTACAAAAGAAAGAGGTTTATTGGACTCACAGTTCCACATGGCTAGGTAGACCCCACAATCATGGCAGAAGATGAAAGGCATGTCTCACATGGCTGCAGACAAGAGAAGAGAGCTTGTGCAGGAAAATTCCCATTGTTAAAACCGTCAGATCTCATGAGACTTATTCACTATCAAGAGAACATCGCAGGAAAGACCTGCCCTCATAATTCAATCACCTCCCCACGACATGTGGGAATTGTGGGAGTTACAGCTCAGGATGAGATTTGGGTGGGGTCACAGCCAAACCATATCAACTCTGAAAGGGACTTACTGCTGGAAAAGTACGCATGTTTAGAAAAATTTTGCCCCTTTATCTCAACAGTATGTGAACTCTTACTGTATTTATGAACCTAGAGTAAACAGTCATAAGATTAGGAAAGAACATGTGGAGAAAATAAATTACTGGACTAAAAAATCACTGTGGTGGTGGTAGAGATCAGAAAATTGGCCATAGCTGAAAATCAAATCAGTAAATTTGAAGACAGGATTGGAAATCTGTTCAAATCTCAGAGAAAAGTTAAAAGATTTAAATATAAAAGAAAAAATAGACATGGAGACTAGAAAAGAAAAATCCAATAATCTATATGTAAAAATTAGTTCTCAGTTGGAGATCATGGTACAGATGAGGCCGACCTAATTATTATAGACATGATGGCATAATTTTTTCCTGAGCTTACAAAAAACCTGAAACTATTGTTGCGAATGGCATACTGACAGATTATGTAAATGAAAAGACAGAGATCATCTGTACGTATTTCAAGGATAAACAAATATTCTTATAAGCATTCATGAAGGCACTTGATCACTTACAAAGAAATAAAAATCAGTCTATCTACAGACTTCTCTTCCACAACAATAATGTTCAGAAGAAAATGTAGGAAAACTTTAATTACAAGGAAACAAAAGAAGGAGGAGGAAGAAGAGAAGTATATTTTTACACAGAGTTTTGGATTTTCTGAATCTGTTCTCCATGTCTTTTATTTTTTCTCTTGTTTTTAAATCTTTGTGACCTCCTGTGAGGAAGAGAAAGAAGAGGAGGAGGTGAAGAAGAAAAAGAATTTCAGACACATATAAATTGCTATTTATATGCAAAGACAGCAGAATTGCATTCTCAATTCATTTCAGATATGCTCTGAAAACATTGCACCTATAACAAACTCTTCCTGAAGTCTTTTTCAGAAAAGTTATCTACCATCTCACAATGGCCCAACATAAATGAAAACACCAAGTGAAGTATCTCTTAAAAACTGAGCCTTTTTCAGCTCTTACATTCACAGGCAGTCTAGGATCCATGCAAATGATGCTGTACAAATAATAACACAGAAGTTTTTAGATTTCTTTTTAATATTAGGAGATCAAAGCCCTCAAATCAATGATTCTTTGCATTATCTGTATATTAGAATCTCCCATAGAACTTGTAAAATTCCTAATGCTCAGAAAGCACCCTAAACATTAAGATATTTAAATGTCCAGCTGGGGAGGAAACCCAAATGACAGTATATTTTAAATCTTTCTGGGTGATGACAATGTGCAGCCAAGATTAAGAGATAGTGCTCCACAATGAGATACCATCTCACGCTGGTTAGAATGGTGATCATTAAAAAGTCAGGAAACAACAGATGCTGGAGAGGATGTCAAGAAATAGGAATGCTTTTACACTGTTCATGGGAATGTAAATTTGTTCAACCATTGTAGAAACAGTGTGGTGATTCCTCAAGGATCTAGAACAAAAATACCATTTGACCCGGTGATCCCATTACTGGGTATATACCCAAAGGATTATAAATCATTCTACGACAAAGACACATGCACACGTACATTTATTGCAGCACTATTTACAAGAACAAAGACTTGGAATCAACCCAAATGCCCATTAATGATAGACTGGATAAAGAAAATGTGGCACATATACATCTTGGAATACAATGCAGCCATAACAAAGAACGAGTTCATGTCCTTTGCAGGGACATGGATGAAGCTGGAAACCATCATCCGCAGCAAACTAACACAGGAACAGAAAACCAACACCACATATTCTCACTCATAAGTGAGAGTTGAACAATGAGAACACATGGACACAGGGAGGGGAACATCAGACACCAGGGCCTGTTGGAGGGTGGCGACAAGGGGATGGAGAGCATTAGGACAAACACCTAATGCATATAGGGCTTGTAACCTAGATGACAGGTTGATGGGTGCAGCAAACCACCACGGCACATGTATGTAAGAAACCTTACATGTATGTGTAAGAATACCCTATGTAAGAAACCTGCACACCCTATGTAAGAAACCTGTACATTCTGCACATGTATCCCAGAACTTAAAGTAAAATAAATTTTTTAAAAAAGAAGCAGTGCCACAGATCTTTACTGTGCACAGAGCAGAAAACACAACAGAAAAAGGAACAATGTAAGGGCACTGTTTTCTCCCCAGTCAGAAGGTGCAAACTTTCATTCTACTATTTTTAATTTGCCAACTATATTGCTTTTCCAGCTAAGATCCTTTTAAAATACTTGCATGTCATACTAAATGAACACTTTGGGCTTTGCCGACTGATCACCCTTAGCAACTCCAGAGCAATGGCTTGGGAAAGTTGTTTTCGTGAAAGACTCCCTCTGTACTGTTTCTTCCTCAGAATAGAATTATCTGAACTACATTTGAAGAGCGTAATTTTAAACTGGATTAATTTCAGGGTCCATAAACGAAAAGTTGACCCACACAAAGAAACTTCAGCCAATAGAAGAAATAGCTAGGGACCCAGACTATATAACAAAGGAATAGTTTAAAAGACCACTCAAGGATTTTGTACATTTATGAATATATTAATGAAAGCAAATATTGAATATCTGGGATTTTAGTCTACTCTGGGTCAAAGTGGCTTCAATGTTATGTTAAGTAGCCTAAGGAGTGGACACCTTAACTCTTCAGGCCACTGTGATAGCATGTGCATCAGTGAACTGCGGGAGCCATTATGTGCATTAATGAGACTCCAACACACTAGTTTCTAAAGTGTGTCAAAGACAGAGAGGCCATATCCATGAGGCAGCCAAGGTCGTGTCTTCAGCACAGGCCAGAGAAGTCAGACGAAAATGTTAGGTTCGTAATATAATATCCAGACCTAATCTCAAAACTGTTCCATACATTTATTTATTTATTTATATTCTCTACTGGACTAAAGGAGGTTTCCAAGTCAAACACTTTGTGATTGAGGCAGACTTGACTTTAAAGAATTAAGTGTATTTAGTTATAATTCCATAAAGTCTCCACTTTGTAATTCATGCTTTTGTCATGAATGGAAATTACAGAGATTCAATTCCAATGCAAAAATGTTTATCTTGACAGAGTTTGACTAAATAAAGCTGACACACATCATCTGGAGCCCAGAAGTTATATTAACTTTCAAGACCAGAAGAGACGTGAACCAGAGAAAAGAAACTGACTTTAATATGCTGAGATCTTTCATGTCACAAAAGCCAAGCCAAAGCTGAAATCCAGGGACAAAAGCAGGTTTTAGCTAAGAAGTGGTGTTCTGCGTCATATCCTTCCTGCTGGGAGTAAGGTTAAGCATTACCACTCGGCTAGCCGCATTGTGAGACCTCATTACTTCAGACCGCTCTAATGTGGAATTTGTGAAAATTTCATCAGGGCCCTGGCTAAAACTCCCTGGGATTCACAGAATTTAGGATTGGAAGATGATCACATCCAGACAGCAGCTGTGCCTGCAACATTCCCTATCCCCACTGAATGCAAGTGCACGGTAGGTACTTAATAAATAGCAGGTGATTTCACGCACTTGTGGAATGACCCTCCCACATGGAGCAGACATGCTCCCAACAGCATCTTCGGCAGATAGGAATCTGGCATCTGCTTTTCTGCCATCTATTGACAGGCCTCTAATGATCTCCTGAGGACACTCATTCTCTTACTCAGCCACTCTAATTGTGGGGAAGTTCTGTCTTAATGTTGAACTAAAACCTGTCTTCGTATAATGGTCCCCCACTGGCATGAGTTCCGCCCTCGACAACACCATAAAACGAATTTTTTTAGTCTTCTACCTGATGGTTCTTAAAAGAATTAACAGAAGTTAATAGGCTTCTCCACACACACAATCATCCTAGATCCTGTCTTCTAGGTATAATTTAGATTGTGAATATTAATGTTAATGCCCAATGATTCCCAGGATGGAAGATAGTATTACACATATAAACAGAGAGTGATGTTACCACATCTTAATTTAGACAAATTTTTAATGACCACAATGTATATAATTGCTTCTAGGAAGAATATCCAACAATTTCCACCAGGCTTCTACTCTTGAGTACTTCCAAATTTAATTTCTAAAGTAAGTTTCCAAAGCAGGAAAGAATTTTTCCCCTACTAACTTTCATAAAGAGTGGAGAAGACTTTGCATTGCCTGCTGTGCAGCTGTTTCCCTCCCCAGGCAAAGCCATCTAGTGAGGACCAATGGAAACTTGATGAACACGAACTTATTTCAGTGTATTGGGACTTAGAGCATCAGTCTTCCTGGGAGACTCACTACCTCCTCTGGACACAATTCAAACTTTCCTTCCCGGAGCAAGGCTTATTTGTCTTCCCTAGGCAACTTGCCTTCATTGTGTTAGCAGATGGAGCCTGCTAGAAGCCTGCACTGTATACATGTCTACATAGACAGTCTTGAGGGCTATATTCTAGAAAAGGGAAAACTGATGGATAAGGTCTCTCTTACAACATCGCTTCGGGCCTGCCATTGGCCTTGTAATCTGGGAAAAAATCAAAAGCCTTACACACTTTCCTTGTGTGCTTTACTTGCAACATACTGTTTCTGAAGAAAACAATTTCCCCAGCCCCTGCATTTAGCTAGAAAAACCTCTTATATAGGCTAACCACAGTCTTTTATTTAGATTAGCCTCTAACCTGTTAAACATATTAGTTCGCCCAAACTCTCACAGGTTTCTATAGTAGCATCCCCTACATACAGAACTATTGCTCTTTTTTAATATCAAAACTTTAAAGAATACTGTTAACATAAAGTCATTGTAGATTTGTATAGTCTTTGGAATCATTTTCTTAAAAAGTAACATTTTTGAGGAAGGAAACCTTCATTCTAATGGTACAGAGATATCATGTGGGCTAGCAGTAGGGCTCCCTATAAACTCCCATATAAGAAATGCATTTTCAGCCTATGAGCCACTCAAGGATATTCACTCAGCACTGTTTATAAAAATGAAAAAAAAAAAAAAAGGAAAGACCCCCATACACCCATCAACAGAAGAGGGGATAAATAAATGTGGTCTCTTCATACATCAGAATGCTATAGATCCACTAAAAAGAATGAGTCAGAGCTAAAAGGATCAATATGAATAAATCTCAAAGAACATAATGTTGAAAATACATATATATCTATAGCGTGACACCATTTATGTAAATAGTAAAATGCAGAAAGCATTATACAGATAGGCCATGGATGTATAAGTTTGTAGCAAAATGTGTAGTGCACACACTTCAAGATCAGAGTTAGCCCAAGTGAAGGAAGACAGAAAGGAGATACAGGAAAGATATAAAGGGACTTCCCCTGGGCCAATAATATTTAATTTCCCTTTTTATGTATAATGTGTATGACAAGATATTAGCATTTGTTAAATCTGGGCCATAGTTATATGGGTACCTGTATTTTTCTATGTGTTTGAAATAACTCATTTTTTAAGTGAAAGAGAAAGAAAGTTGTGCTTTATTTCCCCAAAGGAGCTACTATGTTTCTTCCCCTCTGATAATGAGATCCCTATTATTCAGTGGTTTTCCAATTTTCCTTTTTTTTTTAGCACCAGAGTCTTCCTTTCAAATAAAATTTTTTATGGATTCCTAATATACACAACCAATAAAAGCAGAAGTGTCCTGGAGCTCTGCTTTTCCTCCCTCCCTCTGTGTATCTAACTCAGTCCCCAAAGATGTCTCCATAGATCAGAAAGCTCCAGAGAGCACAGGTTGAAAACCAATGGTGAATTCCTTTTGACCTGAATGCCAGGAAGCTGCAAGCCAGTGTTCAAGCTTTATATCAACAACTACGGTTAGGATATTCACATCCTCCCACCTCCCTCCTTACCACTGATTTATGAGCTGGTATTTCTTTTTATCAAGAACCTGAATTAATAAAATGGTCCGTCTTCAATAATTCACAAAAATTAATACCTCTCAACAATTTAATCTGACATTTCTTAATTGTCATCCCTACAATTATTGTGAACCACAAAGATTTTCCAGTACTTCCCCTTAGCCACAGGGGATATGTTCCAAGACCCCCAGTGAATGCCTAAAATCACGGATAGTACCGAAATGTATATACACTATGAATGAATTTCTTTTCCCTTCTTCACAATTTCACAGATAGAAGATTCATTCTTACTGTAGATCTGAGCAATGTCAGCATATAATTTTTTTTCTTTCCTTACTAATTTGAGAACTTTCACTTTTTCCCTTAAAGGAAGAACTTTATGCTTTTCTTGCCAGCATCACTACACTCGCATTTTGGGCCCATTATTAAGTAAAACAAGGGTTACTTCAACACAAGCACTGTGATACTGCAACAGTGGATCTGATAACCCAGGTGACTCCTAAGTGACTCATGGGCAGGTAGAGTTGACAACATGGATATGCTGAATAGAAGGAGGATTCATGTCCCGGGAGGAGGGAGGAGGACTGTGTGAGATTTCATCAAGCTACTCAAAATGGTGAACAATTTAAAACTTATGAATTGCTTATTTCTGGAATTTTCCACTGATTATTTTTGCATGGTGGTTGACCCCAGGTAACTGAAACCACAGAAAGTGAAACTACGGTTAAGGGGAAACTACTGTGTTTGTGTTAACCAAAAAAGATTTTTTAAATAGAAATACAAAAAGAACACTTTTTTAACAAAATAAAATACCCCTTAAATAAAAGAAAGCACTAAATTATTTACAGTGAATGTTGTTACAAAAATTCATGAGAATCCAGCACACGAAATGTCAAAATTTAAAGAATATGGTATATAAATGGCCTTCAGCTACCATCCAACACATATTTTTTGTCCATACTCCATGAGCTAGGTTATTTGGAATCCCATGGAAATGGTTTTCTCTTTTTTCAATTTTTATTTTAGGTTTAGGGTACGTGTGAAGGTTTGTTACATCGACAACACAAGTCACGGAGGTTCGCTGTACACGTTATTACATCACCCAGGTGTTAACCACAGTACCTAATAGTTATCTTTTCTGCTCCCCTCCCTCCTTCTCCACTCTCTTCTCAAGTAGACCCCAGTGTCTGTTGTTTCCTTCTTTGCAGCACGAGTTATTAATATGGCATTTTTTCCTTTTTCTTTTTCTTTTTTTTTTTTTTTTTTGAGTCAAGTCTCACTCTGTTGCCCGGACTGGAGTGGAGTGGTGTGATCTCGGCTCACTGCAACCTCTGTCTCCCAGATTTAAGCAATTCTCATGCCTCAACCTCCCAATCAGCTGGGATTACTGGTGCTTACCACCACACCTTGGAAATTTTTTGTATTTTTAGTAGAGACAGGGTTTCACCACGTTGGCTAGGCTGGTCTCAAACTCCTGCCCTAAAGCGATCCAACTCTCAGCCACCCGCCGCAGCCCTTTCAGCCTCCCAGAGTGCTGGGATTACAGGCACGAGACACCACACCCAGCCTAATATGGCATCCCTGTGACCAACAATGTATCCATACAGAAAGATAGTGTAAATACTTTAACCTCAATTTTGTGAGTGTTCTGAAATTTTCACCCTTTCTATTAACATAAATTCATTTGTTCTATTAGGTTATCTTATGCTGTATTTATGAAAATGTCACATTTTTTAAAGAAGTCTGTTTAACAAAGCATTGCAATTGACCATTCAAACACAGCAAAGCTCAAAATCATAGTTCCCAGAAAATTCAAAATAGCCCAATAATATACATATGGTTTGCCAAATATTAAACGTATTTGCAGTAGCCAAATAGAGGTGTACCACGGCTCGAGGAACAAGGACTGCTTTACCATTGAGTTGCTGACTTTTAATATATGTCTATATAATGAGAAATATCACTTTGGGGAGAAATTACACAGAGTAGCAGTAGCAGGCAACCTGCCTGACCAACTGAACTGCAGCTACCCAGTGAGCTCCATATCAGAGAAATCACAGAATTAGAGTAGAATGCCAATTGTTGCTTCCTGGCTGGGCACCCAGGCTTCCAATTCTCAACGGACACCCATCCACACATGACCAAAGAAGGCTTCTACATTTTGACAGGAGAATCCTAATCAATCTTCCCTTCACACCAGGCCTGGGCTTGGTGTGCAAAATTATTTCTTTATCAGCTGTTTTTCCCCTTGGCCTCACTCTCCCTTTAAGGGAAACAAGCAGTCTCTGCCTTACTTCATTCACTGAGTAAGTATTGGGGATGTCAGCTGGGATGTGAAGGACACTATGAAAAAGAAACGTGTCAGGTTGCAAAGAGGGACTTTGGAGTAGGGCAGATATTTAAAGGAAGGCAGAATAAGGGAGACGAAAAGGAACTGATGAATCCTATGTCCTATGTTGACCCATCAAACGACAAAAATCAATCTGCTTGCCTGAAAATGTACCATAATCAAGATCACAAAGGAACAATAATATGAATGAATTTTTGAAGAGATGTCCTTTAACACAAATCAAGTGTTAAGACACTTTTTACAGCAACATATAACATTGGTGTGTTGGGGGGAAAAGACAAAGGGGAAAAAAATTGGAAAGTTCAAAGAACCACAAAAATGATAAAATGCATAGTGAAGTTTTCATCAGGAAGGTTATATAGCCTAAAAGGCCTAGTGAGAACAAGTCCAAAACATGATTGGATAAGAGTAGAGGTTGATGAAACACCAAGATAGACTGACTATTAAAGTCAGCTGAGGTGTTCATCTCTAGAAATCCATAGGAAAAGAACAAACAACCTCAAAGGTAGAAGACTTAGGTCCTCATCTGCACCAAATCAGAAGTGATGGCCAGGACTAGGACCCTGTGTCAAAATAATACACAAAAAGGGCCTGGTATAGGTTCTAAGACTGTTGTTCAAGGATACATAAAGATTAAATCTAAGATATCCAACAGTCAACACACTGGCTCTGAGAAAGGATAGAAGACCAGTGTGAAGAGACTCCATCCAGCAAATGCCCAGTTTATGCACAGGGAAAAGTTTGAGTTCCAACAACCTGCAAAAACTCTTTATTAGCTTGATAGTAAGGGAATGTGGTGCCCCAGCTAATCAAATGTTTTTTGTTAATTGTTGCCACATGCAGAAGGATTACAAATTTTTAAAGAATGAGAATAAATTAAAATACACTTAACACTGAAACTAAACTGATTATAATTTAATCTTTCTCTAATTATTCAGAATGCATTCTGGGGTCATTAAGAGAAGCATAAATTATCAGTGCTTGATGACTGCGCAGAAAGTCACGGTTTTTCCAAAATCCTGGTTACTGGATGCTGTTAACAAAGAATTCACTGCAACAGTTATCATTTGGAGGATTTATGTGGTAGGCATTTCTCTAGGATATGAAGTACGCCATTAATCTGCACCAAAAATATATTTTCAGAGATGATGAACTGATATTCATAGAGCTAGAATAACTTGCCCAAGGTTCACAACGTGAAAGAGTATCAGAGCCAGATTTTGAACATGGATCTGTCTTTAAAGAATATACTCTTTCTGAAACCATGTCTTTTGCAGCAACAGAGATGAAGCTGAAGGCCATTCTCCTAAGAGAAATCACTCTGAAACAGAAAATTAAATGTTGTATGTCTTTACTTATAAGTGGAAACTAATGGTACACATGGATGTACAGAAGGAAATTAAATAGACACTAGACAGTCAGACACTAGACACTAAAGTGGGGAGAGTTGGAGGATGGATGAAGGTTGAAAATTACCTATTAGGTATAATGTTCACTGTTTGGGTGACGGGTACACAAGAAGCCCAAATCTTGCCATTATACAATATATCCATGTGCATCCTGCATATGTATCCGCTGAATCTATCTAAATCAGTCAATCAATCAATCAATCAATCAATCAAAGAATATGCTCTTTCACTATGTCAAACAAGCAAACCCTTGTGGCCTAAGAGTATTCATAATGAAGTTCTCTGCCTGACTATACAAAACTTGTGCACAAGCAATGGGTCAAGCTATTTGTTTTTCTAGGAGTGCTAAGGGATTTTTTTCTGAACCATTCTTGACATTGTTACCGTCTATTCATGAGGGCAGCAAACTTGGGGCATGAAATATTTTTGAAGCTTCCTTTTTTTTTTTAAGGCCAACTGCTCATTCGGAGTATCAAGAACATATCCTGGACATCTCTGGGAAAAAAAATGTTTTAAGGGACTAAATCCACAGAGCCTCAACCACATAAAAATGATCTACTAATAAATGTATACACTTAAAATAGACTCATTTACTCATATTTTATGTGCTGATCTAATGTTTTATTATTCTGCTCATTTTCAACTATGAAACATATTTGACTTGACTATTACTCATAAAAGAATATGGTCATTTAAAATTATTTAAAACTTTGGGTTGTGTCTAAATATTAAAGAAATGAATTCTACTTGTTGCCAGGAGAGTAAAAAAGGTTATTTCATCAGCAAATGTTAAACATTCCTCCTCCTACTCTACTCCTATTATCTATTGTTTAGTCTCCACTCATTAATGTTTTCACCTGAAACATCAATGGCTTCTTGTTCACCTTCACTCACTAGCACCAATTAAAATTCTTCAGGGTTCAAATGCCTTTTCTTCCTGCACCCACAGTAGTTCCACTTACTTTTAAAGCAGGCAGTGATTCCTATAATGGACTTTCACGAACAAGGGGGGAAATGTGGCCAAGCTTTAGGATAGCACAAACTAATCTCAGGCCATGATACTGTTGCATTAGCTAATCTCAACACACAGAATACTTTGCTGTTGATGAGATGACCCTATTCAGTGAGACGGGCCCCTCTCCCCAAACTCTGTACATAGCCTTTTCAGAGAAGCCTTAAGAATTACTTTCCAAAAGAAACTATTTTCATCTCTAGCACCAGGGTGATATTTTCATTGTATTGAAGAAAATGCTACCTAAACAGTAACTTGCGGTAAAAGCAGTACTGATTGGAATAAGCTCTATGCTCAAAAGTCAGAATAGAAAAACAGACTTGCCTATGTGGAGTCTCTGCACAGACTTATGATGAGACTGTAATTTTGAAAATGCTGCAACATGATCCCTCCTTCTAATTCAGGATCTTGCCCAGAAACAGAAGTTTAGCGTTCAAGTTAAACATAAGTAAAGTTAAAATTACTATGCTATCTAATTGAATTAAATTATGCATTTATGGTAAAGTTCAAAAGCTCATACTTAACTATCTTAAAATTTAATAGATTCGGTGCCTCTTGCCATAATCGTGTTTTGAAAGGTGATTTTACTGCTGGTGATTGTAACTGCTGTGAAGTTGTTCAGCTGGGGATTTTATACTAATGCTTTGAAATGAGTTGGTTCATCCAGTTTCCTCTCTGAGATTTTATGCTGTCTACAGCAACTTTGTTAAACTTGAGTCTGAAGTGCCCTTCTGACTCTATGAACTCCGAGGGAAAACTTTCTCAAGCAAAGAAAGGTGAGGTTCATTTTCAATGTGAATGAATAGAAGAGGAAACACTCAGATTGAAGGTCAAGAAAATGTTACCTGGAACCTGAATCAATATCAATAGAAACAGCGCATTGAAGAGCAAGGTCTAATTTTATGTCCATGTAAGAAAGGTGTTAAATTTCAAATTAGGTAGCTGGATAAGAAGAATGAAGAGAGGTGGGGTTTTTTTTTGTATAAAAAAGACCATTAATTATAATTCCTTGGACTAAATTTTATAGCCTAAGAAATTATCAAGAGTTCTAATAAAATGTGATCTGTGACATACTTCTGCAGAAGGACTATCTAGAAGGTCACAAAATTCTTAGGCTGGCAGTATTCCAAAAGATCAGCTAGTTCAACCCTGTTATTTTTCAATTAAAGAAACTGAGGCACGGAGCACTTAAGAGAATTTGTACATGAGAGCTTTAAAACTCTATCATATATTTAAATTATTGTTGTCCCAAACGGAATTTTAATATCAAAAGGATATAATTAGCATTCATGCATATTCCAATGCATACAAATTGTTTATAATAGAATAATCTGCTGCTTCTTTAGAAGTCAAAAAAGCACAATGGTGGTATAAGTCTAATATTTCATTGAAATTCCCAGAAGTAATTCAGTTTTTCTGCTAATCTAAGCTCAATCTCCTCGCCAGTTATTAAACATTTACTGAGCACTTACTGAATGCTGACTATATTGCTCAAAACTCCAAAATTTTTTTCTGGTGAGAATTTTGTCTTTAAAAATGGTGAATAAAATCTTTAGGTACACTTCTTCCGCCTATGAGTTCTTATACCTTTTAATAACTTTCATTTTCTCCTGAAAATGGTCTTTTTTTTCAAAGATTATCATGGATATTGTCTTCAAGAATCAAAGTATCTCTCAAGTTTCATATATTCAATTGTCTTACTCAACAAGTATTTGTTACAACGTCGCTGTTAGAAGCCCATGCAGTGGTCATGGCATCAATTTTTAATGTTTTTAATCACAATATTGCTGACTTTTGTCTACATAGCATCAGGCTCACTATTGAAAAAAATAAGATAGGAGGTAGTGAACAAGTAATTCACACAAATAGGAGTCTGTGAAAGTTGGCAGGAACAATATTTATATCACTGTAGAGCAACTGACCAATATAAGCAACATTGAAGCTCTAAAAAGGTAAGATGAGAAGACTACAGAGAGAAAGGTTATAGAACTGGTGAGATCAGCATTGCCTAAGGTCTGATAATCAGCATAGCAAATCCACAATTTCATTTTTTTTTCACTGCACCCAGAGCTAATCCCTACTAATGAACAAGATTTTTATTTACAAAACCTAATGTCAATGTATTAATTTACAATGAGGAATATCTCTTTCCAAGCATGGGAAAACTCATGTTAGGTTTCCTGAGCAGAAATAGATAGCACTTGACCATCCACTTCTGTGGATTCTTTCCATGAGCCCATAGCTATCCAATAGAATCCTTAACACAGTTATCCAGGCAATGCCTGTGAATCACACTAAAATTAAACTCTACTGGCTTTATTCAAAGGCAGTGCTTTTTCACTCCCAAGATGACTAAGAGGCATATAGTAATCAGGTTATTCTGGAGATCAGGGAATAAGAGCTAATGTAGACAGATGCTCAAGGACCACTTCATCTACACTCTGGAGGAAGCCTGAGAAATTCACCTTGCTTCAATTCCAGTACCCCTCTGATCACTTGAATATTCCAACATGGCTCTCTCCTGGGACAGTTTTTAAAAGTCATTATTGAATCCTCCCTGAAGCTATCTAGGGAATAGAAAAGAATAGATAAATCAATAAATAATAAAAATCATTATTGAATTATTTCTCTTCTCCCCCTTCCCCTTTTTCTAGTTTCCATTCAGCCAACTCTTCATATTGGAAAGGCTAATTTTTTTCAGATAAATTACACTTCAATTGTTTTCCTTATTGGTCTTTTTCACAGTTATGAAAACAAAAACTGAGCTTCTGCTTACTGTTACACTCTACATTTTCATGGAAAAAAAAGAAAGGTTAGTTTGAAATCATCTGATTTTTTTTAGAAGGCTTTACAGTATTCTTAAAATTCACTGGACCTGAGATGGTGGGAGACCTTAAGTAATTATCACTTCAGAGTAGTTGAAACTGAGTTAAAAAGCCCAAAGCGATGTCCATCAGCTGAGGCACAGCATAGATATTGGAATACTACAGACAGAGAAGATAATAGTTTCCAGTTAAAAAGCACAAGGGAAGAGTCTCTGATGTGTGATCGAGCTGCTTCTCACATGGGCAACTCCATGAAACCTGTTCTTGTGAAGCAGGTATGCCAGGTTCTATGTTTCTAAGAGAATGTGCCTGATAAATGGTTTAGGTTTCTTATCACATCAATATGTGCCTCATCAGACAAGTGTGGTGAAATAGCTCATCAACAAACTTACATAAACTTACAAAGATAGATAGGTAGGTAGGTAGGTAGGTAGGTAGATAGATAGATAGATAGACAGATGGATAGATAGATATTTGTGTGTGTGTGTTATTCTGGACTTTATTATGCACTATGTTAATCACTAGTTCATAGTACATGTTCTCTAAAAACACTTAAATTGATTGTACTGTTACAGCAGCTCAGAAATGTGCAGGAAAATAAATTAATAAAATCTGAGAATCTAGATTTTGAAAAGACCCAAATAATGAGCACCAACCCCTTTCCTTGGTAGTGGAGAATGTTGAGGTCCAGATAATGTATTTTGACCAGAGCGATGGATGTCCTTAAGCAGACGCATAAAGTACATATATCAAATATGAGAATAACATCTAACAGTCTAAGGTGTTCAGAGCATATGTAGATATAAATGATATCATTTTATTTTCACAACTGACCTTGGGTTAGGCAGAACAGCAGTTAGCATTAGTCCCATTTTACGGATGAGGAAATTGACATTTAGAGAGTACTAATGATGACTTACCCAAAGGTACACCACTAGAACACAGAATTCTGTTCATCTTTCCTCTCCAAAGCCTGCAGACTTTCTACTTCGATGCATTCTACTCTTCCATACTTCCAAGTGAGAAGGAAGGACAAATGACAAGCATGCCATGGGTGGAAGTAGTAGGTGGTAAATGAGAAGGGCATATGGCATATTCCTCTTTAAGGTTATCTCTGTAAACCCTGGCTATCTGAGTCTAAGTGTGGTCTACATATGTAGACTAGTGGGACACAAACATAAGAAATTATTAACTTCATGAGTTTTCAAATTCCACCAATAAAACTACCATGTATCCAAAGGAAATGAAATCAGTATGTCAAAGAGATATCTGCATTCCCATGTTCACTGCACCATTATTCACAATAGCCGGGATGTGGGATCAACCTAAGGGTCCACAATGGATGAATGGATAAAGAAAATGGGAATACAGTGCCATTTTCACAGATTTAGAAAAATATTATTCTAAAATTCATATGGAACCAAAAAAGAGCCCGAGTAGCCAAAGCAATCTTAAGCAAAAAGAGCGAGGCTGGAAAAATCAAATTACCCAACTTAAAACTATGCTACAAGGCTACAGTAACCAAAATAGCATGGTCCTACGATTTGATCTTAAAAAGAATAAAATCCTGTCATCTGCAACAACACGGATGAACTTACAGGACATTATGTTAAGTGAAAGAAACCAGGCACAGAAAGACAAATACCACGTGATCTCACTTGTATGTGGAATCTAAAAAAGTGGATCTCATAGAAGCAAAGAGTAGGCCGGGCGCGGTGGCTCAAGCCTGTAATCCCAGCGCTTTGGGAGACCGAGACGGGCGGATCACGAGGTCAGAAGATCGAGACCATCCTGGCTAACATGGTGAAACCCCGTCTCTACTAAAAAATACAAAAAACTAGCCGGGTGAGGTGGCGGGCGCCTGTAGTCCCAGCTACTCGGGAGGCTGAGGCAGGAGAATGGCGTAAACTCGGGAGGCGGAGCTTGCAGTGAGCTGAGATCCGGCCACTGCACTCCAGCCCGGGCGACAGAGCGAGACTCCGTCTCAAAAAAAAAAAAAAAAAAAGAAGCAAGAGTAGATGGTGAGAATAACATCTAACATTTTAAGGCATTCAGAGCATATGTAGACATAAATGATCTCGTTTATGAGTCTGGGGGATTCACGAGATGCCGTTTCAGAAGATACAACATTTCAGTTGGATAGGAGGCACAAATTCAAGAGATTTATTGCACAACATGGTGATTGTAATTAATAACGATGTGTTATATTCTTTTAAATTACTAAAAGAGTAGACGGTAAGTGTTCCCACCACAAAAAATAAATAAATAAATAAATGATAGTGTGTGAGGTAATGCATGTGTTTAGGCATTTTAGATTGTACACATGTTTCAAAACAACATGCTGTACACAATAAATAGATACACATTTTGCCAATTTAAAAAATTAAAAAACAAAACCTGCACACTCTATACTAGCACCCACTAGCCATTCTCATGACCAGCCTTCGAACCTTGTTCTTCCTCTGTGTTCTAACCTGGCCCCTTGAGGCTGGCAGCCATCCAGTGCAGCCAGGAGCAGCCTTGCTAGCAGTGCTGACTCAGTCCAAATCCCAGCCCACATGGCCCCAAAGCCATACAGTTTTATTTAACAGGAGTTATGAGATGAACTGCTTCCTAGGGGCCAAGGTGAAAAAGATGTCCTCTGAGAAGCAATAAAACAATAGATACAGAGTGAGAATCTATATTCAAGAATTTGGGTCTCTATTCTGAGCTTACAATGGATTTTTAATTGGCTGATGTTTCTAAAAGGTCGCTGTATTAACCTTTGAGTTCTTTCCCTAATGCTTAGGATTTTTGTCTAATGTACATTTAGAAAAACACAGGTGCTTAACACATTTTGTCCAGTTAAATGGGCCTCTGTGATCTGAAATTGGCATAGGCAGGTGGCTGCCAGGTCTGCACTACTTTGGGAAATAGATGCATTTCTCCTTTACCTGCTCTCCGTGGGAAAGGAAAGACGTAGGGGGAGGTCTGCTGACAGACAACAGCAGGGTGATTCTGTGCTCAGCATCTTGTCTTGGTGGTATATCCAAGCTGCAAGATTTATAACCTTCTTGTTACAATGTATCAGCTTCAACACTTTCAGTGAAGTCTTCAATAACTTCGATGACATCTTGCTGAGGGGTTTTGTCATTAAAAGCTGAAAGCTGGTCATTAACAAACCTTCTCTGCAATCATCTACCGCTGTGCTAACTCAGGCATGGATCTGCCTGGAAAGTTGGACTGGCTCAGAAACTTTTCAGAAGGCTGCATTTTTTTTTTTTTTTAATGTGTGGGGTATATTTCTTCAGGGAAAGAAAATATGCCTCCCAACCATTTAGTCATTTATTTCTCATTATTCACTATCTAGCCTTTCCATGAGAGAACCAAATTCAATAAATATGTGTATAACACTGCTATATAACAGTCACGGTGCTTAGAGCTGAAGATATAATTATTAAAAAAAGACACAGTTCCAACTCTCAGAATTCACAGCACCCTCCACTCCCCCCCGCCCAAAAATTAGTCACCATTTACAGAATCCTTACAAAATGTGCCAGACTTTTATTAGGCATCATAGGCATTATCTTGCCCATTTTTCACCACTCTTTAGAAGATCAATGTTCTTATTATCCCCATTTTAGAGATTAGATGACTGAAGTGGTTGCCTGCTTCAGAATTTTCCCAAAGGTTTTGGGCTCATAATGGGCAGAACCAGGGTCTCAAACCCATGTTTTCTCCGACTTCAAGCATGCTCATCTGCTTCAAACAAAACTGGGGCCAGGAAGAAAGCAAACAGTATGGCATTCCAGGTGGAAGAAGGATCACAAGCCAGGCTAAAAGCACACATGTGCTGGGTAGGTATGAGAGACAGGTTGAGCACCGCTCAGATCCCCTTTCAAGAGAATTTAGGTGATGGGGATGGTATCGGCCATTGGAGCAATGGCCCCTGGCTCCCCATCCTTCCTCATCTCCATGAAAGCATTTAGACTAGAGAGATATCCATTTGTGTGCATCTACATATGAAGCCAAAATTGCCCATTGGCTCTAGAGTATCGAGGAGTGGCGTAAATGTTATGAATATAATAAAAATTCCTATGATACGAGAACATTTTAACTATTTGAACATCATTGAATCCTAAACTTACACAGAGATCCATGTGGCAGAACAATTCCCAGTTGCTTGACAGCAGTTTCCGCTGTCAACGATTTGACTTTTCACCTAATCTGGTCACCTCGCAGAGGGAAATAATGAATGGAGTGCTGCTTTCTCCTCCATGCAATTCACACTAGAAAAAGCCAGAGGACCAATCCAGAAGTTCCTCAAAAAGGAAAAGAAACACGCAAATGTGGGGAAATAGTCTGCTGTAATTTGTGGGGCGATAGAAAAATAACGAGTCTTGGAATGGCATTTTTTAATAACAAGGAGAATAACTTTGAGGTAATTGATATGTTTTTAAGAGTGCACATTTTGTAATAATAATAATTGTTACTATTGGCTAAGGGGCTACTATGGATCAGGCAGTTGATAAGGGAATTTTACACATTAGCTCATGAAATGGAATCTCAATATAACAACCCTGCCAGAAAAAAAATGAAAACATTATCCCCATTTTTATAGATAAACAAACTGAGGATTTGAGCGATTTGGTAAAGGCCCTTACTGAATAATTTGCAGATCTAGAATGCAAATCTAGTTATATGTTATTTAAAGTTTTGGGCATCCTTTACTCTTACCTGCATCTACATTAATTAAAATATAACCTATTTAAAGGTGTTTCATACGATTAAACAATGCAAAGATTTAAAAGGCACTAGCTGATTTCTGTCTTTTTATTCTAAAATGATATTTTTTTCTCTTTTTCTTTTCTCATATCCCAAAAGGAAACAGAAACATTAGCATACCTTTTAATGCTCGATTAATTGCTGTGGAAATCGACCTGAAGAGATCAGGAAGACCTCCAAGCGGACCCATTGATCCATCTATAGTGTCATTATGTGCCTGTCCGTATGTGTGATGTCGGAGGAAAGGCTTTGTTCGTGGGAATCACAGAACCATCATCCATCTGACTCCCTGGGTTTTGGTGAGTCCTCACCTGCAGCACTTCCCAGGAATATCTTCCTTGGCCTGTTATTATTTTTAATTGCTCACAGGGTGCTTCTTACTAGTAAAGTTCTTGCCAACCAAGATCATCAGCATTACCTTGGAGGAGTCTCAGAAAATTGATTAGCAAGTTCAGCTCTGCTCTTTTGATGAGAACTAGGATATGGGGCATCTGAGCTTTGCTCAAGGTCACAGAACCTGTCGGCTCATTCACAGACAGCTTGAAGCACTTTGAAAGAATACACGCAAGCCCAAAGTAACCAAATAGAAGGAAAAGTTTCTGTGTGGGAGGACAAATAAACACTAACTCAGAGAGCTCTGAACTCACAGATTATATCTCACACCAAATAGTTAACAATAATAATAATAACAATATACATGCATTCAGCCTTGTTCCAAAAAATACTACTTAGTGACTTTATGATCTTTAGCAAATAATGTAGCCTCTTTGAAATTCAGTTTCCTCATCTATAAAGTAGGAGTAATGATCTCATTACTTTTTGAGGTCATTTGAGGTTTTAAGAAGGAAACGAGATGACGGTTTCAATTAAAACTCTTTTTATTCAAGAGATAGAAGCCCAATTAGAATAAGATTAAGCACAAAGAGCACTTTATTATGATGAAAGCAATGTTCTCTCGAGAACTTGCATGCAGACAGATCTCAGGAAAAACAAAAAGCAGAGGCTCCAGCACTGTCTGGAAGTTCTTCATGTTTACTTTTCCTTCCTTCGATGCATGGATATCTTCCCTTCTCACTGTACCTAAGCTTACAGGGTAGAACCAAGCCACTGGTGGCTCACAAAGCTACATCCACCCAACCCAGTCCAAGAGATTAAGAAACTAATTGGTCCACATTCTAAGTCCCAGGGAAGAACTGAAATTGTCCCAGCTCTCGTCCTGTGCCTATTTTGGACCAGTCAATTATCTGCTCAAGGAGGAGGATTGTATTCCACTTGCATGGATGTCCCTGTGGTAAGCAAGTAGATGGGGAGGTGAATATTTTATAGAGGAAAGGGGAAAGAGACTTGCACCACAGCAGAAATAATTGGTGTCCACTATGAGAATACATAAAAAAGTTACCACACCACGGCCTGGCGTGGTGGCTCATGCCTGTAATCCCAGCACTTTGGGAGGCCGAGGCAGGTAGATCATGAGGTCAGGAGATCGAGACCATCCTGGCCATGATGAAGCCCCATCTCTACTAAAAATACAAAAAAATTAGCCAGGCATGGTAGTGGGCACCTGTAGTCCCAGCTACTCAGGAGACTGAGGCAGGAGAATGGCATGAACCCGGGAGGCGGAGCTTTCAGTGAGCCAAGATTGCGCCACTGCACTCCAGCCTGGGTGACAGAGTAAGATTCCGTCTCAAAAAAAAACAAACAAACAAACAAAAAAAAAAAAAACAGTTACCACACCACTATACCCAGTCCAGAATAAATACATTTATGCATATGTTTTTCTTCTCAATATATACATTTCTACACATTTAAAAAGTCTACATGTTTTTAAAAAGACAAAACAAAAATAGTATGTGTCTATTACAGTGAATATAGCTAGCCTACTGTTAAGATTCAAAAGAGAACATAGATGCTGTAGATAGTAAATATTTTATATGCCTAATAAACTTCTCATCAAGTAATCTGAAGACAAATTAGAAGTTCAACAAATTGGAAAACTTATTTTTTTGTCCTAACCCTATTCTCTCCTGTCTCTTAGAAACCCAAATCTTTTCTCATTTTGCACTCTTACCTTCTGTTACTTTTCTATCCTTAAATCACCTTAGTTTGGGGTCAATCATTAAGTGTTTAGTATTAAAGATCTAAAGGATGATGTAAAGCACTTGAAACTATTTGAAAAAACAATGAAATGCGTCTATATGATTCGCGCTGAACAGAGGACCAGGCTGGGAATGGAAAAAAAAAAAAAAAAAAAAAAGCAATTTCTCTTTATCTCTCTTTTCCCAAAAATACACAGAGCAATTTTAGGCAAGTCATTTGTGTTCCCTGTAGCCATCCATAAATCATAGTAACTAGCCTATTTGTTCTTCAGGATAAAGCCTGGGAATATCAATAGACAAACTATGAATAGGACCCATCTACAGGGAGAAGTGGAGAGGAATCTCAGAAAACTACAGATTTCCCCCTCTTATCAGAAGATGAACTCCTACCCGGAAGAATCTATTTTGTGTGTAATACAAAATAATTTCTTCACTTGGGTCAAATTGCAAGAATCCAATTGCTCTCTGCCAATAAACTCCAGGCCTGAGTGAAGGATCCAGTCAATAAATTTCAAATTTTGGAAAAAGACCACTTTGTGTCACTTTCCAGAATTCCTTCTGGTTATTACCAGTGTAATACTGAATAATTTTAGAAAGAATAATGTCGGAACCTCTCAAACAGAATGATAAAATTTAAGTGTGGCTATCGTGGTTTTTTTAAAAAAGGAAATTTAAAGTCTTATTGTACATTGGATTTTGTTGCTATGACATGATTCCTTTTTAAGGAGGAGGAATTGGCTGAACACAGTGGCTCATGTCCATAATCCCAGCACTTTGGGAGGCCGAAGCTGGTGGATGACGAGGTCAGGAGATCAAGACCATCCTGGCTAACACGGTGAAACCCCATCTCTAGTTAAAATACAAAAAATTAGCCTGGCATGGTGGCTGAAGCCTGTAGTCCTAGCTACTTAGGTGGCTGAGGCAGAAGAATGGCTTGAACCCAGGAAGCAGAGCTTGCAGTGAGCCGAGATAGCACCACTGCACTCCGGCCTGGGCGACAGAGCGAAACTCCATCTCAAAAAAAAAGGAAGAAGCAACAAATAATGGGAGAGGAGGTGCTAACTGGCCTAGAAATCTGTGTTACCAATTAAAGATTATTCCTTCATGACTGTTTTCAAATATGATAAGAATTCATATGTAAAGAATTCCATGGAGGGAAAAGAGGTACCAAAATAACAACATTATCTTAAAACACAACTCACATTTTCCATACGACAATAAAAATGTGTCTAACTGGGCTGCTTGGTTACAGCTTAAATGCAACACACATTGATGGAGAACTTTTTTTGTGTCATTTTTAAGTTTATTGCACAGATGCTTAATTTGGGTTCTTTAAAAATCCTGTCATCTCATTTTTTTTGGTAGCTGGGATATTAAAATATGCAAATAAGCATGTTATAGTTGATCAGTGCTAATCTTTTTTGTAATAACTGATGTTCTCTCCCAACAGCCACCACTCCTTCTGTTCTTGTCACCTTCACCCGGGAGTCACAAAATGCTGAAGACAGTCACTTTTTACTTGATTCAATTTCAGGAGGTTGTAGCTAGGCCAAAATCCTCCACTTCCTCTTTCCTACTTTTCCCCCCTCTCCTAATTATATGGCTTTACATTGATTTACATGGATTTCACCTTTCAAAAATTATTGGTCTTTGCTGAATGCAAATAAGCAAATGGGAAAATTATATTAAGTTTGCACAATTGATCTCTCATCATTTCAAATGGTACCTTTGAACAGTTCCTGAAATGTCTGTCTGAAATGCTCCCAGCGTTGAGTGTCATCAAGAGGCGCTGGGTCACGCTGGGGAAACCCATTCTCAGTGATATAAATTACAGGGTTATTATATGTATCCTAGAAAAAGAGAACAGAAATTTTATTCCAAACAGATGTTTTAAAAAAAGAAAGCTCATAAAATCAGGTACATTACCCTCTATCTTCTGTAAGCTACAATCCCAAAACTAGTTTTCATCAAATTGCACTGACCCTATTAACTTAATTTTCCATGCATTGACCTTTTATAACTAACAATGGAAACGCACAACTGTGCAAATGTTCATGAAGACAGTCAAATGACTCTCATTATAATGAGACGACAGAAATATCTTTCTTCCATCAGCATCTGTTGACTGTCACTGCTCCTTAACCCCTCAGTCCTGCCAGCAGCTACATTCGACATCCCCCACAGGAGGGGTTCTGAAAACCTGTACTTGAAATTTTAATTTTAGCTAACTGGATGTCATCCAATATAGTTGAGAATCAAAAAAAGGATCCAGCTCTCTCAATCCTTAAAATGTCTTTTATAGTCATAATTGTGACACCAGATTGAAAAATACATCCAAACTACTTCTATAGCCACAGCTAACTTTAACAACAAATCCTAGACTTTGACCACTGCTTTTGAAACCTTTACCAGCTAGTTACCCCTCATCAGCTCAAATCCTAATCTGCTCTTCCCAGGCCAGCAAATGTATATGCTATTACCTAAAGTAATTCTTTTTTAGGTCCATATATACATATACATATGCCTGTCTCGCCCACCTTCACATATTTGGGTGTACATGGACACACAAAAAATCATGCATTTACCTTAATATACTTCAGTAGTTTACGCACTCCCCATGGTACCACATAAATCCAATCCACATTTTTCCAAGATGGATCTGGAAAAAATTCAATTTCCGCATCCTGAAGAATACCTAATTCTCCTTTCTTGTTCTCCTGGTATTTGATTAAGCGAGTTGTATAATATTGCACAGCAAAAAAATCAGCAGTGCCTTTGATCATTTTCTTCTCTTCTTCAGTGAATTCTGGAAGCCTCGATGATGAATAGCCTTGCTTTTGACTCATGGAGGCAATCTGAGACTTGACAACTTCAGGATAATCACCATCGATGAATATGGGTTTAGCAAAGAAATCCAGATGGAATTTGATGGCTCTTTTAGCAGCTTCCTGGTCAGACACTGAGTTGGGATCTGTGGGTTCCAACCAGACCGCAAAAAGTGATAGGGACACCATACCTTTCTGCTCTTTTCGAAACAGGGAATCATAGCTGTGCCAGGATCTGGCATGAGCCTTAATCAAATTATGAGCTGCCTGATAACCTCCAGTTCCACAGTGAGGGATACCCGGAGGAAACATACCTAAGTCATATGCCATCACAGAAAGAACATTAGCTTCATTTATGGTGATCCATTGCTTGACACGATCCCCAAAGGTACTGAAGCAAAACTGAGCATATTTGTCAAAGGATTCAATGATAGACTCTGACAACCAACCTCCTTGGTCTTCTAAAGCCTGAGGCAAATCAAAGTGGTAGAGTGTCACGATGGGAGTAACCCCATTTTTTAACAAATCATCAATGATCTTGTTGTAATAATCAATTCCTAGGAGGAAAAAAGAAAGTGTTCAAAGAAGAAAAGTTATTTGTAGTATATTGGCAATAAAATTTTAAAAAGGGAGAAGATCAAATAATTTTCTGAATGACTTTTATTCAAAACAAGTTTTATTACTTCCTCAATATAATCAATGACAGACTGAGAGGAAATACTGAGAATTCCAAAGAAGAGTAGTTGATCAAGAAGTAGGAGTTTAATGGGGTGACATGATTGAAAGATAAATGTATTAAAATGGATACATTTAGGCAGTTCGCTGTTATCTAACTTTGTGTTATTTTCATGCTTATTCAAATGATTTCATGCATTTCTACGTATGCTCATTTTTGTCCCTTAGCCCCACTAGAATACAAGCCCCATGATAGCAGGGGGCTTGTTTAATTCACCTCTGGATCTCCAAATCCTGGGACAGTACCAGAAATTTAGAGGTTAATAAATATTTGTTTAATAAATGCATGGATCCAATGGTATTAAGTATAAAGTAAAGGAATTGATCCAGATGACTGCCTTAATGCTTTTCCAGGTCTATTAGTCTCACAAGTCTAGGAAAACAGACCTACTGAGAATGAACTAGAGCTCAGCATCAGCCCCAGAATCTGGGTTACAAGGGCAGACAGCCAGAGGCTTGGGACATTAAGAGTACCCGGTTGGAGGTTTGCTCTAAAACCTTAACATAGTTCATGGGGATACACAGCCACCTCTGGCTGTCATCTGATTTTTCCAGGACTGCAAGTGTGTAAGAGAGAGTTTTTAGGCTTGCTACCGAGTTCTGAAGAAAATTTCTAAATTGAACATGGCCTGGCTCAGAATTTATGTCAAGAATTCACTGAATCTAGCTTAATGATGATGCTTAGCTTGGAACAGGCTTTCTGGAGAGGCTGATGTTAGTACTTCATGTGGTTTTATGTTTAAAAACATGGAGGCAACCTAAGCTTAGACAAGAGAAGCTGCCCTGTTTTAAGAAGTTGTTTCCTGGATAAAGATTATGAAGTCATATGTAGAAGTGTGTTGCATTGAAAGTTTGCCTAAGGAAAAGGTCCCTTTCTTTTTTCTTAACCTAGGAGCCTTCAATTTTTAAAAATAACAACATACTTTTGTATGTATTTCATTCATTAGATCATTTGTTTGTTAATTCCGTTAATACACATTGATAGAGAAACTACTATATGCTTGACATGCAAACATAAGCAAAACAAATACCACCCTTGTTCTCAGGGAGCTTATTAGCAGAGACTACAGAGAAATTCATAAATAATTACAATAGAGTAGTAGATAAAGTGCAGAGTCCTGTTTTTTATCTACAAAAGGTAGTACAGATAAAGTAGAGTCCTTCCTATTTAAGGGACAAGTACAGAGTTCTATTTAATTTATGAAAAGAGATATCCATCCTAAACTCAAGGTATTTGAAAATATTCTGAAATCAATGTAGCATAATTGTTTCAAGAGTTAATTATGGTGCCAGACCACCTAAATTCAGTACTAACTCTTTCACCTACTAGCTCTGCGACCTTGGGCAAGATCCTTAATCTCTCTGAATTATCTTTTCCTGTATGAGAAATATGGATTATAATAGAAACCTTCTTCAATTAATTGTTGTGAGAGTTTAATGAGTAGATAAACATGTTTAGAACAGTTCTTGGCATATGGTCAGGGCTCAGTACAGGTTAGCGATCACCAAAATAGTAATTATTATTGTTATTACTGACACCTAAGCTGATATTTAAAATATGAATACAGGTTAATCACTTAAAGTGAGGAGAAAAATGTGATCAAGGAAGAGAAAAAGAGGAAACAAAAAAACACAAAGGAAATGTTAAAATAAAGACCACTCAAACGAGAAAAACAGACTATTTACTCAGAGTTTGCTATATCAAGAGAGTCGGCCACCAATACTTGCATTTGGCAGGTATTCAAATACAGTCAGGACAGAGGAAAAGCTTTAGAGTGGAAAAAAGAGAACCCTTGGGTGTGCCCTGATTAAAGGTTGTTGGCCTTGGGAAGCGTTGGAGCACTAACTAGAAGCAGGGCATCCTTTGTGATTAGTTTGGGGAGCACATTTGGTTTTCTCTGGTTGCTCCTGAATTGGAAGCAGGGAGCAGGCAGTAGAAAATAGAGAAGGTATCAGTTGACCACACTGTGACTATTCTGGGCTGCTTGCTGCAGAGGCTGTGGTTTGACTTTCTGGGTTTCCTTTGTCAGTCAGAGTTTTATTATCAGATATGACCTGGCCAGTGTTTGTCTATTCACTCTCTTTCTGGGAATAAAAAGTTCAGTATAAGGAGAGTGTATCAAAAGAGGAATAAGAATGGTGAGAGATGAGCAAGGTAAGCAGAAGCCAAATTATGCACAATCATGTGTTTTCTCTCTGTCTGGGTAAGTGGGTATTTTTGACACCAGCTCATTTATTTTGCAAACTGGAATGTACTGTGAATCATGCATAACAACTCCATATTTGGAAGACACAGTTCTGTGCTATTTCTCACTTGGTAGCAGAAAAACTCATCCTCCCCCCAAAGATGTCCATTCTCTAATCCATGAAACCGGTGAACATGTTACCTTCCATGGCAAAAGGGACTTGGCAGATGCAATTAAGGTATGAACTTTGAATTGGGAAGAGTTTTCTAGAGTGTCCAGGTGGAAACAATATAACGACATGAGTTTTTAGAAGTGGAAGAGTAAGACAGAACAGTGGGTCAGAGAGACGCAACAATGGAAGAAGAGGAGAACTGGCAGCTTGAGAGAAACTCAACCCACTATTGCTGGCTTTAAAAATGGAAGAAGGGGACCGAACGCGGTGGCTCATGCCTGTAATCCCAGCACTTTGGGAGGCAGAGGCGTGTGGATCATGAGGTCAGGGGTTTGAGACAAGCCTGACCAACATGGTGAAACCCTGTCTCTAAAAAAAATACAAGAATTAGCTGGGTGTAGTGGTGCGTGCCTGTAGTCCCAACTACTCGGGAGGCTGAGGCAGGAAAATCACTTGAACCTGGGAAGTGGAGCTTGCAATGAGCCAAGATTGGGCCACTGCACTCCAGCCTGGGCAACAGAGTGAGGCTCTGTCTCATTTAAAAAAAAAAAAAAGGAAAGGAAAGAAAAGAAAATAGAGGCAGGGGACCATGAGCCAAGGAATGTAGATGGCCTTCGGAAGCTGAGAACAGTCCTTAGCTGATAGCCAGAAAGGTAATAAAGACTTCAGTTCTACAGTCACAAGGAACTGAATTCTGCCAACCTGACTGCACCAAGAGACAGACTGTTCCAAAGATCCCTCAGAAAGAAACAGCCCTACAGGTATCTTGATTTCAGCCTCACAGACACCCATGTCAGACTTCTGACTTAGAGAACTCTAAGGCAATGAATTTGTGTTGCTTTAAGAAGCTAATATGTGATCATTTGTTATAGTAGCAGTAAAAACTAATATACTCATGAAATTTTATAAACTTTCCTTTTTTCTCTCAATGAAAGAGTATTTCACCATCTCACCCCTGTGCCCCTGTAAACCCACATTTCTACATTTGTAAATGAGATATCTAAAGATAATATGATAAAATAATCTGGGTATTGGTATGTGAGAGGGTTTTCATAGACAACCCTTTCCATTGACTTTGAACATGAAAATAATATTGGCTTTCATCTATTGAACTCGTACTATATGTACCAGATGTCATGCATTTTGCCAAATCCAAGCACTAAGCTTTAGAGATGGGTGTTTTTATTCCCGTTTAAAAATGAGAAAACTGAGATTCAGAGAGTCTCAGTGTTGACAAATGGCGTGGCCCACATTTAATCCCAGTCTGTCTCACTATAAAGACTAAGCTGTTCTCACTATGACATCCCACTTCTCATGTTTACTAATGTTCCTGTACCAGAAACATGTGACTCTATTTTACCAGCCTTCATGGTCACCTACTTCAGACCTGATCACAATATCAAATTCCTTTTTCCCCCCTTTGTGGAGAAGTCATTAATGATGGACAATCAATGTAATTCAAACCACATGATAACCGTCCGTTGAAATGAAGATAAGTACATTTTAAGAAATTTTTTTTCTCACACATCAGCACAACAGAGAAACAGAGCATTGCATAATTAATATTCACCATCCCAGAATTAAGCACTTTACTTCTCGATCACACAGTTTATTCAATGTTGTAATGAAACTTTTCCATGAAATGGAGTGGGATTGTTTTTTGGTTTTTGTTTTTGTTTTTGTTTTGTTTTGTTTTGTTTTGTTTTTGAGACAGAATCTCGCTCTGTCTCCCTGGCTGGAGTGCAGTGGCACGATCTCAGCTCACTGCGAACTCTGCCTCCCAGGTTCACGCCATTCTCCTGCCTCAGCCTCCCGAGTAGCTGGGACTATAGGTGCCCGCCACCACGCCCAGCTAATTTTTTGTATTATTAGTAGAGATGGGTTTTCACTGTGTTAGCCAGATGGTCTCCATCTCCTGACCTCGTGATCCACCCGCCTCGGCCTCCCAAAGTGCTAGGATTATAGGCTTGAGCCACTGTGCCCCACCAGAGTGGGATTTTTAAGAGGAGAGCCCCAGACCCAGAAAACTCAGTCAAAGGATCTTGGACAAGTCACTTGGTCTCTCTACACTTCAGTATCCTATCTGTAAAATGGGAATGTTAATACTGCTACCTTAGGAGCATGTGAGTATTGAATGAGAATAAATTTGTCAAAGGGTTACTTAACTTTGTTTTTCAGAATGGTGTAAGTCACTGATAAACAAATTATCTGAATAAATGTGTATTTTTTAAATGATCACCTGTTACCAATCTAGGGATTCTGAAACTTTGAGAGGTCACTTGGATCCCGTTCTGCTTCTGGGTAGTTAGGACAGAATTGATCATTTTAAGGATTAAAACTTCTATAGTTTTCTTTCATAGTCAGTATTATCTTCTCTGTTTTAATTAAGCTCATTTCTGCGTATTTGATCTTAGAAAATACGAAACACATTTGAGGTAGAGGTCTTTTGGATATAAGAAAAACCAACCAACCCAGATGAACTCAAATACAAAGGTGGCATTGGGGGCAATTGGGTAGTAGAGATAGATGCAGCGGACATTATTTTAAATGACAGAAATAGGTCGGAGACTCAATGACAGAAAATAACGGTAAGTGGAAGTCAAAAGAATTGAAGTTGGGAGCTGAGAAAATCTTTGCTTCTCAGGGAAAACTGATCTCTTCCGTCCCAGCTTCTCTCAACACATCTGCTCCATTTCTTTTCTTCTTTCAGAAACAGCTTTCCCTTCTGATTCGAGCAGCAGAGACAAAACCAAAAAATATATACTTAAGAAAGAACCAGTTTTCTTTACACACTCAATCTGTCATGGTCTCAAAATGGCCATCCCACCTGCCAAAGCTACTTCTGTGCCCCAGTGCCAACCACCAACCAACTCAGCCTCTCAGTACCTCAATTCAGAACATCCTTGAGGGAAGAAAATAATGGAGCAAACTGTAGCACAGAGAATTCAACTGGTTTGGCCATATTTTCCATGAGGTCACAGCTCATTATACATCCCAGGGAAAATGTCTTTCCTTTGTCCTGTCAGCTGTGACCTGGAGTCAAGCAAGATTATATAAAACAAAGATATAGGGGAATTCCCTTAGAAGAGGGCATGGCTGGAACTTGCAAAAATGATGTCTCAAATTTAAAAAAAAAAAATTGATCTAGAATCCTCCTTCAACAAAAAAAGTAACATAGAATTCACATTGATCTCATGCTTACCATCATGCATCAAGTTTACACCTTTCTTTGGTTCACACCTTTCTAGATTCACACCATTCCCACCATCAGTTTCTTTTCTTTTCTTTCTCTTTTTTTTTTTTTTTTTTTTTTTTTTTTGGTTTTTTGTTGTTGTTGTTGTTGTTGTTGTTGTTGTTTTAGACAGAATCTCGCTCTGTCACCCAGGCTAGAGTGCAATCTCAACTCACTGCAACTTATGACTTCCTGGTTCAAGCAATTCCCCGCCTCAGCCTCCTGAGTAGCTGGGATTACAGGCACGTGCCACCACACCCAGCTAATTTTTGTATTTTTAGTAGAGACAGGGTTTCACCATGTTGGCCAGGAGGGTCTTGATCTCCTGACCTTGTGATCCCGCACCTCCCATCAATTTCTTTAACTGCTCCTGTGTTCTCTTGCCACACTGTCTGCATTAGTTTTCTATTGCTGCTAAAACAAATTACTACAAACTTAATGGCAGGACCAAGACAAATGCATTATGTTACAGTTCTGGGGACCAGAGGTCCAAAACAGTGCTTATTGGGCTAAAGTCAAGATGTCAGCAAGGTTACATTCCTTTTGGAGACTCTCAGGTGGAATCCATCTTTCTACCTTTTCCAAGAGGTAGAGGACACCTGCATTCCTTCCCTCATGGCTTCTTCTCCCATCTTCATCCTCATCTCTTCTCTTTGACCTCTGCTGTAATCATTATCTCTTTTACCTCTTCTCTCTGACTCTGATCTTTCTACCTCTCTCTTTTAAGGACCCATGTAATTATACTGGGACCACATAGATAGTCCAGGACAATCTCCTCCTCTCAAAATCCTTCCCTTAATCACATCTGTAAAGTTTGTTTTACCATGCAAGCTAATATACTCACAATTCCTAAGAATCAGAGCATGAACACCTTTGGAGGGCCATTTTCAGTCTATTATAGTGCCCAACATAGAATACAAGATTCATGCTTGTTTAGTTAATTTATTTAAACCATTCCTGCTAAGAGCACTCATATTTTAAATCTTAAAGTGAGCACTAAATTCTGCACAAGTATACCCCCTTTTTTTATTTCCAATACTTGGGCTTCCCACTAATCACCTGAAATTTACATTTGTGGCAGATATGAACACGTACTTGAACAGTTGAGAAATACAGGAATATATTATTTCAGTTGCCAACTCAATCTTTTCTTGTTAAACCTTGAAAAACTGACATTTGAAAGAGACAGTCTGTGTAACAATTCCACTTCATAAAAATATTCTTCTAGTTTGGGGACATAGAATTTTACAAGTTTCCAAATGTCCCATAATCAAGCTTTGAAATGGATAGTCAAACACAGAAAGGGGGTTCCTTGGGAAGAACAGTGACAGGGACTTTCTAATTCTTCACATGCTTTTTGAGAAAATATTTAAATGGGAAAAAAGAGATGGCCTTTCCAAGTTAAAACCATTCCAACTGCTTCAACAGATCACTGCACAAGAATGAGCAACTGCTTATTGAAATGCCACCTCCTGGATGCACCTCCAGTGCCCTCTTGTTCAAAGCAAAGCCTGTAATATTAATCAGCTATGGTTTTACCAAAGCTAGGGCCAAACACAAAAAGCTCAGTGCTACGGGCATGTGATCCCCACATGAGATCTGCATGAGCAATTTCTCCACAATATTTGGGTGGTTTCCGTGGCTCCGGTAGCACCACCTCCACTCTCCAGTGGTTTCGGTTTCCTTGCTCTTGGATTGCTGATCTACAGTGTGTACCTCTATGAACTTCTGAGTATCTCAAGTTGGTTTTCAAAGCTTAATATGTTGACATATTGGGACAGGTATATAATCTTGTATCTGAAAATCTTAGGGGCATATGAGTTCAGAATGTGTGAGTTTTAGAAAGGAAACGGAGCATATACCGTATATTAACACTCTCAGTGAATCTGAGTCAGTATCTCTTAATATGCCTGCAGTCAAATAAATAAATATTCTCAAAAACAGAATAAATATTCGCAACAATTCAAGTTAGCTTTTGCTGCCAATTTAATTTTAGAAAGATTAGTAATAAGAGCCTTTTGGATTTTAGAACTTCAGATATGGCATTGTGGACCAATACTACAAGTTGGTGGGTTTTTGGTTTTGGTTGCTGTTGTTTACCATCCAAATGGAAGCTCAGTAAAAACTCCAAACTCCTAGAATGAGTGCAAGGAGTTTTAGTACCATGAGACTTCCACTTTATTTAACCAACAGGGAAACTGTAGCACAGAGAATTCAAGTGGTTTGGCCAGACTGACTGAGCCCTAGACTAGATAGAAGATTTTTTTATGTTAGACAAGTCTAGGTTGAACCTAACTAAATTTGTCATTTTGGCAAATTTATGCCTAACTTTATTTCCCATGTTAGCATTATTCCTTCTGCTTACAGATGCCCCTTACTCATAGGACTGTTATGAACATTAAATCAACAAAAATACGTGCAATGTTTGCATGGTGAGCTCTGTATATTATATGGTCAATGAAAGGCAAACATTACTGCCCTTAGAGTCATTTTCATGATTGTTATTGACCTAATTCAACTGAATTCAGTAATTTTTACTGAATCCCTTCTATGGATGGTACTGGACTAGATTATAAGGGTAACAAGGCAGAATTATCTACCCATTACACTGTAAACAATTCCAGGGATTCTCTAATATGAATGTCATGAGTACTTAGCACAGTCCCTGACACAATAGACATTCAGCACACTTTTATTGAATTGAATTAAACTTAAGGCACCGATAGTCTAACATGGGATTTAGTAACAGTTAACAATGAAGAATATGAGAAATATCTTAAGAGCTTTGCAAAGTGCCATGAGAATAAAAAAAGAGAAAGAGGAGAGAAAGATATTTTTCTGGCTTAGAATAGAGAACTACTTTAAAGAAGAGTGCAATTGTGCTAGACCTGAACAGCAAGACAGGCCTTCAGTAGGTATACTTGAGGTTAAAGAAAGCCCACTCTAGGCAGAAGAAAAAGCTGAAGCAACTTCCTACAAGGTGGAAAACTGCATGGTATGTTTAATAAGTAGTGAGTTACTTATACTTACAGATAAAAGAGTATAGACCTGTACCAATGTGTGTTTGGGATATTACATGATCATACGCATGGGGTAATTTCAGCCTGCAAAGTTTTGGAGGTGTTAAGTCTAAGTCAAATTGAGCCTGGAATGATATATGAAGGAGTATGGACTGCATATTGAGGCTTTAGGTAACTAAATTATTATTATTATTATTATTATTATTATTATTATTGCTATTATTTGAGACCGAGTTCACTCTTATTACCCAGGCTGGAGTGCAATGGTGTGATCTTAGCTCATGGCAACCTCCGCCTTCCAGGTTCAAGTGATTCTCCTGCCTCAGCCTCCCAAGTAGCTGGGATTACAAGCACGTACCACCACACCCAGCTAATTTTGTATTCTTAGTAGAGATGGGGTTTCTCCATGTTGGTCAGGCTGGTCTCGAACTCCCAAGCTCAGGTGATCCACCTGCTGCAGCCTCCCAAAGTGCTGGGATTATAGGCATGAGCCACTGTGCATCTTGCTTCACTTTTAGCAGAAGATGATCAAAACAGTGTGATTTGGGTCGAGCTTTAGGAAAATTGCTATGATGGCATCTTATAGAAAGTAAAGGACAGAGAGAAGGGGAAAACACATAGATCCATCAAGAATATATCAAAAAGTCCTTGTAAGAATGATAAACACCTAAACTAGGGCAGGGGCAAAAAGAGGGATTAGAAGATAAGTTAAAAAGTCATAATTAGAATGGACCATATTCAGCAACCCATTAGATGGAAGAAGAAAACACAAGAATGGATTCCAAGGTTACTTTTGTTTTTTAGACTTTGGAGTATGGTGGTGCCAGAAAGAAGGGAGAATACAGACATTGGATTAGGAAGATTGAAGAGAAGGAGTTCACTTTTAAACTGAACAACAAATTACCTCCCGTTCAACATAAATAAAACTAGTCAGTGATGGCAAGAAAGTAGACATCTCAACAGGAGCAACGGGTCATAGGCCAATGTCTTTAGAATCAGGGAATGAATGGACCTGCTAATCCTGCACTGTCCCTACTTGAGGGAAGCTACTCTAAGGCTGATTCTACCTGGGAGTGCATGAGTTGCAATTCTATTTCATGATGTGAAGATTACCCCACCTTAAATAAAATGAGCTTTTCAAGTGCACAAACCCATCTAGGAATTGTCATCAAGGGTTGTTCTATATACGGGATCACATAAGTTACTCATGAATAATGCCTTTGTATCAATGAAGGTTCTTGGGATGGGAGGTATGGTGAGGCGGGCAGGTGTTCTCTTAAGTCATACAAGTGAGGCCTCTCCTTAAATTGAAGAGGCTCTCCTTAAATTTTATGCCCTAGGCACCTCATTGCTTCACTTAGTCCCAGTCCTATGGACAGTGTAAAATCTTTTCTAAGACAAAGTAGTAATAAAGCATCTTCATTAAGAGACCATATGTTGTAGTGCAAGGGTTGGCAAACTTTTCCTGTAAAGGACCAGATAGCAAATATTTGAGGCTTTGCAGGCCATATGGTCTCTGCCCCAACTACTCAGTTCTGCCATTAAAGTGGAAAAGTAACAGTAGATGATGCATAATGAACAGGCATGACTATGTTTCAATCAAATTTTATTTACAAAAATAGGTGACAGGCCACATTTGGCCTTCAGGTCATTGTTTTCCAACCATGCTTTGTAAAAAGAGCTAGCTAGACCTTAGATTTAAATAACAGATCTACCATTTGCCAAATATGTGGATTTGGACATACACCTCTGTAAAATATGATCACTATGTCTTCCCTACTGGTGGTGAGAATTAAAGAAAATGGGTGAAAAATGCCTCCTAAATAACAGACATTCAATAGAGCTATGAGTAGTCCTTTTACTCACAAGCCATAATAAGAAGAATAGCTAACACTTACTAAATGCTTATGAAATGTTAGCTACTGCATTAAGCACTTTACAAAGATTATTTCATTTAACCTTCCAATAACTCTCTGAATTAGTCACTATTACAGCATTCTTTTCTATTCATGGGGAAACTGAGGCACTGAACGATGCCCAAGAGATGTTTGCCCAGATAGCAAGTGATGTAGCTGGACTTAAGTAAGTGAACTCCAGGGGCCTTGATGCTAATCCCTGTGCTAGTTAATTAGCTCCACTAATTCAGCCCTAATTGAGGTGCTTAGAATCATCTCAAGTTCTTAAGGACTTCTCATAACTCATCACAGGGTTACACAACTGAAAATAGTTTAATACAAATTTTTAAAATTTACCTTCAGATTAACACTCATGTTATATAATAAAACACTTATTCTAACCTCCCTCCCACTCACCACCTCCAGGAAAGATCTCAACAGTCAAAGGAAACCAAAATATTACTGTGAAAACTAATGCAAACCCATTTCAAAAAATTCATCCCATAATCACTCTAAAAACTTGCAATTTCAAAGCTACATTGCAGAATAGCATACTGGATTAATTATGCCAGACTGCAGCAATAACCTTGAATTAAAGCTGCAACCTTCTATTTTTAAGAAACACTTGCCTTTCTGGTTGATGAAACCTGTCGTCCCATCAGGTAACAGACGTGACCAGGAAAGAGAGAAGCGGTAATGAGTCAATCCAAGCTGTTTGATACATTTCAAATCTTCCTCCCACAGAGTGTAGCTGCCACAAGCTACATCGCCAGTCTGGTTCTTGAAAACTCTCTCTCCTCCCTGATGAGTAAATGTGTCCCAGACACAAGGGCCTTTTCCATCTGCATCCCAGCCTCCTGAGAAAAAGAAGAAAATGAAACAGTTACACTCTTGACATCAAGAGGCATATGTGGAATGTAAATATTTGTCGCCAAAAGAACATACCTCATTAACTCAATGTACCATATTTACAACTTTAAAATATGCCTTTAAAATAACATGCATGACCAGATTATGTGTTTAGCTGTCCTTGATCCCTGAAGCTGACTGGTGGCAAATGAAAAATTATTGCATAGCGCCGCTGCATAGCAGGCTTTCATGGTTCATTATCTGAAGATCTCCCAGCTGGTAAACAGAGGCAGGCCCCAGCTTATAAATATCTGAGTTGAAACATCTCCTCCTTGCAAACATTCCCCCCGGCCATGACTGACACGCCTTGTCCTTATACATGACAGGATCTTGAGACTTTATGTATGGCCCTTGATATTTAAACCCTGTTCTCCTATTCTCTGACAATGGAGGCTGTGATGGTCCAGTCCATCTCTGGAGGGGAGGGAGCCCTGGTTTCCACCACTGTTGATATGATATTGCTATCTGAAATTCATTCATTCATATCACCCTTGATTCAGCAAACGCTGTGTGTCAGGCAGGATACCAAGTCCAGGGAATACCAGAGTGAACTATGTTGTGTCTCCTGTTTGGGGAACTTACATAACAGCCAATGTAAAGGCCCCTTATTTTTTAGAAACCAGGGAAGGGCATTTATCCAAGTGTGGGCTGGAGTCAGAGGAGGTCTCCTTCTGCTCAATTTTCCGGTAACCCTAACACTGATCTAAAATCTAAAGTCCATTAATTTAATAAAAAGAACATATCCAGTATGTTTATCATGTTTTATGTATTTAAAACTATGTATAACAATCCATGTATGTTCTGAGCATATACATGTGAGGTAGAAGTATCACATGCCTGGGAACGATCCATTCAGATGAGTGATCACCTTTGAGGAAAAGAGAAGGAAGTGGAACCCGAGAGGGGTCTACAGGGCCCCCAAATGTATCTCTTATGTTTCATTCATTTAAAAAGGTAGAAGGTATATGATGGGCTGTTTATTACATTTTTCTCAATCCCTTTTTATAAGCCTAATGTATAATATCACAATCCCTTTTTATAAGCCTAATGTATAATATCTTATAATTATTATGCAAGAAAAGAGGTCACAGCTAGAGTAAAGTAGATGAAAACAATTGCAGGAAGGTCCTCCACATCCTCATTGAGCATCTACATACTCATATTTTGTGCACAGATCTAAAAGGATTAGGTATAGTCTCCAGTTCCAACCTCAGGACAGCAGGAGTGATAAGAAATCATGGACGGCCCCATGAGGATATAGAAGAGGCTGCCAAAAGAAGGAGCTCTGACAAAAGCAAAAGTGATCATTGATATCAAAGTTGAATACTAAATACCTATACAAAAAGAAAAAGCTATGAATATTCAAAAGTATTTTACTTTGGAGCCATGTAATTATAGAAGCAAATAGTTTTACACATTCCAGTGACTCTCAAGTTATGTCTACATAGGGGGTTTAGAAGGAATGGAGATAAAAGAAGAGTGGTATTCATAGAATGAAATAGGAACAAATGCAAAACTAAAATTTTTGAAGTATGATGCTCATAGTTTTGGATTATTCATTTAATAAATGAAAAAGCTTAATGTCAGCTTAAGCAGTGGTGTATTGGTATATATATAACTCACTATCTGTTAAAAAATAAGCATAGACCTATATGTATATATGTTTATTATCAATTTTGTTGATATAAAGCATGCATAATACACAATTTACAAATAATAAACTATGCAATCCTCTTTTCTATGAGCTCCATATAACCAACTGATTCTCATAGAATGCCCTTTTAGATTTTTGGCAAAGTCACATTGGTAGCTGTGTTAGCCTGTTCTCACACTGCTATAAAGATACTACCCGAGACTGGGTAATTTATAAACAAAGGAAGTTTAATTCACTCACAGCTCTGCATGGCTGGGGAGGCCTCAGGAAATTTACAATCATGGGGGAAGAAGAAGCAGGTACTTTCTTCACAAGGTGACAAAATAAAGAGAAGTAGTGAAGGAGGAGTGCTTCCTTTCAAACACTTATAAATCCATCAGATTTCATGAGAACTCATTCACTATCATGAGAACAATGGGGGAACCACCCCCATGATCCAATCACCTCCCTTCCTTGATGTGCGGGGATTACAGACCCCTCCCTCAACAAATGGGGATTACAATTCAAGATGAGATTTGGGGGCACACAGAGCCAAACCATATCAGTAGCCAACCTACAGTTGTAATTGGACAAATGTGTGTAGTTATCATATGACTTTTGGTTAATAGTTTTGCTTATATTCACAGGCAGAAGGCAAAGAACACAAAAGATGTACCAAAACTTCACTTTTAACCAGTGACATGAGCTACTTCTCTGCTGAATCAGGTAACAGTTTTCAAACACTGGAAGCTCTCCTCAACTTTTGGTGCTACTCACAACGCCACAGTCACAAACATAACTTACTTTTAAGTTGAATCTGTATTATTAACATGTTTCCTATCACTTTTTAAGGTCTAGACAACTAACAAAACAATAAATCAAATAATGACTTCTAGTACCAGCCAATTTCTGCAACCATGATATCACTGAAGGCAGAGCTGGGAAAAGATGGGCAGTAGCAGCACACCATATTACAGTGTTTCTCCTATGCAGATACAAGAGATCTAAATTACCTCAAGACCATAGAAAACAGTGAAATTTGGTAATTAGTTAAGTAATGATTTTAAGTGTTTGCTAAGTTTGTTTTTGATATACATTATTTACCTATAAGCTTATATGAATAATTTTTAATAAAGTCCTTGTTAAAGAATCAGCTCACACAAACTCAAAAAGCTCTCATGAGCCAGCACAAGCCAGCTTCACTACATCACTTACAAGTAACTTGAATAAGATCACACCATTAGTAAGTAACAGTGCTAAGATTTGTATTCAGATCTTAGAAGTCTAAGATTCTGCCATTGGCCCATGCTGCTCTTAGTAATAATTACACAGAGTGATGAAGAAAAAGTCAACTGAGGCCGGACGCGGTGGCTCAGGCCTGTAATCCCAGCACTTTGGGAGGCCGAGACAGGCGGATCACGAGGTCAGGAGATCAAGACCATACTGGCTAACACGGTAAAACCCCATCTCTACTAAAAAAAATACAAAAATCTAGCTGGGCGAGGTGGCGGGCGCCTGTAGTCCCAGCTACTCGGGAGGCCGAGGCAGGAGAATGGCGTAAACCTGGGAGGCAGAGCTTGCAGTGAGCTGAGATCTGGCCACTTCACTCCAGCCTGGGCGACAGAGCAAGACTCCGTCTCAAATAAATAAATAAATAAATAAATAAATAAAAAGTCAACTGATGACCAAACTCCTTCATTTGTCAAGACTAAGAAGTGCAAAACATAATTTATACATTTTGGAAAGTAGTACAACTAACATAACTGAAACAAGGTTTGACAGTTTTAACAGGTCAATGTCACTTAGCAGGAACATGTACTGAGGTGGAGTCGCTCATTCTCCACATGTACTAGCTAGACAAAGCAGAACTAAACAACATTGTTTCTACAAAAAACTAAACTTCAAATTGATAACTAACAATTATAACTGAAATTGGATAAAAATCATATAAAGACCAGTATTTGTTATTATTTTTAATGTAAGTCTTACTATATGAATGATATTAATAACTCATTTGTCCATTAGAAATGTTCTCCCATTGCAATTATGCCCACATTCTAAAAGCATGGTGTACTTTATGATGACTACTGTTTCCAGGTGGACTGCATACTCAGAGTCATCCTCCAAGCAATTATGATTGTTGGATTACATGTAGGAAATACATTTTTAAATGCATTGTTAATCTAGCAGAGGTTAGGTGTTCCAAAAACAAAGAGGGAGGGGTAATTCAGAGGCATAAGTGAGTAGTGATGCAGGCTTTTATACTGGGAGTGTCTGCCAAGTTCAGACCTTCTTAGCTTTTATTTTAATGGCTTGTGGAAAAAGGGAGAAAGGAGACAAAGTCTAAGATGCACCAAAGATGAAAAGTATTAATAGAGATGGTCACAAAAAGCTGGTATGCAAGGACTTCATACCCTGCACAAGAACTAGAGACAAACCCGACCTGCAGAAAGAAAGAACAAAAAAATTAGCTTAATTCAAACTTGGGTGGAGAGGGGAAATTACTCCTCAGTATTTGTAACCACAATTCAGCCATCAAACCATTAAGTGTGAGAATGGGAAAAAGATGTTTTTCAGATATATGAGGTCTCAAAAATTTTCCTCTCTTTGGATAGTACTGGAGGATAAATTTTACTAAAACAATGATATAATCAAGGAAAATAAAGATCTAGGATCCAGGAGAAAAAGAAATTTAGGAGAAGAAATTGACAAAGAAAATCACTGAGTGATATTTTATTACTCTGTTCTCATGCTGCTAATAAAGATATACCTGAGACTGGGTGACATATAAAGGAAAGAGGTTAAATTGACTCACAACACCTCAGGGCTGGAGAGGCTTCAGTAAATTCACAATCATGGCAGAAGGGGAAGAAAACATGCCCTTCTTCACATGACAGCATCAAGGAGAAGTGCAGAGTGAATTCAGGCAGATGAGCTCACTCATTATCATGAGGACAGCATGGAGGTAACTGCCCCTGTGTTTCAATTACCTCCCACCAGGTCCCTTCCATGACATGTAGGGACTATGGGAACTAGAGTTCAAGATATTAGATATGGACTAAATTGTGGCCCCTCAAAATTTATGTATTAAAGCTTTAACCCCCAATGTGACTGGATTTGGAGATAGGGTCTTGAAGGAGGTAATGATGGTTAAATGAGGTTATAAGGGTGAGGGTCTAATCCAAATGTCTAGTGTCCTTATAAAAAGAGAGAGATCAGGAATGTGTGAACACAGACAAAAGATATTTTGTTTTGGCAGTCCTGCAAACTCATGCAGGAGTATAAAGGCAAAGGGAAACTTCCAGGATGATAGCTATGCAACAGACACAGGGAGTACCCAGTCTGAGCAGGTGACAGGCTGTGACAGCTACTTCCTCAAGAAGATGATACAAATAGAGTATCTAGTATGTTGTATTAGTCTGGGTTCTCCAGAAAAGCAAAACCAATAAGGTATAGATGTATTTTTACTATAGTAATTGGCTCACTCAATTTTGGAAACCAAGAAGTGCCACAGTCTTCTATCTGCATTCTGGAGAACCAGAAAAGCTGGTGGTATAACTGAATCTAAGTCTGAAAGGACAAGAATCAGGAGTGCCAAAGTATGAGGGCAAGAAATAAGTGTCCAGCTCAGAGCAAATTTTCCCTTCCTTGCCTTTTGTTCTATTCAAACCAACTGATTAGGTGATGTCCACCCACACTGATGAGAGTGATCTTCTCTCCTCAGTCTACAAATTCCAGTGCTAATCTATTTCAGAAACACCCTCACAGACACACTTAGAAATAGTATTTTACCTGCTCTGTGGGCATCTCATAGCTCAGTAAAGTTGACACATAAAATTAACCATTATGTAAGTTTTATTTTAAAAAATGAATTATCATGGGACTTTCAACAGTCATAAAAGTAGAATAGCATGAACCCCACGTACTTGTCACTCATCTGCAGCAGTTTTCAACACTTTGCCAATCTTTTTTGTCTGAATCCACCAAAGCTTCCTCATTCAATCTGTAATCATTTTAATGTGCATCTTGAACTAACAAAAATATTGCTCTAATTGTGGTAAAATACACAACATCAAATTTACCATCTTAACCATATTTTTTCTTTTCTTTTTTTTTTTTTTTTTTTGAGACGGAGTCTGGCTGTGTCGCCCAGGCTGGAGTGCAGTGGCCGGATCTCAGCTCACTGCAAGCTCCGCCTCCTGCATCTTAACCATTTTTAAGTGTATAGTTCTGTGACATGAAATATATTCATATTTTTTAGCAACCATCAACACTATCGTTTCTGCAGAGTTTTTTAAATATTCAAAACTAAAACACTGCAAAAATTAAACAATTACTCAACATTCCTTCCTCCTCCAAGCCCCTAGTAACCACCATTCTACTTTCTGGTTTTGACTACTCTAGCTACCTCAAAAAGTGAAATTACCCAGTATTTGTCTTTTTGTAATTGATTTATTTTGCACAGCATGATGTCCTCAAGTTTCATTCATGCTGTAGCACGGGTCAGAATTTTCTTCCTTTTTAAGGCTTAGTGAAACTTCATCATACGTATGTACCACATTTCGTTGATCCACCATTTGTCAACAGACACTGGGTTATTTCCAATTTATTCTGAATAATGCTACTATGTACATAATATGCAAATATCTCTTCAAGACTCTGCTTTCAGACCTATTAGGTATATACCCAGATGCGGAATGGCTAAATCATTTGGTAATCCTCTTTTTAATTTTTTGAAGACCCACCATACTGTTTTCCATAGCATCTCCACCATTTTACATTCCCACCAACAGGGCGCAAGATGTCCTATTTTTCCACACTCTAGCTGACGCTTGAAATTTTTTGGTTTTTTTCTTAATAATGGCCATCATATTATGTATGAAGCAATCTCTCATTGTGGTCTTGATTTGCATTTCCCTAATGATTAGTAGTGATAAGCACATGAAAGATTCCTTACGTCACTAATCACTAGGGCTATCTAGTATGTTAGAATGAGAGAAAATGTATAGAAATAAAAAATATTAGATTTAATTAGCAATAAACACACAGAAAAAAATTAAAACATAGAAGACAAGTATTAACTTTGTGTGAAAATGTTGTTCTGGAAAATTAAAATAATAACAGTATACTATGTGGTTCAGGTGTAAATAAGTTTCAGTGGTTACAATGAGGTAAACCCTGACCACTAATCTAAATACAATTAAAATCTGATTATTTGGGGAGGCTTATGGTATTGGAATCCTTCACAGAGTAGTGAAGGAGGAAGATAGAAGGAAAAGAGACTAACAAAGAGATAAATGCTCGTCTTTCACAATCAGAAGTTAACTGATTATGCCTACAGTAGAAAACATCAAGAACTAGTAATACTAGCATGTTAATTTAAAATACAGAAGTCAATGGTAAAAGGATGATTGAAAGAGTTAAAAGAGTTTCCCTCTAGAGAAGGGGACATGAAAGTGGCAAGACATTGATGGTTTCAGAAACAATCTTGTTTTGATTCTTTAAGTCATTTTATTATATTAAATTTAGCATGAAAATAAATTAAGAAAATGTATTATTTAAACATTAGAAAAGACAGAATAGTAAAAAAATAGTAAATTTGTAGATAATCTAAACAAACTATTAACATATAAAGCAATAATAAAATTTCTATTTTGTGAGAATTAAAAAGAGTTTAACAAGTAGATAAAACTAAAATGCTATAGCACAAAAGAAAAACCCTAGAAATCAAATGGTAAGCTGGAATGAGCAGAAAGGAAAGATCAGGAAGCTGAGATTGACAAAGTAAATTACTGTAATAAATGTGATGGATATTTGGAGAAGCAAAGAAGAAAATGGAAGAAGAAAAAAGGTCCTTTGTGCATATTGTATTTCATCAGCTTATTTCAAACATATATAAAAATAAATAAAACAAAGTAAATGGCTCTAAAAAAAAAAAAAAAGAAATCAAATGGTAAAATATCAGAGTTAAAGCGTTCTCAGGCATTTATATTGTTAAGAAGAGGAAAAAAGATATTGATTAACATTTCACTTTGTTACATTTTGTATTTAGGTCAAAATTTATAGTAAAGCACTCTTAGAAATGAAACTTGTAGTTTTTAAAGAAGAGCCAAACACATCTATAGCAAGTTCTGTGCCAGGCCCCATCCTAGCAGGTTATATATATTAACTCCTCACAACAACATTATAAAGTAACTGTCATCCTTATCTCCATTTTTAGAAAAAGAAACAGAAATAGGTTAAGTAACTTGCCCAGATTAGTAAATGCTGAAGCTGAGACTCTAACTGAGACAGTTGGATCTCAGAGCTCATACTCCTAACCATCATGATAGTTGGGGAAAACTAAATACATCAAAAAAGAGCAAGAAAATAAAAAAATAAAAAAAACATAGTTAGCAAAAGAAAAAGCATAAAGTCAGATGGTAGGACACAATAAAAGTGATCCGTTCTAACAATGTAAGTCAATGAAGTAAACTCGGTGAAAAAACATTGTCAGACTAAATTACTTTTTCAGCTATTAGTGCTTTATTTGCTTTAGTACCATATGTAATTTTTTTATTTTTGTTTTTGTTTATTTCTTCTAAAAAAAGAAAAAATGTGATACATGTGCAGAACATGCAAGTTTGTTACATGGGTATACGTGTGCCATGGTGGTTTGCTACACCTACTGACCTGTCCTCTAAGTTCCCTCCCCTCACTCCCCAGCCCCCAACAGGCCCTGGCGTGTGCTGTTCCCCTTTCTGTGTCCATGTGTTCTCATTGTTCAGCTCCCACTTATGAGTGAGAACATGTGGTGTTAGCTAAATTTTTAAAATCCAATGATATGCTATTTACTATACTCACACTTTTAAAACATGGAGATATAGGAAAATTGAAAATCAAAATATGATACTCTGCCCCTCCCCCAAATAAAACAGCATTAAAAAATAGACTTAAAAAGCATTACTAGAGAGAACACGGGTCACTACATAATTATAAAACTATTTTAAATGTACATGCACCTAAGAATATGGCTTCAAAATATATGAAGCAAAAATTGACACAACTAAAAAAAGTTGTCAAAGCCACCTCCAAAATGGGAAGATTTAACTAACCCCTTTCTCAGCCACCGAAAAGCAAGAGTCAGACATTAACAGATTTGATCTAATCGATATACATAACATTGCAAAATAACAAACGCTATAATTGAAGAATACATACTCTTCAAGCAAACAAAAAACACTATAAAAGTTGCGCACAAATTGTTTCATAAATAAACTCTTTGTAAATTTCAAGTTGGGGGGAAATACAGATAAAGATTTCTGACCAATTAAGTTAGAATTCAATAAATAAAGATAATTAGGAAACCCCAAAAGTTCAGAAATATGAAAATGCACATATGAAGAACTTAAGGGAAAAAGGAGTAAATAATAGTAGTCACCAAAGAATAAAAATAAAAACTAAATAACACAAAATATTGAAACATTGTGTCATCTGGTTTAAGTGGTACTTAAATAGAAACCCTTAAAAAACAGAAAGCATTAATGTACGTATTAGAAAAGAAGCAAACCTCAAAGTTATTGAGCTGATCACATAAAAGAGGAGGAGGAAGAGGAAAAATAAAAGAAGGAAGAGAAAGATGGTACAGAAAACAGAAGGAGAAACTGAGAAACAGAAAGAAAAAAACTAAGGTAAAATTAGAAATAATAAGATAGAAAAAAAAAACCCAGGATAGAGATTAACAGAAGCAAAACATGATTTTTTAAAAAAGTCTAAGAAAATAGTCAGCTGGGCGCGGTGGCTCAAGCCTGTAATCCCAGCACTTTGGGAGGCCGAGACAGGCGGATCACGAGGTCAGGAGACCGAGACCATCCTGGTTAACATGGTGAAACCCCGTCTCTACTAAGAAAATACGAAAAACTAACCGGGCGCGGTGGCGGGCTCCTGTAGTCCCAGCTACTTGGGAGGCTGAGGCAGGAGAATGGTGTGAACCCGGGAGCCGGAGCTTGCAGTGAGCTGAGATCCGGCCACTGCACTCCAGCCTGGGTGACAGAGCGAGACTCTGTCTCAAAAAAAAAAAAAAAAAAAAAAGAAAAGAAAATAGAAAGTCCTCTGAGGTGTGTATTTTTTAAAATGAGGAGGTAAAAATAAATGTTAGAAATGCAAAGGGGAACGTAGCTAAAGCTGCAGAGATTAATCTGACAGCATCTGTATGTTATTTTTAAAAAGTCAGGCCTGGCACGGTGGCTCACACCTGCAATCCCAGCACTTTGGGAGACAGAGGCAGGTGGATCATGAGATCAGGAGATCGAGACCATCCTGGCTAACATGGTGAAACCCCGTCTCTACTAAAAATACAAAAAAAAAAAATTGGCCGGGCGTGGTGGTGGGCGCCTGTAGTCCCAGCAACTCGGGGGGGCTGAGGCAGGAGAATGGCGTGAACCCGGGAGGCGGAGCTTGCAGTGAGCCGGGATCGCCCCACTGCACTCCAGCGTGGGTGACTGAGGAAGACTCCATCTCAAAAAAAGAAAAAAAAAAAACTTTATAAAATACATTTGAAAACTTAGACAGAAATGACAAATTCTAGAAAATTATAACATCAAAATTGGCTCAAATAGAAATGAAATACTCGAAATTTTGGACAATTTAAGAAATTAAATCAGTAGTTACTAATTATTGGTAGTAAAATCTTCCACAAAGAAAATGCCAGACCAGTTGGTTTTACAACCAAGTCCAACAATCATTTTAAAAATGAAGCAAACAACAATTCTACTCTTGTGCAAATTCTCACAGAAAATGAAAAAGAAAAAATTATTTTCTTCATTTTATGTGACTAGTATAATCTTGATACCAAACCAGAAAATGGTACTACAATAAAGGAAAAATTATAAGCCAGTCTCACTCATGAACACAGTTGCAAACATGCTAAACAAAATAATGGGTTGCCAAATTGAGCAGGTATAAAAAAGAATGTTTTACAAATCTGAGTTATAGCCTAGGTATGCAAGACTAGTTTATCATTAGAAAGTTCATTAATGTAATTAAACACTGATTAATGGATAGAAACCCATGTGGTCATCTCAATACATACAAATGTTAAAATCATACATGTATACATGAATAAAAGTGTTAGTAAATTGGAAATAAAAAGCAATCTCCCTATTATAGGAACTAATAGTTACCAAAAAAACCTACATGCTAAAAAACATTCTTTTTAAGATCAAGAAAAAGTCAAGGATGTCTGCTCTAATCAATTCTCTTCAACATTGCATAAGGTTTGTTAATTAGAGGTACACTGAAATAAAACTAACCAAATAATATAAGCCCTAGAGAGGAAAAAAAAACCAAAAAACAAAAAAAAATCACTTGTTAACTGAAAGATTACCTATGCAAAATCTCCAAAAAAAGTAAGGATGAATTATAAGAATAAGAGTTTACATCAATGACAGACTGGATAAAGAAAATATGGTACATGCACACCATGGAATACTATGCAGCCATAAAAAGAAAAGAGATTTTGTCTTTTACAGGAACATGGATGGAACTGGAAGGCATTATCCTCAGCAAACTAACATAGGAACAGAAAACCAATGCCACATGTTCTCACTGATAAGTGGGAGCAGAACAATGTGAACATATAGACACAGGGAGGGAAACAACACACACAGGGACCTGTCTGGGGCAGGGGATATGAGGGGAGGAAGAGCCATCAGGAAAAATAGCTAATGCATGTGGGACTTCATACCTATATGACGGATTGTTAGGTGCAGCAAAACACCATGGCACATGTTTACCTAGGTAGCAAACCTGCACATCCTGCACATGTACCCCATAACTTAAAGTAAAATAAATTAAAATAGAATAAAATTTATAGAGTTTAGCTCAGTAAACTTGCTTGATAAAAAATTAATAAAGGATAATGCTCTCTATACACAGTAACAGTTATAAAATATAACATTTCTATAAATAGCAGCAAAAATACCGAAATGTATATATAATAAATAAAGTATAAGCATGTTGTCTAGAAAATTATAAAATTTTATTGAAAGATAAGAAATGAAGTAAAATTTTCTTTGAAGAATATCTAAATACATGAAGGAATACCATGTTTATGAATACAAAGATTCAATGTCATCCAGATTCTGAATCTCCTAATAGTGATCTATAAATTCTATGCAATTCCAACCCATCCTAACAGTTTTCCTAAGGAACTTAGTAAGTTGATTTTAAAATTTGTATGAAATATAAATGGGCCAAGAGTATTTAAAATATCTGAAAAATATATTGTATGAAACTTATCTTAAAATATACTAAGATTTAGCATAAATGTATAATAAGTAGCTTAGTGTGGCACTGGCATAGGCCTACATAAATAGATCAATGGACTTAATAGAGACCCCAGAATAATACCATGCACATATGCAAACGCAATATACAAAAGAGGTGGCATTACAGTCAGCAATGAGGCACTTTTCAGTAAATAGTGCTGGGAAAATTGATTTATATATTTTTTAGTGAAAATGGATGCCCACCTCACTACACTTATACACAATAAACAGGTGGATTAAATAGGAAAACTCTGAAATGTTTAGAAGACAACATAGAATATTTTTGTAAGCTCAGGTTAGAGAATAAGATCTTTAAAAGACTCAAAGAGATTAGACCTAAAGGGGGAGAACTCAGAAATTCAACTACATTAAGAAATCGTATTTACAAAAAGAAATCATTAAGGAAATTAAAATGCAAGGCACAAAGTGAGAGGATATATTTGCTACATATATGACTAATAATAAATTTTTATCTAGAACACATAAAGAACTCCTAAAAATCAGTACAAAAGACCTGAATGTCTTCTCCCTGCCGAGATGTAGTAACAGGGTCTAGATTTACTCTCTCACCTAAAACAACTGAAAACCAAACAAAATATAGGACACAGTGAAATTTAAGACATTTGGCCTCAGACAACAAAGAACGGTGATTATCCACAGCCAGGGAACAAATGAGCTCTACAATGGCTCCATCGTGTTACCTTGTGAAGTTTCCAGGACACAGCGCAGAGAGGAGAAACCCAGAGTCTGGCAGACTTCTTAAGCTGAGGAGTCAGAGCTGAGGACCCAGGGAGACCTAGATGTCTAGAATTCTCAGGGCAGAGCACCAAAGAGGAAAGAGTTCCAAAGAGAGAGAACAAAAACCGTAGAAGGTCGCACCTGAGCATGCAGAATACTGATCCAGGCACATGTGTGAAGAAACCATCTGGGTTTGATGGAAAAATCACCAAAAGGATTAGAGGTGACAGTACTCAGAACTCACATAAGAGTAGTGCCCTAACAATCCTAAATGTTTATCCACAAAATAACAGAGTTTCAACATACACGCATCAAAAACTTACAGAACTGCAAGAAATCCATAATTATATTTGAATATTTCCATTAAAAAGGCCAACGAGACTACAGAAAAATAGATAAAAGACGTGAAGAGTTTATTCACAGAAGGGAAAACACATGGCTAGTAAACATTTCTTTAAAAAGGTAAGAGAGTGTTAAAAATTTGGAAAATGCAAATGAAAGCCACAATGAGATACCATTCTATACCCACACAGTTGGCACACATTTAAAAGTTGGGCAGTATCCAGCGTAGGAGAGGTTGTTGCTCAGCAGGAATGTGTATACAGTGCTGGTGCAAGAACAGTATGGAAACATCTACTAAAATTGAAGAAGTACATATACCAAAACCAGTAATTCACATACCATTGTATACCCTGTTTCTACAATGGACCAGGAGACATGTATATCCATGAATGCAACAGTCAGGGGAAAAAATGAAGAAGAAAAAATGAAAACCATTGAAAACAACCCAAATTTCCTTTGTTGGGATGATAAATCAATAAGCTATAGCATATTTCTATAACGAAATACTGTACAGGAGTAAGACTGAACTACTTCTCATACAGATCAATGTGCATAAATCTCCCAAATATGATATTGAGAGGGGGAAAAATGAGTTGCAAAAAATACACATAATACATTGCCATTTACATAGTGTCCCAAAGCATGTAAAATTAAATAATAAATTATCAAGCTATACATGCTCATGCAGCAAGACCATATAAGCAAAAAATTGATAAATGCAAAATTCACTTTCATGGATCCCACTGGGCAGAGGGCTGGAGAGATAATATTGGAGGAGGTTCTGGAAATGTGGTGAGCATGTGAATATCATTTTTAATACTATATACAGACATTATAAATATTATCTATTGTGTATCTAACAAAATCAATTTTATAATTTCATTATTCATAGTAAAGGCCATTTACTGAGCACTAGTTTTGTGTCAACGCTACACCAACAGCTTACTTCAACCATCCCATTGTTTCCCTCACTCTAACCCTTCAAAAATGCACTATGATTGTTCCAAATAAGCACAAAGGGAAAAAGCAAGGCATGTAAATATTGAGCTGATTTCCCATGATCACATAGCTGATAACCGAACAGTAAAACGTGATACCCTTAGAGTATTCCCCTTATCAACACCAACAGCTTCATCTCCTTGATGACTATTACTAATACTTACAACTTAGGTGAGGTCTCATTAAGGGTTTCACAATCTAGTTGATATTCTACTAAGACATTCCTGGACTACATTGAGAGTTGTATTAAAACCTGTTTAAAAAAAGCATCGTGGGAAAATTAATGAACAGGCACTCAATAATTAATTCTGTTGTTGGGAGTCAGGTATCCTTGCCAAAATGAAAACATTTTAAGCCAGGGTGTTCAAAGATGAGTAAGAGTTCTCATCAGGGGAAAAGCAAGTGCATAATTCAGTGGCTGTGCTGGGGTGCTTGGAGACAGAAGTCACAGAGACCCAAACCAGACCAGTTAGCTATATTGCAAAATGTTCGGCAAGAAATGATAAGATCCTGTGTTTTATTTTTAGTAATTTGGAAGAAAATAAAATTGTATTTGAAATTCTCATCCTATTAGAACATAGAAGGGATTTCCACAAAAATGTAAAATACTGATATTTTATCAAATATCAAAGAGTTCCCAGGCTGCAAAGGATTATGAAAAGAGCATAGGCTCTGGAAGCAGGTATAAGTAAGTTTATGTCTTGTCTCTACCCCTTAGTATTTACATGACTTCTATGTGTGTAAAATAGGAAGATACTATCTACTTCATAGGGTTCCAGTAGCCAAAGCAAAAATGCTTAGTAGTGTACATGACTGATATTTAATAATATGTGCTCAACAAGTATTAGTTCTTTTCTCCTCCCTTAGGCTCAATGCAAATAACCAGTTGTTGTCCGTTTTTTTCTTCTCTTTGTGGTATCCCTATTGATGCCAGAATGCACATGTAGAAACCACTCTAACTGTTAATATCTGCATACTTGCCTGTGGTTAAGAGTCAATGTCTTGGCTTGCATAACTTGACTTGTAGGGCCCTCAGCTTCCTAATTTAGAAAACATCATTACAAATGGTATCATATCACTTTAACAATTGCCATGACAATGCCTTTGGGAGGTCACAGACCTAACAGACCCCTGCACAAAGGAAATCATGTCAAGTAAGAAATAAATAACTAAGGGGAATGGGGTACATGTGTATGGGTATCTGTCTGTTTATTCTTCCTTCCAAACCCCAAAATGACATCATCACATGGCCTCCTTTTGGCAGCATTTCTGACTCCCCACCATCATCACATCCTCCTCTGAACATCCACTCTGCAATAGCACATAGTGCTAGAGTCTTTTTTTTTTTTTTTTTTTTTTTTTTTTGAGATGGAATCTCACTCTGTCACCCAGGCTGGAATGCAGTGGCACGATCTCGGTTCACTGCAACCTCTGCCTCCCAGGTTCAAGTGGTTCTCCTGCCTCAGTCTCCTGAGTAGCTGGGATTACAGGCACACACCACCACACCCGGGTATTTTTGTATTTTTGGTAGAGATGGGGTTTCACCATGTTGGTCAGGCTGGTCTCAAATTCCTGACCTCGTGATCCACCTGCCTTGGCCTCCCAAAGTTCTGGGATTACAGGCGTGAGCCAACGCGCCTGGCCGAGTCATTTTAAAAGCATTTTTCTTTGGCCTCCTTTACGTTGAGCTCTGTCAAGGCAGGGTCCAAGTTTTACTGACCTGTCTGTGTCCCTCCAATAGTAAGAATCATGTATTAAAATAGTGTATGCTCAGTAAAATGTTTTTTTGTGTGGTGTGCTTCACATAAAATAGGAATATTGGTGTTTACTGTCTCATTGCTTCACAGACATGTGCAGAAGTTATCTTCACCGTGCTTGTAAGTAATTGAAAATTCTTTATTTGAAAGGTAAAATGTGACTACAAGTTCAAGTAAATGCGCGTATAAGTTGTGAGGTGGTGTTCTTTCAGAAGAAACTTCTGTTTATTTTTACAATTAACATTCATTAAGTGTATTATTCGTAAGTACGCTATGGAAAGCTCTGAGGCGGTGGTAAGCAAAGATGCCTTTATCTAGAAGCAGTACTCTGTGCCCTAAACTAAACCTGACAGGACAAGAGACCCTGAAGTCACAAGGGAAACCACCACACCACATGGAAACACATTTTATTATTATTTTATTATTATTATTATTATTATTATTATTATTATATCACAGGAGGATGGAAGTTACCAGAAGGATTCCTCCAAGGAAAGAAAAAGAAACTGAGGAAGTATCTGAGGTGTTTAAGTAAATCAACACACAATTTACATTTCTGGCAGACAGTGGGCAAAAAAATTAAGAAAAGGATCAAATAAAAGAAAAACAACAACAAAAAAGGCAATTATTAACTCAGACCAAACAAAAACTCTACCGAAAAAAATTAGTCTTAGGACATTAGTGGCTCAGTTGTGCACAATATTTACATTAAAAATGATGTAAGAACTGAGTCACCATTTAAACAAAATTTGTTAAATAACCAAATTAGAAAAATGGAGAAGGGAAAGTTTACTTTGTATAATGTTGTATTCAGACTAGAAAAAGAAAAAAATTCATCGTATATAATAGGAAGTCAGCATGTCATGTTTTCAACTAGAAAAATCAAATAACTATGCATATATTTACATAGAAGTAAATACAATTAAAGTGTTGGCATTCAAGAGCATAAGAAGTAGAGTGATAAAAAAGATTATTCTTTGCTATTGGGTGGTATGACTCTCAATGTTCCACTCCAATTTTTAAACCATGCACATATATTACAGAGACAAAACTAAACATTCAGTTAGAAAAATAAAGAGAACCACAAGAGAAGAGAACTCATAGACTTTTAGATCCCAAAGTAGTGGGCACCTATCTGCACATCAGAGTGGTATGACATCCCTGGGAGCCATGTGGAAAGGAACAAGTGTTGTTTGGCTGTCCCAGTGACTGGGATGCTACTGTTATTTAGGGGCACAGGCAATAATAAAGTGGAGAGCAGCCAACACGAACAAGAAATGGCCATGTTGAATGTCAATAGCACCTCTCCTAGGAAACACTGCACTAGATGGGAAAAGGAGTAAAGCAAAACATAATGATGGGAGAAAGGCAGAAGAGGAGAAAGAAAATACAAAAGGAAACTATAGCATTAGAAAATATACCATAATAATATGGCCGAAAGAAGTTGAAACATTGGTAAGCACAAAAATTACCAATTCATTAAATATTCCTTTTTGAACATAGGTAAGGGTTAAGAGAAAAAAATATTTACCATGCAAATATTTTTTAAAAGTACATTTAGCAATATTGATAATATTTTAAATTAACACAATTAGAAAGCATTAAATTGAATGAATAGTAATATTTTCATATTTAAAGTTACAATGTACTAAAATTATATAGTAATAACTTCTATGCTTCTAACATTGAGTTTTGAAATCTACAGATAAAACCCTCCCTAGATGCAGGAATATGTTGAAAACTCCACTAACACAATGAGAGACTCTCTCAGAAATTGACAAGGAGAAAGAGAATTTGATTAAAATAGTTTGTAAAGTTATTCTCTATGGTATACACATACATGTATATATGTCTATGTATATTTATATGTGTATGTATGTGTATACTTACACTTACAAATGATATACCCACACGTATGAAAGAATGAGAGAGGAATTCATACTCAACAATAAAATTATTTTCAAACACCCATATATAATTCATACAGGCTACACACATGTGTATATATGTCTATGTACATTTCTATGTGTATGTATGCATATACACATATACAAATGACACACACACATCTGAAAGAATGAGAGAGACAGAAATCCATAAACAAAAACAAAATTATTGTAAAATTGTATGGTACACACATATGTGTATATATGTCTACGTATGTTTATATGTGTATGTATGTGTATACACACATACAAATGATACATACATATGAAAGAATAAGAGAGGCAGAAATTCATACTCAACAATAACAATAAAATTACTTTCAAACACCCATATATAATTCATACGGACCACATTATCTGACAACCAATCAGAAAAGAGGGAACAAAAGAAGAGAAGGAAGAAGAAACAAAAGAAAAGTAGGAAGAAGGAGAGACGGGAGAGAGGGAGGGAAGGAGAAAGGAGGAAGAAAGATTAACAAAGAAATAAGTCTACGTAATCCCAGCACTTTGGGAGGCCAAGGCGGGCGGATCACGAGGTGAGAAGATGGAGACCATCTTGGCTAACGCGGTGAAACCCCGTCTCTACTAAAAACACGCAAGAAAACTAGCCGGGCGTGGCGGCAGGCGCCTGTAGTCCCAGCTACCCAGGAGGCTGAGGCAGGAGAATGGCGTGAACCTGGGAGGCGGAGCTTGCAGTGAGCTGAGATCCGGCCACCGCACTCCAGCATGGGCGACAGAGCGAGACTCCGTCTCAAAAAAATAAAAAATAAAAAATAAATAAACGTACCACCTTCTCCAATCTATGTGCTTGGAATTTTTTAAAATTCTAACTAAATCTTAGATTAAGCAGGAAATAAAAGCAGAGTAATTTTAAGGAAAAAATGTGTTACTAACATTATTTTAAGAAAAGGAACATCTTTAATGCAGCCAAATGCTTTAAAATGGGCTTTCCCAAATTGGAGAGTTTACTGTCCAGATTTTCAGAAATTTCTACCTTAGGAAACAGATAAGAGTTTGATTAGGCATATTGTGCCTGTGCGGTCATCTCATTCACAAACACACAGTGAACCCTAAAATCAACTCAGCATTTCAAGAATATTTACACCAGGAATGGTCCTAGACAAATGAAACAACTCAAGATTTCTCTGCTAAGAAATAAAGCTCCCCCATCCTCCTAAGACCAGTAACTGTAGGACTTGAGAAGTAAATTACATTGCCAGATAAAAGACTCAAGCTTAGTCATACTTGCTTTTACCTCACTGTGGAACTTAACATATGGAAGGAGCTGGAATTCAGTTTTGTCACTAAGTTTAATTATTTCTTCAAAGTATGGGTGACTGGATGACTGTCTGTGAAATTAGACAACTTACATAGTTACTTCATGAGATATAAGTGTCTAAAATCATCTTAAATATTTTGAGTATTGACTTGATGGACTAACTATTTGTTTAAGATTGGCCTTTGCCTGTTCTGCCTACCAGGACATTCCCTCCCACTACCCTCGCTAACACATACACACACACACACACACACACACACACACACACACACACACACCATATTCCCTCTGTAGACATAGCTACAACCTGTTTGTTTTTAAAAAGGATCACTAAAACTGACCAAACTGAAATAAATATTTATTAATTTAAAGCATTATCTAAATAATTGGTTTCCTGACATTAAAAGAAGTATAGATTAGACTGAATGACTTTACTCTCTTTCTCTCTCTCTTCCTCTCTCTCTCTCTTCCTCTCTCTTTCTTTCCTCCATTTTATTCACTTAAGTACTTAACAGTATTTAAGTGAGACTCTGAAATGAGATTTTGAAAACTGAGTTGAGATAAATCAAAACAACTCTAAGATGAATAATACTAAGGAATACTAAATACATAAACTAGAAGCATAGATATAACTAGTACAACATACATGTAACCGATGACAAAATAGAATATCAACTACAGCACCAAGATAACAATTAGTGTTTTGGGTGCTGGTCTAAGCTGCAAATACAAGTGCATTTTCCCCAAACAGGGGTCACAACACCTGACTCTCTCACTCACATCAGGGGTGGAGATTAATAAGGATTTTCCAGAGGTATTTTCCTTGAACAGAACTGTCCGTGTAATGTGAGTTTCATGCCTCAAAGATAATGGGAGGATGATTACTTTCCTTTCGCTTCAACCTAAAAGAGGACACTTGCTATGAACTGAATAGTGTTCCTCCAAAATTCATATGTTGAATTTCTAACCCACAATAGAATATGACTATATTTGAAGATAGGGCTTTTAGAGAGGGAACTAAGTTAAAAGGAGACCACTAGGATGGGGCACTAATCAAATATGAGTGGTGTACTTGTAAGACGAGGAAGAGACAGCAGGGATGCAGGCATTGGACAAAGGCCATGTGAGGACAGCGAGAAGGTGGACGTCTGCCAGCCACAGAGACAGGCCTTCTGAGAAAACAAGCCTGCTAGTGCCGTGGTCTTGGACTTTCAGCCTCCAGAGCTGTAAGAAAATAAATTTCAATTGCTTAAGATTCCCAGTTCGTGGTATCTTGCTAGAGCAGCCCTAGAAGACTAATTCAGAACTCAAACAAACTACTCAAAGGTCATGGTTTGTGTTCCCTTCAGTTAAAGGAATATGATGAAATGGAGTCTTAACTTCTACTAAATGAATCAAGAATCCAAGAAGAGAACAAGAGGAAAGAAACAAAGAAGAGGAAAGGAAGAAAAAGCAAAGGAAAACTGAAGCTGGGTGAGGAACCTCCTGCAGTCCTAGAGACTGAGAAAAGGATGCGCTTGTTTCCCCGGACAAGACACAGCACAGGTGAGGGAGCAAGCACAGTGATGCCTTAGCACCTCTCCAAGGAGGCCTGCAAAGGCAAACAGAGTTTGTATTCATATCTTAATGCTGCCGTAAAAAATCACTACACACTTGGTGACTACAGACAATTCAAATGTATTCTTTCATAGTTGTAGAGCCCAGAAGTCTGAAATCAGGATATTGGCGGGGTTGGATACTTCTGCAGTCACTGAAGTAAGAATTTATCCCATGCCTCTTTTCCATCTGTGCTGCAATTCTTGGCATTTCTTGGCTGCTTGATGTGTCACTCCATTCTCTGCTGTTGTCTTCTGATGTCCTTCCCCCTTGTGTTTCTGTGTCTTCTTTTTTTTCTTTGTCTCATAAGGGATACTTATTGAATTTAGGGCTCCTTCTAAATCCAGGTTAATTTAATCTCAAGATCTTTATCTTAATTATATCTGCAAAACTCCTATTTCCAAAGAAAGTCACTTTCATGGAGACCAAGGGTTAAGACAGACATATCTTGTGGGGGTCCCTGTTCAAACCACTACAGACCTCAACAAATGGAAGCTAGGGTAAATGGCTAGATGCCTACAGGACAGAGAAACTGAATGAACTAAAGAACACAGCATCACCTGCATCTAATATACTAGAGTATTTCTTAGCAGTGGGCCACACAAATGTCTGTAAGAAAAAGAATCAACTCTAGCCAGGCTCATACCTGTAATTCCAGCACTTTGGGAGCCTGAGGCTGATGGATCACTTGAGGTCGGGAGTTCGAGACCAGCCTGGCCAACATGGAGAAACCCCATCTCTACTAAAAACACAAAATTAGCTGGGGTGGTGGTGCATGCCTGTAGTCCCAGCTACTCGAGAGACTGAGGCAGGAGAATCCCTTGAACCCAGGAGGCAAAGGTTGCAGTGAGCCAAGATGACGCCATTGCACTCCAGCCTGGGCAAAAAGAGGGAAACTCCGTTTCAGAAATAAAAAGAAAGAAAGAAAGAAAAGAAAAAGAATCAACTCTAAATATCTACCAAAATCAGAGCGTGTAATGCCACCTTAAGAACTTTCCATTTTGTTACCTCTCCGGAAACTAGGTCAGAAACCATGGTAAGCAGGCAGAAATAAAAGGGGGCAGAGAAAGAACCATGGCCTTGCTCCCTCTTCCAATAGAGCTAAGAAAGACTTCATTCTAAATTCAATTTGGAATTTTAACTACTTCATAGTCAGACTATTATAAGCATCAAAATGAGACAGTATTTTGCAACTTAAAGTGTTGCAAAAAGTATGCATCAGCCAAGGTCCCAGCAGGAAACAGACAGCACTCAGACTGGGTCATTGAGGAAAGCTTAAAAAAACACTGTTCACGATGGTGTGAGCAGGGTTCAAGGAAAGCAACAAGGGATGGTGCCGTACCTCAGGGCTTGAAACAGTGGAAGTCACTGCTGCCCATGAAGGGGCTGGGGTAGAATTGATTTCCAAAACCTGCAGAGAGTAGCAGTTTGCCAAAGGCTGCCTACCAGGAGAGGAGGCCTTAGTTGGAGGGACACAGTCAACCCACTGCAGTCCAGCAGGAAGGAAACCAGCAGGATAAGACTTTGGTTTCTTTCTCCTCCCATTTACCTTCCTATCTCTTGCTAATGTTTCTCATTGATGAAGTCCAAATGGAAGACAAAGGGCAAGGGAACCCACTGATGCTAACCCACATGAGCTGGCCCAGAGCAAGGACAAGTCGAGAATGGATATGGATTGCCTATCCATAACAGAAAATCCATATTTTCTGTTTGCCTAACAGAAAATATCCAGTACAAAATAAAATTTAACATGACCAGAGAAATAGAACCTACCTCCGTTTTCTTCTAAATGGAAGGGAAGAGTTATCCCCACTAAGCAAGCATAAAGGGATATTGGGAAACAGAAACATAGTTCCTTTTATAAGTGTTTCCTAAAAGTCTCATTTGTTGACTGAACTGGTATAATACATAAAAGAATGTGATTATAATTTAACTACTGACCTGGTAATTTAGAGAAGTGATAAATTCTTACAGGAATATATCCATCTTGGTTCTGGGACTTGTTCTTCTGGGCTCCAGCCTTGCACTGGTGTTTTTTTTTTTTTTTTTTTTTTTATGATCTTTTGCTACAAAGACTTCTCAAACTCCCTCTTCATTTATTTTCGTTCTGTTTGAGACAGGCAGCTTTTGTCAGAGCTGCCTTTGCCTCTGCTATTCTACAGCAATTATTCTTTTATCTTTCAATTAAGCCTCTTTGCATTCAGTCTTTTATGCATTGAATCATGCTATCTAGTGAAAGACACTTTGCTCTGTCTTTGCAACAAAACCTCGACTCTTCTTTCCATCCATCAGAGCATTGCATCGCTCTATGTTGGTTTCAGCTTCTGATTGTCACTCTGGTAATCTGAGCTCCATTTGGAAGGATGGAATGGTATAGTGGAAAGAAAACATCATGATAGTAATAGTAGCTATCATTTATTGAGCCCTTATAATGGGGTAAGCACTTTGCTAAGCACTTTACATGCTTCATAACTACTCATGTTCCCTCCCTTCCATTTAAATATAAGGAATGTGAAGTTTCCTTGAGTTCAAGGATTTAGAGTAGGTCATAGATCTAGCAGTTGGCAGAACTAAAATTGTAAGTCAGATGTGACTGAACAAAGTCTGTGCTCTCCAGCCTTTCAGTCAATATTTTCTATACATTAATTTACCTCTGTAGCTTACTATCTCTGTGACCTAAGGAAATTCACTCAACCTCTCTGTGCCTCAGCCTCCGCATATGTAAAATGAGAATGAGAATAACACCTGGTCTTCCTGTTTGGCAAAGTTATTGAGAAAATTTATTGAATTTAAAACTGACTAGCTGGGAGGCAGTATATAAATGTTATTGTTAATTAACAGTTTTTATATCTTCTACACTAGGCCATATTTGCTCATGGGCTTCCTCCCCTTAGAATAGATCTCAGAGTAACTAGTCCTTGAGGGAACCCACCCTTATCTAGCTAGCCTACCAAAGACTGCAGTCCTGTTTTCTTTTTCTAGACTAGCTGGTGGCCTGGGTGCAATGCCTCACCACCTCAGTGATCTCTCAGACCCGTGGGTGTGCCCACTGAATCTTGCCCATACATTTCTGTGTTTCTTCTGATGCGTGTAGTCTGTCATGACTCTGGGCTCTAAGAACCTTGAGAAGGACATTCATCCTGTTCCAGAGCTTTTGGACAGGAGAGAATGGCTCCTGTATAAAAATGTACTGCAAAATCTGTCCCCAAGGGCAGCAAGTATTTTTCTCAGTAGACTTTTTTTTCTGTTTCTCTTTTTAAAAAAAATAAAATAAAATTGTCTTATTACATAACTGTAGGACAAGAGTTCAAACATTAATGTTTAAAATGCAAAAGGTGCCCTACATTCAAACCTCTGTTGCCCAGAAGAAGCACCCTTTGCAACACTTAAATGCTTTAACTCTTTCATCCCTCTGCTATATGACCATTACAAAGTTCTATTGATCTATAACTTCTTGGTGACGTCATCTGAAACATAAAATACCCCAAGAAACTCAACTCCTAGGAATCCACCTGGCTTGATTCCAAAAGCCAAAGAATTCAAGAATTTTATAAGCACTAACTCAATTTTCACTATTTTCTGATCATTCACAAGTCAAAGATTTTCTTTGTACAAACAATTAAGCACAAAAATTGACTCCCTGAAGCTATTCTATAATTAGGCATGGTAGATTGATTGTCAGTTAGATATGAACATCTTATTTAAAATAATTCCATTTTGATATATGTTTTCTAGAATACACATGTAAATTTTACAATCGTGGAAATGGGCTAATTCTGTCCTCTCTTGACTAATGAATATCACAGGCATTAGGAGCAATTGTATTTTTTATCATTTCAACTAATATTTATGAAGCACTACAGTGCTGCAGATACTGAGGTATAATTCTGAGGTTTAAATCCTAGTTTCTATTTCTCAAGAGAAGAAAGAAGGGCTGGGAGCAGGTAGACTGGAAAAACTGTACTTTGAAGAGATATTGGTTGTACCCTGATATTAGCACCTGAAAAAATTATTCTAAACCCATCAACTAACGAGGCAAGAATTCCTGACTTGCTAAGCAGGAATGTGGGTTTGTGGAGTTTTTTCTGTAATTCCAAAAACATTTTTACATCTTCCACTCACTAATTCACCCTGGACAACTTTACTTCTTTGACTCTGTGTCCTCCTCTATAAAAAGAGATTAATTATCTCCACCTTGCAAGGTTTTTGTAAGGACATGTGTGCGATGTCCAGCATAGTGACTGGCAAGTAAGAGTTGCTTTTTATTAAAGGCAGCTATTGTTGTTATTATTATTCTCATCATTACCATGATGGCGAGCTTTTTCTACATGCGGTTTTTATGTTTTCAAATATCTCATTAAACTTGCAGTATATTTCGATCCATGTGATAGATCCAAATGCATTTAATGACAGGCTATGTCACAAGGCAACTCTGGTATAGTTTTTGTCTTTTAGAAGAATGCTGTTCAGAATCAATGTATCATAGAAATTAAAAGCCCAACTTGAGGCATTATTGTGTCATAGTCCATTGCTTGAGAACAGAGCCATCCATTCTCTACCGACAGGTCTGCACTTGATACAGATGGGTTGCACTAGATTTGTATGTGCTATAAGTTTTGTTATACTTGAAATGGTTAATTAGAAGAGGTAGGGGAATCCGAAATGTCACAGCAAGTTCCTCTTGGCCCACTGTCACGTTTCATGAATTCTTTTGCTGAACCCATTTGGATTAAGCAGTGACCCAATCCAAACAAATTGCTTTTGTGCCTCTTATCTCCTATACCTATTTATGTTCCAATACATCTGCATGGTGTGGCTCAGTAAGATCCATTAAGTCCATGGGCAGTGTTTACGGCTAATTTTTTTCTTCTTTGAGGCTCTGATCTCTCACAATAATGTGATAGAAAACTACTGTGCAAGAGTAAGTAAAACACTTTTTTAGAAGAAAGGGAAAGAAGTATAACATATGCAATTTCGAACTGGGAATTCTCAGAGCAACCTTGTGGATGAGAGACAATCATTTCTTGTAGATTTTAGGTAAAGATATAATTTACCTTTATTTGCAGACACAAAACTCTGAGAAAACATTACTTGCCATCAATGCCTCTGGCTTTAAAAATATTTATGAGGTTGAAATAGCTACCTGGAGGCAGACATTTCATTTCAATGTCATAGGTCAGGCACATTGGCTAACACCCCAGATAATATTGGTGTACCTTCAAATTTTAAAATAATATTTATGCCATTTATTTATTTATTCATATATATTCATATATAGAGCACCCATCCTGAAGTACCTGGGACACTGAACAAGGTTTACATAAATCTGACTGTTTTTTCCTCTGGGCCATTTGGCTCAGTCTGGTAGACGATAAATATTCAATAATACTTTACAATGACAAAGCATCTTTTATGCAAACATCTCTAAGCACATTATTCACTAATATTACAATCTCCTTTTTAACCTCCTGGTAAAGTCACGGAAACTAATTGACTTTCTTCAAGGTCCTAGCACAAATTGTTTATTTAGTAGATTAGAGTCCAGGTGTCCCGATTCCAGTTATAACTCAAGAGAGAAACAAACAAATACACACATTTTTTAGGTGCTTAAGCTGAGGACCTACACTAAATATTTCTAAATTGAATCTATTAGGCAAGACGTCTTCCTTAAAGATGTTAAATGTTGTGATGCATCCAACTGAATTTTATAACTTTTGTTCTCATTTGCCTAAGGCCAGTTACCATTTTCAGAGCCCCAAGAATGACCTAGTTTAATTGAATCCTGTTTCAAACACTTAAACTTTCACACTCTAGTCAAATTGGGTTTCTAAATAGAAATTAAAGTTGGAACAAGAAAATAAAACTTTTCGTGGAAAGGTGCTGTTGACATAAGAGCAGAGCTGTACCGGAATATTCAAGCAAATGAGAAAGCTGAACAGTTACTGTGAGATTTGGGCAAGTCTCAATGAGTTCATGCTACCCAAGCAAAAGGAAATATTTTTGATTGTTTATTTTACTTCTTCCCTCAAATATTAAATAATGCAGGTTAAATATAGATAATTAATAAAATATCAAAAAATTGCATATTTTTAAATCACCCACAATTTTGTCTGTGACAACTATAGAAACACACTACACAAACCTACCTCCAAGCTGAGGGAGCATAACTGACTGAGCCCCCAGCCACTGAGCATTGAAACATGTCACAGCATTTCTACTGACACCACATTTCCCCAGGCTGATCTCAGTCAATGCTGAGCGTGGCAAAGCTAAGAAAGTAGGCCTGTTCCTGGAGAATGTGCGACTCTTCTGACAGGTGACTGTGGATCAAGGACTCTCCAAAGATCTTGATGAACTTCCCATTGAATTGCACTGTAGTCTAAATGGTTCACCCCAACTCCCTTTCTTCCTTTACTCTCTCCTTCACTTGTCAGACATGCATGATAGCCTTTCCTGGCTCCCCTCCCATTTTCTCTCACGGCCATTTTCCTGAATAAATGTCTTGCACATTCAATATCATCTTGGTATCTATTTCTCAGAGGATCCAAACTAACATACCACCTGATGGCAATAATGATGAAGATGATGAGAAGGATGATGGTGATGATAATAATGGTGGTGGTAATAGTGGTGATAAAAATTGTGATGATTTATTGAAATCCTGTTTTTAAAAGCCAAGGCCTGTGTTAAGAGATTGCCTAAATTGTTTTATGCTGCACCGCCAATTAACTGCAATAAATTTCCAATAGGTGTTATTCACCTGAGAAAAGTAAGCCCTAAACAAGGACAAGACCATATTACTTTTGAATATAAGCAGTCAAATTTGAAATTTTGGTTTTCTTGTTTGAAATTTTGGTTTTCAATAGAGTGTAGAATCACTGGTACTAAAAACCACCACTTTATATTACCTCTCTGTATTAGTATTTTGCAGTATAATCATCTGGTCGTTTTTCTGGACAGTTATTCTATAATTATAGTTAACTCAAAATGACAGAAGTAATAAGTAAAGCCTATTTTCCAGGAAATTGAACTGTGATCTTATTTTGGGTTTTGTCAATTTTTTTTCCCTTAGATTTGGGGGAAATCTTTGCCTCTTGGTTACATGGGTATTACACAGATAATGGTGGGAGTTGAGCTTCTAGTGCACCCATCACCCAAATATCGAAGATTGTACCCAGTAGGTGATTTTTTAACCCTTATCCCACCCCACGTCCCAGAAATAGAATTTTTACTTGAAGCTTTTGGTTCTTCTAAAATTTGCAGTTATCAACTTCACTTTGATTTTATAGACCTAATGCAATCATTCAAATACTATGAGTAAACTTATTCTAATAAAGTATTTTCAGATTTGTATCACATATATCAAGAGCCACTATATCAACTCTATAGTTTGGAGGACTTTTTCCAGACCATTAAAATAGACAAAGGTCAAGCAAATAAGCCAAGGCCAAGCAACTTAGACAATTGAGATCATTAAAGCATCTAAAATAACAATGCCTAGTCTCCAGTTTTAGAATTTATTGACACTATTAAATAGACGACTTAATAATAAACCAATGGGCTTTTTCAAAATGAAACAATTGGTACAATGAAATGCACTTAAAAAGATTTACATCCCATAGCATATTTGTAAGAAGGAACATTGGCTTGGAACTTGTAGCAGCTTATTAAATTAGAACAGAACTCTCTGGTGGCAGCAATGCCATTTAGGATACTTTGAGGTTCCTTTGACTCAAAAATAAATTGACTTTCCTGAAGGTACCTCGGGAATTATTGGGTCAGTCTTTAGTCCTGGCAGATTTCTTCTGCTGTATCAACATGGCTCCCTGAATGCAGTTTTCTGAAATTTTCATGCTAAACACTGATAAGGGTAGCTACATATGTTTGCTGCTATGTATCTATTGGCAACATAAAGAAGGGTTCCATCACAATGATCGAGAAGACCTAATTAGATTTGCTTGAAAACCTGGTTTTACAATGTCAAAATACATTTAAAAACCACCAGATTGGCCGGGCGCGGTGGCTCACGCTTGTAATCCCAGCACTGGGAGGCCGAGGCGGCGGATCACGAGGTCAGGAGGTCGAGACCATCCTGGCTAACACAGTGAAACCCCATCTCTACTAAAAATACAAAAAATTAGCCGGGCGGGGTGGCGGGTGCCTGTAGTCCCAGCTACTCGGGAGGCTGAGGCAGGAGAATGGCGTAAACCCGGGAGGCCGAGCTTGCAGTGAGCCGAGATCGCGCCACTGCACTCCAGCCTGGGCGACAGAGTGAGACTCCGTCTCAAAAAAAACAAAACAAAAAAAAAAAAAAAAAAAAAAAAAACAAAACAAAACAAAAAAACCACCAGATTAGAAACGTTCTAAAGTTATTTCTAGTCATTCTAAGGTTCTGTAAGAATGTCAGTTCTATGTGGGTTTCCCATGAGACTTTTCAATTCTTCTACAGAACTTAATCCAGGCATTGCAACCTTGCTCATCTTTGCTTCTCTTCTTGTTTCCCTCTACCACCCTCTTTCAAGCATTATCTTTCATTATGACTTTCACCGTCAGCTGTGGTTGTCTCCCAGAAAATCCAACCTGAAATGGAGACAGAAATTTTCGGTTGCCTCCCAGACAATTTTCTATAAATACCTTAAGGAATCTCAAATCCAAATTGAAGCTGTTAAATTTCTACCACACAACCTCCAAGTCTGCTCCTTCTCTAGTGCGTTTTACTTCTCTTCATGGCATCCTCAGTCAGCCAGTTACCAAAACCATAATCACAAAAGTCACCTTAGTCTTCCTCCTGTTTCTTTTATGCCCTAAATTGCATTCATGAACATATCCTTTTGATTTTCCCTCAATGTTTCTTTACTCTTTTTTTCTCCATTCTGTTCCTGCCACCCAAATTCAGGTCTTCATCATCATCTGCCTCATCTATGGCAATAACCTGACAACTTTTCCCAAGCTCCATATCTCCTTCTTTCGGTTTATTCTCCATACTGCCACCAAAACTCTTTCAAATATACAGACCTGACTGTATTGCACCCTTCGACTAAGTATATTTTATGGTTGTCAGATAGCTAATGCACATGATACTAACACTAATTCCTTAGCCTAGTATTTTGTGTGTATCACAACATAAAGCTTCAGGTTCTGCCATTAACCCTGTCATCAGAAAACACAGCCTATGGCAGGCTTTATCAAAGCATGAGCAATCTACAAAACAATCATATAGGCACTTACAAAAAGTATAAATTCCTGGCCCTCACCTGTTAATACTATTATTATAGTCTCATATGAGGCCCCCAAATCTACATTTTAACTAGAACTAGAACTCTAAGTGATTCTAATACGTCCTAAAGTATTAGAATTCTAACCCATGTACCTACTTAACTGTATGTGACTACACCACTCCAAAAATACAATAGAAATAGTCATACTTGTATGTCTCATGTCAAAATATTTTTTCTGCTGATATGCCCTTTCTTGTTTCTTTTCCTGAAAACAAAACAAAATAAAACAGAAAACATGTCTTCATAAAACCCAACTTAGATACCCCAAGTAATCTCACACACTTTATTCTTTTTTTTTTTTTTTTTTTTTTTGAGATAAAGTCTCTCTCTGTTGACCAGGCTGGAGGCTGGAGTGCAATGGCATGATCTTGGCTCGCTGCAACCTCCACCTCCCAGGTTCACTTGATTCTCCTGCCTCAGGCCCCCAAGTAGCTGGGATTACAGGTGCACACCACCATACCTGGCTAATTTTTTTCTGTATTTTTAATAGAGATGGGGTTTCGCTCTGTTAAACAGACTGGTCTCGAACTCCTGACCTCGTCATCTGCCTGCCTCAGCCTCCCAAAGTGCTGGGATTATAGGTGTGAGCCACCTCCTCTGGCCTCACACACTTCATTCTTATTTCCCCATCCTGCCCACCTTTGCTGCAAAACACCCTTTTGTCTGTTCTACTGTTGGAGCTGTCACATCCTGCTGTAGTCATGTACCTGCCTCTCTCCCCACCCAGAATGTTGAATTCAAGCGATCATTTTGTTCACCTTTATACTCCCAGGCTCTAGTACCCGCAGTAGATAAATTTCTAATTGGGATTAACTACTAGCTATATAAAAAATAAAATGTAATTTAATTATTCATTTTATGCTAGGGAAGCCAGGTCTCCAAATACAACATGAGACAGCACCTTAAATTCCAGAGAACTTAATCCAGACATTGCAATCTTGATCGTCTTTACAGAGGCAGATCTTTGGGGTAGAACTTTTCTGAATCTTCTTACATAATTTTCACCAAGTATGAGAAAAGTCATTATCAGCAACGAGCCAACCACATCAAAGCTTTAGTATGGTTGTATCTGGTCTTTATTTCAGCCATGGAAAGAGTACGAGGATGACCCTAGGGGAATATTTGGCCTCTGCTGTATAATGTCTATGCTGAGAACCTCTCAGTTCTCCCTTCATCAAACCACTTGGGAGCAAGAATTTATGTGTGCCTACATTTGCCAAGTTCTCAGCACTATAAGGAACCAAAAGATGCACTAGAGTCCCCATTACCTCCATCACTGTATCCTGCTCTTCACACAAACACAACAGGGGAATGAGCAAAGCCTCTTTGTAATATTTCACCCTGTGAAAGAGCCTTAGTCTCCCACACTGTTGCAGAGTGGCTGATATGTAGCCCTAAACTGGGTCTGAAATCTAGTCCTGGATAATAACTTACAAGATAAATGAAGTAATGGACCATCAAGAGAAAATGTTGCTTTTCCAAAGATCCCCAAGTATGCATCTGCATGATGGACTACAATGACTCCAAGGAAGATTATTGTCTTTAGAGTAAATAATATGCTTTTTTCCCCAAGTCTCAAAGCCTGTATTTAAATGATTACTCATAGGTGTTGTGGGAGACGTTAAGGCTGAGCTTGGCAATTCCCAATGTAAAAATGGGTAATGTTTCAAAAAACCTTGCTTATGAGTCACCTGCCCAGAAACTCACCATTGCCTCTTACATTATGTTTCAAATTCCCAGACCAGCCCCCAAATCTATTTATCCTCATTACACACCTGAAGAGCATTTAGTGACACCTACCCCCATTTACAGCATTGTTCCATTTGGGAAAATGTCCCCTCAGTTCCCAGTCAAGTGGCATGCAAACACAATTCTACCTGCATTTGGAGGGGCATGGGGCATGAAGAAATATGAAATAATGAGAGGTGAATTTGATCATACATTCCCAGCAATCGGAATTCTGTTCATCTTATACATACGTTTTTAAATGCCTGTCTCTAAGTGATTGTTGTTCGCTAGGAGCAAAGAATTGCAGCCTTCACTATGAAGAGAGAGATTTTCAGAGTTTGGGAGTGGCTCCTACCCTCTCTTTGTTACCTTGATGAAATACAAACATGATTACGAGAAGATTTGACATTGAATCCCAAACTTCCAACCTCTTGTCTGTATGTTCCATTTTTCCTTTAACTCCATTAAGTGCATATTGTGATTAATATACATTTTAAATGGGTTTTAAATGGGTGCATCATAGGAAATATTTTCCTATTTTGAAGTAATTTAAAGCCAAATAAATTTACAGTTTTGAAATATAAAATAAGCTCATTCAGATTTAAAAAAAATTTTTTTTCTATTATTAAAATGTAAAGGATTTTTTAAATCTCATTTATTTTGTCAATTGGTTCTGCTTAACATTCTTCAGCCCAGTCCACTCTCAATTATCCACGCTAAGGAAGGGGGATCAGTGGCCTGGATAATCTAAAACAGCAGACGATTTTAAAAGCCCTTGTATTTGGCCTGGGCATACTTTACAATCAAATTCTGATTAGCCACGCTAATGAAAGGAACAGCAGGCACCTTGAGAAAGATCCAAAGCCAATACAGGTCTGTTTATCTGGTTGAGGGTGCCCCAAGGAAGAGGGCCACATAGCGGAGCAGAAGGAAAACAACAGGGCCCCAGCTACTGCTGACGGCACCACCCACGACATGGAAAATACAAACACACCGCTCCAATAGTCATATCAGCTCTTCTTATGATGTTAGTCCTCTTTAGATACATGGAGTTATGCTCAAACGCCCCCAGGTAAAAAGGCATATTATCCATGCTGTTCCAAATTGTTAATAGAATGTTTGTTCATCTATACTAAAAACCTCTTTTAGGGGTTCCCTTTGCCCCATCAGTCGCCAAGTCCTTTACTACCACTGCCGAGTTCACAGTAACACACTTGGGAGAGTAGCATAAAAGATGAAAGAGACAGTGTGCTGGAGTAGCTCAAGCTCCAGCCTAGAAATGAGAAAGGCTGGATTTTTGTCACCTTTTGATCTCTGTTGATGCCAATAGTCATGTATATTCAAGCAAAGGGAACAGCATATGCAAAGGTACAGAGGCATCAAGGTCATGGCACATTTAGCAAATAACATATGATTTATTTTGGTCAGAAAGTAGGACACAAATAGAGAAAAAGCAAGAGTGAAACTGGAGTTGTAGTCAGAGAGAAAATTGCAGGGTTTTTTCTGCTATGCAAGAAGTTCAGAAATTATACTGTAGAAGGTCAGAAGACATTCCAAGTTTTTAAATAGTTGTTGTGATTTATGAACAGTTAAAATTTGCACCCCTTTGTTCTGTCCATTTGATACTTATGAACACATTTATATTTACAATGATCCCAAGATAAGCACTATCACCACTCTCATTTTACAAATGAGGAAACTGAGACCTGCAAAGCTTAGGTATCTTCCAAGATCATTTAATTGGTAAGTGGTGGAGTCAGGGTTTAAATCTAGTCTGTTTGATTTCAGAGCTCATCCTCTCTCTCAGAAAATGGAATAATGTGGTAAGAATTGTAAAAGACCATGCTAGAAGTAATATGCAGGAGAAACTGGAGGAGAGTGGAGAGGAGAGAAGGAGACTTTAAGAAGTTAAGAAATGCTAAGTTCCAGAAGTAAAGGAAAGGTAGTAGCAATGAAGAAGATGGGTATAATCAAGAGGTTTAGAGGAGATAGAATAAAACGTAATTGGTAAAATAAAGGAATGAGTAAGAGAAATAGTCTAGCATATTCCTGGTTGGGCACTTGTGTGACGGTCTAATAATTTTTAAAGATTCATTTAACCTTGTGCATCAGTGAACTTAGCTAGGAAGCAAGCAACCCCTACCAGATGGGCAAGCCAAGGAAGGAATAGCACAACTAACACCTTTTTTCCTCCAGTACAAGGCTGGCACATATTTGTTAAAGTAAACAAATATCCTCTCTTAACTGACTAATTTAGTAGTAACAAAAAAATTCATGTATGACTATGTGGTCCAAGAGATAGAACCCATACACCAAACAAATAATTAAGATACAGTTATTTTTATCTGGTTTCTCGAGGTTAAATATATTGACTCACATTTAGCTTTGTGTGTAACATCCTTGTGCACTGTAGAAAGACAGATAAGGGAGAGAGGGAACAGGAAGAGGAGAAACGATGCAGAGAAATGTTATAGCTTATCAAGATATTTCTAAGTGTGTTAAGAAAACCACAACCATTTACAGAATGCTCTTATCAGAGAAATAAGTGTATATGTACATGCAAGTCTGTGAATACATAGGAAAATACTGAAAATACGTATTCTAAAATTTTAAATATCTATTGGCTGATTATTTTATTTTTGGCTTGTTTGTATCTTTTAAATGTTCTAAAATTATCTTGTATTCCTTTCATAATACAAAAAACATTTCTTTTTTTTTTTTTTTTTTTTTTTTTTTTTTTTTTTTTTTTTGAGACAGAGTCTTGCTCTGTCGCCCAGGCTGGAGTGCGGTGGCCGGATCTCAGCTCACTGCAAGCTCCGCCTCCCAGGTTTACGCCATTCTCCTGCCTCAGCCTCCCGAGTAGCTGGGACTACAGGCGCCTGCCACCTCGCCCGGCTAGTTTTTTGTACTTTTAGTAGAGATGGGGTTTCACCGTGTTAGCCAGGATAGTCTCGATCTCCTGACCTCGTGATCTGCCCGTCTTGGCCTCCCAAAGTGCTGGGATTACAGGCTTGAGCCACCGCGCCCGGCCCCAAAAAACATTTCTAAACATATGTGATTAACATCCACTCTACTCAGAACCTTGCTGATACAAAAGAATATACAGCCAGACGCAGTGGCTCACGCCTGTAATCCCAGCACTTTAGGAGGCCAACGCAGGTGGATCACTTGAGGTCAGGAGTTCAAGACCAGCCTGGCCAACACGGTGAAATCTTGTCTCTACTAAAAATACAAAAATTAGCCAGACCTGGTGGCGGGTGCCTTAATCCCAGCTACGCAGGAGACTCACTTTCACCCGGGAGGCAGAGGTTGTGGTGAACCCAGATTGTGCCACTTCACTCCAGCCTGGGCAGCAGAGTGAGACTCCATCTCAAAATAAATAAATAAATTTTTCAAAAAAGAAGAATCTACAAACAGGCAGACCAACTCTTATAAACAACTTACATAGACACATAGAGAGGGCAGCAGATACCTTTCAGCACTGCCCATGAAGCCAACTGAGGTCCTGGAAAACTTGGTAGCAGAATGTGTATTCGGAAATTGAGGAAGGTAATAAATTATGAAAAATGCAAATGGATTGGATCAGCTGACCTCAAAAGCAGATGCCAAGACATGTGTTCTTTCTCGGCCATAGTCACCTCCCCCTACTATGACTTTTCTCACAGTATCTGAATATTTTGCTTTCTCTTGGTATACTGTCTGAAATTCCATCAATTCCACATTAGCTCATTTTCTTAGTCCATTCTGGCTGGTGTAACAGAATGCTGTAGGCTTACCGGCTTATAAAGGACAGAAATGTTTCAACTCCAACTTATGAGTGAGAACATGTGGTGTTTGGTTTTTTGCTCCTGTGTTAGTTTGCTGAGGATGATGGTTTCCAGCTTCATCCAGGTCCCTGAAAAGGACATGAACTCATCTTTGTTGTGGCTGCATAGTATTCCATGGTGTGTATGTGCCACATTTTCTTTATCCAGTCTATCATTGGTGGGCATTTGGGTTGGTTCCAAGACTTTGTTTTTGTAAATAGTGCTGCAATAAACATACATGTGCATGTGTCTTTACAGTAGAATGATTTATAATCCCTTGGGTATATACCCAGTAACGGGATTGCTGGGTTAAATGGTATTTCTGGTTCTAGATCCTTTCAGGAATCACCATGCTGTCTTCAGAGAGGGGAATATCACACACCAGGGCCTGTCGGGGGGTGTGGGGGCAGGGGAGGGAGAGTATTAGGACAAATACCTAATGCATGCAGGGCTTAAAACCTAGATGACAGGTTGACAGTTGCAGCAAACCACCATGGCGCATGTATAGCTATGTAACAAACCTGCACATTAAGCACATGTATCCCAGAACTTAAAGTAAAATTTTTAAAAAAAGAAAATAAATTTATTACTCACAGTTCTAGAGGCTGGAAGTCTAAGATCAAGGTGCCACTACAGTCAAGTTCTGGTGAAGGTGCCTTCCTGGTTGATAGATGGCTGACTTCTTTCTGCATTCCCACATGCCTGGGATCTCTTTTATTTAATATGAGGCAGAATTCCCATTTGTGAGGGCTCTGCCTTCCTGACTGTATTAGTCTGCTTTCATGCTGCTGATAAAGACATACCCGAGACTGGGTAATTTATAAAGAAAAAGAAGTTTAATGGACTCACAGTTTTACATGGCTGGGGAGGCCTCACAATCATGACAAAAGGTGAAAGGCACGTCTTACATGGTGGCAAGAGAGAATGAGAACCAAGTGAAAACGGAAACTCCTTATCAAACCACCAATCTTGTGAGACTTATTCATTACCATGAGAACAGTATGGGGGAAACTCCCCCATGATTCAGTTATCTCCTATCAGGTCCCTCACACAACATGTGGAAATTATGGGATCTCCAATTCAAGATAAGATTTGGGTGGGGACACAACCAAACCATATCACTGATTAATCACCCCCCAAAGGCCCCACCTCCAAATACCATCACATAAGGGGATTACGGTTTCAACTTATGAATTTGAGGGGAACATACACATTTATCCTATAGCACTCATCTTCTTTATTAAAAAACACAGGACTAGAAGAAGTTGGATATATTAGTGATGACAAGGAGGATGATAATGGTAAAAGCGGGGAAATTCATTCATTAACTTTGAATAGTACCTCATGATTTATGACGCACTTCCTTTTTTTTTTTTTTTTTTTTTTTCCCCCTGAGACGAAGTCTCGCTCTGTCACCCAGGCTGGAGTGCAGTGGCATGATCTCGGCTCACTGCAAGCTGTGCCTCATGGATTCACACCATTCTCCTGCCTCAGCCTCCCAAGTAGCTGGGACTACAGGTGGCTGCCACCACACCCGGCTAACTTTTTGTATTTTTAGTAGAGACGGAGTTTCACCATGTTAGCCAGGATGGTCTCCATCTCCTGACCTCGTGATCCACCCGCCTCGGCCTCCCAAAGTGCTGGGATTACAGGCGTGAGCCACTGCGCCCAGCGGAGGCACTTTCAAATATTAATGCATGTTAATAAAGACTTCCACATAAGTTAATATTATATTAAAGTCTCCACTTGTGTTAATAAAGATTTCCAGTTCAAGGTGGGGAATACAGTGAACATATTTAATTCCTTTTCTTCTCACAATCTCATTGAAATAACAGTAAATAAGAGAAGGAATCCACAACTGAGCTGAAAAGAAACAACCAAAAAAGGTCCCAACAGAACAAAACATTTACTAAAGTACTTTCCTGGGCCAACCAATTCGGAGAGAAGACCAGGCCTCAGAGCAATCATTATGGTAATTAAAGGATTATCTATCTTACAGCTGGCTTGATGGGTTTTTTTCTTCTCTATAAACAGGGTCATTTGTTCTGTCTTTACCCCATGTTGAAGTCCTAAGAAATGCTTCATAAAAGTGAAAGGTGCGACTGGGGAGAACTCCCATCATGGGTACTGAGGCCATAGAAAAAAAGTAGAACAGACTCTAGAGCTAAAAATATGAACTTGAAAGGTTGTGCAGAAAGGAAACACAAAAGTTAAAATCAAGCACACTCTTCCTGAAAGTCCCTGCTATATGGCAGTTATCAAGGTCTGAATTTTGGCTGTCTCCACTCACGCCCATAGTCTTTTGTGAGATGACTGACTGTCAATAGATCCCACCGACTTATACAGAACTCTGTTTTTTAAAGAGCCATCCCTGACTCAGTTCATAGAACTATCTAACTTCAAAGGAAGCCTAAATCAGTTACTGATATTAATCAACATAATCATTCATTCATAAACATCATAAGGCACTTGACAAAAAACAAGTAACCCAAAAGATAAGGACCAAAATTCTTTATTTGATACACACAAAAAAGAAAGAGAAATTAATTTTAAAAGTTTTTATTGTAAATTGGTCATTCATAATTGTGTATATTTACACAGTATGAAGTGGTGTTATTATTTATGAATATGAATTTTAAAAATTAAATCAAGCTAGCTAACATATCCATCACCGCAAATACTTAACATTTTTATGGTGGGATCATTTGAAATCTACTTTCTTAACAATTTTGAAATGTACTGTGTTATTAACTATATTCACTACCCCATGCAATAGATCTCAAAAATATTTTTTTTCTCCTCTCTGACTGAGGTGTTTTACCCTCTGATCATTATCCCCAAGATTGCCCCCACCTGCTAGCTATGTCACCACTATTCTGTTCTGTGCTTCTACGAGTTTGATTGTTTTAGATTCTACATGTAAGTGAGCACATGCAGTATTTGTCTTTCTGTGCCTGTGTTATTTCACTTAGCATAATGTCCTCCAGGCTCATCCACATTGTCTCAAAGGACAGAATTTCCTTTTTTTTTTTAAGGCTGAATAGTTTTTCATTGTGTATGTATTCCACATATTCTTTATCCATTCATCTGTTTATAGACACTTAGATGGATTCCAATATAGATATTGTGTTGCTGACATGAATATGGAAATACAGACTTCTCTTTTACAAACTGATTCAAATCTTTGGGGTAAATATCCAGATGTGAGATTGCTGGATCAGGAACTTAATTTTTAAAATTAGCACTATTAAAGAGATTTGAGAGGTGACAACATACAGAAAATAAAACATGACTTCCTGAAACAGAAGCAATTAAATAATTCATTCCTAAAATTAGAAATATGGTTGCCAAAAATAAATATTCAATAGAGGAGTTGAAAAATAGAATGAATTCAGCTAAAGTCCAAACACAGTTAAAGTATTGTCATTTGGAAGAAAAAGTTGAAGAAATAAACCTAGATCCAAAGCAGCACAAAATGTAAGAAAAAGGTCTCCAACATTCATCCAATGAAATTATTTAAAAAGAGAGAGATCAGCATTAGTAATTTGCAAGTGAGAAATTGGAGACTTAGAGAAGTTAAACAATTAAACTCTCTAGCAGTCTATAAATGGAGTCCAATATATTTTAGATGTGTCCCCCCTCCTAAGTCCAAGGCTGAAATTCAATCAATACATCTAAATGTGGCCTCAGTAGTTGTGTGTGGCTGACGTCCACTCTGACCAGTCTAATCCAAACATCAGTCTAGTCTATGCCTACTGTTTACAGTTGGCATCTGATTGATGAGCATGGGAGTATATTTGTTGATTAATATTTGAATATCATCCCTCTCTAAGCCTATACTCTTCCAACGATGCCTACATAATTAATTTCATAGTACAATGAAAAAGGAGGGCAATATTTGATATTTTTGTGAATTTCAAATTTGAAACTGGGGGAAAGAAATAAGAATGGTTTCTGTCATGTCAACTTTTAAGCTATGATAAATTTTGTGAGTAAATGCCCACATCTCTGCTCCCTGTTTCCTTATATACCAAGAAATAAATGACCATGCTTTAAGTCTCCTTCCTTCTTTCTTAGGTGGTCCAGACAAGCAGCATATCTGTCTGGATATTCCTCTTCTAGAAGAGTACCAAGGGCAGCCAAGAGATCAAGTCTCAGACTGAGATGCTTAATCCATGGGATTTAGGAGAAAATAGAGATGAAGACACACAGTTAAAAATCTGTTGAGTGAAAAAAACAATCAGGAAGTGGTCTTAGAGAAATATGGGGCTTGTGCTGACATTTACAATGAGTAGATGAAGTGTGTCTCCAGCTCAGGTTTGTATGAATCAGTTGAGTTTTTTTTTTTTTAAAGGATCAAAGAAAAACCAGCCTATATAGAAATACCATAAACTCAAAACCAAAAATTACAGTTGTCATGTTCTTTTTCCAATTTTTAAGTGCACACACACACACACACACACAAATATCTTAACTACAAGAATCCACCTTTAACATACCATGGCAAATAGAGATGGCCAAAGTCTGAGGCAACCCCTAATTTCTGACAACATAAAACCAAAGTCAAACTTAAAATCAACTGTTGTATTAGATTAACATCAAGGATTTACAATGGCATTCATAAAACTGAGGCCTTTGACTCCTTAAAAACCACAAACTCAGATCCCACTAGGAAGCATTAACACAGTAGTTTAGAATATGCTTAGGATTTGTGGGATTTTGCAAAGCACGTTCACTCCTTAAGAGCCTTCCCTGAAATCATCAGGAGTTAGAAACTCTTAAGAACTGTAGAATTGGGTCCTCAGTGTCATTTTCATAGCTCCTCTGTGGCCTATCATGGAAGTAAATAAAGTGCCATGGAGCTACCTGATGTTTTTGCGCCTCACATTCCCTCCAGCCAAACACAGAGGACAGAGTCAGCTTCATGAGGAGTTAAAAATCATGGGAATTTTTCTCTACTTAAAAGTATTGCAGGAGACTCACTTCTGTATGTATGATGATTTTTTGCACTTTCTTCCCTGCCTCTTAGTCTAACAAATACATTTTATAGGTTTTACACGGTTCTTTACAACTCACCTAAAACACATAATTTTCCTCCTGCTTATACCATTTATTTATTATTTACTTATTGGATTTATATTATGCTTTCCTCCAAAAGGCTCAAGGCACCATGCAGTCAACTCTAATATAATAACCATTAAACTCTTCCTTAGGACCATAAACAGTGAAATAGCCAGAGGAGAGGAAGAAAGGATCTGAACAGGGACAGGACAAAGGAAAGGCGTGATTCCAGCAACATACGCAACCAAGTAGCCAATATGTTAGGAGACCTGGTGATAAGGCCCAGTCCCTGCCCCTCTCAGTGGGCCCCACCAGCAAAGACCCTGACAGTATTTTCTATATGGAGAAAAAATATCTCCATTCTTGCAGTGAGAGTGAGGGAGGGTACGCTAGTTATTCTTCAGGGATTTCAAGAGAATATCTGAAAACAAATATACCTGTACAGACAACTGTATTTTGAATACAGTGGAAAGAGAGACAGTAGAAAGAGATACATGGTAATGTTTTATAACAAGTATTCAAAGTGTTAGATTTTTTTTTTTACAAATACAATTCAGGCTCAGTCCTCAGTTCTGCTGAGTGTCTCCTGACTTCCAAAGGATCTGCACACCTTCAGAGGCCAGGGCAGCACAAAACTGCAAAGATTATCAGAATCAAAAAGAGACAGGCTGTTCTTGGCTTTTCAATCCAAGCCATGTTGATTTGATAAAGCCACCAGTGAACTTCCTGCACTGTAATCCAGTCAATGGTGGGAGAAATGGTTAAAGAGTAACTCTCCTGGCAACTGATGGTGAACTAGTCAAGCATGAGCAAGGAGGAAACATATTCTACCTAGCAGTCAAAACGAGAAATGACCATTCCCACTAAATGGAGTCAACAGTGTAACTCTCCTTCTCTCAGAGTGCAAGAGAATACAGCCAGGAGAAAGAAAAATAATAATAGTATTGGCATTAATATTAGTATTTGGTGAGCACTACATGCTGGCACTCCTATACCACAGTTACATATGCTCACCTCTTTAGTCCCTAGAACAAATCTACAGAGTGAGTATGACTATGTTTCAAGTTTCACAAATAAGGAAACAGAGGCTTAAACACATTATTTGCCCAAAGTCACTCTGCTGGTAAGTGCTTGAGCTAAAATTCAGACACAGCACGAAAGGATCAGGAAGAGATCCTAGGGTGGAAAACAAGCAAACATGCAAAAGTTATTCTGTGAGTTGACAAAGAGAGCAGACGGATGGCTCTTGGCAGAGCATGCTGGATCAAGTACCCTACCTAGTAAACTATAGATAGAAAGTTAATAGCAGGTTAGAGGCCACAAATAAAGACCTCAAAATATGGCAGAAGCAAGCCCAAGTCAAAAGAACATAAGACAAACTGTCTCCAACTAGACAGAAGAGATGCAACAGTATCATGATCTCTTCACATGAGATCATGTGAAGACAGGAGCTCCGAATGGGCCCGTTAAAGTTACTTCCAGGTCCTAAGTGGGCAGGAACTAAAAGTTGGTAGTTGAAACCCACTCTATTGTCTTGTATAACTAATTGCATGTTTATGTCAAGTTAACTGTAGAGTGCCACAGTGAATCATTCTTTGTTATCCTTTTGTGATCCTCCCAGATACAAATAACATGCATCGAGTAATTACTAAATGCCAAGCACTTAACATATATTATCTTATTTAAACCTGGTAGCTGTGCTACACAGGAGACACCATAATAATCTCCGTCTTACAGGCGAGGAGGCACAGAGAAGATGAGTCGTTTGGTCAGAGTCACAAATCTAGTAAACGGAGAGATCGAATCCAAGTCTAAAGAGTCTTCCCCCAAAACTCATCTTAATAATCACCAATGCTTTGTTGCTTCTAGCATCTGATTCTGTTTACGCCATTCTGGTGCTCTTCCATGCTTTCTCTGTTTTTCTGACCTCTCTTTTGAGAAGGAAACTAACCAAGATCATTGCTTTTGTTTTTATTCCTAGAGGATCAGCCTATTCGGTCACCCTCTACGACAAAGTGGAAATTATCTGGAAGAAGATGAAAGATCCCATGTAGCGGGAAAGGTGGCATGGAATCTCAGCCAACTAGGACATTGTCAGACTTTTTTTTAAAAGAGCCTGGTATCACAGATCATATATGTGCAATAATATACATAATCCCCCAGTGGGAGATGTCTTCTACGTGACAGTTATCACAACTGTGTGGTAGAGATTCCTCCTTCCCATTCTAGAGGATGAGGAAATAGCAACTGAAGCTGGGAATCCCACGCAGCATGGATTGTACCAGGATCAACTTGTTCTGTGTCTTTGTCTAGAAAGATCTCCCCATATTCAAATGGCCCACTCCTCCTCATACCTTAAGTTTAGATGAAATGATGCTAGTTCACAAAGATCCTCCTTGATGACCCATCCTGAAGAACTGGTTTTCACATGACCCTTTCCCACAACATCCTATTCTCACCATAGCACTTACCATAGCAGTCATTATTTCATTGATTGATTGACTTGTTTTTCTTGGTGTATAAGTTTTCTAGGGGTGCTATAACAAAGTGTCACAAAATGAAAGTCTTAAACAACAGAAATGTATTCTCTCACGGTTCTAGAGGCTGGAGTTCCAAAATCAAGGTGTCAGCAGGCTCATGTCCCGCCGAGACTCTAGGTAAATCCCTCTTACCTCTAAGTTTGGTGGCGACTATTGCTCCTTAGCTTACTGTAACATTCCAATCTCTCTCACACACATGTAGTGCTCTCCTTGTCTCTTTATCCAAATTTTCTTCTTTCAAATTTCCAAATTTCCAGTGTCCAAATTTCCTTCTTCTTAGGACACCAGTCATACTGGATTGCATATCTGCCCTACTCCAATATGATCTCATCTTAACTTGGCTAATTACATCCTCCAGTGGCCAGTTCTGGCTTCTAGAACTGTAAGACGACAAATTTATGTGGTTTAAGCCCCAGAGTTTATGGTATTTTATTACAGCAATCCTAGGAAGCTACTACAATAACTCACTTTGCTTTGTTTAATGTAGGGTTTCACATACTTACTTGACCAAATAAATATTTTCTCCATGGTAGCTATTAACAATCTCTAATTCCCTGCAGAGGGGGGAAGGGGGACATACGTGTTTTAGAAAAGTAAAGCTAAGCTTCCTGTTTCACAGATGAAGAAACTGAGACTCAAGGAGGACAAAGAATTCACACACTCGTGTGTGGTAGGATAAGGTCTAGAACTGGGGCTCCACAGCCACTCTGGGTGCTCTTTGCCATTTGCTTCAATTCACTTCTCAGCTGCCCCAGGAAATATGGTGGCATACAAGATTAGGCTTGGCTCGGCACTCACTGAGAATAGAACAGGGAACTTTTCCCAATTAATGAAGGGCTCTTTGAAAAAATCGACCCAATATTTTTCCAGCCAGTAGAAAAAATGATTCTCCTTTGTAGAGGAGTTGGAGCAAATGGGTTCTAGAAATCAATTATAAAAGCAGCTGGTCTAATGTCAGCCGGTCTAAACTGATGTCTCAGCTGAGTTTGGACTGACTGAAAATCCAGCCACAGCTTAGTTTTCACCTCTTCATCCCTCCACCCTTCCTTGTGCCTAAAGAAAGAGACAAGAGAATGTGAACCCCTACCCCCGACATGTTTGAAAAGGGAAACAAATTCATTGATAACATTGTGGACTGTTCAATTCTTTGCTTCTTTTCTTTTTGCCTCCTTACCCCACCATCTTCCTCAGGTACACAGAACACACCAAAAATAAAGCATTCCCACCCCAGTGAAGGGGAGAGTGTCCCCTACCTTCTATTTGATAAGCTGCAGTGGCTGCTGCCCATCCAAATCCCACAGGGAAAGCCATGGTTTAAGAAACTGTCTACTGGGATCCTCAGCTGCCAGAAGCAGAGCACCCTTTGGCCAGAGGAGCCAGGCAATTGTGCAAACAGAAAACGAGCTCTCACCCCAGATTGGAGCCTCAGAATGCAAATATTTATGCAAACAAGAAGGAAGCAGGGGCAAAGAACACTTGACTGCCACAGCCTTGATAAGAATCCAAGACACTTTGTACAAGGCCATCAATTATACTTTCTTCCCCCAGCACTCCCTGATTCTTAACAGAGTTGATAACCCTGGGTGCTAAGTCCCTGATTTGGCAGGGCACCCATTTACCTGATGTTTTGCCTTTTAAAGTAACATTAATATTGTTTTAAAAAGTCATATAATCCTACTAGAATTTTCCCTTAGTTCATGGATCATCCCAATTCCTGATCTGTACTCTGTAGAGGTAACCACTTTTAACCATTTCTTCTGGTATTTAATCCCATATTGTTTAAATGATAGGTGATGCTTCTTACTTTTTTCAATTTTAGATAATTATTGACTTCTGGGTATAGGGCAGAGGATCTAGCTTTCTCTCTCTCACTCTCTCTCTCTCTCTCCCTCTCTGTTCATCCTCCCTCCCTCTTTCTCTTCCACCTTTTCCCATCTAGCCAACATGATAAAATTACCTTTTCATTTAAATGAATTCAATGTTTATATTACTATGAGTCTGTATGGCTCAAAGCTGAGCCATGTAGTATACATACCATGCTTCCATGCAACTTTTAATTTTCTCTGGGGTTAATCCACTGCCTGATCTTTATGTTTATTTCATTTTCTTTATACCTATTACTAATTCATCCCCACTCTGACAGAAAAATACATCTCTGAGTTGTTCAAATAACTCTGTCTTCCCGCACCATTCTACACTGTTTGTTTTTTAGGACACCATGGAGCTTTGACCCACAATCTCCTTCACATCATTCAGACAGGCTCCTTCCCCTCTCCCCTAGTCTTTCTCTCTTTGTTTCTTTTCCCGCTTTAGAGAAGCACATCCTCAAATAGCTGTCTGATAAAGGGGGCATGGGACATAAATATTTCAAAACTCTGTAGTTGTTCTGGAATTATCTTTAGTCTAATATTGCTCTTAATATGCAGTTTTGTACAGGATTTTATGATGAAAATAATTTTCACTCACAATTTTGAAGGCATTGGTTCCTGGTTTTCTAGCTTCCAGTGTGGCTACTGAGAAGTTTGATGACAATCCAAGTCCTGTTCTTTTATATGTAAACATTTTTGTTTCCCCAGCCCACCCTCACTAACCCCCAAGTTTCTATTTCCGAAATTTCAGTCATGTTCATTGGTGTGAAACTTCCGTCCATTGTGCCAGGCACCCAGTGGGTATGGGTTTCTACAGAAATGTAGATGCTGACCATAGGGAAACCTGGATGAGAGGCCATGGGAACTCTCTGTACTATCTTTGAAACTTCTGTGTAAATCTCAAATTGATCCAAAATTAAAAGTTTATTTTTAAAAAAAATGACTATGGATTGGGAGACCAAGGCAGGCAGATCACTTGAGGCCAAGAGTTCGAGACCAGCCTGGCCAACATGGTAAAACCCTGTATCTACTAAAAATACAAAAATTAGCCGGGCATGGTGGTGGGCACTTATAATCCCACCTACTCGGGAGGCTGAGGCAGGAGAATAGCTTGAATCCAGGAGGCAGAGGCTTCAGTGAGCCGAGATTGCACCGTTGTATTCCAGCCTGGGCAACAGAGTAAGACTCCATCTCAGAAAAAAAAAAAAAAAAATACCACGGAAAGAGGAGGTAGGTATAAGCAAAGTGAGGAAGGTTACTTACTCGGTTTCCCTGCATTCCCACTAAATCATTCTACACTGTGTAATGACAGGAACATAAAGTGTGAAACAAGGTATAAGTAGGTTGAAATCCTACCTTCTCCAGTTATCCTAACTCTAAGAAGAAAGAAGATATTATATACAGAAAGAAATGGGAAAAGACATCGAAGATATTTAAAGGTACATGTGTGGTGAAATAGCCTGAACAATGCATGGCAAACTATTAAATTTGGCTTATGTTGTCATTCAGTTCTGACGCGATTGTAAATTGAGGGAAAAAATAAATATTAAAATGTTTTCACGGTAGAACGCTAGATGGCAGTATTGCAATTTTTTTAGGTTTGCAAGTTGCAGTATTCAGTGCTATTAAAATTCAGTTATTTCACTAATGGCTGTCTACACCAGTTGCCCCTGGCTAATTACTACTGCTCTTCTAAAGATACTTCTCCAGAAGAAACAATCTATCTTCTCAGTGCTTCACATACTCTGAAGTTATTAGTCCACAAGTGGCAGAATTAATTTATCTCAACACTGATTGAGTTTTTGTTCTAATCCAACATTCTCACGCTTTTTGGTGTCAGGATCTCTTTACACTCTTAAAAATAATTGTGGTTCCTAAAGAACTTTTTTCTTTTTTGTGGGTTATATTTATTAATATTTACTGTATTAGAAATTAAAACCGAGATTTTTAAAAAACATTTATTGTTGACTTCATTTAAAACAGTAGTGAAGAGCATGTTAACAGAAGTTACATATTTTATGAAAAATAACCATATAACCCCAAACAAAAAAAAATCTGGTGACAGGAGTGTCATTGTTTTACATTTTTGCAAATCTCTTGTATGCCTAGTTTAATAGAAGACAGCTAATGCTCCTATCTGTTTCTTATTCAATTTGTTGTCTCTAGAAAACTCCACTGTACACTCATAGAAGAATAACAGACAAGAGTGGAAAAGGCAGATCATATCTTAGCATCATTATAAAAAGAGTTTTGACCTGGTGGACACCCAAATGGGTCTTGAGGACCTCAAGGAGTCCACAGAACACATTTTCATAACCGTAGCCCTCCTTGAACTCACTTTCCACCCCTCTCCTAAGACCTTCCATTGCAACCCAGAACCCCTTTGTATCTTTCTCATGTTTCTGAGAGCTCATTTCACTCATCTCTCCTGCACTAGGGCCCAAATGGCTCTAAGGTATGAATTTGCAGCCATCATCTCGGGTAAGAAAGAATTATTGTATTTTAGATTTTTCTGTACACAAAAAGTCGTCTGACTTCCTGGTCCCATCCAGGAAGATTGGCTGGTAATTTAATTTGTCATTACTGTATTTGGGTTCCCTCCACTTCATTTTACGGCCACACAAGAAAATTTGGGTCTTATGAAGATCAAAATTGTTCGTAATGCCTGGTGTTTCTATTCACCTACCTCCCAGTGTTGGTCTGTACCAGTTAATGCCAAGATGCCTACTCTCCAGGTCTACTATGGTCTCTTCAAGTCCACCAATTCTCGGGGCTCAAACCTTCTCCAGGGAGAAGCTCTGAGGTTCTGTATTCAACTGCCACTCATCACAGCCACACAGTAGTTCCTCTGACGTCCTGCCACCTTCTGAAGGTACTGCCTCAGAACAGTACACAAACCTTTTTATTCACGAGAGCCACCAACCTCTGTCCACTCCCCAGCTGAAAGCAAACATAAGTTACTTGCATTACAGTTTTGTCTGCAGGTGTGCTCTTTCCAGAAGTCCTGGGACTGCTAAGTATATTTATTAATCCATCTTCACACTGCTCTAAAGAACTACCTGAGACTAGCTAATTTATGAAGGAAAGAGGTTAAATTGACTCACAGTTCCACAGGCTATACAGGAAACGGCTGGGAGGCCTCAGTCATGGTGGAAGGATGAAGGGAAAGTAAGTATGTCTTCATGTGACAGCAGGAGAGAGCAAGTGAAGGGGGACTACACACTTTTTTTTTTTTTTTCTTGAGACGGAGTCTCGCTCTGTCACCCAGGCTGGAGTGCAGTGGCGCAATCCCGGTTCACTGCAACCTCCGCCTCCCAGGTTCAAGTGATTCTCCTGCCTCAACCTCCTGTGTAGCTGGGATTACAGGCATGCACCACCACATCCAACTAATTTTTTTGTATTTTTAGTAGAGGTGGGGTTTCACCATGTTGGTCAGGCTGGTCTGGAACTCTTGACCTCATGATCCGCCCTCCTCAGCCTCTCAAAGTGCTGGGATTACAGGTGTGAGACTACACACTTTTAAACAACCAGATCTTATGAGAACTCACTCACTATCATGAGAACAGCAAGGCAGAAATCCACCCCCATGATTTAATCAACTTCCACCAGGTCCCTCCTCCAACACTGAAGATCATAATTCAACATGAGATTTGGTTAGGAACACAGAGCCAAACCATATCACAAAGAGACTGTATAATTCAGTGAGCTGTAGGTAAAAAGGAAAAAGATATCTTGCAGAAAGCTTTATTTGTTAACTGTAAAACAAGCTGTTCTTTAACAAGAATTCAGCCCTATTAGTCATGATCTTGAGCCAATGTGAATTGCTGAAATTCAAAAACTCTGGCATTCAAAATGTTCCGCATACCTGTGTATGAGAAAAAGTAAGATTCTAAATGAACGTTTGTCTATCGGCAGCAAAGATGCCTGTGTGTTCTAGCCACCCTTGTTTCCCTTTCCATCTGGGCACACATTTTGACTACATTTTTCAGCAACCTTGCAAATGGTTGTGGCCACATCACTATGTATCCTAGCCAGTGGAATGTAGGCAGAAGTAATGTGTACCACTGCCAGGCAGGGACACTACAATCTGCCTACATGATCATTCATGTTTCAGGCATGTATCATCAGCCTTCTTTCATCCACTGACTGGATAAACAGGCTCCACTGGAAGACTCCAAGGCCCTAGGAACTCTTAGATGGAAGGAGCCTGGTTCTCTGCATCACAGCATGGAGCAGAGCCCTGTAACAGCCTGCGAACAGCCCACTTTAAACTATGGTGTAAATAAGAAATAAACTTTTATTTTTCTAAACTACTGAGAGGGGAAAGTTGTTGATAAATACAATCTCTGAAAACAAACTGCTTCCTTGAGCTTTTTTTTTTTTTTAACATAGTTAAATGACTTCAAAGTATTTTCTTGCAGAGGAGAGCCTCTTCAGTGATATCGTGTCATTGGAGAAGAAAGGAAGTGGAAGGGAACATGAAGGAGGGGCAGGTGCAAAGGGCACATCTACTTGCAGTGATTTGTGCAATGGATTAGTCATCATGGTTTCCTGCATTTACCAAGAAATTTATCTAGCCAAATTTTGACCTAAGAAGGCATATTTTACAAAATTGCTTCTCAAAAAGGCCCCCGACTCCTGCAAATAATCTGCTATTTTTAAGATTTCAATAATTCTAATTACAACTGTACATTTACTTCCTATAAGGTCTCCCAGGCTACCTAAAACATCAACTGTATTGCTTTAATATTGGCTGGAATCACATAAGCTCATTGTGGTAATACCAGCTTCTCAGGCATGAAAATGCAAAAACGAATTAGTGATCATATTGCTCCCAGTTTCTTAGTAGACAGAATCTGTCAAAACACGAGGTGCAGAAAGTAATTCAGTAACAAAGGGAATCTTTGGTTGTGGAAATTCTAACAGCTGTGTTGTGTGTGTGTACATGTGCAGGAGCCAGGAGTAGGAACATTTATTAACATGAGCCACCCAGGATTTGGGCAACCTAACTCTTGGTAGCAGAGTTTGATTTTCCGTTGGGTATCTGCCTTTTACTCTATGCAGCCTAAATGTTTCTGGAAAATCTGACCCTGGGTCCCACGTAATAACCAGGGATTCATTTAAGGTCATCTTCATATTTCATCTCATTGGTTACAGGGATTAAATTAGTGATGGACTTGAAACCCAATTCCAACAATAAAAAATGAGAGAATGTCTGTTAAGGTTTCTGAGAAAAAAGCTTCCTCACTTTTCCAAAGAAGCTATCCAAAAAGACATACTCTTCCTGCTACACCTCAATATGGAGGTTTTTAGCAGCCATTTTACAAACATAAAGAGGATCAACCTTAGGATATAGGGAAAAGAGGGAATGAAATAACCTTTGCTCACTTATGGATTCCTTTTATGGTTTAGGCGTATTTGAGTTTGGTTTCCTGTTACTTGCAACCAAAAAATTCAAATACAATAAACACGCAAGTTGTGCATATATATGTAAAGATGTGTGTGACACATTTATATGTGCATGTGTTACATCTATCCATGCATGTGGTATTAAGCAGATGTAGATGTCAAAGTAGATGTGTGCATACATGCATGTATGTGTGTATGGTTCACATGTATCTATGTATCATAAATCCATCCATATAAAGGAACTTCAAAACCTTTACTGGATATTTTTTCTAGCTGTCTTGAATGCTGGCCCACATCACTAGGCTGAAAATGAAGATATATGTGAGATAATTAATGGCAGGCTCAAGTGGGATTCAACTGCATTATTTGCATTTAGTTATTGAAGGCTATACACCCCATAAGATTTAGCCTGAAAGAAATCTAAAACAACAGCAGTGTATCACTCAACCTTTCAAAAAACCATACTGCTGTATAATTAAGGATTTGCTATTGAGTAATTTTCAAAACAAACAAAAAATGCTCTGCCCTTCAAGGTGTTGACAGGCTGACACTAACAATGGCAAACAAGTAATCACAAAACCCACTCAATACCACACAAAGCTCAACTGCTGAGCCTAGTGCTTTAAGAATAAATGGCAGTCAGTAGAGGCAGGGCCCTTGTAATCCCTTTTGGGTGTCTTCCAACAAACGCCCATAGCTGTGGAATCGAGTTCCAGCAGCAGCATCTTTCAGGACGTTATTCACAGTACAGTTGCTAGAAACTCTGTCTATTTCATCGATCTGATTCGGATTCCTCAGATATGTTGTTTCCACAAACTTGAACTTAGCCAATTAGGTCATCTTCCCAATAAAAAAAACTCTCCCTTGAAACAAGCTAACTCCATTGTATTCCTACAGTGCATTTGGAGAAGTGTTCAAATGAACTAGATTATGGTGAGACAAGTAAGGCGCCTCAGGGGCAAAATTTGGGGAACTGCACGCTCTCACTGCAGCTCCAGCATTGAACACCAGAAAGAGAATACTCAAGTTCAAAGGCCTTGTTGTAGACATGAACTGGTGTTATTTCTGAACTATTTGTGGCAATGCGCAGGTGTGCCACATGCCTCGGGTCTAGGCTGTAGCTAATCCACCTAAGTCCCATGAGGATTTGCACACTGGAGAAGATCTTTGTTTACTAATCTTGCTTCAGGGATTGGATTTGGAGCTTCAAAAGCACTTTCCTCCCACGGTAAATCAAGCAATGCACTGGAAGCCCATGATCTGGAAACGAAGCATAAAAGAATGAAATCAAGCCAAATAAAGTATAAAAACAGAGTGAAACAGAGGAATTTTGGTGATAGTAAAATTATTTCAGATCAACTAGATTGGAAAGCCAGCACAGCTTTAGAACTGGGGGAACCTGCCCAGACCTTTCTCTCTTGGGTCCATAATTAAAGACTGCTGCCAAGCCTGGATGCCATCTGAACCCTTCATTTATCCTCCTCCTGCTTCCTGCCACCTGCAGCCCCCTTACAAACACTGTGGACTCTGATTCCTTGACATGTCTTGTGTATGTCAATTTACCTTCATTTCTGTGGCCTCTTCTCTTATCAGAGTCAAAAGAAATCCCTTCAGGGATGGAAAGGTTTAAATAGGCTCCCAACTTCCAATTTTGTTCACATCCAACATACTCTCCTGCAGCCTGAGTCCTTTCCAAAACACAAATTTTTCAGTGATTGCCTCTGTCCCTGAAGTTCAAACTTCTTGGTATCAGCAAGACCTGCATGAGCAGTTTCCTGTCTCTTTCTATTTACGTGAGCATCAATGTTCCTCTCATAAGCGTATTTAATATTTTTCAGCTTTTCAAATCTACTATGATCCATGCTCTTTCTAGGGGCTGATTCTTCACAAACGATGTTTCCTTGTCTGGAACTTTTCCCTCCCTTTTCTTGGCTATTGACCGGTTCAAAGCTACTTTTTTAAGAACACATTCCCCAGGACAAGCCAAGTCCCCCAGCACTGTGTTTCCATTGTCCCTTTTATGCCTCTTTGCATAACATTCATGTAACATTTTGTTTTAAACCTTTGTTTAGTTGCTTGTCTTCCTCATTAATTCATAACTTCTCTGAGAGTAGGGATTGCCTTAATTAGGCAAGGTAAGAATGAAAGAATCATTGGGTCTTTTTTCTCATCAATTCATTCACCAAAAACATATGGAGAATGTACTATGAGCCAGGCACCATACTAAACTCTAGGAAGATGATGGTGAACCAAGCCAACCCGGTTAGTCCCTGAACATACGGTCCACATGTAAGTCCTCTTACAATCTACTGATTGAAGTTCCCCAGCTTTGTTTTAATAGCATCCCATTTTTACTCCTTGTTACTTGGGGAAGAATCTAAGAGTAAGTAGACAGTTGCCTCTAGTTTTCCTAGAGGTAACGCCTCCTCCCAATACCTTATAGATTCAGAGTAGAGAAACGAAACGGAGAGGCAGAGGGAAGAATATCCCAAAAACTATGGTATGTTGCCTTGCTCTGTTGTGTCCATGAGGTCATTAACGGGGAAAGGAAGCTTCCGAGAGCACTGACTGAAGTGAAATCGGGATTTAGGCTCAGGTGGAAGACAAGGATGCTCCTCAGAGGACTTCATCACAAAAATGGAATCTTAGTGTAGCTGATGTGAAGCTCCATCCATTCAGTGTGGTGTTCCGATGGTGAGGGGCATCTTCCTGGCTCTGCACCCAACAGAAAGTCTCTCCTCTCCATCTTCTGTAAGACAACATTGTACTGAACTCACATTCACTCACACTCACTCTGAATTGCCCAATGGTACATGGCACAATAACAGCCCTGAACTTAACGTTTCATTTCCATAACATTTGGAGCTACCATATAATCTGCTTATTTTAAGTGATTATAAAAGATTATTACATTCTCATCTCATGTGTGTTGTCTGTGTTTGCATTCTGACTAATGAGTTTGTGCATTGTAATGCCCACATACAATAATCAAAATTCACACAGCATAAGCCATATACTTGTATTCTTCTCGAAATCAAGGTGAGGTCATAAAATATGCAGTGGCAGTCAAAGTCAGTGGGAGGGAGCTTGTGACAAGCACGGATTACCTTGAAAGCTTTGTTTTATGGCATGCCTCTCATGTGATTAGCAGTTCATTGAAAAGACAGACATTGCACACACCAACAAAAAGAGAAAACACAAAGACATTATAACCGGGATAAAAACAAAAGTTCTAGAGTTTCTTGTCATGGCAAAGTAGCTTGATGATGGCAGATTTACCCTGTTGCCAACTTCAATTACAAACTCAAAACATAACACCAAGAACAACTTTTCGAAGGACCTGAAGATTGTGCAAAAGTGGGTAGAAACTGCATAAGTTTCAAACCATGAAAGAAGGATTGATCGTTTTTTAGTTGGGAAAGTGATTTGAATATTGAGTTAGTATTTTCAAATTACAGGTGACACTTCTTTTCTAGAATAATGAGGGATAGGGGCATAGGCTTGAGTATCAACTGACAAGCCAGACATAAGGCACAGTTTGGTTGGTTTCTAGGTATGACTTAAGCTTGGGCGCATTCCTCGACCATCCTAAACCAAGGTGTTTATGTCTGTAAAACAGTGATCATCATTCCTAATTCACAGGATTGTTATGGAGATTAAATGAGATGATACATGCGAATCTGCGAATCCCTGAGCATAATGCCAGGCCCACAGTTGGTACCTTGTCAAAAATAGTCATAGGAAGGATCTTGCTATTTACTCAAAGTAGTAGCTTGGCTTTCAGATGATTCTTTTTTTTTTTTTTTTTTTTGAGACAGAGTCTCGCTCTGTCGCCCAGGCTGGATGGAGTGCAGTGGCCGGATCTCAGCTCACTGCAAGCTCCGCCTCCCAGGTTCACGCTATTCTCCTGCCTCAGCCTCCCAAGTAGCTGGGACTACAGGCGCCCGCCACCATCCCTGGCTAATTTTTTGTATTTTTAGTAGAGATGGGGTTTCACTGTGGTCTCGATCCCCTGACCTTGCGATCCGCCCACCTCAGCCTCCCAAAGTGCTGGGATTACAACCGTGAGCCACCGCGCCCGGCCCAGATGATTCTTAAGAGAGTATAACCTGGGTTAAACAGGGATTCTTTTCCTAGGAATACAACAGCTAAAATAAGCCAGCAGACAACAGGGTGTGATAGGATGGTAATAAACTAGGGGAAGATTAGCAAATTCTCTTTGTTCATATCTTTCGCCATGTTCCTGAGTCTTCTGAGACAAGGATTCTTTTTTTTCTCTTGGTATTGGAAGGGTGCCCCTCACATGAGGGCCTTATGACCTACTTCAGGGAAGAAGTGCAGGAAAAGGTCAGAGAGCGGCCTTCCCAGATTTTGTGACCTGCTTTAGGGGAGAAGGGTGAGGGGAAGGTGAGAGTGACTTTTTCCTGTATCTCCTGCTTTCTCACATGCCAAGGTGTTCTATTTTGAAATAATATTGTCCTGAAATTCCATCATAACCTAAAACAAACAAGCAAACAAAAGACACCCAACACTTGTCGTCACTCGTTTTCGTATTCCAAACAATATTTGCCCTGAAGGGTGACAGAATGTGCCACCCCATAGTATGCCACTTTGGCATAAGGATTATTTTGATCTAAAGGCACTTAAAAAATAGCGGAAATGAAAAGGACAATCTGCCCTCTCTGTACTGAGAAAAAGGAAATATTCTTTTCACCGGAGACAGCAGAGAACGTCCATGTGAAAGATGCCTACCTTATACCAGGAGAGAAGAAACATTTTTGTCACAAGAGACAGGCAGTCAAGGCTGAGAAAAATGTGTACAAACAGATCTTGCTATAACTCATACCTTCCTTCAGCCTCCCTATACATTTTAGCTACTTTTCCACAATTGCCATTCTTTGTTCAACCTAGTATATCAGCACTCAGGTTTTGCCACATCTCTGGGTCTTCGTTTCCTTACAGAGGCTTCCATGGACATGTAAAAATCTGCGTGTTTTCTTCCTGTGAATCTATCTTATGTCAATTTAATTCTCAGGCCCAGCCAGAACCCTACGGGAGTAGAGGTAAACTTTTGTCTCCCCGCCCTACACTTGCTGCAATTAAATTTCAGCCCTACAGTACAGTTTGAGAAGTTCTTTATGTGGCTTTGTCATGGAGTTTTCCTAATATCCTTCAGTGAGGTGATCTGAGCTATAAAAATGAGGGAGGAGACAGGGGATATTCAGGAGGAGGTCTGACCCCTTCTATTCTAATGCATTCAGATATTATTTTTGGAAAGACAAAAGACCAGTCTGTGTTGCCACACTTACTTCTGGATCACTTTCCCCAGCTTGAAGGCAGCTTTTGTTTTATTTTGTTTATTTATTTATTTATTTATTTATTTATTTATTTATTTATTTATTTATTTTTGAGACAGAGTCTCACTCTGCCACCCAGGCTGGAGTGCTGTCGCGTGATCTCGGCTCACTGCAAACTCCGCCTCCCGGGTTCAAGCGATTCTCCTGCCTCAGCCTCCTGAGTAGCTGGGGTTACAGGCGCATGCCACCGAGTCTGGACAATTGTTGTATTTTTAGTAGAGACGGCGTTTCAACATATAGGTCAGGCTGGTCTCGAACTCCTGACCTTGTGATCCGTCCACCTCAGCCTCCCAAAATGCTGGGATTACAGGCATGAGCTACTGTGCCCAGCCAGATTTTTTTAAATTTCTGCCTCTGTTGCTCAGAAACATCCAAGCTTCAACTAAAAATGAAAACTTTGTTTTATGGCATAAATACTCATGCATAAAGCTAATATTTAGTTTGAAGGGCTTTTTCCCCCTCAAACCAATTGACCCCTAAATCATTGTTTTTTAGAATATTTTGATTGTCAATCATTAAATGACAAACATTGTTGGCCAAGCGCAGTGGCTCATGCCTGTAATCCTAGCACTTTGGGAGGCTGAGGCTGGTGTATCCCTTGAGGTCAGGAGACCAAGACCAGCCTGGCCAACAGGGTGAAAACTCGACTCTACTAAAAATACAAAAATTAGCCGAGCATGGTGATGTGCAGCTCTAATCCCAACTACTTGGGAGGCTGAGACAGGAGAATCATTTGAACTCAGGAGGCAGAGGTTGCAGTGAGCTGAAATCACACCACTGCACTCCAGCCTGGGTGACAGTGGGAGACTTCATCTCAAAAATAAATAAATAAATAAATATTAAAATATGTATATATAAAATAAATGACAAACAGTATTACACTTCCCCAAATTGTCTTTTTTTCCACCACAATGTTATTTCATTTCACCTCTGGTCTATTGAGCTACATCCATGCTATTTTTTCTTTCTAGCTCTCTGTGGTATTCTTTTCTCTTCTCATGCACACAGATCTAGACTTTCAAAAACTCTAGTGACTGGAATTTTGTGGCAGCAGAAAGCAGGACACTCACCAAAGATCTTTCTCCTTCATGGCAACCACCCATATACATCTCCACTAAATATAAAAAGCCTCACATATTTAAAAGAACTGTGATTATTTTACCTAATTTTTTGATGCCTTAAGCAGAACTGTCTGTTTTGTCAGGCTGAGGGAAAAAGGATATTTTTATTTGCAATATCGCCCACAAATATGCTATGTATGGCTTTTATAGTTAAAAATGCATCTTCTCCTCCAAGTGTAAATATTTTCTTGGGATGAGAAATCCAATAAAACCACAGATCCCTAGCCTCTGTGGTTGGTATAAACAAACCCCGCTTTTTGAACTTTCAGTCTCCAAGTGTGACAGCCACAGATTTTATTTTAAAGGTTACTCTTTGCATTTTTAAAAAATGTGTTTGCAAGATTTATTAATCTGTGGTTAAATGTTTCCATGTCTCTGAAGTCACCTGCTAGGATCGGCCCCACTTTACATGTGGGAAATCATTTATGGGAAGTGAACAATATTTCCTTTGTAGCTTTAACCACAAGCTGGTTCAGCCTTACCTTCACAATTAACTGAGTTTCCAAAATTATTTTCCTGGTGTGCACTGTGATTCTTTTCTTCTCTAAGAAATAGAGAACAAAATTGCCTTATCCCAAGCCCATGCTGTAGCTTTTAAATGTCAACAACACTTTCAGTCTTCTGAAATGCTTAGCTGAACCCCTGAGGAAGTGCGCTGTAGTATAAAGAATCCGTAGATGCAGCAAAGGTTACTTCCCCAGGTCTCAATTTTCATATGTATTCGTTTCCTACCACCCTTTCCCCTTTGGCTTTTTACAAGCTATATTTCCAAAATGTGGTTATATCTTGGTGTTGAGGTTATGACAATATTTATTTTCATTTACATTTGTGTTTTTACAAATGTCGTACAATAAGTAGGCATTATATATCAGTAAGAGGAAAACGTTTTTCTTGAAATAAGACCACATGAGAGTAGATAAATTCTACAGAACCATCAACAGACCCTGATTCTAACCACTAATATTTTTCAAAGCAGGTTATATGTACATTTCTCTTCACCCAACTAGAAGAGAGAAGAAAAACAGCTACACAGGCTTACTGTTCTCTCTGGAGCAATTGCAACAACTGTTTGGAATGGCAACATAGATGCATTGAGTAATAAAGTCACAACTGGTTGCCAGTCATTTTGGGCTAAATAAAGCTAACATTCCAGAAGCTCTTGCCCTTCTACTAGTTACTCTTTTTTTTGTGCACTTCAGCACATCGTTTTATATATATATTTTGGAAGAGGAAATGTTTGTAGGGCGGCTGTTCTTTGTGCCATATGACATAGTGGTTAACTATCCACAGTCTCTTGCCAGGATTCTCTCTCCCTTTTCTGCAGGATTCTTTCTCCCTTCCTGTCAAAGGAAAGGAAGACTTTCATTCAGAATCATAAAACATAGCACTAAAAAGGCTCTGTTCATGGAATTTGGAGAGGAGTCCTCAGCTAGAGTCATGGAGTCTTTTGAGATGGAAATGATATTAAGGGTAATTTAGTAAGGTACAACATTTATAAAGGAAGAAGAGAACCAGAGAACTGCCTGAAGGAGCTCTGTAGTAAGTCAGCAAAGCCAGCACTCAAGTCCAACTTTTTTCATTCCAAGTCCTATCTTTCTTTCCAGCATTTTAATTCCCCATTCGAAGACAGAGTCTATTATTATTCTAGAAGAGAGAGCATATTTCTACCTTAGAGTTCATATACCAGAAGAGCTTTGTCCAAATTTACTTTGATGTTTTAGCATGCTGGGACATTCAGAGAATTCTATATTCCTTTTTATAGACACATTCACTTGGTAGTTCCACTTTCCAATAGGCATATTTCCAACAATAACCAAAGGAGCACAAAAATTCCACTCCTGGCCAAAGTCTGTTCACTCCATTCCTTTTTTTTTTTTTTTTTTTTGAGACCAAGTCTCACTCTGTCACCCAGGCTAGAGTGCAGTGGCATGATCTCAGCTCACTGCAACATCCACGTCCCAGGTTCAAGATTCTCCTGCCTCAGCCTCCCAAGTAGCTTGACCTATAGGCATGTACCACCATGCCCAGTGAATTTTTTTTGTACTTTTAATAGAGATGGGGTTTCACCATATTAGCCAGGCTGGTCTCCAACTCCTGACCTCAGGTCCTCTGCCCACAGTTGCCTCCCAAAGTTCTGGGATTACAGACATGAGCCACTGTGCCAGCCCACTCCATTCCAAGAAGAGGGAGAAGGAGAAGAAGGAAGAAGGAGGAGGAGGAGGAGGAGGAGGAGGAGGAGGAAGAAGAAGAAGAAGAAGAAGAAGAAGAAGAAGAAGAAGAAGAAGAAGAAGAAGAAGAAGAAGAAGAAGAAGAAGAAGAAGAAAAGAAGAAGAGGAGGAGGAGGAGGAGGGGGAGGGGAGGAGGAAGAGGAGGAAGAGGAGGAGGAAAAGAAGGAGAAGAAGAAGAAAAGGAGAAATTACTGCCCCTACTCTTTCTCTTTCTCTGGTATAAAAGTAAAAGTAGCAAAGAGGGAAACAACTCTGGAAATATGTGTTGATATATGCTTGGCAGTGGATTTAATAACCACAGTGAAGAAAACCCATGATATTGTAGTTCACTCAAAAATAATTGGTAGCATGTTGACTAGAAAACAGTAAACCAGGTTTCCAAATCAAGAGGGAGATTTCAAGTGAACAGCACATTTTGGGCAAATATCTCTTGCCAGGGTCAACATACTACCAGAATTCTGGCACTCCATTTTGTTGGATCAGCACTATACTTAAAGAAGAGAACACTACCAAAATGCTTTTTAAAAAATTTCCCATTATTTAAAAGATTTTATAAAAAGAAGACAAATAATCTACTTGGGTTAATTTACATAGCTTAGAATAATACTTTTTGAAGATAGCTTGCCTTTGACAAGGTGTGGAATTGTATGATACCTTTTCTACCCCATCAAAGGGTCATGACTGACAATCATATAAGAAAAGACAGATTAAATGGATGGAACTGGAGAGGCATTATGTTAAGTGAATTAAACCAGAAACAGAAAGGTAAACACTGTGTGTTCTTACTCACATGTGGAAGCTAAAAAAAGTTGACCTCACAGAAGTAAGAACAGAGGATCCTAGAGGTTGGGAAGAGTAGGAAGAAGAGATGGGGGATTGAGAGAGATCTGTCAAAAAATAAAAATTTCAGCCGGGCACGGTGGCTTATGCCTGTAATCCCAGCATTTTGGGAGGCCGAGGCGGGTGGATCACAAGGTCAGGAGCTCAAGACTAGCTTGTCCAATATGGCGAGACCCCCATTCCTACTAAAAAATACAAAAATTAGCCAGGCATGGTGGCACGCACCTGTAGTCTCAGCTACTCAGGAGGCTGAGGCAGGAGAATCACTTGAACCCAGGAGGCATAGGTTGCAGTGAGCTGAGATGGCACCACTGTACTCCAGCCTGGGTGACAGAGTGAGACTCCATCTCAAAAAAAAAAAAAAAAAAGAAAGAAAGAATAAAAATTTCTAGCTAGATAGGATAAATTAGTTCTAGTATTCTATAGAACTGTAGGATGACTACACTTAACAATGATAATATACAGTCTCAGATAGCTAGAAGGAGGATATTGAATGTTCCCAAAACAAAAAAAAAGATAAATATATATATGTTAATTACCCTCATCTGATCACTATACATTACACCTATCAAAACATCACTATGTACCTCAAATACATACAAATATTATGTGTCAATTTTAAAAGCTTATTTTAAAAGAGAGGTTAATAACAGTATAACAAATTTATTTAATCAGACTTTTATGTGACACAGGAAACTTCAGATATAAAGACCCAAAGACCCAGGAAAAGCTGACTTTTTTTAATGCTTAGATTAAATGAAGAATGGACAGCCATGTAGAAATATGATTGGACAAAAGGCTATGATCTAATGGTAATAGTGGGAAACCCAGCAAAGCCAGACTATTCAGATACTTCTTGGCCTCCCTATGTAGCATTTCTTCCTCCTGGGTATGGGACAAGATCCATCGGAAATGATTTGCTTCAAAGGAAAAGAGGGAGTGTGACTCATTTAGGTTTTATGGCTTGCTTTGGGGGAAGATGAGTTTGTATGACCCACCTTAGGGGAAGAGAATATTGCTTTCTATGAATCAATTCCAAGGGAGAAAAAAACAGGAGATAGGAGGATGGGAAAAAGGCAGAAAGACTTTGCTTCTGAGACCCTTCCAATCTGCTTTAGTTCAAAGTACTCAGTGTACCAAACTGCTGTACTCTGGGGTATCACTTCCTGAGCGCCAACAACAGTCATGCAACAACAGGCAGAAAAAAGTCATGCTTCTCTACACCAGCTCAAGTCAGCCCCAGCACTTGAGTTTTCCACCTCAGCTTAAATGTCACATTCCAGAACACAGCTTGAGTCTAGAGACCTGCACTACAGGGTCAGATTTGGATAAAAGATAGGGTAGATTTTCCAAGCCAAGGCTTGAACATTTACATCTCTTTTTCTTTAACACCTAATTCATAGATAAACTACAGATGATTTGAGGAAGAAGGAGAGGTCTAAAAACTGGCAGGCAGCTATGTCATTCTTTCAGTAACTGTTGACAATATGTATGGAACTTGGGTTCACAATGCCCAGGCCTGGGACAGGTTTGACCACTTCAGTTTATCTTAAGGCTTTTCTCATGCTTCATAGTGAAACCAGGTGTTCATGAGGGAGGCGGAAGGGAATCAAGTGTAACCAGGCATTATTCTACCCACTTTGCAAAGCTGACTTAGTTCCTCTTCACAACAGTCCTAAAGGCTTGAAGTCTTATTTTCTTTTCACAGATTTAGAAATGGGAGTTTATCAAGACTAAACAATCTGATGAATTCAAATTAGAAAGGAATGGAATAGGGATTTATTTGACAGTAAAATCTATTGGCTTTGGCACAGATCATGACTCTTCCTTAAACCACTAAACACTCAAAACTAATCTCCAATGCGTGAAGAGGGTGTGAAGATGTTGGCTTTTCACTCTGCAAGAGGACAACCATTGCAGCCCCACCCATTCTGCCTTTTTGTGAGGCTAAATTTTTAAAAACATCATCGTTTTCCATTTAGGCAAAATCCAGACTTTTCCTAACAAAATGTGGCTGAGGAGGAAGAGGCTTTCCATGGAAGTAAGATTGTGTATTTATATCAATAGGTGAAAGGAAAGTTATTTGGCATGTGGGAACTGTGGTTTTATTGTGTGGGAATCACTGGAGATTAAAACCCAAGAACCATCCTTTTCTTTTGGATGCTCATGGAAGCATAAATCGTCTTTGTTTGGGGCTCTGACTTCTGACTTTCTAGACTGTTACCACCTTTATTTAAAAGTTTATACTAACAGATTGTTTCCTTTGTCTAAAAGAGGCTTGCAGTTTCCCTTCATAGGCAGACTTTAAGATCCTTGGGTACTTGGGCTCTATGTTAACTATTGTGATACAAATAACCTGTCCTTGCCCTCCCAGGATTCTCATTGAATAAGGGAAGCAGGGAGGGAAGGAAGGATTAGTGGAATAAAGTAAGGTTTGCTGAAAAAAAGAAAGAGAGAGAGAGAGAAAGAGAAAGAGAAAGGGAAGGAAGGGAGGGAGGGAGGGAGGGGAGGAGGAGGAGGAGGAGGAGGAGAAGAAAAGAAGAGAAGAAGAAGAAGAAGAAGGAGGATTCTCGGGGACTTTTTTTCTTCTTACTTCTCCTTCCTGCTTACTCCCTTCCTCCTTCCTCCTCCCTTCTCCTCCCTCCGCCCCCCCCCTCCCTCCCTCCCTCCGCCCTCCCGCCGACCCTCCCTCCCCCTCCCTCCCTCCCCTCCCACCCCATACCCAAGACCCCTCCTCCCCTCCCTCACTCCCTCCCTCCCTCCCCCGCCTCCTCCCTCCCTCCTCCCCCCGCCCTCCTCCTCCCTCCCTCCCAGGCTCCTTCTTGTCTCCGCCTTTTGTAGTTGGGAAGGGAGGGAGGAAGAGAAATGGACTCAAACCCAGCTTTCTACAGCTGTGCCACATCTTTACATGTCCATCTTCCATGAATCATCTTGATCATTCTTTCTCATCTTGAGACTTCCCTTAATCTCTCTAAAATCCATAAATTGAATAGACAATCACTTACTTGTGGCTGAAATGTACTCCATCAGCAAAAGTTAATTTTCTGTTGGTGAACAAGCACAGTTCCTAATAGTTCACAATTTGTGACCTGTTCATGATTTATAACTCACTCCAAAAAAAAAGCAGTTCCACCAGCTGCATCTGATACCCATGGCAAGCATCACAGCAGCGGGTGGAGGTACCTTTTGCTGCAATTATACGAAGACAAAGCAAAGAAAGGTAAAAAGTTGGTTGTTTTTATTTAAGATCAGAAAGTTTCTTAGAGAGTATTTCCACTTGCCTTAGTTTATAAACGAGAAATTTAAGACACCTGTTGACAGTTACAAGATCCATGGGAATCAGTCCCAGAATTAATTACTTTCTACTTGCTTAAGACATGAGCAATGCTAGGTTGGCTGGAGTGTGCTCATAGAGGAATTAGAATGCTACAAAGATCATCTTAACAGCCACTGGGAAGCCTGTAAATTTGAATTATTACTTTCACATAAATCACTGTATAGATTTGCATTGTGATTGTTATTACAAAGCATTGTTACAGATATCCAGTCGAGCCCAGAAATAATTCTGTTATCTTAAAAATGTCACTTATTTTGCATTTATATTAACTGTTAAAATAATTAATTGGGAGGCCATTAGGCCGAAACTACTTCAGTGCCTTTTATTCCTACAAAACAGACCAAAACCTGAAACATGCCAGGGCCAACCATGAGGATACTCAGAAAATTCCCAGCCCGGAGTCAGACCTGAATAACCATTAGGAACAAAGCGGGCTCGGGAGCATTCCCTAAGATTTATTTCTCAACGTTCCTCATCCGCCTGCCACCTTTATTGTTTAAGGATCATATGAATCTTACAACCTGTTATAAAAAAACATGATACAAAGGTAAAATTGGGTTATTGGTTTTAATGTTGATTTTCACAAAAATTAATCTAACAATACTTTTTATTAAAGTCTGTTATAAATTAATTCTATATCAACTTCCAACTTCTTAAAACACACTTTTGATTATGGTTCTGTCATAACCATACTTGGAATCCTCCAAGTAAAACAAAACTCCTTAGCCTGGAAGTCAAAGTTTTCCTAGATTTGGCAGAGCATCTTTTCTCAGAGTTATATACCTAAGTCTGGTCAAACTGAATGACTATTCATGATTTATATTCACAGACCGAATATTTATTTATTCCTTTTGTAATGTTGTTTCTGCCGTGTGGAATACTTTTTCTTCTCCATCTCCATTTGTCCAATTCTTACTCATCCTTCAAGTTTCAAACATCATTCCTATGAGATTCTATCTAATTTCCCTAGAGTCAACATTATTTTTTTCACTCTCTGAACTAGTGTTTTATTTATATTATGTGAAATCAAAGCTCATCTGACATGTCACTTCATGTCAGGAACCATAGCAAATGACTCTCTCTTCCCCAAATCGACTCTGCTGTTCTCTCCCAGGTGTGTTTGCATATTCTGTCTCTACAATCTGTGATGCCCTCTATCTATTCATTCACTTGGTGAGCGTCTTATCCTGCAAGCCTCAGTCCAAGTGCCACCTTGTCAGCCAGGACTCCTATAGGCAGGTGAAGTCAATTCTCCCCACCATATCATAACACTGAAATGACTTCAAGTAGTAGAAGAAGGTATAGTAATTTTGTGTATGTGTGAGTGTGTGTGTGTGTTTTATTTTGAGAGATAGGGTCTTGCTATGTTTCCCAGGCAGGAGTGCAGTGGCTATTCACAGGTGCAATTAGAGAACACCACAGCCTCAAACTCCTCGCTTCATGAGATCCTCTTGCCACAGCTTCCTATAGCTAGGACTACAGGTGCGTACCACCACACTCAACTAAGAAGTTGTATTTTTTTTTTTTTAACACATGACAATGCTGTATTTCAATCCTAGCTCAGCCACTCACCAATCTGATTATTTTGATTAAATCTACTCTAAACTCATATTCTCTCCATTAAAAACTAAGGCAGGAGAGAGACAAAAATTTAACATAGTAGAGAAACTACAATAGCTTACAAAATCATGAGAATGTGTCAGTAAAACACATGAAAAATTGAGGAAATAAATCAGCCACAAATATATCCACATGACTCTGTGTTCATTCCTATCATAATACATCACAATTACTTTTATATTGATGCTCTCTCTGGACCATGGGCTTCTGGAAGGTAGCTCTCCTAAGAAGCATAGAACTTTGGAGCTTGATAAATACCTGGGTTTGAATCAGCTCTGTGGCTTACCAACTGTGAGAACAGTAAGCAAGGTACTTCATCTCTTTATGTCTCAATTTTACTACCTGTAATATGCATATACTAAAATTGGGTGGGTTGTCGTAAGAAGCAGGTAGGTATAAATAAGCTCAGGAAAAAAACTAGCAAAATGAAACTTCTCAAAATATAATTTATTATATTAGTAATTACAGTAGCTAATTGTAGGACATAGAAGATGCTAAATAAATGTTTCATGAATGAAGTAATGAGAAGACTGTAGAGCACTATGCAAATATTAAGAATTATTTTTACTGTCGACTTGATGTGATTATTTCAACTCTAAGATCCAGTTCCCAGCTAATAAGGTATTTTATTTATTTCTATGGTTAGCCTGTAAAAGCCTGCTCCTCATGCTGCTAAAGTGAAGCTCTCTGAACCTCTTCCAGTTCTGAGTGCTGCCCAATTCATGAATTTTGTATGTGAAAATAAACTCTGTTAAATTTATTTTGTGAATTTTTTCTTTTAACATAACGAAGTCCCCCAAACATCCTTGCTCTTGAACAATAACAACAAAAATCAGGAAGGTGTATTGGTTACAAGCATGTGCTCTATTCCATGAGTTGAAATTCAGGCTCTGATACTCACTAGCTGTAAGTACTTAAAGTCAAACTATGTTTCAATTTCTTCAACTACAAAACAGAGATAGTACATATTTTTGAGAGTTATTACAATTAACTTATTTCATTTACAGGGAACATTTAGAACTATTTCTGATATATAATTATCATGAGTGATTATATACATGTTTATTTCATATGTATAAATTCATCATTTGTGTAATGGTTCAATATGATTTCATTAATACTCTAAGTCTTTGTAAATTTAACTCCAGGATCCAGATAAAAGAGATTTCATCTCTTTTTGAAATGTGATGGAAAATATCTCTACAAGAATGATTTAAGTTTATTTTTGTGCAATCAGATAATCTACCTAGGATACCAAAGCATTCTTCAGCAGGCTTCTGTGGGTCAAAATAAAGAATGTTGAATTTTTATCTTCTAGAGATTATTTTTCCTAAATACTCTTCTCAATCCGTACAACCAACATACAGACATTAGTTAAGAGTCTGAAATTTGGCATTTGTAAAACAAGAGCTTTGGGGTTCACTAAAGCTCTAAGATTCCTTTAAGGTCTAAGGTGCTCAGCATCTTGCTGCATTCCATGAAAAGATGATGAAGTATGAGGCATGTTCCTTTCCTACAACAAGCATGCAGTATGCAGAGCAAATATTTTTAAATTAAATAAGAAAGAAAGAAGAATTACTGATAGAATAAAAGCCCATTTATCTTGGCTTAAAACTGAAAACACAACATATTCTTACTCTGGGCTATTTTTTGTGTGGCCTGAATCTTCTGATTCTCCATCATTCTATACGCTACAATATATCTTGTACACAATTTAAACACCCAGTTTTACAGCAAAGGCATTTCCATGAGTCATCTCTTGACTGCTTCTTGTTTATCTCATGCATGCTTCTGACAGCCTAACAGCATCACCTTTCTGAGATGTTTCACTCTCTTCAAGTTCTCATGTCTTTCTCAGCATCCACTTTATCTTGGACATGTGCCTGTTCACTCACTTCAAATATGTCAGCAGTAAAGGTGACAGTGGGTTTTGGTGTCAAAAATAGAGAAATGAAGCATACTTTTTACTCTCATTGAAAGAGCTTTAAAGATCATTTAGTTTTAAAGTTTATGAGCTGTAAGAATTACCCATTTCATAGAATTTATGCCACTAGGTATCTTCCTTAAAATTTTCTTAAATAACTGATTCTTTGTATCACTTTCATTTTTAATATTTTTACTGATACAATACTAATTTAATATAAACTATTTTACATGATTTGTAAGTCTATCCTATCTCCCCTAAAAACAACCAACAGTTTTAAGTGCTTAATATATGTTACACACTGTTCTATGTCATTTAGTCCTCCAAAAATAACTACCTGAGAAAGGCATTATTATTAACTCCATACTACAGATAAGAAAACAGAGGTTAAGTAAAGGCATATAATTTGCCCAAAGACTTATAGTCGGGAAACAGAAGAGCAGGATTGGAACTCAGTTTTTCTGACTCCAAGTCCTGAATCTTTCATTTATGTGTCTTAGCAGCTTCTCTGGCAGTTTGAGTATTCCTTTAGAACAGAAGCAGTGTATTGCTCTAATTTGCATATCTCTTCCTAACACTATGCAGAGCCTCTTGCATAGTAACTTCTTACTAAATATTTGAGAAGAAGGAGGAGGAGGAAAAAGAGGAGAAGAAATGAAAGAAGGAGGAAGGAAGGAAGGAAGGAAGGAAGGAAGGAAGGAAGGAAGGAAGGAAGGAAGGAAGGAAGGAAGAAGGAAGGAAGGAAAGGAGGGAGGAAGAAAGGAAGGAAATGAAAGTGGGGGGAGGGAGGGAGGAAGAAAGGAAGGAAAGAAGGAAGGGAGGAAGGAAGAAAGGAAAGAAGGAAGGAAGGAAAGGAGGGAAGCAGGAAGGAAGAAAAGAAGAAGGAAGGAAGGAAAGAGGAAGGAAGAAGGAGGAAAAAGGAAGAAGGAAGAAGGAGGAAGGAAGAAGGAGGATGGAAGGAAGAAGAAAGTAGATGGATTCCAAGAATGGTATAATGACTGTAAGAAAGCTTCCTCTTTCTTAAAGATATCTACCTGCTTCACAAAACCTTGAGCTCCAGCCGACCACATCCACTCACCATTCCCAGCTTCCTGCATAGGAGATAATAATGGGCGGTGGACAGGCAATGTGTTTCCAATTTTCTGCATGGATGCCTTAGTTACTATTAAGATATTGTCAAAGGGAAGTAATTTCAAAGAAGAGAAGCTAACCTGATTAAGAAATTCGATTAAGATTTACTTTTGAGAAAATATGAAAAGCTCAGAGAAAAAGAAAAGAAAGATTAAGATTGGGAGCCATTAAAGGACCCCATCAGATGTCAAAATGGCAGAAGACAACTGCTCATTGACACAGCACAAAGCCTTTTTATTGACATCTTTTATAATAGCAATCACAAGCATGCATTTTCAGCATGTCCAAGGCCAAGCATACCCATATTAGCTGCAATTCTAATAAGCTTCATGTTTCACTTCAAAGCCTAGAGTTTCTCTGTTTAATTATACAAGCTTCCCTGCCTTCTCTTGCTGGGCCACTAAGGGCTTAGGTCCTAATCTTAGCACATGAAATTAGCCTGGTCCTGCCCCTCGAGATCCTGTGAATTGATTTTTTTTTTCTCGCCTTAGAGATTGCTGAGGCCAAAATAACTACCTCAACCACCTCTTACTTAAAAGATCATTACTTTTAACCAGGAAGCACTATATATCAAGCTCCTTGCCTGTGGAGTCCTCAGCAGACTGTCAAATCATTCAAAACACACTTCTTTTCCTGCCAGTGCTACCCTATAGTTGACGGTCTGGCATTTGGCCTCAGGAGCGTAGCCAAGAAAGGATGTCAGAGACTGGTCTTCTAGGGAGATATCAGAGATGGGTCCTCTGGTAACAGCTGACATCCGCATTCCTTGACCTTTACAAATCCTACCTGTTTCTATGTCTGGGTTTTGTATCTTCAGCAGAATTTGAAAGCTGTCAGATTTACTCAAAATGGGCCCTAGCCACTCATTCTCTAGCCAGTTCCAATATTCTCTCACTTGGTGCTCCTAAAACTAGCTAAGTAAGGAGAAAGCTGTCAAGGTGACCACTGGCAGAACAGCAGCCAGTAGGGAATGCCACAACAAGTCTACTACAATTGAAATATTTGAAATCCCTAGGAAAGACAAGGCATAAGAAATTGAAATTACCAGGAAAGTAGAGGGCACTTTTAATTTTTTTCTCTTCCTAATTTTCCTTCAGGATAAGAAGCAAGGTCTCAAATTTCAAAAGCCCACACCTCAATAGATTAAAAAAAAAAAAAATAGTGGTATTGCCACGCAAGGATTTTATAAGACGAATGAAAGCTTTCGTGTTATTGTACACATATGTGTGCTGAACATTTATAGAATATCTCAGTTGGTGAGGCAGAACGATGTCTTTCTCAATTTACAGGAAGAAATGTGAAACTGAAAGTGACAACAGTTTGCAACTTTCCACTTCCCACCAAGATCTATGTAATAATATTCTACTTTTAGAAACCCCAAAGTGTATATGTGTTTGAGGAATGCAGAGATATGCCAAAAAACACAACATGCCTTGGAATTAGACATTAGAATTAGGTTATGTTCTAATGTTACATCTCCTTTTCTCAACTCAGTAAACTCCTAAGAATTGCGAAATAATTCTATCATAATACTTTTGGGTTTGTTTGTATGTAAATTGTATTCCATTTAAAATAACTTTTACTTTTTTGTTTCTGAAATAATGAAGAATTATTGTAGATGTGTTAAAAAGATTAGAGAAACAAAAATCAGAAAATAAGAATCACAATCCCAGAGCTCATTAACATTTAACATCGTGAAGTACATCCTATCAGTCACTGTGTTATGTTTTGTTCTTTTAAACATGAGAACTCCTTTTTATTACATAATTCTTCACAACGTTCTTCTGTAAGACAGAAAATGACTATTTTAAACCCATTTTTAATATCTGCAGAGTAGAGCTGAGGGAGCAGAAAGATGGAGCATAGCATCTTTATGTATTTTCATGTGTGTAAAATCCAAGAAAACTTTTTAAAGCTAAAGCCTACTTAAAATTAAGTATGGTTAAATGAATACTCCTTTACTTTGTGTTCAATCTTTCTTTCTAATAATCTTAAAATAACAATGTAAGGATAAATTGACAAACAGAATGAGAAGAGATAACAAAGTGTGAGAAATTGGAAAGCAATTGGACAAGTATTAACAGATTTAGCAAAACGGAGAAAAACAAAACCAAAGCTACCAGTAGGAGACAGTGCAGAAGCAAGCTGGCAAGCTGACTTAGCCCTTGGAATTCCAAAATCTAAAAATGATATTGTAGGTAAGGTTGAGCAATGAAGGATTTATCAAAAATGTGTCTTATAAGCAGCAAGATAAGATCCAATATTGTGCTGGTAACCAACTCCTTACTCTACCCCACCCCCAATAAAAAGCCCTGTTTGCCAATTTTCATGATGTAAATATTCCCATCATGGCCAATTTCAAGCTACCAATATAATATTACTCAACACAGAACTGGGAAGACATGAGCACATGTCTTCCAGAGAGCTGGCTCAAGTCAGCTCCACCACACCTCTTGTTTGACCCTATTAAGCAGTAGAGGAATTATCCTTTTTTTCTGCAACCAAAGAATGGCTGCTTGTTCTCTGAAGAAATGTCAGAGACACAAGACTCAGAGACATAAGGTTTAATTAAGAAGAGGTTACAGCATGAAAAGGGTGACTGTATTTATGGTGCAGCCTCTTTCTTTTCCTGCTTTCCAGAACTCTCTACTGACTGAAGATTAGAGAACCTCTTTATGGGGGAGCTGAAAACAGAAGAAAATTCAAGGGATAATGGCATTTGAGGGTTCCTCAATGACCGCCCAGCCACATCACACCAGAGTGGAGCCCCAACCCAAGAGGTTCTTACCCAGAGCTTCTAGTCGGCATTAAAGTGCAGCACTTTTAAAAATAAATGGGATGGGGTGAAGGAAATGCTACCCCCAAAATACGACACCTTGGAATATTGAGTATTTTAAGCTGAAGGAAATTGAGAATATTGCAGAAGCAGAAAGGTCTTTGTGATCTTCTCTTTCTCTGATTTCTCCTACCTTTCTCTCCTGAGGTCATAAAAAGAATTCTCTGACTTACTTCCCCTGAAAGTATGTGGTATGACCTGATATGACCCTCATTCCAGAGGGGTTCTGCCTTATACCTGGAGGCAAAGAAGAATCTGAACAAATAGGCCTTGCTAAGTTCCCACCAGTTTATATCTATTAGATCATACCCCCTTTTGTCCTCCAATCACGCTTCTGCACAGATCCATAACAATACTCAGTGTTCCCTGGGTCTTTAGATCCTTTCTGAAGGCTCTTGTGCCATGTAAAATGTTGATGAAATGAATTTGTTATGCTTTTCTCTTGCTAATCTGTCTTTTGTTAGAGGAATGTCAGTCTTGAATCTTGTGATGGTTGAGAAAAAGAATTCCTTTTCTCCTTTACAATGGAAAGTTATATTGGTGCTGGTATTATTATTACTATTATTATTATTATTATTGAGATAGGATCTCACTCTGTCACTAAGCTGTAGTGCAGTGGTGTGATCTCAACTCACTGCAGCCTCTGCTTCCTGGGCTCAAGTGATCCTCCCACCTTAGCCTCCCAAGTAGCTGGGAGAACCATAAAAGAACACCATAAAATTAGCCACCGTGCCCGTCTAATTTTTGTAGATATGAGGTTTCACATGTTGCCCATGTGGGTCCAGAACTCCTGAGCTCAAGTGATCCTCCCACCTCGGCCTCCCAAAGTGCCAGGATTAAAGGTATGAGCCACTATGCCAGTGCTGGTAATATTAATCTTGTTATTCTGACACCACTGTGTATAATGTGGGATGAGCATACATGTAATTTTGAGATATTCTATCATCCCCTGCATCCTTAAGACCAGAAAAAGGAGGGTAAATGTAACATAGAAAGACCTTAACCCTCACATTTATAGTCAATTGATTTTTGTCAAAGATGTCAATGGCTTGTCATCTTTGAGGAAAGGCAAATGCCAAGACAATTGGATTTTTATACACTGAAAATATAAACTTTAATTCAGACCTCACACCATCTATAAAAATTAACTCAAAAATGGATTATAGACTTAGATATTGGAGCTAAAACTATTCAACATTTAGAAAAAAACATAGAAGATAATCCTCATGACATTGGATTAAGCAAATATTTCTCAGATATGACACCAAAAGCAGAATGCATTAAATGAAAAAATGATAAATTGGATATCTTTAATAAGTTTTATCAAAATTAAAATCTTTTTATCTTCAAAATATATAGTTTAATAATGAAAAGGCAAGACACTGACTGGGATAAAATATTTGCAACATATATAACTAAGAAAAGACTTGTACTCATGGTAAAAAAAAAAGACTTTTTATAACTTAGTAAGAAGCCAAACAAACCATTTTTTTAACAAACAGCAAAAGATTTGAATAGACATAAAGAAAAATGCAAACATGATTGAGAAGTTCATGAAAAGATGTTCAACATGAGTCATCATCAAGACAAATCAAACTAAAATCACAATGAAATACCACTACACAGCGACTAGAAAAGCTATATCAAAAAGAATGACAGTACCAAATATTGGCCAGGATTTGCTAATGGGAGAACACCTTGAAATTTTGGAAATCAATATGGCTACTTCTTAAAAATGTAAACATAAACTTACCATACAACGTAGCAATTCTGTCCTAGGCATTTACTTGAGAGGAATGAAAACTAATGACCACCGAAGATGTGAATGATCATGGCAGCATTATTTATAATAGCCAAAAAACTGGAAGTCACTCAAACAGCCAAAAACTGGTGAAAAGATAAACAAAATGTGATCTATCCATGTAGTGAGATAGAAGTCAATAACCAAAAGAAATGAATTACTTTTTACACACTACAACATGGGTGGGTCTCAAAAATATTATGCTCAGTGAAAGAAGCCCAAAACAAATGATTGCAAATATTAGATTATTTATGTGGAATTTTCAGAAAAGCAAATCATACAGACAGAAAGCAGATCAATGCTTGCCTGGGGCTGGGATTGGGGGTGGTAACTGCCTTCGAGGGAACCCTTTGGGTTGACAGAAAGATTCCAAGACTGGATTGTGGTGCTGGCTGTGCAACTTTGTAAATTTACTAAAAGTTACTGAACTGTGCAGTGATCATGTGTGAATTTTATGATATGTAAATTCTACCTCAATAAAGTCGTTTTAAAAATAGAGAGATTCACAAACCTTGTTTAAAAAGTGAGCAAGACTGAACTTTGGTGTCTCTCATGCACACTTTGGTGGTGAATCTACACAGAAGTAAAAGGAAGTGATTATTACCTCATCTTTTGTTTTATGTTTATCCCAGATTACCTTAATGCTCATCATCCCATGGGTAAAAACGATATACTAACAGATGGTGCAAATTTCCTAATTTTAGAGCTATCTGTTTCTGTGGGATTTCCTGCTTCCTGTAAACTCTTCAATAGCTGATTCTAGAAGTCCATGTGAGTGTCTCACTGGGTTCATAAACTGAGCTCTCAGCCCAAATTGTCTCATGGGATCAACTATGTTCTGCCTCTCATTGTCCAACTCCTTTTGTTGATATACATGTATAAGCTATAAAATATAAATTACATAATTTTGGTGATTCCACATGTGAGTTAAATGCTCTTATAGTTGCATTTAAAATTGGCATTGCACAATATAAAGACAAATGATAAAGCCTATACTAATAATTAACTTTTTGAAGTTATGACGACATGACATGGCAACTAAAGAACCATGGAAGTTTGAGAGTCTGTAGAAGAAAGAAAATAACTTTATATTTAAGCATCTTTAATACTTTTCTTCATCTTTTTCAAAAGAGGTCTTACATTTACATTTTACACCAGATCCCAGAAATGTGTAGTTGGCTTTAACCCAAAGGGAACATTTTGATTCAGACAATGATGCTTCAATATGATAAGTTAGGTCAGACACTGATAATTAGAGAGGGTGTCCAAATATTTTGGTTTTTACCTAAGACCTAGGACTTATGCACAGACCTTCTCCCTAAACTGGTAGAGTACAGGACAATAGCAAAAATGGAGAGTCATATGCAATATGGCTGAATATCAGAAGGTATAAGTCATGTTAACAAACTCTTAAATAAAATAAAATATGTTCTGCTCTTTCACCTTGAAAAAATTATTCCTATGTTACCACTGGAAGGCCAGACACAAATTTAGAAGTCTAAGACTTCTTAGAATTCTGTTTCAGTATGTGAAATTGTGGGGATTGGCACCCCTGATCCCCAAGCCCCAGCTGTGCCATGCACCCACTTCCTCTCCACCTCTTGCTTCATCCCATACCAAATGGGCCTCATGCTATGTGCAGAGAGCAGAGCCCACACATTCAAGCTCTATTTAGTATTAGTCTGTTTTTGCAATGATGATAAAGGCATACCTGAGACTGGGTAATTTATAAAGAAAAAGAGGTTTAATGGACTCACAGTTCCACGTGGCTGGGGGCCTCACAATCATGGCAGAAGGCAAAAAGCACGTCTTACATGGCGGTGGGCAGAAAGAGAATGAGAGCCAAGTGAAAGGGGTTTCCCCTTATAAAACCATCAGATCTCATGAGACTTGTTCACTACTAGAACAGTGTGGAGGAAACTGCCTGCATGACTCAATTATCTTCCACCAGTTCCCTCCCACAATGTAGGAATTATGGAAGCTACAACTCAAGATGAGATTCGGGTGGCGACACAGCCAAACCATATCATATCTACACCATCAAACAGCCATCCTTTGCCTTCCCATAGACCTAAATACGAAGAGACTGGATATAAAAACAGACAATGGCTAGGTCATGTATAACAGTAGAACTTTGACACACAACTTATAGCAGCCGTTTCAGAAAATCAACCTCCTTATTGACAAAAAGCAACTCAAGAAGTCAGCCTCCTCTAAGTCAGACTTGCAGGAAGCCAATCACTACCTCTAGCGAAAATCCAGGAAGCCAAATAATTGCTTTAACACTCAGTCCAAAACGTCCAGGATTTGATTAATAACTGACAGATTCCTTCATTTTTGTCCCTGCTTCCAACTTAAGGCCAACGAACAAAAAGCCAAATACACACTCCTAACCAATCACAAAAGATCACACTTCTATTTAGCTGCCTTCAGCTTCCCCGGGTCGATAGCCTTTCATCAGCAAACACCTGAAACCTTCCCTTTTAGCCACTGTGAAGCTTTCCCACACCTCTGCCTGCCTTTAAGTCTCTGCCAAAATACAAGTAATGGTGGCTGACTCCCTTGTAATAGCAAGCTCTGGAAGAAGAGCTTTTGCTTTTCTCATTTGATTCGTGTTTGTTTAATTCCACAATGTACACTGGGTATACAGCCTACCATCAGGCAGACTGATCGAGAGGAGAGACCTGCCAAGCCAGCAAACCAGAGTTGGCAGCTCTGAGGTCCTCTGTGTATGCAGCCTGTCTACAAAAGGAGAACTTGGGATCCAGATGGGGGAATCTCAACCCACAACACTTGGTAGCCACTTCTATCTTCCCTATGCCAAAAAGATATTCAGACACAGTGGAAGGAGATCAGAGTGAGGCTTTCTAAAGCTCAAGGCCCAGAGCAGGAGCTTCTTTTCCCAGGTATGTGAGAGATAAGAGATTGAATTTCTTTTAAGACCAGATGGACAGGAAATTGATGTCAATATTAGATTAACTTAAAAAAATAAACAATTTGTTTTTAATTTTTATTTCCACAGGTTATTGGGGGAACAGGTGGTGTTTGGTTACATGAGTAAGTTCTTCAGTGGTGATTTGTGAGATCTGGGTGCACCCATCATCTGAGCAGTATACACTGCACCCAGTTTGTAGTCTTTTATCCCTTACCCTCCTCCACCCTTTCCCGCTGAATCTCCAAAGTCCATTGTGTCATTCATTTGCCTTTGCATCCTCATAGCTTAGCTCCCACTCATGAGTGAGAACATATGATGTTTGGTTTTCCATTCCTGAGTTACTTCATTTAGAGTAATAGTCTCCAATCTCATCCAGGTTGCTGCGAATGCCATTAATTCATTCCTTTTTATGGCTCAGTGGTACTCCATCATATATATCACATTTCTTTATCCACATGTTAATTGATGGGCATTTCGGTTGGTTCCACATTTTTGCAATTGCAAATTGTGCTGCTATAAACGTGCGTTTGCAAGTATCTTTTTAGTATAATGACTGCTTTACAAAAACAAATTTTTTTATAGACAACTCCTGAGAGTGCTTTGGAATCCACCTGAATTTTTGTTGTAGTTCTCAGGATCATCTCTTCTTGTGACCTAGAAAAACCTTCCAGCAATGATTGCTTCTGAGCTTAAACAGCACTCCTCCACCGACAATCCCCTTTGCTGGCTGGGCGAGCTGGGCCCAGCCTCAATTTGTGAGCAGAATAAGGGTGATTCATACCAAGTCCTGGGGCTGCTGCTCGGCACAAAGGGACTACTTTTCTACCTCAGGCCCCAGGTTTGACTCTGTAGAGAGAGGGGAGAACTGAGTTGTTAGTGGCTTCCAATCTCTGCCCTAGCCCTTCTGGACACCTTTATGGACCCTCCCTCAAGAGTGGACTTGCCAATGCCTCCTTCTCAGAACCACAGCATTAGCCCGATGGGTGCAATTTTGATTTCAGTTCTCAAGCCCTGTGGGACTGTAAGTATGTTAAAAAATTAATCAGACACTTGCTAAAGATGGAAAGGCAGACAGACTTTAGTTAAGAGGGACAATTGCAGTGGGGATTTTGCAGTTGAGACAGGGATAGAGCTCAACTTTGACTATAAGTACTCAAAGACAAAAATGGAGACTTATGGCCAAGGAGTAGGATGGGGAGTCAGTGGATGGAAAATTACTAAGAGAAAACATCAAGGCTAGGGGGATTCTTGCTAGACTGACCCAAAAAAAGGATTATTGCTGAAATTGGATTAAGCAGGCCAAAAGCAGAGCCCCCAGGTTCTGAACCTAGTCAGAAAGAGGACTCAGAGGAGTTTGACTCAAGTTTGGTCAAGGAACAAGTCTTTCTCAGGTAGACATCACTCTTTTTCCACTCTGTTGTGCATTAGGTTGTGAAACTGCCCCACAGCTATTGCAGCCAAGGGCAGTCTGTTCCTCTCACCTTCATGGTGAGGGAAATCCTTGGGGCTTGGTGGTAGGAAGATCAGGGTTTAAGTCTAGGATCCACTACTTATAGCTGTAGGATCTTGTGCAAATCATTTACCCTTGTTTCATAAATATTCATTTCCTTGTGTATAAAAATGGGGATAGTAATACCTGATTGAATATCATTGGAACAAGGCTTATACTGGACATATGTAAGTATAGTGTTTGGCATATAGTTAGTGTTCCGTAAATACTACTACTGCTATTACTATTACTACTAATACTAATACTGCCACTCTTATGATTGTGGTTAGAGTTTTCTGTCCATTCTTTTTGTAACAGGACATTCTTGCATTGCTACAAATAGCTGACTGTGTGATTTCCAAGAAAAGAGGTTTAACTGGCTCATGGTTCTGCAGGCTGTCTGCTTCTGCAGAGGCCTCAGGGAGCTGTTATTCACGGCAGAAGGTAAAGTAGGAGCAGGCAGATCATATGGCAAAAGCAGGAGCAAGAGGGAGAGTGAGGGGGCAAATACTGCACACTTTTAGGCAACCAGATCTCTCAAGAACTTACTTACTATCATGAGAACAGCACCAAGTGAATAATGCTAAACCATTCACAAGAAATCCATCCCTGTGAGCAAGTCACCTCCTACCAAGCCTCACCTCCTATGAGGTCCCACCTCCAACACTGGGGATTACATTTTACATTTCAACATGAGATTTTGGTGGAGCAACATCCAAACTAGATCACTTTTCCTCAGCATTCTATTATTTCTATCTAAAAAAGAGTATCAAATTGCTTATGTATGTAGCTGAGGGAGAATGCTGAGACACACACAAACACACACACACACACACACACACACACACACACACACTGCACTTCAGAGAACAATCTTGTCTTGACTGAAAGAAAGATAATGATACCCAATGGGTCTTTTCCACTTCTAATTTCAGTCACTCCACGGTCTTGCAATTACTACAGTCAACTAATCAACTAAACGTAATTATGCACAATTTCAAACATATTATGAAGTAATAAGGCCTTTATTTTTCATGGTGCCCTGAATGCTTCTATCATTGAAGATGTAAAAACAGAATTGAATTCGGGCCTACAAAATTGAAAGTCAAAAGTATGAAAAGGAAAATAAGACGACCTAGGTTTTTTCTTCTTCTTCTTCTTCTTTTTAGCTTGGAAATATGTAAATACGTAAACACCTGGATAATATTTTAAAAGGGTATGAATAACCTCTCAGCTGCCAGATCATGCATAAGACTCACCTTATTCAAGTCAATATTATAGGAATTAGATCCTGGAATTCTTCAATGACACCTGTAATTAAGTAATGGAAGTCAGAATGTGAATGATCAAATATGTCCTGGAAGAACTGAACACTTCTGTGCCCAAATCTGACATATTCAAATTGTCCCACGGGCTGGCAAATGTGTCTAACTCTGTGGGTTTCTAAGGTCAGACTTGTACGTGAAAACTGAAAATTTGATTTCAGAAGTATATTCATGAAAAGCAAGAAAGAACATAGGTTTTTACAAAGTAGTTACATAATTTCTGTAGCATATCGTGAAGGGACATCGGGAATGTCATTCTGTTTTGTCAAGTACAAACTGGTGGACTAGGTAGAATCATTGTCATTTCCAATGACAAAACTCCAATAAGTTTCTCATAATTGGTCACACAGAACCAAGTTATGCACTTTAAAAATACAGCCTGATAGCTACCAGTATATGCTTTGCAAAGGAAACCAGGCAAAACAATAAACGCACTTTTATAAAGAAAAGAAGAGAAAATCTCACAATTATTTAGGAAATTGCTTTAATCATTCTTTTAAGAATTAGAAGTGGAAACATGATAATACCAAGCCCAATCTCCAAAAATTAACAAAACAGTAAGTTATTTTGAATTCTACGTGTATTATATGTCACTGTTTCTCCTGCAACCTGCTCTAATTTTAATCAATACAACACAAGAGTTTGAGCTGTGTCCTCTCAGGTCTCTTTTTATATTTGTTATATAAATTTCCTTGGCAAACACTGAGCATAACTAAAAGTTCATTATTCGCTAGGTAAAACCACATATGAATGTGGATTTGGAATTTTGTCCCTTCTCTTTTTTTACCCTATATGGACATATAATAAAATCCTAGCTGAGAGTACTGTCATGAATAAGACAGAAAAAATTACAGTATTTAAATCCAACTGGTTGGAGCTGACATATTATATTCTTCTCCCCAGCTCTTTACTTTTATGTATCTTCTATTCCTTTAGAAGTTAGAAGAAGAATATTGAGCTTAACATCAAAGACAGGTTACCCTTTAAAAGAAACATCTATCAGAGAAAACATTAATTGGTTGCTGGAAAGCACGGCTATGAGAATAAAAGAATCTGGAATGAAATGAGAGATAAAAGCTGGAAAACATAGCTAATGAAGAATGGAATTCCTTTTATGCATGTGGGAGCTTGCACGCATGTGTTCATTTTTCCCAAATATCTAAGATGTTTAGATGAGCAACAACATGCCGTTTGCATTGCCAGGCAAGTTTCCCTCTGCCTTTTCTGGTTTCTGTGATGGGAGACCTTTTCTCCCCGTATCCTCCTGATGAAGTTCTGTATAAATTCTGCTCCGTGTTGCAGAAGGCCCACACTGCCACTCGTGCTCTGACAACTGCAAGCTGGGGATACAGAGGAGTGAGATACCCCACATGCACATGTATGAACTGACGGAAGATGCAGAAAGAGAAGCAAAAAACATGAAGACTGCTTTTTGTCCTTCGAGGAGAGGCCAGTCTCCTGACAGCATAAGTAGGAGTTTCAGCTGGGTTTACTTGGCCCCAATCTAACACACGTGAACCCTGCACACAATAGTACCCATGTAAGAATGGAGTGGGGTAGGGTAGATACGCACTGGAAGGACAGCAGACTGTTGGAAGTTCCCAGGAAGGTGGAATGGAGGGAATGTCAGCAATCCTTGTTGCTTATTAATTTATGACTCTTTGCCTAATAAAACCCCCCAAAAAGGGATTAGGGATCAAAGAACCAGACACAAAAGAAGTGAGATAAATTACTTCCTTAACTCCAATGTTTTCTAATCTTTTCAGCACCAAAGACCGGTTTCGTGGAAGACTGTATTTCCATGGACCAGGGAGTGGGGGGTGGTTTCAGGATGATTCAAGTGTATTACATTTATTGTGCACTTTATTTCTGTTATTATTACATTGTAATATATGATGAAGTAATTATACAACTCACCATAATGTAGAATCAGTGGGAACCATGAGCTTGTTTTCCTAGAACTAGACAGTCTCATCTGGGGGTGATGGGAGACAGCAACAGATCATCAGGCATTAGATTCTCATAAGGAGCACACAACCTAGATCTCTCGCATGCACAGTTCACAATAGGGTTCGTGTTCCTATGAGCATCTAATGCTGCCACTGATCTGACAGGAAGCAGAGCTAAAGCAGTAATGCAAGTGATTTAAGTGGCTGTAAATACAGCTGACGATTTGCTTGCGAGCTTCCCGCTCACCTTCTGCTGTGCAGCTGGGTTCCTAACAGGCCACAGACTGGTACCAGTCTCTGGCCCAGGAGTTGGGGACCCTTGCTTTACTCTACCCCTTCCTTTGCCAAATTTCAGGTCATCCTAATTATTTTCTGCCCTTTACAACTCCCTTCAAAACATACACATACTGATAGTGTTTGGCAATACAAAATTATTCAAGAGACTTTTTCCTTGCCAACTCTCCCACCTTCCAGCATTTCTCTCACCTAAATTTGAGAGCTTTCATGCCCCGGAGGTCTTATCCTTGATATCAACAATAATAATAGCTAATGCTTATTGAACATTTATTATGCATTAGGCACTACACTTGTGGTTCTTTACTCTTTTAAATCACATATCACTCAACAATCCTATGAAGTACGTACTATAATTGCCATGGTCTTAATGCTTTTGTGCCCCCAAATTCATATGTTGAAATTGTAACCCCCAAGGTACTGGTGCTAAAAGGTAGGAACTTTGGGGAAATGATGAGGTCATGAGGCTGCAGCCCCCATGGTTGAGATTAGTGCCCTTATACAAGAGGCCCTAGGGAACTTGTTTGTCCTCAACTACCATGCGAGGACACTGTGAGAGACGCCATCTATGAATGAGAAAGTGAGCTCTCACAGACACTAAATATGCTGGCATTTTGATCTTGGACTTCCCAGCCTCCAGAACTATGAGAAATACATTTCTATTGTTTATAAGCTACCAAATCTATGGGTTTTTTTGTTGTTGTTGTTGTCACAAAACAGACTCATACAATTTTTATGCCCATTTTAAAGATGAGAAAACTGAGGCTTAGAGAGCTTTTGAGCCAATTGTCTACTATAATAGAGCTTACATGTTGTGGGGCAAAGATTTGAACCCCAATCTCCTGACTCCAGAATTCACACTTTTAATCATTACTTGTTATCAATATTCCTATCCCCATCTCCTCATAAAAACTTAATGTCCTATCAGCTATCATAAATGAAACTAGTTATGTAAAGCTCCTAGACTGTATCTGCCAATACTCAGCCTCTATTAATATCAGTGTCCCTTTGCCTTTCCATATTCTCAACAGTAGATTATAATATGAATTAGCCTAGACATCTTATTTAATTGCTCAACATCCCCAGAGTAACAGTGCCCTAAATCCTTAAGGAATGGAAAAGATACTGAAACTCTCAGGCATCTTGGGAGATGGAAGGAGAGATTCTTTTAGAGCCCCAGTCTAGCCCTGGTTATAAGCTTTAGTGGAGGCATGAACACTGCAATGAAACAGGGAATGTCAAATGACTGTGAAGCTGTATTTTCCTACTACAGAGGGTCATTGTTAAAGTGGAAGCTTAGTTCAGGGTCTCTATTCAAGCACAGCAAGATGCTAGGTACCAGGGTTTATTAATGAACAAAACACATTGTCTGGGCTCAAGTAATTTTTCAGGGGGCCAGATAATTAAAGAGGCAGTATAATGAAGTCCCAATAAAATACCACCTCACGGCCGGGTGCGGTGGCTCAAGCCTGTAATCCCAGCACTTTGGGAGGCCGAGACGGGTGGATCACGAGATCAGAAGATCAAGACCATCCTGGCTAACACAGTGAAACCCCGTCTCTACTAAAAAATACAAAAAACTAGCCGGGAGAGGTGGCAGGCGCCTGTAGTCCCAGCTACTCGGGAGGCTGAGGCAGGAGAATGGCATAAACCCGGGAGGCGAAGCTTGCAGTGAGCTGAGATCTGGCCACTGCACTCCAGCCTGGGCGACAGCGTGAGACTCTGTCTCAAAAAAAAACAAACAAACAAACAAAAAAAAAACACCTCAAACTATATTATGTCACAGCATTTATGCCAACTTTATATAAATTAAAATAAAAACCAAGGGCAATTGTTTGAAGTTTCTGAAACAGTTTAGCTAGGCAAGTAAAGAAAAAAACAGAGACATTTTTAGAAAAAGGGGGAAAAGTACATATATCTTGAGGTAGGAGAAATGATGGCATGTTTAGAAATAAGGAAAAATCCAATGAGATTAGTGTGTGAAAGCAAGTGGCAGAAGAGTTCAAAGATTTATTATTCTAGTTGTTTTAATTCTTATCCATTTATTTGTTCAAATCATACTTACTGATCTTAAATATAAAACTAACCCCCATGTCTTAATTATGTCTAGGTCTGTTGAAAGAACTTGTGGCTAGTGTATCCTGAGCACATGAGCCAAGTCCCCTAGCACGCATTTTAGGGGATAAGGGTGGCAAAAAAAGACAGTGAAGTATCTACCTCAGATTACTTTAACTCATCGCTTAGACTCATGCCTAGCTTTCTGGAGAGAACAGCTTCAGAGAAAGCAAATAAACTATTTATTTAAAGGATTCAGATTTGGGGCCTAAAACATATTGCAAGTTCTTTCAAAAGAAGTAATACTGCAGGTTTGAGACCTGCAGCAACTTGTCTCAACTATACATCTAATGTATTGAAGGAGATGTCACAGCAAGAAAGACTCTATCTTCTTCTGCACTCCTATTCTTGCTAATCAAATATACTTGATCCTTGAACAACCCAGGGTTAGGGGTCCTCACTCCCCATGCAATCAAAAGTCTGGGTATAACTTTTGACTCACCAAAAACTTAACCACTAATAGTCTACTGTTAAAGTAGACTGGAAGCCTTACTGATTGCATAAACAGTCAATTAACATATATTTTGTATGTTTTTTATGTATACATATATTACGTACTGTAATCTCATAATAAGGTACGCTAGAGAAAGAAAATATTATTAAGAAAATTGTAAGGAAGAGAGAATATATTTACTATTCATTAATTACAAGTGAATCATCATAAAGTCCTATATCTTCATCTTCATGTTGCAAAAGCTGAGAAGGAAGGAGAAAAGGAGAGGTTGGTCTTACTGTCTCAGAGGTGGCCGAGGAAGAAGGAAATCTGCGTACAAGTGGAACTGGGCAATTCAAACCCATGGTGTTCAAGGCTCAACTGTAACATGGCCCTTTAGAATGAATGTCAAGAATACATATCAGAGAGAACAGGGTTTGGAATATTTCCAACACTCTAAGTCTCACTTGAGAGCAGATAAAAAATAAAGGAGCTAGAAGAGGCTTAGACCTCAGCAAGAGGGATTGCTAATCTGAACCCAGTACTTTCCAGGAACTCTTCATATCATAAACTCACCCTTACAACAATGTGTAAAAGAACACATGGGTCATCAAATTTTTAAATTTATCTTTATCATAAAACAGAATTTAAAAAATGAAAACTCATGTCAGAGTAAGAGAAAATATGCATTATATATATACACACACATATATAATACATATATGCAAATATGCATTATATATGTACATGTGTACATATATATAAAGTGTATATATAATGTATATGTCTATATGTATTTGTGTGTATCTATATAATGACCAAAATATATAAAGAATTCCTATGAATCTATAGTAAATGACAAATAGCCTAATTGTTTTTAAATGGGCAACAGGTATGAACAAATATTTCACAAAAGAAGATATACAAATGGCCAAAAAGCATATTGTAAGGTGCTCAGTGTCAGTAATCGTCATGGAAACGAACACTAAGACCAAATTAAAATACTACTTTATACCTAGGAGATTGGCCAACTTTTTTTTAAAGTAATTTCAAGGGCTGGCAAAGATGAGGAGCAATGGGAACTCCCATGAAAACTGGTACAACCACTTTGGAAAACTATTTGAAAGTTTTTAAATAAAGTTAAACATGTTTCTACCCTATGACTTAATAATTCTACTCTTAGGTATTTAGCAAAAAGAAACATATGTCCACACAAAAAATTATGTAAGGATCTGTTTTGTTCATAATAGCCCAAACTGGACACAACCAAATGTCCATTAACAAGGGAAAGGATGAATAGACATATATTATAATAAATATATATTATGCTAAGAATTTTAAATATAAATTTACATAAGTTATATGTATTCAGCAATAAAAACTACAGACTACTTGAAATAAAAAATAGATTAATCTGGAAAACACTGCACTGCATTAACCAAAGGAAGCTAGACACAAAATAGTACATACCGTATGATCTCATTTATATGAGGTGCTGAAACAGGCAAAATGAAATTCGAACAGTGGTTACCTCTGACTGGATATAGAGATTTACTAGAAGGAGACGGACAAGGCCAGGCTTGGTGGCTCACGCCTGTAATCACAGCAGTTTGGGTGGCCAAGGCAGGTGGATCACTTGAGCCCAGGAGTCCGAGACCAGTCTGGGCAGCATAGTGAGACCTCATCTCTACAAAAAAAATAGAAAAATTAGTCAGGTGTGGTGGTGCAAGCCTGTAATCCCAGCTTCTTGGGAGGCTGAGGCAGGAAGATCAATTGAGTTCAGGAGATGGAGGCTGTAGTGAGTTAACAATTGCACCACTGCATACTGCAGCATGGGTGACAGAGTGAGATCTTGTCTGGAAAAAAAAAGAGAGAGAGAGAGAGAGAAGATATTCTGCAATGACAGAATGTTCAATATCTTGATTATGGTGTTGGTTAAATAGTTGTTTACATTTGTCAAAACTCATCTAATTTTACATCTAAAATCTGTACACTTTATTGTAGTAAACTATATCACAATTTTTTAAAAGTTTTGTATTAAGAAATATTATCTACCAAAAAAAGATACCCATACCCAAATGTGTCCCATTAGAAACATTTTTTTCTCTCCTAAAACAATGAATGTGTCTGTCGTTTAATGGGTGCAGCACACCAACATGGCATAAGTATACATATGTAACAAACCTGCACGTTATGCACATGTACCCTAGAACTTAAAGTATAAAAAAAAAAAAAAAAAAAAAAAAAAAACTGGTTCTCAGAACAAGCAAGGTAGTACGTACATCGCTAAACATCACCTTTGTGACTAACACCATTCAGTCCTCAGAGGAATACCTATGTTCATTCACGACCTATCTTACCTAAACAAAAAGTAATGATGTTCAAATGCTGTGGGCTGGTGGGTTGTGCCACTGCCAACGATAGAGACAGATAGGGATCCAGAGTAAGCAGATCACTTGAGCAGGAGAGGAAATTCAGCAGGAGGAAATAAGAATTCATTAACTTGAAAAGGCATTGTCTTCCATAGCATGAATACAATAGGTTCTTGCATATAAGTATAGTTTATGCCATTTCTCAATATTCTTGTTTGTCTTTGTGATTCAGTTCATAGTTGCAAATTAGCAACTATGAATTAGATATATTTTTGCAACCATTGCAAATGGGGAGTAAAGATCATTCTAAAATGCTAAGCAATCACAATACACTTAAATTTGTATAGGTCTAGGTCTAGATGTAACATTCATAATGGTTATTATTAATTCATTACATTGACAACCAGATGGACACCAAATGACAGAATTGAAAAAATATTGAATGCCAAAATGAAAAAGAAACAAACATATTTAATACAAACATTTTTAATAAAGCATAATTAAACTTTGAAAGATTAAATTAAAAGTTTAGCTTCATTTAAATAATTTGTTTTAAACATTTGATATCATTGATTATAATTTAATAAATATAATTTGATTTTTTCTTTTAATTTTAATAATTACATAAATATTTTAAAGGATAACTATATGTGAAAAACTGTTTCTTTTAATATTTGCTTTACTTTACATTCTTAATGAGAATATATTTAATTGTGCACAAAAACTAAATATTGATTTGTTTTTAAAACTTTTAGATTATGGTTAACAAACTATGGCATGTAAAAATAAAATCTTATTGGAACATAGTCACATCCATTTGTTTCCATACTATCTGTATCTGCTTTAGTGCTATACTGTCAAAATTGACTTGTTGTAACAGAAACAATATAGCTGGAAAAACCTAAAATATTCAGTAACTGCTTCTTTAAGATGTTTGCCATTCCCTACTTTACATTATTCCTGCCAAGAAAACACAAATTATGTAAAAATTTGATGACAATATAATTAGTGATTCAGCTGAAATGCGGGTGACATATTTTATAAACTAAACATATAATGTATATATTACATACATATTTATTATTTATATGTAAATCTTTGATCCATCAATGGAACATCTAGCCATTTGCAAAATAATAAAATCAATCATCTTTGATACGTTTGGCCAACTTTCAGTCATCTGAAATTCACAGCTTTACACATATTTTTCCATTTTGTCATTATGAAAGCACATTTTTTCCAGGTAGGAAATAACTACATGTTTTATTTAATGATTTGTTGTTTGATTTATAACTTTCAAACAATTAGACAATTGGCATTTGGGACTCCGTTTGTTCTTGTGCCCCAGGCTCTGCACATGTAAAGGAAAAAAGATGAACACTCTCATATGCCTGTAACCCAGAGATCAGCCTCTGTGCTGCAAATATCCCTTGATAAAGAATCTCTGAAACAATCTAGTGTTTGCTTTGACTGGAGAGGCCTTGATCTCTTTCTTGTCCCTAGACTAGTGTAAGGTGAAATGATAACTCTTCATTCTTCCTTTAGGCTTCTGGTCTCCCATGACCAATGCAAATACTTGCTGAGAGGAGAAGGAAATGGAGCTGAGAAGAGGAGTACTTTTATTTTTTTAATTCACTTTCTCCCTTTTGTTACTCAAATAATCAAATAAATTATTGCATAATAAGAACAATAACTACTTATAGAGTAAGTGAATCTCGAAAGGTTTCCCAACCCAGAATGGAGATAACACTTTCCATCATTATGCAGACTTTCACTTCTCATTTTTTTCTTTTCCTTCACCAGCCCAAATGAAGGGTTCAGAGCTAGAAGGAGGATATTACTGTTCCCAACACAAAGAAATGGTCAAGGTTTGAGATGATGGAAGTGCTAATTACCCTGATCTATCACTATATATTATATGTATCGAAACATTACTATGTAGCTCATGAGTATGTACAATTATTATTAGTCAACTTAAAAATGAAAAAGAAATTGGGACCCTTACAATGACTTTCCCTTTACTCTTGCTCATCATTCTTAATTCCGGATAGCCTCAAGAAAAGCTTAGAAATTTGTTTTTTCTTCTATCTCAGTCTGCATCAAATTTTTAGGCAAGGTTTCTACCTACCAATGTTCTTTGTGAGTTTGGGGGTAGGGAGACAGTGCAGAGATTTATTTTCTCACTTTTTATAAATCATTATGGATTTTGTTCAATTTTTCCAGATTAGTGTAACGCAACCAAAAATAAAGAGCATAGTTGTTTTTGTTTGTTTGTTTGTTTGTTTTTCTCTTGCTGCCCACATTTCTAGCCCTCTAGATCCACATAATCCTGCTGCTGGCCTAATACTGCTTGAGGCTGGCAAATTCACTATTTCTTGTAGAGCAAAACATTGCCTTGAACAGAATGGGTGCCTGCCAGATGACCTACTGCAAATCTGGATTTACTGGGAGCTGATGAAGCTTACACCCATGTCTATTTCAAAAGCCTGGGAAGGCCCTGGCCATCTATTAATATACTTAAACTCTTGCTAATTTCCCACTGAAAGAACTCTTGCCCACTGTGCAAACCCACCCAGCATGATAAGGTCATGGGCAGTAGACTGCATCATGGTATAATGGTTTCATAATTTGTATTTTTGGTCATTCATAGCAAATAGTTATTAAATGCTTACATATCTAATTTTACATGCATAATTTGTATTCTTTATCTTAAAGAATGTCTCCCATAATATATACAGTTCTGGCCCCATAAAACCCAGATTCCTCCCAGAATTTTGTTGCCAAATGCTAGGGTTTTGGCCTAGGCCTTGTTGCTCACTGCACAGAAAACCAATCACTGAGGTAACAAGTTGATATGGTTTAGCTGTGTCCCCACCCAAATCTCATCTTGAATTCCCACATATCGTTGGAGGGACCTGGTAGAAAGTAATTGAATCATGGGGACAAGTGTTTCCTGTGCTGTTCTCATGATAGTGAATGAGTCTCATGAGATCTGATGGTTTTATAAAGAGGAGTTCCCCTGCTACAAGTTTTCTCTTTGCCTGCTGCCATCCATGTAAGACATGACTTGCTCCTCCTTGCCTTCCTCCATGATTGTGAGGCCTCCTAGCCATGTGGAACTATAAATCCATTAAACATCTTTCTTTTGTAAATTGCTCAGTCTTGGGTATGTCTTTATCAGCAGTGTAAGAACAGACTAATTCACAAGTATTGCCAAGGAAGAAGGCTTTATTGCAAGTGACATCAAAATTAGGATAATTTTGTCCCCAGAAAATGGGGGCAAGTTTTAAATCCATTCTTAATGGATGCTTAGTAAATGTTGGGTGCAAGAATGAATAACCTTCCACAATCAGATACATTTCAATTAAATTTCAATAAAATTTCAATTTGTCTGATATAATATCTTAAAGTTCAATTTGCCTGAAATAATATCTTAATTTTATTTACAATGTAAGGTAGCTAAATGAAATGTCTGAATCTTTGAGAAACAATAATATATTGGAAAGAGGTCAATAAAAGCATGCACTTTAGAGTCAGCTAGAAATGGACTTACATCCTTTCTGCTGGTCGTCTATACCTGATCAAGTGTTTAATTTCCTTGAGTCTCATTTTTCCCATCTGTAAAATGATGATGATATACTTCCTTTGCAGAACCATGCTGGAGATTAAATGTGATGATATATGGGTACCACCAAATCAGACTGCTGAATATGCAAAAGGCATTTGAGGAGCATTAGGAGGCATAGTGTGGAGGCTGAACACACAGACTCTGAAATCAGATTACCTAGTTTAAATCCTCACTCTGCAGCTAGTTAGCTACACAATCTGGGACAAATTGTTTAACCTCTCTGTGCCTCCCTGTCCTCATCATTAAAATGAAAATAAAAGTGATATCAATATTAGAAGGTGGTTATGAAGATTAAATGAGTTAATATTTCTGTAGCACCAAGAACTTGCCTTTGGCATCTAGGATGCTATATAAATATATATTAAATTGTGAGCTTTTTATTTATTGAAAATCTTTATTTCACTAGACCAGAACTGTTCTATTAGGTACATGCTATAGAAGAATAACCATAGCATTATCTCCGAAAATGTGGGAAGCTTGTTCTAATTAAATCCACATTCCATTGTTTGGGTTTCTTGTAGCTGCAGATTTGTAGACAACTTCCTGAAAAGCCAACATTTTGAGTCTATGGTAACGTGCTCTGTCTTGTTCCTATACATCCAAACTCCAATTATACTACTTGGTTACTACCTTCAAAAGTATTTTTGGTAACAGTTGAACAAAAAGAGTTCCAAAAATATACAAATATTGTTTTCTCTGGAATCCAAGAGAGTTTAATTAAAATGCCAACATGATCAAGCAGGCTAAGAATGTTTTCTAATTATTTCAATTAAGAGTCGGGAAGATTTGATTAATATTATACTGAGTGCTTGGGGCTCTGGCAAATCTGTATATTTTCATTTCGTTATTCATCTCTAGTATATCCTATTAATTATCTTTCTTTCTCTCTGCCTTTTTCTTCTTCAATGAAATCATTTTTTTTTTCAAATGATCTCCAAAGCTTCTTCCTTAGAATAGTAAGAATTATTTTAAGTGCTACAGTTAATTTTAGTCAAAACTTTCAATACCATTTGAGTTAATTCATATCTCAGATTCTTCATATAAAAGGAATATGTGAGTTTTAAAAAATAGAGCTTTCCCAAGCTTGAGATAATTTACTGTGTAATTCAGTGTCTACCAGAGAATTAAAATGATTATTTATGTTCCCCAGACTCAGAGCATTAGGAAAACATTGAACTGTGCCTGATTTCTTAAAACACACAGTTGGAATTGTTTAGTAATGCTTCGTTTGTATGCAGAAAGCCCAACACATATTAAAATAGGTATTCAATTCTGTGTTGATTTCTAGGAAATGAAGGACAGCCAGTTTATCATCAAAGCTCATATATTCAATACCCACCCAGAAATTACATAAATGCAGTGCCCCATTTGAAATATTAAATAGACAGAAGTCTAAAATCCAAAGCTACAAATCCCAAAGAAAAGATTACTTGTTCTTTTATGTATTTGAAATATTAAATTTCTGGCTTAATAGGTAAGTCTGAGTAGGTGTGTGAAATGGTTTTCTTTGAGAAGATACCTAGTTAGTGCTCTTTTTCAGCCTGGTAATTGTGTTGGCATTTTAAAATATGTTATTATATATACCCAGAGGTTTTAGAAATTGTCGTATGTTTTACAAAAACATGAATAAATGTGAAACAGAATTATGCTGCAATTTCTGTGAAAACTATAATTCTGAATTGAATGCCTTTTGTGTTTTTAAACCTCACTTGCATAAACACGAAAATAAAATATGAGTTTCAAAAAGAAGGGTATCTGTAGTTCTTTTATGCAGTTAGTTTCATGTTTATTTGTGTATATATATATGCACACACATATACACACAAGTTTTTTATTTCTCTTCTATTAAAAAAATCCCTAAAAAGTTACAATAACATTAAGATGATATATTAAATACAATTCCATAAAGAGTTTCTGCTTTTTATCCTTGGGTTAGTTTCTCTCTCCTTTCTCTCTCTCATTTCCTTATTTGAAATTTTTTAAGAGAAAAAAATATGCACATACTCTTCCTTCTGTACCCACTACCACTGCAGCTGGAAGCTATCACACCTGGCTCCTTTCTTCTTCCATGTATCAATTTACTTTCCTGGAAGGTGGCGTTCTTGATAGCGTTTTTATACACAAAATGCTCTTTCACCTTCATTTACCTAGGCTACATTCAGTAAAAGATGGGAAGAATTATTATGATTATAATAATTATTATAATTCTACAGAATAAAAAGGCTTATTTTATCCAGATTTTTATTGATGATGTAAAGAGAAGAATTATAAGTGATGAAATGTATCTTTTATAAGAAATGAAAAATTAATGCTCCTAATTGAAGAAAAATCCACCCATAAAGAGAATCAAATGCAGCATTCTGATTCATTCTTTCATGACAAAAAGAAAAAAACAACGTGATTTGGGGATACTATGATCATTTCATTGCAAAATCGATGAGAACTTGTCACTAACTGTGTTCTATACTAATCCTCTTTACTGTGCTAGGCATTCTTTACCTCGTTTCAGGTTTAAAGTAAAGTGAGCAAAGTATACTTCTTTATTTTTTTGAGACGGAGTCTCGCTCTGTTGCCCAGGCTGGAGCGCAGTGGCACAATCTCGGCTCACTGCAAACTCCGCCTCCCGGGTTCAGGCCATTCTCCTGCCTCAGCCTTCCGAGAAGCTGGGACTACAGGCACTCGCTACCACGCCCGGCTAATTTTTTTTTTTTTTTTTTTTTTTTTTTTTTTTTTTGTATTTTTATTAGAGACAGGGTTTCAGCGTGTTTGCCAGGATGGTCTGGATCTCTTGACCTCGTGATCCGCCCGCCTCAGCCTCCCAAAGTGCTGGGATTACAGGCGTGAAAAGCATACTTCTTTCTGGGTAGATGACAGGCCTCAGTGAAATAATTCACATAAAATATTCAGTCAATGCCTGTACACCTATGAGCTGGGGCTCAGCAAATGGTTATATCTATTTCAAAACCAGACTAAAAAAAATTTTTTTTAACCATTTCTATCTATTGATTTCTCTTTCAAACTTTTACTTTAACAATTAACATAGAGAAGAGATAACCCACGGAACGGGAGAAAATATTTGCAAACCACACATCTGATAAGGGGTTAATATCCAAAATATATAAGAAATGCAAACAACTCAATAGCAAGAAACTGAAAAAAAAAAAAAAAAAACTAATTCAAAAATGTGCAAGAAGTCAGGCGCAATGGCTCACGCTTGTAACCCCAACATTTTGGGAGGCTGAGGTGGGCGAATTGCTTGAGCCCAGGAGTTTGAGACCAGCCTGGGCAACATGGTGAGGCCCCATCTCTGCAAAAAAATAAAAAAACAAAATTAGCCAAGTGTGGTGGTGGCTGGTGGCTGTGGTCCCAGCTACTCAGGAAGCTGAGATAGGAGAATCGCTTGAGCCTGGGAGGTCAAGTCTGCAGTGAGCTGAGTTTAAGCCACTGCCCTCCAGTACTCCAGCCTGAACAACAGAAAAGACTCTCTCTCTCTCTCTCTCTCAAAAAAACAAAAACAAAACACTTACGCAAACATTTCTCAAAAGAAGACATACAAATGACCAACAGTATCACTGATCATTAGGGAAATGCACATCAAAAATACAGTGAGATACCACCTCACGCCTATTAGAACAGTTTTTATAAAAAAGATACCCGAAAAGAAGTGCTAGCAAAGATGCAGAGAAAGGGAAATTTGTGCATTGCTAATGGAAATGTAAATTAGTGCAGTCATTATGGAAAATGGTATGGAGGTTCTTCAAATAAATAAAAATAGAACTACCATATGATCTGACATTACCACTTCTGGGTATACAGCCAAAGGAATTGAAATCAGTATGTTAAAGAAATATCTGTACTCCCATGTTCATTGAAGCATTATTCACAATAGACAAGGTATGGCATCAACCTAAGTGTCCATCAATGGATGAAAGTTTAGAGAAAATGTGGTATACATACATGACGGAAAACAATCCAACCTTTAACAAGAAGAAAATTCTGTTATTTGAAACAATGTAGATAAGCCTGGAAGAAATTATGCTAAGTGAAATAAGACAGACACAGAAAGACAAATACCATATGACTTCACTCATATGTGGAATCTAAAATTGCTGATTTCATAGAAGCACAGAGTAGAAGGATGGTTACCAGGGTCTGGGGAGGGGCAGTGAGGAGCAAGGAAATGGGAAGTTATTTGTCAAAGGTTACAAAGTTTCAGATAGGAGGAATAGTTTTGAGATCTATTGCATGCAGGGTGACTAGAGTCAATAATAATACTTTGCATATTTTGAAACAACTAAGAAAGTGAATTTCAAATGTCTCACCACAAAAAAAATGCTTATTTTTTTTTTGTGCTGGGCATGCTGGCTCACGCCTGTAATCCCAGCGCTTTGGGAAGCAGAGGTGGGTGGATCACCTGAGGTCAGGAGTTCTAGAGCAGCCTGGCCAACATGGTGACACTCCATCTCTACTAAAAATACAAAAAATTAGCCCAGCATGGTGGCGGGCAACTGTAATTCCAGTCACTCTGCAGGCTGAAGCAGAAGAGTCGCTTGAACCCAAGAGGTAGAAGTTGCAGTGAGCCAAGATCACCCCACTGCACTCCAGCCTGGGCAACAGGAGCAAAACTCTGTCTCCAAAGAAAAAAATAAATAAACAAGTAAGGTGATGGATATTTTAATTAGCTTGATTTAATTTTTCCACATCATATACATACACCAGAACACCATATTGTACTCCATAATGTATACCTTTATGATTTGTCAATTAAAAATAATCTTAATTTTCTAAAACTTATACCTCACTTCCATGCTTATAATATATAACAGTGTTTCTTAATAAAATGTTTGTAAGCATTTTTCCATGATTCCTTTAAATTTTACTATTCACTTGCTTTTAAATTTGCGCTTATAAAAAGGACCCTTTCCTTCCCTCAGTGAAACAGACTTTTATACACTAAATGTGCTTTGAAATCAAGCTTCTCTAAATATGAAATCTTTATCATTTGCAAACTGTTTTTAAGGAATTTCCTCCTATTTTATTTTATCAGCAGCTGCTACATCTACAAACAACAAAAGTATTAAACCACAATTTTTCCTTAACCATGAATTATTGACAACATAAAAAGGTTACATAATTGATGTTTCTTTATAGATTCTTAACAATTTTGTTTTTTTTTTTTTTATACTTCAAGTTCTAGGGTACATGTGCATAGCCTGCAGGTTTGTTACATATGTATACTTGTGCCATGTTGGTGTGCTGCACTCATCAACTCGTCAGCACCCATCAATTCATCATTTATATCAGGTATAACTCCAAATGCAATCCCTCCCCCCTCCCCCCTCCCCATGATAGGCCCCGGTGTGTGATGTTCCCCTTCCCAAGTCCAAGTGATCTCATTGTCCAGTTCCCATCTATGAGTGAGAACATGCGGTGTTTGGTTTTCTCTTCTTGTGATAGTTTGCTAAGAATGATGGTTTCCAGCTGCATCCATGTCCCTACAAAGGACGAAAACTCATCCTTTTTTATGGCTGCATAGTATTCCATGGTGTATATGTGCCACATTTTCTTAATCCAGTCTGTCACAGATGGACATTTGGGTTGATTCCAAGTCTTTGCTATTGTGAATAGGGCCGCAATAAACATACGTGTGCATGTGTCTTTATAGCAGCATGATTTATAATCCTTTGGGTATATACCCAGTAGTGGGATGGCTGGGTCATATGGGACATCTAGTTCTAGATCCTTGAGGAATTGCCATACTGTTTTCCATAATGGTTGAACTAGTTTACAATCCCACCAACAGTGTAAAAGTGTTCCTATTTCTCCACATCCTCTCCAACACCTGTTGTTTCCTGACATTTTAATGATTGCCATTCTAACTCGTGTGAGATGGTATCTCATTGTGGTTTTGATTTGCATTTCTCTGATGGCGAGTGATGATGAGCATTTTTTCATGTGTCTGTTGGCTGTATGAATGTCTTCTTTTGAGAAATGTCTGTTCATATCCTTTGCCCACTTTTTGATGGGGTTGTTTGTTTTTTTCTTGTATATTTGTTTGAGTTCTTTGTAGATTCTGGATATTAGCCCTTTGTCAGATGAGTAGATTGCAAAAATTTTCTCCCATTCTGTAGGTTGCCTGTTCACTCTGATGGTAGTTTCTTTTGCTGTGCAGAAGCTCTTTAGTTTAATTAGATCCCATTGGTCAATTTTGGCTTTTGTTGCTGTTGCTTTTGGTGTTTTAGACATGAAGTCCTTGCCCATGCCTATGTCCTGAATGGTACTACCTAGATTTTCTTCTAGGGTTTTTATGATATTAGGTCTAACATTTAAGTCTCTAATCCATCTTGAATTAATTTTCATATAAGGAGTAAGGAAAGGATCCAGTTTCAGCTTTCTACTTATGGCTAGCCAATTTTCCCAGCACCATTTATTAAATAGGGAATCCTTTCCCCATTTCTTGTTTCTCGCAGGTTTGTAAAAGATCAGGTGGCTGTAGATATGTGGTATTATTTCTGAGGACTCTGTTCTGTTCCATTGGTCTATATCTGTTTTGGTACCAGTACCATGCTGTTTTGGTTACTGTAGCCTTGTAGTATAGTTTGAAGTCAGGTAGCGTGACGCCTCCAGCTTTGTCCTTTTGACTTAGGATTGTCTTCGCAATGTGGGCTCTTTTTAGGTTCCATATGAACTTTAAAGCAGTTTTTTTCCAATTCTGTGAAGAAACTCATTGGTAGCTTGATGGGGATGGCATTGAATCTATAAATAATCTTGGGCAGTATGGCCATTTTCACAATATTGATTGTTCCTATCCATGAGCATGGTATGTTCTTCCATTTGTTTGTGTCCTCTTTTATTTCACTGAGCAGAGGTTTGTAGTTCTCCTTGAAGAGGTCCTTTACATCCCTTGTAAGTTGGATTCCTAGGTATTTTATTCTCTTTGAAGCAATTGTGAATGGAAGTTCATTCCTGATTTGGCTCTCTGTTTGTCTGTTACTGGTGTATAAGAATGCTTGCAATTTTTGCACATTAATTTTGTATCCTGAGACTTTCATGAAGTTGCTTATCAGCTTAAGGAGATTCTGGGCTGAGACAATGGGGTTTTCTAAATATACAATCATGTCATCTGCAAACAGGGACAATTGGACTTCTTCTTTTCCTAACTGAATACCCTTGATTTCTTTCTCTTGCCTGATTGCCCTAGCCAGAACTTCCAACACTATGTTGAATAGGAGTGGTGAGAGACGGCATCCCTGTCTTGTGCCAGTTTTCAAAGGGAATTTTTCCAGTTTTTGCCCATTCCGTATGATATTAGCTGTGGGTTTGTCATAAATAGCTCTTATTATTTTGAGGTACGTTCCATCAATACCGAATTTATTGAGCGTTTTTAGCATGAAGGGCTGTTGAATTTTGTCAAAAGCCTTTTCTGCATCTATTGAGATAATCATGTGGTTCTTGTCTTTGGTTCTGTTTATATGCTGGATTACGTTTATTGATTTGCGAATGTTGAACCAGCCTTGCATCCCAGGGATGAAGCCCACTTGGTCATGGTGGATAAGCTTTTTGATGTGCTGCTGAATCCGGTTTGCCAGTATTTTATTGAGGATTTTTGCATTGATGTTCATCAGGGATATTGGTCTAAAATTCTCTTTTTTTGTTGTGTCTCTGCCAGGCTTTGGTATCAGGATGATGTTGGCCTCATAAAATGAGTTAGGGAGGATTCCCTCTTTTTCTATTGATTGGAATAGTTTCAGAAGGAATGGTACTAGCTCCTCCTTGTACCTCTGGTAGAATTCAGCTGTGAATCCATCTGGTCCTGGACTTTTTTTTGGTGGGTAGGCTATTAATTATTGCCTCAATTTCAGAGCCTGCTATTGGTCTATTCAGGGATTCAACTTCTTCCTGGTTTAGTCTTGGAAGAGTGTAAGTGTCCAGGAAATTATCCATTTCTTCTAGATTTTCTAGTTGATTTGCATAGAGGTGTTTATAGTATTCTCTGATGGTAGTTTGTATTTCTGTGGGGTCGGTGGTGATATCCCCTTTATCATTTTTTATTGCGTCTATTTGATTCCTCTCTCTTTTCTTCTTGCTAGCAGTCTGTCAATTTTGTTGATCTTTTCAAAAAACCAACTCCTGGATTCATTGATTTTTTGGAGGGTTTTTTGTGTCTCTATCTCCTTCAGTTCTGCTCTGATCTTAGTCATTTCTTGCCTTCTGCTAGCTTTTGAATGTGTTTGCTCTTGCCTCTCTGGTTCTTTTAATTGTGATGTTAGAGTGTCAATTTTAGATCTTTCCTGCTTTCTCTTGTGGGCATTTAGTGCTATAAATTTCCCTCTACACACTGCTTTAAATGTGTCCCAGAGGTTCTGGTATGTTGTATCTTTGTTCTCATTCGTTTCAAAGAACATCTTTATTTCTGCCTTCATTTCGTTATGTACCCAGTAGTCATTCAGGAGCAGGTTGTTCAGTTTCCATGTAGTTGAGCGGTTTTGATTGAGTTTCTTAGTCCTGAGTTCTAGTTTGATTGCACTGTGGTCTGAGAGACAGTTTGTTATAATTTCTGTTCTTTTACATTTGCTGAGGAGTGCTTTACTTCCAATTATGTGGTCAATTTTGGAATAAGTGCGATGTGGTGCTGAGAAGAATGTATATTCTGTTGATTTGGTGTGGAGAGTTCTATAGATGTCTATTAGGTCCACTTGGTGCAGAGATGAGTTCAATTCCTGGATATCCTTGTTAACTTTCTGTCTCGTTGATCTGTCTAATGTTGACAGTGGGGTGTTGAACTCTCCCATTATTATTGTATGGGAGTCTAAGTCTCTTTGTAAGTCTCTAAGGACTTGCTTTATGAATCTGGGTGCTCCTGTATTGGGTGCATATATATTTAGGATAGTTAGCTCTTCTTGTTGAATTGATCCCTTTACCATTATGTAATGGCCTTGTCTCTTTTGATCTTTGATGGTTTAAAGTCTGTTTTATCAGAGACTAGTATTACAACCCCTGCTTTTTTTTGCTCTCCATTTGCTTGGTAGATCTTCCTCCATCCCTTTATTTTGAGCCTGTGTATGTCTCTGCATGTGAGATGGGTTTCCTGAATACAGCAGACTGATGGGTCTTGACTCTTTATCCAGTTTGCCAGTCTGTGTCTTTTAATTGGAGCATTTACTCCATTTACATTTAAGGTTAATATTGTTATGTGTGAACTTGATCCTGCCATTATGATATTAACTGGTTATTTTGCTCGTTAGTTGATGCAGTTTCTTCCTAGCCTCGATGGTCTTTACATTTTGGCATGTTTTTGCAATGGCTGGTACCAGTTGTTCCTTTCCATGTTTAGGGCTTCTTTCAGGGTCTTTTGTAAGGCAGGCCTGGTGGTGACAAAATCTCTAAGCATTTGCTTATCTGTAAAGGATTTTATTTCTCCTTCACTTATGAAACTTAGTTTGGCTGGATATGAAATTCTGGGTTTAAAATTATTTTCTTTAAGAACGTTGAATATTGGCTCCCACTCTCTTCTGGCTTGTAGAGTTTCTGCCAAAAGATCTGCTGTTAGTCTGATGGGCTTCCCTTTGTGGGTAACCCGACCTTTCTCTCTGGCTGCCCTTAAGATTTTTTCCTTCATTTCAACTTTGGTGAATCTGGCAATTATGTGTCTTGGAGTTGCTCTTCTCGAGGAGTATCTTTGTGGCGTTCTCTGTATTTCCTGAATTTGAATGTTGGCCTGCCCTACTAGGTTGGGGAAGTTCTCCTGGATGATATCCTGAAGAGTGTTTTCCAACTTGGTTCCATTTTCCCCCTCACTTTCAGGCACCCCAATCAGATGTAGATTTGGTCTTTCTACATAATCCCATACTTCTTGCAGGCTTTGTTCATTTCTTTTTCTTCTTTTTTCTTTTGGTTTCTCTTCTCACTTCATTTCATTCATTTGATCCTCAATCGCTGATACTTGATCAACTTCCAGTTGATCGAGTCGGTTACTGAAGCTTGTGCATTTGTCACGTATTTCTCGTGTCATGGTTTTCATCTCTGTCATTTTGTTTATGACCTTCTCTGCATTAATTAGTCTAGCTGTCAATTCTTCCACTCTTTTTTCAAGATTTTTAGTTTCTTTGTGCTGGGTACGTAATTCCTCCTTTAGCTCTGAGAAGTCTGATAGACTGAAGCCTTCTTCTCTCATCTCGTCAAAGTCATTCTCTGACCAGCTTTGATCCGTTCCTGGCAATGGGCTGCGCTCCTTTGCAGGGGGAGATGCGCTCTTATTTTTTGAATTTCCAGCTTTTCTGCCCTGCTTTTTCCCCATCTTTGTGGTTTTATCTGCCTCTGGTCTTTGATGATGGTGACGTACTGATGGGGTTTTGGTATAGGTGTCCTTCCTGTTTGATAGTTTTCCTTCTAACAGTCAGGACCCTCAGCTGTAGGTCTGTTGGAGATTGCTTGAGGTCCACTCCAGACCCTGTTTGCCTGGGTATCAGCAGCAGAGGTCGCAGAAGATAGAATATTGCCGAACAGCGAGTGTACCTGTCTGATTCTTACTTTGGAAGCTTCCTCTCAGGGGTGTACTCCACCCTGTGAGGTGTGGGGTGTCAGACTGCCCCTAGTGGGGGATGTCTCCCAGCTAGGCTACTCAGGGGTCAGGGACCCACTTGAGCCCGCAGTCTGTCCCTTCTCAGATCTCAACCTCCGTGTTGGGAGATCCACTGCTCTCTTCAAAGCTGTCAGACAGAGTCGTTTGCGTCTGCATAGGTTTCTGCTGCTTTTTTTGTTGTTGTTATTTAGCTGTGCCCTGTCCCCAGAGGTGGAGTCTACAGAGACAGGCAGGTTTCCTTGAGCTGCTGTGTGAACAATTTTGTTTCTAAGAAATAAACATCTTGTACCACAGCCTCCTGAACACCCAACAATTAAAGTAAAACTCAGACAATCATTTTGGAAAGAATATAAAATTATGTTTAAACTTCAAAGTTACTTGGAATTAAGAACGTGAGAAAGAAAATTTGAAAGCAACAATCAGTTGAACTTCACTGCATCTCATCTTTGTCCCTTTGTGATGGTGCTTAATTTTAACTACATAAATTGCATTCAGGATGCATGAGCTCCTTTATCTAATCACAGGCTGCCAAGAATCTGTTTAGACATTCACCTGGGTTAAGATGCATATTATTGCTCTTCAGTTTGGAAAATGAAGCTTCGGACAGAATCCATTATCTGTGCATGTTGGTTTGCCTGAGCAATTGTTTCCCAAATGCCTATTAATTTTAATTTTATTATTTTTAGCTCTCTCCATCTGGGTCTGTGTGTCCTGAGTCATAGCTCAGTCCTTGGGTAAAAATATCTGTGACAACTTGTCAGGTCTTGAAATGGGTTTCCAGGGTCTCAGATTGTGTAACCTTGGGAGATCTTGACCTCCCAGTGAGTAATACTGGGTAGCAATCAATGGAGGCCTTCCAAATGTCTTCTCATTATACACAGAGTTCCCACAAGTCTTGTTCCCCAAAATGCTTAGAAATAAGAGCAGCCTGTGGTCACAAAATTGGGAAAAACTGAATACCATAGCCCCTGTGGAGAAGCAAGTGGTACATCAGTGACCATGTTAAAGTCCTGAAAAGGCATAAAACAGTCTAACTTTGTTTAACCCCACACTTCCTAAATGTATTTGAGCATGCTACCTTTTAAAGAAAACAGCCAGAAAGACTTTTTCCTCTTTCCTCTTATCTGTTTTTCAAGCTTCTGCAATAAACAACTAATACTAAAAAAGAAAGCAACACATGCGTGGAAAATGCAAGAGTTAAAATTGCCATATTAATAGACTAGAACGCCTGTGAGCAGTCCGTAAGACCCGGATTTTCCTCATCACATTTTTTCCATACCTGAAGTCCAGGAAAATTCACAATCTCTGACCTATTTGTCGTTAGAGCAGCATTTTCGAAGTAGACTCTATAGACCATTAGTTCCCAGAGATATTAGTGAAACTTTCACAAAAAAGAATTTCAGTGTAAAAAACATTTGGGATGTGCAAAGTTGTGACTGGACATCTCAGAAACTTTAATATTGTGATGCACATTGTGCATTTCCAAAAGGGACAGATTTACTGTGTTTTATCAAATGTATTTGATCCTTGTGTTAGTAATACCCTGAGTTACTTTTTTCTATCAAAATCAGGTTGGAGAACACTGATTTACAATTTTAGCTGGAGAAGTGTTTGAAAACACGGGGATAACATGGATTAAAACGCTTTTCAGCAGTTGACCTAAGACCTTGGCTGAACTCTGAGGTTTCGCCAAAGGAAAAAATATGTAAAATTGTTTGCATTCATTGCCAGATATAGCTTGGAAACTCAGGGACTTTGATTTTAAATGTTAAGGAAAGGTAGGTAAATTAGATACATAGACAGATAGATACATACGTACATAATCATAATGATAATGGATTTTTCACATGTATAACCAAAATACATTTTCCTGACTAAATGAAATGTTGTGTGTGTGTGTGCGCGCACGCGTGTGTGTGTGTGCACATTTCCTTTCATTTGGTCAACCAATATTTATTCAGCATCAGTTCTGTTCCAAAAAGAGGTGCCATACTAAACATACTAAACATACAAAAGTGCTTAGGTAAGTCCATGACCTCTGAAATTTTAGTTTCATTGACAAGCAAGCCATGCAAATAAACCCAATAATACTATGACAACTGTAGGGACAGAGCTACATCTAAAGAGCCATGGGAGCCTAGAAAGGGACTCAGAGCTTACAGAGACGAGGTTCAGGAAAGGTTTCTTAGAAGAGCAAATTCCTGAGCTAAGACCTCTAACTCCTGTTCCATCCAGTTCCCACCATTGCTTCCACTCGATGATCTTATAAAGCATGAAACTGCATCCTATAAATTTAATTTTCTTTTTATAGTTCTGACAACAGTTTGACAACAAATGGCAATCTTTTCAAATTTTCATTGAAAATTTGAATTCTGTGTTTACACAGTGGAAATAAAAGTGTCATTAAAATAAAAAATGTGACCTACTGTGCTTAATATAGTAGAAGAAATTATCACTAATGAAGATAAAAAAAATAATATTGGCCCCAAGAATGAGGTGGAACTATCATTCAGATCATCCATGTTGAAGAAATACTGAAGATCCTCTTTTTCTGCTGACTGCAATCTGCTACTGAATTGAACCTTTGAACCATTGAATCATTAATTTTTAAAAATCACATTTTGCCAGCCAATTACTCAGCATTCCATGACATGATCAATGATGTTAAAGGTTTCCAGCTCATTGTATTAATCAATTAAACACAGAATATAAACAAAAAACAACTGTCAGCTGATCTGGATCCACAGCAGATGAACTGCTGTTGAAAACAATTAGTAATGAAATAATGCTTGAATACTAAGGGCAAAGGCCTAATTGATTTTTCAAAAGTAAGAACACTTTAAATGCTCAATTAGTTAATAATTTGCCTACTAATTGATTTCTTCAAGGTGTCTGACTGGCAAAATTGAGAAAGGTTCTATAATCACTATCCTTCTACAAAAAGCTTGTTTCTAGGCATCTAGGAAGGTTAGAAAATCAGTTTAGACTCCCATTAATATTGTAGAAAACTTTCTCCAAGGATAAAAAAGCTACTATCATCAACAAAGAAATTATCAACTAATAAAACTCTGGGGAGCACTTCAAGAAACCAACTAATTTCATGAAGAATATTAGAAAAGTAAATAGGAAAAATAATAAAATGATGCAAATATCTATTAGAAATAACAGACATTTACCAAAAGCAAAAGGACAGGTTTGAGACTGACAGACTTGTGATTAAAATGTGTTTAATTGCAGGAAATGAACTAAATAAAGAGAAATGAACATACAAAGATGCTAAGAATTCTTCTAATTACATTGTATTCCCTAATTCTATATTTTCACTTGTTAAATCAAGTTTAGCCTAAAGCTGTCTCCTTACAATATTTTAAGTTCAGCCTAAAGATTTCTCTGTATGTAGTGAACTATAACCTAAATAAAGGCATAAGCCGACTATAGCCCACACTTGCGCCAATCACCGAGTTTTGGGCAAAGGGGGCCAACTGTTCCAACTGCATTCAAATAAGGCAATGGCTGAGCTGTAACCAACCCAGCTGTTTCTGTACCGCACTTCCATTTTCTCTATCTCATTTTCTTTTTCCTGTCCATGAATCTCCTTCCACCATGTGGCTGTTCTGGAGTCTCTCCGAGCCTACTCTGGTTAAGGAGGCTGTCGAATTAGCAAATTGTTCTTTGCTCAGTTAAACTCTGTTAAATTTAATTTGGCCAAGGATTTTCCTTTAACCCACTGTACAGGGCAGGGTACATGACCTTTGGTCATGCACGTGATGAATGTTATGTGCATGATATAATAGAGATGATGGAGTTGGGATATTGCCCCGCCCAAATGTAATCCCCAGTGTTGGAGGTGGGACCTGGTGGGAGGTGACTGGGTCATGGGGGCAGATTTCTCATGAATGGTTTAGTCCCATCTTTTTGGTTCTGTCCTCAGGATAGTGAGTTCTCCTGAGATCTGGTTGTTTAAAAGTGTATGGCATATCCCCCCGTCTCTTGATCCTGCTTTTACCATGTGATGTACCTGCTCCCCCTTCATCTCCCACCATGATTACAGGTTTCCTGAGGCCTCCCCTGAAGCCAAGTAGAAGAGAGAGCCATGCTTCCTGAAAAGCATGCAGAATGGTGAGCCAATTAAACCTTTTCTTTTACAAGTTACCCAGTCTCATGTAATTTCTTTATAGCAATGCAAGAACAAACTACTACAATAAATTATAGATACTAAAAAAAAAATCTGAAAGCATCTTGAGAATAGATTACAATGCTCACAGTATGAATATTAGTAGCTAACATTTATTGGACACCTCTATTTGCCACTTCGCTAAGTATTTTACATAGATTAACTCATTTACTCCTCAGAAATTTCTATGAGAAGCGAAATGTCTTTCCAGCTGGTAAACAGTATGTCTAGTATTTGAATCCAGAAAATCTGGTTTCAGGATCCATGTTCCTAACTTCCTTATTATCCTTTATCAAACCATGCCCTGTTTTAGCACTTTACATAGGTTTTCTTACTTAATCTCACCACAGTCCTATTGTTAGATACTCTGTATTAGATACTACATACTGACAAACAATTCTAATTGAATAATTTGCTCAAGGGTCACTGGACCAGTATATAGTCACTTAGAAATTTACAGGACTGATATCAGAATACATGGTCTTTGGGCACAGGTATGAACAGACAGGTTGAGTCTTCCCACTAAGTAGCTGGTGACCTTTGATTTTTAATTGCTCCTCACTACTTCACTTTCCCCTCCCTTCTCCCCCAGTTTGAACCCAGCCACCTGACTTCACTTGTTTTTCAGGGGTGCTATAAAAAGGTTTTTAATAAGCACAAATCGAACATAAAAATTACTAAGTAGGAAGATATTTGCACTGGTAGAAATATACATATACGTTTATGTGTTTAAATATTCTAAGTTTAGTGTAAGTTCCCTTATATGAAGACCAAAAATCTAACAAAAAAAGAAACGATGTTAGCTAAAAACATCAAGCATGCATTAGCTGCTCAGCTAATGACCAGGAAATGATTTCCACTTAAAGAACCACATGGCAAGGTGGGATCCAGTGGACCAAGAAGCTGGAGAGAGGAGGCACATGGGAGTCCACTAAGTGTAGGATCCAGACCGGAGACCAAGAGCTCAGGTTTTGGTCTCTAATTCCATAGTCACCCTCAGTGGGCAGCAGTTTCTCCAGTCAACACCAAATGATCCAAGGCCCTACGAAAAGGTTGCAAGCCTTTTCTTCTCCCCTTTCCTATCTTTTTGTTTATCCCTTTGGTAAATAGAGATGCAGATAGAGCGAAGCAATCAACAGAGTTTAAAGAATCAGGAGCTCTTCTTGGTTTATTCCTAAATAATCTTGAGTTGAAATTGTATGATATTAATAAAAGATACGATGCTTGATTAAGGTTTTAAGATTCTAACCCCAGGTCCTACTTTTTTCTTATTATAAAATTGGAAATCAACATTCTTACTGCCTTCTGTCAATGTGTGGATCAATAAGATAATGCATCCAATGTGACACCTGGCAGGTGTCAGTTCCTCCTTCCTTCCTGCCCATCCCCTGTAGCACCATCAGCTCTCCTTCCCACTTAACTTCCTCATTGCATGGAAGAGAAAATCATGGTATCCAAGTGTTGAAAGCCATCCCTCTCCATGCTCAAGTCTCAGTCACACAAATCAAATCCTCCAAGCTACACTTTTTCTCAACTTCTCTTCTCCCCATCTATAGTTATCTTTGGGTCACCCAGGCCTGAATAAAAACCTACAGTTCATTATCCTTTTTCCCTTTAATTCTGTCCCAGTGCAATTAGCTATAGGCATTGTTTGAGAGAAGGGATTATATCAAATAGAGAGAACAATGAGTTAACTGGCTTTGGAGTACCAAAATTGTTTTAGCAGTTAACTTATAGGCATCTGGGTTTTTCTTTTTTTTTCTTCTTTTTTTTAGTTTCCCTTTTCTCTCTCTTTATATAAAAAAAAAGTTGGATTTTATGTCTGCAAAGCCAAGCTTCAAAGGAATTGGGTCACAAAATGTATCTCCAAACAAAAGACCAAGGACTAAATAGTTGAGGAACCAAAATGTAATCTGGATTACTGAATGACAGTTTTCTTCTGAGAGAAGTATGCATTTCTAAGGAGATGTGGTAAGCAATGAGGGGAAGGTAAATAGGAAGTATGCTGAGTTTAGGAGAAATCCAAGAGCAGTGGGGCTTCAGCCAATAAAACACAGTTTGTAGAGAGTGTTAAGAAGATGTCACCAGGACAACCAGTGGCAGCACCAATACCCTGAAGCAGTATCAGGAACAGTGGCATGATATATGCAGGCAGAGAGAACCTAAGCCTACACTCAGGCTTTTGTCAGCTCCAAGGACCATGAAAAAAAAAACATCCATAAGTGTGTCATGATCCTGAGAGGATCAGGGAAGTATATGAGAGGAGACACCAAACCAGAAAAGACCTTGCATTGGATTAAGCAGATCTTCGGTAAGTGCATTAATCTGTTACTAGCAAGGATGGAGAACTACACAGATTTTTCTTCATGTAGAATGGCAGTTCAGGACAGTGTTCACACATGTCATTTTTTCCTTTAAAATTTTTTTTATGTTGCCAACAATCATATTGAAAAAAAGCTCGGCCGGGCGCGGTGGCTCAAGCCTGTAATCCCAGCACTTTGGGAGGCCGAGACGGGCGGATCACGAGGTCAGGAGATCGAGACCATCCTGGCTAACACGGTGAAACCCCGTTTCTACTAAAAATACAAAAACTAGCCGGGCGAGGTGGCGGGCGCCTGTAGTCCCAGCTACTCGGGAGGCTGAGGCAGGAGAATGGCGTAAACCCGGGAGGCGGAGCTTGCAGTGAGCTGAGATCTGGCCACTGCACTCCAGTCCGGGCGACAGAGCAAGACTCCGCCTCAAAAAAATAAAAAAAAAAAAAAAAAAGAAAAAAAGCTCAACATCTCTGATCACTACAGAAATGCAAATCAAAACCACAATGAGATACCATCTAACACCAGTCAGAAAAACTATTAAAAGTCAAAAAATAACAGATACTGTTGAGTTTGTGAAGAAATAAGGAACATCTTAGTGGGAATGTAAATTAGTTCAACCATTGTGGAAGACAATGTGGTGATTCCTCAAGACAGAAATACCGTTCAACACAGCAATCCTATTATTGAGCATATGGCCAAAGGAATATAAATCATTCTGTTATAAAGACACATGCATGCATCTGTTCATTCCAGCACTATTCATGACGGCAAAGACATGAAATCAACCCAAATGTCCATCAATGATAGACTGGATAAAGAAAATGTGATATATACACACCATAGAATACTATGTAGCCATAAAAAAGAATGAGATCATATCCTTTGCAGGGACATGGATGGAGCTGGAGGCCATTATCCATAGTAAACTAACACAGGAACAGAAAACTAAATACCGCATGTTCTCACTTATAAATGGGAGCTAAATGATGAGAACACATGGACACATAGAGGCGACAACACACATTGGGGCCTTTCAGAGGGTTTGGGTTGGGAAAAGGGAGAGGATCAGGAAAAATAACTAATGGGTACTAGGCTTATTACTTACCTGATCAAATAATCTGTACAACAACCCTCCATGACACAAGTTTGTGTAAGTAACAAACCTATACTTGTACCCAGAACTTGAAATAAAAGTTAAAAAAATATGTATTTTTATACCTAACTTTATGGTCTGTAAACCATTATGCCCTCCACAGTGGAAAGGGTTTAATTCAAGAGCTGTTTAAGCCTCTCCACATCCACCAAAATGAATTGGAAATTTTGTTGCAATGAATAGTCCATCTGGCTGCTATAACAAAGTAACATAAACTGAGTCAACAGGAATTTATTTCTCACAGCTCTTGCGGCTGGGAAGTCCAAGATCAAAGTGCTTGTATCTGATGAGAACCTGACTTCTGATTCATAGACGGTGCTGTTGAGCTGTGTTCTCAGAACGTAGAATAGGGAAATGAGCTCTCTTGGGGCTCTTTCTTCCTTTCTTTCTTTTTTTTTTTTTTTTTTTTTTTGAGACAGTCTTGCTCTGTCGCCTGGGCTGGAGTACAGTGGCGCAATCTCGGCTCACTGCAACCTATGCCTTCCAGGTTCAAGCAATTCTCCTACCTCAGCCTCCCGAGTAGCTGGGATTATACGCACACACCACCATGCTCAGCTAATTTTTGTATTTTTTTAGTAAAGACGGGCTTTCACCACGTTGACCAGGCTGGTCTCAAACTCCTGACCTTGTTATCCACCCGCTTCGGCCTCCCAAAGTGCTGGCATTACAGGTGTGAGCCACCGTGCCCAGCCAGGACTCTTTCAAAAAGGCACTAATTCCATTTATGAAGGTTCTGCCCTCATGACTTAATCACCTCCCAAGCTTCTGTCTTCTAATATCATCACCTTAGATGTTAGGACTTCAACATATAAATTTTAAGGGATCATAAACATTTAAACCATACAATTGACTAACACTGAAGTCAACTTGCGTATTTTTAGTATGTCAAAAATAAAAATATTTTGTGGAACACATCCACGTTTGTAATAGTATTGTTCACGATAGCCAAAAAAGATAGAAGCAACCCAAATGTCTACCAGTGGATGAATGGATAAGCAAAATATTCATTTCTTTTTCAGAAATATCCTTTCTTTTTCAGGTGGAATCATATTCCATCGTATGTATATACATATTCCATTGTATATCTATATGCAATGTATCCATATACAACATATATCTATATACAATATCAATATACAACTCATATACTATAGAATATAATTCCATTTGAAAAAAGGAGGAAATTCTGACACATTCTACAGCATAGATGAACCTTGAGGACATTACATTAAGTGAAATTAGCCAGTCACAAAAGGACAAATACTCTGTGATTCACTTATATGAGGCGTCTAGAGGTCTAGAGTAGTAAAATTCATAGAGATAGGAGAGTAGAACGGTGGTTGCCAGGGTTAGGGGTAGCAGGAAATTAGGAGTTATTTAATGTTTAATGGATATGGAATAGAGAGTTATTTAGTGTTTAAGGGCTATCGAGGCTCAGTGTTGCAAGATAGATAAGAAGAGTTCTGTGGGTGGATAGTAGTAGTGATGGTAGCACAAAAATGTGAGTGTGCTTAAACACTCACACTGTTAAACAGTACACTTAAAAAAGTTAAGATAGTAAATTTTATTTTATCATAATTTTAAAAAGAATTAAGGCAGGGAAGTATTTTGTGGAAATACAAGGAATTTCTCTTGTCTCTTATCTATACAGCTTCTTCATATAAATATTTAAAATATAACACTCCTTTATGCAAGTAAGTTATAAGACTACCCAGGGCTGTATAACTGACAAATTCATACCCAGTTCTTCTGAGTTCAAACCTGGTGTTCTCTCCATCGCACTCTAATAAACATACCCTTGAGTATATGGGAGCAAATAGCACTTACACAATCATACAAATATAAGTACTATATATACACACATATACACACACACACATATATATATACACACATATATATATAATTAATTCCAAGGATTTGATCTTACGCAGTGTGTGTAGTTCTTATTAGCAGACAAAATAAACGCATTTTGCTGAGCATTTTAATGTTACCTTCGATTTGTGAATTTCAGATCAATTTATTTGTAAATAAACATTGTTTTCAGTGTCTTTGATGTCCAATTATTCTACTAAGTCTACTTACAGACTTTGTTCTTTGAAATAGTAAATCAAGTTTACTAAGTATTTAAAACTAAGTGGTTTGTTTTTATTCTAACTCTAAACCAACAGAAATTAAATCCTTGTCTGCTTCTTAAAAAGTATATATAAATTTTACGTGCTGCCCATTCTTATCGAAGCCTAATAAAAATCTGTTTATTCTATGCATATATAAAATTGGAAATAGATGACTTTCATTAAATTTAAAAATTATTTTGATATTATACAGTATTTGGACATCATTAAAAAGGACTCATAAATTCCAACAAACTAAAAGCTTATATTTAAAGTGGCACAATGAATAAACATGTACTTATGATTGTTTATTTAAGAACGTATTTTATTACATTTTGCATTCATTTGAGGTTTTATTTTGCTGTGGACTTAAAAGGAAATAGAATCGTTTTTTCCCCTCAGTCATACTTGGAAGAGAAGCAGCGTTTTATGGTAGAAAGAGTGTTCGCATGGAAATTGGGCATTCAGGTACTTCTGCTATGCGAATTTGAACAGGTCATTTCACCTCCCTTGAACTCATTTTTCTTCCCAATAAGGTAAAGCACTGAGAGTAGTTGGACTCTCAGCTTTTCCAACTTTTACATTCGAAGACTCAATGCTTCTGGGACTTTGATGTGCATATCAGGTGTATTGGGTGTACCCAACACACCTCATACCCAGAGTCAACTTATTATCCTTCCTTTAACCAACTTGCACTAAACCAGCTTGAATCAATTTATAATTCCTGAGGGACTTTATTATTAATGATGATGATCATGACAGTTAAGATTTCTTGAGCACACACTATGTGCCAGGCAGCATTTGCAGTACATTGCTTTTAAAACCAACGTTTTTGTAATTATCCAACAAAATTTTGTCATTATCCTAATTATCCAACCCCCAACTTAATACCCAGGCTCTTTTCAGCTCTCCAAATTATAAGATGGACTCTATCTCCCCACCTTTTGAATCTGGGCTGGCCTTGTGGCATGCTTTTGTCAATAGGATGCCATGGGCATCATGGCGTGCCAGCTCTGAGCCTGGGCCTCCATGCTTGCTTTTGGAACTCTGCCACCACCATGAAAGTAAGCCCAGGGTAGCCTGCCAGAGATCAAAGAACACATGAAGCAGAGGCTTTTTCTAGTCATAGCTCCAGACATGGGAGAGAGCCTCACCATGATTAGCAGAGCTTCCCAGCTGGACCCCAGCTGGCCAGAGATGCATGAGTAAGGCCTGTGAAGCCCAGCACATTTCAGCAGAACCACCAAGCTGAAATAATAAATGGTTATGGTTCTAAGCCACAAGTTTTGGTGAGGCGTGTAATGCAGCATTCTCGTGTCAACAGATAACTGTCGCTCTGCTCTAAACACATCATCTAGTTTGCTCGTTTACTCCCCATGACAGCCTATACAAGAGGTATTATCATCCCACTTTAAAGACAAGGAAATGATGGCACAGAGAGATTGACAAATTTGCCCAAGATCACAAAGTTACTATATTTTACAAATGAGAAAATACCATCGATTATAATATGCACCGTTATACACTGCTAAGAAAGAAAAACAATGAGACTTAAAAAAATGCATCCTAATTTGTTATGTAAAAAAAGTGGGGGAAAAAAAGGACATCTTAGAACAGATGAAATATGGGAGTAAGTGGTGGGGGCTAGCCCTTTGAGTTGGGAAGTTTCATTTATTTGAAATAATTTGACATACTTAAGCATCTAATTTGTTATGTAAAAAAGGTGGGGGAAAAAAGGACATCTTAGAACAGATGAAATATGGGAGTAAGTGGTGGGGGCCAGGCCTTTGGGTTGGGAAGTTTCATTTATTTGAAATAATATAAGATACTTAAACATTTAACTGGTAGTTTGGGAATTGTATGCACCTTTTACAGTTTTCTAGAATGTCAGATGATGTGCAAGGAACTTGCTCGTCTTAAAAATTGTTGTTAGTGGCCGGGCACGGTGGCTCAAGCCTGTAATCCCAGCACTTTGGGAGGCCGAGACGGGCGGATCACGAGGTCTGGAGATTGAGACCATCCTGGCTAACACGGTGAAACCCCGCCTCTATTAAAAAATACAAAAAACTAGCCGGGCGAGGTGGCGGGCACCTGTAGTCCTAGCTACTCAGGAGGCTGAGGCAGGAGAACAGTGTGAACCCGGGAGGCGGAGCTTATAGTGAGCTGAGATCCGGCCACTGCACTCCAGACTGGGTGACACAGCGAGATTCTGTCTCAACAACAACAAAAAAAATTGTTGTTAGTGTCCTGGGCTTTTATGTCTTTCTCTGCCCACTTCTGGGCATGTTGCTGAATCCCTTATGCTCTAACTAGAACTCCTCTTCTTTGCCATATACTTCATTTCCTGCATTATTTCATTAACGTTTTCTCTTCCCAAATCCCTCTCTGGTTGGTTGGTCTTCTAAAAATTCCTCCAATTTATCTATGTCTCTTAAAAGAAATTAGATGCTCACTTACTAAATATAGTATTAATGAGACCTAATCACTAGTGCTGAATTAGATTAATTACCTTGCTTGTTTTGAATGTGACACTCATTGATCAATTAATATTCCACATATGTGTGATCACCCCATTGTATTTCTGAAGACAGATTAATCTGACCATGCCTTTTGGAGGTAGATAGACCAAGATCAGATATTGCTTCCTTCTGCCACTTGCTATTTATATAACCTTGGACAAGTTACTTAATATCTTTGAGATCTAGTGTCCTCATATAAAAATGGATATGAGCACATTCCAGCGTGTATCATTCAGTATTTGTTCTGAGAAGGTGAATTAGTGGAGAGGGGAGAGGAGAGAGAGGATTCTATGTATGATTAATTCCAAAGATTTGATCTTATGCAGTTGTGAGAGCCAATTAGATCATCAAGGTGAGGCTGAGGTTGGGCTATAGCCTGAAGTCATCAGGGCCAGCCCTCCAGAAGAGATGAACATGAAGGACAAATTGTAACCTGCAATGCTAAACAGAATCAACTAGAATGTTCTGGAAGCCATGTAGGTGTCTCACTATCTCCCAGCCTCCAGTATGAATGATAGGGGTGACCTGCTGGGTAACTTGCTCCCTCCATCACAGAGCTACACACACGCCTGGCCCACTCACCTGGCCCATGCTGGAGACCTTTTGAAGCTGAAGGATATGGCAATCGCTGGAGGTGTTCTAGATCTGGCTGCGTCCCCGAGCTGAAAGATGAACCACTTATCCACAGCAACATGCGTGAGCCACAGCAGTGCCTGGTGCCCTGCACTTAGTGCTGCCAGTTTCAGCAAATAAAAATAGAGAATGTCCAGTTACATTTAGATTTGAGATAAGACACAAATAATTCTTAGGCACGTATAAATGTGTCCCAAATATTGCATACAAATATTCTTTTAATATAAATATGTGTCATGCAGTATTGGGACATGCTTATACTAAAAAAATTATTTTTGTTTATCCCCATTCAAACTTAATTAGGCATTCTGCATTTTATTGGCAATTCTAACTGCATTGGCTTTCAGGAAAAGATGATGGCTTCTACTTTATGTCTGACTTCCAATTCAAGTAGAAAAAAAGTGTCTTGTGGGCAAATCAAGACCACCATGACATATTATCTCAAGCCCAGTAGGATGGCCACTATCAATAGAAAACAAGTATCAATCATGATACAAAGAAATTGGAACCCTTGTGCACTGTTGATGGGATGTAAAATCATTCAGCCACTACAGAAAATGGTATGGAGTTTCCTCAACAAAAAATTAAAATAGAATTACCATATGATCCAGCAATCCCACTCCTGGGTATATTATTTCATATAAAGTGGAAAGGATTTGCTATCTTAACAGTTCCAGAACCCCTCTTAGTGAATAAACTCTTTGGGAAAACATCTTGTAATAAGTTAAGAACCAAAGCGATATTAGAGCATGACCAAACCTCAAAAGAATTGAATGTTAAATGATTCTACCTAAAATAAAAAGAAAAATTTGATTGTCTTGGAAAACAAGGGAATGAGAAGTAAACTGGGGACAGAGAAACAAGGGGAAAAAGAGAGAAGTCAGCAAGATACAAAATTCTAGAGAAGAGCGAGGCTGGGTTCGGGGAGCTGAAGGACTTGCTTAGAGTCATGCCGTCTGACATGCCATTTGAATTTTGTCTTCTTAGTCAAATAGACTCTTCTCTGTTTCCTTCCACCTTCCACACACACACACACACCGTTCATTACCATCCTACCTACACCAGTCACAGGCTTCAGTTTTGCCTACTACATTCATGAATGGAGAGAGGGGATTGTTATTGTTGTGACTGTTTTCCAAGAAGCTGAGTGTCACCTTTGTGCACAAAACAGAGAAAGTATAAATTCAGAGGAAGAAGCAGCCACGAGAATAAAGGTACCTGGGAATTCGAACAAACCTAGAATAAGGTCATAGAGTTTGCCACACAGATTTCAGTCAAGATTAAGATAAATTTACCCAGTCCTCAAGGAATTGGAAGAATCCAGCTGACAGCTGAGATACTTTTTTTTTTTTTTTTTTGGTGTTAAAATGGCTTCTTCTTAGTAAAATGGTGGTCACAGCTGTTCCTTTTAAAGTGTCATTCTAATGTAGTCTCCCAATTTAAAAACTATTGTCATAACGTTTTCTAGGAATACACACACACACACACACACGCATACACACACCACACCCCTACCTAGAAAACATATTGTGGAAGAATTATATACCAAATTGCTCACGGTTATTTTGTGGAAATACAAGGCCTATTCAGTCTTAGCATTAATATATTTTTGTGTTTTTATAACTATAACTGAGATTTTTATAACTAATATATATTGCTGTTGTAGTTGGAAAAAAATGAATATTTGTAAAATCACTTGATAAAAGAAAATTTACAACTAAGTACCTCATCACAGTGAGAAATTTTAACATACTCCTTCTCAGCAATTGACAGCTAAAACAGACACACACACACACAACTGTATACATAGAGGGCGTTTAAACAATCCACTTAGAAAACTTGATCTAAGGAATACATGTAAAACGCTGCACTTGACAAGTACAGAAGACATTGAACGTTTATAAACATTTCACTGTGTACTAGACCATAAAGCAAATACCCACAATTTTTAAATAATAAGCATCACACAGACCACATTCCTTGATATAATTAAGATGTAAACCAATGACAAAAAAATTTCAGTAACCCATAAGAACAAAAATAAATTATAATTGAAATTAATAAGCAAAACTGTTCACAATAAAAATACTATGTAACAAACATTGTGAGAGACAGTTAAAGTGATGGTTACAGGGGGAATTTATAGCCTAATATGTATATATACAGGTTGAGTATTCCTTATCCAAAATGCCTGGGACCAGAACTGGTTCAGAATTAGAATTTTTTTCACATTTGGGAATATTTGCATTATATACTTACTGATAGAGCATTCTTAAACCAAAAATCTGAAATCCAAAATGCTCCAATGAGCATTTTTTTTTTTGAGTGTCATGTCAGTGCTCAAAAAAGTTTCAGATTTTGAGCATTTCAGATTTCGAATTTTTAGATTAGAGAGACTCAGTCAGTATTAGAAAAACAAAGAACTTGAAAATTAAGCTCTAAGCATCCAAAATAAGAAGGTAAAGAAAGAACTATGATAAGTTCAAAAGGATAAAAAGAAGAAAATAGCAAAGATAGGAAATGAAATTAATAAAATAGAAAACAAGTATACTGACATTCAATCCAGCCAAATGTAAGTTATATGCAACCAAACTAACAAAATTATGAACCACTGGAAAGATGGATCAAGAAAAAAAGAAAGAAACATGAAACAATACTAGAAATTTAAAGGAAACACAACTAAGGATGCATTAGGGATGAAAACACCACAAGGTTTTTAAAACTCTTGGCCAATAAATTTTAAAACTTAAATGAGAAGACAAACTCCTAGAAAAATACTGAATTACTGGAGCTGACTCAAAAAGAAATAGAAAACATAAATGATTAATGACATAAAATCACTCATTTTAAATATTTCCACCAAAAAGCACCACTTTCATTTTATGGTTGTGATCTGCCACATTGTAATTTCAATATTATACAATTTCTATGAAAGAATAAAAGGTGTGGAAACAATTCCCAAGTCATTTCCCAAGGTTAATATAACATTGACACAAATACTCCACAAGGACAGTACAAGCACAGAAAATTATAGACACATCTCACATATGAGCACAGACTCAAAACCCCCAAAACGATATCATCATGGCAAACCAAATACCAGAAATGAGTTAAAAAAAAAAAAAAAAAACACTGAAAATAGGTCATAACCAGTTTGGGTTTCTTATAAGACAGGAGTCTGGTTCAACTTTACAAAATCTTGTAATGAACCATTTCTGGTAATACGGTAGGCTGGGTTTGCATACTGACCCTTCCACTAAAACCAACAAAAGTTCAAAATAAGTCCGGGTGCAGTGGCTCATGCCTGTACTCCCAGCGCTTTGAGAGGTCGAGACGGGTAGATCACCTGAGGTCAGAAGTTCAAGACCAGCCTGGCCAACATGATGAAACCCCGTCTCTACTAAGAAAACAAAAATTAGCCAGGCGTGGTGGCGCAAGCCTGTAGTTCTACCTTCTCAGGGACTGAAGCAGGAGAATTGCTTGAACCCAGGAGGCAGAGGTTGCAGTGAGCCACTGCACTCCAGCCTGAGTGACAGAGTGATACTCTGTCTCAAAAAAAAGAAAACCAATAATAATAATTAAAATAACATTTTTAAAAGTCATCTTACAAGCATCAAAGGACTGGCTAGAAAGTAAGTAATGCTCTGACCAGAGATCAAAGAGAGGTGGATAACCCAGAGAGCAGAGGAGCACTTTAACGTGTGATGACCTTCAGCATGAAGGCATTAATTGAATCCTGTAGTTTAAAATACCAAATATTCTGTAGTTTAAAAATACCAAAGAAGAATAAGGAGATCTCTAATGATGGCTCCCTGGACAACCATGTGACTGTTTGATAGATTATCAACAATTTATTTCTGAAGATAAATACTGCAATACTTTCTAGATCCTAAATGTTATACCTGACGTGCATTTTTAAAATCTTCCAAATTCATATGACATCAATAGTTCTTTTTTCTATTTTTGAGACAGAGTCTTGCTCTGCTGCCCAGGCTGGAGTGCAGTGGTACGATCCTGACTCACTGCAACCTCCGCCTCCTGGGTTCAAGCGATTCTCCTGCCTCAGACTCCTAAGTAGCTGGGATTACAGGCATGCACCACCCCACCGGGCTAATATTTATATTTTTAGCAGAGATGGGGTTTCACCACATTGGCCAGGCTGGTCTCGAACTCCTGACCTCAAGTAACATATCTACCTCAGCCTCCCAAAGTGATGGGATTATAGGCATGAGCCACCGCACCGGGCCTATGAATGGCTTTTTAAATGTTGTTGTGAAGTTTACCAACTCACAATAAGTCCTACTTTCCCGATACCTTGCTGAATGCCACAATAACTCAGTTTTCCTGTCACAGGATCTTCTCTCCTGAGCACAAGTCAAATGTTAAAGGGCATAGGATTTTTGGGGTACACTGAGTACTAAAAAATGCTTTTAATTTTGATTATTTAAATTGGAGTGTCATGGACATTGGGGGATGTCCAACCCCTGTCTGGTGAAAAGGATTTTTTCCTCCAATATTGTTTTTATATACTACTATTAAATAAAATTTATAGGAGGCCATTGATTTGGATGAGCTCTTGTGCCAGGCCTAAGAGACCAAACCAAAATGAAGTCACTCATGCTAAAGTTCTATGTCACCAAGCCAGAACTTAGTGGTTTATCTGACCTTCCAAGAAATCAGGAGAGCAAGAGATAATAACCAAATCCCCAAACAGTCCAGTTTTAGCTGGCATAATAAGAAAGTACCCTCTGCTTTAACCTTTACAGAGAAAGTAACTTTGAGATGATCAATTTACATTGTGTTCTGCGTTTCTGCTTTCTTAAGTGTTTTCTGCCTATGAAACCAACCTCCTCTGCTCAGCTTATTGGAATACTTATTCTATTTTATAGAATGAGGTGTTGCCCGATTATAGAATCACAAAGCCAACTAAGATCTTTAAATTTGTTGTAATTCTGTCTTTTGACACTGCATACTGAGCCTGTTGCCTTTTCCTACAACAATCTGGTGTACTTTTGATGAAATGTAGAGCAACCCAGACCTGAGAATAGCAGCAGTTAACTAGTTACAGGATATAAGATGAGTGCATACTTGATGTGATACTCAGTGTCTCGGTATTACCAAAAAGTACAAGAATTAAACTATTTTTGAAGCAAGATTCTTTTTTTTTCTTACTGAATTTTAAACTCACATAATACATTTAATTTTAGGCTGATAAGAACAAACCATAGGCCAATTAATTGACAAAAGATTGGGCCTGAAGGGAGGGCCATAAAAGGAAAGAAAAAGTTAAACTTTAAAACTTTGCTTGATAGTAAAATCCCTGATTTTAGAATGAAGATAATGGGGCACAGTAAGAAGAGAAAAATTAAACCAAACTAACAACCTCTCTCCTCTTGGTTGAAAGACTCATTTTTCAATCTCATTCATTTTCCATACCAAATATTCCAAATTGGGAGATTCTTTTGAACAATATTCATTTATGTTTCAAAACGTGATTTTAAAAGTTGGGAAATTCATCAGTTCTACAGTGGTAAGTACAGTTATTACAAAATGTGATGCTGTGTATTGGGACACTGTATATTTGAGTCCATGAAATGTTTGAAAACTTTGCCCTAAAATTAATTCCTTATGTAGAATAATTTGGGCAGCAACCAAGTAATCTGGAAAAATGAATACTGTATAGAGATGTATCCTCTTGATCTTTCTTGGTTTGGTATACTAATTTGTTGGTGCTGCCACAACAAAATGCCATGAACTGGGTGGCTTAGACAACAGAAATTAATTTTCTCACTGTTCTGGGGCTGGAAGTCCAAGATCAAAGAGTTGGCAGGTTTGGTTTCTTCTGAGGCCTTTCTCCTCAGCTTGCAGACAGCTGCATTCTCTCTATGTCCTCATATCGTCTTTCCTCTATGCACATGCATCTCTGGTTTCTCTTTTTTTATGTCCAGATTTGCTCTTCAGACAAGGACATTGGTCAGATAGTATTAGGGCCCACCCGTATGACCTCATTTTACCTTCGTTATCTCTTTAAAGCTATATCTCCAAATACAGTCACATTCTGAAGTACTGGGAGTTCATGCTTCAACAGGTGAAACTTGGGGGAGGAGTAGGGCAAAATGGTGCACATAACAGGATTGTATGAAAGTATAATATCTCACATAATATCCAGTTTTCAAAAATTTAATTGTATAGTAAATCACTTAAAGTCATCCGTGGGTTCTTGGGAACAGTGACTTTAAGCAAAATGCCTTATCACAAAGCCAGTTTTGCTATAGGCGAGGTGATCAAGCTTTTATGGTGTATTTCTGGTCACAAAAACATCACCAAACTTCTAAATAAAGACCAAAAGACTTCTAATAGTAAACATTAAAATAAGTATGTGCTACCCACATACTTAAGAAAGATTAATAAAAACAAGTATGATTATTATTTACCCAATTTTTATCTCAGATTAGGGTTGCTGGTGCTTGCAGCCTGTCTAGGCAGGTCAGAGTACAAGGCAGGAACCAGCCCTGGACAGGACACCATCCCATTACAGGGCACACTCACACACATCCACATCTACCCTCACTCAGGCTGGAACCATTTAGACATGCCAAGTTACCCAGTGTTCACAGCTTTGGATGTGGGAGGAAACCAGAGTGACTGGAGAAAACCCACAAACATGGGAAGAATGTGAAAACTACATATAGACAGTGGCCATGGCCAGGAAGAGATTTTTTTTTTATCTGTGTTAAAACGAAATGTTGTTGAATGAAACAATGATGTCTGAGGAGTTGTGTTTTGTTCTGATATAGTGTGGTTAATATTATATAACATTATAACATTATTTTAGTGGCAAATATGAATTTATATGACATGAAAATAATAAATATTTGTGTATATTAAGTGGCTTCTTAATTCTATATTTGATTTATTTATAATTAAAATAAGGATACTGATTATATAAATTAAGTCTTACATTTGATTCTGAGTCAAACAATATTTCGGGGAAAATCTTAACAGCTCACATTTATTTACATGAATAGTTTTCTGTTAATCATATGCAATTATAAGATGCAAGGTACATCATTGATTTCCCCTCAGAAAATTTTGAAGATTTTAATTGGTTTTAATAGTTATGGTTGCATAACAAATTACCCCAGACATCAGGCCTAAAGACAACAAACATTTGGTATCTCACACAGTTTCTGAGAGTCAGAAATCTGAGATCAGCTTAGGTGGGTGGTTTTGTCTCAGAGTTACTCATTTCACTGCTAAGATATCAGACCTTCAGTCATCTGTAGGTTTGACAGAGGATGGAAGATCCACTTCCAAACAGCTCACTCAAGAAGCTGTTGGCTGGATGCCTTGTTCTTCACGGCCGATGGCAGGAGGTCTCAGGGCCATGTGAACCTCTCCATAGAGTTGCTTGAGTATCAGCTCAACATGTCAGCTAACATCCTTCAGAGCAAGTGATCCAAGACAGAGCAGGCAGAAAGCCACAATGCCTTGAAAGTGTAGTCTAGTCTTGGAAGTCATACAACATCATTCCATAGTATTCTATTTGCTAAAAATTAGTCACTAAGTTCAGGCTTGCACAAGCAAAAGGGAATTAAACTCCAACTTTCAAAGAAAGAAGAATTGAAGCCTCTAGAAATACTTAAATCTAGCACAGTGTTCTTGGGGCAAGATGATACTAATTAAGAGGATGTCTTAGTCTGTTTGGACTGCTGTAACAAAATACCTTAGGCTGAGTGGCTTATAAACAACCAAAATTTATTTTTTACAGTTCTGAAGTCTGGGAAGTCCACGATCAAGGTATTGTCAGACCAAGGTACTGTCGGCCTTCAGGTGAGGGTTGACTTCCTGGCTCATAGTTAGTACCTTCTCACAACAACCTCACATGAGTGAGGTCCCCTTGTGGTAATAAGTGAATTCTAGCTCTGTTAGTTCCCCAAAGTCTCTCTGGGAAATCTTTTGTAAGGATCCTAACCTCATCATGAGGTCTCTTCTCCCATGACCTGATGACCTCCCAAAGGCTCTACCTCCAAATGCAGGATTTCAACATACGAATTTTGTGAAAGGGTACACAAACATTTGGGCCACAACCAAGGATCACTTAAGTTTATATACCAAAAATCTTAGTATAAGAATCCAAAGCATGAACTATTAACATGAGAAGAAAATATTATATATTATAAATTTAAAAGGAATTTTTAGCCCCCCAAAAGAGGACTGTAAAATCAAAGATAATCAATTCCTGTTGTTTGAAGCCACTATTTGTGCTAATTTGTTATAGTAACCTTAGGAAAGTACCACGGTACCTTTGCAAGAAAACAGACTATAAGAGGACTGAAGCACTTTCTTTTAACATAGTGAACATGGGAACTGTAATTCAAAGAACTATGGGGCTTAGAACATAGGAAATTATTACTAGATGGGCCATGAATTTTGCAGTTCATATTTCCACTGTTTCCCTCCAACACCTGGCAGACAGGTGGTTGTCACTGTCAAAGATGCACTGCCAATCCAAGTTCATTTTTATCATGGGTGTGGGGTAGCCAATAAGACTTTATATCTATATATATCTGCAACCAGAGTCTATGTAAAGGAATTCCAATGAAATACCTGCCTTGCACCCAGCTGGCTCGGCCTATAAACCTCCATAGCTGTATGGTACAACATCCCATGACCTTAGATAAACACAGCTCATAGAATATCTGCTCTGCATAATGAGCCAAAGACCCATGGTCAATGAATCCAATTACGTTACAACCAACACCAAAACAAGGTACAAATCAAATATGACCTTCAAGTTGTCCAAACTAGAAGGAAATAGGCTTACCCCTAACCTTTGTGGGCTCTGGAGCAAAAGTGCAAATGGAAGTCTATTTACCATAGGCCTAAATATCTGAAGGTTATAAATACAAACTAACAAACTGTTATATAAAAGATATACTAATTGTCTGCTTTGAAAATACACTTTCACAATACAAAACACAAACATATGTGTAACACTATGGTTTTTATATGATTGGTAGCAAAATAATGAACATGACTCAATTTAATTATTAATTGCATATGCCTTAGTGTCTTCTTAATAAAGTGATGATGCTTGGATGAGTGATAAAATATAAATTTGTAAATTTTTATGTATATGATTTCTAAAATTTTCTTTTCCCTATGTCAACAGTATCAACAATTATGTTATAATCAATATTTTCCCATTTTATACTCTATTCATAGCAATTATCTAAAAGAGTAAAAATTTCCATTTTATTCTAAATAAAAGCATTTCAATGTTTTCATTAAAATGCAAATTAAATGTAAGATACCAGCAAGTCAAAATTATTTTCAAAAAGTTGTTTCTGTCCTGGATTACTCAAAATATAAATATGAATAACAGACATCAAAATTTTAACTCAAAATTACTAATTAAACCTGAAATTCATTTAGTTTTAAATACATTTACAAAAATAAAACTATTCACATTATTTGTATTCCTCATCCACCAAATTGCTAATGTAAAGGTTGTCATTAAGCTTCACACATGTTATGTCCAAGATAACATAATACAAATTTGAGATAATATTAATAACTATTACAAAATATCCACCAACTGCCATGTGCACTATTTTAAATATCATGCTAATTAATTCCTGAATACCTCCTGAACCACATCTTGACATGCTGACAGTAAAAGATACTTAAGCATGAATCTGTGGCATTTATGCTACCTGAGAGAAAGGATCTGGTAGATTAATTTGTTGATGCTCATAAAGTATTTCCACTGTTGAAATCCTTCCTGCACTCTGAAATATTATCAATGATTTCAATGCCCCCAAAAGAAAACCCTCACCCAATAACAGTCACTTCCCATTGCCCCCTGCAATTCACCCGAGCCCTAAAAACATACTTCATTTTCTATCCTTATAGATTTATCTATTCTGGACATTTCATATGAATAGAATTAGACAATACATGACCTTTTGGGTCTGGTGTCTTTCACTCAACATGTTTACAAGATTCCTCTATGTTGTAGCATGCACAAATACATTTCCATTTATTGTTGAATAATATTCTATTGTATGGATACATTTATTTATACATTCATCAGTTGATATAAATTTTATTGTGTTCATTTCTGGCTATTATGAATAATACTGCTATGAACACTTGTGTACAAATTTTTGTATGGAGGTACAAGAGAGTAGAACTGCTGGTCATGTGGTAACTCTATGTTTAAAATTTTGAAGAGTACCAAACTGTTTTCTATTTTTTTTTTTTTTTTTTTTTTTTGAGGCGGAGTCTCGCTCTGTCGCCCGGACTGGAGTGCAGTGGCCAGATCTCAGCTCACTGCAAGCTCCGCCTCCCGGGTTTACGCCATTCTCCTGCCTCAGCCTCCCGAGTAGCTGGGACTACAGGCGCCCGCCACCTCGCCCGGCTAGTTTTTGTATTTTGAGTAGAGACGGGGTTTCACCGTGTTAGCCAGGATGGTCTCGATCTCCTGACCTCGTGATCCGCCCGTCTCGGCCTCCCAAAGTGCTGGGATTACAGGCTTGAGCCACCGCGCCCGGCCCCAAACTGTTTTCTAAAGGAATGGCACCATTAGGCATTCTCAACAGTAATATCTTCACATCTCTAACACTTGTTATTGCCTTTCATTTTTATTATAGCCATCTTTGTGTGTATGAGACGATTTTGATTAGCATTTTCCTATTGGTTAATGATGTTCCTATGGTTTGAATATTTTCGCCAAACTCATGTTGAAATTTAATTGCCATTATGAAGGTATTAAGAGGTAGAACTCTTAAGAGATGATTAGAGTTTGAGGACTGTGAATGGGTTAATGTTAATATTGGGGGAGAGGGTTTGTTATTATGAGAGTGGGTTGTTATAAAACCAGGTTCAGCTCTGTCTTGCTCTTGCACACTCTTTTGCCTTTCAACCTTCTGCCATGGATGATGCAGCAAGAAGGCTCTCACCACATGCTGGCACCTTGATATTGGACTTCTTAGTTCTTTCACAACTGTCAAAAGTAATTAAAAAAAAATAAATTACCCAATCTGTAGTACTCTGTTATAGTAATACAAAACGGACAGAGACAGAAAGTTGGTACCAAAGGGTGGGCGTTGCTATAACAAATATCCCAAAATGGAGAAAGGGCTTCGGAACTGGGAAACGGGTAGAAGCTGAAAAGAATTTGAAGGAGCATACTAGAAAAAGCAGAGATTGCCATGAATGGAGCATTAAGAGCAATTCTGTTATAGGCTTAGAGGAAGAGAAAGGCTTTGGAAACATTTGAAACTTTTTAAAGATCAGTTAAGTGGTCATAATGAGAATATTGATAAAAATATGGACAGTAAAGGCCATGCTGATGAGGTCTCAGAGAGAAATGAAGAATTGAAAACTGAAAAAGGCTATCTTTATTATAAAGTCTCATAGGACTTGGTTGAATTGTTTCCATGCTTGAGGGCTTTATGGTAGACAGAATTAAAAAGTGATAAACTGGGATATCTGGCAGAGGAAATATTTAAGCAAAATATTGAGGGTGCTGCATGCATTTTAACTGCATATAGTAAGATGCAAGCAGAGAAAAATTATTTAAAGATGAAATTTATAATTAAAAGAGAAGCAGAACAGAAAGATTTGGAAAATTCACAGCCTAGCCATGTAAAGAGGAAAAAGGTGTGTTTATGAGAGCAAACCAAAGGTGTGGCCAAGCAACTGTTTGCTAAAGAGATTAGCAAGGATAGAAGAGAGCCAAGTACTATTCATAAAACAACAGAAAAATGACTCCGAAGGCATTTTAGAGATCTTGGAGGCAGGTTAGAACCTTGAGGGCAAGGTTTCCAGAGAGGTCAGGTTGGACCTCAGCATTTGCTGCCCAGGGCTGGTTTGGAGATGGCTCAACCATGCCCAGGTATGGCTCATGCCACAGCTCCAAAGGCTTTAGGCTATAAGCCTTGGCAATGTCCATATGGTGCTGACTCTGAAGACACACAGAGTTCATGAGCTGTGGCACCATGATAGTCTCTACCTAGATTTCAGAAAGTATTAAGGACAGTTTGGGGGCCCAGGCAGAGACGTACCACAAAGATAGAACTGCTGCAGAAAGCCCACAGTAGGACAATGCCTAGTGGAGCCTTGGAGCAGTGCCAAGGCAGCCCCCAAGACCACAGAACTGTAGAGCTATCACCATGCAGCACTAGCCTGGGAGAGCTGCAGACAGAGACTCCAATCTGTGGGAGCTGCTGGGTGCACTGTGCACAAAGCCATAGGGATATGGTTGCTTGAGGCCATAGGGGCCCAACTTTCAGCTTAATGAACCCAGAAGGCAGGACACAGAGTCCAAGAAAATTCATTCTGGAGTTCTAAAGTTTAATGCTGTTTTCCTTATTGGGATTCGGAATTCACTTGGGGCCTATTACTCCTGTTTTTTTCTTTCTTTCTTTTTTTTTTTTTTTTGAGATGGGGTCTCACTCTGTTGCCCAGGCTGGAGTGCAGTGGTGCAATCGTGGCTCACTGCAACCTCTGCCTCCCCAGTTCAAGCAATTCTAATGCCTCAGCCTTCCAGTTATTCCTTTTTTATTGCCTATATCTTCCTTTTCCAACTGGAATGTCTGTCCTACACCTGGCCCATCGTTGTATTTCGGAAACATGTAATATTACTAATTTCACAGGCTCATAGCTGAAGAGAAATCTGCCTCAGAATGAATTGTGTCTTGAGTTTCATCCATATCTGATTTGGATGAGACACTAGATTTTGAATTTTTAAGTTGATACTTGAATAAGGTAAGACTTTTAGGGTTATTGTGATGCAATGAATGTATTTTTTATATGAGAAAGACATGAGTTTTAGGGGTCCAGGGTCGGAATGATACAATTTGAATGTCCCCTTCAAAACTCATGTTGATATTTAATTGCCTTTGTCATAGTATTAAGTGGTGGGACCATTAGCTCCCCATTAGTCCAGGAGAGCTCTGTCCTTATCATGGGAGTGAGTTTCTTATTGTGAGAGTAGGTTTTTATAAAACCTACTTTGTTTGGCCCCCTCTTGCTTTCTTACTTTCTTGCTCTTCTACCTTCTGCCATGGAATGATACAGCACAAAGGCCCTCACCAGATGCTGGTGCCATGCTCTTGGACTTCTCAGCCTCCAGAACTATGAAGCAAATACATTTCTCTTCCTTTTAAATTAGCTAGTCTGTGGCATTTTATTATAGAAACATAAAATAAGCTAAGATGATGATCATTTTTTTCATATGCTTATTGGCCACTTGCATATCTTCCTTGGGAAAAAAGCCAATTCAGATCTTTTTCTTATCTTTAAATTGGGTTATTTATCTTTTTACTATTGAGTTCTAAGAGTTCTTTACTGGATGATTTGGATATATTTTCTCCCATTCTGTGGGTTGTCTTTCACTTTCCTGATTATAATGTTTCCGGCACAACAGTTATTAATTTTGATAAAGTTTATGTGGTGGTTAGTTTTATATGTCAATTTTACTGGGTTGCAGGGTGCCATTATTTGGTCAAACATTATTCTGGGTGTGTCTGTGAGAATGTTTTTGGATGAGATTTATATTTGGATTGATAAACCGAGTAAAACAGATTGCCCTCCCTAATGTGGGGGGACCTCACTCAATCAGCTGAAGGCCAAACTGAAGCAAAGTGACTGATTCTAAGAGAGGACCACCTCTCCTCCCTGGCTGATTGAGCAATAATGTTGGCCTTTTCCTGTCTTTGCATGTGAATTGGAACATCAGCTTTCTTAAGACTCAAGCTTGCTGGTTTTCAGACTGGAACTTACAGCAGTGACTCTCCTGGGTCTTCAGCTTGGTGACTGCAGATCTTGAAACTTCAGCTTCCATAATTAAGTCAGCCAATTCACTAAAAAAAAAAAAAAAAAAAAAAAAAAAAAAAAAAAACTTATTTTTTCTTTTGTTATTTATAATTTTGGTGTCATATCTAACAGGCTTTGCATAACCCACAGTCATGAACATTTATGCCTATTCTTCTAAGAGTTTTATAGTTTTAGCTCTTATATTAGTATTATGGTCCTTTTTGAACTAATTTTTGTGTATACTGTGAGAAATGATTCCAACTTTATTCTTTATATGTAGATATCTAGTTTTACCAGCATCATTGATTCATGAGACTTCTCATTGCCCATTGAATTGTCTTGGCACACTTGTCAAAAATCAATTGACCATAAATATGGGTATTTATTTCTGGACTTTCTATTCTATTCCAAGAACTTATGTGTCTATTGTTATATTACCACACTGTCTTGATGACTATAGCTTTGTAGTAGGTTTGAATTTGGGAAGTGTGAGTGTGAGCATTATTCAATCTTCCAACACTAAGTGTGATGGTAGTTGTGTTTTTTTGTAGATGCCCTTTAAGTTGAGAAAGTTTTTCTCTATTCCTAGTTTGTGGATACTTTTTATCAAAATGTTGTTGGTTTTGTCAATGCTTTTCCTACATCTGTGGAGATAATCTTGTCCTTTATTCTATCCATGTGGATGGTATAGTACATTAATTAACTTCTGAATGTTTTGTTAACTTTGCATTCTGAGGCAAATCTTGATGTAAAATTCTGAGTCAGTGTTCTTTTGACACATAATGCTGAAATATATTAATAATGCCAGATAGCTTGTTATAACATTGTGGAACCAATTCTATGATGCTTGGATTTTTGGGATTTTTCAATCTGAAGATGGGATATACCTTAATATTCCAACTGTGAATTGAGATTTATTTTCCTACTTGTGTTCTCATTTTCATTGCTTTTTTAACTCATGTAGCAATGAATTTTCAACTCAAAAGAAAACATGATGAGAATTATAAGCCCCAAAGTTAAAAATAGAAATCATGCAAAAGTTGGCCTACTGCATTAGTTTGCTAAGGCTGCTGTAGCAAAATACCACAAACTGAGTGGCTTACACAAAAGAAATGTATTGTCTTACAGTTCTGGAGGCCAAAAGTCTGAGATCAAGATGTTAACAGGGTAGGTTGCTTTTCAGGGTTGTGAGAAAGAGTCTGTTCCATGCCTCTGCACTATCTGCTGGTGGTTTGCTGGCCATCTTTGGTATTCTTTGGCTTACAGAAGCTTCACTCCGATATCCGCCTCCAGCTTCACATGGTATTTCCTGTGTCCAAATTCTCCTTTTTATGAGGACACCAGTGGATGTTGGATTAGAGCTCACTTTAATGAATTTGTTTTAACTTGATTATCTCCATAAAGACTATCTCCAAATAAGGCCACTTTCTGAGTTCCTCAAGTTTAGGACTTCAACATATGAATTCAACCCAAACAGGTACCCTCTGAGAAGTAAATCAAATTATTTTCTGTAGCTTCCTGGTAAACCCTTGAAAGCAGCTTTAAAATAACAAACTTAAAAATGATATTTCCATATTCACAGTATTTAATTCTTGTTCACGAAATAAGGTAAAATACTAATTTTTGCATATTTGAAATTTTTTGTTTGATACTAGAAACAGCCTGAATAAGAACTAACTGCCATATGTTCTGACACCCATTATTCTTTGCTATGGTTAGGACTGATAATTCTTTGAAGAAAAAGCTTGTAATAATGGAATTCTAGGGGATGTCGGGTGTACTACCTCTGGTTTGAGTAAGTAAACTTTTGTTGCATTGGGAGAGAAAGAAAGAAAAAGGAAAGGAAAGGAAAGTGAAAAAGTAGGAGAGACAGAATGAACAAGAGCAGTAGACAAAGTAGAGAAAAAAGAGAAAGAGACAGCAACTCTGATAGATTAATTCTTCACTGGTGATATGACTGTCAGAGACAAATGGTTTAGAATTACCATAGATTTTAAAGTCAGATTCAAACAAAACTCTAATAAGTCTCTGTTCTGCATGGATAAAGCTTTTAAGATGATACAACAGTTTTTCTATTTTACGTTTTAGGGTGCTGTCAGAAGGATTCAAATCTTTTGCATCTATTTCCAAAATTTACTTATTCAACTATACTGACATTTACCTAAATGTTTTATCTTCTTCCGCTCATTAAACAAATCATGTTTGAGCTTTGCCAGTAGAAATCCAAGTTTAGCAATACAAACATAAGCTGAGTAAATACCAAATAATTATTAGACAACTTGTTTGGAAATTTAAAAAACTAGGGCAGTAACTTAATATTCTAATTATGAACAACTACATAACTGAGAGCTTTTTATTGTTCCAATAATGTGTATGTAAACTAATTATATGAGCTAATCTTCTAAATAAGATTAATTGTGATTTATGGAACATTAATTTAAATGGTTGTCCAAAGCCCAATATTCTCCAGAGTCCATTTCTAAAATACAACTCTTTTAAGAAATGAAAATATATGTTAGACTATGTAAATTTACTTAATTTAAAAATTGTAGTTACTAACTTCTTGAAATGACTTTGAAATAATGTATTCCCAAGCTTTGCTTTTAATAGATACATTAAGAGTTGCTTTTATCTTGTCATTCTTAAGCAGTGGCATTACCTGGCTGGTCATAATAGAAATTATACGTTTAGTCAGAAGAAAATCTCTATTGAAAATGAGTCTTTCAGAAGTTCGTAAAGATCAGAGAGCTAATATCAGTCTTCAGGGCATGAGCATATTGGGAATGCATAAGTGGATAATTTATAAAACAACGAGTAAATCTAGGATATATACAACATATACATTAAAAAATTATAAACAAATTAAGGTTGTTTTTGAAAATATTCCTCATCCTCACAGATTTTTAGATAGTAAAATTTGAGGCTTCAGGGCAATAACTCAGGGTAATAATAGGTTTATGAACCTTATTATAATTTTTTAAGCTTACAATTTGACTTAAATTTTTAGTGCAATAAATCTTGTAGACCATGACATTAATTTTTCTTTCTTTTCGTTTTTTTTCTTCTTGTAGGCACGGCAGAGTGTCTAGTTAGAAATCAGTGCTTCTTGCTGGAGAATGAAAGATGAAGGAAGATATACGATATTCAATATGTATTAGCTGATTATTTTTCATCTGCATAAGAACACGATGTTGTAAATAGAGCAAGGATGCTTTTCACATATTCTGATGGACTCCAACATTAAGTTTTTAGTGCATATTTATTGTATGCTTATAATATTTTCTTTTTTTTTTTTTTTTTTTTTTGGTTGAGACGGAGTCTCGCTCTGCCGCCCAGGCTGGAGTGCAGTGGCTGGATCTCAGCTCACTGCAAGCTCCGCCTCCCGGGTTCGCGCCATTCTCCTGCCTCAGCCTCCTGAGTAGCTGGGACTACAGGCGCCCGCCACGTCGCCCGGCTAGTTTTTTGTATTTTTTAGTAGAGACGGGGTTTCACTGTGTTAGCCAGGATGGTCTCGATCTCCTGACCTCGTGATCCGCCCGTCTTGGCCTCCCAAAGTGCTGGGATTACAGGCTTGAGCCACAATATTTTCTTTTATATAACAAGAATTAGCTACTCTAGCATTGACATCTGAACTAAGGATTTTTTGGGGGGCTATTTTTTCCACTAGTTCGGAAATTTGTTTTTCTCTGGCATCATAAATTCAGTTTTCTGAGCTTAGATTTCCATCTCTATATGTTAAAGTCCTGAACTCCAGTGGAACTGTATTTGGAGTTAGCGCTGTTAGAGTGATAATTACAGTTCAATAACATCATAAGGCTGGGGCCCTAATGTAATATTACTGATGGTCTTAGAAAGGTCCTAGATACGTGTATACACAGAGAAAAAGCCATGTGAGGACACAGTGAGAAGGTGGTGATCTGCAAGCCAGGGAGAGAGGCCTTAGGAGAAACCCAACCTGCCAATAGGTTTTTGTTTATTTATTTTCAAGATGGAGTCTTGCTCTGTTGTCCAGGCTGGAGTGCAGTGGCATGATCTCCCCTCCACCTCCTGAGTTCAAGGAGATTACAGGCACCTGCCACCATGCCTGGCTAATTTTTATATTTTAGTAGAGATGGAGTTTTACCATGTTGGTCAGACTGGACTTGAAATCCTGACCTCAAGTGATCCACCCACCTTGGTCTCCCAAAGTGCTGGGATTATAGGCGTGGGCCATCATGCTCAGGTGAAACCTGTTAACATGTTGGTCTTGAATTTCTAGCCTCTAGAACTGTGAGAAAATAAATGTCTGTTGTTTAAGCTATCTAGCCTATGGTATTTTATTATGACAGCCTTAGGAAACTAATACAGGGACACTTGAAGAAAGTGACTGTAATATTCTGGTTTTATATATATATATATATATATATATATTATATATATATATATATATATATATATATTATATATATATATATATATATATATATATTATATATATATATATATAAATGCACAGGGTCAACCAGTCTAACCTTTATTAATTGGAATCTTGGAGGAGGTGACAGAAAACATAAAGAAAGAATGGCTGAAATAGTCTAAATATGATGAATAGTATAACCACACAGCTACAAAAAACTCAATGAACCACAAGAAACATAAAAACACTCCATCAACTCCTTATACCAAGGCATATCATAGGCAAATTGCTGAAAACTAGTGGTAAAGGGAAAATCCTAAAAGCAGTACAAGCAGAAAAGACACAGTCTATTCAATAGAGCAAAAATAAGAGTTATTAAAGTTTTATCATCAGAAACGATGCAAGGTAGAAGAAAATAAATTGGCATCTTTAAAGTATTGACAGAAAGTTTCAAACTAGAAATCTATATTGAATGAAAATATTCTTTGAAGTGAAGGCAAATAAGATTATTTTTGAAGAAACAAAGCTGAAAGAATTCATTACAAACAAATTGCACTAAAAGAAATCTTAAATTACCCATTTTTGGGGGTGAAAGAAAACAATAGTATCTGGTAGAAATTAGGATCCACACAGAGAAATAAACAGCACTGAAAGTGATAAATATGCAAGTAAACAAATACTTTTTCAAATTTTAAAATTTCTGTAAAATATAATCTATTTAAAGGGTAAATACATATTGTGGAGTATAGAGTGTATATAGAATTATTTTCTGTACATAGCACAGCATTCAAAAATGTATATAGATTTTAATACATGACTAAGGTATGACAACAATAGCACAAAATGTAGAAATGGGGAAATAGAAGTATATTGTTATAAGAGTCTTTCACTATACATGAGAGTAACATAGTATTATTTGAAGTTGAGTTGCAATAAACATGCTTATTTAAAACCCTATAGCAACCATTAAAAAATAAAAACAAGGAGATAGTTATTAATTAATAAGCCTACAGTGGAGATAAAATGGAATATGAAAACATAGGAGAAAATTTTTACAATCTACCCATCTGACAAAGGTCTAATATCCAGAATTTACATGAAACTTACACATATTTAAGAGAAAAAAACAAACAACCCCATCGAAAAGTGGGCAAAGGATATGAACAGACACTTCTCAAAAGAAGATAGTTACACAGCCAACAAACATATAAAAAAGCTCAACAACACTGATTATCAGAGAAATGCAAATCAAAACCACAATGAGATACCATCTCACACCAGTTAGACTGGCGATTATTAAAAAGTTAGGAAGTAATAGATGCTGGCAAGGAACACTTTTACACTTTTCATGGGAATGTAAATTAGTTCAACCATTGTGGGAGACAGTATGGTGATCCCTCAAGGATCTACAACCAGAAATACCATTTGACCAAGCAATCCCATTACTAGGAACATACCCAAAGGATTATAAATTATTCTACTATAAAGATACATGCTCATGTATGTTTATTGCAGCACTATTTACAATAGCAAAGATGTGGAACCAACCCAAAAGCCCATCAATGATAGACCGGATAAAGAAAATGTGGTTCATATACACCATGGAATACTACGCAGCCATAAAAAGGAATGAGATCATGTCCTTTGCAGGGACATAGATGAAGCTGGAAGTCATCATCCTCAGAAAAATAACACAGGAACAGAAAACCAAACACCACATGTTCTCACTCATAAGTGGGAGCTGAACGTTAAGAACACATGGGCACAGAGAAGGGAATAGCACACACCAGGGCCTGTTGAGGGGGTGGAGGGTGAAGGGAAGGAACTTAGAAGACAAGTCAATAGGTACAACAAACCATCATGGCACACATATACCTATGTAACAAGCCTGCACATTCTGCACATGTATCCTGTTTTTTTTTTTTTGAAAAAATAAAGAAAAAAATATATGTACATAATAAAAAAAGAAAATATACACAATATCAAATGAAGTTAGGGAAAAAGGAAAAAATGAGTAAAAAAAGATGAATAAAAGAAAACACGAATAACAAAGTAGTAAATATAAACAAAACCATATGAATACTTACATTATATGTAAATCTTCAATACACTCCAATTACAAGATATCAATTATCAGACTAGATGAAGAAAACAAGACCTGATTATGTGGAGTCTATGAGAACCTCAGTTTCCATATGAAGACATATATAAATTTAAAGGAAACAGATGAACAAAAGATATGCCACGCAAACACTAAGATTAGAAAACCGAAGCGTGTGTGTGAATATCACATAAAATAGATTTCAGAGCGAGGAATACTACCAGGCATGAAGAGTGACCGTTTATAATGATAATACATGGATTCATCCATCAAAAAAGACATAAAAATCCTCAAAGAATATATATCAATAAGGGAGCTTTAAAATTCATATAGTAATAACTACCAGAAGTGAAAGGAGAAATAGACAAATCCACAATTATAACTGGAGGTTCCAAGGATCTACTTCCACTAGTTGATGGAGCAAGAAGGCAGAAAATCAGGAAGGATAGAGAAGACTTCAACTGTTAACTACTGTTGACCAAATTAAACTAGTGGACGTTTGTGGAAGACTTCATCCAACAAAATCAAAACACAAATGTTTTTTGAATACACACAAAACACTCACTAAAATGCGTCATAAACTGGTTCATAAAGCAGGTGTGAATACATCTTAAAGAACTGAAATTATACATTGTAACATAATGGAAAATAAATATTTGTGGTTGTCCTCAGTTCCTGGAACATAGCTCCTAAAATCCTTGGAATCTTTAGAATGGTAAGAGTGTCTTTAGTATGTGAATGAGATGATTGGTGGTTGGGAACATCCAGATAGCTCCAGGTTTGTGGTGGGTCACCAGAAAGACCAAGGCATGATTAGAGATTTGGAATTTCAGCTCCACACCCTGACATCAAGGAAGGGAGATGGGCTGGAGGTTGAGTTAATCGCCAATATTCAATGATTTAACCAATCATGCCTACGTAATGAAACCTCCATAAAACCCCTAAGTGATGTGGTTTTGAGAGCATCTAGGTTGGTGAACATATCCAGGTGCTGGGATGGTGGCATGCCCAGAGAGGGCATGGAAGCTCTGGGCCACAGCACACACCCTCTATACATTGTCCTATGCGTGTCTTCCATTTTGCCCTTTCTGAGTTATATTCTTTACGATAAACTGGTAATACTAAGTAAAGGGTTTTCTTGAAGTCTGTGAGCTGTTCAAATAAATTATCAAATCGAAAGAGGGGTTCATAGGACTCCCTGATTAATAGCTGGCTGCTCAAAAGTATAGGAAGATCAGGATTTCAACTGGTGTCTGAAATAGGGGCAGTCTTGTGGGGTCTGCCTTAACTCTGGGTGTACAAAGTCAGAATTGAATTCCATTGTAGGATACCTAGTTGGTGTCTAGAGTGTTGGAGAATTGGTTGGTGTGGGGCAGATATTCAGTGTTAGAAGTATTGTGAGTAAAAGAGTTCATACATATTATCTTCCCTGACTACACAAAATTAAATTAGAAGCCACTAACAGAAGACATCGGGAAAATTCCCAAATATGGAAATTCAGCCCATGGGTTAAATAATAAATCACAAGCAAAATTAGAAAAATTTTTTAGCAAAATGAAAAAAAAGTATTAAAAATTGTGGCTGGTATGGTGACTCCTGCCTATAATCCCAGCACTTTGGGAGATGCAGGCAGGAGGATTACTTGAGCTCGGGAGTTTGAGACCAGCCTGCACAACATGACAAAAACCCATCTCTACAAAAAATCCAAAAATTAGCTGCATGTGGTGGTACATGCCTGTAGTCTCAGTTACTAAGGAGGCTGAGGTGGGAAAATCACTAAAGCCCAGGATGTTGAGGCTACAATGAGCTGAGATTGTGCCACTACACTCCAGCCTAGGCAATGGAATAAGATCCTTTCTCAAAAAAAGAAAAGAAAAAGAAAAAAGTGTGTTTGGAAAGAAGTTAGAATAGCCAAAAAGCATTTTGAGAAAGAACAACATTGTAGGACTTAACATTATCCAATATCAAGATTTACTATAGTAATCAAGGCAATGTGGTTCTAACATTAGAATGTAAAAATACATCAATCGAATAGAGTTCAGAAATATGTAAACACACATACACACACACATTTAATCAGTTTTCAATGAGGTGCCAAGGAATTAGGGGGAGGAATAATCTTCTCAACAAAGGGTGCTAGAATAACCAGATATCCGTAAGAAAAGAAATGAAACACAACCTTTATATCATACCATACACAAAAATTTACTTGAAACATAAAATACAAAGTTATCAATATAAATAAAGTGAACATTACATATAAAACTATAAAACTAAAATCATAGGAGAAAAACTTCCTGGTCTTGGGATAGGCAAAATATTTTATGTAGACCACAAAAATCCTGAACTATAGAAGAAAAAATACCTGGCAAATTAATTGGGCTTCATAAAAATGAAATCTTTTCTTCTTTGAAAGATAACGTTAAGAAAATAAAAGATAGGCCATGAACTGGGAGAAAATATTTCCAATGCATAGACAGTCATGTGCTGCATAATGACATTTTGATCAGTGGACTGCATATATAATACTGGTCTCATAAGGTAATAATGAATCTGAGGCCAGATTCATAAGATATAATGAATCTGAGGATTACACCTGTAATCCCAGCACTTTGGGAAGCTTAGGCGAGTGGCTCCCAATGTCAGGAGTTCAAGACCAGCCTGGCCAACATAGTGAAACCCCATCTCTACTAAAGATACAAAAAATTAGCCAGGCCTGGTGGTAGGCCACCTGTAGTCCTAGCAACTCGGGAAGCTGAGGATGAGAATTGCTTGAACCTGAGAGGCACAGGTTTCAGTGAGTTGAGATCATACCACTGCACTCCAGCCTGGGCGACAGAGCGAGACTTCGTCTCAAATAATAATAATAATAATAATAATAATAATAATAATAATAATGAAAATGAAAAATTACTGTTGCCTAGTGAGATATCATAGCAGTCATAACATCATAGCTCAAGTCATACCTTTATGTTTAGCTGTGTTTAGGTAAACAAATAGTTATCATTGAAATATAATTGCTTACAGTGGTTAGTACTGTAACATGTTGCACAGGTTTATAGCCTATGAGCAATAAGCTATTCATGTCCTTTGCTCACTTTTTAATGGGAATATTATTATTATTATTTACTGTTGAGTTGAGTTCCTTGTATATTCTGGATACCCTTTGCTATGCAGAAGTTTTTCAGTTTTATATAGTCCTATTTGCCTATTTTGCTTTTGTTGCCTGTGCTTTTGAAGTTTTAGCTATAAATAGTTACCTAGACCAAGTGTTTCTCCTATACTTTCTTCTTATAGACTTAAAGTTTTGGGGTTTACATTTAAGTATGTAATCCATCTTCAGTAGATTTTTGTGTATGGTGAGAGACGGGAGTAGAGTTTCATTCTTTTGCATATAGATACCCAACTCTCCCAGCACCGTTTATTGAAAAGGTATCATTTCCTCAGTATATGTTCTTGGCACTTTTGTTGAAAATCTGTTGGCTGTAAATATGTAGGTTTATTTCTGGGTTCTCTATTCTGTTTCATGGTCTCTGTGTCTGTCTTTATACCAATACCATGCTGTTTTGGTTATTATAGCCTTTTATAATAAGCCAAATAGTGTGATGCCTTCAGCTTTGTTCTTTATGCTCTGGATTGCTTCGACTATTTGGGCTCTTTTGTGGTTCCATACAAATTTCAGGATTGGTTTTTCTATTTCTATGAAAAATAATGATAAATATAATAATTCCTTTGGGTAGTGTGGTCATTTTAATGATTTTAACTCTTCTGATTCATGAGTATGGCATGTCTTTCCGTTTGTTTGTGTCCTGTTCAATTTCTTTCATTAGTATTTTGTAGTTTTCCTTGTAGAAAGTTCTTTCATCTCCTTGGTTAAATTTATTCTCAGTTACTTTATTTTTACTTTTATAATTATCATAAATAACATTGCCCTTTTAATTTCTGGGTTTTTTTTTTTTTTTTTTTTTTTTTTTTTTTTAAGACAGATATTTGCTCTTGTTCCCCAGGCTGGAGTGCAGTGGCACAATCCTGGCTCACTGGAACCCCCACCTCCCAGGTTCAAGCAATTCTCCTGCCTCAGGCTCCTGAGTAGCAGAGATTATAGACACTTGCCACCAGGCCTGACTAATTTTTTGTATTTTTAGTAAAGACAGGGTTTCACTATTTTGGCCATGCTAGTCTCAAACTCCTGACCTCAGGTCATCCACCTGCTTTGACCTCCCAAAGTGTTGGGATTACAGGCGTGAGTCACTGCACCCAGCCTGCCTTCTTAATTTCTTTCTCAGTCAGTTCATTACTTGTGTATAGAAATACTGATTTTTGTATGTTGATTTTGTATCCTGAAAACTTACTAAGTTTATGTATTTGGTCTAAGAGTTTTTTGGTTGGATCTTTAGTTTTTTCTAGATAAAAGATTATGTCAGCTGCAAAAAGGGACAATTTGAGTTTATTGTTTACTATGACTGATGGTATTCTGTAGTGATAGTGTTTAAATCCTTTTACAGACAATTGTTTAATATTGTTTGGTGGTTTTCCATACTGGTAGCATGTGAGTCCTTTCTCTTGCTCTTTTTGTGTTTGCTCTGTGATGGGTTTTTAACTTTTGTGTGTTTTCACAATTATAGATACTGTATTTTTGTTTACAGGTGTAGAACTCCCTTAAGCATTTTTTATAGGACAGGTCTAGTGATAATGAATTCCTACAGCATTTGCTTTTTTGGGAAAGAAAGATTTTATTTCTCCTTCATTCATAAATGATAACTTTGCTGGGTATAGTATCCTTGACTGACAGCTTTTCTTTTCTTTCAGCACTTTGAATACAACACACCATTTTCTCCTGGCTTGTAAGGTTTCTGCCGAGAAATCTGCTGTTAGTCTGATGGGAGTTTCCTTATAAGTAAGTAGATAACTTTCTCTTACTGTTTTTAGAAATCTCTTGTCTTTGACTATGATGTGCCAAGTCTTGAATAAGATCTTTTTGAATTGTATCTGTTTGGAGATCTCTGAGCTTCTTGTATCTGGATATCCAAATTTTTTGCTAGACTTAGAAAGTTTTCAGCTATTAACACATTAAATAATTTTTTCCATCCTCTGTGTTTCCTTTTTGCCTTCTTGGACACTGGAAATTTGAACATTTGCTTATTTTATGGTACCCCATATCTCCTATAGGCTTTGTTCATTTTTTTTAGTTTTTTAAAATTTTTATCTGACTGTGCTATTTCAGAAGACCTGTCTTCAAGTTCTGAAATGTTTTCTTCTGCTTGATTTACCCTATTATTGGAACTTTGAATGTATTTTGTATATCATTTAATAAATTCTTCAGTTCCAATTTTTTCCTAGTTTTTTAAAATAATATACATCTTTTGGGTAATTTTATCATCCATTTCCTGAATTATTTTTCTTATTTCTTTGTACTGTTTTTCTGAATTATCTTGGATTTCACTAAGCTTCTCTAATATTATTTTGAATTCTTCTGGGATTTCAAAATTGTTTTTGATTGGGTACTGTTGCTGAAGAATTATTGTGTTCCTTTGGAGGCGTTATATTTCCTTGTTTTAAAAATATTTCCTGTGTCCCTACATTGACATCTGCACATTTGGTGTAACAGTTGCGTCTTTCAATTTTCTGATTTTGCTATCATAGGGCAGGACTTTTTTCCTGAAGATATATCTCTGGTGTTGATTGGGTAGGGTACTTGGCTTTGATTCTGGATATGTGGAGTGATGTAGTCTCCATATAATTTCTTAGTTGTAAAAAGCATCAATAATGTCTGTAATTTCCTCGGTGGCTTAGAGTGCAGTGGTTAGTGGAGGCTGTGGTGAAGTTTTGCTGGGGACTTGGACACCAGGTGGGCCTCTCCTTGGGCCCCAGTGGTGGTAGCAGTAGGCCACACATTCTTGTCTTTGGGTCCAAGTGTGTTGTGTACTGCCACTAGTGTTCCAAGTTCAAACTGATTCTTGTTCCTCAAGGAGGCTTACTTGGGTGCCAGTGGTATCAGGCGTGGGCTAGGTGAGTGGGCAGGTTCTTGGACCACTGGACAGCAGGCGTGGTCTTGGTGATGTTAGTAGCAGTGGCAGGATAATTATCTGGCTCCCAAGCAATTTGCGCTGGTGTTGGTGGTGACTCTGATGGGCTGGGTGAGTCAATTCCCAGGCTTGGTGGTGTGTGTGGGTGGATGCCAGCTGTGGTGGTAGCAGCAAGTTGGGTGGGACAAACTTCAGACCTTCAAAAGGAATGCTCAGGTGCTAATGGTGATGGATTGATCTGTGTGGTCCCCAGGCCCCTGAATGGTGTGCTTAGGCACTGGAAAATCAAAGCTGGGCCAGGAAGATTGTTCTTAAGCCCTATGATGGTGTGTGCAGGCACTGACTGTGGTAGTCAGGGGGAGATCTCCAGGTCCCTAGAGAAATGCTTGGGTTGAGTGGCAGTGATTGTATTCTAGTCCTGCTGCTTGCAAGACTGGGACTGCTTTCAGTGGTAGCAGCTATATTTAGGTGCACGGGGAATACTTGTTTTTCTCTTGTTTTTTCAAGGTGGTCGTAGGCCACAGTGGCAGTTGCTGCTGGTAGGGGAGTATTTCCTTGGTACATGTAAAATGCACAGTTGTTTTGCTGTGGGAGCAGCAGGGAATTGCCAGTGGCTCACACTTCAGCCATGGCCATGGCTGCAGGCCAGGAATGTCAATGGAGCTCCAGCAATGTGGAGATGCAGTAGCTGTTGGGCTCTTTATCCGGGATGTAGTCTGGTGGGGGCTGGGCTCTCAATAGGGTGTCTTACTGTAGCTGCTTAGGGCTCAGGGGTGTGTGGGACCCAGCAGGAGCTCCCTCTCAGGAACAATGCCTTCATGCAGGCTCCAGGCAGCAGCCTAGGTAAGTTTTGGGCCTGCTAGTATCTAGAAACTCTCCTATGACTAGGATTACAGGTGTCTGTGGTGGGAATGTGGATCACTGAGGGCCACTCACTCTTTATCTGCATTAAGGAGCTTCCCTAGGTTCCTAGCAGATCCCAGATGATCAGGCTGCCTTGCTTCCTTCTCCTTCCTTGCTTTAGGTGTTTCTAGTCACTTCTCTGGAACAGATATTTAAGTACCAAATAAACAGATCAAATAAACAGGTATTTGAGTACCACTATATGTCATCTCTTATTCTTTGTCCATGTTTTTCTCTTTTGTGTAAACATATCTAAGATTACTACTATATATATATTATATATACACACACACATACACACACACACACACATACACACACACACACACACACACACACACACACATTTTTTTTTTACAGTCTTGCTCTGTCACCCAAGCTGGAGTGCAATGGTATGATCTTGGCTCACTGAAACCTCTGCCTCCTGGGTTCAAGCAATTCTCCTGCCTCAGCCTCCCAAGTAGCCTGGATTACAAGTGCCCACCATGACACCTGCCTAACTTTTTTGCATTTCTGTTGACCAGGCTGGTTTCAGACTCCTGACCTCAAGTGATCCACCTGCTTTGGTCTCCCAAAGTGTTAGGATTATAGGCGTGAGCCACCATGTCCAGCCTCCTACTTTATATTCTTTATCTTATATTTTAACACAGGAATCCTTTAGGGGTTTAATTATGCTGTTTTAAAAAAATCTTTCTAATGTCTCTTTTTTGTGTTGTTTGCAGTAGTAAGCTTATTTTATATATATATATAATATATATATATATATATATGGCCTTTATCTAGTGTAGTGTTAATAAACTGGTTCCCATTATAAAAAGCCAAATTTGTTAGCCAATTTCTATGGTATAAATGTTCCCATGATAGTCAATTTTGATACTGTCTGCCAGTTAGTATTGCTAGTTTGACATCACTGAATGTGAAGTTGAAAAGAGGTACACACAATTGGCTTTCTCAAGTAAGTCTGCATGAGACAGCTCCAGCCCACCACAACCTTTATCTCTAGAAATCCTACTAGTAGGATGTAGAAATCCTACTACTAAAAGAGAATCAATTATTTATAGGGAATTTGCCTTTGCTTTTGTTGAGCACCTGGAACTGTTCCCAATGTCAGGCCACTTTATATTAATTTCTTAGTTTTTTTGGAGCATGTAGATAGTTTTGAGTTGGATCCACAAATTTATTTGAGGAATGCTTCTTTTTTGTTATGTTTTTTTTAATTGACAGTAATAACTATAATTGCATATATTTATAGGTTAAAATGTTATATTTTGATATGTGTATACATTGTGGGAGGACTGCTTCTGTTAACAGATTCTCAGAGGAGATGTTCTTTTTGTATTTTTCTTCACTCAAGGCCAAAAATAGTTCCCAGTTATATCCTTTAGCAAGGCTGATATTTTTCTATTCAGTCTCCCTTTCAGAGTGTAGCCCTTTAGGCTCTTGGCTTTGTTCAGCATTTCAACTTCAATTCCATATTTTGTGAAGGCCTAAGACTTTCAGCTATTAAAACCGAAGTCTCTTGCTATTTGGAGGTCAGCCAACACCCTTGGGGTGGCTGCCAGCTTTAGCGCCTGCTTACTAGTCTAGATTCATTCTGGGATCCTTCACTTCTGAATACTTTCTTATTCTCTTGTGAGCTTAACTATGCATTTAAAATAATTTTGAAAAAATGTTTATCCAGTGTTTTAAAGTGTTTTGTAATGGAAAGGTTTTGAGGATATGTAGACTATAATATTTCTAGAAGCAGAGTTTCCATTTTAAATTTCTAAAACTCTAAGCACCTTTTCTGGTTATCTATCTCTGCATAACAAATATTACAAACTTAGGGTTTGTAAGAACAATCAATTAATTATGTTTATGATCTGTGGGTTAAGAATTTGGATAGGGCGGCCGGGCGCGGTGGCTCAAGCCTGTAATCCCAGCACTTTGGGAGGCCGAGACAGGCGGATCACGAGGTCAGGAGATCGAGACCATCCTGGCTAACATGGTGAAACCCCGTCTCTACTAAAAAATGCAAAAAAAAAAAACTAGCCGGGTGAGCTGGCGGGCGCCTGTAGTCCCAGCTACTCGGGAGGCTGAGGCAGGAGAATGGCGTAAACCCGGGAGGCGGAGCTTGCAGTGAGCTGAGATCCGGCCACTGCACTCCAGCCTGGGCAACAGAGCGAGACTCCGTCTCAAAAAAAAAAAAATAAAAAAAAAATAAAAAAAAAAAAAAGAATTTGGACAGGGCTCAGCTGAGTAATTCTTCTGCTCTATATGGTATCAGCTTGTTCACTTGTGTTTTTCAGCTGGAGGCTTGCCTGGTTTGGAGGGTCCAAGAGGGTTTCACTCACATTTCTGGTGCCTTGGCAGGGACAGCTGGAAGTCTGATCTCAGATGATTTGTTCTATCTGTCTATAGTCTCACAGCCCACCTTTATGATCTCTCCAGCAGAATCATTGTATTTCTTAACATCATCACTCAGGGCTCAAAGAGTAAATGCTCCAAGAGTCAGAAGTGGAAGCTACCAACTTCTAGGTCTAAAGGTCTGCATATTGTCACCTTTCTCATATTCTATTAGTCAAAACAGTCCTTGAGCCCAGATTGAAGAGGAGGAGGCAATATAGAGATCACCTAGTCTCACAATTTCTCTCAAAAGATGAAGAAGCCAGGATGTAGAGAGATCAAATAAATTGCTACAATCACACTATGGCTAGTGTCATGCTTTGGATCCAGTAAATAATAGCCCAGTTTCTGCAAATGAAATTGTCCAACAGGAATAGACCCAGGAATCATTGCTACAGATGCTGGTAGGGAATCCAGAAGATAGAACAGGTAATGATAACCAGAAAGTAAGCCAACAGATAACAGGTGGTGGTTTTACACATTAGTTGGTCTGCAGTTCACTGTTTAATAACTAGGTATCCCAACAGGGGAATAAAAAACTGGTGATATTCAGAAATCCAAGAGGCAATTAATGAAACTGATATTGAGGACCACTATACTGCAGGGACTGAAGCACTAGTGAAATGAGGGAAGACACAATGCAGTTCCTGGCCTTGTAGGGCTTAGGAGTTGGGCAAGCAGAGGGTGAGCTCCAGAAAGTCTATTAACAGGGAATAAGGCCCTAGCTACTGGTTACTTAGACAAGGAAACAGTTCTAGTTCTAAAAGTGCTGGAATACTGAGATATTTTCCAAGATGAGGACATGAGTGCAAAGACCAAGGTAGAGATCTCATTCTGATTAAAGGATGTTTATCAGATATTAGGAAAAAAAAAAGCATTAGCACATTTATTGAAACTGGATAGATGGACATAAAGATGAGTATGCTGAGTTTTGGAGTTTATGGCTAAAGATCCTTAAACTTTTTAGGATTTTCTCAGAGATTCACCTAAACAGAAATGAAGAGATTGAAAATGTAACCAGTAGTTTATTATTGAAAATATGGAAGATGACTAAAGAAAGTGAATCATAGATACTGATGAGCAGCAGCAAATGATAAAAGGTAACTGAATGGGTAGGCAAAGAAATTAAGTTGTCACAGCTAGTAAATGGGTGATTCATAAGTATAATATATAGTAATGTAAATAGTAAAATTGGACTCTGTGTTTCAGAAGTTATAAAGTTAATAGCCTATAGAGGCTAGGCAGCAAACATAAATTAGGATGCAGGCTGTTCTGGACTAAATTGTGCTCCCTGAAAATTCACCCCCTTAACCTCCCATGTGACTGTTTTGAAAATAGTATCTTTAAGAGGTAACTTAGGTGAAAAAAGTTATAAGAATGGGACCCTAACCTGATAAGACCAGTAGCCTTATAGAATAAGGAAGAGAGACAGAGAGAGAGAGAGAGATCTACATATAAAAAGAAGAAAGGTGACATTGAAGACACAGCAAGGAGGTGGCAGTCTGCAAGTCAGGAAGAGAGCCTTCAACAGAAACTGAGCTTGTCAGCACCTTGACTATGAACTTCTAGGCTCCACAGTTGTGAGAAAATAATATCTATTTTTTTTAAGACACCCAGACTTTTGTATGTTATTATGGCAGCCCAAGGAGACTAATACATGGACCAAATTTAGTATAACAGGGCAAGCAGTAGAGAATACATTTGGGACTGGTGGACAGAGTCTTGAAGTAGAGCACAAAAGCCTCTTCCAAAAGGAGCAGATGCTACTGAGCTCCAGTGAATTGAGGTTGAGCTTGGTGGGAGGGAATAGGGAAATATACGTAAAGAAATGTGGTGGTAGACATTGATAGCTTCTTCTAGGTTAGGCAGGGCTCTGAAAGATTATCCTCAAACTGCTCTCCAAGGTCCTCATTTGCCTTAGGCCAAAGTGTTTTTTAAAATGAATGGAGCTGATATACATGAAGTTCAGTGCAGGGCGAGGTGGGTAGTTGAGACAGTAATCCTTTCAAATTTGCAGACCACCTGGGGTAGAGGGTGGCTCATGGCCCTCAGTGGGTTCCTCACATGCCTCTCTCCCTCATAACCTGACAGAATTGATAATCTTCGAAGCCCTGGGGTCAAAGCCTACTCTAGGATTCCTAGCTCAAACCAATTTAAAATATTGTGTGGTTTTGAGTAGATAGTTCTCCAAAGAAGATATACAAATGACCAAAGAGCACATGAAAAGATATTCAACATCACTAATCAGTAGGGAAGTACAAATCAAAATCACAATGAGATACCATCTCATATTCATTATCATGGCTATTATATATGTAAAAAAGAAAGTAACAAGTGATGGTGAAGGTATAGAGAAATTGGAACTTTTGTGGTCTGTTGGTGAAAATATAAAATGGTGTAATTGCTATGGAAAATAATATGGCAGTTCTCCTAAAAATCAAAACTAGAATTACCATATGATCAAGCAATTTTACTTCTGGGTATAAACCCCAAATAATTAAAACCAGATTCTCAAAGAGATATTTGTACAATTATGTTCATAGCGGTATTATTCCTAACAGCCGACAGGTGGAAGCCACTCAAGTTTCTTTTTTTAGGCATATGAAAATTCATTACTACAGTGTTTTCACCATTAAAATTTATGATCTTGGTCTTTACTTCTTGCCTTTGTATAGGGCCAAAAGAGACACACTGGCTACTTTGACAACCTTAAAGCGGACTCCAGGAATATCACCAACAGCATGACCTTTGTGACCAAATCCAGCAACCAGAACTTCATCGTTTTCCAGAATTAAGTTCAAGCAACCACTGTTGGGTACAAAAGCTGTGATTTTCTTGCCATTCTTGATCAGCTGGACCCTGACGCACTTCCTAATGGCAGAATTTGCCTGTTGGGCGTCAACTCCTACTTTTTCCAGCACGATTCCTTTTGCACGAGAAGCACTTCCAAAAGGGTTGGCCTTCAGGGCTGTACCCAAATGGGCTTTCTTGTACTGTTTATCATGCCACTTCTGGTCTCGTCAGTGACTACGGAGCTTCCTAGCAGTATGATGTCCATGACACCTGCACATCCTGTCGGAGCGACGGGCCTGAGCCAGAGAGAAGCAGCCAGAAGCCACTCAACTTTCTATCAGCAGATGGATGGTTAAACGAAATGTAGTACATACATATAGCACATTTATATGTATAAAAACATTATTTTGCCGTAAAAAGAAAGGAAATTCTGACACATGCTACAACATGAATGAACCTCGAGGACATTAAGCTAAGTGGAATAAACCACTCACAAAAAGATAAATACCGTATAGTTTCGCTTCTATAAGGTACCTAGAGCAGTGAAATTCATAGAGACCAAAAGTGAAATGGTAGTTGCCAGGGACTGGGGTGGGGAGGAGAAAATGAGGAATTTTTAAATGGATATAGAGTTTCAGTTTCGTAAGATAAAAAGTTCTGGTGACGGCTGCACAGCAATATGAATGTGCTTAATACCACTGAACTGTGCTCTTACAAATGATTAAGATGGCCAGGCACCATGGCTCACGCTTATAATCTCAACACTGTGGGAGGCCAAAGGAGATGGATCACTTGAGATCAGGAGTTCGAGACCAGCCTGGCCAACATGGCAAAAGCCTGTCTCTATTAAAAATACAAAAATTAGCTGGGCGTGGTGGCAGGTGCCTATAATCCCAGCTATTTGGGAAACTGAGGCATGAGAATCTCTTGAACTTTGGAGGTGGAGGGTGCAATGAGCTGAGATCACGCCACTGCACTCCAGCCTGGGCAACAGAGTGAGACTCTGTCTCAAAAATAAAATAAAATAATAAAATAAAAAATAATTTAGAGGGTAAATTTTGTGTTACATGTGCTTTGTCATTATTAAACAATTATTTTGCAAGCTAACACCACATGAACCAAACATTTTGGTGAGCTGGAACAGCCTACGAGTTGCCAACTTACAGCCTTCAGGATTTAGCAATAGCTGAAATAGCCAATATAGGACCAATAGTAATGACTGAATTCAGCACAATGATCTTGAAGTAATGAATAAATTCAGCATTATGAATTTGTTTTTAAAGATGTTTGGGTATTACTCAGGCAAAAAAGTTACTTCCCGTTGAGGTTCAATGTTGAAATCTTATTTGAATTTGTATGTTGTTAAGCTTTGATATAACAATTGATAGCATGACTGGCAAGGGGAAGAGGTATATCATAAAGCAAAGAAGAGCTTGTTGCTCAGATAAGGAAAGAAAATAAATTTGAAAGCTTTAAGACCAAGATAGGAATTTGTAGAGTTAACAAAAATGAAATGAATATATGAAAATATGTAGGTTTCTTATTGCTAGAAAATAAAAAAATAGAAGAAACAATTTAAAAAATCTGGTCATTCACTATATGCCTGTATATATTATTTATACACATATATTTATATCTTGTGTGTATATAAATTATATAGATGGTCTTTCATACTTCCTCTAGATGGGTAACCCAGTGGTGAAACAAAATTTCTGTACATGAGAAGTTTGGAAACTGAGCTGAGGTTTCCTATTACTTCCCAGTGGACTAGTAGAGAGTAGCTTTTTTCTCCTTTTACCAACAATCTGCAAGAAAATGGGAGTGTTTGAAAGCCTCCACTTGTATAGAGTGTTCCAGTATAGCCATTCTAATGCCAATACTCTCAAAGTGAAAGTGAACTAAAATAGTCAAACCAAACTATCCATCAGATAAGTGCTTATATAACCACAGAAATCTAGAACAAATTAATTTGACTTCAAATGCTTCCTGAAATGCAGTCTAAAAACAAAAGAAACTGCCTAAGCATGTGAACTTTGCTAGCTATTTTTTGTTTAGATTAAATTTTAAATTGTTACTTTAGAATTTTTTTTTTGTATTGTTGGTAAAGCAAGTAAGTAATTTGTTTCATTGCAAGTCAACAATTTCAGTGTAAGAAAAAGGAGATGTAATAACTGAATCAATAGTTTAAATAGGAAAGCTGCACTGTTGGAAAGATTAATATAAATTGTGGTGTTCCATGGCTGGAAAACATTGGTTATAGCCCTGTGCACTGACAAGGTCCAGGGCAAGGTCATTCTGTGATCTACTCTAGTGTTCAAGAGCACAGGACCTCTTAGAAAATGGTTGATTCCGTATATGGGCTGGAAAGTACAATGTGAAACTCTACTATCAGGTTGTGCCAGGAAGCAGGGAAGCTTTTGAAGATTAATGGTGTTATGTCAAAAGACCACAGAAACCAATTTAAGGTGTGCTTGAGACAATTCGAGCACCAAAAGGAGGATAATAGTTTTTGTCAGTTGACACACTGTAAATCTGAAAAACTATTAGTTCATAATAATGTGCAAAAGAGAAAAAAATAAACGAAGTGTTGAGGCTTGTTATTCAATCATGTTTGTGTTATTAACTAATTTATTGTATGGCTAAATAGCGTAGAAACAAAAAGCGTAAATGTGTCAGCTCAATGCATTTTCTGACTCAAAGGGAATATGAGTAGAATGATACCACAAGTTGTGACCTTAAATCAGACATAAAATATTCAAATTAGATTGTGTATATAGACATATTAGGTTGGTGCAAAAGTAATTGCGGACTTTGCCATTTAAAAGAAAAAAGGCAAAAACCACAATTACTTTTGCACCAATTTAATACATATATAAGCATATGTTCTCATATATTATTGGTAATATATAATGATACATATTATATATTGCTGTATTATATATAATAGTATACATTATATAGATATATAATGATATATATTATATTGATATATGTTCATATATCATGATTATGTATTAATATATTGTGATAATATATCTTATATTAATATATTTATATATTAATATATCATGACATATTAACATATATATACCATCATATTAATATGTAATATACCATTATATGTAAACATATGTAATTTTGATATGTATGTTTATATATAATGATATATATGATATATGTCATTATTATATATAATTATGAATTACCAATAATATATTAGTACATATGCTGATATATATGCATTAAGTTGGTGCAAAAGTAATTTTGCTTTTTCACTTTTTTGTATAGTTTTATAGTTCTAAGAATAAAATAATTTTAAGAGTCATCAGGCCCAAAGGACTTAAAGTTACATTTCTCAGGAGCCCATCAAGGGCAAAGACCTTCAGAATTAGAAGAGGAATCACCTTTCTATTAATTGAAGTTTTCCAACTTGAGTGAAAGAACTCTTACGAGACTAAAGAATTAGATCATACAGATAACCTGAATTCATGGAAGTAGGCTAACTGATCCTCTTAGAGTTTTGAAATCACTGGTGTAACAAAAATTGGGTTCAGCAACCATAGCAACAAATAATGTCCTTGTGAGGTAAATTTCCCTCAATAACATCAACTAACAGGTAGGGGAATTGTTTTCTTCACATGAATTAGCATGTTTTTCAACCTGAGAATATTTATAACTAAGTACAGAAATGTTAAGAAGGAAGCTCTGCCTTGTTGATATTGTATATGCTAATGATAAACATATTATTGGCCAGTGGAGTCACAGTTTTAAATAATTTAAAATGGCTATTTAAATAATATGCAGTATTTAATTTATGACTTTAAGAAGTAATCATATACAGTTTTATCTCATCTAAGAAAACATTAGGTTTACATTCTTTACAAGCATTGCTCATTAAATGTATAAGAATTATTGAAGACCCAGGAAAATTTTATTTCCTGTATTAGCCAATTGTAGTATTTAAAAGGCAAATTCTTGAGGTGATCCAACTGCTAAGTGTTCTTCCATCACAAAGTGTCACTCCTCCCTATTGTCACTCCTATTCTGTTCCCCAACACCTCACTACCTGATCTACAAATTGGAGATATGAGTGTTCAAAGGCCACCTAAACACTGTAGGCTATTTAGTCTCCTTGTTCACAGGCTCCGGCTGTATCCCGATAAACTTCCCATGGCCTAATTCCCTGCTCCCTGTCTTAGTCTTGTTATTTCATAAAGTGACACACTGGGGTATAATAGAATAATAACAATAAGAGCAGGGTGCTTTGATTTTCTCAAATAACAGTATCTCATCATGTGTTCTGCTCCATTTTTCTATTTATTTATTTATTTTATTGTTTTTGAGACAGAGTCTTGCTCTGTTGCCCAGGTTGGAGTGCAGTGGCACTACCTCAGCTCACTGCAACCTCTGCCTCCCAGGTTCAAGTGATTCTCCTGCCTCAGCCTCCCAGTCGCTGGGGCTATAGGCAGGCGCCAACATGCCCGGCTAATATTTGTATTTCTAGTAGAGATGGTGTTTCACCATGTTGGCCAGGCTGGTCTCGAACTTCTGACCTCAGGTGATTCACCTCAGCCTCCCAAAATGCTGGGATTACAGGCATGAGCCACTGTGCCCGGACCATTTTTTCTATTTATAATGATACGGGAGGTGGGCAGAAAAGTGCTGGGTAGAGAAGAATGGGGTCCCTGGAGTGGGCTCCACCCTTGGACCTTTTCCCCATGGACCTAGGTGAGAATGGGGACTCCTGTTTTCATGCCCAAATGTTGCATTTTTCAAGACCGCTCTGGTCCTCTATGCCCCCCAACCTGTGCCCATATAAACCCGAGACCTTAGTGGGCACAGACACAAGCACAAGCAGCTGAATGTCAGAACTAGAAGACCAGTGATGACAGAACAGCATGGCAGAGAAAGAGAGAAGAGGAAGGATGTCTGGACACCTAGGGGAGTTCAGGCAGGGGCAACTGGAGAAGAGTCTGGCCGCTGGGAGGCCCGACTCCATGGGAAAACCACCTTCCCACTCCATTCCCCACCTTCCGGCTCCCCATCCATCTCAATGACAGCCACCTCCACCACTCAATAAAACCTTGCACTCATCCTTCGAGCCCACATGTAATCTGATTCTTCTGGTACACTGGGCAAGAACTTGGGATACAAAAGGCTGTCACCCTGGCCCCCTGCCCTTGCAGTAAGGCACAGGATCCATTGAGCTGATTAACATACAAGTCATCTGCAGATGGAAAATCTAAAAGAACTTGGTAACACACACCCATAAGGGCTTCAGGAGTCACAGATAGCTACTCTGAGAGGCTGCCGTGGGGCCAGCCTTGCACCTGCCCATCTGCATGTTCTCCCTGGGGTTTTGAGCTGTGGGGAAAGCAAGCAGACAACACCCCTCAGACTAATTCTGAGGGGAATCAGAGAACTCTCCCATTCCAATAACATTTATAAAGCAGGGAGGCCAGTACTATACAGGGCTCCATTGGGTGGGTAGGGGTTCTGCACTCATTTAGAAAATGACCACAGTTGACCTTTGAACAATGCGGATTTGAACTGCATGAATCCACTTACGCGTGAATTTTCTTCCACCTACGCCACATCTGATATAGCGTGACCAAGCCCTCCTCTTCCTCCTCTCCTTTCAGCCTACTCAATGTGAAGACAATCAATGTTTATGACGATCCACTTCCACTTAAGGAATAGTATACATATTTTGTCTTCCTTATGGTTTTCTTAATAACATTTTCTCTTCTCTAGATTAATTTATTGTAAGAATACAGTACATAATACATATAATGTACAAAATATGTGTTAATCGACTATGTTATTAGTAAGGCTTCAGGCCAACAGTAGCTATTAGGAATTAAGTTTTTGGAGGAGTCAAAAGTTGTACGTGGATTTTCAACTGGGAGGGAGATTAGCTCTTCTAACCCCTGCATTGTTCAAGAGTCAACTGTATCTGACTTTTCCATCAAAGGGGTTATGCCCATGTCCTGGTTGTTCCTTATCTGCTCTTTGGATGGCTAAGGGTTTCCAAGTAGTATTAGTGTCAAAAATAAATTGCTCTAGAAATAGATTTCTTTCAGGGGGTCACAGACTCAGATCAAGGTTCTGATATTATGGGACATACTTTCTACATGTGTTTAAAATCCTAAATGTCAAATAATAACCTCGTATTTTTTCCCACTCTGAGGACTCTGGCAAAGTAAAGAGAGGAAACTATGACATTAAAGAAACACTAAGTAATTTCTCAGTGAATGAGGGTGCAAGTGGCTGAGATCTTCCAATGATCAATACATGTGAGAAGTCATTCTGCATTCTGGGGCTTCAGGCCACTGAAATAATCAGGAACAATGCAGAGAGCTTCCAGCTTATATTCCGGCTGTTTCTCTCCAAAGCAGAAAACGTGGTAATGCCATTTACAAACACTTGTTCTGCCTACACTTCCTTTTCTCTATACATACGGGCTACCAGTTCAATAATATATTCTACGCCAATGAATTCTTTCCAGCTGGAGATGGTCTGTGTAAAGGAATTTTGGACTAAAACAGCCTTGTATCTGGATGGGCTGTGCCCTGTGAAATTCTCTCAATCCCTTTGCTGAACCATGCTTAAGATCACTGTTATGTATGTGCCTGTCTCATTGTTAAGTCTTCCTGCATGTTAACCAGGGACCTGCAAATTCTAGGCCTTAACTACATCAAAGTAATCATGGAAGCAAGGGGGATTTCTGTAATTTGCAGATACCACTGAAGAGTAGAAAAGCTCAGAAAGGGATTCCTAGATTTTACCACTTTCTGGCAGCCTCAGATTTAAAATGGGAAAACACAATTGCCTTGGGGCATTAGCCACTGCCTAAGGGAAGTCCACAACATAATCTTTTTTTTTTTTTTTTTTTTTTTTTTTTTTTTTTTTAGAACAGAGTTTCACTCTTGTCACCAAGGCTGCACTGCAATGGCGCGATCTTGGCTCACTGCAACCTCTGCCTCGCGGGTTCAAGCGTTTCTCCTGCCTCAGCCTCTGGAGTAGCTGGGATTACAGGTGCCCACCACCATGCCTGGCTAATTTTTGTATTTTTAGCAAAGATGGGGTTTCGCCATGTTGGTCAGGCTGGTCTCGAACTCCTGACCTCAGGTGATCCACCTGCCTTGGCCTCCCAAAGTGTTGGGATTATAGGTGTGAGCCACAAAATAATCTTAAAGATCTGGGAGATGAGGGACAAGCAACCTCAGGACCACAGCTTCGAACTAAAAAACCACTCAGTTAATTTTGTGACTGCCAGTAGAAAGGTCCTCCTTTTCTTGCCTCTCTCCATCCTACTCTCCATCTGCTTATAGACCGCCTCTCAAATTCATCCTTCTCTAACTCTTCCTCTGTCTTTTGATGACATAGTTGTTTCTTCTCTTTCCATATTTTGCTCTCAACCCGTGGTTATATAAGTCACTATGAAGTCTTTTCCTTCCAACTACCGCCATTTTGACCTTTCTGCCCATTTTGAGGACATTTGTAAACAAAATTCTCTGCTTGAGGTTTTTTGGGCCACCCAGTTTCTGCCAAGTCAGGCTGCAGATCAGTGTGAGAACTGGTTGTGTTAAAACTTCTTCAGAGTACTTTTCCCCCTTTGTTACAGGATAGACTTCAGACAGCTACTTCTTCTTGTAGATGTCTGAGAGTGTAGAATGAAAGTGTTGTTTCTAGTATACCCTTATTTTGAGGACAAGTCCTGGCAAAGATGCTTTGTGTGGCCAAACTTCAGTCAGACTTCTGAACTTTTTCTTAGGCCTGTCTGTGCACTCTCTTATCAAATCTAGTTTTAGCAAAGAACCCTACTAAGTCATTTTAGCAAGAACCCTCCCACCCCCAACATCCGATCATTCTTGATCATATGCCTCATCCTCCACCCACGTCCTGGGGTAATGTCATCACATGAACAGCCTTCCACAGACATCCTGGCAGGTGGGTTTAGCCAGAATCCTCCTTATCCCTGATGTTTTCTCTTAGTAATTTTCCATCCACTGACCCTTACCTTGCTCCTTGGTTATAAATTCCCACTTGCCTGGGCCGTCTTCAGAATTGGACCCAATCTCTCTCCTCCACTGAAAAATCCCATTGCAGGGGACCTTATGTCTTTCACAGTGGTCCTTAGTAAAGTCTGCCTTACCACGCTTTCACAAGCATCATTGAATATTTTTTCTTTTGGTACCCTTGCTTTGAAGGAGAATGTTTCCTATTATTTTCCTCACTTTGCGCTGCCTTGTCTCCTGTATTTGTCTCCACTTTAGGCCTTGTCTCCTGTACTTGCAGAGCGGTGACAAACTGAGGATTAACTTTCCAGGATGTAAATATCTAGGTATAGAAAGTTACTAATCAAATTCAATCCAAACAAAACTAACCTTTCAAAAATCAAAGAAAAAGAGAGGATTCTGAATGCAACAAGAAAAAAGAAGCAAATAACATATAAGGGGGTTTCAATATGGCTCACAGCAGAAACCTTACAGGCCAGGAGAGAGTGGGATTATATATTCAGAGCACTAAAGAAAAAAAACCTGTCAGCCAAGAATACTGTACCCAGCAAAGCTGTCCTTTAGAAATGAAGGAGTTTTAAAGACTTTACCAGAAAATAAAAGCCGAGGGAGTTTATCATTACCACACCCATCTTACAAGAAATGCTAAAGGAAATTTTTGAAGCTGAAATAAAAGGATACTAATAAGTAACATAAAAATGTCTGAAAGTGTAAAACTCATTGGTGAAACTAAGTAAACAGGGAAATTCAGAATACTCTAATATTGCAATGGTGGTGTGTAAATCACTTAAATCTTTAGTATAATGGTTAAAAGACAGAACTATTAAAAATAATAATAGGTACAATAATTTGTTAAGGGACATGTAGTATAAAAAGATGGAAATTGTGACATCAAACATACAAAATGTTGAAGGAAGAATGGAGTAAAAATGTAGAGTTTTTTTGGAATAAAATTTAAGTGGTTATCAATTTAAAAGAACCTGTCATAACTGTAAGATGCTTTTTTGTAAGCCTCAAGGCAACCACAAAGCAGAACCTACAGTTGATATACAGAAAATAAAAATCAAGGAATCAAAACATACCACTAAAGAAAATCACTCAACCACAAAGGAAGATAGAAAAAGAGAAAGAAAGAAACAAGGATCTATGAAACATTTTAAAAAGGTGGTAGTAAGCCCTTACCTACAAATAATTACCTTGAATGTAAATGAATTAAATTATCCAATCAAAAGACATAGAGTGTCTAAACTAACTTTTTAAGACCTAGATATATACTACTTAGAAGAGATTTTCTTAACCTGTAGACTAAAAGTAAAGGGATGGAAAAAGATATTTCATGCAAATGGAAATCAGAGAGATTGGTAAAGGAAGCAGGGGTAGTGATAAAACTGGAGAATGGTTACCAGGGACTGGCATCAGGGCTTGGGGAGATGTTGATAAAAAAGTACACAATTTTAGTTAGAAGAAATAAGTTCAAGAAGTCTATTGTACAGCATGGTGATGTGAACACCAAATATCTGAGAGGTCTCAGTCAATATGGGAAGTTTATTTTGCCAAAGTTAAGGACACACCCATGACACAGCCTCAGGAGGTTGTGACAACATGTGCCCAAGGTGTCTGAGGCACAGCTTGGTATTATACATTTTAGGGAGACATGAGACATCAATCAACACGTGTAAGATGTACATTGGTTCTGTCCAGAAAGGCAGGACAACTTGAAGCTTGGTGGGTCTTCCAGGTCATTGGTAGACAAGAGACAAACGGTTGCGATCTTTGGAGTTTCTGATTAGCTTTTCCAAAGGAAGCAATCAGATAAGCATTTATCTCAGTGAGCAAAGAGATGACTTGGAACAGAGTGGGAGGCAGGTTTGCACTAAGCAGTTCCCAGCTTGACTTTTCCCCTTAGCTTAGTGATTTATGGGTCCCAAAATTTATTTTCCTTTTACAGTGAACATAGTTAATAACAATATATTTTATACTTGAAAAATGCTAAAAGAGTGAATGTTAAGTGTCCTCACCACAGATATGATAACTATATTAGGTAATGTATATGTTAGTTAGCTAGATTTAGTCATTTATACACACACACACACACACACACACACACACACACACACACACACAGACACACACTACGGGAGCAGTGGCTCATGCCTGTAATCCCAGCTCTTCAGGAGCCTGAGATGGGTGAGTCACCTGAGGTCAGAAGTTCAAGACCAGCCTGGTCAACATGGGGAAACCCCATCTCTACTAAAAATACAAAAATTAGCCAGGCGTGATGATGGCCGGTGCCTGTAATCCCAGCTACTCGAGAGGCTGAGGCAGGAAATCACTTGAACCCCGGGAAGCAGAGGTTGCGGTGAGCTGAGATCGCACCATTGCACTCCAGACTGGGCAATGAGAGTGAAACTCTGTCTCAAAAATAAAAAACAAACAAACAAACAAATTATGTTGTATATAATAAATACATTAAAATTTATCAATCAAAAACATAAAGTAATTTAAAAAGAGTAAGCCCAACATACAAACCACAAATTTTCCTATAGCAACTTCAAAAATAACTCAATTTTGCCATTTCTAAAAATAAGCTGGTCACAAGAGATGAGTTAAAACACTCAATAGACGATAGTGTTGTTTAGATTCAGGTGAGCCACTGAACAGATTTGAACAAGCAAGTAGCAGGTGTAGGAGACCAGAAAAATCACCACAAAATACAACTGTAGGAGACCCTAAATATGCCTTCTGCCGTAAGTATTATTTGGAGCTCATTATTTTGAGAAACAGCATACACATGAAAACCTCTGAAAACAGAATGTTACCCTTTTGTAAAAGAAAATTTCCATTTTTAAGGGTCTCTCTCTCTCTTTCTCTCTCTCAGTCTCTCTCTCTGTACCAGGAAGAGAAGATGACTGTAAATCACAAAAAAATTCTTATCAATGGAGAGGGCACTTACTTAAATCTACATAACAAACTTTACTCTAGTTATCATACTTTTCCTGGTCATCTTCCTTTAACTTGCCTCTCTCACCACCTTTTTCCGTTGTTTTACCTAAAAATGGTATTTAAGCCCAAATTCTAGCCACCTATTTGAATTTACTCACCCCTGAGTTTCACCCATGTATGTATTTTTTATCTTATTAATCTGTCTTTTGTAACATGGGCTCCAGCTGAAAATCTAAACGGGTAAAAGAAAAAGATATTTTTTGTCTCCCACACAAATGACATGTTTGCAGTATGTTAAAAGGCAAGAAAAATTACGCAAGTAGCCCCAAGACCTTCATATGGTCTTTGTTAGTTGGCTCTAAACATTAAGTACTTTCAATAAATCTGGCTTCCAACAAATGAATTTACTAAAAAATGAGTTTTTAGTAAAACTCCAAAAAATGAGTATTTTCCAGTTAAGGCAGATAACATGACATTTAACAACTTTTAGATAGTCATCAGTATAAAATATGTAACTTAATTGGGTTATGCTTATTCAACTTATGTAATGCATTCACATTGAGAAGATTAGAAAGGATTTCCATCTTATAAAAAGTTTCTAAATATAGCTAAGGTGGCCGGGTGCGGTGGCTCAAGCCTGTAATCCCAGCACTTTGGGAGGCCGAGACGGGCGGATCATGAGGTCAGGAGATCGAGACCATCCTGGCTAACACAGTGAAACCCCGTCTCTACTAAAAAATACAAAAAACTAGCCGGGCGTGGTGGCGGGCACCTGTAGTCCCACCTACTCGGGAGGGGCTGAGGCAGGAGAATGGCGTGAACCCGGGAGGCGGAGCTTGCAGTGAGCTGCGATCCGGCCACTGCACTCCAGCCTGGGCGACAGAGCAAGACTCCGTCTCAAAAAAAAAAAAAAAAAAAAAAAAAAAAAATATATATATATATATATATATAGCTAAGGTGTGCATAAACCTGGGTGACTGAAATACACGAAGTATAGTCAAGAGGTAACCCTTTCGCATACCAGTAATGTATCAGCGTATTCTTTAAAATCTGAACTAGGTACAAGTATAATTATATTATTTGTAAAAACAGATATTTACAGGATGTCTTAATGTGGTTAGCAATGGGACTACAAAGATAAACAAGATAGTCATTGTATTTAAGGATATTCTCAGTCTACTGTGAGAGGGAGAGATGTAAACAGAAATTAGTTCTGAGGGCCCAGGAGAAAGAGAAATTAGCTTTACCTAAAAATATGGAAGCCACACAGAGGAGGAACCATTTGAATTAGATCTTAGGTTGAATGTGATGGTTCATGCCTGTAATCTCAGCACTTTGGGAGATCAAAGTGGGTGGATCACCCAAGGTCAGGAGTTTGAGACCAACCTGGCCCAAATGGTGAAACCCCATCTCTACTAAAAATACAAAATTAGCCAAGCATGGTGGCGCATGCCTGTAATCCCAGCTACTCAGGAGGCTGAGACAGGAGAATTGCTTGGACCCAGGAGGTGGAGGTTGCAGTGAGCCAAGATCATGCCACTGCACTCCAAACTGGGCGACAGGGCGATAGTTCCTCTCAAAAACTAAAATAAAATAAATAAAAAAATAAATTAGACCTTAAAGCCGAGAAAGGCTTTTATAGTTAGAAGAGAGGGCAGGGCATTTTAGGAAAAAGATCAAAGTCAGGCAATGAAAAAAGAAAGTTTGGAAATTCTGGAACAAAGGGTGCATGGTGGCTTCTGAACTTGGATTTGAGTGGAATTTGAAAAGGATCTTAAATGTGAAAACATTGAATTAAGTCTTGCACCCGATTTTGCATTTAGTGAGAGTAAAAAAAAAAAAAAAAAAGCTATATAAGAAATGGAATGGGCCATGCGTGGTGGCTCATGCCTGTAATCCCAGAACTTCGGGAGGCCGAGGCAGGCAGATCACTTGAGGTCAGGAGTTTGAGACCAGCCTGACCAACATGGAGAAACCTCATCTCTACTAAAAATACAAAATTAGCTGGGCATGGTGGTGCATGCCTGTAATCCTAGCTACTTGGGAGTCTGAGGCAGGAGAATCGCTTGAACCCAGGAGGTGGAGGTTGCAGTAAGCCGAGATCTTGCCATTGCACTCCAGCCTGGGCAACAAGAGTTAAATGCATCTCGAAAAACAAAACAAAAAAAGAAATGGAGTGGTATAATCATTTTTGTGTTTTGGAAGGATGACTCCGATATGACCCTTTAACTACAAACTACAATAAGAATGGAGACCGGATAGGACAAGGTTTTAACAGTCCAGGTGAAAAATAATCAAGTTCTGGATTAAGTTCTTGACAACACATTAGAAAAGGCGAGATTGAAATGCAGAGATGCTTCTGAATATAGAACTGACAAGATGAATGAATGATTGAAGAAACAACATTGAAAAGTAGAAAGAGTGCTGAATTTGCAGCCTGGGTAGTTAGCTCAACTCTAGATTTCGTCATTAATTTGCTTTTTGATCTTGGACAAATTATTTCCCCCTTCTTATTAATAAGATACAATCATAGCTATACAATGAGGATAGATACAATATTTATAAATCTTCTTTATGTCATTAATTTTATTATCATTAACATTCAGAGCATGAGAGAGAAGGAAATCTTGGAAGGCCCCCTAAATTTTTGACTTAGGAAGCTACATAGATGATGAGGCCATAAACTTAAAGGGACAGAATAGGTTCTTGGAAATCAGCATGAATTCACTTCTAATCTCTGTAGGACTCCAGGTCAAGATGGCCAGAGGACAGTTAAAAATAAGGAACAGAAACTTGTGGAAAGAAGTTTGAGGTGTTTTTTTTGGTTGTTTTTTTGTTTTTTTGTTTTTCTTCTGAGACGGAGTCTCGCTCTGTCACCCAGGCTGGAGTGCAGTGGTGGGATCTGGGCTCACTGCAAGCTCCGCTTTCTGGGTTCACGCCATTCTCCTGCCTCAGCCTCCCGAGTAGCTGGGACAACAGGTGCCTGCCACCACACCCGGCTAATTTTTTTTGTAATTTTAGTAGAGACGGGGTTTCAACATGTTAGCCAGGATGGTCTTGATCTCCTGACCTCGTGATCCACCTGCCTCAGCCTCCCAAAGTGCTGGGATTACAGGTGTGAGCCACTGCGCCTGGCTGAGGTTTAAAATATAGATTTTGGAGCTTGTCAGTATACAAATGACTTTTGAAGTAAAAATAATGAATGAGATTCATCAAAGAGAGAAGAAAGAGCTAGAAAAATGTATTTCAGGAACTGAACATGTGTGACAGTGAATCTTGCCTTTAAAAAATGAATTATCTGCTGGGCACTGAGGCTCATACCTGTAATCCCAGCACTTTTGGAGGACGAGGCTGGCAGATCACCTGATGTCAGGGGTTTGAGACCAGCCTGACCAACATGGAGAAACCCTAACTCTACTAAAAATACAAAATTAGCTGGGTGTGGTAGTGCATGCCTGTAATCTCAGCTATTCGGGAGGCTGAGGCAAGAGAATCACTTGAACCTGGGAGGTGGAGGTTGCTGTGAGCTGAGATCACACCATTGCACTCAAGCCTGGGCAACAAGAGGGTGAAGTTCCTTTAAGAAAGACCTGTAATTGAAAACTTTCACTTTGTATTAACATAGCCTTGCTTTTGCCTTTGAGCAATCCAAATTCTTGATTTGGATAAATATTGACTAGAAAAAAAATGGAAAGGCAGTGTTACAAAGACTCCTAAGTCAGGCAAGAGATTTTGCATAAACCCAGCTTCCAAGGTATGAATCCAGTGAGACAGAATACTCACACATGTCAGGAAAAGAAAATGCATTTCTCACAAATAGGCAACAAGAATCAACGGAAACCTAGGATCTATGGCAAGCCCATTCCACAAGGCTCCTGAAAGATGCATAGGGTTGGATGGAGTCTTTATAGCTGAGGATCCTCACAAGCACTGTGCTCTGGGTTTTATACCCTGGGCAGTACGGGGATCATGGAGCACAAGAATTGCAGAACACTCCATTCTGGAAGAATCAGAACACAGCCTAGGTTGTTCTAGACGTTTTTTTTCTTATCTCGGGATGTTGCATTCTCAGTATATTCTGCACAAGATTGCAAGCAGGAGGGGAAAGAGCAGAGCTGGCCAAGATTATTTGAAGATTTGTCCTCCTGTAGATGGAGCCAAAATTTTGTTCTGGAAGGTCAGGACTATAAGAAACTAAAATGATTTGCATAACGCAAAAAGTTGTTCTTGTTAGAGACAAAAAGATAACTACTCTCTTAGTCTATTCTATGTGCTACAATAAAATAGCATAAACTAGGTAGTTTTTAAAGAGCAGAAGTTTATTTCTCACAATTTTGGAGGCTTAGCAAATCAAAAACTAAGGTGCCAATAGATTAGGTATCTTGTGAGGATCGCTTCCTCATAGATGGTGTCTTTTTGCTGTCTTCACATGGTGGAAGGGGCAAACAAGCTCCCTCATGTCTCTTTTATAAGAACACTGATCTCATTCATTAGGGCTCCACTCTTATGATCTCAACTCCTCCTAAAGGCCCCGCATTTCAAGATCATCACCTCGGAATTTGGAATTTGAATTTGGGAGACAACATGGTTTGGCTCTGTGTCCCCACCCAAATACCCAAATGTCATCTTGAATTGTATAATAATCCCCACAATCCCCATGTGTGGAGGGAGGGACCAGATGGGAGGTGATTGGATCATGGGGGTGGTTTTCTCTTTGCTGTTCTAGTGATATTGAGTGAGTTCTCATGAAATCTGATGGTTTTATAAGGGAGTTTTCCCTGAGTTGCTTGCTCTCTCTTGCCTGTCACCATGTAAGACATGCCTCTTCTCCTTCTGCCATGATTGTAAGTTTCCTGAAGCCTCTCCAGCCATGCAGAACTGTGCATCAATTAAGCCTATTTTCTTTATAAATTACCCAGTCTTGGGTATGTCTTTGTAGCAGTGTAAAAATGAACTAATACAGAACTGTGCATCAATTAAGCCTATTTTCTTTATAAATTACCCAGTCTTGAGTACGTCTTTGTAGCAGTGTAAAAGTGAACTAATACAGTAAATTTGTACCAAGAGTGGGGTACTGCTATAAAGATATGTGAAAATGTGGAAGTGACATTGGAACTGTGTAACAGGCAGAGGTTGGAAAAGTTTGGAGGGCTCAGAAAAAGACAGGAAGATGTGGGAAAGTTTGGAACTTCCTAGAGAGTTGTTGAATGGTTTTGACCAGAATGCTGATAGTGATATAGTCAGTGAAGTCAAGGCTGAGGTGGTCTCAGATCACAGTGAGGAACTTGTTGGGAATGGAGCAAAGGTCACTCTTACTCTCTTCAGCAGAGAGACTGGCTGCATTTTGCCCCTACCCTAAAAATCTGTGGAACTTTAAATTGAGAAGATCTGAAATTTAAACTTATGTTTAAAAGGGAAGAGGAGGATAAAAGTTTGAAATATTTGCAGCCCGACAATGTCATAGAAAAGAGAAACACATTTTCTTTCTTTCTTTTTTTTTTTTTTTTTTTTGAGACGGAGTCTCACTCTGTCGCCCAGGCTGGAGTGCAGTGGCCGGATCTCAGCTCACTGCAAGCTCCGCCTCCCGGGTTTACGCCATTCTCCTGCCTCAGCTTCCCGAGTAGCTGGGACTACAGGCGCCCGCCATCTCGCCCGGCTAGATTTTTGTATTTTTTAGTAGAGACGGGGTTTCACCATGTTAGCCAGGATGGTCTCAATCTCCTGACCTCGTGATCCGCCCGTCTCGGCCTCCCAAAGTGCTGGGATTACAGGCTTGAGCCACCGCGCCCAGCCAAGAAACACATTTTCTAGGAGGAATTCAGGCTGGCTGTAGAAATTTGCATAAGTTACGAGGAGCAGAATGTTAATCACCAAGACAACAGGGCAAAAGTCTCGAGGGTGTATCAGAGAACTTCACAGCAGACCCACCCATCACAGACCTGGAAGCCTAGGAGGGAAAAATGGTTTCATGGGCCCAGACCCAGGGCCCCAATGTTGCTCTGTGCAGCCTTGGGACTTGGCACCCTGCATTCCAGCCATGACTAAAAGGGGCCAAGTTACTGTTCAGGCCATTACTTCAGAGGGTGAAAGTCCCAAGTCTTGGTGGCTTCCATGTAGTGTTAGGCCTGCCAGTGCATAGAAGTCAGAATTGAGGTTTGGAAACCTCCACCTAGATTTCAGAGGATGTATGGAAATGCCTGCATGTCCAGGAAGAAGTTTGCTGCAAGAGTGGAGCCCTCATGGAGAACCCCTGCTAGGGCAGTATGGAAGGGAAATGTGGGGTTGGAGCACCCACACAGTGTTCCCACTGGGGCACTTTCTAGTGGAGCTGTGAGAAGAGGGCCACTGTTCTCCAGACCCCAGAATGCACCTGGAAAAATTGGAGACACTCAACACCAGCCAAGAGAGGGCTGTACCCTGCAAAGCCGCAGGGGTGGAGCTGCCCAAGACTGTGGGAACCCACCTCTTGCATCAACATGACCTGGATGTGAGGCATGGACTCAAAGGACAATATTTAAGAGCTCTAAGATTTAATGACTGTGCCACTGAATTCTGGACTTGCACGGGACTTGCAGGCCCTTTGTTTTAGACAATTCCGCCGATTTGAAATGGGAGCATTTATCCAATGCCTATACCCTCACTGTATCTTGGAATTAACTAACTTGCTTTTGATTTTACAGACTCCTAGGCAGAAACGACTTGCTTTAGCTCAGATGAGACTTTGGACTGTGGACTTTTGAGTTCATGATGAAATGAGTTAAGACTTTGGAGGACAGTTGAGAAAACATGATTGTGTTTTGAAATGTGAGGACATAAATTTTTGGAGAAATGAGGGGTGGAATAATATGGTTTGGCTCTGTGTACCCACCTAAAGCGCCATAATCCCCACATGTCAAGGGAGGGACCAAATGGGAGGTGATTGGATCACGAGGGTGGTTCCCCCATGCTGTTCTAGTGATAGTAGGTGAGCTCTCACAAGATCCGAGAGTTTCATAAGGCAGGTTTCCCAGCTTTTGCTCATTCTCTTTCATGTGCCACCATGTAAGATGGGTCTCTTCCCCTTCCACCATGATTGGAAGTTTCCTGAAGCCTCCCCAGCCATGCAGAACTGTGAGTCAATTAAACCTCTTTTCTTTATCAATTACCCAGTCTGAGGTATGTCTTTATAGCAGTGTGAAAATGTACTAATACAGGAGGGGACATAATTAAACCATATAGTGTTAACTGGTCTTCATCCATGAATCTCTCACAAAAATATTCTTTTTCATTTTAGCACAGTCTCTAGAAGTTTTGGCATACACTGTGATTCAATCTAGCATCAAGGCATTAAATGCAATTTAAGTAATAATGATTCTCAAATTTTTATTTATAACCAAACCTTTTCCCTGAGACTTAGGCTTATATATCCAAGCACCAAGTCATTTCTTCTGCTTGGGCATCAAAAAGGTATCTCAAAGTCAACATGTTAAAACCTAAGACTTGATTCCTTCCTATACTTAACACAATATTTTCCTCCAAGTCTTTGTCATTTCAGAAAACAGCAATTTCATTCTTCCAATGGCTTATCCCGAATGCTGTAGTTACTCTTGCCTCTATTTTTCTTCTCACATCTATATCCAATACCTCACTAAATATTACTAGTTTGAACTTCAAAATATGTCCAGAATCTGCACAGGAAGCAGAGCTTTTGGAACAATTTAGCCATTAGCATTCCACATATACAAAGCCAAGGAAACATCAATAGCTCTAACAATATATTAGTAACACTCTAAATTGTCTCCTTGTCTTTCCTTGCCTCCTTGCTTCTGACATGGATCCCAATAATTCTGCCTCCTGGTACCCATGCCTTTATATAATCTCTTCCCCTTGAATGTAGGCTGGACATAATGACTTACTTTTTGTTTTAAAAAATCATATATTTAAGATGGATAACATGATGTTTTGATATATACATATACATGTACAGCAAAATGACTGCTATAGTCAAGCAAATTAACCTATCATTTCACATAGTTTAATTCCCTTTGTGTCTGTCATAAGCATCTAAAATCCACACAGCAAATATCCCAAATACAACATTAACTATAGTCCCCATGTTGTACATTAGATTTCTGGATTTGCTTACCCTATATATTTACAACACTCTATCCTTTGACCTATATCTCCCCATCACTCCCACCACCCCTAGCAAACACTCTATCTCTGTGGTTTTGACCCATTTTTTTTAGATTTTGTGTATAAGTGAGATAATGCAGTATTTTTCTTTCTGTGTCTGGCTTAATTCACTTAGTATAATATCCTCCAGTTTCTGTTGTGGCAAATGGAAGAATCTTGTTCTCTCTCTTTTTTCTAAATGTTATTTGTATAAATGTAAGGGTACAAATGCAGTTTTGTTATGTGGATATGTTGTGTAGTAATGTAGTCTGGGCTTTTAATGTAATCATCACCAGAATACTGTACATTGTACCTATTAATTAATTTCTCATACATCACCACCCCCTCACCCTCTCATCCTTCAGAGTCTGCAATGCCTATTATTGCACTCTATGTCCAATTATATACATTATTTGGCTCCCACATATAAGGGAGAAAATGTGATTTTTGACTTTATGTTTCTGAGTTGTTTCACTTAAAATAATGACCTCCAGTTCCATTTATATTGCTGCAAAAGCTATAATAGCATTATTTTTTCTCCTTATTTTTTATTTTATTTTTGTTTTTATTTTTTTGAGATGGAGTTTCATTCTTGTTGCTCAGGCTGGAGTGCAACGGCATGATCTCAGCTCATGGCAACCTCCGCCTCCCAGGTTCAAGCGATTCTCCTGCCTCAGCCTCCTCCTTCTTTTTAAAGGCTGATAATATTCCATTGTATATGTATACCACAGCCTCTTTATTCATTAATCCATCAATGGACAATTCAGTTGTTTCCATACTTGGCTTTTAATGAAACAAACACAGTAGAAGTGACAGAATGTTACTTCTATGATTAGGTTACAAAAGACTCTGACTTTTATCTTACTGAGATTTCCTCTCTGGCTCTTCATACTTGCTTGTCCTGAGGAAGAGGACTACTGAGTAAGAACTGAGAATGGCCTCTGGCCATTAGCCAACAAGGAGCTAAGGCCCTCAGTCCAACAGCCCTTGAGGAACTGAACCCTGCTGAAAACTGAATGAGGTTGGTGGTAAATTCTGCCCCAGTTGAACCTTTGCATTTATGAGGCCCCAGTCAACACCTTGATTACAAATTTGTGAAGACCCTTAAGCAGATGACCCAGCAAAGCCATGCTCAATTTCTGACCCACAAAAATGGGTGTTATGTTAAGTTGCTGAATGCTGATGCCATTTGTTACACAATAATAGTTAACTAATGTATCTCACTGAAGTCTAACCTTAAATGCAGCCAAAAGGACTGTAAAAGTCAGATCAAGCTGCTCCTCTACCTAAAATCAACCAATAGCTTTCAATCTTACTTGGGGTAAAAGCCAAAATCCTATGCTAGGCGTTGTGGTCATATTTGATCAGGCCGCCATTAGTTCTCTGACTATCTCCTGTGATTCTCACTCTTGTGTTTTGTTTCACAAGGACCTCTTGGTGGTTCTTGAACCTACAAGCATGCTACCTTATTTAGAGTCTTTGCTCTTGCTTTTTCATCTGCTTGAAAACTTTTCTCTGTATAACCATATGGTTTGCTCCTTCACTCTTTTTGATCTCTGCTCAAATGTCTCCTTATCAGTAAGACCTTCCCTAATCACCTTATAAAGTATAAACAATTTTCCTCCCTGGCCCTTTTACCTTCCCTAATATATTCTTCTCTCTATGTATCTACTTATTCCTTGACCTATATACATATATATTATAAGTAATTATATGTATTATTTTCCCCCTAACGAAATAAAAGCCCAAGGAAGGAAAGGACTGATGTGTTTGCTGCTGTATCCCCGGTGCTAGAACAGAGTTTAACATGTAAATGTTCAATAAACATTTGTGGAATAAATGAACTACTGTTTCTTTAGCAGCGAAATTGGAACATTTGACAGTTGTAAACATTTAAGGAGAGAAAAACAAGGATGAGACAGTGCTCTACTCAGGAGCTAACATAGAAACAGCACATAAATAGTCATAAGAATATAAATTGCTATTAACAACCTACCATGGACTAGAATATGGAGCAAAATTATAATTTAATGGTATTATAAACTAGCAATTTTTCACATAAAGAAAAAAATCTGTTTCATAATCACAGACTGTACCCCTAATCTTGGCTAATCATCTTGCAAATGCCTGTGATTAGTCACAATGGCTAATGTGAAAGGGAGTGCCAGTGGCTCAGGCAGCACAATCCATCACCAGCACAGGGGAAATAACTCAAATTTTGTATCCTACTAATGGCAGGTCAGTAGCATCAATTTTGTATTTGAAGGGCAATCCAAACCAAATTCCCTAAAACACACCAAATTTTTTATAACTGGTCTTCGCTAAAACTAGCATTATCCAGCAATACAACAGATTTCACATTTTAAAAAAGTTTGTAGCAATTGGGAAAACAAGAGAATTAAAAGTACAAAAAACAAACAAACAAAACAAAACAAAACAAAAAAAAAACCTTGTAAGGTAATCTTGTTGGTTGTTTTAATAGAAATTTTAAATGTATGACTATCTTAAAGGACACAATTTTATCGAAATGTCAGAATATCTTACTCATTTTTTAAATGGAACCTAACAATTTGATTCAAATTGCCTTTCAATACCAATACTATGTATTGAGAACAGATTGAAAGGTACGCTATACGACCTTATGGGGAATTACTGTCGCATCCATGCTATGATGTAATGTCTTAACACTGGAAGCTGAATATAAGAGAGTAATAGGAACCTCTAACAATACCCAGAAAGGCAAAAAGCTAAGTGAATTAGATATCTAAAGACATTAAAGATGATAAGGATTTTTCAACTGTTTGGAGCAAGAAAATAAATGATGGGATAGGCCTACTTTTCAAGGATAACAATGGATCCAGCACAGTGGCTCACGCCTATAATCCCAGCACTTTGGGAGGGCGAGGCAGGTGGATCACCTGAGGTCAGGAGTTTGAGACCCACCTGGCCAACATGGTGAAACCTCGTCTCTACTAAAAATACAAAAAATAAGCCAGGTAGGGTGGCAGGTACCTGTAATCCCAGATACTCGGAGGCTGAGGCAGGAGAATCACTTGAACCCAGGAGGCAGAGGTTACAGAAAGCTTAGGTTGCATCATTGCACTCCAGCCTGGGCAACAGTGAGACTCCGTCTCACAAAAAAAAAAAAAAAAAAAAAAAAAAAAAAATTGTTAACAGGTGATAGAATACTAAAATATTTCTATTTGGTCTCCTTCAAGTTAGAAAGGTCCAATTTAGGGAAAAGAAAAAAAGGAATTCTAGCCCAAGATAGCTGAAAAGATAGTAAAAAGGGAACTTAGTCACTCTGAGTGAATTTAAGTCTCTAGGACCAAGCAAATTACATCCTCAAAAGCTGAAGGAATTTGTAGATGGAATCTCAGCACTGCTATTTGGTATGAAGAGAAGAGTAGTGTAGAAGTCAGAAAATTAAAGGTAGCTCTATGTTGCTCTGTTTAAAAAATAAAATAAAGAAGTTTTTTTTAAAGCAACAGCCGTAGATCTCAGACAAAATCCAAGAGAGGATCTATTAAGCAAATATATTGTAAACATCTGGAAAATGAAGTACTGATAGTTCTGCATCAATGCGGGCTCACAAACACAAGGTCTAAATTGAACTATTGCCTTTGCTGTTGGTTTGCATTTGGTTTGTTGTCTGTTTTATTTTCAGAAGGCACAGGTTTGGCAGCAAGAGCTCCCTCAGCTTTGGAGTCGAGGAACTGAACATGGATTTGAATCCTGGCTCTACTACTTCCTTCCTTGGAGAAGACACATCACTCCCTCTCTAAGGCTGTTTATTCATAAGGCTGCCTCAAAGGGCTGTTGTAAAGATTCCACAGGCTAATCAAAACAGTGCTCCTTGTACCGTTCCCCAGCACATGGTTGACTTAGTATTAGAGACTGGTGGAAATCCTCCATTTCTCTATCTCTGTATTCTCTTGGAGAGAGACTTTAGCTATAGTAACACGCATGAATTCTCTTCCTACTCCTCTTATTTATCTTATTTGTAAACATGGGAGAAGAAAGTTGGGTCTGTCCAGCTCAAACTCTTTTCTCTTTTCTTTTGGAGCCAGCTTACAGGAAGGATACATGCATTCTCCTCACCTTTTTTTGCCAAGCACAAAGCTTATTAAGTCAGATTTGAATCATGCAAAGGGGAGGAACACAGTTGTCCAACACTGTCTATGACTCAGTAGGTAAAATCATCTAATGTAGGAGGATATCTGAAAACCCTGGTGACCATGGATTAAACCACATTTTGCTGTTCTGTTTTATCAGGAGTAAAGCCGATATACTAATTTCCATCTAAGCCTGACTTCTATGTCTTTATTAGGGGTCAATTTTGTGGGGAGAAGTAGAAAAAAGTATTATCAGGTAGATCAACTAGAACCTCAACAAGGTGACAATAACAATGGTGATGGTGATAAAACTAGTATATTGGGATAATTCTGCTTAGATATTTTACACTTGAATCTCAGTTTCTTAAATGTCAAAAGCTTTTAGTGCTGCCTGCTAAGAAAATGGTAAAATGCATGTAACTATATAAGTAATACATTACATAGTACCCAAAAAAGCATTGACTAATAATAGTTAATAATTATTGGCACCAAGCACTTAGCTAAATGCTTCACATGCATCATCTTACATATTCCTCTCACCAGTCATATGAGGCAGATATTGTAATTCCCCATTTTATAAGTGAGAAAACTAGAGTTCAAAGTGATCAAGTGACTTGCCTAAGGTCACATAGCTAACAAATAGGAAAGTCAGGATACAAACACAGGTCTGTCTAATTCCAGAATTCGTACTCTGATAAAGAACCGAAAAACTTCATGTGGTTTGTTGCCCATTTTTATGAATACAGTTTCATCGGAACACAGCCAGGCTCATTTACATACTTATTGTCCATCGCTACTTTTGTGCTATAATGGAAGAATTGAGCACTTGCAACAGAAACCATATGGTTTGCAAAGCTGAAAATATTTACTACCTAGGCCTTTTCAGAAAAAAATTGCATACCTCTGCTTTACTCTAAACCATTATGTAATGTTCTTTCACTTGAACATCTTGAGGGATTCTATCTCATGCTATAAAAATGAATCAAAACTAGTCCTTTGCCTAACACTGGGAGACTAGATAAAACCTTTAAATATTTGAGGTATACTCATTTCTTTTTCACAAATTGAAATTTAGCAAAATACTTTGATAGCCCCATAATGTTCTCTTTTTTTTACTTACTTTTCTTCCTAGAGCTTCATTCAGCACTGATTTCAAATCATTCCAAGCTCCTTAATGGTGTTTTGTTTTGTTTTGTTTTGTTTTAGAGTCTCACTTTGTCACCAGGCTAGAATGGAGTGGTGTGATCTTGGCTCACTGCAACCTCTGCCTCCTGAGCTCAAACGATCCTCCCACTCCAGCCTCCCTATCAGCTGAGAATACAGGCATGCACTACCGTCCCTGGTTAATTTTTTTGGAACTTTTTGTAGCAATGGGTTTTTACCGTGTTTCCCAGGCTGGTCTCAAACTCCTAGACTCAAGAGATTTGCCCCGCCTCAGCCTCCCAAAGGGCTGGGATTACAGGCGTGACCCCCCACGCCTGGCCTGTATCTCTTGACTATACCAGATTTGACCCTTTGAAAGAACCAAAACAATTGCTAACAAATACAACTCTTAGAACCAACTTCCCAACTGAATATGTGGCATTTTTTTCACTTTATATTATGAAAAATTTCAAACATATGTAAAAGTAGAGTGAACAATGTACTAAATCCCTGTGCATCTATTATCTGGCTTCAAAATTATCTACTTAAAGGCTAATGTTTTTTTTTTTTTTTGAGAGGGAGTCTCGCTCTGTCACCCAGGCTGGAGTGCAGGGGCACGATCTCAGCTCACTGCAAGCTCCGACTCCCAGGTTCATGCCATTCTTCTGCCTCAGCCTCTCAAGTAGCTGGGACTACAGGCGCCTGCTACCATGCCCAGCTAATTTTTTGTATTTTTAGTAGAGACGGGGTTTCACCGTGTTAGCCAGGATGGTCTTGATCGCCTGACCTCGTGATCCACCCGCCTTGGCCTCCCAAAGTGCTGGGATTACAGGCGTGAGCCACCACACCCAGCCTTCAAGGCTAATCTTGTTTCATCTATAAATCTTCCCCTAACCCCCACCAGACTGTCTGAAATAAATTGCAGACAATATATGGTTTCAGTACTAAATACTACAGGTCCTTTTAGCACAGAGTTAGGGCACATAAACCAATAGGATATGAGTTCCCATGTACTAAGAGTACATAGAAGCTGCATACTCTTCAGTACTGGCAAACCCGTAATCTGGCTCAAACTCAGATATTTATACTAATTCTCTGCTTGCAGGAATGGCATTGTATAATACATTTTCTGTCAAAGGAAGGATCACTTTAAGAGAACATGCTGTTCAAAAGCCATTAGGAAAGGAGTTCAGGCACTGTCATAGCAGTTCATCTCATGTGGTATCACATGATCTCCATTCTTCACCCGGCAGCAAATCCCCAGAGTGCCAGGAATAAGACAGAGTCCCTGTAATAAATGACATGAGGGCAAGAAAGAAGACAACCTCAGTCATGATGTGCCAACAAAAATAATAAATATTTCACCTGCCATATCTCCTTGCAAGATTTTATAGCAAAGTTACTAAGACCATTATATACTTCTCAAGATTACCATGATAATAGAGCGATTGCTGTTGAAAGCTGTCTTCTAAGTGAAGTTACAATTTATATTTTAAAGAGGACAGCACAAATTGGCCATTTATAAATGTTCTTGAAAGCCAGATGTATAATTTTGCTCTATGCAAAACAACTAAAAAAGATCTTGTAGAAAGCCAGCTATTCACATATCACTTAACATAACCTTTTGATAAGATGAAGCTAAGTATATTGTTCACTATATTAAGGGAGAATACCATTCTGCATAGTTTTGGTAATGTCTCAGTAGGGAAGCAAAGTCAGAATTTATTGAGAATCAGTTTAGTTCAAGGTAGGTATTTCAGTGCAAGGAAGCTTGGTTAGAATTGTGTAAAGATTAAGATACAAAAGCCCAGGACTGCTGAAAGCAGCAAGGTGAGACATTCAAAGAATCATAGAGTGCAAACCATCTGTTGATGATTTTCAGTGAAGAATTGGTGGGCATTTGGGGAATGAAGACATACCAATAAAGACAATGGGAAAATAAAGTCATGTTAAGGTAAACAGTTAATTGTCGGGGAGTGAGGGGAGCAGGCATTTCGGCTCCTCAGTGTCCAAGCCATGAGGGAGGGCAGGTGGATTTAGTTCTTGACCTTCATATTCAAATCAGAAAGATTGTCATTGAATAAGCTGTAGATAGGTAGATAAATTATATAACATAGACAAGGTATATACATCTGCTTATAGATAATCTCTCTATATATTTGTTTTTAATGTAATGTAGTATAGACAGTGTTTAGTTGGTCCAGCAGGTTTGTGATTAAGATGCTAGTAAAGCATCTCTGAGCCGGACATGGGGGCTCATGCTGTAATACCAGCACTTCAGGAGGCTGAGGTGGGAGGATCACTTGAATCCAGGAGTACAAGACCCGTCTGAGCAACATAGTGTGATTCTATCTCTTAGAAAGAGGGGGAAAAAAGTAGCCAGGTGTGATGGCCCGAGCCTATAGTACCAGCTACTCCAGAGGCTGATGTGAGAGGATCACTTGAGCCCAGAAAGTCAAGGCTGCAGTGAACCATGATTGTACCACTGCACTCCAACCTGGGGGACAGAGCCAGACCCTATCTCAAAAAAAAAAAAAAAAAAGAAAAAGAAAAAGAAAAAGAAAGAAAAGAAAAAAGGGTCTCTAAATACGATCCATTGGATATCTTTTCTCTTCTTCATTTTTGAATTCTGCCAGTCTTCTTTCTTGTATCTTCTGAGGTGTGGCCCTACTTCATTCTCCTCATCCTTAATCAGAGGCTTATTACCAGCTGCAGAGAACTTTCAGTCTTGTAGAGAATTATTTCCAGTCTCTGCATCTGTAATTGTTCAAAGTTTACATTATTGATGCAGACACATCATCATCTCCAGTAAAAATGGAAGGTCTTTCATCTTTTCTTTCCACATAATGCATACTCCTAGTTACTTAGAACTCAGGAATTTCTTTTCTTTCTCTGTATTTTGTAGTAATCCTAAAATGAGTTGTGGATATTAACACTATTAAACATCCTCCCTGAGAGCAAGAGTTTAGAAGGCTTAGAGTTTAATGCTTCTGCTTCTTATCTTTATCTTTATTTTATTTATTTATTATTTATTTATTTTTGGGACAGAGTCTCACTATGTTACCCAGGCTGGAGTGCAGTGGTGTGATCTCAGCTCACTGCAACCTCTGCCTCCTGGGTTCAGGCAATTCTCCTGCTTCAGCCTCCCAAGTAGCTGCGATTACAGGTGTGTGCCACCACACCTGGCTAATTTTTGTATTTTTAGTAGAGAGGGGTTTCACCATGTTCACCAAGCTGGTCTCAAACTCCTGACCTTGTGATCCACCCACCTTGGCCTCCCAAAGTGCTGGGATTACAGGTGTGAGCCACCACGCCTGGCCTGCTTCTTAGCTTTAAGTCCATATGTCTACACTGTATTTATATTATCAGCAGAGGATGAATTACAGAGACATTTGGGAGGTCCTAAATCATTGAAATGTACTAGTTATATAAGTGAGGGGAAAAACCAAAGAGTTAAATTTCCAATAATACTTTCTTATTTCATTGTATCTTATGTCATTATATGGCTAGTGTTCACCCCTACTCAAAAGAAGGCTCACACAATACATGTTCTACCTGCCTGTGAAATGAGAGAAAATGTTATGCTTTCTTTAGGTTGTTAGTGTTTCAGCTTAGAAATTGTCAATTCAGGAAGAATATCTGGTGAAAGAGATAGTCAGACCTCAAAGATCCTGGTCCTGTATTAAGAGATTTTTCATTAGTTTTCTCTGCTAACTAGAGAGGGTGTGGCTCCCTCCGTGACATTTTCTTCTGAGAAGGAACACAGGACTCTTCTCTTAATTCTTCATGGTGCAGCTGGAAGCAGACTGAAAGATTGAAAGTAATTTACTGAGTACTGAAGGCTAAAAGGTACAAAAGGGGAAAGACATACCAAAAGTAACTTGCTACAAAATGATCAATTTTATGCAATTTTCTTAGTCCATTTGTGCTCAAAATATCTGAAACTGAGTAATTGATAAAGCACATAATTTCAGTATTCACTATGATGGGGGTTGGAAAGTCCAAGATCATGGTTTGTTATTTGCTGAGGATCCAGTCTTTGCTTCCAGGATGCTGCACTAATGTTTTGTCCTCACCTGGCAGAAGGCAAAGGGGTCCTGAGCTAGTTCCCTCCAGCACTTTTATAGGGCACTAATATATTCATGAGAGTAGAGCTCTTGTGACTTAATCACTTCCCTAAGGGCCCACCTGTTAATACTACCACAAAGGGGATTAAGTTTCAACATGAATTTTGGAGGGGACACATTCAATCCACAGCAATTATATAATTTATTTATCATCTACTGGGAGGTCCTTGTAGAACTTCTTTCTTACTAGTTCCATACCTAGTTCCAGATCTGCTTCAATCAAGCTAAGGTAATTCTTCTCATTACCTAGAAATATACTCTTTCACATGACTGGACTTGTTGGAGACCAAACCCAGTAAAGTAATTCCAAAAGGAAGATGGAAATGTCCCTTTCTACCTGCCTTAGATCTGTCAAAGACACAAGCTGATCAAGTAGGGAGATTGATTTTATTCTTACTGTTGCTATAGGGAGTATACCCTAGATCTTAAGATCAGAGTTTCTCAGCAGGGTGGTTTTCCCTTAGGCTTTTATGGTGGTAATAGACAAGGTACAAGTAACCTACAGCTGAAATTGTTTTGCAATCAGGAGAGGCTTAGTTAATTAGCTAAAGAGGAAATTTTCATCTCTGTGGTCAATTTCAGGACAAATACAGTTTTAATCTTAGCTAATCACTCATGAGACAAAGAGTCTCTTCTTTTTTTTCCCCTTGGCTAAGGGGAAAAGGGGAACGGTACATGTCTGGCCTTGTCAGCAGGTTGAGAAAATGGGAAAAAGTTGTATGTTTGCCCTCATATTTGGCCTTGTGTATTAGTCAGGGTTCCTCAAAGAAACAGAACCAATAGAATAGAACAGAAGAGAGAAAGAAAGAGAGACAAAAAGAGATATTTAGTGGGGTTGTCTCATGTCATTATGAAGGCTGAGAAGTCCCTTGATATGTTTTCTGCAAGCCAGACCTGTTCTCCTTCTGTGACATTATCCAGGAAAGCTGGTGTTTTAGTTCCAATCCAAGCCTGAAGACCTGAGAACCAGGTATCTGAGGGCAGGAGAAGATGGATGGCCCAGCTCAAGTTGGGAGAGCAAATTTGTCTTTCTTCTGTCTTTTTTTGTTCTCTTTGGGCCCTCAAAAAATTGGATGATATTCACCAACATGGGTGAGGGTGATCTTCTTTACTTAATCTATCAGTTCAAATGATAACCTCTTCTGGAAACACCCTCACAGACATACTCAGAAATACTGCTTTACCAGCAATTTGGACATTCATAACCCAGTTACACTGACACATAAAATTAACCATCACACCTTATCACACCTCCCTCATTTTGTTTAAGACAACCATAAGCTTATTCTTAAATAACTACACAGGGCAATGAGGAATGTCCAAATTTATACCATTGTCAAATCAGTTTCAGTTTTGTTGTTTAAATCTATCCAAGGTTGTAGTCTTTATAGCTTTGCAGCAGTATTGGTGGTTAGGAGGTCAGAGTTAGGTCCTTTCAACCTGGATTCAGAGTTGTTTTTTTCCAGAAGACTAGGTCTCTCACCTAAAATTCATGTAAGGGCTATGGTGGGATGTCTAGGGGAAAGATAAAATTGACCTGCTGGTGATAAGCAAAAGTGGATTTAATAAAACCTTGGCAGTACTTACATATATTGGATGGAATCAAATAAGAGTCTTATAAAATCAAAAAGATTATAGATCCTCTCTGGCCTGCCAGTAATTATTTCATAAGGGGATAATCAATGTTGACTGTAGGGGCAGGAGTGAGGGATCATCAGGGCTCAAGTCAAGACTCTGAGTAGGCAGTTAACGTTCCTAGGTGAATCTAAGTGGTTTGGCTGGTTGGCTCACTCTATTTTTCCAGAGGATTAAAGAGGGTACAGATGATGTAATTTTTGTGACTAAATGCACTTGCTGAATATCTTGGATAACTTTACTGGTAAAATGAGTGTCCCTATTACCAGAGATGAACAAATCATTGCCCTAGTGCTATCTCTTAGCAATAACGGTGGTGGCAGCCTGTTTGCAAGGAAAAACTTCTAAAAATTCTGAAAACATGCAGACTCTTGTTGGAATATATTCCTGTTATGAAACTTTAAGATGTGAATTAAATCCATTTGCCAATGAAGAAAGACTCCCAAGGGAGCTGGTTCTCATCCTTATCTTTACATTTTTACCAGGATTGTGTTTCTGGTAGATGGTGCAAGTTGAGGTTACCTGTTCAATATGAGGGCTTGAGGCATTCCCACCAATATTTAAATTTATGACAGGCAGCCAGGAACAAATACAGAGAATGAAAAAACTGTAAAAATGTTGTACCACATTCTATCCTACTAGACATTATTGGCCTAAGGTCATTTCAGGCTAAGGGCTCCTGAGCATTCAAAATGAATTTCAAGAATTCATATTGATTTTACAGGCTGATACCAAAAGAAAAACTTCTTGGGTTAGATTCCCGCTCAAAATGGCTCTAAGTGCTTTTAATTACATTTCAAACATCTGCAGCAACAATCACAGCTCTGTCCTAGTTTTTGCAGCCCAAAGATTGACAGACACCATCTTTACTGACAACAGTTCTGATTCAACCTCAGCTTGAGTTGTGAGAATTTGTAGTTGGGAGCCTTATCTGAGCTGTCACCATTATGTCTTATCAACCACAAGCAAATGGCTATCTCCGGATGGTGCAGACTACTAAGATTGCCTTAAATAAGAATGCTGGAGAAACCGAACTCCAATATGGCTAGGGATTTTTTTACCCCTAAGGTTTAACATTTTCATTTTCAACAACTGGAATTGAATTTTCTGAATTACTTATTAGGGGAGGGAAGCAGGTGGTGACAACTTAGGAGAAAAGCTGCCATGATGGTCTTCCTCCAGGGCAGGGGTCAATCCACCATCTGTTTTTACGAAGTCCACAAGTTCCAATGGTTTATGCATTTTTTAAGTGCATAGGGAGTAAATCAAAAGAATAACAACATGAAAATCATAAAAAATTATAATTTCACATGAAAAGTATATGAAACTCCAATTTCCATGGCTATAAATAAGGTTTAATTGGAACACAGTTGCATTCATGTATTGTCTATTGCTGCTTTCACCCTAGTAGTTGCAACTGAGACTGTTGTGTTAGCCAGCAAAAGCTAATATATTTACCATCTGGTCCTTTACAGAAAAAGTTTACTGACTCCTATTCTAATGTTCTGGAGACAAAGAAAACTTCTCTCTAAAAGTCTGCCCTAATACTTTTATCTATTTTTGCCCAAAGAATAAGCCTTTGCTAGAGACCTTGTGAAAATTAGACTAAATATTTATCTTCAAGGGCCACAAATGGACAAAAGTTGGCCCTGATTCAATGACTGACTTCTCAGCCATCCCGCCATAATAACTTGATAACAGCAAAATCCTCAGAAGCACATCCTCAGGTGCCATCTGGCAAGAAATTTTTAGTTCTGTCTCCTGAGAACTGAGCAGAGACACAAAGAAAATAATTATTCTCTTTTGACTCTTGGAACAGCTGAAGAGGAGTCAGCTGAAATTCCCATACTTACTAGTAAAACTCAGAGGCAACTGCATAAAAAGCTGTGCCACCAATGGTAAAAGGATATGTTTGCTCAGGGGTGGGGAGGACAGAGGGTAGCTGGGTGTGGCATGCAGGACAGGGGATTTTATGCTTTTGGTGTTAGTCTTTTCTTCCCCTTTTGTGTTTAAATTGGTGTTCAACTCCTTTGGTGTTTCTGAAGGCAATTTAAGCAGGGTTAATTTAAAATACATAGAGTTCTTGATAAACAAAGGGTTTTTGAAATCTTGCTTGACAGTAAGTGATCTCATTAACTTGGCAAGGGAAGAAAACATCAGATGATCACAGGGATTTATCACTAGTTTCTGACTATGTTATTCGTAAGGAAATGCCACACTTAGGTTTCATTCTGTGTTCTCTTGTCATTCTTTCTCTGCTGTCAATACCTTCTCTTATTCCGTCCTTCGTTTCCTTCTCCTCTCCCAGCATTTAAAAGTGGGCTTTCTTGGCAGGTGCAGTGGATCATGCCTGTAATCCCAGCATTTTGGGAAGCCAAGGTGAGAGGATCACTTGAGACCAGGAGTTCGAGATCAGCCTGGCTAATATGGTGAAACCTAAAACTATAAAAATCAGCCGGGTGTGGTGGTGGGCGCCTGTAATCACAGTTATTCTGAGGGCTGAGGCAGGAGAGTTGCTTGAACTGGGAAGGCGGAGGCTGCAGTGAGCTGACATCATGCCATTACACTCCAGCCTGGGCGACAGAGTGGGATTCTATCTCAAATAAATAAATAAATAAATAAATAAAAATTAAAAGGTGGGCTTTCTTTGGGATAAATGCTACCTTATCCTTTTTACTTTCTCACTCCAATTTTTCTACCTAGGGAATCCCATCCACACCTATGGCTTCAAATAATGTTTATATGCTCCAACTAAAAATAATAATAATCTCTCGCCCTTGCTGAAAACTCCAGACTATTTATAACACTGCCTATTCAACATTGCCTCTTGAATGTTTAAAGTGGACCTCAGAATCAACATCTCCCAACAGCATCATGCTGCTCCCTGGCAAACCAGTCTTCCTCCAGGGTTTGCTATTGTGGTGAATGAATGGCATCCACATCCACTCAGGGAAAAAACTGGGAGTAATTTTTGACATTTTCCCTCCCTTACGTCCTCTATCCAAACAACCATGAAAATGAGTCTTGTTTCTTAAATATTGTGTTATCAAATATACCTACTTCTTTTCTTCTCCATTCCCACCTCTCTAGTTGAAGCTGCTTGAATCTCTGATCTATGGCTATAAACTCCTAATGGTTTCCCAGAATATTCTTGTGCAGTCTCTCATCCCCCACCAATCCCAACACAGGAGTTGAAAGAGGCATATAAAAATGCAACTTTTGTTGTCTTTCCTTTGCTTTAAATCCTTCAATGACTTCCAATTTTTACTAAAGTGAAAAATATTCTTTTTTTTTTTTTTTTTTTTTTTTGAGATGGAGTCTTGCTCTGTTGCCCAGGCTGGAGTGCGATGGCATGACCTCGGCTCAGTGCAACCTCCACCTCCCAGGTTCAAGCCATTCTCCTGCCTTAGCCTCCCAAGTAGCTGGGAATTACAGACATGTACCACCACACCCAGCTAATTTTTGTATTTTTAATAGAGACAGGGTTTCACCATGTTGGCCAGGCTGGTCTCAACCTCCTGACCTTAGGTGATCCACCTGCCTCGGCCTCCCAAAGTGCTAGGATTACAGGCATGAGTCACCATGTCTGGCCAAGAACATCATTCTTAATAAACAAAGTCACAAGCCTCCCTGGATCTTAGCTTTTTCTATATCACCAGTCTTATTGGATAGCACTCTTTCCCTCTGCTTCACTGCCCTGGTCTTTTCTCATTTTCCCAAATATTCCATTTTCTTTCCAGCTACAGGATCCTTACATAAGCTGTTCCCTCTCCCAGAGTGCAGCTAAAATGTTATTTACTCACAATAGAACTACCTCAAGACCACTTAAGAGAGACATAATGCTACTATATGTCAAAAGGGTCTTGGTCTTCAGAGTCTCCATCCCTTCTCCCAAGAAACTCCTTTGCCCCTAAGTAAGTTTACACATATGACACTTCCCCTACCCCTTTCACCACCACAGGAAATCCTGGAGGAAGACTGGTTTGCAGGGGAGGATCATGATGCTGTTGGAAGACATTGAGTCTGAGGACCGTTTTAAACATTTAAGAGGCAATGTTGAATAGGCAATGTTATAAATAGTCTGGAATTTTCAGCAAGGGCATGAGATTATTATTATTTTTTAGTTAGAGCCTATGACTGTGCTAAAGTTAAGATGTTTAAAAGAACAGTTTTAGGCCGGGTGGGGTGGCTCATACCTGTAATCCCAGCACTTTGGGAAGCTAAGGTGGGTGGATCACCTGACGTCAGGAGTTCGAGGTCACCCTGACCAACATGGCAAAACCCTGTTTTTACTAAAAATACGAAAATTAGCTGGGTGTGTTGGCACATTCCTGTAATCCCAGCTACTTGGGAGGCTGAGGCAGGAGAATTGCTTGAACCTGGTAGGCGGAGGTTGCAGTGAGCTGAGATCGCGCCACTGCACTCCAGCCTGGGTGACAGAGTGAGACACTATCTCAAAAAAAGAAAAAAGAAAGACCCTTTCAAGGCAATGGGTACCTTCTCCCTTTATTGTTATGCTTACATAATTAAGAGGTTTCCTTCAAATTGATGAATGGAGAAATACTATCCATTCTTTTGCTTATTCCCTCTTTCAGTAAATATTTATGGAGTGTCTATTGCATGCCAGGCACTATTCAAAGTGCTGAAAATACAGTAATAAACAAGACAAAAGCTTTCCTCTTCCATGCAACATACATTCAGAAGCTTTTATTGAGTTGAATGTATGTATATTAATCTGCAGAATGATGGATATTCACTTACAAAGGGATGAGGACAACTGAGGTACTTCATTGGACAAATAGGATTGTAAAAGCCAGGCAATGTGAAGAATATGGGCTTGCTTTCTCCTGACTTTTCTCCTGACTTTTCTGTATGATTGACTCAATTCTCCATTTTGCTTTGCGGGTGCAATTGTCTAAGAATGTTCACAGCACTCACATTGTTGGGATTTAGAGCTCTAGAGATGAAAGAAACTGATATATGTAATTGCAATGCAGTGTTACTAAAGATTAAATGCTTTTCAAATTTATGTTTATAATGATATGTTATGGCTACATAGAATGTTTTTCCCTGTGGTTTCTCCCATGCGTTATCTCTTCACCTTTCTAATATTGCCGGAATGTAGGGGGACAATTATTACTCTTCAATTTTGCAGGTAGGGAAACAGAAATTTAGTGAGTGACTTATCTAAATCATGTTTGACTAGATTTATAAGAAAATCTGATTACAGGTTAATAAGGGAATGGAATTACACCACAACCCAGAGTTGTGGTTCAAACTTTTACATGAACCAAGGATATAACCTTAGACACATTCATTTTACCTCTCTTGGTTTCAGTTTCTTCACCTGGAATAGGAGGCAATGGGCTAGATTCATATTCAGTCAATCCTTATTAGGCACCTTTATAGGCAAGTCATCTACTAGATGTTTTCAAAGTTACATTCAATTAGGTCAGGTGCAGTGGCTCACAGTGGCATGTAATCCCAGCATTTTGGGAGGCTGAGGCAGGAGGATCACATGAGCCCAGGAGTTTGAGACTAGCCTGGGCAACAGAGCGAGACCCCATCTCTACAAAAAATAAGAAATAGGCATGGTAGCGCACACCTGTAGTCCCAGCTACTCAGGAGGCTGAGGCGGGAGGATCACTTGAGCCTGGGAAGTATAGGTTGTAATGAGCTATGATCATGCCACTGCACCCCAGCCTGGGTGACAGAGTGAGACCTGTGTCTTAAAAACTGTATTTAATTTAATTTAATTGAACCCTCACAGAAAATGAAGATAACTAGGTACCAAGAAGTTAAGTAATTTGCCCAAGGTAAGCCAGCTAAAGCTGGAATCAATATGTTAATCCAGATTTCCTGACTTCAAAATCAATTGCTTTCCTGTCCATGTAGTGAACAGATGAAAATGGTGGAACAAATGAGAAAATTACTTACATGTAGTAAAGAATAGGAAGACTGAATATATACCAAATATTTATGATTCACTAAATATATATGAGGCACTCAATGCTTATCGAGTACTTTCCTTTAGATTTAGCATTCTTGGAGTTATACAAAAATATAAATGTGTTTTGATTTATTGACATGTCAACTAAAATAATCATATTACCAAAGTACTAAAAATGTTCATGTAATGAGTAACATAATGCATTTACATTAATTTTTTTTTTTTTTTTTTGATGGAACCTCACTCTGTCACACAGGCTGGAGTGCAGTGGTGTGATCTTGGTTCACTGCAACTGCTGCCTTGCGGGTTCAAGCAATTCTCCGTATCAGTCTCCCGAGTAGCTGGGATTACAGGCACCCGCCACCATGCCTGGCTAATTTTTTGTATTTTTAGTAGAGACAGGGTTTCACCATCTTGGCCAGGCTGGCCTTGAATTCCTGACCTTAGGTGATCCACCTGCCTCGGCCTCCCAAAGTGTTGGGATTATAGGCGTGAGCCACCATGCACAGCCTTAAATTAAAATTGTTTGTATTTCATTAATTTATACAACCAAATTATTTATTTATTTATTTATTTATTTATTTATTTATTTATTTATTTATTATTTTTTTGTTGTTGTTGAGACGGAGTCTCGCTCTGTCACCCAGGCTGGAGTGCTGTGGCCGGATCTCAGCTCACTGCAAGCTCCGCCTCCTGGGTTCACGCCATTCTCCTGCCTCAGCCTCCCAGGTAGCTGGGACTACAGGTGCCGCCACCTCGCCCAGCTAGTTTTTTTTTTTGTAGTTTTTAGTAGAGACGGGGTTTCACCATGTTAGCCAGGATGGTCTCGATCTCCTGACCTCACGATCCGCCCGTCTCGGCCTCCCAAAGTGCTAAGATTACAGGCTTGAGCCACCGCGCCCGGCCCCAAATTATTTATAATGTAATAACGTTTGAGGCCTCTAAGTGATACAACAAAGTATTAAAAAATAAATGTAGAAGTCCAAATAATAGGAAGTTATTTGTGTTATTAATATATTGGTTCAAAGGTAGATTCAAGACTACCACTGTAATTACTTTGTTAATAAAGACATAATTTCAAATATCCCTTCTCATTCTGCTTGACTCAATAAATGGATTTTGGTATATTAACTGACACAAAGGAAGCAGAAATTTTTTCCTTTGCTTAAGAAAAAAGATTTTGATGAAATTTCACTATTGGCAAATCTGCTACTGAGCCTATCATTAATAGTTATTAGTTGACTGACAGATGATCATCATTACAGTTGGTATTATCAGGACAAAAACTGATAATAACATAGATAGCCAAAATGAAAAGGCATATCGTAATTATCTTTGGGCAACAGATACTCAGAAAACAATGCTTTGGGGGGAAACTAGCTATATTTCTGGTGTGGGCTATATTTTCAAATTTCTCCCTAACTCTGTTCTTTCTTCTGTCATGTAATACTTTATCAGTATTATTTAGGAATATTTAATTCTGCTATGGAAAATAAGGGGGAAAGCAAGGAGAATATATAATACTAAGTACAGAAGCCAATAGCTTATGACACATAGAAAAAGTAAGTTGAGTACATATGTGGTAAACTGGCAAAAAACAGTGGAACAAATAAGAAAATTACTTATACATAGTAAAGAGTAGAAGGACTGAGTATGCACCAAATATTCACTAATTCATAAAATATGCATACGAGGCATATGAGGCACTCAATATTTATTGCACTGAAAATAAGCCACCCATTGGTGACATACAGTCTGGCCCCACATATCCTCTGTCCAAGAGAAATAATAAAGTACATAAATGCTTACTGGGCTATTTGGCAGGTTATAATTGTGGCCAGGCATCACTGCCCCTAGATCTCTCTCATAAAGCAACTGGCCCCGTGTATTTTACATATGTTGGGCCACTTTGTTCTTAGACCTCAACTCTGGTTTTCGTAATCACACCGTCAGTGGGAAAAGCTGATGTGGCTGAGTTTGGCAAGAGAAAGACAAAAAGGTGAATTAATCCAGACAGTTCATGTGAGCATTGTGTGATATTCAGGTAATGTGACCTTTCATCTGTTTGTACCCTATGCTTCATGGATTAATCTACCCTCTTTCCTCTGCTTCTCACTGTTTTAGACTGATGTAATAAACTGTGTGATTTGAGCATCTTAATTTGAACTGTGAGCCTTCCTATTCGATGACATCTGTGCTCACCTGCCTGGTTGTATACTTGGAAACTACCATTGCATGAAAGTAATTCCCCACATGGCACTGCTGGTCAATTTTTGCCTCATATTTCTTCCTTATATTTACAATTGATGGTAATTACACTGGCGTGGGTAAAGAATATACCATTTCAGAAAGGTATTTCATCATCTAAAGAGAGCATTTAACTGTCACAGGAATACATTCCAATAATAGTCTGGTTGCAGTAGACAAACAAAAGAAGAATTCATGGTTCAGCAGGAAAAAAATCATAGCACTTTAAAACTGATTCCAGTTCAAGCTTTCATTTTGGAAGATGAGATATAGTGACTTGTCGAACGTCACTATTTCTAGCAACTAGTAAGACAGAACAGGAGCCAATGCTGTCTAAAGTAGCTACAGGTTATTTGAGATACTACTGCTGTTCCTATCTGGATCCTGAATAGTGACCAACCTCATATGATAGCACATGTTATGTAATGCCCAAAAATATAAACTACAGCTGTCAAAATTAACAAATTAACATTACATGATGCAAAAATAAACAGAGAATGTCTGTTTATTAACAGGGCTTATAGAGGTATCATTGAGACATTTCAAATGCTAAAAATTGCTGTCCTGCTGTTAATTTCATCATAACTAAAGATTTCCATTTGACTACAGAAAACTGAATTTTAGTCAGTCATCTCAAGTTATTTGACTTTAGCTGGGAGTTTATGCCTAGTTATTCAAAATATTTATTTCTAACAAAACTTTTAGTCACTAGCCAATATAGACAAGGAACTGTGATGTTTAGAACATAAAAATGAATAAAATTTAACTATGTGAATTAACTAGTGTTTCTGAGTTCTCTCTATGTGTCAGGCACTGTTCTTGGCCCTAGAAAATCGTAATAGCAGTGGCTTACACCTGGGAATATTCATTGTTGATAAATAAATCCAGAGAGTTGATTGGCAGTTCAACTATCACCTCAGGGACCTAGATGGTTTCTCTCCTTCCCTTCCCTTTTATTATGTTGGAATTTTCCTTTAGGCTGTTTGTCTGGTGGTCACAAAATACCTGCTTCAGCTCCAGGTCTCACAGGTCAATGTCTTCACAAGACCATGTCCAAAGCATGAAGAATGGGTGTAGTGAGAGAGAGGTCTTCTCATGGAAGCCTCTTTTCAACACACACACACACACACACACACACACACACACACACACACACACACACACACACCACTCCATCCTGCAGCTTCAGTCAACTTCCCCTCACATTGGTGTTGACCAGAATAACTTTCTAAGATGTTGGAACTATGCTATAATCTGCGTTGTCCAAAATGGTATCCACCAGTGGCATGTAGCTTGTGAGCACTTGAGTTATGGCTAGACTGACTAAAGAACTGAATGTTTAGTTTTATTTAATTTTAATTAATTAAAATTAAAATTTATACCTAGGCGCAGTGGCTCAAACCTGTAATTCCATCACTTTGGAAGGATGATGCAAGAGGATGGCTTGAGTTCAGGAGTTTGAGACCATTATGGGCAACATAAGACCCCATCCTGTAAAAAAAAGAAAATTAGCTGGTCATGGTGGTGTGTGCCCATTTTCCTAGCTACTTAGGAGGTTGAGGCAGGAGGATTGCTTGAGCCCAGGAGTTCGAGGCCACAGTGAGTTACGACCTCACCACTTCACTCCAGCCAGGGTGGAATCGACAGATCGAGACAGATCGAGACTCCAGACAGATCGAGATCTTGTCTCAGAAAATAAATACATAAATAAATTTAGTTACCCACATGTGTCTAGAGGCTATGTGAAAGGAAAATAAATCTTGGGACCCCAGAATCACTAAGCTAAAGGGAAAAGACAAGCTGGGAACTGCTTAGGGCAAACATGCCTTCCAGTCTATTCAAAGTCATCGCTCTGCTCACCAAGATAAATGTATACCTGATTGACTCCTTTGGAGAGGCTAATCAGAAACTCAAAAGAATGTAACCATTTGTCTCTCCTCTACCTGTGACCTGGAAGCCCCCTCCCTGCTTAAAATGTATAAAGCCAAGCTGTGCCCCGACCACCTTGGGCACGTGTCATCAGGACCTCCTAAGACTGTGTCACAGGCACATGTCCTCAACCTTGGCAAAATAAACTTTCTAAATTAACCGAGACCTGTCTCAGATATTCCGGGTTCACCTCTACCATATTGAACAGCCCAGCCATTAATTCTTCTTGGCTAGGACTGGGCCATATGACCACTAACAGAGGCTGAGAAAGTGATTACCTAGCTCTAAGGGAGAAAAAGTTGCTGCTCTGTGGCAGCATCCAACAGTGTGTGCCATAAAAATTAAATAAGAGTATCATAGAGCTGATACTAGTGGGGGAGGCTAACAACATAAAAATGTAAACAAATAAAATAAGCTATGTGCAGGTATGGACAAGTTGTGAAGATTATCAAGATTCCATCTAGATAATAAGTCTAGATTCCAGAATAATGTAATAGGGAATAATGGAAGGTGGGAGGGAATGATTTAAAAAGCAGGTAGGCTGGGTGCGGTGGCTCATGCCTATAATCCCAGCACTTTGGGAGGCTGATGCAGGCGGATCATGAGTTCAGGAGATCGAGACCATCCTGGTTAACACGGTGAAACCCCGTCTCTACTAAAAATCCAAAAAATTAGCCGGGCGTGGTGGTGGGTGCCTGTAGTCCCAGCTACTTGGGAGGCTGAGGCAGGAGAATGGCGTGAACCTGGGAGGTGGAGCCTGCAGTGAGCCAAGATTGAGCCACTGCACTCTAGCCTGGGCAATAGAGCAAGACTCCGTCTCAAAAAAAAAAGAGGTAAAGAAAAGCTCTCAGAAGCTCATAGTCTGGTAGAGAAGAAAGACAGACATGAAAAAATCATTAACGATACATATGGATACACACATATTTTATATAAACATGTATACTTAGATATACATACTCATTGTTTACACATATAAATATGTATATTTAGACATATACCTACACACAGAGTTAATACAGTTTCTCTATTAAGAAAAAAATAAAGCATATTTGTGTATTTCTCTTGACTCTCCTATGAACGTTACATAACACAGCAAGACAGGATTCGCCGCACAGAATCGTTGGAATGTGGTCCATCTACCATTCTTAAAGCAACAGTTGATGCAATACAGTTCTACTGGACAATGTATGCCTGAGTATGGTTAACAAGTGATTTCCATAGCACATTCTAAAGTAGAACAATTACACACAGTGAGAACTTTCACAGGACCTATTAATTTCTTCAGTTGCAAATGGTGTGTGCTCTTGAGGCCTGAGGGAGGATCAGCAGTAGACAGACCTGTCTGGCGAGAGGCTCTCCGGGCTAGGGTAGCTTAATTCAAGCTTAGATTTTGGTGTGACTGAGGGGCAAGAGACAGTTTCAGAAAGTGTCATCCTCTGAGACCTTTGTAAGTGTAGAAAGGATTATTTGTCATGTCCTCATAAACTCACGCTGGGATACAACAATAACTCAGGGTTCTGGGCATTCGAATGACTACAATGCTGAAAAATATGTTTTCTAAAGTTAGTTCCAGTTTTAATATACTAGTGTATGTGATCTATAAAGACCTTTTGTTTGTTTTCAAAGATAGTATGAGTGATTTCTGTGCAACAGTGGCTGAAATGATTCCTATAAGAAAAACATTTTCTCCATATTAATCCTTGGATTCATGGTACCACTTGTGATGTCTCTTTTTTTCCTGAAAATTCTGTACTTTTTAATAACTTTTTCAACTACAGTGAAGTACAAAGAGGACATATACCAAATTGATAATAGTATTAGTGGTAAACATTTCAAAATAGATGCACACACTTACTTCAATGATAGACTTCAAAATATTCCCACACTTTAACTTCACATGACTATTTTTGGCTACATCAATATAAATGGTTTCTATGGTTATTAAAAACTATCATATTGCTATATAGGTTGCATATCTTATCTCAAACGCTTGGGATCAAAAGTTTTGTTTTGTTTTGTTTTTGAGACATGGTCTTGCTTTTCCACCAGGCTGGAGTACAGTGGTAATGTCATAGCTCACTGCAGACTTGAACTCCTGGCCTCAAAAGATCCTCTTATCTTGAGCTCCCAAAGTGCTGGGATTACAGAAATGAGCCACCATAGCTGGCCAGAAGTGTTTTTATGTTGGATTTTGGAATATTTGCATATATATAATGAGATATTCTGGGGGTGAGACCCAGGTCTAAAAACAAAATTTGTTTTTCATATACACCTTATTCACATAGCCTGAAGGCAATTTTATACAATATTTTAAATAATTTTATACATGAAACAAAGTTTGTGTCTATCAAACCATCAGAGAGTAAAGATGTCCCTAGCTCAGCCACCCATGTGGATAATCTGTGGTTGTTTGGCATCACCATCATTCCTGACTCTGAATGTATATGCTACTGATAAGCTATCATTTTCTTACATTTATTCACACATAAGTACTTAACAGTAGAAAACATGACATACCATTAATGCAGGGAAAAAATAAAGTGTTCAGGATAACTAAGCAGCAGAGTAGCATCCCCAGAATACCTCCATCAGTTGTTAAATAATAACAACAACAAGCAACAGCGACGTTCAGTCTCCACCTGCGAGGCTGTGTTTTGATTATATAGTTACTGTACACTGCATTTCACTTTTTTAGGTAAGAAGAAATTTTAGAAATAGTTGAAGGACTAGAAAGTGGGTCCTCTGAGGCATTCAGCTGGATGTCTTTTTAAAATGTTTTCTCTAGTCATCTGCCCCATTAACAACTATTTCTGTCTTAGAAGTCCCTCTTTGATTGTATAAACCAACATGATTTATTGTTCTATTATGAACATTGCTTTAGTCCTTCAGTAAGCCCATCACAAATTTTCACCATGTCATTTATAGACACTTTTTCTTTCATCTTCATTGTCACTGATTATCACGATCATCTTGATTCAAAACCATTTCAGCTACTTCATCATTGGTCAACGAATGAACAACTGGAGTCTCATTATCCATGATAAACATTGTTTGATATTCACTTCTTCCAACTTACAGACAGACATTGGGGGTATATTTTTTGCATGTGTAAGTAGATCAGCCATTATTTTTTTTCTCACTTGACATACACAATCCTTCCAAGTCATTACCTTGTTTATCGTCACTGAACATAGTTGCAGGCCAGAGGTTGTGCCAGGCATGCACAACTCTGTCTATAGTTGCTATGTTCCAAGCATAGGTAACAGTATGTATGGCATCCTTCGTAGTAAACTTTCTTTCTTTTTTTTTTTTGAGATGGAGTTTCGCTCTTGTCACCGAGGCTGGAGTGCAATGGCACGATCTTGGCTCACTGCAACCTCCGCCTCCCGGGTTCAAGCAATTCTCCTGTCTCAACTTCCCTAGTAGCTGGGATTACAGATGCCCAACACCACGCCTGGCTAATTTTTGTATTTTTTAGTACAGATGGGATTTCACCATGTTGGTCAGGCTAGTCCTGAACTCCTGACCTCAGGTGATCACCTGCCTCGGCCTCCTAAAGTGCTGGGATTACAGGTGTAAGCCACTGCGTCTGGCCTCATACTAAACTTTTTTTGAAAACCTCCATACCCATTCTTCTGTTTATTGCTGCTAGCATGCTGTTCAAGGAAGTATTTTTATATTTACCCTTCCATGCTTTAAGGATACCCTGGTCACATAGCTGAATTAATACAGTCACATTTGGGGAGAAGTACATGGCATAAACATGATTTTTGATAAGAATTTCAGCTGGTGAATAAGCAGAACAGTTGTCAAGGAATATAAAATCTTGTAGTCGTCATCCAGTTCAGCTTTCCTGCAGTGACTGTATGCCTCTGGTACAAAATGTCTGTGAAATCAATCAGAAAAGATGTCATTGGTGGTCCATGCCTTTTGTTAGCAGAATAATGGATTGGCAAGAAATTCACTCCTTGAAAAAAAGAGAGGACAAACTTTTGCCTATCACAGCAAGTTTACACTTATGCGTGCCTGCGACATTAGCACATCCCAGCACAGTTATTCTGTCCTTGGCATTTTTAATTCTTATAGAGGCTGTCTCATCTGCCACAGTCAGCGTCTTTCTGGGGCAATAATGCCAAAATAGTGATGTTTTTGTCAGCATTATAGACTTGTTCTGGTATCCAGTTTTCATCAGCGATGATACGGGCAAACTCATTAATGACTTTTTCCGTACCTTTCTGATCAGCAGACGCTTTATCACCACAAATCCTTAAACATTAAATGCTGTGTCTTTGCTTAAATATCTGCAACCAGCCTGCTGAACAGTCACAGTTCCTTTCAATTTCCAATTCATTGTGATAGATCTTTGCTTGTTTCATGATCAGCATACCATGAAGTGGCATGTGGTCACTGTGATGCTGATGGATCCACTTTTTCAATTGAGATCTTCATATTTTGCATCATACAATGTTTTTCTATTTTTCATTTACTTGTGTTTATCACTTTTAGCATAGATCTTCAACAATTTGTCCTTCTGTTTCTTCAGATTACACATGGCGGCCACTCTGTCACCATACTTTTCTGTAAGAAATTTCATACCTACACCACTGTCCAGTTTCTTTAACAGCTGGACATAATAAATGCTTCTTTTTCTTATCACTGATACCCACAGGATTAACTGCAGGCTTTTTTTTGATATTTCTTTTCTTTGTCTTTTTGGAAATGGAGTCTTGCACTGTCACACAGGCTGGAGTGCAGTGATGCAATCTTGGCTCACTGCAACCTCCACCTTCTGGGTTCAAGCGATTTTCCTGCCTCAGCCTCCAGAGCAGCTGGGATTACAGGTGCCCACCACACCTGGCTAATTTTTTGTATTTTTAGTAGAGATGAGGTTTCACTATGTTGGCCAGGCTGGTCTCAAACTCCTGACCTTGTAATTTGCCCTCTTTGGCTTCCCAAAGTGCTGAAATTACAGGTGGGAGCCACTGTGCCCGGCCCGATATTTCTTTATACCAAAAATATCTTTACACCACAGAGCAAAGAAAAAGAAACAACAACAACAAACAAAGCAAACCCACAGTGAGTAATGCATGTAGATGAAGACCCCATGTAGGCATTGTGGGGAACTCGACCTTAGCAAATCCAGTCTGCACACGTGCCATTTGATTACCTTTGGGGCGCACGCTTGCATGGGGGAATCTGGGCATGCCCTGAAAAGACATATATCAGTAGAAAAAGGCTGGGAGGGTCTTTTTTCCCTTGGGGATGCTAGTAAACTGCGTAGTGTGTCTGCATTTTGATGGTGACCCATCACATGTGGTCAGGTGTGGGGTTTTCCACTTGAGGTATTACTTGTCGGAACTTAAAACGTTTTGGATTTTGGAGCATTTCAGATTTTGAATTTTCGGATTAGGGATGCTTAATGCTCAATCTGTAGTAAGGTTTTATCTTAACCAAAAAGCAGATAATAATTTTGTTAGGGAATAATAGTTCTTTACAGAAATTCAAGAGAAATGTGATCCATTTCACCTACCTTAACACAGAGGCACCAGTTTGTCTTCTAAGGTTATTTATAGATCTGAAGTCCCTTAATGGTGGTGCTAATCTCCCACTTTTTCCTTCCATCATAGTGTCTGGGCTTGTGTTGTTCAACACCAACAGCGTAGCCACTGGGTATTTAAATTCAAATGTAAATTAATTAAAATGAAATGAAAAATTTACTTCTTATTACATACTATCTACTTTCCACACACGATGTAGCCACAGTTGGCCACCGTATTAGACAGTAAAGAACTAGAACAGTTATCCAATCACAGAATGTATTATTAGACAGCACTGGACATTGTTGGGTTGGTCAAATGAACTGCTATTCAAATTTAATACAATACTGTATGATAAATGGAGACCATTTCCCATTGAGAAAGCTCTAGTCAGATAAATAGATTCCTGGAAATTGGTCCCTAAGATAAGTTTTGTAGGGGCCAGAGGCAGTAATGCCCTTAGACTCAAGCAAGAAAAACCGTGCTCTGGGCCCTCCATTTTAGAGGACACCAACCTGACTCTTCTTATCGGGTGAAAAACCTCCAGGCTAGCACTCAAAGCCTGGGTACCTGGAATTCCCTGACTGATATTACCAAGGCCACTTCTTAGCCCTGAGCTAGCTTCCTCTGAGAACTGTCCTCCCAATGAAGGACCCAACAACTGGTAGAGGCACACCTGGGCTCGAGAGGCAGACAAAGGGTGGCTGGTAGAAAGTGTGAACAGAACTTGGTTTTGTGGGCTGCAGTGTTCACACACAGGTACAAAAATCTCTTGTCCTTGAAGACAGCTGGGCACAGGAAGCAAAGGCGGTGAGGGTGTACAGGCCAAAGATTTGGATCTGACTGTTTCCCACCTGCTGTGTTTCAGGGAGAAACTCCAAAGTGTCTGAGAAGCCTGCTTACAAACCTTCCAGGTTGTTATGGAGGTAATTTCTCAAAGCAGGAGCACAGAACATACTTTATTAGCATCATAGAATCCTTGTAAAATTGCAAACATAGGGTAGGTAAGCCCTTGGCTTGCAAATGTTAGGGCGAGGCTGGAAGTCAGAGTAATCAATTCTGTTAGGGTTTCTTGGAGGGTTCTCTCATTATTGCTCGAACTGGTGAACATCTCAGGTATCTGCCTGTCAAATTTCTTTCAAAAGGCAGCCTTTCTAGTGAGGTCCAGATGCATCCTCTAGAGTCTATCGCTGTTGTTGTTGAAGGCCAGAAACAGCTTCAGATTGTTCACCGTATTGAAGAGGAACCTGTTTCCCGGATCGAGTGTATTTGGGACAAATGAGACTACCATAACGAGGTGAGAAGGCGATTCCTTCCGAAACACTTGGTTTTGGGTACTTTCCCCATAGGGATGGTCAGGGAAATTCCCTGCTCTCCTCCCTACTCCATCCTCCGGGCCAGGCTCCTTGGGCCACATGGGCAGTCTCCAGGAGCGCACAGGATGGCTTTGTCCTGTGCCCGCAGTGCAAGCGCGGTAACGGCGAAGAGAAACGAGCAGAAGAGTGGCCACCGCGACTGGAGTTTGGACTCGAACTTTCCTTGGCCCTCTCTACGAGTTACCGCCTTCCCGCGGGCTCCTCACAACTCCTGCCCGGAGGCCAAGGCCCGGGCGCGCAGCGCGTCGGAGTCGGGCTCGGCAGGTCCCGAGAGCGTGCGCCTCCTCCCTGGACTCCCGGGCAGCCACAGACACCGGGAGAGCAGGAGAGCCGGGGAGGAGGAGGGGCAGGGGCGGAGGCGGCCGGCGGCTGCGGGCGGGGAGGAGCCGCCGCGGGTCCTGGCCAGGGGAGGAGGCGGTGGCGGCGGCTGCGGCAGAGGAGGAGGAGGAGGAGGAGGCGGTGCTCGCGCCGGGCGGTAGAGCGGCGCTGGGACCCGTGCGGCCGTGACCCCCGGCTCCCTCCAGGCCCAGCGCAGCCGCAGCGGACAAAGGAGCATGTCGGCGCCGGGGAGGGCCCGTCCTCCGGCCGCCATGAGGCTCCGGGCGCCGCTGAGCCCGCGCCGCGCTCCTGCCCGCCCGGACTTCTGGGCGGCCCGCTAGGCCAGTGCGCCGCCGCTCTCCCCGCAGGCCCCGGCCCGCAGTATGGAGCCACCCGGACGCCGGCGGGGCCGCGCGCAGCCGCCGCTGCTGCTGCACCTCTCGCTGTTAGCTCTGCTAGCGCTGCTGGGAGGTGGCGGTGGCGCCGCGGCGCTGCCCGCCGGCTGCAAGCACGATGGGCGGCCCCGAGGGTCTGGCAGAGCGGCGGGCGCCGCCGAGGGCAAGGTGGTGTGTAGCAGCCTGGAGCTCGCGCAGGTCCTGCCCCCAGATACTCTGCCCAACCGCACGGTCACCCTGTGAGTATCTCCCGGGACGCCCGGTCCTGTGTAGCTCGGCTGTTTCTTACCTCTCCGCTCAACTTTGGAGAGGGGTCCTGCCGGCACCCACGCGCCTTTGTGTGGAGCTCTAGGTAGGGGGTGGTGCTAGGGAAGACCTCGTGTGCCTGGCACGGGTGCAGTTCAGGGAAAGGCAAGGGAATCTGCGTCCGAGCTGCCTCCCAGCTCCACTAGTTTGCAAAGTAAAGTTTTCGGGTTCTCAGGCGCGCCCCGCGCTGTCCCGGGCGCAGCGCTTTTGGGCTGCGCGGTGTGCCACGTGAGGATGCAAGTAAACACGCAGTCGACAGAGTTAAAGCTCATTCATCCTGGGCTTGGGCTTCCAGAAAACACAATGCTTGATTACAAGCGCCAGTCCTTCTGCTTCTTTGCAAATTAAGTTACACTTACGTGGTAGAGTTTGCAGAACACAAGGACTGTGTGCGAGCCGAAACCCCAAGACGCTTCCTTTGCCTTTTTGCTATCTTAGTTTTATTACAGTTAAAGAACACTTTTTAAGATAGAGTTGTTATTAAGGGCTGGAAACATTTCAGATCAATCTGTTTATGTACCTTGCAGTCCCGTTTTCGTGTCTGTGAGGGCTCATATTTAAAAGCCAGGAACTTTGGAATTAAATACTGTGGGTTTATTGAGCCTTCCAACTCGAGGGGTTTTTGATTTTCGGATTGAGTTTCCACCTGGAAGGAAAAATTTTGGTAACTCACTTGTGCTGGGATTCACGGTTCAGTTTTGCAAACGTAGTTCTGCCAATTCTAGCTGAACAGTTGGCCCCAGTGACTGTCGAGTTTGTTTTCAGAAGGATGAATTGGTTTGGAAAGTTTTGAGTCTAAGTGTTTCTCATGGGTATTTTGTTCAACTGAAATGTGAGTCCCTTGGTTCGGGGTTCCTTTATGTTGTTTTGGTTGGTTTCCTAAAAAAAGAATCAAGGCAGCCACTATACAAACATGAATGCAAGGGCCGCAGCATGATCTATGAAAACACTTAAAGTATCGTTTTAAATGTAACCCAAATTCAGCAGGAGTATATACAGGTAGGCCAGGTATACATTTCATTACTAACACCTTTGTTTACCCTTCATTTCCATTTTTTGAATTAGGAAACATTCAACCATGAAGACTGTGTCTGTGTGTCTGTTTATGGAGGCCTGAAGATTGGTGAAACAGTTTTTTTTGTTTGACTCCTTTACTAACACGTTACCATTTGGTGGTGGCAGCAGTTATATTTATGTATTTCTTAGCCAGATTCTTTGAAGTGGAAATTTTCAGTATGGGACTTTAATTACAGTGCAAGTGGAGAAAATCCCAATGTTGGAGGAGATTTTCTTTGTTACTCTGCAAAAATTAGTCATCATGCAGTTGTGTTATAAACATTTAGGTTTGGGGTCAATTAGTGGCATTTATGTTGACTCATGTTTAGGTGCAGTTTTTCTGACCTAAAAGTGTCAACAATTCCAGCTGGATTGGGTCAACTACTAGTAAATTGCTGATTTTGCTTTGCAGAAAAAAATAGGGTATATGGTGGTAAATTGATTTTCAGCATATTATCGATAAACTTTTACTACTTTTTTATGAACTGGTTAAAATATAAGTATGAAATGTCATTTTAATCCAGGTTTTTTTTTTTTTTTTTTTTTTTGCCTGAAAGCTTTTTAGATGAAAATAAAATTAAGCTTGGGCATGGTGACTTACCCCTGTAATCCCGGCACTTTGTGAAGCCAAAGCCGGTAGATCACTTGAGGTCAGGAGTTCAAGACCAGCCTGGCCAACGTGGCGAAACCCTGTCTCTACTAAAAATACAAAAATTAGCCAGGCGTGGTGGTGTATGCCTGTCATTCCAGCTACTTGGGAGGCTGAGGCAGGAGAATCACTTGAACCCGAGAGGTGGAGATTGCAGTTAGCCGAGATCACACCACTGCACCCCAGCCTGTGTGACAGAGTGAGACTCTGAGCCAAAAAAAAGAAGAAAAGAAAATTAATAAAATTAATTTAGTGAATGGGAAAAAGATACTATTAAGGATCAATTAAAGCTGTTCTGCGGGTCCTGGTGGCTCACGCCTGTAATCCTAGCACTTTGAGAGGTGGAGGTGGGTGGATCATGATAACTTAGATAACTCCTGATCTAAGGTCAGGAGTTAGAGAGCAGCCTGGCCAACAAGATGAAAACCCCATCTCTACTAAAAATACAAAAAATTAGCTGGGCGTGGGGGCGGGCGCCTGTAATCCCAGCTACTCGGGAGGCTGAGGCAGAAGAATTGCTTGAACCTGGGAGGCAGAGTTTGCAGTGAGATGAGAAGGCACCATTGCGCTCCAGCCTGGGTAACAAGAACGAAACTCTGTCTCAAAAAAAAAAAAAAAAATGGGGAGTTATTCTGGCTGAAGAGGGTTCAAGGTATATGAGTCCCCCGTAGAGGGGTCTTGTGGGCCAGTTTCGTCATTTTACTGGGGAAAGAGTTAGAGTTACTGTAGATAAGGGACTCACCAGAATTCTCATAGTAGAGTAGCATCTGAGTCCACGTCCCAGATGCTGAACCCAGATTGCAGTTCAGATGCTTTCTCATTCCTCGCCTTGCCTTCATCTTAGTTGAGCACAGTTTTTGTTGAGTGGCCCCTAGGTAGTAGGTAGCGTGTTGAAGTTTGGACTGTGTGTTAGTGCCTAGGGCTACTGCAGATTAGTATGGACTTGGTGGCTTGAAACAACAAATTTATTCTCTCTGGAGGCCGTAAGTCCAAAATCAACGTATTAGCAGGGCCATGCTGTCTCTGAGGACTTTAGGAATAATTCATGCTTGCTTCTCTCATCTTCTGGTTTCCCTTGGCTTGGGGCAGCATCACTTCTGTCTCTGCATCTGTCTTCCCTTGGCCTTCTCCCTGTGTGTCTGTGTGTCTCAAGTCCTCTCCTTTCTCTTTTAAGGATACTAGTCATTGAATTTAGGGTCCACCCTAGTTCCAGGATGATCTCATCCCAAGATCCTTTAATTAAATACATTTGCAAAGAACCTGTTTACAAATAAGATCACATAAAAAGGTCAGGACTTGGACTTGATATGAGACACTGTGCAGCTCACGACAGAATACAAATAAAAACATGGTCTTTCTTCTCCAGGAACTTACAGATATTTGGGCAGAAAGATTCATGACTAACTCTCAGAACAGTATGGTCAATGCTCTATTATCAGGGTGCACATGTAGCAAAAGAAACCCAGAGGAGGGCAACCAAGGCCTTCCTCTCCCTCAATCCTAGTGGGATGGAGGATCCTGAACCAATTCTGGAAAGAGGACTGTGGGGCGGGCGCAGTGGCTCACACTTGTAATCCCAGTACTTTGGGAGGCTGAGATGGGCAGAACACTTGAGCCCAGGAGGTCAAGACCAGCCTGACCAACATGACGAAACCCCATCTCTACTAAAAATACAAATATTAACCGGGCGTGGTGGCTTGCACCTGTAATCCCAGCTACTAGGAAGGCTAAGGTAGGAGAATTGCTTGCATCCAGGAGGCAAAGGTTGCAATAAGAAAGAAAAAGATAACTGTGAAGAAAATGGTGAGGGGACAAGGGGAGGAAATGATGGGGTTGGAAGTGGGGGACCCCAGGTGCCCACGGGTTTGGAGAGGACAGTATCTGGTTATGCTGCTGTGCAGTTGGTGTTGCTGGAATGTCAAAGGTAAGTGTTTCGTGCCCAGAGTGGTCAGAGAGGAGTCTGGAGGGACCAAGCCGAGGAAGGCCAGGCTCCCGGTTTGAGCCTTTATCACTTAGGTGTGGCAAGGCGTTTTCAGCTGAGTTGTGATGTGGCCACAGAGAGGAAAATTAACTGATGGAAACTGGGAGAATGGCAAAGGTGGGATAGAATTTATTTTTTTTAATCGTGAAAAATAAAGCTATTTCTATTTAGTGGATGAACTGGTCTTCATCGTAGCCTAAAAGTCAGACCCTTCAACAGTATTGATGAACAGCACTTGTCTCTGTAGCTATGCTTAAAGAAAGGTCTGGCAGAGATCCTAGGCTTAACTGTGTGTTCCCCGTGTCTCAGGTAGACTTTTGTATTGAGGGATTAAACTGCTTCTGTTATTATAACACACAAATTGAACAAAAATTTACCTGCATTTAATGTTTTCATGGAAAATATACTTATTTACTATATTTCTGTGATTTATATTAAATCTTGCTCAATAATGTAAGTTTTGAAAGTTCTGAGAATTTCATTGATAGAAAGTTTTACGAATTTATCACTGCCTTTTTAAATGTGGGTTCCTCGTGATGCTACATGGTGATTCTAGACAAATAAAAATATATTAAAAAATTACTTGTAATTTGTCAGATAAATTCCAGGTTTTTCTCAGACTAACACACTAAAATAGTGTGTAGAGTTTTGGTTTTTCATGTTTGTTGTCAAAGAACTAATAATTATTTTGGACATCGCCCGTGTTGCTCAGTACCAAGAAAAGAAATGCTTGTATTGTTCAGAAGCTTAAATCTAGTTGGGAGGAAGGATTTGCACAATGGGAAGCAGACATTTAGGGAACCATTAAAAGACTATCCCTCATTAAGTAATAAATCCTGTGCTGGAGACTGTTTCAGTGCTTCAGGAAGCCCAGACAGGAGAGAGATCAGTGTGGCTAGGGAGTCGTTGGAAGGTATTTTGTTTTCCTGGAGAAGTTAGGACTTGAGCATGGCCTAAAGGAGGGGAAGGATTGGATTGAGTGGGGAGATGGCATTCGGGAGGAAGGGTGGCAGGTGGTGGCTGGCCCACTTGAAGTGGTGAGACTGTATCGGGCGAATAGTGGAGAGAGCTTTTGGAACCATTTGCCTGTATGTGGTATTTCAGACACAGACCTGGTTGGGGTCAGTTAGGAGAGAGTGCACAGAGGGGAGAGGAGGTGGCCCAGGCAGAACCACACTGGAACATGGAGGAACATGAACAGGAGTCTGAGAAGGAGCCTCTGCAGAGGCTGTGGGGAGCACCAGGGGAGATCTCATCCTGGAAGCTAAGAGAAGTTTACGTGTCAAGGCTGGAATGGCCTTCCCAGTTGAGGTGTTGAGAGATTAAGCCAGAAAGACAAAGGAATAGACAGCACTGGATTTGATGTCCTGGAGTCTGGTGCCCTCCGTGAGCAGTGTCCATGTATCACAGGTGAATAAGCCAGGTTGGGTGGCCTGAAAAGAGAAGTGGGATGGGAGCACAGATGAAGGTTTGGCTTTTGATGGCAGCAGGGAAGCTCATTCTCCACATGTGTAGTCAATGCACCAAATAGCACTAACTGAATCACAGCCTGAGAATGACTGTATGGCAGATGACGCATCTGAATGTGGTTTGGAGTTCCAAGCTAGGGAACCTGGGAGTGGCCCACCCAGAAAGTCATTTCTTATCTATGAGGAACACCTGAGTCTCCATCTTGTCCCATGGAACATGGACCATATGGGGGATCAAGGCCCTTTGGGGTTAATTGATGGTTGCCAGGTGGAGACTGTTGAGGGGGGAAGGTGCTAAGTGAAGATGCTGCGTGAACTGCATGCTTTTTTTTTTTTTTTTTTTTGAGATGGAGTCTTGCCCTGTTGCCCAGGCTGGAGTGCAGTGGGGTGATCTCAGCTCACTGCAACCTCTGCCTCCTGGGTTCAAGCGATTCTCCTACCTCAGTCTCCTGAGTAGCTGGGATTACAGGTGCAAGCCACCATGCCCAGCTAATTTTTTTGAATCTTTTGTAGAGACGGGGTTTCACCATGTTGACTAGGCTGGTCTTGAACTGCTGACCTCGTGATCTGCCCGCCTCGGCCTCCCAAAGTGCTGGGATTACAGGGGTGAGCCACTACTCCCGGCCGTGAACTGCATGCTTTTTGCAAGTTGCGAGTTTCTCTGCTCAGCCCGTAGCCACTGGGGCATGCAGTTCTCCTGTCCTGCCCACCAGCGCTGAACTCTCTCCCCTGCATGTAAGCCCTCAGTGAAACTCCATGTTCTGTTCACTAGCTCTGGGTTTCTTCTTCTTGAACCTGGTGCAATCCCTTCTGGAGTGGGTAGGAGTTTAGCACAACACCTTGTCATGGGAGAAAGGGGTGTCAAGGCAGGTGGGAGGGCATTGGGGCGCAGGTGGGAGGAAGAGGGAATTCTGGCCCCATTGCTTCTATTTCCTCAAAGACATCTAGGCAGGGCGAGGGAAAAAGGGGCCAAGAGGAAGGGGAAAGAGAAGAGAAATGGTTCTTTTGGAATGTGAACCTACTGGGGATAGCAGAAAAGTCAGCAGGGAGGATCTTTTTCCAGTTTTGCCTTCTGATCTGATTCAAAGGGAGATGGTCATTGCAATTGTTTTTCTCCACCTGGATTCAGCCTAGCGATGGGAATCCTTGGGTGTGGCCAGGTTGCTTCTTTGCCAGGTGAGTGCAGCCAAGGGCGAGAGGAGCAAAGTGATTATAATCTGTAGGCCAGCAAAATGCCGCAGCCTGAATTCTCACCAGCAGAGCCATTGGATCAAGAGTAAGATTGTTATCTTTGAACGCAAAATCTTACGTATGTCTGCAGCCTGATTTCTTAACACCCAGCACGGATTACTTTTTCCATGGACATTGGTTGAGGCGGTGTTATGTTGTAAACACAGTGCCCAGTGGTTCAGTGTTAAAATAATCCAAGGGTCAGTCTTTTAAACAAACTCTTCGTTTCACCAAAGTGTGCCTCTCAGTGTCCCCTGAACAGAGTTTATACTTTGCTTCCTGTGTGCCTTTGCTAAGACACCCTTGCCTTGGAATCCCAGTCTGGGAAATTCTGGGATATTCTTTAATACCCAACTCGGCTGCTACGAACTCTTCACTGTTCTGGCATTTTGATTCTTCCATCTCTGAACCCAGGTAGCTATTAGTGTTTGTGTTCTTGTGTCGCTTTCTATGATACTGGTGTTGCTCTCAGAATGCACATACCCTTGAAAGCAAGGACTGTGACTTCTCACAGCGCCTCAAGTATGGGTGGGTACGTAATTGTTCTTTATGGGCAAGAGTAATGCTAACAGAGATATGTCTTTATGGGCAAGAGTAATGCTAACAGAGATACGACTAGGTGGTGGAAAAGCAGGAAAATTGGGGGATAGAAGGCGGCTGCAAATTCACAGGTTTACCTTATTATAGCAAATGAGAACATATGTTTATTTAGTTTGTTAGGTTCATAGCTGTGGGATCCCTGATTCAAGGATGGGTATATTCAATCTATCTGCAGTCACATGTGATCTACTTGATCTTATGTGTGTGGCAAGCACACACATATAGACTGTGTTGGGAAGTGGCTTGAATTCCTAACAGGAATATTGCTCAGAAATCTTGCAGGATTGGGGGCACAGTTTGGCATTTGGTCCGTGAATGCAAGGCGTAAGCTTTTCTGATATGAGGCATGGTTGCGTATCACCCAGCCTCAAAATCCTGTTGTTTCTTGCCTGCTTGGAGTCCTCCAGCACCAGGAGAGCACATGAGAGAAGTTGGTGGGTTTGGCAAGATACCAAGTCCCCAAACAAATGAATATGGTAATGTTTGGTGAGTTTGCTCCCAATGCAGCTCCAGCTTCTGTTCCCAGGAGCCTGTAAAGATGGTTTAAAAAAACAGACAAAAAAACTCCGGAAAGTAACTCAGAAAATGACACGGGATGAAGTTTCTTAAAAGACTATTCAATGACTTATTTTTCCATTCGGCTGCTTCTCAGGAAGAGTTGTTTACTGGCTTGATGCTACCTATGGAGGAATCGTAACTCTAGAGAACACAGCTAATGTATTGTGTCAACATTTTTCTTATAAACAAAGATTGGAATACAGAGTTCTTTGAGAATTAGTAGCTTATTTTATTTATTTTATTTTTTTGAGAAGGAGTCTCACTCTGTCACCCAGGCTGGAGTGCAGTGGCGCGATCTCGGCTCACTGCAAGCTCCACCTCCCAGGTTCACGCCATTCTACTGCCTCAGCCTCCCGAGTAGCTGGGACTACAGGTGCCCGCCACCATGCCCGGCTAATTTTTTTTTGTATTTTTAGTAGGGATGAGGCTTCACCATGTTAGCCAGGATGGTCTCAATCTCCTGACCTCGTGATCTGCCCACATCGGCCTCCCAAAGTGCTAGGATTACAGGCGTGAGCCACTGCGCCTGGCTGAGTACTAGTAGCTTATTAACTCAGTTTTTGCAAAGATTAGGAAGCTATAAATGCAAACTTGCTCAATAAGTTTTTAATGTAAAACAATATAATTTTAATGCTTGATGTATGATTTAGCTTGCATTTGTGTTCAAATACAGACAATTTTATTTATTTTATTTTTTATTTTTTGAGACGGAGTCTTGCTCTGTCCCCCAGGCTGGAGTGCGGTGGTGCCATCTCGGCTCACTGCAAGCTCCGCCTCCCGGATTCACGCTATTCTCCTGCCTCAGCCTCCTGAGTAGCTGGGACTACAGGCGCCCGCCACCACGCCTGGCTAATTTTTTGTATTTTTAGTAGAGACGGGGTTTCACCGTGGTCTCGATCTCCTGACCTTGTGATCCGCCCACCTCGGCCTCCCAAAGTACTGAGATTACAGGCATGAGCCACTGCGCCTGGCTAATACAGACAATTTTAATCTGAAGAGGGAGCTTTATAAAAGTACACTACACTATTCCTCCCAAGGTTTTTTTTTTTTTTTTCTGTCTTAAGTTTCAGAAATGTTGCATGTCTAGTAAGGCAGTTACCTATGTGTAGAGGGTAGAGTGGGACAGAGATGAGGTAGGTGCCTCCCAGAAGGCACATGTCTGTCTTGGCCACTTTTAGTACCACACTGAGCACGTTGCAGATACTAAGCTTTGCTTTTGTCTGGTGGTTTTTTTTTTTTTTTTTTTTTTTTTTTTTTTTTTAAGATAGGGTTTCATTCTGTCACCCATGCTGGAGTGGAGTGGCGTGATCTTGGCTCAGTGTAACCTCTGCCTCCTGATCTCAAGCGATTCTCATGCCTCAGCTTCGTGAGTAGCTGGGACCACAGGCACACACAACCATGCCTGGCTAAGTTTTGTATTTTTGCTAGAGACAAGGTTTTGCCACATTGGCCAGGTTGGTCTCGAACTCCTGACTTCAAGTGATCTGTGTACCTTGGCCTCCCAAAGTGCTGGGATTACAGGCATAAGCCACCGTGCCTGGCCTTCTTTTTCTTTTCATCCAGCAAAGCATTTCTTGTCCTCAGATCTTTCCTGTAAAATGGAAGATTTAAGAGATTGATAGAAAAATACTCCAGCACCTTCCTACTTCTCCCCCGCATCTTTAACACCCTGGTCTTTTTGTTCTTATTTATCTGCAAGTGAGTCCCAGGGTAAAGCTGTGCCTTCCTGCATACACTATGGGCTGGCCAAACACCAAAACTTTCACTTTTGATATTTACTCTTCTCCAGTTGCATTCTTGATAATTTGTACCCTGGTTTCCAGTATTTGTATCCTAAACTTGTTTTTGCATTCATTTAGCAAATAGTTATTCAGTGCCACCCTGCTTGTGGATGTATGTGACTTCTTATCTCTGGGCTTGACTTTTCTTTTGGTCTATTAGACCAGTTTTATCTTAGTTTTGTACCTCTTCCTAGAGCTCTACCTCTTGCATTCTAGCTATTCGATATCTGTCATACCTCCCCTCGGTTAGATGTGACCCTCTAGCTCTTTTTGATGTGATTTAATCTGCATCTTCCTCTGTTGTTATACTCTGCTAAAACAGCAGGGGGATAACCGTGGAATTTTAGAAATTCTTTTTTTTTTTTTTTTTTTTTTTTTGAGACAGAGTCTCGCTCTGTCGCCCAGCTTGGAGTGCAGTGGCGCGATGTCTGCTCACTGCAACCTCCGCCTCCCGGGCTCAAGCGATTCTCCTGCTTGAGCCTCCCGAGTAGCTGGGATTACAGGCGCCCACCACCACGCCCAGCTAATTTTTGTATTTTTAGTAGAGACGAGGTTTCATCATCTTGGCAAGATTGGTTTTGCTCAAATGATCTGCCTGCCTCAGCCTCCCAAAAAGCACTGGGATTACAGGCATGAGCCACCATGCCTGGCCAGAATTTCAGAAATTCTAAATGGGCAATGGGAGTTTCTAAAGAAGAATTTGTAGGACAGTTTTAAGAACAACCTAAAGGGACCGATGGATGTTTTTGCTCTGTGACCATCATTGCTTTTTTTCCCATGTTCCACTGCTGGGCACAAAACCTTTCTTCCATCTAGAATGTCTTATATTTGCTAGGTGACTCACACAGTCACCTGTGTTATTTATGGCATTTCTAGCCAAAATTTTTCATGCCATGACGCAGATAGACGATGATGTGTGCACTGGAGTGAAATGGTGAAGGATGTCCCTGGCCAGAGCCCTTTGCACTAGGCTTGCATCCATCCAAGTCTCATGGTCAGAGGAGTAGTTGTCCCTACCTTCCTGTAACCTGGTTGGTCAGTTTGCGGTTGAGGGTTTCAACCTTGCATTTGAATCAACAGAAAGCATTAAAAGTTCAGATGCTTGGGCCACAGACCTCATGTTCTGATGTATTGTTCAGGGATGGGGGCTGGATGTTGGTATTTTTTCAGAGCCCCGTGGGGTGGTTCTGATAACACCTAGATTGAGAACCTGCTGCTTAGTAGCCCAGGGACCTGAAGGGTTAACCCTAGTCACCAGCTGTCATCTGCCACAACAAAAGAAGGTAGAAGAAAGAGCACAGGAGCCAACTGAGGGCAGCTGCCTCATGAGGGAGGGAGGGACTGGTCCAAGCAGAGAAAAGACGATGAAATCAAGAGGCATCTCTAGGACAGAGAGCTGAGAGCTTCAGGACAGGGTCTTATTCATAGAAGCCAAGAGAAACGACTATTAGTAAAGCAGAGAGTGACATGCTGAAGCCAAGGTTAAGGACAATAGGTTTTAGAGATGTATTGTGGAGTTAAATGAATAAAATGAGAGGGTCTCACAGCAGCAAGCGTCAGTCCAGCAGTACTTGAGGGCACCTTGGAGAGACACGAGATTTTCTTTCTCCGGGCACATAGCTTTGTTGTCAGGCTGCGGAACTGAACTAACTCGGGTATCAGGCATTTGGTAGTTTCTTTTAGCGCCTCATCATTTCAGATGAATGACATTCTTGGTTATTAATTTAAATAAAATTTTTAAAACTCACATTTTTTGTCTTTTTTTTTCTTTTCCCTATTTTGCCTTCTGAAGTTTAATTTGCATAATGTTTGAATTGTGCACATTTGCAATCTTTTGTTCTTGAGTACTCACCGTGGTTGGGGGCAGGTCTGTAGAATTGGGTGTCACACACACAGAAGGCTAAATTATCCATCACCCTCACCGTGGACAATTTAGGTTTCACTCTATTTAGAATTTTTATTAAGCCCTTTTTATGATTCTCTCTGAAGACAACGCTATGATAAGCATGAGAAAACCTTTTGTCAAGATTGTTAACTCTGTATGTAAAAGTGCTGTCCCCCACCTATTCAACAATCGTACTTGAAGGCTAAGACATCTCCACACAAGAACAATAAATGTGCCCCTACCAAGGCTAGGGGGACGTAGAGGTTCCCTTAAGTTGTCTAAGCTCCTCAGTCTTAGTTCCATTCTCTACCCTCTTCCGAAGCACTGGACATCATACACAGTATGTGGTTAGTAAATGCGATCGGTAAATGTTCGTGAATTAAATTCACTCCCGATATGGGGACATTTCTCAGTTAGAATACATGGTTCCAAGTATGTGACCTGGTCCTGTATCTAGAATGTCAGTTCTATTGAGGTGTTGGAGACTCTGTTTCCTCATGTATCTGTAGCACCTAGTATAGTGACAGGCATTTAACAGCCACTGCTTCCATGGCCTTGTATTGTGGGTGGAATAGTAGAAAGCAGGTTGTACATTGTGCCTCCTTCTATGTAATTGAAAGAAAGACCAACTATGGAGATGTAACTGTGAGGCAGGTTCTTTAACATAGTTGTTAAAATGTTCTTTCTTTAAGCCTGCTTGGATCTAAGTCTAATTAAATTGATTCATTTCCCATCAAGATAAGACTTAAAAGCATTCTTTGTTTTATTGTGCAATTTTTCCTGATTCTTTTCTTATGAGAAAGGCAAAGAGAGATTGACTACTGGTGTATTCATCTCCAGGGCAGTGTTTAAGATGGATATCCTTTCTATTAGATTTATTATTATTTTTAATCTGCTGTTTGTTTGTTTTAAATGAGACCAAATGGAAACTCTTCCTTTGTGACCAAAATGCAGTTAGAATTCTAAAGCCTTTCCAGTAACCTGGAAGTGCAGTCTACCTCAGTGGACAGTGTTACGCTGGCTCTTCCATTCCTTGGGACCACCTCCTACCTCCTGTTTGCTTGCATTATGACAGCTGTCATACTGTTTTGGAGTTATTTATTTACAACCCTAGTTCTCCTACCAGATTGTAGACTCTTGATGGCCATATTTATCTCTGCATCCCTAGTGTCTAGCATGTAAGCACTCAGTAAATCTTTGTACAAAGAGGTCTCATTTTTCTTACTGTTTTTTGTTTTTCTTTTTCCTAAGTAGTACTGGGCAGAATCTTGCATTATTCTTATGCAGGATGAATCTGTCATGGATAAACTTGAAACTATTCAAAGCAACATAACCAACATACAAAGTCAAGGCTTAAACTCCCACTCTTCATCTGATAGTAAAAAGTGTCTTTTACCCAGATTTTTTTTTTTTTCATTTCTTGATCCAGTTCCCGCCTCTTGGGAAGTCATTGCTTTTCTGTTTTCTATTTTGAACTTCTTCTCCAGTTTGTGATGTTTCTCGTTATTGCACATAGCCACTTCCTTTCCTCTGTTATAAAAGCTCCTCTCCCCAAAATACTCCCTTGCAGCACCATGATTGAGTGACCACTCTTTCTTAAGTGAACTTCTTGAAAACTAGCGTGAATCCATCCTCTTCATTTCCTTACCTCTTATTTCAGTTTCAGCCTATTGCTGTCTAGCATATATCTGCCATTCTGCATGTGATATCTCTCAATGCCTGTCCTAATTTCCAGCATTCCACCCTGTGTGTGGCCTATATACCGCCGTCTTCTGTCCCATGCTCTTGCTGAAGTCTGCCTAGATTAGACTATTTTAAAGTTCATCACTACATACTTCTTCCTCTTCTGGTCCTTTAGCTTGATGGACACACCTGGTTTCACACTTACTAATTATTGTATTTGGCAACTGTATTTACTACTTAAACCATTCTTTCACCCTCACGTGGTTTGGGTTGGTTATAGCGCTCAAGGAGGACCTGACTAGCGTGGCTGCGTGGTTTCCCTGCCAAGATAGACACAGGTAGGATAGTACCTCCTAGAGGATGCTATGCTTTTTGAGACAAGGCTCCTGGGAATAGGCGTCATCCAGTCTGAACCTATGAGAAATAGAGATTGCTTGAGATTATTGCCTACTTAAAGAACATTAGTGAACTGTTCTACTTGACTTTTCAGAGCTCCTTGGTGGGGGGGAAAATACATATTCAAGTTCTTCCTTTGGGGATAAAGTTGAAAAACTTGTCCATCAGCTTAGCTGGAAGTTACCAACCACAGACAGAAACTTTGTAGGACTTTTTTTTTAAAGCTTTATAATATTCTTAGTTCTTGTATTAGTTTTTTTTCCATCTTTTCCCATTTTTTGTCATTATAAAACCTTTTACATTTGAATTGTTCTGTTGTTACTGTGTGGAGCAAAAAATGAGAGAGGAAATTGTTTAGACCTTTTATACTAAGTCTTAGTATATCCAGAGGGAGTGTAGGTGGTGGCAGCTTTAAAATGGAAAGGAAATGTGGGGAGTCCCCAGGACCTGCAGTCAGTGAATAACAGGCTTCCTCCATAGCTGGTAGGAGAGTTTTGGGAGGTGAACATAATGTGGTTCATTCGGATTCTTTCTTGCGCTTTCATTTCTGTGATATTTTGCTGGTCTATGAAACTGATAGGCCTTAATGGTTGTAGTTTATTCTGACCCAGAGTTTATTTTCTAGTGATGCCTTTATTTTTTTGTTGCGATGTTGCTGGATGGTAAAGTAAAACTGAAGATCTTGGCCTTTCTTATTGTTCTCCTTCAAGAAAATGGGATTTCAGAAAACACTTCTCTTTAGCCTTCTCATGAAATTAATTTCATAGACCTGTTTCTTGTTTTGATGTAACCCCTGTAGAGTTACATAATATAAAGGTGTATTAAGATTTGCTAGAGAAACAGAACCCACAGGCTAGAAGAAGAGAGAGATTTAAGAGGAGAGTTGTAGGAGTTGGCTTACCTGGCTATAAGGAAGTCCCATGATCTGGAGAACTAGAACAGCTGGTGATGTCTTTGAGTCTGGGTTCAAAGGTCTGCGAGTCTGAGAATCAGGTGGAGGGGGAGGATGTGAGTCCTAGGCTGGGTCTGAAAGCTTAAGAACTTAAGGCCGGATGTCTGGGGCAGGAGACGAGTGTGTCAGCTCTAGCACAGAGTGGATTTGCCCTGCTGCCTCTTTGTTTATTGAGACCCTCAGTGTATTGGAAGATGCCTGCTTGAAGTAGGCAGTCGACTTAAAGAGGACCAGTCTACTTCGGTCTTCTCCAAAGTGGATTAGGAAGGATCATCTGCTTTACTCAATTATCAATTTAAGTGCTAATCTCTTCCGGAAATGCCCTCATAGACACACCCTGAAATAATGTTTTACCAGCTATCTGGGCACCTCTCAGTTTACATTCACAAGTAAAATTAACCATCACAACAGAGTAAAACAACCTGTTGTTGTTGTTTTTGTTTTGCTTTTATAAAGGAGAGATTTATTTCTACTGCTCGTTTAACTTTCTCCTAAAACTGGTTTGGTGATATTCGTGAACTACCATGACTAGAGAAACTTCAGGTGTCTGTAGAGCTCTTTGACTTTCAGAACTTTGTTGTAAGTGTCCTTAACTGATTTGAAAGTTCTAATAACAACCAACACTGGAATATCATGTGCTAGGTGCTGTGCCAAATGCTCCCCGTACAACATCTCACTTGATTGCTAAAACAGCTTTATGAGCTCCGTATTGTCCACATTTTACAGGAGTGCCAACTGAAGCGTGGACAAGTAAATTGATCTTCTCAGGTTACACATAGGCTGCTGGGCCTGGCTTCTGGCCTTCAATTCTAACTATTGTTATTTTCGTAAAAGTCACACCGTAAGCGCTTTCTTTGGTAGTGGTGTTGGGGTAAGCCTTTGTAGAACAGTTGTTCAAAAACTTGTTTACATTAAAGCATTCCTTTAGAGACGGCTGACAGATGGGAAAGTAAAGTGCAGGCCAATCATCTCAAATATGAAAATGGGAATTCTGACATGCTCCAGAATCCAAAACTTCTTGGGATTGACAGGATGCTCATAGGAAATGCTCTTTGGAGCATTCTGGATTTTGGATTTTCGGGTTCAGGATGCTCAACCAGTAAGTGTAATGCAAATGTTCCGAATTCTGCAAAAATGGGAAATCAGGAACACTCTTGGTCCCAAACATTTAGAATGAGGGCTATGCAACCTGTAAATGAGAATTTTCACCTAGTGCATATTGTGTCCAAGAAACTAACAACTGTTGAAGGAAAGAATTTTAACACCCCATTTTACTGTCATCAGGTGGTTGTGGAAATGACCAAATAGGACTTATACTTAGGTTTGCACCATCATCTGTTTGTTATACAGTCAGTCTTTCTTTGCTTATCTGCTGCATTCTTGAGATTGAAAATTTTATCCTGGAATAATAAATGACCCTATTTCAAACAGCTGCCGTGTGAAGATGAATAAGAACATCATAGGGGGAGTAGATGCATTTTTGGGAGGCCTCCATCCAAAGTGACATGAATTCATAACACTCTAGTTCTCTCTACATGTCATGCTGTTGCTGGGTGAACAGGGAACCGTTGTTCCTACACCTTATTTAATAAAGATGATCAGAATGGAGGATAAAGGGAAATAGCATGAGACTGTGAATGGATGTGGGGATTCACGCTGGTTTTGCTACGAAGTAAAATTGTGTCACTTAGCAAATCACAGCATTTCTGGCCTTCACTTTCCTGACTAGTAGAATGAGGTTTTTGAACTAGGCTATCTTTATTTTCTGTAACTGCTAAAGTTCTGTGATTTCACTTATGAAACCAAACCTAACAACATTGCTAACATGTATTTTTTAAAGCCACAGAAGTTATATACACATTTAATGAAATTCCAGTCGCTTTATTAGAATTGGCTGATTGTACCATTATATTGCATTATAATAGTAAGGATGAGGATTGTTTACTTGTTTGGAGACGGGGGAGGGCATTGGGGCTCCTTCTACTTAAACCTCAGGCCTTCCTGCTTCCTGATCTTTGCTTTCTTTTCTCACTACTAATTGCCCCTCACTTACAAGCTGAGACCTGCCCTCTTTCACTAGGGCTAATGCCAACATTGGGACCTTGAGCTCTTTTTTTGTTAAGTGGTTTTCTGTTTTTTTTTTCCTTTTTTTCTTTTTTGAGATGGAGTGTGACTCATTGCTTAGGCTGGAGTACAATGGCACGATCTCTGCTCACTACAACCTCCGCCTCCCTGGTTCAAGTGATTCTTCTGCCTCAGCTTCCCGAGTAGCTGGGATTACAGGCATGCACCACCATGCCCTGCTAATTTTGTATTTTTAATAGAGGCAAGGTTTCACCAAGTTGGTCCGGCTGGTCTTGAACTCCTGACCTCAGGTAATCCACCCACCTTGGCCTCCCAAAGTGCTGGGTTACAGGTGTGAGCTATCACACCCGGCCTTGTTAACTGGTTTTCTTTTTTTGTCCCTGAGTTCCTGTCTTTAAGATCTGAACACTTCATTTTTATTTTTTAATTTTATTTATTTTAATTTTAATTTTTTTTGTTTGCAAAACTTGTTTCACTTTTGTTGCCCAGACTGGAGTGCAGTGGCACAATCTCGGCTCACTGTGCAACCTCTGCCTCCTGGGTGCAAACAATTCTCCTGCCCCAGCCTCCTGAGTATCTGGGATTACCGGCTCCTGCCACCACTCCTGATTTTTTGTATTTTTTAGTAGAGACGGGGTTCACCATGTTGGCCAGGCTGGTCATGAACTCCCAACCTCAGATGATCCACCTGCCTCGGCCTGCCAAAGTGTTGGGATTATAGGCATGAGCCACTGTCCCCGGCCTTTTTTTTTTTGAGACGGGATCTTGTTCTGTTGCCCAGGCTAGATTGCAGTGGTTTGATCATAGCTCACTGTAGCCTTGAACTCCTGGGTTCCAACAGTCCCCCCACCTCAGCCTCCCAAAGTGCTGGGATTATAAGCCTGAGCCACCGCACCTGGCCTGAACACTTGATCACCCCACTAATTTTTTTTTTTTTTTTTTGAGAAAGAGTTTCACTCTTGTCACCCAGGCTGGAGAGCAATGATGTGATCTTGGCTCACTGCAACCTACGCCTGAAGTAGCTGGGATCATAGGCACCCACCACCATGCCTGACTAACTTTTTTTGTGTTTTTAGTAGAGACAGGGTTTCACCATGTTGGCCAGGCTGATCTCGAACTCCTGACCTCAGGTGATCTTCCCGCCTTGGCTTCTGAAAATGGTGGGATTACTGGCTTGAGCTACCGTGCCCTGCCTCACTTGAGCTCTTTTAATAGGTGAACTCTGGTTGCTCCTTTGCGTGTCTCTGTTCCTCCCTCTGCTTATAGGAATATAGGCTTCTAAACCCCAACTCCATGAGTAGACCAGCCTGGTTCTCTGAATTTCTGAGTACCAGGTGAACCTGCAGGGTGTCATGTCAGAAACAGAGACTTTTTTTTTTTCATAGTGAAGATGTCCTTGATGACTGTGTATACAAATACACACACACACACACACACCCACGCACTTTTATTAAAAAGAAGTTAATTTCCAGACTTTATGGACATCGTGCAGATTCGTTATCACATCACAGTGTTATTTTTCTTGCCTGCATTTTCCCCCACTTTTATGGCTTTGCTTGTATTACCACATATTGATTACAGAATCCTTTGACACCTGTGTTCTGGCTGATTCTGTTTAATGAAAGTTCCCTGTCGACCCTCTGTTGTCTCCCTCTGTTCCCCACCTAACTCTAAGTGGGCAGGCTTGTTTTTGGTTTTGATTTCCCCCACCAATTATAAAAGTACATTTGGATCATAGTTGCCTTTGATGGTTTCTGCAGTAGAACCAGTGGTGCCAGTTGATTTCTTGAATTTCTGCCCCCATAAATTGGGAGTAGCTATTGAAAGTGCTTTGTGAGCTTATCCAGGGAAATGACAGGACTGAATAATGATCTGTCATGGGCATGGTATGGGTGGTGGTGGCACACATACCATCATTTGCCAGTGGCCCTGGAAGCCCAAACCTCTGTTTATATACCTGTATTAATTGTCTATTTGGTTGTCCAGCATTGGACTCATAATGGCCTTTTGTATGTATCAGGGTTCCTCCCCGTTTGAAGTAGAGTTTCAATACCTACTTTAACAGTGGTTCAGCCACTTATATTTACAAAAGGTCTCAAGATTTCTTACTGGTCGAATTATTTAGGTTCTGTACTTAATATTAAGTGATTTCACTCTTGAGTCATAATTTCCAAAGTGTGCTCTCCCAGTATATTCTAATAGAGGCTCCCAGGATTTGGACCACGGACTGTATTGAGGAAAAATGCTGGTTGCTAGGTGTTAAGAACTGATGTAAATTAGTAAGAAAAGACAGATAACCCATTGACAATGTGGTATAATAATAATAGGTAATGTTTGCCGAGTGTGCCGGATCCTGTAGTAAGTGTTTTAAATGTTGTGTTGGTTGCTTTTTATAGTTCCCTAATGAGATCATTATGATTATCCCTATTTTGTGCCTGAGGAAGTGAGGCATAGAAGCTCATTAAGTTCCCTGAGGTCACCCAGACATAAGTGATGGAACCAGGACTTGAGCCGAGTCAGCCCGACTCCAGAGCCTGTCCTCATAACCAGTGTGTTGTAAAGGTCAAAGGAGATTTCTGGACCTTCACAGAAAGAGAACACAAATTCACATTGACACATATAAATTATTTTGAGGTACCGCTTTTCACTTCTGAGATTCAAGTGTGACTCTGGCAAGAAGGTGATGTATGTACTTACATTAATGGGATATATAATACCTTTTTTTTTTTAAAAAAATGATGTTTAACAGCTGTTGGTATCATTGCCTAAATCAATTTTATTACTAATGTTGCAGAATGGTGATACTCTAATTTTATCATTTTTTCATGTATTAACTCTGATACTTTTATAAAAGAAATTTACTCCTGATCAATTACTTTGCTTTCTGGAAGTCACTTTATCTAGGAAGGCCGAGATGAGTCCTTGTTTGTTTACCTTTTTTATCTGTTTCCAAAGTAGTAGTCCCCCACCTTATTCATGGTTTTGCTTTCCGTGGTTTCAGTTACACGGAAAATTCCAGAAATAAATAGTTCATAAGTTCTACTTATTTACCTTTTCTAGAGACGGGGTTTCACCAGGTTGCCCAGGCTGATTCTAGACTCCTGGACTCTGTGATCTGCCTCTCAGTGTGCTGGGATTATAGGTGTGCGCCACTGTGCCCAGCCTAAGTTTCAGATTGTGTACCATTCTGAGTAGCGGGATGAAATCTTGTGCTGCCCCACTTCATCCTGCCTGGAACTTGCATTAGACCTTTGTCCAAGGTATCCATGCTGTCTCTGCTACCTGCCTGTTAGTCAGTTAGTAGCTGGCTTGGTTATTAGATGGATAGATCATAAGGATCATAAGAAAAGTGAAGAGAGTACAATAGGATATTTTGAGAGAGAGAAAAAAATACACATAATTTTTATTACAGTACATTGTTATAATTGTCCTATTTTGTTATCTAGGTATAGTTGTTAATCTCCTACTGGACCTGATTTGTAAATTAAACTTTATTATAGGTATGCCTGTACAGGAAAAAGCACAGTGTATGTAGAGTTTGCTGCTATCCACGGTTTTAAGTATCCACTAGGGGTCTTGGAACATATGATCCACATATGAGGCGGTCTACTGAAATAAGTTGGTTCTCTTTGTATATAGTTTTCACCTTTGACTTCTATAAATGTATTATTTAGTTAAAATAGTCTTTTAAGTTGAAAATGAAACACACAGATTTAATTAGAATTTAGGATTTTCACTATATAATTTTAGTGTTCTAACAAAAAACAAAAACAAAAAACTAAAGAAATGTAAAATTGCACTCAGTTTACAGTAATTTGTAGTAGTTTTATTTAGGGTAGTGTGTGTAGTAGTTTTCTTAATTGTAGGATATCACATATGTTACTTAGGAGGTTCTCAGATTGTTCCAGGAAAGAAGTCCCAATCCAGACCCCAAGAGAGGGTTCATAGAGCTCGTGCAAGAAAAAATTTAGGGTGAGTCCATGGAGTAAAGTGAAAGCAAGTTTATTAAGAAAGTTAAGAAATACAAGAATGGCTACTCCATAGACAGAGCAGCCCCAGGGACTGCTGGTTGCCCATTTTTATGATGATTTTGTGATGATATGCTAAACAAGGGGTGGATTATTCATGCCTCCCCTTTTTAGACCATAGAGGGTAACTTCCTGATGTTGCCATGGCATTTGTAAACTGTCATGGCATTGGTGGGAGTGTAGCATTGAAGACAACCAGAGGTTACTCTTGTGGCCACCTTGGTTTTGATGGATTTTGGCCAGCTTCTTCACTGCAGCCTGTTTTATTAGCAAGGTTTTTATGACCTGTATCTTGTGCCGACCTCCTTTTTTATCCTATGACTTAGAATGCCTAACTGTTTGGGAATGCAGCCCAGTAGGTCTTAGCTTCATTTTGCCCAGCTCCTATTCAAGATGGACTTGCTGTGGTTCATGTGCCTCTGACAAAATGAGTACACATTGAAGCCCTCCAGGAGGGCTTGTTAAAACAGATGGCTAGGCCCCACCTTCGGTAAAAGTCCCAATGCTTTACCAGACTGGTAACATAGTCCAAGGCACAAAAAGGTGGGGAATCTCTGCTTTGGATCTAATGCCAGCCTGCAGGAATTGCCAGGAGAGCAGAGAAAGTATCAAAACAGTGCCACAAAGACCCACCCAAGCCAGTCATTATTTTTTTTTGGTCTAACAAAAAAGGAGAGGTTGGATGGTGCTGTTTTGTTGCAAGGGACACACTCAAGATAGACGTGTGGTCTTAGATGCTGGTTTGGAAAAACCATCTATGAAGGATCTTTTGGAAAGATCTTTGGAGGTCTTCTTTTAGAAACCTGATTGTCGCCTGAGTGTTAGATGAGATTAAAAAGATACTGAAATGGAAAGGTGGAGGCTGGGCACAGTGGCTCACACCTGTAATCCCAGTGCTTTGGGAATCTGAGTCTGAAGGATCGTGTGAGGCCAGGAGTTTGGGACCAGCCTGGGCAATGTAACGATACCCCATCTCTACAAAAATAATTAGCTGTGCGTGGTGGTGTGCACTTGTGGTGCCAGCTACTTGAGAGACTGGGATGGGAGGATTTCTGGAGCACAGGAGTTGGAGGCTGCAGTGAGCTGTGAATGTGCCTCTGCACTCCACCCTTGGTGACAGAGTGAAACCCTGTCTCTTAAAAAAAGAAAGGTGGGGATCAGCAGCTTAAAAATCTGGTAACAGTAGTATCTACAGTGTAATCTCATCTTGTGTATGCAAAATGCACACTTGTAAATATGTGTGGGTGACTATTGGAAACGAGCTTTATTAAGGTGTTAAAATGGTCATCTCTAGATGATGGGGATATGCTTTTATTTTCTTGGTTTGGCTAGTCTTTGTTTTCTAATTCTTTACATTGCACGCCTACCGCTACTGTAAAATAAAAATCATTTAGAAAAAAGCCATCTTTTCAGTGAGAATGTCATTTACCACACTCTTTAAAAGAAAAATCCAGCCAGCTACACCTCCACTATTTCTTATGTTATGTCACTGTTTCTTCTGTTACTTTTCTCAATAGAAATTTTCAACAGCTAACATATTCTGTATTTTGCTTATTTATTTTTTCTTCCACCCACTAGTACGTAAACTCCATAAGGGCAGGACTTTTTATTTTGTTCTGTTTTCCCCAGCATCCTGAATGCTATCAAGCACATAGTAGACACTCAGTATGTAATTAAATACATGAATGAATAATGTCCAATGTCTATGTATATTGGGTTATTGAAGGAAAACGGTGAGTTGCGGTCAAGTTTAAAAACCCCTTGTGCAAACAATTAAAAGTTCCAGCCAGGCCTAGAGTTATCTAACCAATAGGTTTCTGTTGTTTAAGATCTGTTTCCAGTATTCTCTTTTTTAAATGGAACTAGTCTTAAGGAAATAGGAGGAGACGAAGGGCTGGATGGGATGGACTTTCTTTCTTGATGTGCTTTTTTTGCCTCCGCATTCCTGCATTCTTCCCCAGACACCAAATGCATTCTTTCCAGTGCTCCTGTGGTGCTGTAACATGGGCAGTGTATTGGAAGGAATATGTGTATTAGGATTACTTAGCAGTTTTATTTTCTCTCCCTTGTGCATTCTAAAGAGCGAGGACCGAAAACCCCAACCCTGCCTGCTTTTATGTAGCTTGTGCGCTAAGACTAGCTTTATACATTTGCAATTGATCTGACGATGGGGAACTCTGATTAGGTCAAATGTTATCCCCCTAACAAAAAGAAATCCGTTCTTCTCATAGTTGACCAGTGTGTTAAAGAAAAAAAATTATTCCAATACTTGTTAAGATGGCAAGGAAGACCTTATTTAAGACTGTTGCGATGGGTATCAAGACCATCACAGTATGGGCTCAACTCCAGAGACAACAAGAAAGATTGGGCTCAACTCCAGAGACAACAAGGACAAGTGGAGGTTTATAGCTGAAGAGATTGGAGAGTCAGTGGATGGGAAATTACTAAGAGGAGACATGAAGGGTAGCGAGGTTCTCGCTGAAGGACCCTGAGAGGATTCTTGTTGAAGGCAGGCTGGGATGATCAGATATCACCTGGGTGATGTTAGAAGCGAGGGATTTGACCAGATACTGTGGGTGGGAGCATTCTCTCTAAACTGACTTTGGAGGATTCTTGCTAAAACTCTGCAGGGACAGACACTGAAGGCTAAAGTAGAGGCCCCCTCGAGAAGAGGGCTCAAAGGAACCTGACGAAAGGTTTGGTCGAGAGCATCTTTGCCAAGTATTAGAAAAAAAAAATACCCAATTGTTATATTTTGATTTTTGCCAATAAAAACTTGTGAGTATTTGTATCCTCTCATTATATAAGTACCTACATCATATTATGGATCTTGCCTCTTGGCCTTCAAAGCCCAAAATATTTGCTGTCTGGCACCTGGCAAGTTTCTTGACTTCTGCCCTGGAGTTTTATTACTCCTCTCATGAATTTTAACAGCCTTACATTTAAACAAAGTTTACCATTGATAGGAGGACCTTGTGCTCGTTGCTCTGAGAGTGCTGGCTACAGGCAGAAAGAGCTTACCTAGTTTATCACACATTGTTTTCCAGTTTCTTTCCTGGATATTTTCAGCTAGACACCCAGAATGTCTGCCTGCCTGTCTTTTTCTGAGCACTTGTTTGCCTTCTCCCTTGCTCCTTTGACCCATTCATGAACTCAGGAACACCCTCACTATTGGTATCTCAGTTCTCTGGGGCCATTTACACCTGCCTAGAGGATCTGCTCACTCCCTGTGCCTGGACTTCCGACCTACAGAACTGTGAGCTAATAGACAGGTGTGGATTTATGCAGCTCAGTTAGTGGTAACTTGTTACACAGCAATAGAAAACAAATACAGATCTTTGCAAGGTTATCTCACTTTAAATGATTTTCCCCTTCTTTGTCTACCCTTTAAATTTCCGCTAGTTTTGTTTTGTTTTTTCTTTTTACAGCAAAGTTCAGAAATATTTCCCCTAATCATCTTACTTTTCAGCAACATTGAAACTCTATATTCCCTTGGGATCAGTTACATATCCCTCTTGTAGCACTTAACACTTAGTGTACACTTGTGTAATGTTAGTCTATGAGGTCTGTTTTTGTGTCTCTGCTGTCACTCCCAGCACACAATAGTTGCTCAAATATATTCTGAAATAATGAGTAATAGGTCCTACATTAAGAATGTTGGCTGAAAAAAAAAATCAGAGTCTCAGACTCCTGTAAGAACCTCAGGATGGTCCCAGTAGAAAGCTTTCAATTGGATTAAAATGCCAAATAAAACGGCTTTTATTATATTCATAAATATTAAGTGTCCAGTGTTCTTTATTGATATACAGATACCTTAAAAAAATGGGCTGTCTTTTCTCTTGAAGCTAATGTGTTCATAAGATAAGATGAAGTGTTATTTAATAAACAGTTTTTCATTTTTAGGCATTTTTGAAAGATATCTACTGTGGCATTAAGAACGCTTCAATTTTTCTTAACCAAATGCTATTTGATTTCATGTAAACTTACAGTTTAATACTAAGGCAGAAAGATAGGTTATTTCCTTTCTATTTATGAGACTGCTAAGGAAATAATTGAAAATAGAAAAAAAATCAGGCCTCCTTTATTTATTAAAATGTCAGATCTTTGATAAGAATGCCTGGAAACTTGAATGGTTATTTATCGAACCATTTCAGGAGTTAAGGGTAACCACAAGCCCAGGTTGCAATCTGTTGTCTCAGTGTAATTATTAATGGCAACTCTTTTTATCCTCAAGTGTGTTTGATGATAAATTGTATTGTGACCCTATAGTAGTATGCTACCTGTTGATATGCTTGACTTGCTGTCTCATTTTGAATAATTGTTAACCTTACAGAGATCAAAGTTAGAAGTACTATTGTAGACGGTTTAAGAAGGCAGAATATACTGAATTCTCCTCCATTCGTCAAATCTGTAGGAAAGATATTAAAACTGAGTGATGGAAAGACCCACAAGTTTTCATGTCTGTTTGGAAACTTCAAGGATCATTTTCTCTGATACGGAATTTGGAAATTTTAATAGAATGTGTCCAGCTATGCATCTTTTTCATCAGTTTCCCTAGTGCGTAGTTAGTCTTACAAGTCTCTCTTCAAATGAAAGATATTTCCTTTTCGTTATTTTTTTTTCCTCATGCACATATTTATGCTTATACATTATGTTTTTGTTGTGGGGAAACATACATGTTTATCATTTTAACTATTTCAAAGTGTACAATTTAGTGCCATTAAAGACATTTGCCTGTGGTGTAACCATCATGATCTATACCCAAAATATTTTCTTCATTCCTGATGTGGTTTGGCTATCTTCCCACCCAAATCTCATCTTCAAGTATAGCTCCCATAATTTCCGTGTGTTATGGGAGGGACCTGGTGGGAGATAATTAAATTATTAGCTGTTTCTCCATACTGTTCTTGTGGTGGTGAATAAGTCTCATGAGATCTGATGGTTTTATGAGGGGTTTCCCTTTTTGTCTGGCTCTCATTCTCTCTTGCCTGCTGCCATGTAGGACATGCCTTTCACCGTCTACCATGATTATGAGGCCTCCCCAGCCATGTGGAACTGTGAGTCCATTAAACCTCTTTTCCTTTGTAAATTACCCAGTCTCAGATACGTCTTTATCAGCAGCATGAAAATGGACTAACACAATTCCCAACATAACCTCTGTGCCTGTTGAATAATACCTCCCCAATTTCTCCTGCCTTCAGCCCTTGTAACCTCTATTCTACTTTCTATGGGGGCATTTCCTTTTATTTTTTTAATTATTGCCACTCTTCTTTTTTTCCCCCAGTAGACTTCTATTAGTTGCATATACTGTAGGTGTCTTCATGATTTGCTTCCCAGTAGTGGCTTTTGTTTACTAAATTAATAAGGTAAAATTATGTTTTCCCCAAATTTCTAATTTTCTGTGCTGTTATTGAATCTTCTTAGGTTGACTCATGTCTCTGTCTGCTTTTTATATTTCTGTACTGTTACTGTCTATCCCCTCTGATAGCCCCATGTCCTTCAAAGCAGACTTCTGGATTGTTCTCGTGTTTTCTCTGGCCTCTAGATCCCTGAAGTAGCCATGCTTTTCTCTGCCTCCCATGGCCCTCCTCACACTTGCGTTCGGTTAACCTCTTATAGCTCTTAGAGCACTGTAAGTTGTACGAGACTCAAGGATGGTCCCAGCCCCCTGAAGCCTGGTGCTGTAGGTGCCAACAGAGCTCATCTGAGGAGTTAATGATGTCAGATCTCCACAGCCTAAGATTTTGTCTGTTGGTTCAGGGGGTGCCAAGGCTTTGGCTTTTTTTTTTTTTTTTTTTTTTTTTAAAGCTTCATAAATGATTTTGATGGAGCAGCCAGAGTTGAGAACCAATGTGCTGTACCAAGGGTAGGCAAACTCCTGCTGTTTAGGCCCGGCTAGTAAATATTTTAGGTGTACAGTCTCTGTTGCAGCTACACAACCCTATACATGTGAAAGCAGCCATAAAACAATTCACAGATGAGTGAATGTGGCTGGGTTCCAATAAAGCCTTATTTATAAAAACAGTTTACAGGCTACAGTTTGCTGAACCCTGCTCTAAACAAATCAGCACCATTATCCCTGTCTATGGATTCCGACACTGAAGGTCAGAGCAGGGATCACTTGTCACTTAAGTTTATACTAGTGTCAGGTGGCAGCACGGGTTCAGATCTAGGCACCCTGACATCCAGCACCCCAAGCTCTGGCTTCACCCGCCACACTTTTGCCTTTTGCTTCCCAGGTACCTGGCAACTGTAGTTCAACATTCTGTAGGGTGGGTGTGGCAGGTCATTGTAGTGTTATCCCTTCAGGGAGTTTCTTGGTTAGATAAACGGGAGAAATATTTAACAACACAAATTTGAGTAACTGTCTTCAATTTAGAATGATTTGGTTTGGCAGGTAGTTCTTGCTGAATGCATTTCGTCAAAGAGCTTTCTGGAGAGGCTATGTCTTCAAACTCTTGTCCTGCTCTGTGGCTCTCTTGTTGGTGAAAATGGTATAGTGTTTCCAACTTTAGATGGCTACAGTGTGCTGTCGTCCTGCTTTGTTATTAGATACAACTTATACTGTTATTTAGACCAAGGGTCACCAACCCCCGGACTTTAGACAGGTACCAGTCCATGGCTGTTAGGAATGGGGCGGTACAGCAGGAGGTGAGTGGTGGGTGAGCAAGTGTTACTGCCTGAGCTCCACCTCCTGTCAGATCAGCTGAGCGCTAGAATTCTCATAGGAGTACGAACCCTATTGTGAATTGCACATGCGAAGGAGCTAGGTTGCACGCTCTGTATGAGAATCTAATGCCTTCGAAACCATCCCTCTTCCCTCCATCCATGGAAAAATTGTCTTCTGTGAAATCAATTCCTGGAGCTAAAAAGGTTGGGGACCTCTGATTTAGAATATATTATCTCAGTTTAAATTTTGCTCATTTAAAAATACTTATCTAAACAATATCTGTGAAGTTGCCAGTTTGAGTTAGTTTATTTTACCATGTTAGTGAAAACATGTTAGAGGCATGTTCATGAACCCCAGAGGTGTCACCATTGGGAGAGACTGGTGTGGTGGAGCAGATGCTGTTTCTCGGGAGAGAGCATAGTAGCCCAGCCTGGCTGGTATTCAATCAGTAGATGCTGCTAATGAAAACGTCCAGTATCAGCTTTATTCTCTAGCTGTGATGTCCAATTGCTTGGATCTCAGCAATCAGAAGGCCTGCTTTAAGTGCGTCACCACACATTCTCATATATATTTACAAAAGCCTTGTACTGTCTCTTAGAAAGGCCTGGGATGATAAACAGATGAGGCATTAAGTAACTGAGGGGTTAAGAACTTGTCCAAAGTCATGAAGCCGAATCCTGGTGTTAAGATTCAAATTCCAGTATTTTGTATTCCGGAGTTTGCCTTCTGTGATTACTATTAAATGCTCAGTAATTATTGAGGGAGGGCAGAGACTGGAAAAATGACCCTAAATACAAAATGGGTTAGAGTTGCCAGCCAGGGCACTGAACCACATCCTCAGCCCTCAGAGGTTCCCCTGCATCTGCCTCCGTTTCTTTGAGTTGTTGGAGCAGGATGAGTATGGGACTTTAAGAATGGTTGTGGTCAGGGACATCTGACTGTTTTACAGAGGACCTGGGACTTTAGCTTTTGGTTGATGTATGAGGTTTTCTTGTTTTACACAGATACCCTTGTGATTAAAAGTATAATTCTGTTAAATGAAAGGTGGTTAAGCTTTTTCTATGAGTTGTAGCTTTCCCTGCACGACGGGGAGAAGATGGGCTAGAAACCAAACCATCCATGAATCACTTAGCATCCAGAGAGGACATATAAAAGAGGATGGAGGCTCTACTTTTAGGAAATGACCCCTTTATGGCCCCCTAAGTGGATGTACAGTGAGCCGCATCTGTTTACTTTTTCTCCTTTCCTTTCAAAATTCTGTTGAAAACAATAGAAGAAACATAAAAATATGAAAAGATCCATAACAGGGCTGAAAAATAAGAAAGTTGCTCTAGAGACCCTGGAAGCATTGAGGACACTGTGAAATAAATAAAGCACACTCCACAGCAAGGGAACTTACAACCCAATAGAGACAGAAGTGGGAATAACTAGAAAAATGGATTTTCTTAACAGCATCCTGGATGATTCCCAAGAACTGAAACCATAGGGGGTGGCAACAAAAGTGGCTAATGAGAGCGCCTGGCCAGGAATTAATAACCTGAAACAGCTGTTCCAGTTCTGCTATCAGTCTGGCTCTGAGGGGATGGTGGTCCAGTTTGCTTCTGTGACAAGGCCATTTAGCTTAGTTTTAAATAAACTGGGAAATTTGCCAAGGCAGAATATAGTGGGCGACTGTGTAGCAGGAAGGAGAAGTTGTAACGGGTGCCAGGTATCTTTTGTGTCTCCATCTCCATGGATATGCGATTTCTGAACCTAGAAGTAAAGGCAGTTTTGCTCTGTTCATTCACCATTATTTTCATGTGTGCTAAAGAAACCCTCTGCAGCAACTAATAGTGAGCATTCTAGCCCCACATTTGTAAATAGGAGCCAGCAACCAAGAAGGATCATCAGACGTTTGAGAAGAAGCCAACAGAATGAGAGGCCACCAAACCAGTCCCATGGAACCTCTGGGGAAAAGTTAACACAGGAAAATTCTAATTCATAGTCTCAGATCCAAGAGTAGAGCAACTGATTGAAAAAAAAGAAAAAGAAAAATCTCCTGAGAAAGGTCAAGCAAAGGAGTTCTCACAAGTTAAGTGTGGGCTTATAATGTTATAAAGCTCTGGTGTGGGCCGGGTATGGTGGCTCACGTCTGTAATCCTGGCACTTTGGGAGGCCAAGGTGGGTGGATCACTTGAGGCCAGGAGTTCAAGACCAGCCTGGCCGACATGACAAAACCCTGTCGGATATGGTGGCCCATCCCTGTGATCCCAGCTACTCAGGAGGCTGAGGCAGGAGAATTGCTTGAACCCAGGAGGTGGAGGTTGCAGTGAGCCGAGATGGTACCACTGCACTCCAGTGGGTGATAGAGCGATACCCTGTCTCAAAAAACAAAAAACAAAAGTGCTGGTGTGGGTTCAGTAGGTGGGCTGAAGGGAGAAATGGTAACAACTAAAGACTTAAGAAAATTAGTGGTCTGGAAAATTAAGCAGAGGACTTATTCCAAAATTCAAAGCAGAAAGATTAAGATGAGAATTCTGAAGCAGAATTAGGAAATGTGAAGGTTGGAACTAAGAGGTGGAGTATCCAGCTAAAGAGCAGATGGAGAAATAAAAGGCAGCCTAAACAATTCTTTGATTCAAAGATGCCATCAACAGTCAGATGCTTATTTCCAAACAACTTTTCGGCGAGGGAGCCAGAGATGTAATTATTCTTAAGAGCCGGTTTCTCTAAACGTGTACATATTTTTTTCCCACCCTGTGAAATGCCACTTCCTTAGCACCTCTGTCACCCCCAGCCTTCTCATTCTGAATCACTTAACCATTTGTATTCTGCATGGTGTCATTTTAATACAAAGCTGCTTACACTTTTTTTTTTTTTTGGAAACAGGGTCTCACTGTATCACCCAGGCTGGAGTGCAGTGGCATAATCTCAGCTCACTGCAACCTCTGCCCCCTGGGCTCAAGCGATTCTGTCGCCTCAGCCTTCTGAGTAGCTGGGATTACAGTGTGCACCACCACGCTGGGCTAATTTTTGTATTTTTAGTAGAGATGGAGTTTCACTATGTGGTCAGGCTGGTCTCGAACTCCTGACCTCAAGTGATCCACCTGCCTTGGCCTCCCAAAGTGCTGGGATTATAGACATGAGCTACTGTGCCCGGCCTGCTTACACTTTTTATTTGAAAATAATTTCAAACTTACATGACTATTAAAAGAATAATGGGTAGAACCTCTGTATATTTTTTACCCAGATTTACCTGATTTTCCTATATTACTAGCATTTTATCCCTTTATTCTTTTTTCTTTTTATATATGCATGGAAAATATATTTAAAATCATTTTAGGGTATATTGCCTACATCGTAATTGCACAGTTTTTCATAAAAGTAATCTTGACTTTTTCTTTAGCATCTTTAGGTTGTGATAATATAATTTGGATGCCTGTATTAGGTTTTGCATTTTTCTTTACTTGGGATTAATTTAACAAGCTTTAAAAAAATGTAATCAATGCATCATTGGAAGTTTAACTGTTTTTCTTAAAAGTTAGCTGGCAGCTTACTAGGGTTGTGAGCTGCTTGAATGATAGTTCTCTATGACACACGAATGAATCCCTCCAGCCTCTCCTAAATGTCAAATTCTGAGAGATTTGATATTCTCTGCCTTTAATTACGCTGACTGTCATAGCATATGCAATCTTCTGTTGCATGACTGTTTATTTCAGTGCTGCATCATAGTGAAACCTTAATGTATAAACATTAAGCCATAATTAAAGATCCAGACTTAAAATTCAACCACAGTTTGTGTGTGTGCCAACAATGACAACCACTGATAAATGCTTAACTTCCTCCTTTTCCTAACAGCTGGAAGATTCTTTTGCTATCAGTTTTAAGATGGTTTTAAGTTTAGAAGGTCTAACATGTAGAAAAAGTATGTTAGGACACTTCTATTGCAGTACGAAGAGAAGAAAGAATACTAGACATACCCTGGTAGAATTTTTGATTTCCAAAAAGAATCCCATAGACTGAGGAAGGAATAAGGCTGGGGCTGAGATTTGTATTTCTGATCTGTACCACTGCATGCCAGTAAATTATAGGTGCCATGTCATGTCCTCAGGGAAGGATCTTTGAACATAGAAATTTAAACCCAGTTTTATTTTTTTATTTCATTCATTCATTGCACAGATGTTGTGGGACCTTGTCTGTTGGGTCTCCTGGGAAGCACATGCCAGAGTGGAGCTAGGAGTTTAAGATGTTTACTAGGGGGAATCACTATGAAAAATAAAGAGAGAAAACAGAAGCAGGCATGAGAAGTCTTCAGATGGGAATTGCAGTTCTAGCACCTGTGAAAGGAGAGGGGAAGGAAAGGTCTAAGACTGCGTTACAGCTATGAGAAAGGCTTGGCCAGCCCTTTCCAAAGCTCTGGTAGAGATCGCCCACCAGAAGTCTACTAGGTAGAAATGCAGAGTCCCGTTACCACTGCTGTGCTCAGTCATTGGCTGGGGACTGCCTGCAATGTGCATGGCCTCTGCTTGAAAATTGAAAACGGAGGCAGATCCTCTAGACATCTGTGGCTGGGGGCCCTCAGCTAACTGCTCTCCTGCCCCAAGGCCTCTTTTGGAAAGACAGCTGAGTAGGGGCATGTGCCTACAACAGTCACTCATACTTGACATTGCTGGAATGTTAACTCTGCCGTTTAGTCTGCATGTGAACCTGAGCAAGTTATTAATTTCTTTTGCCTTGCAAATTTTTGGTCATTGTTTTGAAGAAAATAATAATATCTACATCATGGGTTTTGTTTTGTTTTGTTTGAGACAGGATCTTGCTCTGTGGCCCAGGCTGGAGTGCAGTGGCACTGTCGTTGCTCACTACAGCCTCGACCTCCTGAGCTTGAGCAATCCTCCCCACTCAGTCCTCCAAGAAGCCAGGACTACACGCTCGCACCACCATGCCTGGCTGTTGTCTTTACTTTTTTTAGAGTTAGGGTCTCACTGTGTTGCCCAGGCTAGTCTCTAACTCCTGGGCTCAAGCAGTCCTCCTGCCTCAGCCTCCCAAATTGCTGGGATTATAGGTGTAAGCCACCGAATCCAGCTATATCATAGGGTTCCGGTGAAGAATGATTGAGTATATTCACTGCACAATATGGTCACTCAGATATTCACCATTATGTTCTTTTTTTGTGAGGATGCAATTATGGTCAAATTGGAAAAGATTTCTTTCTTTCTTTTTTTTTTTTTTTTTTTTGAGACGGAGTCTCACTCTGTCCTGGAGTGCAGTGGCCGGATCTCAGGTCATTGCAAGCTCCGCCTCCCGGGTTCACGCCATTCTCCTGCCTCAGCCTCCCGAGTAGCTGGGACTACAGGCGCCCGCCACCTCGCCTGGCTAATTTTTTGTATTTTTTAGTAGAGACGGGGTTTCACCATGTTAGCCAGGATAGTCTCGATCTCCTGACCTCGTGATCCGCCCGTCTCGGCCTCCCAAAGTGCTGGGATTACAGGCTTGAGCCACTGCTCCCGGCCTGGAAAAGATTTCTATACTTTATGGGTTTTACTTTGTTGTGGGAGAAATGATAGATACACAAATACCTGAACAGAGTGGTTTCAAATAATGAGAAGTGTTAAAACAAGGTGAGTAGAGTGAAGGCAAAACATTTCTTGACACACAAGAGCTAAAGCATACCACCCAGAATTATTTTCTGCAAAAATGAATGAATGAGTCAATGCGTCCAAAGGAGAAACATTGATGAACCAAGTAACTAACTGTGCTTATGACAAAATGTATTTAATTGCTGATGCCATGCGGAATTAAATGTAATTTTAATATGAAGAATAATCAAATGGATGGAGAATTTTGAGATTCAGTAGATACTGTCATTTTTGCTAGGAAGAATTATTTTAGAAAATAACATTTTATTTGTATTTATCTGAAAACGGAATAAGCTGAGGATAGTAAAACAGGAGTTGGCAAACTTTTTCTTTGAAAGATCAATTAGTAAATATTTTAGGTTTTACAGACCAGAATGTCTGTTGCCACTACTCAGCTCTGCTGTCCTAGCACATCCTCAGTATTTGGTAACTCTTGGTCCTATTAAAATTATTGTAGGAGATACCTTCTGAAAGGGAAAATTTAGGGGAAATCCTTTGTACAAGTCTGTTTTACTCTGTAAAACTTTCACAAAAACATACAAATAAATAAAAAAAGCAGCCATCGACAGTACGTAAACAAATGGGCATGGTTGTTTTCAGCAAACCTTTAAGGGCATTGAAATTTGAATGTCCTACAAGTTTCATGTGTCAGGAGGTAGTATTCTGATTTTTTTTTTCATGTGTTTAAAAATTTAAACACTGTTCTTAGAGGTCTTAGGATTTAAAGAAAACCAGTGGCTGGTTGGGTTTTTTGGCTTCTGAACTAGAACTTTGAAGAATGTTGGGAGTCACCAGTTTTCATTAGTGGGGTAAATGAAGGAAAGCACTAGAAATTTATTTTTGAGGAGTTAACATTCCTGATTTTTGCTTATCACAGGTGGCCTTAAAAATTTAGGATGTGTACCAATTGAATTTGGTGACTCACCTGGCCCAAAATCTAGCCAACCTTCCTTTCTTATCTCTTTTTCTTGTACTTGATAAACAATGTTGTAGCAGTAACATATTATTGTACATGCTAAATCTAACACAGTATCAGTTTGCTTTAGTACAGTTTGTAAAATGGCAAATGAGAAATGTCAAGGAGTGGAAACTTTTATTGTTTTGAGACAAGGTCTTGCTCTGTCACCCAGGCTGGAGTGCAGTAGCCAGATCATAGCTCACTGTAAACTCAAACTCCTGGGCTCAAGTGATCCTCCTGCCTTGGCTTTCCAGAGCACTGGGATTACAGGCATACTGGGGCCTCAAAGAGTGGAAATTTAAAATATATAAATGTATGCCTTGATCTTTCTGTGTGAATACTTAAAGTGCTTCCTCTCCCTGTGTCCTACAACTCTCCATCTTTCTGGTATTTCATTTTGTAGATAGACAGAAGAATTCCATAAAATCCCCTATTATTGGAACCAATGTCAGTATCCAGCAATTAGCTTTTACAGACAGTAGTGCAATGAATAGTTTTGTTGTATAAGTATATAATTATATAAGTTGTAATATGTAATATATTTTGTACAAGTGCAACTATGTCTTTAGGGTAAACTTTCAGAAGAGGAGTAAGTGGATGAAATAGTGTATATATGTTTGTACTTTTACCCTCCATAGTTTTGTTTTGATTTTTTTTGTTTTGTTTGTTTTTAAATGACAGGGTCTTGCTATATATCACCCACGCTGATCTTGAACTTCTGGGCTCAAGCAATCCTCCCACCTTCGCCTCCTGAGTAGCTGGGACTACAGGAGTTAAGCTACCATGCCCAGCTGATTGTACTGATTTATAGCAAAATATGAGTGGCTGTTTCCTTCAGAATATAAAATGGGTGATCACATTTTCCCCTCCACTGTGAAAAGTTATTTGTGGTATCTTGTTTTAATTGGTATTTCCCTCATGACTGAGGTTGTCATACATCCCTTCATTTGATTGTGATCCATTGGTGTTTATTTTTCCTGAACTATCTGTTCAAGGCTTTTGCCGATTTTTCTTTTTTTGGCAAAAGATTTTTAAATACTTTAAGTTCTGAGATACATGTGCAGAAAGTGCAGGTTTGTTACATAGGTATACACCTGCCATGGTGGTTTGCTGCACCCATCAACCTGTCATCTACATTAGGTATTTTTCCTAATGCTCTCCCTCCCCTAGCCCTCCACACCTCTATGGGCCCCTGTGTGTGATGTTCTCCTCCCTGTGTCCATGTGTTCTCATTGTTCAACTCCCACTTCTGAGTGAGAACATGAGGTATTTGGTTTTCTGTTCCTATGTTAGTTTGTTGAGAATGATGGTTTCCAGCTTCATCCATGTCCTTGCAAAAGACATGAACTGATCCTTTTTTATGGCTGCATAATATTCCATGGTGTACATGTGCCACATTTTATTTATCTAGTCTATCAATGATGGGCATTTAGGTTGGTTCCAAGTCTTTGCTGTTGTGAATAGTGCTGCAGTAAACATACGTGTGCATAGTGTCTTTACAGTAGAATGATTTATGATTCTTTGGGTATATACCCAGTAATGGGATTGCTGGGTCAAGTGATATTTCTAGTTCTAGGTCCTTGAGCAGTTGCCATGCTATCTTCTACAATGGTTGATGTAATTTACACTCCCATCAACAGTGTAAAAGCATTCCTGTTTCTCCACATCCTCTCCAGCATCTATTGTTTCCTGACTTTTTTTTTTTTTTTTTTTTTTTTTTTTTTGAGACAGAGTCTTGCTGTGTCATCCAGACTGGAGTGCAGTGGCACAATCTCAGCTCACTGCAAGTTTCGCCTCCCGGGTTCACACCGTTCTCCTGCCTTAGCCTCCCGAGTAGCTGAGACTACAGGCACCCACCACCATGCCCTGCTAATTTTTTATATTTTTAGTAGAGATGGTGTTTCACCTTGTTAGCCAGATGGTCTCCATCTCCTGACCTCATGAACCACCCGCCTCAGCCTCCCAAAGTGCTGGCATTACAGGCATGAGCCACCACGCCCACCTCTGACTTTTTAATGATCACCATTCTAACTGGTGTGAGATGGTATCTCATTGTGATTTTGATTTGCATTTCTCTAATGACCATTGATGATGAGCTTTTTTTTTGGCCACATCTATTGGGGAGGTTTTTTTTTCTTAATTTTTTAAAAAGAATTCTTTGTATATTTGAAAAATTGGTCCTTTGCCTTTAATAGGAGTTGAAAATATTTGTTTATCTTTTCACATTGCTTATAGATTTAAAAAAAATCAAAAAGAAATTTTAAAAATGTGCTACATTTTAAAATTTCCTATTTGCTCTTTTCCTTAGTTCTGGGAAATCCTTAGTTTTTATGGGTTGTAAATCTGCTTTTCTTCTGTTTTTCCATTTTGTCTCTTTCTGAGGCTCATCTCTGCCTTCATCTTCATCGAGTGTTGAACTCTGTCTTCTCTTCTTCCCTGTTAAGGACACTTGCATTGGATTTAGGGCCTACCCTAACTCAGGATGCTCTCCTCTCTAGAATCTTAACTTAATCACAACAACAAACGCTCTTTTTCTAAACAAGGTCACGTTCACAGTTTCACATTCACAGGTTCCGGGTGACGCCTTTCGACCCACTTCAGCCATTCAACCTGTTAAAATAACCCTATTTGATTGTTTATCTGACTTTTCCCTCCAGCAGTTGATGCCCTGGATTATAGCCCCAACATATTTGATCTGAATATTTAGTACTCTTCAAATGTGTTTTTAAATTCCTCTCAAAAGGATAATTATTTTGTGACTTCTGCTATACAAGATGTGAGTGTTGACAGCAGTTTTCCATGACTCACTCCATTCTGGGGCTTGCAATAGCAAGCAACTGAGAACTTCTAATACTACTTAATGTTTATTTCTTCTGCTTCATAAACTTTTGATTTTTTAAAAAAGTATGTCTATAGTAAGTCTCACTCCTGTTTTCGTATTCCAGCATAAGCAATATACCAAACTTAAACTTGGTGCTGTGTTAAATAGTAGCAATGGACATCAAAGACTTTCTTACGGTGTTTAAATTCAAGAGACAAGAGCTCCAAGTAGCATTCCTAAGCATTGTCTATAGATCATGTGGCGGTAACGTCATTAGTATAGAACAGAAATGGGTGTATATGAGCTTTATGACTTCGGTCAAGTTTTATATTTTTCATTTAGTTACCTCCCAGAAAGTTTGAAATTTCAAAGATGTCAGCAAAAATATTGATTATGAATGGGTTTTAGGTTTATAATGATACATGATATTACGCGTTTGGTAGTTCCACAGTCCCCCATTTCAAAATTGAGTATAAAAGCTGTCTGCAGAGTAGATTTATTCATACTGATTCTGTTTTCTAGCGCGAAATCCTTAAACACATCAAATAATGTGTAGACTGAATATATTAACTTGAGGTTGTAAACTATATTTTTAAGGTTACATTTATAACTTTTTAAGTGTGATGAAATGTCTTCCTTTTTACTTTCCTCAATAAAATCTATCATTTCTCGTGCTAAAGCTTTTATGACTGAGCAAATGACAGTCCTTTGGCTGAAGCATTTCTGAATTGCAGTGAGTGTAATTCAGCCACTACCCTGGCCGTTCTTTATAAGCTACTCATGTTTGGGTTTCATTCTTTACTCAGAAACAGCACACTAATGTCACTGAGGTTGGTCGTTTGTGTAGTTTTCATTTCCCTGTTCTTTGGTTTATTTTAAATTCTTAGTCACTGCAAAGTTTGACTGCTTTGCTCATTAAAACTTAATAATTAAATGTAGAAAATTAAAACTAGCTGGAAAGGATCTCGGTAATCACTCTTTTTTTTTTTGGTCTTAAAAATGAAGTTGAAGTCTACCTAGAAAAGTGAGGTGACTGTCACACAAACTGAATCATTTATTCCTTGTGGAGTTGCAGTTAAAACCCTGGACTCTGAATACAGCACCATTGTTATTTGCACTACTTTTAGTGTCTGTGAAGTTTCTAACGTCAGTCACTATATAAACATTTATTGAATATAAATAAATAAATGTGACTCTTTAATTTCAAAGCATAAATTATTTACTTGTTTTTATTTCTAAGATATACTCAAAATAAACTCAACCTCAAACTGTACTTAGCAATTAAGATTCTTATATTTATTACCAGGAGGAAAAATACTTAAAAAATAGGAATGTTATTTTTAGAGATTTCCAAAGATATTGCAGGATTATAAAGAATAAAATATAAATTGGCCAGGTGTGGTGGCTCACACCTGTAAACCCAGCACTGTGGGAGGCCGAGGCGGGCGGATCACCTGAGGTCAGGAGTTCAAGACCATCCTGGCCAACATGGTGAAACCCTGTCTCTACTAAAAATACAATAATCAGCTGGGTATGGTGGTGGGCACTTATACTCCCAGCTCCTTGGGAGGCTGAGGCACAAGAATTGCTTGAACTTGGGAGGCGGAGATTGCAGTGAGCTGAGATCGTGCCACTGTACTCTAGCCTGGGCGACAAGAGCAAGACTACATCTCAGAAAAAAAAAAAAAGAAACCAAAACCCAAAAAGAACAAATGAATAGAAACCTCATCAGTAAAATAGTGATCATTTTGATATGTTTTCTTCCCAATTATTATTATTTTTGACTATGCAGAGATTCTTTTCAATGAAGGATATCAGTTTTGGTGTTTGCTTTTTAAAAGCTTGTAAGCATTTTTCTCTTCAGGTCTCCTTTGAAAGAATCATTTTTTTTTTTTTTTTTTTTTTTTTTTTTGAGACGGAGTCTTCCTCTGCTGCCCAGGCTGGAGTACAGTGGCCGGCTCTCAGCTCACTGCAAGCTCCGCCTCCCGGGTTCACGCCATTCTCCTGTCTCAGCCTCCCGAGTAGCTGGGACTACAGGCGCCCGCCTCGTCGCCCGGCTAGTTTTTTGTATTTTTTAGTAGAGACGGGGTTTCACCGTATTAGCCAGGATGGTCTCGATCTCCTGACCTCATGATCCGCCCGTCTCGGCCTCCCAAAGTGCTGGGATTACAGGCTTGAGCCACCGCGCCCGGCCTGAAAGAATCATTTTTATTGGAGGCATACAATTTTGTTGTTTGGATGTATTATAATTTGTTTAACTCTTCTTGTAACTGACCTCTATGGGAGTTTCTAATTTTTGTCTGTTATACGTCATGCTGGCGTAAAGTCTCTGGAAATACCTTCTGTCAGATGTGGTGAGTGCCCGCTCAGGATAGATACTGTTGGGGATAGCCAGGGTCATAGGCTCTTAGTCTGCTCGCTGGGCTGCTTGGGAAATCTTGCTCCAGAGGTGAGCTTTGAGTTCATATGTGAGTCTCAATTCTGTTTTGCCTGTGCTAAATAACTGCCAATTAAAAACAACAACAACAAATCCTTTGTGGTTTTGATTAGAGGACATTGTATTTTAATCGGAATGTTTTTGATCACCATGTTTTCTCGGTCCCAATGATTGAAGACTTATATTTGCTTTTGTAACTAACAAACAGCTTTGTTGGGTGCCTGGGGGGACAGAATACAATCCAATAATATACTTGGATTGTAAGATACATCTGGATTTCAGAAAACATTTTTTTAAAAATTTGTTTATTTCGGCAGATTTTCGGGGAACAGGTGGTGTTTGGTTACATGAGTAAGTTCTTTAGTGGTGATTTCTGAGATTTTGGTGCACTCATCACCCGAGCAGTGTACACTGTACCCAGTATGTAGTCTTTTATCCCTCACTCGCCTCCCACCCTTTCCTCAAAGTCCATTGAATCATTCTTATTCCTTTGCATTCTTGTAGCTTAACTCCCACTTGTGAGTGAGAGCATGACCATGTTTGGTTTTCCATTCTTGAGTTGACAGGTCAGAAAACGTTGAAATGAGGGAGAATGTGTATCTTAGAACCAAGGAAACAGAGTTTGAAACTTAACGGATACTCATTGAGTATGGCATCCTTTTTCTAATTCCTTCTGCTGTTCGTGAGGTAGATTTTATTCTTCCCATTTTATCAATAATGGAACTCTGTTACTGAGAGGAGGTGTGACTCGCCTAAAATCAACGTAACTTGAAAGTGATAGAGCTGGGGTCGAAACCCAGGTATGCTCCACTTTAGGAATTCCTGAAAGAAAAGCCTCTGATATGTTAATCTGCAGGGATTTTAAAATTTCACTTAGATCAAAAGAAAATCAAATGTCAAATGGCTATTTTGTTTTAATACAAGGAATCCAAGTTTTTTTTAGACAAAATAATAATACCTAAAATCTTCTGACCCAGAGGTATGCTCCATTTACATTTTATATACAAGAAGTGCTGTGTTACATTGTCTCAAGAAACCCCAGCTCACACTGTAGCCATTGTGAAGGGTGCCCATGAAAGTTATGCAATGCTGTGTGTGATGGAAAGTTTTCTGCCCCAAATGCCTGTAGTGTGCCTCGTGACCAACATTAGCTTATGTTGAAGAACTTGGCATTTGGAGTAGGAACTGCTGGGTTCAAAACCTGGGTCTGCCATTGGCTAGTGTAATCTTGGGCCCTTTACTTAACTCTTTTGTGCCTTGGTTTTCTCATTGTCCTTACCTTGATATTCCCACTCCCCGATTCAGATAACTAGCATTTTCACCTCATTCATGGATGCTCATTATTGATATTCAGGCTCCAAAAGCTACATAAAGTTACAAAACCTAGAGGGAGTGCCAGATAATATGAAGTCTCTTCTCAGGCAAGTCCGACCTTTGGAATAGGTGCAACTATGACTTCTTTGAGTCAGTTTTTGTTTTCAATTCATTTTTGATAAACATTGTCCTAAAGTGTGAGATATGATACTATGATTCAGCTACCTGTGTTTGTCTGTGAGTGCATGTGAAAAGCATATTTTTACACAAATGGACAGTAGATTTGTATATTGTTAAATTGCAAATAATATTCAGCATTATTGAAATGATATCTAGAAGATGCCTTGTTTCTTTATAAAGTCAGTATTTTACAGGATCATAGATTATGCATTTTTCTGCTAAGTTTCCAGGTTAAAAATGAGTATTCAACTTGCATAATTTGATTAATTATATAAACGTACATGGTATGGTATTCTTTATGCTTATGTTGAACTTAGAGCTATTACATATCAACTTTTCTCTCAAAGTTTTGATTATGCGTGATAGAAATAATTTAAATGGGACAAGATGCATGAGTAAACTACTTTAAATAGTTGGTTTCTCAGAGAAAGGGGAAGATACTTTTTTTCAGCCATCTCAAACATTCTGGCTAATAAATGATGTCTTGGAGTTCCTCATAGGTTTAAACATAATAAGCTAAATTACTTTGATATTGGTAGTGTGTATTAGGCAACTTATTATTATTATTATTATTTTTTTGGTATTTTTTAGGATTCTGAGTAACAATAAGATATCCGAGCTGAAGAATGGCTCATTTTCTGGATTAAGTCTCCTTGAAAGATTGTGAGTATTCTTTAATTATCATCTCATTATGATTTTGTTTAATGCATTTTCATTGTAAATCTTCATTGTAAATCTGTCACTAAACTCCCAACTATTCAAAATAAAATTTGAGTTTTTCTAACATTTTTTAATGAAAAATTTTAAGATTTTTATTTTAAAAAACAAATATCTAAATTCTGTAAAGGCCAGATAGTAAGTAAATTGGGTTTTCACAGCTGACCACAAGTGACTCACCTCTGCCCTTGAAGTGTGAATGCAACCTTAGATAATATGCCAATGAGTATTGCATAAGACAGTACTTAGGAATGATAAATGAATCGATGTGGATGTCTTCCAGTAAATCTTTACTTATACCAGAGGTCATGGACCATACTTTGTTGACTTTGTTTAAGTATGCTAGCTTAAAGCATCTATGCTGTCTTGAAATTCTGTATCTCGAAACATGTATGCCATGTTAGGCCATTCTTGTATTGCTGTAGAGAAATACCTGATACCGGGTAATTTATCAAGAAAAGAAGTTTAATTGGTTTACGATTCTGCAGGCTGTACGGGAAGCATGGAGCTGGCATCTGCTCGGCTTCTAAGGAGGCCTCAGGAAGCTTACAATCGTGGTGAAAGGCCAAGCTTGCATGTCACCATGGCGAAAACAGCAGCGAGGATGTGATGTCAAGGGGAAAAACACTTGTATAAACTTTGATATTTTATTCAGATGTCTTTGAATGTGATATGTTTGTAAATATATATTTTTCTTAGCGATTAGGTCTAGTTTTGCTTATGATATGTCACAGGTAGCACTCATATTTTTGCTTTGGTGAGTTTCAGACAATGGACATTTAATTTACTTGTATTCTGAATGCTATTCTGGGATCACATTTCAAATTCCCCTGTTAACTCATGCATTTAGGATAAAATTTCAAAATCTGTAAGGAAGCTACACTGTGAAACATCTCCGTTTCTGTGGAATAACACACTGTCCTCATTTTTCTTAATTCTCTTTGCTCAGCTTCACTTTCTCCACTTCTCTACGTGGCCTTTTCTTGACCCTTTTACCTAGAGGCTTCTCCTGTGATAGAACTCATGCAGGACTTCATTGCCTAGGTTCCTGATGTGTATGTAAATATATACGATCTAGCGTTCTTCATTTCTTTATGCATGTCTCTGTTTTTTTCATTTAGATGAGATGTCTTTAAGTTAGGTTATATACATGCATGTGTGTGTGTGTCTATATATATATATATAGACACACAAACAGAGGAATATTTTTAAATGTTCTTGGCACAGTAGGAGCACTTTATTTCAATATTCGTACCATGTTCCATGTCGTCCATGTGCTTTAGAGTATGCTGATCACACCCTTGGTTCTAGGCCTGCCTAAGCTAAGGATGGTCCTTCATACACATTCAGTGGTCACTATGGTTCAGGAAAGGACCTTTGGGACTCTCAGGAAAGCAGACAGGAAGCCTGGGAGGACCCATCAAAGCGTGACTGCCTTGGATCATTGTGTGAGACAGTACATTCCTATTATGTTTTCTGTTCCCTGCAAAGAAAAGTTACTGGGTTGACAGATACCGCTTGCATATAACACAGTGTCAGGCGTTTAGTATGTGCTTAGTTGATAATGAAAGGCATTAGTGTGGTCTTCCCTTTCCAAAAGAAAGGATGGCAAGCACTCCTAGTTTATAAATAGTGTCTGTTGTGTTTAGAAACACATTTTATTTTTGGCACCTAAGATTGATGTGGCTGTTCATGTACAACATAAAAAGTATAGACAGCACAGCTGATGTTCTGTGCTGTAGTGTGAATTACTACCCTTTTTGCATCTATTTCTTACTTTCCCTTGTCTTTGACATTATTTTCAGCCATTTAAAGCTAGCAAATCTCTGTATATGTTAGAAACAAATTAAGGAGCCATTTTGGGTGATACTAAAGTGCTGTGATTGTTTCTAGCCAGGGGTCTGTTTATTCATGAATCCCAAAATACTTCCTCACTCCTTTGTTGGGACCACAGAGATCAATATACAGATAAGGGACTTTGAGAGACCGTTTTATGAGTGGGGGCTTCAGTGTGAAAACCCAGTGTTGACCCTGGGACCTGGGCCTGTTGTGTTAGAGAACACCTTTATCTACACTGGCCCTAAGCTCAGCATATCTGAAGTACACACACATCAAGGGCCAGACCTGAGTCCTGGCCTCAGTCTGGCAGTGTGTGTGGGGGGGCATGCATGCCCAGTTGGGACCTGCCTCCCGTACAGTTTTTGTGGGAGAGCAACCCACTTTAGAAAGAAAGAAAAAGTGATGAAAGGGCTGGGCTCTTTTTTTCCCCCTATTTATACTTATTTTATTTTAAAGAGGTTTGTTACATGTCATGAGGGTTTGTTGTACCTATTATTTCATCACTCAGGTATTAAACCCAGCACCCAAAAGTTATCTATTCTGCTTCTCTCCTTCCTCCCAGCCTCCCCCGTCAAGTAGGTCCTAGAGTCTCTTGTTTCCTTCTTTGTGTTCATAAGTTCTTATCATTTAGCTCCCCCTTGTAAGTGGGAACATAAGGTATTTGGTTTTCTGTTCCTGTGTTAGTTTGCTAAGGATAATAAAGGCTGGGCTCTTAGCTGCTCTGCTCTGGCCCTGGGAGGGAGACACTTGGTGCTCCCTGCTCCTCCAGAGGAGCAGACTTTATTCCTTCAGCACTGACTGTTCCTGTGCGTCTCTCCTTATGTCTTCTAAATGAAAGCCTGAGAGCATTCTTGGCTCCAGTACTGGGGTGGAAGCCACTCCACCCACCCAGTCATGCTTTCAGCAACCCTCAACCAGCGACTGATAGCAGATGATGGGTAACTACCCTGCCTGCCTCACCTGTCAGGTGGGGCCGCCCTTAGGTGCCTTCTCCACCGGCCTGAGAGTCCCCAGGGACTGAATCTCAGGTACCTCAGTGGTAACGTCTTCAGCAGCTCACCTTGTTGGGCATCATTCTCTTTCTTGTCTCACTTCCCACTTTTCTATTGGTGCATTCTGGGGTCACCCCCCGAGTAAAGCCATTATTTTCACCCTTGTCTGGGAGAATTCCACCTAAGAGATATAACCGGCCAAATAACATGTTTACCATTCAGATTTGCCTAGTTAGAGAGTCCTGAAGGTGAGAATAGAAAATAAATAAAAAATATGACTTGAAAATACAGCAGATAGGATATGGTGTAAAAGATTAAAAGATGGTTGGCAGAACAAGGAATTGCTTACACCAAGGTCAGAACTTCAAAGCTGTGGCCTTGAAATTCCTGGAGCCAAGTCATACAGAATGAAGGTTAGGGTTTTGTAGGGTAGGGTGGGGAGAGTGGGCTGAGATAGTAAGAGCTGGCTCCGTTGAACTAATGATGACGACCCCATTGTTTGTTTCTGATCTTGCCCCATGTAGGAAGATAGCAGTGTGTGTGTGCTTTATTTTCATAGGAATATTTAGGTTGAGTTTTTTTTTTTTTTAATTTAGGAGCTTAGATTTGGGGTTTTATTTTTTATGATAAAGTAACTAAATCCTGATGGTGTCGTGGAAGCTAGTTTTCTAGTTTTGGTTCACCTTTTGAAGGTAGTTTGCTTTATTTTAGAAGTCTATTGAGTGGATAACTGATGCAAATTTATTGTATCATATTAATTAAAATCACAAAAAGATAGTTGACTTAATATGAAGGTTTGGTACAGGTATTGCCTCAACAGGTAATGAATCTTTTCCGTGTAGCTGATTTAAATTTATTCAGCAAACATTTAAGGTGCACACACTATGCTAGGCTTGGGGTTTATGGAACATATGCAGTAATGGGGAGAAACGTAGGATATATATAGTAAGCAAATCTCAAGTACTGTGGATAAAGAAAATGTGTAAGAGGATACTAAGTTTGGGAGTGCAGCACTGTGAATGTCTGCGAGTTTGTGGTGGAATGGGATGAAATTTAGAAAGACTTTGAAGAGAGAGCCTTGCTCATGCTAGATGAGACGGTTTGGAATGGGGTGGAAGTAGGGAGCTGTGTCAGGTCTTAGGTAATTTAAAGCTTATACTATCTGTTTAGAGACCAGTGCCCCAGACTAGACCATGGTTATTAAACTTCATGAGCATCAGAATCCCTGGGGTTTTGTGAAGGCACAGATTATGGTATCCTATACCACACTGAGTGTGGGATAGGTTGACTTTTGAGATGGCTGTTAGGCTTCCAGATGGAGACATTGAGTGAGAACTCATAGAAGTGGTACATTTGGTCTAGAGTTACAAATTTGAGTCTAGGGACTCAAAGCTGTCGGTGGTGATGAGATTGTCTAGGAGAAGGCATAGTGTGGTAAGAAGAAGTGGTGTGGGTCAAGCACCAGTTGGTCTGATACAGTGAGGATTCATTCATTCAACAAAGTGATCAGGAGTTACTGTGTGTTGGACATTTTTCAAGTGAAGAAGACAAGTAGTGCACACTCTCTGCCTCATGTAACTTACATTCTAGTGATTGAGAGAATAGACAATAAATGAAATGATTCAGACAAATAAAGAAGATGACAGATTGTGGTAAGTGCCATAGAGCAAAACCAATCAGAAGGGGGCTCTCTGTGGGCTGAGGGTGTCTTCGGTTTTCGGTAGAGTGTGCAGGGACACCTCCAGGGGGAAGGCACAGAAGAGAGGGAGGTGAGGGAGGGAAGGGAGCAGACATCTACAGGAAGAGTATATAGGCCCTGCTGTCACATCAACCAAGGAGTCTTCCCCCCCTCCCCAGGTAATTGATGTTTTGGATTATTGATCCTAGAGGCCCGATGCTATTAGGCTGCTAAACTTGCATAATAATTGTCTCTGTTGGCCTACTTGCTAAGAAACATTATTATTAAAAGATAGAATTACTTAAATTTATACTTCCTATGAATTTTCTGCTTGGTGTTTTGGTAGATACCTGTTTTTAGATTGTTTTCAGCATTGAGACTTTTATATCCATCATCCATCCATTCACCAGTCTGTAGCCTTCCTTCCTTCTTCCATCTCTTTTTTTTTTTTTTTTTTTTTTTTTGAGATGGAGTCTCACTCTGTTGCGCAGGCTGGAGTGTGGTGGCATGATCTTGGCTTCCTGCAACCTCTCTCTCCCAGGTTCAAGCGATTCTCCTGTCTCAGTCTCCCATGTAGCTGAGTTTACAGGTGTGTGCCATCACACCCAGCTAATTTTTGTATTTTGGGTAGAGATGGGGTTTCACCATGTTGGCCAGGCTGGTCTCAAACTCCTGACCTCAAGTGATCTGTCCGCCTTGGCCTCCCAAAGTGCCGGAATTATAGGCATGAACCACCGCGCCCAGCCCCATCTCTGTCTTCATTTTATGGAATTGCCATTCTTGTATTGTGCTATATATTCAGTTACCAGTATTTAGTGACATGCCTCCCCCATATACTCTAACTGCTGATGCTACAGTTGCCTACTGGTCAGTGTGTTTGACTTTCCAATGTGAATCCTACCCCTAGGCCACTAAGGTAATTCAGTATCTCTTCCAGCTATTGACAGAGTCTGTCCTAGTCAATAAGAGATGAGGAGCAGAGCAGCCTGCTGTGGGGTGTGGAGAGAGATTTCCTAGCTTTTAAGGAGAGGTACAAGAAGAAAGTCTGTTTCTTTTTATGACTATGTGGTTGGAGGTGATTTCTGAATCTGGGATTCCATATTGTAAGTCAGGCTCAGCCTGAAGGCACAGTTACATTCTGAGGATGGTGCATCTGAGAGATGGATGGAAGCAACCACAAAGGTTGCCCAACTCTTGATTTTCTGTGATGCCAGAGAATTACTTTTGTGATTGTTGAAGCTGTTTTGAGTTGAGGGTTCTGATACTTGCAGTTAAAGGATCTTACCTGGTCTACTTTATGTTCTTTCCTAAAGGAGGCAATTCTTTTACCAAGAACTGAAAATATTCCTTTAGTTCTATTTAAGCAATTCTTGTGCTTTTTTCTCATTTATGCTTTAATGATCCAATGTATTCAGATTTAGCCATACATCCTGAAGTCAGACTCCTGTTTACTAGGGAAGCTGTGGGTTGGTGGGGGGAAAAAGGGGATGTTAAATGAGAGAATCTGACTATAAATATATTTTGGCAATGCCTGATTAATATGGCTATTATTAAATGTTATATAATATGTCAGGAATTTTTTATTAAAGGAAAAGTATATCTTTAAATTATATTACAGTACTCAGTTATTCATGAGTGGTATTTTGTAGAAACATATGCAGTTCATCATTGACTCCAAATTGATGTACTGCTTTAGCTAAATCAGTTTCTGTTGTAGATGCTGTTTAAAATCTGAAAAGGGAAACGTATGTTTTAAAAAAATGGAACTGACATTATGTATTTCTATTTACAGAGCTTTTTAGCTTATGCAAAACAAGTGAAAAACATACAGGTTGACTTTTTTCATGAAATCATCTTGTTGAAATGAGGGTCAGTTGGGGAGTTGCAGGGAGGAAGATAGGAACTAATAAGTCAGTCCTGATGATTAACTGTACCTCCTGGGACTTAAAATGCTGGGGATCAAACATTTGATTATGAAAAGTTTTAAATATACAGAAAAATGGAAAGGACGATGCCATAATCTTTCATATTACCAATTTACTTACCCAGATTCAACAATTCAGTAATTATTAACAATATGCCATCATTTTTTTCTTCTGTATTGGAATATGCCTACATATGTTTGGTGAATTATTCGAAGGTCAATTGCAGACATCATGATTGTCTACTTTTATGGAGAAATGGAAATGATTCATAATGAGATACCGCATTCTCCAAATTATCTGGCTTTATGAACAGCCTTGTAATTTTGTAGCCAACCATAACTTACTAAAAAATATATATATATATATTTTGGGGGTGGGGGACGGGGGACGGAGTCTCGCTCTGTCGCCCAGGCTGGAGTGCGGTGGTGGGATCTCGGCTCACTATAAGCTCTGCCTCCTGGGTTCACGCCATTCTCCTGCCTCAGCCTCCCGAGTAGCTGGGACTACAGGCGCCCGCCACCACGCCCGGCTAATTTTTTGTATTTTTAGTAGAGACGGGGTTTCACCATGTTAGCCAGGGTGGTCTTGATCTCCTGACCTTGTGATCCGCCCGCCTCGGCCTCCCAAAGTGCTGGGATTACAGACGTGAGCCACTGCGCCCGGCCTAAAATATTTTTATAGAAAGGTTAATGTAATTCTGTCTCCTAGCCTTGGTGTGTTCTTTTGTCCATGAACATATCCATCCACACACCCTGTATTGGGTGTCTCCCCCTTGCTGAGTGGAGCAGAGCCTGCTCTTGTGGAACCTGTGGTCTCTCAGTGAAGACAGTTGAAGTAATTGAGGTGCACTTGGTACAGCGTGATAAGAGATGCCACAGGACAGGGCGCAGAGCACTGTTATTTACAGGGTTTTTTTTTTTTTTTTTTTTTGAGACAGAGTCTTGATCTGTCGCCAAGCTGGAGGGCCGTGGTGTGATCTCGGCTCACTGCAGCCTCTGCCTCCTGAGTTCAAGCCTCAGCCTCCTGAGTAGCTGGGACTACAGGTGTGTGCTACCACGTCTGGCTAATTTTTGTACTTTTAGTACAGACGGGGTTTCACCCATGTTGGCCAGGCTGGTCTCGAACTCCTGATCTCAGGTGATCCACCTGCCTCGGCCCCCCAAAGTGCTGGGATTATAGGCATGAGCCAGTGTGCCCAGCGTTCACAGGTATCTTTCTGGAGGAAGGAATGGAGTTTCACCCAAGGCCTCAAGGATACGTGGGTGAAGAGGGATGGAGGTGAAGTTGTGAGTTGGAGGAGATTGTGATGTGTTCGGGACAGGGAATCCCAAGTGCAGAGGTCTAGAGGTGAGAGGAAATACCCTTTCTAGAAACATCTTGCAGTATGACTGGTATAAATGAAGAGAGACAGGGTGAGTGTTAAGGGAAGATGTTGAGCAGATGGGAAGTGAGAGTTGGTGAAGGAAAGGTGGGCAAGGCTGGGACCACAGGTAGTCTTGGAAGTTACCTTAACGCACCTGAACTTCCTTCTGAGGGACTGTGGATGTTTTTCAGGTTTCAATCAGAGCAGAGACTTGATCAGGTCTGTGTTTAAAAAGATCACTTCAGATGGAGAATCGGACGTAGGTGAGAACTTGTGTGGTTTACAACCTGGGCTAGGCTGATGATGATGACCAGGACAGAGAGGCAGTGACTTTGAGGCCTAGTTGGAAGGCTGGGGGTTACCACATAAAATAACTTAGTTTTTCAGACATATGGAGAAGTCGAAAGAATGTTATCTCCAGCAACTCAACTTGATCATGGCCAACTTTTCAGTGTGTTTGGTTTACCTGTTTTCCTATTATTTTAGCTATACATTTACTTGGTTCCTTTAGCAAATCTCCACTGTGTCAATCAGAAAGATACCCTTAAATCCTGGCCACTTATTAAGAACAAGAACTTGGCTGAATTTCTGAATCTTTCTGCGCATGAGTTTCCGCATCTTAAACAATGACACTGCCTCCTAGGGTGATTATAAGGTCTTAATGGTCTGGTAAGTGATAGACACCAACTCACTATATTTAGTGGTTTGTGCATCTAAACAGCCCAGAGTTAGAGGTGGATTTCAGGCTTGGCTGGGTCCAGGGGCTCACCATTTTTCTCTTTTCCATTCTGTTGGCTTCTTCAGATTATAGCAACAGGGCCATTAGCAGCTCCAGACTCAGATCTTGACCTCTTATCAAACCAGTGGGAATGTCTATGCTCATCCCTTCCTCTCCCACAAGTCCTGGGTGTAGTTAGACCAAAGTCATATAATTGCTAAGGCCAGAGTATTTGAAAAATCTGCACAAGGTTGATCAGGTGTCACACCTTAAGGGATGGTGTTGAAAATTTGGGGGCACTACCTCTACCATATGGAGAAGTAGAGGTGTTTCCACCTTAAAGCAATGGAGAAGGCTGCTCCCCCCACCAAATAAATAAATAAACAAATAAACAAACATTAAATAATTGATAGCAATAATTATAGTGTTATTACTATTAAATTTTGGAACCTTTGATAGTTGCAAACCTTTCACACCTTCACTCACTGTAGAAACTTTGAATTTTTGAATGGCTTCTGGTCTACACCTTTTGGCTATTTGTCCTTAGAGTGGAGTGGCTATTTGCCCTTAGGTCTCTCCTTGGCCTGGGTACTGGCTGGTTCACATTACCAGGCTGATATCTTAACCTGCATTTTCCCAGAAGCAGGTCCCCAGGTGAGCTTTCAGTGTAGTAATTTGGTTGGGAGATTTGCCCAACAGCCCTCATATGTGGTGCTGGACCATGAGAAGCAAGGGCAGCCGTTAGGGCAGTGTCTTCCCAAGCAGCTCCTGCGGCAGACAGCTGGTACTGGGGACTGCTGGGAGCCAGTGAGGCACACACTCAGCCCTCTGGGATATTCTGTTTTCCTCTCGGGTGAGGGCTCTTCCTATGGCCATTCATGCCCTTTACCTCTGACCTTCATGGATTGACTCTCAGGAGGTGCCCAAGAGAAAGCTGCATGGGGATGAGTTGGAGATAGAGGGACTGCAAGTGTGAGCACTGCTGTGCTGTCAGTGTCTGCTGCAGCAGGTACCTGGAGATAAGGATGCTGGCTGGGACCATGGCGTTCACAGTAGGGAACTTACCCTCTGCCTAATATTCCTCTTTCTGTTGAAATTGCTACACCAGGGACCATCTTTTTACTCCAAGTTAAGAGGAGAACTTAAAAGCTGGTTGGAAGTCCAGAGAGAAGGATGGGATTTGTAAGTTTACCTGACTACCAAGACCTTTTCTGACCATTTAAGTGTATTTTGTGATGCTTCCTGACTTTTTCAGATCTTTTCAGATACTTTATTTAGAAAATATCTTAGAGGTTGGGTGCAAAAACCCGAAAAGTTAGGGTAGTTACCAGCATCGACAAAGCTGTTTTCTTCTTATAGAATATGAAGTTTTCAGAATTCTGATTAATGAATTACCTATCCAGTGATAATAATCAGAGCATAGATTTTATACTGATGTTTAATAATCATTTTGTTTTTTTCAATATTGTGAAGTACTGGGGGGTGGGGGAAGCTGCAGGGGGTTTGGTTTTATTTAGAAAAACCTGGCTCTGATTGTGGGGAGGTGGTAGAATTGCAATCCCAACCCTGGCTACTGAGGAGTGCCCATGTGTTAAAATGGGGATGAGATGCAAGAAAGACCATAGGATTTGCTGGAGGCCACAGTGATCCTAGAATTCACAGGTTGCATATCCAGAGCAGCGTTCTTGAGAATTTCTAGTCCAATCTCTGTCACCAGGTATTAAACACGCATAGTGTGGGAAGCCACAGGGTCACTGACACATCGAAAATGCTGGGCTTACGGTAAATACGCTCTGGGCTTCGCTGCTGAGCGAAGGGCCAACCTCCTCAGGATGCTTTTGTGAAATGTCTGGGGAATCCAACCAGAAGCCAATTTTGATGTTGTAACTTTTGCTGTATTGATAGAATGAGCCTGAGAGAAAACGCACATGTTATGAGGCATGCCATGTACAGCAGTTCACTTTCATTAGCTGCTGGCACAGTGACGTTGAATGTGCCTCTGATTGGATGGAAGAAAACACGTGAATCTGTGTTCATTGCTGCGAGACTTCCTTGGAGTCCTTTCTGTCGCGTAGGTAGAAAAGGGATGCCCGCTGCTTTCTGATTTGGAGTGGGTGGAGAAGGCAAACTGAGGATTTTCCTCTAAATAATTTAGACTGCCTGGGCACAGGTGAGAACGCCCATGACGGAGCAATTGTCGTTAAAGAGCCTCACTCAGTGCTGTGCTGACAGGGGGTGCCAGTGTTCCAGGGTCTGCTTCCAGGAAGGTGTTGTACATTTCAAGTAAATAAGGGACTAAGGCACCCTGGAGGTACTGGTTACCTTGGCTTGTACTGAGCATTTCTCTACATGTCTGTTTTGTTTCACCAACGGTGTGTGCATCCTTAAATGAGGAGTAGTGTTGGAAGCGTACACATGGCTATATAAAGAAGGGGCAAGGTTGCCACTGTGATGTAAGGATGTCAGGAGAAGAAAAACTGAAAAGAGTTTCAGTTTGCCATCTGGCTTCAGCTTCCCTGGGAGATGAGCAGAGGCCACTCTGGCTTCAGCAGACAAGGTTGTAGGTGAGTCCTGACAGACAGTCCCAGCTGAGGGGGTCCCATAAAGCTAAAGAGTGGGCCAGTCACTGGCAGAAGTGTGGTCTAGGGAAAAGGACTGTGTTTAGACTGTCAGCTCTCCGCAGAGGTCTAGCCAAACACTTGTATAGGCGACTGGTAAGTCCCCAGCTGAGCCCAGTGACCAGGAAGAGAGCTGTAGCCATAGCCTATCTGCAAAACCACACGGGTAGAGGGATGTGGCTGAGACACTCACTGCTGCCTCCCATCCCTAAGTAGCAGTGCTCTTGCACGGACGTGCCAGCGTAATTGAGAAGAATGAGGATAAATGGTGACTGCTATCAAATTCCACGTGGTATGAAGCTTGTGCATCTGTGCTTTGAGCTATGTATTGTGGTTTATCACACACTTATTTTATATCCTCACCTCATAGAAAACCTAACCATAGGCCGAGTGTGGTAGCTCATGCCTGTAATCCCAGCACTTTGAGAGACCGAGGCAGGCAGATTGCTTGAGATCAGGAGTTCGAGACCAGCCTGGCCAACATGGCAAAACCCCGTCTCTACTAAAAATACCAAAAATTAGCTGGGTGTGGTGTCAGGCGCCTGTAACCCCACCTACTCAGGAGGCTGAGGCATGAGAATTGCTTGAGCCTGGGAGGTGGAGGTTGCAGTGAGCCAAGATCATGCCACTGCACTCCAGCCTGGTTGACAGAGCAAGACTCCGTCTCAAATGACAGCAACAACAAAAAAGATAAAAACCCAAATTTAGAAGGCCAGGGAAGGGAAATATATGAACAACCAAAAGACATGAATTTTAGAGTGTATATTTTTGAAGATGGGTTTTAAAAATTCAATTGAATGATGTTTGTGACAATTGTAATTAGATTTACTTTGATATTCAAAGTATGGCATACTAAGGAAGAAATTATAGAAGTAATGTATATGATTGTAGTTCAGTGATAATTGTGAAGTTAAATAATATATTAGGTCACATATTTCTTTTATGACATATATTTTTATTCTTTTATTTACCAAACCAAAAGGCTCTGGAGCTAGATTTGTCAAATTTGCATTCTGACTATGCCATTTACTACTGGCTTGATCTTGACTTAATCATTTTGACTTCAGTTTCCTCCTATTTTACTTTTGTTTTTTTGTATAGCAGGTAAGTGTGGTGTGCCTGAATACTTGTTACAGTGTTGATATGTGAATAACTTTTATTTTATTTTTAACAGGGACCTCCGAAACAATCTTATTAGTAGTATAGATCCAGGTGCCTTTTGGGGACTGTCATCTCTAAAAAGATTGTAAGTGTTTGAATTGCTTGCTTGTGAGTTTGAATTGTTCCTTGTATAAGTAGCTGTCAACTTACTTTAACATGATGAAAAATGGACATTTAATAATTCTTTGAGCTTCACCTGACCAGGTCCCTGATACAGAAACAGAAAGAGGCTGGGTGCAGTGGCTCACGCCTGTAATCCTAGCACTTTGGGAGGCCGAGGCGGATGGATCACCTGAGGTCAGGAATTCGAGACCCGCCTGACCAACATGGTGAAACCCCGTCTCTATTAAAAATACAAAAATTAGCTGTCATGGTGGTGTGTGCCTGTAGTCCCAGCGACCTGGGAGGCTGAGGCAGGAGAATCACTGGAACCTGGGAGTGGGAGACCGCAATGATCTGAGATTGTGCCACTGCACGACAGGGTGAGACTCTGTCTCAAGAAAACAAAAAGAAAAACAGAAAGAATATTTTATATAAGTAGCTGAGAAGGTGGTTAATTTGCACAGTGGTTTGATTTGTTTGATGGTGGCTGGCTGTGTTCCTCTTCTGCTACTAAAATCATTACCATGTCGGCTTTGCCAGCAGACATAATCTGTAGACGATTTTCAAATTACGAATCCATTCAAACTGTGTCCGTTGTAAATGCCATGTAAACAAAGGTACCTTTTAAGTAATGATTTAAAGTCTTGCCATTTTCATGTGTATCTATATATTACAATTTTAAAACCCAAGGACCAGTTTTTTATTGCTTCTGAAGCTAAACAACTCCCCTATCTCCTATATGAAGCTCCTTTTCACAGTTGCTGTCTGAGCAGGCCCACATTTTAGAAGCGGCTCTACAAAAAAGCCATGAGGACTGTCTCTCCATCCTTTATTCTTTCTGAAAGCATTTACTGAGCACTTAACCACTTACCATGCCCTGACTTCTTCAGAAGATCTTGCAGACTCTTGGGGTTGGGGGGATAGATAATGTAGGAGAAGAAAAATAATTTTCCCTCTACCCTTCCAGTTTCTCAGCTTGGACCTCTAACAAAAGACAGATTAACAAGAGAAAAACAGAAGTTTATTGAGAAAACTCAGGAAAAGAGTAATTCTCAAAAGAGGTGGCATAGAACTCTGGCTTATGTAGCCTTTCAACAAGGAGCAATACATTTTTTGAGAAGTGACAAGACAAAGGAGAAGGACCTTGAGTCTCTTAAGGGAAAGCAAATTGTGGGAAGGCAAATATACGGGAGACTAATGGTAGACAAAGTCTAATTAGTAATGTTTGTTATGTAGATTCCTTTGGTGCCTTGACTAAGCTCATAAGGGTCCAAAGCCCTCTCCCGGGAGGAACTTTTGTCCTTTCTAGTGGAGAGGGGAGGAGGGATACCTTTCTAAATTTATGTCCTGCTTTTCGTCAGCTAGGGTAGAGCAGAGAGCTTTTCTTGTATCTATCTGCTTTTCAGTTAGCCTGTAGCTAGAAATAATCCTTATGCCAATATGACATGTTTTGGGTGGCATGTTCTGCTACCCTTCAGTCGTTAGTGAAAATACATCTGAACGCACACACAGGTGCTGTAACAGGTAAAATCATAAACATAACCTGCTAGGGAAAGGAGAGAGCGCCTGCGATGGGAACAGCCTGCTGCGAGAGCCACGGACTTGTTTAGATTTGAACTTGCTCCCAGGGAATGAATATGTATTAAAAAGGCCTCCAAACAGGGCGGGCGCAGGTGTGCAAGAATGTATCTCTTGGGACAATAGTTTAGTTCTTTGATCAGAGCAGAAAGTAGAAAGAGGAAAAAGAATATTGGAAGATCATACTGGTCAAAGGACTGGGCTTTTGAAGACCTGCTATGTTAAAAATGTTTAATCTGCTCTTTAGACAGTAGGGGGCTACCAGAACTTTTTGAACATGGAATTGACATTATCAGATTTGTATTTCAGAATATTCTCATGGCAATAAGGAGAAACCACATAAGTGTAGGGAGACCAGGGACAAAAGACGAGGGAGAGAGACCAGATCCGTGATTTTATTTTCCTTATAGTCATCCTTTTGGCTGGCTCTATCTCTTGTTTTTTTGGGATTCTTATACACTTCTTTAAGTTTTCTTTTTTTTCCCCCTCCAGTGTGTGTGGGTATTTTTTTATGTCTTGCTGGTTTTCTGTAGTATTTGCATAATAACACTGGGTATGGCTGCTTTTAGTTTAATTACGCCATGACTTAAATGTTGACATTGACTTTCCATCCTAATACTTTTGACATCTTTTGTCTTACTTAGTCGTTTAAAACCTATTTCTTTCTTTCTTTCTTTCTTTCTTTCTTTCTTTCTTTCTTTCTTTCTTTCTTTCTTTCTTTCTTTCTTTCTTTCTTTCTTTCTTTCTTTCTTTCTTTTTTAACTTTTTAGTTCAGGGGTACAAGTGCAGGTTTGTTGCATAGGTAAACTTGTGCCATGAGGGTTTGTTGTACAGATTATTTCATCACCCAGGTATTAAACCTAGTACCCGTTAGTTGTTTTTCTTGATCCTCTCCCTCCCGCCACCCTCCTCCCTCCAAAAGGCCTCAGTGTGTGTTGTTCCCTCTATGTGTCCATGTGTTCTCATCATTTAGCTCCCGCTTAAAAGTGAGAACATGCAGTATTTGCAAAACCTGTTCTTTTTTTTTGTCAAATCCAATTGTAAAAATTGGTCATGCCCTTTTTGCAAAATATTTTTTTGGTTATTGCTTTTGCAAGTAAAATATCTTTCATCTAAAACCTGTCATCTGTACCTTTCCTCCTATTTTTCTCTCTTAGACAGTCTTAAGGGTCAGAATTCTGTAAGATTAAGAAGGGTAGGAGTTAAAGGATTTTCTCTTTGTCTTTGAAAATTAGTTACAATTTGAATCAGTAGGGAATTTTCCTACCGTATTTTTTGCTGGGGGTGAGTGGTGGTTCCCTGTGTTTATCAGTCTTTGTCTGCACTCATTAGAAGCTCAGGGCCGTCTGGAGGAGATCTTGCTACTAATCAGTTTTCTTCTCTTCCACCCATTCTACACTTTATTATTTTCTAGTGAAGGCTTTTAATGAAACAAGTTAGAAAAACTGGCTGGTCTGGGGTAGGTGGTAGTGGAGATTGGAGTTCTAGAAGAAAGAACTTAAGAAAGGTAAGAGTTATAGGAGGGTGGAGCTTAGGCATCAGATTGCATGGGACCAAGCCAGGTTCAGCGTTCAGTAAAAGCACTCTCAACCAGGTATGGCAGCGTAATCAAAGTGATAAGGTGGTGATCCGTGTCAGTTCAGTTAAACAAAAATTCCTGAAGTTCATCCTGAGAGCCCAACTGTGAGCAAGGCTCTGGAGACACACAGGTAAATCAGGAACCTCTTGAGGGGTCTGCAGTCTAATGGAATTACGAACACTGACCACGAGCCTGGATATGGAATCGAAATACAGTTGCAAGGAGATGACGCAGTAGCTAGAGTTTAGCTGCTGTAAGAGTCTTGGAAGTTGTTAGGACTCAGCTATCCAGACACAGGCAGGGGATATGGAGCATGACCGTAAACAGGCTGCGCCTCCAGACAGATCATTAGGGAGTGGAGGGGCAGCAGCAGGTGAGCGTGATTTACAGCAGTGACTCACTTTCTTTGTGCTTCTGTCTGTGCCTGAGTCAGTTTTGCACCCATGCCTAGGAACATGAGTCCTCAAGTAGAAAGCAAAAGTGTAGGGGCTCAGATCTACCCTATCAGAAACTCTGGGGCTGATGCTGAATGATTTTTATTTCGACCATCCCTCCCAGTGATTCTGATGTGAAAGTATGAGAACTTTTAGAATATTTTTCCCTCCAATCTCTGTTTTTTCCCTTAATGAGAGGAATGTGAAATTATCCTCTCAGGCCCTTTTCTTACCCACTCCCTCTGTGTTCCACACTGTTGTAGTCACAGCTTTTAGGTAATAAAAATATTAATGCTGATTGTATCTCTATGCTGAGATATAGGTTGAAGAAAAGTTGGCTGTTAATGAAAAGCAGTTTCTTCATTATGTTTTAGATACTGCAGATTATCTTAGAATCTCCATCTAGTTATTTCTCTTTCAGTAAATAAACTCTTAAGCACTGCCATCCAAAATGAATTTTAAAAATTCTTGTTCAGGAGTATTTAATATAATTACTGATATTGTACCAGGCATTGCTTTAGTAGCCTTTCACTGTTACATGTTAAGTAGTCTCTTGTGTTCTTGCTTAGGAAGGTAATTGCCATTTATAGTATTCTTCCCATTAGAAGATACATTCTTAATTCCAAACAGATGACTTGTAATTAACTTAGGATACACAACTTGCAAGCTGAAGAAGTCCTGTATGTAAACTCAACGGGGATATAGATATTTGACAGTAGTGTTTGCTAGTTGCTCATAGATACAGACCCTTTTTCTTATGGGTTCTTAAGTCATTAATTTCAATTGTGCATCTCCCTTAACAAGCATACATAAAGTATTTTTGTTACTATACCATGCCTTTGCCTTTAGTTTATAAATAATTTGAATCAGGAAGTTGAAGTGGCTCTCTGAAGAATATACGATCAGAAGTAGGTGAACCCTGGATCCATCACTTTCTCTTGTGTTTTATCAGCGAATTTAAGTTGATTTTCAATCCAAATAAAAACCCATTATCAATATCTAAATACCATTTTAAGTAGGTATGGCTGTAATGAAATTGTTTCCCGAAGAATCAGTGGTAATTGCACCATTTAAAGCTCAGAATTGAGACAAGATTATAAATAGAGCCCAGATACGCTTGTTTGCGCAACAATTTACAAGAAGATGCCTAATTTTTGTTAACAGTGAAACCCCGAAATAAAAGGAAAATCAACTGGAATTTACACGAAAAGGCCCCGTATGATTAAATACTTAGGAGCTACAGAACAACAAGGACAGATAAAGACTTGTATTGCTTAAGATTCTTTTATCAAAAGTTGTCATAAGAGAGGGAAGGCAGAACTATGAAATTATTGAAGACCAGGATTACCTAAGGTGCTGTGTTAGGCCTCTCCAGAGAGAGAGGACCAATAGGATGTATGAGAGGAGATTTATTAGGGAGAATTGGCTCACATGATCACAGAGGGAGAGAGGTCCCGCAATAGGCTTTCTGCAAGCTGAAGGGCCTATGAATCCTGTAGCATAGCTCAGTCCAAGTCTGGAAGCCTCAGAACTGGACAAACTGAGCAGTCCCCAGTCTAAGGCCGAAGTCCTAAAAGCCCCAGGAAGCCCACTGATGCAAGTTCCAGAGTCCAAAAGACAACCTGTAGCCTGATGTCCAACAATAGGAGGAGAAGGCGGAAGGGGAGAGAGAACAGAGAGAGATAAGCCCTCTCTTATGCCTGTTTGTCCCAGCGGGGCTCCAGCTGATTGGATAGTGCCCACCCACATTGAGGGCAGGTCCTTCGTCTCTGTCCATTCACTCCTGCACCAATCTCCCCTGGAAACGCCCTCACAGACACACCCAAACCAATGCTTCACCAGCCGGTGAGACCTCTCAATCCAGCCAAGTTGACACCTAAAATTAAACCATCTCATTTTAACTTTTGAAATAGTCAAGGAAAAATGCAAATGAGTTAGGTACCTGATTCAAATGCTATGTTCTTAGAATTTCTGGTGAGACTACTACATCTTCTGCCATGACCAAGTACACAGTTTGGAATCCAATACTTTTAGTTTGAAATGGATGGTGTAGATCGCCTTATTGAAGAGTAACTGAGTAACTCAAAGAATGTGTACCTCTCTATGAGAGAGAATAATAGGGACTTTGGAGGCAATATGATGAAAATATTTTTGGAAGTTTGGCTTAGGGAGCTTATTCTAATTATTTTGTTAGAATTCAAAGTGTGATGAATTATTCCAAGTCTAGCAACTAATAAAACTTAAGATTCATTGCTTCAGGGTTTTCTTGCATAGGGCTTACTAAGTCCACTGAAAACAATGATGCAAGTCATGCCATCCCAGGTGAAAGTTACAGATATTGTTAGTGGTTATCTCCCAATGTAAAGTTTTTACTTTTAAACCAGTGCAGGTCTCTGATTAAATGTAAAAATAAAATTGTGTTCATTGTCCTTGATGTCAAGCAAAATAAATAAAGAGGGATAGAACAAAATATTAACTAAAACTTTTACATAGGTAAAAAGAAAAAAGTTTCATTGAGGAGAAGTAAAAAATATTTAGAAGGTAACATTTAATAGGAAATAGAAATGAGGAGTGATTGCAAAAATAATTGGGCCATATCATAGATATTGTTAAAGTAATTTGGCTTGGAGTCTGAATGATAGATCTGTAAACTGAAAGCTAACACGGTAGTTTTTTTTTTTTTCATTATAGTTGAAACTTCTGAGTATTTAAGGAATGAAGTCAGAAAATGGTATTTTCAGATGTTCCTCAGGAAACAAAAGTTCCATCACTGTAATAATTTGCCCTTTTATCCATTATCCGTTATTTACTGGCTGAGTTTCGGCTCAGTTCTCCAACTGCCCCAGCATAATTAACTGTGTAGGTCATCTAAGGAATTGAATTGCGGGCAGCAAGATAGTTTGAGTCTCATTTTTACTACTCCAATTTTATCTTGAGTAATTTTGCAAGAGTAAGTACTTGAAATATAGAGGGCACCATAATTGAGCAGCATTAGTCTGTGCGTGCCGGCAGTAAGTGAAAGCAAGGATCATTTTCGGCCTCACTGCTATCCTTATCTCACTTAAGTAGAGTAAATATCTCAAATATGCTAGAATAAAGGTCTTGTGCGATACCTGGGTGCTGTTCTTGAATACTGAATGCATGAGACCTTCGTTAACCAAGAGAACTAATTGAAGACACTTTTCCACCCTTCTCCTTAGGGATCTGACAAACAATCGAATAGGATGTCTGAATGCAGACATATTTCGAGGACTCACCAATCTGGTTCGGCTGTAAGTACATCTTTTCTTTCCCATTAAAAGATAAGGAAGCATTAGAGCCAGTACCTAAATATGTATGAAACTTATGATCTATTTAATTGTAAGTAGCAACTGTAGGGGTTTTAGAAGCCTTAAGGGACAGAGAGCTCACAGTTTAATCATGGGAGTGTAATCTGCTCAGAATATAATGGTACCTTACCACACCACACACAGACACATGTGCGCACACAGACACATGTACACACACACCACATAACGCAGTGTAGTACATGCAACAGAGAGCACATTCATGCTGAGAGGTATGATCAAAAGCTTTGCTAGTCTGGGAAAATTTGAGCTGATGTACGCTGATGGCCCAGAAGATTTGCAGAGATCTGGGTAGTTAGAAAGGAAAAGAAGCCAAACCAATGATACATGAAGGTGGGAATGAGAACAAGGCCATTTGTCAAGGGGAGGGCTGGTGGGCTTGGAGTAAAATAACCATTTGAATTGTGCCTCTGACCATGTGATTTGGGGTGAGTTGTTTGACTTTTCTGTTTTTCACCTACAAAGTAGGATTAATAGTAGCTCAAAGTTACAATGATTATTTAACATTTAAGTTATATATATCTGTTTATTATAATTTATATAGAATATAAATGTGGAAGAACTTTGTATAAGTCATCAAGTATGTTTATATCTTTTTTTAAAAAACAAGTTTTAAGCCAGACATGGTGGCTCACGCCTGTAATCCCAGCACTTTGGGAGGCCGAGGCAGACAGCTCACTGGAGGTCAGGAGTTGGAGACCAGCCTGGCCAACATGGTAAAACCCCATCTCTACTAGAAGTACAAAAATTAGCCGGGCGTGGTGGCGCATACCTGTAGTCCCAGCTACTCGGGAGGCTGAGGCACGAGAATTGCTTGAACCCAGGAGGCAGAGGTTGCAGTGAGCCAAGATTGCGCCACTGCACTCCAGCTCTGGGTGACAGGCCAAGACCGTCTCAAAAAAATTTAAAAAAGTAATGAAAGTTCTGTTTGGGAGTAATTATACATTAGGCTGATTATTTATAATAGAGCTTTATTTTGAAATGTATGAAAAGCAGATAGGGGCTTAGAACTGATTAAACAATAGGAAGCCACTAAAAGACATTTCTGTTGGAAAATGGCACGAAATCGTGTTTTAGAGACAAGCCGTCTGGGAATAGGGTTCCGCATGAAATGCTAGATGTGGAGTGGAAGGTCAGTGTAAGGGTTGTCTACTTGCGGTTCTTTCTCCTTGTAGCTTTTTAGAATGTTTCTTGTATTTCACGTTACCTTTGAAAAACCAATTAGGAGCTTAAATGATGAGATTCTTTCATCTATACAGTAAGGGAAGAGACTTCAGATCAGTTATTAGAGTAGAACAGAACGTTCCTGCTGCACAGGAAATTTGTAGCTGTTTTCAGTGTGTCCTTTCATTTTCAGGGAAAGGTATATGGCCTGATTTTTGTTTTTCAATAAAAGATTGATTTGGTGTGCAGCTTTACTCATGACTTGAAGTTAGTTAAATTAATTGCCTCTTAACTCCTTTGTAACTGCCTTGCAAACATTTCTATCTCAGTGCTTTTTAAAATCCCTTCTTGAGAATTTTGTATTTTTACTTTTTTTTTTTCTTGAGATGGAGTCTCGCTTTGTCGCCTAGGCTGGAGTGCAGTGGCACAGTCTCGGCTCACTGCAACCTCTACCTCCTGGGTTCATGCCATTCTCTGCTTCAGCCTTGTGAGTAGCCGGCATTACAGGTGCCCGCCACCATGCCCGGCTAATTTTTTGGTATTTTTAGTAGAGATGGGGTTTCGCCATCTTGGCCAGGCTGGTCTTAGACTCCTGACCTCGTGATCCACCCGCCCCGGCCTCCCAAAGTGCTGGGATTACAGGTGTGAGCCACAGTGCCTGGCTGTATTTTTACTTTTGAGGACTGCATTAGAATTGACAAAATCATACATCTGTGAAGGAGACTTTTGTTATGTTTTTTGGACAGCTATGACCGAAGTAATGAAAAACAAAATAGTAAACTGGAGTCTACTATTTTGTTGATTTTAGTTTTAGATTGATTTCTAGCTCTGGCCTAGGGATTTGACACATCAGCACATGTTCTTTAGGCAAAAGAGCTGGGTGGGACAGAGCTTCTGTTAGGGCAGGTTGCTGTTTTCTTAGTATTTCCTTTGCCTCCTTCGTCAAGAACTAAAATGTTTGGTAGGTTTAGAACTTGGGTGGTCTCTTACATTTTTACCAATTATCTTATACCTGTTGTGAGAATTTATACATCACGGAACACAATGAACATCATCCAAGTAACACATTAAAACATAAAAATAACATTGCCAAGCTTCCCACTTTGAGATTTGATTGAGATAATCTTATAGTTCATGTAATAATAGATGATAGTGGCCTTTAAATTTGATTTACTTTTATTTTTATATAGATTTCTGGGGTACAGGTGCAGTTTTGTTACAGGCATAGATTCCATGGTGGTCAAGTCAGGGCTTTTAGGTATCCATCACCTGAATAATGTACATTATATCCATTAAGTAATTTCTCATCATCCACCTTCCTCCCACCCCGTCATGCGTGTGATTCTCCACTGTCTATCGTTCCTATTGTGGATCTCCTAAATGGAGCAGTCTGTGGCATATACAGCAGTATACCTGGCCTACATCTTTTAAATACTTTGTAAAGAACAACATGGCAATTAAGGAAACTTCTTACCACTCAGCATTGCATTGCAGTGACATTGCTTATCATAATTTGGGTTGGCACAGGTCTAGAGCTGTGGATCAGGAAACTTTAAGTGTTTTGCATGGGCTGCTGCTGTCCCCAGATTTTTGAGCTCTTGAGCCAGGCCATATGCGGGTTGTGAAGGCTGATAACAGCTCATATTTCAGATGTAGAGAATGGCATTTTTTCAGTCCAGTGAGTGGAAAAGAGAATATGATTAGGAATGGAGCATGCAGTACATTCCTCAGATTAGGAATCAGAGATCTTCCTCTTACTATTTCTCACCTGAAAGAGAAGGTATACAAAAAGAAGGAATTCTAGAGTGGATCACTGTTCTAGCTGTTTCCTCTGGTAACTCTTGAACTGGGGACCTCAAACTGAGTGGGTCCCTTAGCCAGCTTCCTTGGCTAAGGGATGATGAGACCTTGATGGACAGCCTAGGCATTCTCAGCCAGATTTCTGATCATTTTTGATCGAGTCTTGGCTTTGGAAATTTATGAATTCATTTTTTTAAAAAAACTACCCTTTCTTTAAGTGTATCAGAGACCTTAGTAGACATGGGTGGGGTGGGGGTGTAAAATTGATTAATTCTATATATTGATCTCTGCCTTTGCTGATGGAGAAGTTCTCTTGAACTATCTCAGAGCAGTATAGTCCTACTTGCAAAGGTTCTCACTCTGTCCCACTGTAACAGTGGACGTAACTGGCAGACCAAACGGGGAGCCAATAATGGACTTCTGTGAAGCCTGTGTCCTTCACTTAGGAAGTTAATTTGCAGAGAAATGTCAGGAGATCTACAGACCAAAATCTCTGTCAGGAGATCTACAGACCAAAATTTTTTCAAGTTCTTTGTGGACAATCTAATACCTGTATATTTTCCTCAAGAATTATACTTTTAATATTTTCCTATCAGAAATATATGTATTTATAAGAACTACCCTTTACAATTTCCTTTATATGCAAACATGTGTTGTGTATGTATTTGTATATAAATACATATATACAACTCATATGTTTGTATAAAGAACTTCCTTTATCCAAAAAGTGGTTGTTATTGAGTAATAAAATCATATGAAGGAAAAATTAGATCTCTTTTCATCATTTCAGTCACATCATCCTGAGATAACTTGTATTAATGATCTGGTATATATATATATATATATTTTTTTTTTTTTTTTTTCTTCTGTTATACTCAGAAATGCATAGACACACATACAGGGCTTTAAAAATGCTCTGTACCTGGCAACTCAGTTTAAAAATAATTTACCAACATATTAACATCTTTTTAATAGAGTACATGTTGATTTAGTTCATGCTTGTCATTGGCTACAGAATATTCTAGGTATAGAACAGATTGTAACTTAGTCATTCCTCTGTAGATGGAGATTGCATTTAATTGCATTTTCCCCTCCTTTACCAAGTCTGCCCTGATAGAGGCTTCTGTATAATAGATGATGCATCATATACGCGTGCAACTCTTAGGAATTCAAATGTATCTAGTTAGCAAAAAATAAGTAAACAAAGTCAAATTAAGTGAGAGTAAAACAACAATGGCCAGTCACAGTGGCTCACACCTGTAATCCCAGCACTTTGGAAGGCCGAAGTGAGTGGATCACTTGAGGTCAGGAGTTCGAGACCAGCCTGGCCAACATGATGAAACCTCGTGCCTACCAAAAATACAAAAATTAGACATGCCTGGTGGCATGTACCTGTAATCCCAGCTACTCTGGAGGCTGAGGCATGAGAATCCACTTGAACCCGGGAGGCAGAGGTTGCAGTGAGCCACTGCACTCCATCCACTGCTCTCCATCCTGGGCAACAGAGTGAGACTTGTCTCAAAAAAGATAATAAAATAAAAAGAACGGCATAAAGGGTGGAGTGGGCGGGTAACTCACCTGCTGCTCCTTTCTACGAGCTTATTATGATAGGGGAGCAGTGACTTTGCTCTTGTCATTCTCGACTCCCTTCTAGTTTTATTTATTTACATATTTATTTGGTGAGCATCTCAGAGCTAGACTGTGATTGTAATGTTTTAAAATATGTGTCATTGTTTATGGCCCCCAAATCCAAGCTAATTACTTCACTTGTGTTCAGCTGTACAAATAGCAGTCTGTTCCAACACTCAAGGAAAAATTGGTTTGCGTTGAGATTTCCTGAGAAAATGCCATGTCCTTCTCTAATGTGATCCCTTCCTTTGTGATTTCCAAGGGAAATATCTAATAATATGCATATTAGAACCTAGTGGTTGCTGTAAGATGCAATTTTTTTGTTTGTTTGTTTGCTTTTTGGAGACAAAATTTCACTCTGTTACGCAGGCTGGAGTGCAGTGGTACCATCTTGGTTCACTGTCACCTCCGCTTCCCAGGTTCTAAGCGATTCTCCCACCTTAGCCTCCCAAGTAGCAGGGACTATAGGCACACACCATCAACCTGGCTAATTTTTATATTTTTAGTAGAGATGGGATTTCACCATTTTGGCCAGGCTGGTCTCAAACTCCTGACCTCAGGTGATCCACCTGCCTCGGCCCTCCCAAAGTGCTGGGATTATAGACGTGAGCCGCTGCACCCATCCAAAATGATTTTTGTTTTTTCTTTTCTTTTCTTTCTTTTTTTTCTTTTTTCTTTTTTTTTGAGACGGAGTCTTACTCTGCCGCCCAGGCTGGAGTGCAGTGGCCGGCTCTCAGCTCACTGCAAGCTCCGCCTCCCGGGTTCACGCCATTCTCCTGTCTCAGCCTCCCGAGTAGCTGGGACTACAGGCACCCGCCTCGTCGCCCAGCTAGTTTTTTGTATTTTTTAGTAGAGACCGGGTTTCACCGTATTAGCCAGGATGGTCTCGATCTCCTGACCTCGTGATCCGCCCGTCTCGGCCCCCCAAAGTGCTGGGATTACAGGCTTGAGCCACCGTGCCTGGCCTATTTTTTATTTTCTTAAAATGTTATCATGATTTATATTGCCATGGGCATACCTTTCTCACAATTCACATTTGGCATCTGCTCTGATAAGTCAAAAAAAAAAAAAAAAAAAAAAGAAAAAAACGACATCACTTTCCTCCTTTCAATTTGGAAATACTCTTTTCTGTTTAAGTTCCTAGGTACTTCTTCTATGAGAATCATTGAATCCAGCCTTTATCTTACAAAAAAATTATAAAATATAAAAACCAATCCAGTCTTGTTCTTGCTGAAGGCCGTTGTAGGTTAATTTGTAAAGTGTTGGCCCTTGTGTGATACCAGGTCTTCCCATCCAGGAATATGTTGCTACTGGTGTCCCAGGAACAGCTGACCCCTCCCTGATCAGTTCTCTTCTCCAGCTCCACCTGGAAATCCATCTGCCCGATGGTCACTCTCTCCCACATATGAAGGATTCAGCCCAGCTTCCAGAGAAGTTGCAGGACTCCAGATTTCTATCCCATCCTCTGCTGTGTTTCTCCCCCCACCTCACTTCTAGAACTCTACGTCTCAGTTCTGCCTGTTCTTGGTATCACAACAGGCATAGAACAGATCTTGTGGTGGTTGGGCATATGCGATTTTTCCAGAGCACTCAGTCTCATTTTAGCGTTAGAAGTCCCCTGAAGGTGAGGTGTACATCCTAGCAATGAGCAATTATTGAGCACCATTTATACTCCAGCATGTTACTGGTGTACACGGAAGTGCACACAGACACAGGCCCTCCTCCACCCAGCTCCAGAGCTCATAGTCCATTATGGAAGAAATACTTTGGTCAGATTGTTTTGGGTGTAACAAACTACTCACATTGTAGAATAGGGGTTTCTGAGTTCCATTCATTCAGAACGCTGCAAGAGTCGGGTTATGTATCGAAGCCTGTTGACACGAGATAGACTAGAGAAGTGATTTGCCCAAGAGCAACATGGAGTTCTATCCCCAGTCTCTCATATTAAGCCCTGAACTCATCCCGCTCTCCTCATGATTTTCAGTCATGTTTAGTACGCTACTGCTGCTGGTCATTGAGGCCATCCTTTTCCTTTTGTTATTTTTTAAAGTTTTAATTATTTATTTTCTATTTGTTTTTACATTTTTATTTTTATTTGCTGCTTTTTTATTTGCTGCTTTCTTAAATTAGATGCGAGTGAACACTTAGAGTAATTCTAATGGGAATTCAGTAGGGTACCTTTTAGGTTCACCAGATATTTGACAGAAAAATTTTTATCTAGCATTAATGTGTTTTTAATAATTGTATTTACTAGTTTGTATAAGGTGAAGAATAATTTTCTTCTTCAGCCTTGGAGGAAGTATTTGCTAATCACTCCCTCTTTGTAAGCATTGACACTTTCATGACTTCTTTGTAACATTATTTAATGACTGTAGGATGCTTTAGAAAATACAGAATAGGATAAAATGATAGACAGTTGTATTTTTAAAAGTGGAATTGTTTTCTGTCTTTCAGAAACCTTTCAGGGAATTTGTTTTCTTCATTATCTCAAGGAACTTTTGATTATCTTGCCTCATTACGGTCTTTGTAAGTAAAACATTTTTTCTCTGTTTTTTTGATTTTCATGTCTTTGTAAATTAAAAACATTTATTATGTGGTTTCAGAGACTTTATAAGGACAATCTTGTCAAGTTAGAATCTCACTTGAGAGCTTGCATTCACATTAGAAAACATACAGTGAGCCTGAATAATGTGGTTTAGACTAGGACAACCGTTTTCTCCTTAGGATACCATATTACTCTATATTTAGAGTAAGTAAACTGGTAATTTTTTTTTGACTTTTTTTTCAAATCATAAAATGTTGCATTGTTTGACTAATTAAATTTCCAAAGTATAAAATATCCCTTCCTATGAAGAATTTGTAGGAATATTTTATACTTTAGGAATTTAATTTTATCCTGTAAACCCGCCCCCACCTTCCACTTAAAATCAAATTTACAGCTTATTACTGATGTTTGTAGGGATGTTTATTTAGAATGCCTGCTTTATGAAATCGGTTTAAGTTCTGATTTACACAATTTCTTGTAGCTTTAGAATTGGTTGATTTTTTTTTTTTTCCCCAGATGGTTTTGTTAACTGAGAGATTGCATAGAAGTTATTTTGAAAGTAACTATTTTCAGATAAACCTTAACATATCTCAGACTATAAATTATCCTAATTTTATTGGAATTATAGTTAAATATAATGTTTTTCAGGTTTTCATTGAGTAATTTATGGGATTGAGTGTTTTTCTTCCAGGCAAAGAGTTTTTCTCTCCTGATTCCTCTCTTCCATGTACTCTGACTTCTCCTCTCATCTCTCTTCCTTTCCTACACCTGTCATTTAAATCTCATTTTAGGAGTCTTCCTTGGGATGTAGCTAATAGGTATTAGGAGCCCTAACCAGCTTCTTACCATCATAGCAGGCATGTGTATGTACTTCTGAAGTCACTTTGGCTCATACTCCATCTTCTTTCTCTTTTTGGCACGCTTACCATTCTTATCCAGAAGACTACCTTTGAGCAGAAACATCTACTTTTGGCATATTTAGTGGGCTCAGGTCAGCCATTTCTGCAAAGATTAGGAAATAAAAAAGACAAAAGCTAGTCTGGGTTTTGAGACCCTGGGTAGCAGGAACATGGGAAGTATTTTCATCCCCAAAATGGGAGAAATTGCCAGTGTTTTTTTTTTTTTTTTTTTTTTTTTTTTTGAGACGGAGTCTCGCTGTGTCGCCCAGGCTGGAGTGCAGTGGTGCGATCTCGGCTCACTGCAAGCTCTGCCTCCCGGGTTCCCGCCATTCTCCCGCCTCAGCCTCCGAGTAGCTGGGACTACAGGCACCCGCCACCGCGCCCGGCTAGTTTTTTGTATTTTTAGTAGAGACGGGGTTTCACCGTGTTAGCCGGGAGGGTCTTGATCTCCTGACCTCGTGATCCACCCGCCTCGGCCTCCCAAAGTGCTGGGATTACAGGCTTGAGCCACCGCGCCCGGCCTACCAGTGTTTTTACCTGGTAGTGTTAGGAACTAACCAGAAGGTGGTGCTTAGAAATTAGGAGTCTGTCACATCCTCCTTCTGGTGTTGTTTAAATTTATTTTCTATGCTGTATTCCATCAGATCCCTTTTCTTTTTTCCTTATTCTTTTTTGCCAAAACTAACGAGGTGAACCCTGAGCCAACACTCCAGCTGTGTTAGAAGCACACACACTTAAACATTATTGCATTTTGTTGATTTATTTTTATAGAACATATTGCATTCTATTTTAGCTATGTTTACAGTTTGATTCTTCTATTATATGTTGCCCCTTATATTGGCAGGAACAGGGTCCTGCATTTATTGTTATTAGCTGGACTTAGCAAATGCGTGGCACATGAATAGTCAGCACTTAGTAATTATATTATTTAAGAGATTTGTGCTTATATCTCAGCTCTGTTTATCCTTTCTTCTTCTCGTGCCCAAGTGCCAAATCATAAAGGTTTTTGCCACATATAAAGACATTTCATTACTATCTTTTGTATCAAAGCTGAGTCATTCTTATTTGTATGCTTTTGATTTGTTGGGTCTTTATCTCTTACATTTGTAAATATCTATGGTGTCACTTGGTGCATAGCAGAAAGGGATCAGAAACAGTTCCTACCCTAGGGAAGCTCACAGTCTGGTTAGAAATACAGAATATCATCACAGAAAACAATCCATATTGCTTTAGGTTGCTGTTTCATTGTCAAAATCAACAGTTGGTAGGCATTTAGGACAAGAATGTGATAATGATGCTGGAAAATTGGGGATGGCTTCAAGATGTAATATTAATGCCACACACTTCATGATAAATGGGTAGAAGCTTGTTAGACAAAAAGGAAAGGGATTTGGTATTCTAGAGAACCCTGGTGTTCAGTAGCTTGTTGCATAGAAGGGATATCTGCCAAAGAGTCTTTGTTTGCCTACCAGATTTCATCCAAAGCAGAAACTAGGGACCAGCAAGAACAGGGTTGGGGTCCAAAACTCTGCAATTCAGCTCCTTGGAGAGAAACTGTAGCTAGCCAACGAAATGTACTTTAGGCATGGTGTGGGTGAACAGTATTGTGCTTGCCACCAGAAACGTAACCCAGTATAAAACAAAAGTGCTATTTAATTTTATTCACTATAATCTCTTAAGTTGTATTTGCATGTTACAGGGAATTCCAGACTGAGTATCTTTTGTGTGACTGTAACATACTGTGGATGCATCGCTGGGTAAAGGAGAGGAACATCACAGTACGGGATACCAGGTGTGTTTATCCTAAGTCACTGCAGGCCCAACCAGTCACAGGCGTGAAGCAGGAGCTGTTGACATGCGGTAAGGGAGAAATCCAAACTGAGAAAGCGTTTACCATATTTTGACTTTCTACCATGTTTTTCTTGACAAATTGTAAGATTCTCTTTATACTTGGACAGAACTAGTATGCAGCCATTAATCATTATGAATTTGATAATATTTAGTTTATGCCAACAATTAAGCCTTTTTTTAAAATTGGTCTTTAAGGTAGTAGCTGTTTTTAGGTTCACATCAACTTTCTTTATGCAAACCAATTTCAAACAATAGATTTTCAGATTTTCCATCAGTTGGCAACTCATGAATTTGTCTGTAGTAACACAATCTCAGGATGCATACATCCTGTGTGTGGATGGGAATGTGAAGGATACAGTCTTTTTGAAGCAACAGGTTTCAATGTTCTTAAAAGACTGATACAGGCAGGGCATGGTGGCTCACACCTGTAATCCCAGCAGATCACCTGAGGTCAGGAGTTTGAGACTAGCCTGGACAACATGGTGAAACCCTGTCTCTACTAAAACTACAAAAATTAGCTGAGCATGGTGGCAGGTGACTGTAGTCCCAGCTACTTGGGAGGCTGAGGCAGGAGAATTGCTTAAACCCCGGAGGTGGAGGTTTCAGTGAGCAGAGCTTGCGCCATTGCACTCCAGCATGGGTGAAAAAAGTGAAACTCCATCTCAAAAAAAAAACAAAAAACTGATACAGTTAGATCTAGTAATTCTCTATCTTACAGTTATTTCTTAGGAAATGATCAGCTTTGTATGTCAATCTTCAGACTCTGTGTATAAGCATATCTTAAATTCTCAAAAATAGGGGATTGGTTTAATTACTTGTGACATATCCATTCAGTAAATGCAACTATTGAAAATCATGATTTTGAAGAATATCTGAGGAAATGAGGGAAATAACATATTTGCCATGTGTTAAATGAAAAACACACAAAAAAACACTCCTACACACACAACCCCATAAAACAAAAACAGTCCTAAAATGGTGGGGGGAGGTCCCAGTTTAGTCTTTGTTTGGAAATAATGTATCATATTTTTTTCCTTTTCTCTTTATTATTGTTGTTGTACCACAAGTAAAATACGCTCACTGAATGAAAATTAAGATTTGTGCAAAGAAAATAAAAGCAGAGAAACAAAGACCATGTTTATGTCCATGACTGAAAGATAGCTAGTGTTAAGACCTTTTTGTATCATCTTCTATGACTTTTTTCTATTTTTTAACAAAAATATCGTTATACTCTAATGATATTTTATAACCTTTTTAAAGTTGAATTAATGTAAACGCATTTTCTTATTTAAAATAGATGCATATCAACCCATTGTATAGATGAAGCCATAGTTAACTTCTCTGTTACAGCATGTTTAGCTCGTTAATAGTTTCATGCTTCATAAATAATGGAAGGACTAATTTCTTTGTATGCATTTTTGCATATTTTCTATTCTTTAGGATATACTACTGCTAAAAGTAGAATTGTCATGTTAGCAAAATAGACTACATATTTAAAAGTCTTTTAATGAATCAATGTCATTTGTGTACATTTTTGTACATATATTTAAAATATTTTATTTTTCTGACTGAAAGGAAAAATCTGATTAAAAACTGTTTACAGTATATGGGATCTTAAAATACTGGTTTTTCCTGTTTTCTTCAAATGTTCTGATTTTTCTGCAATGAACATGCATTAGTTTTACAGCCAAAAACCTGTGTTGTAATCAAAGATAATATAGTCTCCAAAGTGTATTTTAAAGTTGTAAATATCAGCATTTACTTATCACTGATGCCATTTTCTAGAGCACAGCTTGTTCTTTTAGTTCATTTCTGTAATCATCTGATACTCTTGTGATGCCACTGAAGAGGAATAACTCTAAATGTCAGAACTGAGTATGAAATTGTTTCTTTTAAATTTCGTTTTTATCTGTTATCACTAAACTCAGTAGCAGCCTGGTTGATGTTAGCATTAGCATGCTGGTTACTGAGGAATATTTGTTGTTCTGTTTTTATAATTTTACCTAGAATTTCTGTAACTTTTAATTATGGTGTTTGGAAATAGTATTTGTTTACTGAATCTTTGACTGTCTCTAGACCCTCCACTTGAATTGCCATCTTTCTACATGACTCCATCTCATCGCCAAGTTGTGTTTGAAGGAGACAGCCTTCCTTTCCAGTGCATGGCTTCATATATTGATCAGGACATGCAAGTGTTGTGGTATCAGGATGGGAGAATAGTTGAAACTGATGAATCGCAAGGTATTTTTGTTGAAAAGAACATGATTCACAACTGCTCCTTGATTGCAAGGTAAACTTTTTTTTTTTTTAAATGAAGAATTGTCCCTGTTTATTTTATTTATCCTTTTGGAGTTGCAATGTTTAGTGGAATTTGAATTAATATTTCATCTTCTTGTATTTAAAAATGCAAACATCTGGCATTTCCTTTTTCTGGTTCCTATTCATCTTCTAAAATTAAATAGCCATCTTTTCATCCAGTTTTTAAAGAAAAGCCTTAATTTCAAAGAGAAACTTCAGAAATTGGAGACTTTTTAAAAGTTTTTGGAGGAAAAATGTAAACTTTTAGTGCTAAACCTAATTTCCAACTATTTCCTGCTGCTAAACTTATATTTTCTCTTTTAGTAATCACCTGATATTGACTCTAGTCAAAATATTGACTGATACAATATTTTAAGGTACTTACCTTCTCCACCTACTAGTATAAAAGAATATAACCTCTGAACTATCAACCTCACGATTGGTATGAATACCAAAATAATTCAAATGAACTTTATAAAGTATAATAGACTAAGAATATATATGATATTATCACTTACCAGATATTTTACTTTGGTAAAATTTTTACCTTTAGACATTGAGTTTTCTGCTCACTTTCTTCTTTCTTTCCACCTACCTAGAACTTGGCTTATATTTTGATTTCAGTAGAGCTACAGTTGTCAGACTCTCTGCCAGGGCCTCCTAGGGTAACATCACAGCAAACTTGTAGGAGTGCTATGAAATATTACTGAAAAACTAAAGGTTCTGAGTTGACATTCAAATCTCAGGGGTTCTCTGAGTTGAGATTCAAGACTTACGCAGTCGGCTATTTTATAATTTTTCTTGAGATTTCGTGTCTACTGGAAGCACATTTTCATTTATATCTTATAACATTTAGAGTAGATGCTTTTAAATCCTTTCCTGCTAATTCCAACATGTGGGCCATTTTGTGGTTATCGCTACTGGCTGCTTTGCTGTTAAATATGGTTCATATTTTCTTCTTTTTAAAAAAATATTGTTCGTATGTCTGACAGTTTTGGGTTATAGACTCGACATTATGAATGAATTGCTGTGGAGGAGAGGTTGGCAAAGTACAGCCTATGAACCAAATCTGGCCTGCTGAGCCCATAAACTAAAAATGTTATTTATATTTTTAAGTGGTTACATTTCAGATGGTTACATAATTACCTACATAATATTCTTAATATTGCTTCGTAGCCAGCAAAGCCTGAAATATTTACTGTCTGGCCATTGAAGAAAAAGTCTGCCAACCTCTGACTCTGGGTTCTGTTGTATTCCCCTGAAGAGAGCTAACTTTTGTTTGGTCAGGTAGTTAGCTTGGCTGAACTAACTCCTAGCTCTGTCTGCTCTGGTAGGCAGAAGCTAAAGTCTTGGTTTCTGCCCTACCTGCAAGTGTAGTTCAGGATCAGTAAGAGACCTTGGTGCATTTTATACATAGTAGTTTAGGCTTCCAGCCTGACTTCTTTGTACCTCTGTCTTCGATTTTTTTAAGTCAATAAGATTGTAAGTTTCTATTTGAGTGAGACCTACCCTTGGGCAAAAGCCATTAAAAAAATTCTCCTAGTTACTTCCCAGTGCCAAAAACCCTTGCTTCTCATATCAACTCCTCTTCTGTTATTGCCTGCTTTTGATCAATCTTCATGTGTTCAAATGATTGTAATTTTATAATTTGTCAGGGACATATAATTGTAAGCTGTGGAAAGGGTGATTTAATATGAGCTACTCGGTGATTACTGGAAGCAGAATTCCCTTATTAGGGGATAAGATTAATTGTTGGAAATGATATATTGTTATACTAGTTTTACTGTAGTGATAATTTCACATGCCTATACATATGTCAGAATTCATCACATTGTACACTAAGCAGTTTACTGTATAAACAGATAATAATTGATGTATAATTCAACAGTAAAGTTTTAAAAGTAGAACCGTTTTCAATGTAAAAGCTTTGATTAATTTAGAACTCTAAATTATTTGACTATAAAGTAAGTAGATTTACTGTATAAGTCTATTTCTGCAAGTCATGCTTAAATTTAAATTATGTATAGCAATGCAAAAAAAGTTAATTCTAAGGATAGCAAGTTAGCCTAACCTTTTTTTTGGTAGGCACATTGGACTAATGTGAAAATCTTTCATGTGAAGACCGAGACAGTTCTTTACCTAGATTTTGCCCCAGAATAATAGAAGAAAGAAATATGTGGTTATTGCATTGGTTAATCTGAGATTTCTATTGATTTTTCATTGATCTCCCCATGTCTTTGATTCTTCATCAGTAAGAAACAATATTTTTCTTAAGAGTTAAAATTGAAGCTACTTCTTTCTTTTTAAATCTCCAAATTTGCTGCCTTGAGGATTCCTGGAAATTTTATTCCAGTGATTGGTTTTAGACATTAAAAGTATTGCTAAAAGTTATCCAGGAAACATTTACAGATTTGGAGATTGAAGGGGAAAAATGTAGTTAAGAAAACTAGAAACACTCCATTATAGTGTCATACTTTGGGATGCTGGACTTTGGGCAGTTACTGTGGTACAAAGCAAGTACTGTGTGTAAAAGTCATTGTAGAACAAGAAATGAGCATCATTGTTTGATCCAAATCTGAGGTTAGATTAATTTTAGAGTGTCCAACAGGAACACATTTCGTTAAGAAGTAGTTGAGGTTATTTAAGAATACAATAAAAATTTTATTTCAAATTTATGTGTGTTACTTTTTTCAAATGGCTACTAAAGTATTTGAATATAGATAGACATTTTGGGGATTTAATTTAGTAATAGAAACCACCATAGGCATTTTTTTGAGCTGGTGGGGGGCACCATGAAAAAGTTACCATGTCAGTGAAAGTTCTGTGAAATAAGACAGTGTTTGGGAACTTCTGGATTAAGGAATGATTTTCATTGCCAGAATATACTTCTTCCTAGTTCAGTAAAGCCTTATAAAGTAGAATGTTGGACAAAGTTAAATTTAATGTCAAACTCTTTTTTGTGTCACTCTATTTTAAAAATATTAATTACAATGTGTTTATTTTTCTAACTTAGTAAAGACAATAAACATTATCTTTGATGATTCATAGTATAAAAGTGTCTTGAGCCTTTACTAGAACAATTTGCTGTAGCCATCAATGATTTAGGAGACTGGACAAATGTGTATTTACTTCAAGACATAATTTTGTAAGTTAATTAAAATGATACATACTTTCTGTCTAATTATTTCTTACCATTGGTGTCTACATAACAGCAACGCATACTGGGTCCTGTGGGGGAAATAAAGATTAATTGAAGGCTCTGACATTTGCTCCTTAATTAGTAGGTTTTATATAAGAGAATTATGATTTCATCTTGGAAATTGGATTTACTGACAGCTATTTAGAAATACAGCTGTTTTATGAATTGAAATATACCTTAACATGGAAACCTTTTGTGAAAGTATTAATTGGTAATTTACTAAATCTTTTTAGAGAGGTAGTTAGTTTGTTTCTAGTGTAACCCTTTATATTTTATCTTAAACATTTTCTTAATTATGTAAAATCATAATCTTCTTTTTTCTTTTTATTTTTTGAGACGGAGTCTCGCTCTGTTGCATGGGCTGGAGTGCGGTGGCACAATCTCGGCTCACTGCAAGCTCCACTTCCCGGGTTCACGCCATTCTCCTGCCTCAGTCCCCCCAGTAGCTGGGACTACAGGCGTCCCCCAGCACGCCCAGCTAATTTTTTGTATTTTTAGTAATGACGGGGTTTCACCGTGTTAGCCAGGATGGTCTCGATCTCCTGACCGTGTGATCTGCCTGCCTCGGCCTCCCAAAGTGTTGGGATTACAGGAGTGAGCCACCGTGCATGGCAGTAATCTTTTTTCACATTTGAATATTTTCTTCAGAATCTGTGAAAAGGGAGATGTGACTTGGAAACTTCTCCAAGTTTTGCTAAAGAATGTACGACGATGTTTCTGCCTTTGGGCTTGCCATTCCTTTTTTTTTTTTTTTTGTGAGACAGAGACTTGCTCTGTCACCCAGGCTGGAGTGCAGTGGTGCTCTCTTGGCTCACTGTAACCTCTGCCTCCTGAGTTCAAGCCATCCTCCAGCCTCACTCAGCCTCCCAAGCAGCCGGGATTACAAGCGTGCGCCACAACACCTGGCTAACTTTTTACAATATTTTTAGTGTAGACGGGGTTTCGCCAGGCTGATCTTGAAGGCCAGGCTGGTCTTGAACTCCTGCCACCCTGAGTGCTGGGATAGCTTGCCATTCCTGTTCTGTAAAGTGTTCTGCTCTCCCTGTTTCTGCAAGGAGAATTCTCATGCATTATATAGCATTGCATTTGATTCATATGTCTCTTACTGCCCTGATCGTGTATTTTAAAGATCTCTTTCCTTTTTTGCCTCGACATTGAAAGATTTAAAGGAAGGAGTCATATTTTAAATTCATTTTTATGTAGCAAGTGCTTACCTCACAATATGCATTCAAAACTATTTGCTAAGTGAATGATCGAGACCCCTTATTGTCTCCTTTTTTGCCTAATTCTGTTTTCTCTCTTTTTAAAATCTTTCTTTATGCAGTGCCCTAACCATTTCTAATATTCAGGCTGGATCTACTGGAAATTGGGGCTGTCATGTCCAGACCAAACGTGGGAATAATACGAGGACTGTGGATATTGTGGTATTGGAGAGTTCTGCACAGTACTGTCCTCCAGAGAGGGTGGTAAACAACAAAGGTGATTTCAGGTCAGTGTCATGGAAAATACTGGGAAAAGTTTCATTTGCCCCAGATCCTTCTGTTGTCTAAGACACATTATTGGTTTCCTATCCTGAGTAACAAAATTTGAGAACTGTGCATGTCTGAGGACTCCCCTTTAGAATAATTGTCAGGCGCGTCCGTGTGAAGAGACCACCACACAGGCTTCGTGTGAGCAATAAAGCTTTTTAATCACCTGGGTGCAGGCGGGCTGAGTCCGAAAAGAGAGTCAGCGAAGGGAGATAAGGGTGGGGCCGTTTTATAGGATTTGGGTAGATAAAGGAAAATTACAGTCAAAGGGGGATTGTTCTCTGACAGGCAGGAGTGGGGGTTACAAGGTGCTCAGTGGGGGAGCGTTTTGAGCCAGGATGAGCCAGGAAAAGGACTTTCACAAGGTAATGTCATCACTTAAGGCAAGGAGGGCCATTTTCACTTCTTTTGTGGTGGAATGTCATCAGTTAAGGCGGGGCAGGGTATTTTCACTTCTTTTGTGATTCTTCAGTTACTTCAGGCCATCTGGGCATATACGTGCAAGTCACAGGGGGTGCGATGGCTTGACCTGGACTCAGAGGCCTGACAAGAATGATTTCAGAGTCACTTATGGAGAGGAACAAAAGGGGTGCTTGAACTTTATCTCAGACCTGTTGATTTAAGAATCTCTGAAAGTAGAGTCATTTTTAACAAATGGTTTTGTTGTATAACAGCCATTGCCTTAGGGAAACATTTGAGATATTCTGGTAAAAGAGTACAAAATTCAAACAGGTTAAGTAAGGTTTTTTCGGTGTTTTTTGCCCCCTGCAATGGCCCTTTTATAGATGAACCTTGGAAGGTTTTATATTGCTCAGGTACTTTTCACTACTGGCGGTTCAGTAGGCATCATAATTAGAAGAAACACATATCTGATTTTCTCCCCTTGTTCAGTTCTTCTGGAAATCAAGCAAGAAGGACTTTGGGAAATGAAAGCTGTTGGGTAGCCTGAAACTTGGGGAGCCATGGAATCCCAGGTGGGGTTTGTTGAGCTCTGTTAATCTAAGCAAAGGGAGTTATTTATGTATTTATTTTAGTAGAAAGTTTAGGATTTGCAGGAGATGACAGCTTTTACCTTAAACTCCCTTTACTTTCAAAGGTGCTTTGAAACATCTTTAAATATCTTATTTACTTGATCTTATTTGTGTTCAGGGATTTAAAAAATGAGTTTATAGTTGATATAAACAAAGGGAAATATGTTATTCTTTGAAGCAGCAGAAAGATCGTTTATTACCCAGTTTGCGTTGTCTCTGATGGGTTCAGTTGTCACCTCCTGCCTGTAACCTCAGTGTTTCAAGGGTGGGAAAACCCTTCGGTGTTAATCTTTTAAATCCAAAGCAAAGAAGCAATAATAACATCTTTATCTCAGCTAATTCGCCATTGCTCTTTTTATAAAAATGATTCTTGACATCAATATATGGAAATCAACATTTATTATTGCCAATGGATAAGTCTTTTATGTAGATTAAGTATTGATCTATAATATTATTTAGAATACATGCTTTTAAGTGTTATATATGATATTTGGTAATTTTGTTATATTTAACATCTTTTATCAAATAATCCTAATATGATATTTACTATTTATGGTAGATTTTCTATTTTTTCATAGCTTTGATTTCTTTACATTTTAAAAAATAGAGCAATTAAATGTTTATAGATCAATGAATTATCTTTTAACACTCCTTAAGATACTATGCAATTAAATTCCCACTGCATTGATAAGTTTTAGTTTAGTGTTGCTTGATATAGTTGTGTGGTTTTTGAAATGAATTCTATTTTGGTGTGACTGATACTGTAATTTAGTGGTTCCTGTGATAAGCATCAACGATAACCTGTATTAAACATGTTGAATTTCATTCTCAGTCTTGGAGACATAGAGCTCAAATAACAAAGGTTTCTCCCAGCCCAGTTTTGATGACCGTGTCAAGGTTGTATTGACATGACATGTTCTTATCTTTGATTTTTTTTTTTTTTTTTTTTTTTTTTTTGAGACGGAGTCTTGCTCTGTCGCCCAGGCTGGAGTGCAGTGGCCGGATCTCAGCTCACTGCAAGCTCCGCCTCCCGGGTTCATGCCATTCTCCTGCCTCAGCCTCCCGAGTAGCTGGGACCACAGGCGCCCGCCACCTCGCCCGGCTAATTTTTTGTATTTTTAGTAGAGACGGGGTTTCACCGTGTTAGCCAGGATGGTCTCGATCTCCTGACCTCGTGATCCGCCCGTCTCGGCCTCCCAAAGTGCTGGGATTACAGGCTTGAGCCACCGCGCCCGGCATCTTTGATTTTTTTATCTGCTATTATTATTCTTGATGTACTTGTATCATTTAGATTTTCTTGTACTATTTTGTCTTCATCTCTAGATGGCCCAGAACGTTGGCGGGCATTACTGCATATCTACAGTGTACGCGGAACACCCATGGCAGTGGGATATATCCCGGCAACCCACAGGATGAGAGAAAAGCTTGGCGCAGATGTGATAGAGGTGGCTTTTGGGCAGATGATGATTATTCTCGCTGCCAATATGCAAATGATGTCACTAGAGTTCTTTATATGTTTAATCAGGTAACTAGAAAGTCTTCAAGTTTACTTGGGTTGTGGAGAAAACATGGTATTCACACCAAATACATAAGGTTTTTTTTTTTAAATACTAGGCAAAACATAAGGATTTGGTGTTTTTACTTTAGTTGACTTAACTGTCTTCAGGATCAGGTCTGTCTTAACCACTAGTCAAGGCCCTCTACGGAATCCGTCCTTTCCAGTCACCGTCTCCCTTTGTGCCTTTGTTTGAATATATTTTTAAATCTGTATCCACCAGACAGAATCCTAACCATCCTTGGAATTCACATTGAAAGCCACCTCTTGGATTCCTTTTATAATCACTTTGTTGAAAGCGATCGCTTAGAATACTTGAACTACTCACGTGCTTTTTGTTATCTTTGCTTCTATGCATCTTTTTAAACCTTACCAGACTATAAGCAAGTGGAAGATGGCTTTTGTGTAATGTATTTTCTTTTGCCCCATAGCACCTGGTAAAAATCCTTTTGCAATGTTAGGTGCTAAGTCAGTGTTAGAGTCAGTAGATAAACAAATGTAAAACATTACTGGCAGTGCATGGCAGAAAAGGTAAGTGCCAAATAAGTAGTTTGGACTCTTATGCAGTAGAAGTTCCAAGGGAGGTACTGATCACTCCCAGCAGGAATTCTCAGGAAAGGCTTTCTTAAGCAATTGGGATTGAGGTATGTGTAGAATTTGGATAGGCAGAGAAGAGATAGATGGTGCAACATGTTAACCTCATGTATTTTTATGTATTACTGTATTTCACTCCAAGCTTGAAAAAATTTCCCTCCAGTGAGTTTCCATTAAAATTCCAATTTTCTTAGATTTGTAAAGCATTTTAAGAAGGCCATGGTGAGTAAATAATAAAGTGGTTTAATTCATTGCTGTTTTGAAATGCAGAGTTAAAATGTCAGGATTGTGTTGATCATTTTGTTGATCATTTTTGCCTTTGACATGTAGATGCCTCTCAATCTTACTAATGCTGTGGCAACAGCTCGACAGTTACTTGCTTACACTGTGGAAGCAGCCAACTTCTCTGACAAAATGGATGTTATATTTGTGGCAGAAATGATTGAGAAATTTGGAAGATTTACCAAAGAGGAAAAATCAAAAGAGGTACTTTTCTAAATTCAAATTTGTAGCACACAGTGTCAACAATTGGTAGTGTGACAGAGTTCAATCTGTTTATTTTAAGGCCTGTTTATGTTTGTCATATTTGAACTAAAAGCACGCTTTTAAATTTCCAGAATTTTGTGATACTTCTGCCTCTTCTCTTATAATGACCTGTTTGTTACTGGGACCAGGAGAGGTGAGCTCTCAGTTCTTGGACATTAAGGTCCAGAGATGTAGCAGAGGTCGCTGGTGAGAAAGCAGTGTTCTGCCTCCACGCTGTGGCTTAGGCAGGGCTGCTTAGCTCAGCCTGCTGGATTTCTCTTCTCCACACACCCTTGCGCTCATCTTTTGTAACAGGAGTTTTAGTCACCCAGATCTTGTAGTAAATTCCTTTTAATTGTCCTTGTAGTGTCCTAGAGAAATGAGAGGCTATTTAGGTACTTTTTTGAAATTCAAAATGATTGGAATATATAAGTTTTAAAAATGCAGTGAATTCTAAAAGTGGCGTATTTTGACCTGACGGGACCGCATTGAAGCCATGATATGCTTGTCCATATGATATTTTTTGGAGGAAAAAAATTGACAAGCACAGTTTATTTCACTTGTGTCCCTGTGAAGAGACCACCAAACAGGCTTTGGGTGAGCAATAAAGCTTTTTAATCACCTGGGTGTAGGCCGGCTGAGTCCGAAAAGAGAGTCAGCAAAGGGAGATAGGGGTGGGGCCTGGGCCGTTTTATAAGATTTGAGTAGGTAAAAGAAAATTACAGTCAAAGGGGAGTGGTTCTCTGGCGGGCAGGGGTGGGGGTCACAAAGTGCTCAGTGGGGGAGCTTTTGAGCCAGGATGAGCCAGGGGAAGGAATTTCACAAGGTAATGTCATCAGTTAAGGCAGGGACTGGCCATTTTCACTTCTTTTGTGATTCTTCACTTGCTTCGGGCCATCTGGTCATATACGTGCAGGTCACAGGGGATACGATGGCTTAGCTTGGGCTCTGAGGCCTGACAGTTTACAGAATGAATGAGCAGCAAATTAATGTTTTGAATAGTTTTCAAGGGGCAGAATTATTGTGTTCTTAAGCTTTACGTTTAAAGCTTCGTGAGAACTTTATATGTACAATTTCTTTTGTGATATAATGACTTAAAAGAAGTGAATATAGAGGTAGAGGGAACCTCAAGCAAGTGGTAAACTGAAGCCCACGCTTAGGTTAGGGCAGGCCTGAAAACAGAACCCAAGATCCCTGACTCATCCATAAGAGTTTTCTATAGCATCACATTCACCTTCTCATACAATGTGGCCCTGACTTGCAATTCTAAAAGTGCTCTGTACACAACTGTGGGGAAACACTGGGCTAAACAAAACTGCATATTTCTTTATGTAGAATTTCTCAGATCTATTAATATTGCTAAAATGTAAATAATAAGCCTTGTTTTCCTAAATCATTCTAATATATTTTTATATCACATATACACAGACTTATATATCACATATATATTCTAATACATAATATATTTAGATATATCTAATATGTATATTATATATTTATATATCTAATATAGACATATTCTTATATACCATATATTTTATTTATATATCTATATTAGATATATAAGATAGATATCTACATATACATCTATATATCTAATATAGATATATTCTTATACACCATATATTTTATTTATATCTATATTAGATATATAAGATAGATATCTACATATACATCTATATATCTAATATGGATATATTCTTATATATTATATATAAGATATTGTATATGATATATGTAAGCATTAGTATCTTGCATTCTGGTAATAAGTTTTTGGAACTGTGACCCTAGTGCATTAGGCACTTTACTTGATAGGATGTAGTTATTAAAGGAAGGAAAATACATATATTGTGTATAAACGGGACTTAGGCAGATAGGCCACCTCACTTGTCAGCCGGATAACATTTCATTTGTTTTCTGAACTTCAGGGACCGTGATTTTCTAATAACTGCTCCTGATACTTGATTGTGTCTCCAGGGCACAGCCCACTTTCCTGCAGTGAATTTTCCTTGTACTGGGAGAGGCCATTTGGATTCTGGCTCTGTGATTAAGATTGTGCTCCATTGGTGCTTAAGGTGACAGGTTAGCTGCCCACAGGATTAGCAGTCATTTCTGGGAGCGGGATGTTTCTAGTTACTGGAATAATTGTAATGACATTTGGAATGTGGACATGGAAGAACATTCGCCATTGAAGAATACATGTTTATGATGTGATCCTGTTTTGCTCACCCCTCAGCATGAGCAGCGTGGTGTCCAGAGGTGTGTGTTGAACTGTTTGCCAGCGTGTGGAAGAATGGTCGGCTGTGCTGACGCGTTCTTAGGTGGAAACATCATATTGAACTGGAAGTAGACATGGTTTTATTAGTTATTAATTAACCATGGGCTTATTCTTCATTTTTCAAATTGGGATGCTGTGTTCTCTGTATAATTTGAAAAGTGTATGTGCACAAATACAGGTGAACAATTTAGCAAAATAGTTGCAAAGCTTGGATATAATTTTATTAGGTTATGAAATATAACATTTTTCTGACCTCAGAAGCTAAGAAGGAAGTCCTTTTAAACAATCATGAGTGCATCAGTTAGTTCTGTAAAAATGTATTGTGAAGAAGATTGCTGTCACTTTTACTGGTTAACATAGGTTGGAAAAGTTACGATTATCTTTGGAAGCAAGTGATGGCAACTTATTAACTGTCAGCACGAGAAACAGGAAAATATTCAGAATTGAATAATTGAGATATAAATGTAATAATATTGCGTGTGATGCAGTGACTGACATACAGTTCTCTGGCAGTTTGAGCCACAGACCATAGCTTTCACCATTTATTAGAGCAGTGAAAAAAAATTAGGAGGCTTAAGGGCTTCATTTTAAGTTAATTACCACAGCATAAAATTATGCCAAGTTATCCTAAAATGCACCTAGCTTAGAGAAATAATTAATTAAATTGATTTTTGTATTATGACTGAAAATTATTCTTTTATAGGTGATTTCAAAGCTAAAGTATTGTGGGGGAATTGCTTCTTAATCTGTGATTGAGCCTGGACAACACAAGCTGGCACTTTGTTGTCTCAGGATAGGCATTAAAAGCTATCAAACTGCCAGATCTAAGTGATGTATTTAGTGGATCCTTTTAAAAACAGTTAAAGGTTGTCTGTCAGGCAACAGAAGTGTCTGTTATGTATTTACTAAAGTGATTTTTCTTATGAAAACAGTATGTGTATTCATTTTATAAGATGGGAAAGTTAAATATAAAGACTAGATCTGGTGATGCTTTCTGGCACTCTTATTGTCTCTTGTTTTAAAATATGTGAGTGCAATATGCACCTTACACTAGTTTTTATATAGATTTTTACAAATGTATGGCTCTTTCATTGATTTTAAAGTGTCATCACTTCTATATTGACGGTTATGATTCTTTGGTATTCTTTTTTTTTCTTGATCTTACTTGCCAGACTTTTCCGTATTATTAAGCTTTTCCAGGACATCATTCCTAAAACTTGACCACACATCAGAATCACCTGCTGGATTTGTTATACGCAGAGATTGCTGCCGGAGCTCCCCCTCCCTGCCATTCCCAGTTGCCATTTCAGCAGGTCTAAGTGGGTTCAGAGAATCTGAATTTCTAGTCAGTTTCAGGTGATGTTTCAGGCAGCGTGACTTTGACACGGGCTTTGAGAACCCCTGTAGCATCTCCATTTTCTATTGTTGCTTTTTTTTTTTTTTTTTTTTTTTTAGGTGTGGGGGGGTTTAACTTTTTAAGAACTTTTTCTTGGAAAATTCAAAAGGATAGGAGAATATTATCATTAATACCTATGCTATACCTTTGCTTGGCTTTGACGGTTTTCAATACAGCAAGCCCTCACTTACGGTCATCTATAGGTTCTTGGAAACTGCAACTTTAAGTGAAATGATATGTAATGAAACCAAATTGACCATATACTAATTGACCTAAATCAGACTTATAAAATCCCTAGAGATCATTTCTGGTCAGAAAAATATCACCAAACTTCCAAGTAAAGACCCCAGACATTCTAATATTAAACATTGAAATAAGTATGGCCATACACATATTTAAGAAAGATTAATAAAAACAAGACAATTATTTACCCATTGTATTAGTTTTCACGCTGCTAGTAATGACATACCCAAGAGTGAGTAATTTATAAAGGAAAGAGGTTTAATTGACTCACAGTTCAGCACATCTGGGGAGGCCTCACAATCACGGCAGAAGGTAAAGGAGGAGCAAAGTCATGTCTCACATGGTAGCAGGCAAAGAGAGAATGAGAGCCAAGTGAAAAGGGAAACCCCTTATAACCCCCCTTATAAAACCATCAAATCTTGTGGGACTTATTCACATGACAGTGGAGCAGTCAAATCTTAAAGCTCCAAAATGATCTCCTTTGACTCCATGTCTCACATCCAGGTCACATCGATGCAAGAGATGGGTTCCCATGGTCTTGAGCAGCTCTGCACCTGTGGCTTTGCAGGGCACAGCTTCCCTCCCGGCTGCTTTCACAGGCTGACATTGAGTGTTTGTGGCTTTTCCAGGTGCACAGTATAAGCTATTAGTGGATCTATCATTCTGGGGTCTGGAGGACAGTGGCCCTCTTCTCATAGCTCCACTAGTTGATGCCCCAGTAGGGACTCTGTGTGGGCACTCTGACCCCACATTTCCCTTCTGCACTGCCCTAGCAGAGGTTCTCCATGAGACTCCTACCCCTGCAACAAACTTCTACCTGTCATTCAGCAATTTCCACACATCCTCTGAAATCTAGGCGGAGGTTTCCAAACCTCAATTCTTGACTTCTGTGCACCCACAATCTCAATACCACGTGGAAGCTGCCAAGGCTTGGGGCTTGCACCCTCTGAAGCAACAGCCTAAGCTGTACCTTGGCCCCTTTTAGTCATGGCTGGAGCAGCTGGGATGCAGGACACCAAGTCACTAGACTGCACACAGCACATGGACCCTGCGCCCAGCCTGTAAAACCATTTTTTTCTCCAAGGCCTCCAGGCCTGTGGTGGGGAGGCTGCCATGAAGACCTCTGACATGCCTTGAAGACATTTCACCATTGTCTTGGGGATTAACATTCAGCTCCTTGTTACTTAGGCAAATTTCTGCAGCGGGCTGGAATTTCTCCTCAGAAAATGGGATTTTCTTTTCTATCACATTGTCAAGGTGCAAATTTTCCAAACTTCTACGCGATGCTTCCCTTCTAAAACGGAATGCCTTTTACAGCACCCAAGTCACCTCTTGAATACTTTGCTGCTTAGAAATTTCTTCTGCCAGATACCCTAAATCATCTTTCTCAAGTTCAAAGTTCCACAAATCTCTAGGGCAAGGGCAAAATGCTGTCAGTCTCTTTGCTGAGACAAAACAAGAGTCACCTTTGCTTTAGTTCCCAACAAGTTCCTCATCTCCATCTCAGAGTGCCTCAGCCTGGACCTACTAGCCTCTAGGAAGTTCCAAAGTTTCCCAGATTTTCCTGTCTTCTTCTGAGCCATCAAACTGTTCCAACCTCTACTTGTTACCCAGTTCCAAAGTTGCTTCCACATTTTTGAGTATCTTTTCAGCGTCGCCCCACTCTGTTGGTACCAATTTACTGTATTAGTCCATTTTCATGCTACTAATAAAGACATACTTGAGACCGGGAAGAAAAAGTGGTTTAGTGGACTTACAGTTTCACAAGGCTGGAGAGGCCTCACAATCATGGCAGAAGGCATGGAGGAGCAAGTCACGCGTTATGTGGATGGTGGCAGGCAAAGAGAGAGCTTGTGCAGGGAAGCTTCTCTTTGTAATACCATCAGATATTGTAAGACCTACTATCACAAGAACAGCATGACAAAGACCCGCCACCATGATTCAGTTACCTCCCCCTGGGTCCCTCTCATAACACGTGGGAATTGTGGGAGTTACAATTCAAGATGAAATTTTGGTAGGGACATAGCCAAACCATATCACTAAGTGTTGGTTGATTGGGGGCAATAATGAGAAAGGTCTAATGTATCCTTAACTGTGATATTTGCTTGCTTCTGCCAAGTGCCAGAGTAGGGGGGCTCACTTTAAAATTAATTCTTAGATTGAGGTTTTTAAGAACACAAACGTAGTATAAAGGACCCATTTCAAGGTCAATTTGTGTTTCCAAATTGTCAGAGAATAATTTTTTTTTTTTACCTCCTTCTATCTCTTGCCCAGGTCAAGACAGGCACATTTCCTGGCTCTGTCCTTCCATGAAGCTGAGTGGTTGCTGGGTAGACCTGATGCTGCAGGTGGTGCCCTTTGATTTTCTAGCTTTGTAACTGGGGGTCTTCTTCTGGTACCCTGTGTTGGCATGGCCTAGGCTCGGTGTGGAAGTCAAAACATACCTTGTGGTCATCAGAGTTCAACCTCAGAACTCTTCGGATTTCTGCTGTTCTTTGGCGACTGGGTTTTGGAGGAGGCTCTGTTTTCCTACTTTTTAGTGATGCATTTACAAAGATAACTGTTTTCGTTTCAGCATTTTTCACTTTCTGCTGGAGAGTTCTCCAGAGTACTGAGTCCTCTGTACTTCTAGAAAAGGAAATGCACATACGCGTTTGTAATCTCATATATTTCAGTAACACCTTAGGGTAGAATCAGTATTTGGGGATATTTTATTTTTTAATATATGAGATATTTACAGATTAGCACAATTACAACTAAATTTATTGTTCAGGTTTTTTTTTTTTTAAGTTTTGAATGTGTGGACTTTGTGAGGATCGAGCATGAGACCTGATGGTAGACACATCATTGCTCCTGAAGAATTATGATTATTACATGATCTGAGAACTCCTGCCACGCAATATTCTTCTCGACCTCTTTTCCCCTTCCACCCATTTCTTCAGTTCCTCCACTGTTACCTTCATCCTCATCATTCTCTTTACTCCTATACCTCAGTAAACTCAGAACTTTAACCTTTGCCATAACCCTGATGATGATCACAGTCAGACTCTTGTTGAATAGCAAATACTTACCTAAGCAACCTGCCGAGAAGCCTGCAGAGGTATCCCGTGGCACGTAAGGCCAGATGTGAGTTAAGAGTGACAATTACACTTTTAAAACTTGACTTTCAGAATACAACAGTTCCATCATTGATCAGTGTAATAACATACCTTGAAATAGGTGTGATCCCAATAGTGTACTTAATTTGGAACCAGGAGAACATCGTGAAGACTACTTGAGCTTAATAGGATCAGCTGCTGCAATGATGGTGATGTAGGTTCCTCTGTTTGTCATCTCCAAAACCATTGCTCCACCTATGCATGTGTCTGTTAATTCTTGCTTTTCTGGTTATTAGAATGAACAAAAGTGTTCCTTTGCTGCTCAATGATTGAAAATGTAAATATGGGAGGGCCTAGATCACTTGGCCTTTCTCAAAAACTCCATGAATTGCTTAATGTATATTTTTACTGGGTATGTGAAGATATTTGTCTTTTGCTTCTTTTTTTCTTTCTTTCTTTCTTATTTTACTGTGGAATGAGATGTTCTGAGCACTTTTAGAGTTCTTGATCCCATTTTACAAATGAGTAAACTGAGTCTCACGGAGGCTGATTTGCTCAGGGACATCTAAACTTGTAAGTGACAGACTTGAGATCTCAACCCAGGAGTATTTAACTCCAAGGCAAATAGATATTATGTCTTCAGTGTTAAAGACAGTACGTTAAATATCATCAAGTTTAGTTTGTGTATTATCTTGTATATTAATATAACATCAGAAATTTATTAAATTAACGGATGTTTTTGACCTAATTTTGATCAAACTAAATTTGATAAAACTTACAAGCCATTGGTATATTAAGAACTCTTACAACATTTGACATTGAGCACTTTCATTGCCATTAATGTGGTGCATTTGTTTCTTCCCCATGTTATCTTTAATAAAGTCCATTCGCTCATGTTTTCGGTTGGTCCTCCCACTCTAGTGTGACAGGTGCAAGAGCAGGTGGAGGAGTCCTTCTGACCCTTTTGTGGCTAGAGTGGCCTTCAGGGAATGAGGCCAAGGAGAAATCTGATGCGTTCTCCTTATACTGGTTGCAGTTTTTAAATGAGCTTTGTGTGTCCGATTTCAGGAATGCTTTTTTTAATCCAGTGTAATTTTTCATGCATTGTTACCCCTTTTGTGTCACTTTTTGCCACGGGGACAGATTCAGAGCTACTTCTGTAACGAAGCTACAGAAGCACATACCATTTTCTGATTATCTGCTCTAGGGAATGTTTTGGCAACAAATCCCTTTCCTCCATTCTTAGCCATTTGGAGTGAAATATGAGAAAAATAGCTTGTTCTCAACTAAAGCAATTACTGTTGTTAGCCCTGCACCTTCTTAGAGGTATTTTTTTTTAATAATTACTAACAGAAGTTAATTTCTGTATTACTGGCATTATCTAGTGGGACACAGCAGTAGTTCTTTGATCATGTAAAAATGATGACTTTTTCAAGAGAGATAATGTACTCATCAGATCTCATGTCAGGTCCCCATAAAATTCCTACATTTAAAACTTCAAAGAAGTATTAAGAAGTTTAGTTGTAACTTTGATAATCTGTAAACACTGCCTATATTTCAGTGATGCCTTAGAATAAAAATCAATATTTTCGTGTATTTTAAAGTTTTGCATCCAGTGGGAATTTGATTAATATTTTTGATAGCCATAAAGTGTATTTCACCATGTTATCTCTTTTACCTCTTTTATTTTTGTGTAAAATCTTCAAATGACAGTAAGTCAGAATAATAGACAAAATCTTAAAGAAGTTATTCCAGCTACTGTGAATTCCCATTAAGACTTTGGACTTATTAGTCTAGCATCTGTATAAACAGCCGATTGACAGATTCAGTAACTGAATAGGAAGAGTCAGTACCCTTCTTTATAACTCCAGAAGTAAGGGCTTCTAGTAGAATGACATTCACCCCCATACCTGGTTTTTAGTAGGAACATGCACTAGGATGCTAATGGTCCAATGAATCATATTAAATGAACCAACTGAGGATTCTGCAAAGCTTGATTACAGGCTCTTCTTAATTATTTGTCAGTTTATCATGTTAATATCTTCGGTTTTGGGGGAAGTACCCCTTGAGAATGTATTAGTTCATTAAAATAGGTGTTTGGATTAAATTTCATTACTCTATATCCTGTATTCCTCTACACATTTCCTTCATAGCAGTTACCACAGTCTAAATCACTTTTTAAAAATGGATTTATATGCTTGTTTTGCATTTCCTTCACCAGACTATAAGGTTGAAGATAGAGCTTGTTTCTTTCTTTTGCTGTTGTATCCCTGTTGCTCCAGACAGTGTCTGGCTCACATTGGCCCTCAATAGTCAGTGAACAGTAATCATGAATATTTAAAATGAATAGTGATACGTATCGAATACATGGACATTGATAACTATTGACTTCTCCATCAGCTCTTGTACTAGTGAATAAGGATATAAATATAAGACATTTTGTTTTTTCTACCCTCAGGATGTTTACATTGGAAGTAAAATAAGGAAAACGTTGTGATACATTATGGTAAGGGCAGTAAAAAGTCAGAAAACTTATTTTAATAGGATCAAGCTGGGGGAAAGTGGTACTTTACAGAAGGTCAAGTGGCAGTTTAGTTGGATGCATTGGTCCTGTTTTTATGTGAACACAGACATACAAAGACAGCCCTCCTACTACTTCTAGAGTCTATCATCTTAAAAGAGAGGCCAATTTCGGGATTAAAACAGTAAAAGCGCCAACATTTTTTGAGTGCTTGCCATGTGCCAGGCATGGTTTTAGGAACCTTGTGTTTATTATTGGAACTTAATCTCCACAACATTCAGAAAGATAGGACTATTATTATCCGTACTTATGAATAAAGGAAGCGGAGATACCAAGAGGTGAAGTGTTCAGGCTAGGTACTCATGGTCAGCATCTGAAGTCCTGTTCTCATCTATGTATTTACTGTGGTTGCCTCATCCCGTGGTTCCAGGGTTGAGATCTGGTGGATTTCCAAAGGCCTGACTTTTTTGTAAAGTGAACCAGGGTGGGATGGACTGAACTTCTTCCAAACCGTATTCAGCCCCCATAATTATATGTTGTGTGAACTGTATTGGATGCAAAATGGGATTGAAATTTCAGCAGAGATCTTCTGGGATGATCAAAAGACATCTGTTAAGACAGCTCTGGCTTTCTGGCTTTGCACTGGGGCTTAATGCCTTTTAATGTTTACTTCTTGATTGGGGACCCAGCCAGCTTGCAAATTCTATGATCCTACCTCTGGAATGTTTTTGTTGTTCTTTCTGCCACACATCTCCCTCTCGTGAACGTTTTGTTCAATACAAAATCCTCTTGACACCAGTACGTCTCATTAGCCCTGGACGGTTCAATTTATTTCTCTCAGGTGAGACGTACAAGTTATAGTAAACAATAGTCAGTTGACTTTTCAGTGGCTTTGCCTGACAGGTGTTTACATCTGTAAGTTACGAAGTGAGCGAATAAAAATCTGATAAATGAAACAAGTAAAACACAGTGGAAGAGTGCATTTATTTTATTGTATTGGATCTTAAAAGCATTCATTGAGTTGGGAGAAAGGGAAGACGCAGTTCATTCAAGGTGTAGGAAACCACATGTGCAAGGGAATGGGGGTGAGATTATACAACACATACAAGGACCTAGCAGTAGCTGGGCATCCCTAGAATGTTGAACATGCACAGAGACTAAAGAGGTAAGCAGTCTTTCCTTCCTTCCTTCCTTCCCTCCCTCCCTCCCTCCCTCCTTCCCTCCTTCTTTCCTTCCTTCCTTCCTTCTTTCTTTTTCTTTCTCCTTCCTGCCTGCCTGCCTGCCTTCCTTCCTGCTTTCCTTCCCTTCTTCCCTTCCTTCCCTTTCTTTCTTTCTCTCACTCTGTCACCCAGGCTAGAGTACAGTAGCACGATCTCAGCTCGCTGCAACCTCTGCCTCCCAGCTTCAAGCGATTCTCCTGCCTCGGCCTCCCAAGTAGCTGAGACTACAGGCATGGGCCACCACACCCAGCTAATTTTTTTTGTATTTTTGGTAGAGATGGGGTTTCACCATGTTGGTTAGGATGGTCTCGAACTCTTGACCTCAAATGATCCACCTGCTTTGGCCTCCCAAAGTGCTGGGATTACAGGTGTGAGCCACCACACCTGGCTGGCAGTGTGTATTTCTTAATAATAATGGTTTGATTTAAGCTAATGCATGCACAAAAAGGAAGTGTTTATAAATGGTTTTCTAGATGAACAGTCAAGATCTTTTTATTCTGGTATTGTGTGACTTCCTTTCCTTCCCTTTAATTAATCTAATTGCCTTTCTTTTCCTCCATTCGAGATACCACCTGGCAGTCTTTCCACCAGTGAAGTGGTGGCCACTTACGTATGCTCTTTTGAGCTAAGTATTACTAAATGGCTATACTTGAATGAACTGTTCATATCTGAAGATGTTTTCATGAGAAACAAGTAAAGTGCCTGTTGGGTTCTCATGTGGAATTTGAGACTGAAGGCCAATCTCACTGTCTCATTAGGATTTTGATTCTACGAAATAGTTCATGGTGGTTTTAAAGATCTTTCTTTTTTCTCCTGAACCCCTGCTAGCTAGGTGATGTGATGGTTGACATTGCAAGTAACATCATGTTGGCTGATGAGCGTGTCCTGTGGCTGGCGCAGAGGGAAGCTAAAGCCTGCAGTAGGATTGTGCAGTGTCTCCAGCGCATTGCGACCTACCGGCTAGCCGGTGGAGCTCATGTTTATTCAACAGTAAGTGTAACATTATCATAGACTCCTGGGAAAAAAAAGTGCATTTCACACAGCTCTCACCCAAAAAAGATGGGTCTCTTCTCTATTATGGGATGGATATCTTCTCTCACTGCTGATTATACAGAATTTCTGCCCTAAAACATTTTATGAGTTAATTTTGCTTTTGAGTAATGTTTTCTTGGGAACTGGAAAATACTTTCTTAATCTGCAATTTGAATGTTTATCACCATCTAATCCACTGAAACTGTTTCTGCAATAGAAAATAAGAACACTATTGTATTGCCCTGCTGGCACGTACCCATGGTCCATCTGAGCTAATACTCTGTTCTGGGCCCTGAAGGATGTTTTGAGAAAATGTCTGATTGTTTGCCCAGGTTTCAATCTCAGAAGAGAACTGGGATGCCCTCCAACATTTGTGAAGCTATTGGCATTTTCAGTCAATCCCACTCTTGGGGTAATGAGTTATTAATAAATAATGATCACTCAGTTACGTAGTATTCAACATTACTTATGCTAAATTGAACTGTTGTAAATTTCTTTATATACTGCTTACTTTTTCGTCCTAAAAAGGTGGTGAATACAGTAAATAATGTAATATTCTCTTTGATCTGGTCCTTGATTTTCATTTCCTAATTATTTTAGTGGGCTGACGTAGTGTAGAATATTTTACACTTCCTCCTGTGATTTTACACAGTTCAAGATTACTATTTTCCTGTTGATTTCTGAGACCTTTTTTGATGTTACCATGTTTTATTGCTCCCTTTGCTCAATTAAGTTTAGTTATTTTTTCTGAATAATAAATAAAATGGAGCCTCAGCATGGCTACTGTCTTTGTTTTTTATTGCTGTGTTTTTTTTTTTTAATGTTTATTTATTTATTTTTGGGGATGGGGTCTTGCTCTGTCACCCGGGCTGGAGGGCAGTGGTGGGATGTTGGCTCACTGCAGCCTCTGCCTCCTGTGTTCAAGCAGTTATCGTGCCTCAGCCTCCCAAGTAGCTGGGATTACAGGCGAGCACCACTATGTCTGGCTAATTTTTGTATTTTTAGTAGAGACAGGGTTTCATTATGTTGGCCAGGCTGATCTCGAACTCCTGACCTCAAGCTATCCACCTGCCTCGGCCTCCCGGAAATGCTGGGATTACAGGCGTGAGCCACCGCGCCCGGCTGGGTCACTGTGTTTGTAATGTAAGTCAGTGGAGTTTCCCTCTCAGATTCATGACCTCAATTTAGACTAGCTTGTGATATTTGTGTCCACCTCGGCCATTTAGATCCATTTTAAATCTCATCCTTTAACCATCCTTATTAATCAGCTGGAAGAACTTCCCCCCCTTTCTCTGAACTGCATTAGTTTTTCTGGGAACCCAAGGGTACAGTAAAGGTCATAGTAGGAATTTGCATACTGTCTCAACGTGTAAACAAAGTTCCAGGAGATGATACATCTACTTATAATAAGTAAAATGATATGGCTTCACAGGTGCCTCAAAATGACAGATTTCTTTCTTTCAGCCAAGGTTTCATGTGTTGGCCATGATGACTACTGCTTGTCAGAAGGTCTGGTGGTGGTTTACATGTGTCTTTGACTAGTAAAAAATTGGAATACACATTATTAACAAATAAGTTGAATTAAGACTTTTCACTGTGTTTACATTGTGAGGCAAAAACTAATACAAAGATTCTTTATGCTTGAAAAGTTTGGGAACCACTAATTATTTTCTGTCACATGCATAGGACTTGCCAAATTCTACTTCACTTTTTATATTTTTAAATTTGTATCTTATTTCCTAATAGATTGTAAGCATCGTGCACCACCAAAGTTTCATGCTTTAAAGAAAAAGACATCTATATGTAGTACTTAGAATGGTGCCTTGCCTGTGGAATAGGCATATACTTAATCATCCTTAAAGGAGGGAGATGCCATGTTGTCCCTAGAATTTACACTAAATCACTAAATCCTGTCACCCTGATGGATGTGAAGGTGTGGCTCCTTGTCACTTCTCACACCCACTCTGTCCTCCAGCCAGTGGGCCTAGTGGTTGTCTGTATCGACAAGTCATATGTTTTGGAGGTTCCCCTTGGTTCACTCTTATTCCTGAATTCCTTTACAACTCTAGGGCAGGTGCCATATTTTTCAGATGATTTTTCTGACCAACTTTTTTTTTTTTTTGGAGACTGAGTCTTCTCTGTTGCCCAAGCTGGAGTGCAGTGGCACAATCTCGGCTAACTGCAAACTCTGCCTCCCGACTTCAAGCAATTCTCTTCCCACAGCCTCCTGAGTAGCTAGGACTACAGGCGTGTGTCACTATGCCCAGCTACTTTTTTGTATTTTTAGTAGAGATGGAGTTTCACCATGTTGACAAGGCTAATTTGCCTTTTAAATCTGTTCATTTCCTACTATTTAAACTAACATCTCTCTTCCTTTTCTGAAGAAACAGCTTTGGAGAGAGTCTGTGTAAAGCTTTTATCGGTGAAACTTAATGCAAAGAGTTAATGATCTTCCTGTAAAAGGAAAAAGTGAATATGGCCAGATGTGTCGAGTGCTTTTCCCAAACTCTGATATTTAGCTCTCATCCTTCCTGTAAGATGAGCATTTAGAGGGTCCACTGATTTCTCTAGCTGACTTTTTTTTTTCAGGATGATTCCATTTTTAGCTTGTCGTTTCCTTCAAAGTGCTCCTTCAATTATTTTTAATTGACTTCTTAGACCTGATCTTCCGTACTTCATGACTTCTTCTTTTCCTCTTGTTTGGTCTCCTTTTCATTTTAGGACATCCTTTTCATTCCAAGGTCTTTCTTTTTTTTTTTTCCCTGCCAGTTACCTACACAGTGATTTTGTTTAGGAAGAACCTGGGGTTTCTGGTTTGGCTAATGCATAGTGTTTTGTGTTTGAAAAGTCTTTGAAAGTGTTTTTCCTTTGTGCTATAAATCGTTCATAACTCCTGTTTGATTGACTTTTGAAGTATTCACCCAATATTGCTCTGGAAGCTTATGTCATCAAGGCTACTGGCTTCACGGGGATGACCTGTACCGTGTTCCAGAAAGTGGCAGCCTCTGATCGTACAGGACTTTCAGATTATGGGAGGCGGGATCCAGACGGAAACTTAGATAAGCAGCTGAGCTTTAAGTGCAATGTTTCAAATACATTTTCGAGTCTGGCACTAAAGGTATGTTACATTCTGCAATCATTTAAGACTGTTTACAGTTAAAGTAGAGTGCTCCGAATGTTCTGCTTTGCAAAATAACCTTATTAGAAGTTTTTTTTTGCAGGGAGGTAGGTATTATTGCTTTTTCTATTATTTTAAAGAAAACTCTAACCAGGAAGAGCTGCATTACGACTTTCATGGGCCCTAGGGATTTTGGCCTTTGATTCCCTCTCTCCACATAAAAATATCAAAAATTACATTTTGTAACTGCAGTGGTACAAATGCAAAGATCCTATTACATATTCAAATATTTTATGCAACTTATAAGTTCATTTTTTTTTTTTTTTTTTTTTTGCTCCTGATTTTAAGACAACAATATGTTTTCATGGGCCCCTAAAAGTATTATGGACCTTTGGTCCTGTGCCTGCCAAGCCTAGGGGAGAAGTCAACCCCGAGGCCAGGCGTTTAATCAGGCAAGCTGTGTATCAGAGTTTTTGGCAGAAAATACAAATATGTCATATATCTTTTAAAAAAAGTTTCATTGAAGCAAGCAAAATGAAAGCATTTTTACTGATTTTTAAAATTAGGGGTTTAGATATATTTGATTACACCATATTGAAGCAAATAGAGGAGGCACAACTCCAGCATCCTAATGGAAGCTAATTTTTTTCACTTACCTTTCTGTGGGCATGTGTAATTGTATTCTCTGGGGTTTTCAATCTGGTACCTTATTTCTGTCTTGTCCCTGAATAATATCACAAACAATATTCCAGTCATTTTAATGGCTGCATAATAACTGATCCAACAGGTGTCAGGTATTCCGGTTTAGTGTGAAGCACCAGGAGGGCTGAGGAAGCACTCAGCTATTTGCTAAATAGTAAGGAAGTATTTCAATATTTTACTAAGTGGCATCGTTGTACTGATACACGTTAGCCGAATGTCAGCCCTAGGCAGACCAATCTGTGTGAGAAAGGTGAATTTTTAAGGGACAGCCTAGAGACAGAATGAATGAATGAACAAATTAGTGTATTTTTGTATACTTTTTCTTGGTGACCACCATTAAAGAGAGCCAATTTGCTAAATTTAGAAAATCCCAACTGCCCAAGAAAATCTCAACTAGGTCAAAGTGTCTGATAATAATATATTTACTTGATACCCTATACTCAGAGGAAAATTGGCAAGATTTGCCTGTTAATATTGGTGCTAAGGGAGTATTTGATGCACTGTGCCACACTCCTTTGGACCTGCTTAGCTTTCCTTATTGTGTCTTATATTAGGAAAAACAAAACAAAACAAAAACCACAAACATACTATGAAAGCCTTGGAAACAGCAACACAGAGAAGCCCATGAGAGAAAGGTGTGTTTTTTGAGGAATACTTAAAATTGATGAACACTTCTGTCTTAGACGATCACAGTTGATAGAAAGGGATTAAAAATGATGAAACCCTACGTTGCATCAATTTCACAACGTACCCCTCTGGGTAAGGAGAGTTTCTACTTGCTAAAGTAGAAAGCTTTAGATGGACACTCAGATTTGTCAATTTCATGCTATTCTATCCTTTTAAGATCATCCTGTAGCCAGAGAGCAAGGACACATTACATTATTCATGCTTCTTAAGTGGACACGATTAAACTGAATGAAAAAGGAACACATCCCTCATGACACAAAATTAGTTAAAAATTCTAATATTAGTGGCATAAAACATGCTTAAGCTTTAGCACTTGAACAGAAAACTCTCTTTACATTTTACATTTTATACTAGGGCAATTTTTGCTTTTTCTTTGCATCTTTTTTTTTTTTTTAAATCCCTTGACTATACTAACTAGAAAACCTGAACATCCAAAAACTGATTGCACTGCCTTTAAATGGGGGCATATGCTGGTATGTGAAGTTAAACCTGTAAAGAGGCAGTCATTACTTAGCAGTAGGTGCCTCCTTTATTTGCTTCCTGCATATTTCAGAATCTCTGTCCTTCCTGCTATACTCCCTCCTCAGCCTGCTTTGGACTTCCATCCTGTATTGCCCAAACCATGGTAACTTCCTAGTTAGTCTCTGTCTCTAGGCTGTCCCTTAAAAATTCACCTTTCTCACACAGATTGGTCTGCCTAGGGCTGACATTCGGCTAACGTGTATCAGTACAACGATGCCACTTAGTAAAATATTGAAATACTTCCTTACTATTTAGCAAATAGCTGAGTGCTTCCTCAGCCCTCCTGGTGCTTCTGTTGGGACCACCACCCAGACCTCTCTTTTCACCATTTCACACTTGAAGGCCTGATGCCTGCAGAATGGGAGGCCTCTGGGAGCCTTCCCTTCTGTGCAGGCTGTTCTGATTGTCAATGCCTGTGCCATTTCAGGTTGTTGTGAGCATTCTACCTAGATCCTCCCCAAATGGAAATTAACCTTGTACACCCCTTCATAAATGTCTCATGTCTCTCCAGAGTCTGTTGAGTATCTTTATCATTTGACATCTTCCCTCTCTCCCCACAGTACTTCCCACCTCTACCTTTTATCCAGCAATAGCAAACTTTCCTTGGTTCCTCTCCCTACCACCTGTTCATTCACAAGGCTTGTGCTAATTCTCCTACTGGAATCCCTACTCCTCCCCTCCCTTCCCAGCTCCTTGGTGATAACACCCAGCAGAAATGTCACTCCAAGACATTTTGCCTAATCTCATCCAGTTCTCCACTCCCACCCACCCTTGTCTCCTTTATTTTTCTTCCTCGTTTTTCCCATAATGCCTTGTTCATCTCTCATTACCTGTCATAGGTGGGAACCTGGGGACCAAGATGGGTTTATTGGTTGCCTGAGGGTAGGCCTAGTGCTGGAGTCATCAGTGACTTCATACCTGCCTTCAGTTGGTCACCAGTTGGTGACAGAGTTGCCAACTTGCCTCTTACTGACAGCATCAATCAAATCTCTTCCAATTTTTTTCTCAATGAAATGTTTTCTTTCACTGTGGTTACCATAATTCAGATATGTTAGCATCACCAAATGGTACCTGTTTTCAGTAAACTACTTTACTTTTACTGAGGGCTTTGGAAATTAGCTGGTGTTTTGAGTTCAGCTGTATTGTAGCCACAAAGGAGAAATAATTAGTTCTTTATACTTTACCTGACTAGAATTTAGAAATCAGTTTTTCTTTACACATCCCAGACATCTAGAGCTTCAGTCCAGCTGAAGTCTCTTGAATTTTTCAGGCTAGTCTTTATGCATCTTCCTGCTTCCTGCCTTCATTTTTGCCCTTTTCCAATCCGTCCCCGCTTGGTGAAATTCCTGCTACTCTCCCTCTAAAACTGCCTTTGGATTCTTCCTTCTCTTCTTCAGACAGAATTAACCATTGCTTGTTAATCCCATTGTGCTTTGTTCATTCTTCAGAATAATTATACGGTGATACAGTGGTGGGGCGAGCTGCAGTGAGAGGCCATGTGATACGATGACTAAGACTGTGGTCTCTCTGCAGCCAGTCTGGGTTCAGGTTCTCTCCCCAACTTAACAGCTGTGCAAACATGGGCAACTACCTTAACCTTTCTGAATGTCAGTTTCTGGGCTGTTATGCAGATCATGAAATGATACTTAATTCGAAGGGTTGTTGAGAGGGTTAAATGAGGTAGATAAGTAGACATTCACCGCAGTGCCTGGCACAGAGTAAGCACTCAGTAAGTATTAGCTCTTATTGTTTTGTTGCTGTTGTTACCTCTCCTTTGTTAGACTATGAATTTTGGGGGACAGGGACCACAGCTTATTTATTACATTGTATGTCTTCAGGCTCTGCATAGTTCCAAGCCCAGAGTAACTAAACATTCAATAAATGTCGAATAAAATTAACAGCCAAACTTAATTAGCAAAGAAAGTCAGTTAAAAAAATTAATTCTAAAGTCAAATGTAATTGCTATTAATCTTCAGCAGTGAGAAAATCAAAAGGTGGTATGCAGTTAATAATTATACACAAGAAAATAATTAGGATATGTTATAGTATCTGAAGTCAAGTAAGTGGTCAAGAAAACATAAATAAATTAGTATTTTATTGTTTTGAATCAGATGTTTCTTTGGCTCATTCTGATTTTCATGTAATGAAAATTCTGTAGATTTTAACCCATATTCATGTAAATTCTGTAAATTCATGTAAATTCTGTAGATTTTAACCCATAAAGATTTCTGAAAATTTTATTAACTACATAGTGGAGGAAGTCCAGATTTTTTGATAAGGAAAGATGTTAAAATCTAGTGAAAGGATTTGAATTAACCTCCATTACGCTTACCATTTTCCTTTTAGCTTAATGTCATTGTAAATAATGAAATAGATGAATTTAGCAAAAAAAAAAAAAAAAAAAAGCAGCTGTGTGGTGACAGTCATTTCATGTGTGTTCATATTTCATCAATTTTTAGTGTTAAAATGAACCCTGAAACTGAATGGTAGAAGTCGAAACATGATGACGTTCTAGATTATTCTTAGCAATTTAGTTAAGGCATTTCCTCTCCCCCAGTCCCCAGATAACCATCTTCCACGGTGCTGCAGTAACAGTGGTAAAAATATACCACCAACAGTTCCCTAGAGTTCCCTAGTCTTTTGTGCTTGTCATGGCTGTGATCCCATCTGGTCTTCACAACCATTTGTTAGAAAGAGCATTAGCTGTGTTTTACAGACTCAGGTTAAACAAAATTGTGCAGTGTTAACCAGCTGCTAAATGGTGAGGCTGGAACCCAAATCCTTTCTTCTTTCAGATCCCATGTTATCTCCATGGTATATGATTTTTCAATAATAAATATTGGAAACCGAAAACTTGTTTTTCCCAAAGGATCTTAAGAGGGATTTTTCTACTTTATTACCTCTCATTCATGTGTTTGTTATCTGTTTCCCTTGCTGTAATCCATATATTTTAAAATAAATATATGGTTAAATGAACTTACAAACTTTGTGCTCGCCACCCGCAGGCCAGGTGGAAGAAGGTATAATCATGATAAATGCACCAAATTAATTAAGTGTTTTGCAGTGACCAGTAGATTTACAACCTTTCTGTAAATACTGATCAACATTTCTTTTAAAGAAATTAAATACACAAGTATACCATTGTTACTATAAAAATCTAAACATTATTGATACGGCTGAAGTTTGCCTTATCGGCACCCCTAGGCCACTCTACATCCCAGGGAACCTGTAGTTATTTAGTAATGTTTGTATTGGACTTGGAAGGATATTTTAGAAGCCTTAAATATGTAACAACCATAACAACCATGAGTATATAGCTCTGGTCACCCAGTAATATGTCCATACTCCTGGTATTTTTCTGTACATGTTTTTTTTTTAATTGGTTTTACATATTTAAACCTGTGTAGGAGACCTTTTTTAACTTCTAGAAAGTATAGATGTTATTCCCTATTTTGACTTCCTTTTAAAAAATTTAAATGACTTCTTTTAAATCAGTTTGATTTATCATTATTAATACTTCCCCAAAGAGCTACACTTTGTTTTCAAGTCATTTTGTGTGTATAACAATATTATTTTATGAATTTTATAATATTTGAATTTTAATAAATGTGCATTATGCAATACTTTATCAGGACTTTGAACTTTTAACTAATCTATTTTCTCTCTTTGCCTGTGTCATTATGTACTTAGGAGAAATCTGTGTACTAAATAGAAATCTAGATTAGTGAATAAATTTATAATAAACTTTTTTTCACTTTAGATTATATTTGTGAGTGAGAATAGTGGGAACCTTTTCATGCATTTTCTCAAACATTTCTACTAAATATTTTCTTGGCATCTTCAATTTAAAAGTAATATTCAGACTTCTAAAATACATTGAAAAGATATTTATGGGTATCTGCTGTGATCTAACATTGTTAATTCTAAAGTCAATCATTTGGTTAAGTAGAATTGTTTTTAAAATAAACATGTCATACAGACATTGTTCATTTCATAAACAGCTATTTTGATCAAATGCAAGTGCTAGGAACTGTTAACATAGAGGTTTCAAAGAGTGAATGAGATTGACTGTACCCCAAATCCTCATACTCTAGTTCAAGGAGCAGACAGTGAGCCACACCACGGGACTCCAAGTGTGCATTATGACTAACGTGTGCAGAGTATTGTGGGAGTCCAGAAGAGGGAGCAGCTAATCTGCAGACGCAGTATGCTGAGGAGATGTAATTAACTGTCCAAAAAAGCCTTATTTCAAGGACTCTGTATAAAGTCTTCCCCCTGGCTGCCCACCTTTTTCATTCTAATCCACTTTCCATTACACCAATTTAAAAGTTTGTGAGACAAAAGAATAGCGGAGCGTTTCAGGTAGAGATGCTGGTCTGTGCAGCGAGCATGGTGGCATAAAAAGAATATAGGATAACTTAAATCGATAACCCAGTTTAGCTGTATTTTAGGTTGTGCTATAGGAGTGTTCAGGGGATACATCTGAGCAATAGATTTTCATCAAATTATATGGTAAACTTAGGATTTGGGCTTAGTATTATTTAAACATTGCAGAACCAAGGTGTTATTTAAACTGGAATAACATGATTTGTTTCTTAAGGGGAAATTCTGGTGAATATGGAATTGGAAGAAGAGAGATTAGAGGCCAAGAGAAAGTTTGTGTAATAAATTCGTCAACTATGGAATGTTTTTAGATGGTTAATTGTTCACTTCTTTGGTATATAGATTTTTTTTACTGAATGCTGAATAATTTATTATTTAAAAATCCTCAATAAAGAAATCTGAAAAACATTCAGTCATCAGTAAGCATTTTCGGTTGTTCCTATGTGTTACTATTTTTTTTTCTAAATGTGTTTCCTAGTCTCAAGGAAATTTCTGCTAAGTGTACTGAATCTAAACCTCTATTATGTTTGTATAATTTCATTCTTTTGTTGTATGACAGTTTGAATTAATCATAAATCACCTTAAAGTTCCATAAGCCCAAATTAATTATACTCACATTTGTGATATGCTACATTTGTGCTTCTTTATCATATTTTATCATTGTAAAATTGATACAGCGTGATCGAGATTCTTGATCTGTTTAATGCTATCTACTTCAACATAGTATCATGGAAAAATTAACTTTGTAATTTGAAACACTTTTCTTGTTTACTTATTTAACTCTTTAGAGTTTACATTTTTATTTTATACTTCTTTTAATCTATGTTGTTATGTGGTGTTGACATTTCACTTGACTGATGATTTTTTTAACTATTAAATTTTGTATATACAATAAAAAAATGAAGCCAACCTAATTAGAACACTTTTGTAACTATCTGACATATTTTTTTCTGGTTTATATGTACTAATGTAGTGAGTATATATATATATATATATATATATATATATATATATATATTTTTTTTTTTTTTTTTTCCAGAATACTATTGTGGAGGCTTCTATTCAGCTTCCTCCTTCCCTTTTCTCACCAAAGCAAAAAAGAGAACTCAGACCAACTGATGACTCTCTTTACAAGCTTCAACTCATTGCATTCCGCAATGGAAAGCTTTTTCCAGCCACTGGAAATTCAACAAATTTGGCTGATGACGGAAAACGACGCACTGTAGTTACCCCTGTGATTCTCACCAAAATAGGTTTGTATGTGGCATATGTTCTCCTGTAGTAGTGGACAATAAGGCCTTACAGTTGACTGTTCCTAAAAATGCTTATTTTAGTGTTTTCTCGTTTTAATGAGTCAGTAGCGAAAAAAGATCTTGCGGAGTACCCATTACTGTTTAAGTTGACATTTATAATTGTTTATGAAGTTTGTTTCAGAAATACTTTTATTTTCCATTTTCTCCAGATGGTGTGAATGTAGATACCCACCACATCCCTGTTAATGTGACGCTGCGTCGAATTGCACACGGAGCAGATGCTGTTGCAGCCCGGTGGGATTTCGATTTGCTGAACGGACAAGGAGGCTGGAAGTCAGATGGGTGCCATATTCTCTATTCAGATGAAAATATCACTACAATTCAGTGCTACTCCCTTAGTAACTATGCAGTTTTAATGGTATGGCAGTTGTTAACTTTTTATGCATAAACACTATTCTAAATTTTTCCTATGCATAGTTAAGTTCAAATGAAGTGTTTTTTTTTTTTTTATTTTTAACATAATTTGCTTCCTTTGATTATATGAGATGATATGTGTTCTAATTCTGATTTTAAAGGGAAATTAAGTTACTACCAAGTGAAATGTATGGGATTGAATTTGGTATATAGGAATTTTAAATCAACTTTATAAGTCAATCAGTTCAGCTAGTCTTTGACCTTAAAACTTGGAGAGACTGTTTATACGGTCAGATTCCCTCTGCCCAGAAGGAGTGATTTCTTTTGCCGAAGGATACACAGTGAGTAGTGAAAGAACATTTTCCTACTTTGCAATCTAGCACTGTTTCCCGCTACATGCTGTAGTTGTTAGACTCTCTTTGAATTTAGAATTAATCATGATAATTTCATTTTTGTCATTGCAAGTGACAGTATCGACACAAAGAATATCTTTTCAGTTTTAGTGCCAATCAGTCTAGTGTTGTTTTCTGTTATTTGCCATTGTTAACGCTTATTACAGGTTGAGTCTTACCTCTTTTTGAAATGCTTGGGACCAAAAATGTCTTGGATTTTGGATTTTTTCCGATTTTGGAATATTTGCATTACACTTACCAGTTCACCATTCGTAATTCCAAAATCTGAAATCCTCCAAGGAGCACTTTCTTTGAAAAGTTGTAGATTTTGGAACATTTTAGATTTAGGATTCTTGGGTTAGGGATACTCAACCTGTAATTTTTTGGGAGTAAAATAACAATTATTAATGTACAAGAGCAAGTGTTTTTCTTAATGAGGTCTTTAAATGAATCTGACTCCTGAGCAGATAATTATGAAATAAACCATGCTAGTTCTTATTTTATATTGTAATTACTATAAATACTGACATCATGGAGTATATTTAGAGTATAGTGGAAGGAATTACTAATGCGTGTGAAAGACATTTCCCAGGAATGGTTTGAGGTTACTCTGGGTATGAGAAACTACTACGTTATTTCTGATTCCAGCTGTAAATCTGTTTTCTAGAAAATGTTTTATCAAAGTGCTAAATACCTTGAAACATGATATATTTTACATTTCATGAATTTTTCTTTCTTTGAAAAAATAGCATTTAGCACTAGAAATGATCTTGAAGTAAGCGTGGATTATAAATAATTTTCTTTGGCTCTTGTTTTTTGTTTTGTTTTTGTTTTTGTTTTTTCACTTCAACTTATACCTTACCTGGTACACTGGTCAAGCAAGCAGGAAGGTGAATAGATTATTTATCAGGGTAGAGGGATTATCTTTTCAGTGACATAATTGAGCGTTTTATACAAGTGTAATCAACATACTTAAACATATATGTTATCTGGCCCAGCTGACAGTGGGTGAATTCTACGCTGGTTAGACTTGGCTATATTTGTATAGGCCCTTTATTCAATTGGGATTAACTTTAGTGTTGACAGTTTATGATTCTGATTCTCTTTCTAAATGGAAGATGTCTTGATTTCTGTAAGCCTGAGTCTGGTTTCTGTAAGTTCACATTTTATTATTGTGTAGTCACCTTTTATTTATTTTATATTTTTTTTGGGACAGAGTCTCACTCCAGTTGCCCAGGCTGGAGTACAGTGGTGCAGTCTCGCCTCACTGAAGCCTCTACCTCCCAGGTCAGGAGACTCTCTTACCTCAGCCTCTTGAGTAACTGGGATTACAGGCATGCACCATGTACCCGGCTAATTTTTGTATTTTTAGTAGAGACAGGGTTTCACCATGTTGCCCAGGCTGCTCTTGATCTCCTGGACTCAAGTGATTTGCCTGCCTCAAGCTCACAAAATGCTGGGATTATAGGCATGAACCACTGCCACCTCTGGAATTAAAGCATGAAGCGTTAAAGTATGTGGTGTTTTCTCTTCCATTTTGAAAGTATTTTCTCATTCAGATTTTGAGTATAAAATAAACTGTGATGTACTGAGGAGAAATAATATTCAACGTTGTCAGAAATTTATGTAATAGTTAAGAAAAAATTGAGCAAAATAAATGAAACACAAAACATACACAAAAATGCATTTTATAAGCCTTCGCTATAATATTGCACCTTGTGAAACTTTTATTTTTATTTAATCTAATACCAGTTTAAAGCATCTATTTTTGAACTTCCTAGCTGTTCTTCTAAACTATTTAAATTAGTATAATCCTTTTTCTGGAAGGAATAAGCTATTCCTTTATCTTTCAGACTTTTAATCTCTTAAAAAATGTAATACACAATTCTTTAAAGCTAAAATACGGTAGTACTAAGATTTTTTTTCTATTTATTTTCAAAGACTTTTTCCTTTTCTTAAATGTAACTGTGCCATCTAGGGGCAGCAAAGAAAAATGTATTTGAAATTGTTGACAAAATTAAAGTTACTGCATGGGAGTTAGTTGCTAATAAAACATAAGGAAAAAGTTAATGAAATTATACACACTTTTAAGTAGTTAAAGTTACGTTTAGGATTGAAGAAATAGCTTTTAGAAATTAGAAAGCAAATTAGAAAGCATTATCTTTTTTCCTTATATTAAGCTTTTAAAAATTGATAAAATCCTATTTTTCTTGGATACCATCTTAATATATCATTTTATATGGTAAGTCTAAATTCCTGTCTTGGGATATAGTCCATAAAACTTTCCTTTATCTAATTTTAAGAGTTTTGAATTTTTAAAAAATGAGACATAAATAATATACTTGTTCATAAGTCTGAGTTTACTAAGGTCTCACTGGGAGCCAGAAAAATAAATTAAGCGGAAATTAGGTTTGCTTGAATGATATGATCTGAAATAGCCATATGGGGCAGGAAGAGTCACAGGAGCTGGTGTCTGTAGGAAAAAACAAAGAAAACTGAATAGAAAGTAGGGTAATGATTAGATGTAGTACTTAATACTTTAATCACTAGTGGTGAAGATAAGGTAATGTATATACATTGATTCCTCTTTTGTTATTGTGTTCAGCTAAAAATATGAAACTAGAGAACATTCGTTAATTTTTCTAGTGATTCTTTTACATTTGTTTATATAAAATATGCTGACCATCTTAATGTCATTTTACAGATTACAGTGGCATTCAAAGCAACTTTGATATAATTTACTCTGTAATTGAACAGAGATGCTAGTGATGTTTTTGTTTAAATAATTTTAAAAGAAGTGCTATAATCACATGGATGTAATGTTTTATTTATTTCTACACATTAACATACAGTGAAAGCTAGAAGTCCTCCCCATCTCTCGCATCACACTGATAAGAACTATTTGTTTCTCACATATTGTTGAGGAGACCCTCTTGTTTATGGAAACAAAAATGAATATATGTTCCTATTTTTGTTGCATTTTTTGCACAAAGGTTACATGCTACATACACTGTTCTAAACCGTGCTTTTTTCTATAGAGCAACATATCTTAACTATGATGGTGATGATGTATCTCAAAGAAGAGGATGATGATGGTGGTAGTGGTGACCAATCTTTATTAAGTACTTATGTGTCAGCCACTCTTCTGATGTCTTTATATACATTCAGTTACTCAGCTCTTAGGACAGCCTCATGAGGTATAAGTACTGTCATCATCCCCATTGACGGATGTGGAAACTGAGGCACAGAGAGGTTAAATGCCATGCTCACAAAGCTAGTGTTGGTATTGGGATTTGAATTCACAGTCTCATTTTGGAATCTGTGTTAATAATCCCTCTGCTAAGTCTCCTTTCTGAAATCCTCTCAAATCAATATATGAGTTTCCTCATTCTTTCTTATCTCTGAGTATTATGTTTCTACCATAATTTATTTGGATATTTCTCCATTGTGTTTGTTTCTAGTGGTTTGTACAGTGTCATTTTGCACATTTAGTTGAGTATCTGTGGAACAAAATCTCTGAAGTGGAATTGATAATCAAAGGGACCAACTGGGTTTCCTTTTTCATTAAATTGAGGTATTTAGCAAAGTGCACAAATATTGGTTATATTTTTACAAAAGAATATGTAAGAACAAGATTTGTACTAGAGTGCTGGACAGTGCTCCTGTGTGTCTCTCTAGTCAGTTTCTGCCACTATCTCCAGATACCACCCTTTTGATGTCTCTCACCATAGATAAGTTTGGCCTGTTTTTAGACTTTAGTTGTGTAGTATGTACGCTTGTGTCTGGTTTCTTTCCTATCATTACAGGGATGGGATTTATCTTCGTTTTTGCATTTAGCAGCAGTTTATTCTTTCCCATTGCTGTGTAGTAGTCCATTGTATCAATATGCCAAAGTTTGTTCATTTTATCATTGATAGCCATTTCTGTTTCTAGGTTTTGGGTGTCAAGAAAAAGCTGCTCTGAGTACTCATGTATATGTTTTATGATGGACATGTACACTCAGGAGTGAAATTGCTGGGTTGTAGGCTTTCCATGTGTTTAGCTTTCAGTAGTTAAATCCATGCAGTTGACCAAAGTTGTTATATTGGTTTGTGATCTCAATGGTAATGAGAGTTCCAGGTGCTCTACATTTTTGCCATGCTGGGAATTGTCAGTCTTCAATTTTAGTCTTCTGGTATTGTGATATATCATTCTAGTTTTAATTTGCATTTCTCTGGGCACTATTGATGTTGAGCACTTGTTTAGCTTTTTATTGGCGGTTTGGGTATCCCGTTTTCCTGACGTTCCTGCTCAAGTCTTGCCTATTTTTAATTTTGTTGTCTTTCATTTTCTTAATTATGTATAGGACTTCTTAATATGGCTTCTGAATGTGAGCTCCCTGTGGGATTTATGCGTTGCATATATCTTCTCCCGGTTCATGCCTTTTTTCCTCAATATTGTCTTTTTATGAAGAGAGTTTCTTAATTTTTCTGAAGTACAATTTTTTCGTCGTTGTGTTATTGTTTTAGTTAATGCTGTATAAGAAATTTTTTTGTACCCCAAGATTATGAAGATCTTCTTTTTTGTTTTCCTCAAGAAGCTTTAATATGTTTTACCTTTTGTATTTAGTTCCATAATTTGACTGGAATTGATTTTTTGTTGATGATGTGAGGTAGGGGGAATAAAATCTTTAAATTTGTATTCTTTGTTCCATAGTGGGAAAAAGCAACATAGAAGTAAGTCATACTCCTCTTTTTAAATTTTTGTTTGTTTTTTTACATTTCTGATTTCAGATCTATTTTAAAATTTTAATAGTAAACTCTTATTATAATGCTTTATATCCTGACACACAGGATGCCCTGATATATTTTCTTTGGATTCCTTTCCATTGTTCAGATCCTGGTGAGTTTAGACAATTGCTTATTTTAAGTATTCTTATTGATACAGTGATAATTATGGAAAACTTCCACTGATTTTATATTCAATAATTCTCAGGCCTGAAGTAACAATTGTAAATATATGAATCTCTGTCAAGTAAACAGTTTTAAAAACTTTTTCCTTTGATTTGAGTCCTTAGTAATGATCATCTTTGTGATTTTTAACACACTTTTGATGTTTAATTTCTCTGCATTCGTTCAGCTAACTTCTGTGGAGAACTTTATTTTTCACTTCCTGGCTTAGTTATTAAAGTTTGTACCGAGTAGAAAAGTAACTAAGGTTATTGTTTAGTGATGGACTCTGGTCATGTGGGTGCCGGAGGACAGAGTTATTTTCCGTTTTATTTATTACTGTGTTGCAAATGTGAGCAACAGTTTTACTTTTTCTACTCAAAGGTATCTGTCTCATACTACCATTTTTATATAGTGTGTTTAGTAATGTTTTTGTTGTTATCAAAAAATTATGGTATTTGTTTACTACCATGATTGAAAATAATTTGATTCAGGTTTCTGCTTTCTCTCTCTCATTGTAGAGCTTTTAACTTGTTTACTGTCCTGGTATTCTAAAATTCTCAATTGCCGTAAATATTTTTATATTCTTTTGGATTGCCCAATCTAGCCAGATTTTTTTAAAGGTAGGAAAGCTAATAATGGCTTTTAAATTTTTCAGTAGTTCTATTTTACATGGTTAATACTACCTGCATAATAGCTTGGATTTGCCTCTTGGCCCCCAAAGTCTGCAATATTTACTGTCTGGCCCTTTATACTCTACTTTTCCCTAGGTTCATTCTTCAGCAGGAAACCTCTTTGCATTTGTGCAGGTCAAAAATGCTCTTGTGGGATTAATAACAGAATAATAAGGAACTGAAACAACTCAACATAAAAAAATTTTTTGATTTAAGAAATGGGCAAACGAGCGGGCTAGATATGCTGAAAAGAAGACATATAGGTGACCATGAAAAAATGAAAAATCCCACCATTGCTAGTCATCAGGAAAATACAAATCAAAACCACAATAAGATATCTTACCCCTGTTAAATGGTTTCTGTCAAAAAGACAAAAAATAGCAGAATGTGGAGAAGAGAACTCTTATACATTGTTGATGGGAATGTAAATTAGTGCTACAATTATAGAAAATAGTTTGTAAGTTTCTTAAAAAACTAAAATAGAGCCACCGTATGATCCAGCAATTTCCCTGCTGAGTATATATTCCAAAGAAAGGAAATCAGTATATTGAAGAGATGCCTGCACTCACATTTACTGCAGCACTATTCATGATAGCCAAGATATACAGTCAACCTAAGTGTCCATTAGTCCATCAACAGAGGAATGGGTAAAGAAAATGTGGTATATAAACACTGAGGAGTACTACTCAGTCATAAAAAAAGGATGAAATCTTGTCATTTGCAGCAACATGGATGAGCCTGGAAGTTATTTCGTTAAGTGAAGTAAGCCAGGTACAGAATGACAAATAGTGCATGTTTTCACTCATATGTGGGAGCTGAAAAAGTTGATCTTATGGAGATAGAAAGGAGAATGGAAAATACCAGAGGCTGGGAAGGGAAGGGTCTAGGAAGAGGGGGTGAAGTAAGATTGGTTAGTGAGTACCGAAGTACAGATAAAAGGAATAAATTCTGGTGTTTGATAGCATGGCAGGGTGACTATAGTTATCAACAATCTATTGCATATTTATTGCATATTTTATATTTCGCAATTTGATTTGGTCATTACACATTATATGTATGGATCAAAATATTACATGTATGCCATAAATATATACAATTATTATGTATCAACAAAAACACGTTGAGAAAAAAATGCCCCTGTGGAAGCAGTGCCCTGTATGACCAGTGACAGAGGTACTCATGCCTTTGTTCAGTCATTGTTGCCTTCTGTTTCAACATCTAGTTTCTTTTTCATTCTGTGTCACATTAGTTTGAAATTTGAAAAATAGCAATTTCTTTTTATTTAATTTTATTTTTAATTATTTTTAGAAACAGGGTCTCGCTCTGTTGCCCAGGCTGGAGTGCAGTGGTGCAGTCTCAGCTCACTGCAGCCTCAAACTCCCTGGCTCAGGTGATCTTCCCACCTCAGCCTCCCAAGTAGCTGGGGTTACAGGCGCGTGCCATCGTGCCCAGTTAATGTTTTTTTTTTTTAATTTTTTTGGAGAAGTGGGATCTTACTATTTTGCTCAGGCTGGTTTCAAGCTCCTGGCCTCAAGCAATCCTCCTGCCTTGGGCCCCTCAAAACTCTGAAATTAGAGGCATGAGTCACTGTGCCTGGCCAAAAATAACTGATTTCTTTTAAACTTGAATGGCATATAGAGTATATTTTAAGAACTAAATTAGCTCTTAGTCGAATGTTTTTTTCGATGATATCCAGCTCCCCATGTTGTTATTCTCTGCCAAGGACTATGGAAGGCACTTTTACCGCCTTTCTTCTACCCCTTCTCCAACCCCCTTGAGATGATTAGAGGAGTCTCCGTTTTATAGTGAGGTAATTGCCCCAAGTCTTATAGCTGGTAAGTGGCAGCGTGTTACTGAACGTTTTCTGCAGTAATCTAAAGCAGACAGTGCACAAAAGGAGATGAGAAGCTAAACTAGATATTGAAAGTTTATCCTCAGTTATTAGTTCTGTACTGGAATAGAAGCTTTTCATTGAAATTGGAGGAAAATATGTCTATTCTCACTAGCATCTAACTGGTTTTTATTATTCCAACATTTCTTTGAATTTCCCTGCTGATATTCTGGCCTTTTAACAGACTGCAACTATTTTGAGGCCGTGATTACAGGCTAGTGCTATGGGCATCTCACAAAGGCAGATTGCTCAGAATTGGTCCTAATAGGCTTTTCTCTGGTCTTTTCCCTTTTGTTTACTTAATTTACAGACTTCAGGGCCTCCAAGGGCTGGAGCTGTCTTCTGTCTATCCCTGTATATCCATTACATGGCACTGTGCCTGGCCATGGTGGACACTCAGTATTTGTCAAGTAAATGGGTGAATTGTAAGTTAGAGGCTCATCGTAGTATAGTTGAGTAGTCTAGCTGGAATTCAGTTTCCTGTGTTCTCATCTCTGCTTCCCTCTTGCTGTGATTTTTGTCATTAACTGTTCAGCATTTGATAAGGTGAGGGGTTTGTTAGGCATCCTGATACCGTCTTTTTAGATCTGTAATTGTAGATTGTGAGCTTCTGATTCTTCCCTGGGAAAATTTGCCCCTTCCCTTCCTACTCTATTGAGGTCATCTTCCATTTCCTTGTCTGGTTGTCACTTATTTGCTTCCTTTTTTTTTTAATCTAGCTTTTTTGTTTCAGATATTTTATTAATAAGAGCTTCCCAATTGGAGTTTTATCCACTGTGGGCTCCTTCCCTTATTCCATAGTCACTTTTTAGCTTTAAGAGTCAATGCAGAAAGAGAATTTAGTGAAGGGATCTGGTAAACCTACAGCTTTGACTCTTACAACCCCAGTTATCTGGCATAGTGGCCAGGATGGAGGTGTCTTTCCAACTTGCTTTGGTCTTTATAAGAGAGTAGCATTAAGATTTCAATTGTTGCATTTCAGAGAGGCAGTGTCTGCATTGTGTTTGGGAGCAATGACCTGGCAGCCAAGCTCCTTTGAATCTAATCCTTAAGGCATGTAACTTTTCTGTGCCCCAGTTTTTTAACATATAAAATGGGGCTAATAACATACTTTCTCCTACAGTTACGGTGCTGGACACAGTCAGTGCCTGGATTGTTCACAGTCAATGCCTGTAAATATTCTATAAGTGATGTGCTGTTATTGCTTATTTATTTTTTGAAATTATTTTTCTTTTGAGAAAGGGTCTCACTGTGTGGCCCAGGCTGGAGTGCATTGGTGCTGTCTTGGCTCACTGCAGCCTTGACCTCCTGGGCTCAAGTCATCCTCCCACCTCAGCCTACCGAGTAGCTGGGACTATATGCGCACACCACTAGGCCTGGCTAATTTTTTAAAATATATGTTTTGTAGAGATGCGATCTCCCGGTGTTGCCCAGGGTGGTCTCGAACTCCTGAGCTCAAGCCTTCTACCCACCTCAGCCTCCTAAAGTGCTGGGATTACAGGTGCGAGCCACTGTGTTCGGCAATTTATTGATTTTTGAGCTCTTACAGGGCTCTTCCTCTTTGCTGCCATAATTGTGCTTTACTTATCTTCATCAAACATTGTTATGATCCGATTGTAGACCCCTGTGACTTTTCACCTCTTCAGGGACAGGAACCATGTCTTATCGTTATGTCTCCAATGCCCTTTGCAGTGTTTGGTCCATTTGTATTTGAGGAACTTGAAGTTGAACTTGACCATGGATAGTTAGAGAGGTGTTTTTGTGCTTCGTAGCCTCAGAGATACTGCTCTCATTGTGTCTGATCAGCCAATGAATATGCAGAGTGATAACTGGGCTTAAAGGGCATTGAAAAGGATGAAGTCTGATTATGCTTTCTGAATTGCCCAAATGTAGGGGGCTGATTTCTCTTTTACCCTCATAACAGAGTCAACATTTCAATTTATAAAGTAGGTGGTCCAGTGTAAAACGAGGGTATGCTGTAAGCAGTTAACACAACAGAAGTTAGGAAAGCAAAGTATTAGATTAGGAAAATGGCATGAAACATTAGTCTGAATAAAATAAAGAGACATAAGGGCCAGAGTTTTTGTTTATTGATGTGTTTTTGTCACTCAAAAAAAATCTCAGCAGTTAAATGTGGGAGAGAGGTGCTGCTAGAATGAATCTTTCTTTTTGCCCTCAGGATTTGACGGGATCTGAACTATACACCCAGGCGGCCAGCCTCCTGCATCCTGTGGTTTATACTACTGCTATCATTCTCCTCTTATGTCTCTTAGCCGTCATTGTCAGTTACATATACCATCATAGGTAAGAAATACATCTCGGCAAAATAGATCTGCAGACTTTGATTTGAAGGACTTTATTTCACGTTTAATTAGAATAAAATTGAGTTTGTTATCATCCTGTATTTCCAAAGTAAGGATGATTACTTTAGAATATATACATGCCTTATTCATTTTGTGCCATTAGAGACATAAATAATTAGTATTTGAGATGATAAATTCAGTTTTTACAGCATCCAGTCAGTTTGCTGGGTTTGTATCTAGAAAAGAATATGGGAAATATGTATTGCAGACTGTGGGGTGGGTCACAGGGGCAACAGGATGTAAAGTGAGGCAGAAGTTTCTTACCTGCAGTTACCTAAAGGGGTATCTCTAGGTATCAGACTGTATTATTACTATTATTTTATGACTTTTTGCCTATTATGATATTCTTTATTTTATAGATGGCATTTTTTTTTTTTTTTTTTTGATACGGAGTCTCGCTCTGCCGCCCACGCTGGAGTGCTGTGGCCAGATCTCAGCTCACTGCAAGCTCTGCCTCTCGGGTTCACGCCATTCTCCTACCTCAGCCTCCCGAGTAGCTGGGACTACAGGCGCCCGCTACCTCGCCTGGCTAATTTTTTGTATTTTTTAGTAGAGACGGGGTTTCACCGTGTTAGCCAGGATGGTCTCGATCTCCTGACCTCGTGATCTGCCCGTCTCGGCCTCCCAAAGTGCTGGGATTACAGGCTTGAGCCACCGCGCCCGGCCTTTTATAGATGGCATTTTTAAGAAAGCTTGTGGCATTTAAGCATGGGATATGTTTTTTGTTAATTGGAGGCAGAGCTATAGAAACTTTTATTTTGTGGTAGGAAATAATGAACTAAAAGGATTTGCTAAGCAGACATTCACCTTACAAAACGTTTTGCTAGTATATATTTTCCTGTTTAAGCTAGAAGTATATGGCATTTCTTGACATTTAGTTAAGAAACAAAAGGAGATTTTGATATATATAAAAAAGAAAGACTTCAGCATTTTATTATGAAAGTCCAGGAGGAAATGCATTGAGTATTTAGACCTGTGCCAGTGGGTCAAAAAAAGACCCGTTGGCATGTTGCAGAAATCTCTAGGTAGCCAAGCAGGTAATCCAGTCATCTTAAGACATCATAGTAACAAAAGCCCATGCGTTTCTTATTGTGGAGAATTTCTTTAGCATTTAGTGGGTGCAGTGGTTCTATAAATGGCTTTTTGTGTTTAAGTGCATGAAGTTAAATGTTAAGAAACTAGATCAGGTTAAATGATTTCTCAGATCTGTGCGTGTATGTATGTATGTGTGTGTGTGTCTGGTAGTATATGTTTGTAAAATAAAATGTTTAAATATCAAATATTTAACTTTTGCCTTTGATGAAGTTGGAATTAACTTAAGATGAACATCATAGTTTCCTCCTTCATATGTACTAGCCTGAATATTAATATTTTCTCTCTTTTTTAAACAGTTTGATTAGAATCAGCCTCAAGAGCTGGCACATGCTTGTGAACTTGTGCTTTCATATTTTCCTAACCTGTGTGGTCTTTGTGGGAGGAATAACCCAGACCAGGAATGCCAGCGTCTGCCAAGCAGTAAGTCAGAGTGAAAAACCGAAATGGAAAAAATTACTGGTATTAGAAAATAATTTCATTAACTATAAAAAGAAAAAATGATTCTTTAACACTTTTTCGTTAGCTGATTAAAGTTAAATTTAATGTCTATCACTTAAACAATTTGCCAGTATACTTCCCTGTTTTAAATTACCATTTTGCAACTGAATATATAATTTAAACAGCTCATCCCTTTATCATTGGGAATTTAGTGTTACACGTTATAGCTGTTATTACAATGCCTATTATTTATTTTTAAAATTTATGAAATTCTGACTTTAGCTGAAAGAGAAGTGACATTTTCTGATAGCAGAACTTTAAAAATGATTTTATGTGTTGACAAAAACATAACAATTAGAAAAAGAGTTAATCATAAAGATATAAAAATGACACTAGGTTAGGTAAATATGAAGAATTAAAAAATATCTTACTCTTAGTTTCCAATAAGTTATTACATATGTAGCCTTAATGAACAGTTTTCTTGCAGCATAAATATAAAAATGGAAATTCTTCAATCTATGAATAGAAAATATGTAAAATTTTATTTCTGTGTTTGTATATTGTTTTTCACATGCATGATAGCAAGAAGTATAACGTAGTAATTGAAAGTTCAGGCTGCCTGGATTTGGATTTCAGTTTACCATTTATCGGCTGTGTTTCTATGGACGATCTGTTTAACCTTTTTTTTTCTTTTAAAAGTGTAATTAAAAAAATACATAACATGTGATCTCTGTAAACAAATTATTACTGCACAGTACAGTATTGTCACTTGTAAGCACAGTCATCGTGTATGATTGAAACTCGGTATGCATTGAACAACAACCCCTTTTTTCTTCTCCCCCAATCTTATGGCAAGCACCATTCTCTTCTGTGAGTTTGACTACATCAGATACCTCATATAAGTGGAATCATGCAGTATTTGTCCTTCTTTGACTTACTTATTTCATTTAGCATACTGTTTCAAGGTTCATCTATGCTGGTGAATATGATTTTCCTCTTTTTTATGGCTGAATAATATTCCATTGTATGCAGAGACCACTTTTTTTTATGTTTGTTGTTGATGGACATACAAGTTGTTTCTGTCTCTTGGCTACTGTGATTAATGCTTCAGGGAACACAAGAGGGCAGGTATCTCTTTGAGATGTTGATTTTAATGTGTAATCCTTCTGTGTCTCAGTTTTCTCACCTATAAATTAGGAATGATAATCAAGTTGTTGGATGGTGTGATTATTTATGTTAAAAAACTAAAGTAATTTACACAAATTATTAGAATTAATAGGAAAGTTTAGCAAAGAGCGATTACTAGTATGCAGAAATACAACTATGAGAAAACATAATGAGAAGGTAGCATTTACATAGTGTCAAAGACTATCAAGTACCTAGAAATAATGAAAGATGTTCAAGATTTATGGGTAAAATTAAAATATGTATGAAAGAAGACCTAAATAAATGGAAAGATATAATAGGTCAAAGGATAGGAAGACTTAATTTATCAGCGATATGGCAATTCCTTTTAAGATTAATCTGTAGAATTTTTTATGAAACTTAATAAGATGATTTTTAAATTTATGTGAAAATAAATGGCCAAAGAAAGACAAGACACTAATGAAAAAGAGGAGCAGAGCCAGAAGACTGTCTTCTAGTCATCAGGGTTTATGAGGCTATGGAAATGAAACCAGTGTGGTATTAGCGGTAGGCAGAGATAAACTGGCCAATGGGATAGAATAGAGTCCAGAGGCAGACCCACAGGAACTTTGACATACAGCAGAAGGGACGTGCCTTGTCAGCTGGGGAAGAGAGATCACCATTCAGTAAATGGAGCTGGAGAAAATCCATTTGGAAAAAGATTAAACTGGGTCTGTACCTCATGCCACATTAAAAAAAGTCAACTCCAGGTGGTTTAAAGACTTACATATCCAAGCCAACATCTTAAAATCCTTTAAAAAAGTTGGAGACCTTAAGGTAAGGAAGGCCAATAAGACAGTGAAAGGAATTCACTAGAAAAAAAGTAATTTTGACTAAAAATAAGAACTTCTGTTTATCAAGAGTCCTTAAAAAAGCTGAAAAGATAAGTTACAAATTGGAGGAATCTATTTATAATCCATACAACTAACAGCATTCGAGTAAAAAATATATCAGTAACTATAGTCAGTGAGAACACCACAACAAATCAGAAGAAAAAGTAGCAGGAGAATGGGCGAGCATGATGTAGAAGAGCGAACACACAGGTTCAGCACATGTGTGCAGAAATGTTCAACAGCGTATGGGGGTCATGGAGATGTCAATGAAGACGATTAATTGTCATTTTATGCCTTTTCCATCAGCAAAAATTAAGCCTGACAATGCCAAGTCTTGATGAACATGTGGACCCACAGGATCCTTTTACATAGTTGGTGGGAATGTAAGTGGACATCCCCTGCGAGGCATTGCCTTCTATGATTATGTGTTCATGTACCCTGGAACCCAGGAGGCCCACTCCTGTACTCAGAGAGTAACCTTGCCTGTATGCATATGAGTATGAGCATGGATATGAATATTCATTGCAGCACTATACACAATATCAAAAACCTGGAAGCAACCCAAATATCCAACACAGAGAGAGTGAACAAACAAACCCTATGGTATTATACAAGAGTCAGAAGCAATGAATTATAGCAATGCAGAGTAGCACAAATTAGTTTTAAGTGAAAAGGTGAAAAGTAAGTCCTATAAATTAACATTCACCATGTGGTTTTTTTTTTTTAAATAAAGGTAAAAATCACTAAAATAAACAGCTTACTTTTAACAAAAAATAGGTGCAATAAAACTATAAAAGAGAAAGCAAGGGAGTGATGAACAGAGGATGTAGGGTGATGATGCAGAGGATATAATAGGGGGATAGTTACCATTGATGAGGGGGTCATATGATTAGATACAGGTTATTGACAAGGTCCTACCTTGTGTCTTGCTGGTAGATTCTTAGGTACTTATACTGTTAATAATAACTAATTAAATAAAGACAGGTTGTGCTGGGCCCACCCATTAGACTGTGTCATGATACTGTGGCTTATGATTAATCCAATATTGTATACCTGTGATCCAGTTTGAAATGTGGGTATGTAAGAATCGTTGAGAGGATTAAATGACTCATGCATCTCAAGAGTACCAGGCATATACTAACTGTTCAATAAATGTTACCTGTTACCACTATTATGTTAGTGTTATTGATGAAATTACCTCTCATCTGTGTGATATATTTTTGTTTGAGGCTATTACTACACATCTGTAAACAAACTGCCTACAAGAAGTCAGATGATGGGTCTCAGATCAACTCCATCCATGTTTAGAAGATAGCTATTCTGTGTTCTCAGTCATGTGGCTGACTCCCAGTTACCTTGCAGGTCTCACTTTATCGTTACTGTTTCAGAGATTCTGTCCCTGTACCTGTATTATTCTATTTTCACGCTGCTAATAAGAAACATATCTGAGACTGGGTAATTGATAAAGGAAAGAGGTTTAATTGACCCACAGTTCCACATGGCTGAGGAGACCTCACAATCATGGTGGCAGGCAAAGGAAGAGCAAAGTCATGTCTTTCGTGGCAGCAGGCAAGAGAGAGCATGTGCAGGGGAACTCCCCTTTATGAAACCATCAGATCTTGTGAAATTTATTCACTATCACAAGAACAGCTCGGGAAAGACTCACCCTCGTGATTCAGTTACCTCCTACCCAGTCCCTCCCACGACAGATGAGAATTATGGGAGCTACACTTCAAGATTTGGGTGGGGACACAACTAAACCGTATCAGGTCCTTACTAAAATTCCATGCTGCCTATGAAACTTTATGATTTCCTATTTACTATCTCTGACCTTTAAGCTCTCCCTGGACTCCAAGCTCTACAAGTGTAAGAAGTATAGTAGTTGATTCACTGGTTCTTATCCAGGGACCAGCACAAGGCCTGACCCATAGTAGGTGCTGAGCAGATGTTTACTGAGTGAATGAACAAAAAGAAGCCTCTGCACATTAGAACGCATTCAAACCTGGAGCCATTTTGACTCTATTAAAAGAGTACTCAGCACACATTGGAGATAAAGGTCTTCATTGTATCTAAGTGTTCATTGATTTCATGAAGCAGACACATAAATTTATTTCACTAAGGAAATGAATGGAAAGAGGCCATTGTAAAGATGACTGCCTTTCATTGTCCTGAGTGGAATTTTCTATTGTTTCTAAATGGAAAAAGGAATTGCAGTGAGTTTTTAAGGCTTCAAGAACAAATGCCATTAAACATTTACAAAAGAAAAGGGAAAGGCGAATCTAGACGTTTCACTGTCGTTCTCTTCTGTGTTTATAATGTGTTTCCCTTCGATGAAAGACATAGCATCATTCTTATGTTTCTGACGCAGACGTTCCTTGCTTCACTCAATTGTAATACTCAATTCAGGTAATCACCAGCTGAGAGCACAGTGGTAGAATGCAAAATGCACTAGCCTAGGATTCCAGATCCTAGTAGCTAGGTTCTAATTTTGTGTCTGCCAGAACAGCTTACGTTAATAGTCTCTTAACCTAGTAGGGGCTTAATGTTTCTTCTATAAAATGGGTCAGGCTAGTTCAATGTTTGTTAAGGTTCTTCCCTCTCAAAAACTGAGCCCTCACGTGTACATGTTTTTATGTGCAGTTTGTATTTGTACATAATCCATGTAGTTTTGTCTTTATTATCTGTCTTTGTGAGCTCACGTATTTTATGAACAGCATGAATGGGTTGTAATGTAGTTTCTTCCCACACAGTGATTGAGGTTATTAAAGGTGCTACCCACCAGGTACTTCTCTCACTGTGGTTCCTAAATTCATTTCAGGTAAGACCTTAGGTGCTTTCTACGACCTTTTGCTAAAGGTGCTGAAGTTCGAGAACTAAGAAGTTGAGTGCCGAAGTCAAGGAGCATCAACTCAAGTCTGGAAGGGATCTGTGTTCTGGTTCATGATACACTGCCAAATAATTGGTCATTAATTTTTTGGTCCTTGGTTTTCTTAGCTATGCCGTAAAAGGATTCAGCTGGATATTATCTAAGATACCTTGTTGCTCCACCAATCCATGATTGAATTTATTAAATATCGTGCCAGCCGCCCTTGTTAGGTGCCCTTGAGATCTGTTATTTAGAGGATTGCTGCAGTGGCACAAGAGATGTACTTGGAAAAATCTAGTCAGTGAATATTAAGACCATTCTACTTGTCAACTACTATGCATGTGTTATGTCTTAACTTTCATATTAACCCTGGGAGGTAGTTTTTCTTTGTGTATTTTATAACTATATAAACTGAATCATAGGCAACTGAAATAACTTTCCCCAAGTTACTAGGACCATTGGGTGGCAGAGGCATGATTCAAATGCTAGTCGGTTTGATTCTGAGTGCCTCTCAGCCCCTATCACTGTGCTTTAGTACTTAGTAGTGGGCAGTGTAGGAGAGTAGAAAAGGCAAGGGCTTTGGAACCATCTAACTTCAGTTTGAATCACAGCCATGTTACTGACCGTGTAATCTCTGGTGGATGACTTCTCTCAGTCTTAGTCTCTGTTTTTGTATCTTAAGGTTAACACTGACCTAATGGTGATGATAAAAGGATGAAGTGAAATCACATGCAATAATACGTTTTTGGATACATAGCAGGCACTTATTAATGGAAGCTGTTAAAATTTTAATTGTTTATGTATTCATTGTCTGTATGCTTGTATTCATCATAAAGTTTTTTTTTTTGCACAGCTGCTATGCATGTTGCATGGTTGTAGTCTTATTTGTGGCTAAATGAATGCTAGTTTGTGAGAGTTTATAGTTAGATAACAAACATACAGAGTAGAACTTTTTAGGATAATTATTTTATACCCATTTTACAACTTTGGAAATTAGTGTCCTGAGGTAAGGTGGCTTTCTTTAATAATAATCTACTGCATTTAACTAATTATTTACATGCCCTATGAATTAGATTACTCCTAGACAATTTACAGAATTGCCATGTGCATCTCTGATTTATTTGGAAGAAAATGTGGTAACAAGGTTATATTTCATGTAGATGAAGTGTCAGATGGAGAATACAATAGGAAATACTACGTTCCAAAAGATAGGAAAATCTTTCGTACTAGATTTTAATCACTCTTTTTTTCGAATCTTGTAGAATATTCAGTGATTTGCTTTCACGACTGTGTTAATAGATGTCATCATACCCCTAAAATTCCACGAGTAATAATCAGGCTTCAGTATCTTTAAAAGTAAACCTCCTCTGGAAATTTAGAAATGCCGTAGAAAACACTTCAGTGACTAAAGATGGGTTTTGTTCCCTATAGAAAATTCTTTGTTTGACACCTCCTATGTTGAAGTTACTTTTAACCTTTTGTATTTTAAAGCCTTGTCTCATTCTTTTTGACCTTTGTGTCAGAGACACCCCCAGCAATAGTAGAGTTGACCATTTTGAATCAATATCTGATTTGTTTTGAATTTATTGATTTCTGTGCATCAAATTCATTTAATTCTATTTTTACTTAAAATATTTGGTGTGACTTTAGACAGCTCAAAGGGTTATTTTATGCTCTCTGTTCCACTTCTGTCTGTAAATTTTGCTTTCACAGTGCAGTCAGCAAAACTAATGGGAACCACGAAGCCACTTTTCTCTTTAAGAAGATCATTTCTGACGTTTGTAGTTGGGCCAAAAGTGATCCCCTCTCCCAGCACCTCAGAGCCATTGCAAGGTTTACCTGGAGAGGAACCACCCTGGCTTTCCCCTGCAAAATAAGATTTGGGCTTTCAGGTCACCAAGTTTTTGCTGCAGATTTGTTCTCATTAAAATAAACTCAGGACAGTGGTCCATGCTTTTATAATTGACCTTTGATTTTCTTGAGGTTGAAGAGGCATCCCTTTAGAATGACAAATTTTTTCTTGGAATTTCATTAATGGAATTTTACCTGTAATAATTTTTTTTTTTTTTTTTTTTTTTGAGACAGTCTCGCGGTGTTGCCCAGACTGGAGTGCAGTGGCGCAATCTCGGCTCACTGCAAGCTCCACCTTCCGAGTTCACGCCATTCTCCTGCCTCAGCCTCCCCAGTAGCTGGGACTACAGGCGCCCGCCACCATGCTCGGCTAATTTTTTGTATTTTTAGTAGAGACAGTGTTTCACCGTGTTAGCCAGGATGGTCTCGATCCCCTGACCTCATGATCCACCCGCCTCAGCCTCCCAAAGTGCTGGGATTACAGGCGTGAGCCACCGCGCCTGGCCTTACCTGTAATTATATAAAAAAGCAATGATTAAAAAAGGAGAGCAAGTTACTGGTTAAGAAAGCTGGATTATGTCCTTGATACTCCAGTGACATATGACATTTACTTAAACTAAAATTTAAGCCTCTTTCATTTCCTCACATCTTCATCTAGAATTTCATCCTCAACTACAATTGCTTCATACACAGGTCATGTGATAAACAGAAACTTCAGTGTATATCATTTGCATGTATTGCAGTTATCCTATACTTACTGAGCACCTATTATATCCCAGGTGTTGTATCCATTCAGTTCCTACGAAACCCCCAGAGGTGGTGATTAATAATTTTCCACTATTAAATTGAGGAAAGTTAATTTCAGAGAGCTTGCGTTATTTCCTCAAAATCACATTCTTAATAAGTAATATAGTTATTTCTGCTAATTGCTTGTCACGTATAGGAGATTGCTAAATGCTTAATGTGGACAATTTTACTTAACCTCACAGTACTTTTGTATTATTCTTGGTTCTCAAGTGAGGAAGCCAACACTTTAGGTCTTACGTGACCTAAAGGTCTTATGTGACTTTGCTGAGGTCACCCAGCAGGTAAGAGGTGAATACCAGTTTAAAAATCAAGGGAAATTTCATTTCTGAGTTCGCCCTCTTAACCATCAATATATTATTATATTGCTTTGTGACTGCTACAATGTATAAAAGCTCTGAATTATATCTCAGGTCTCTTACTCTGGAACTTACTCTGTGTGTGCTGTGGCTTTCGCCCTGTAGTTACCTGTGCCCTCTATATATTCCTCCTTAAAAAGAATGTTAGAAAATGAACTCTATGCCGGGCGTGGTGGCTCACGCCTATAATCCCAGCACTTTAGGAGGCTGAGGTGGATGGATCACCTAAGGTCAGGAATTGGAGACCAGCCTGGCCAACATAGTGAAACCCTGTCTCTACTAAAAATACAAAAATTAGCCAGGCGTGATGGCACGTACCTGTAGTCCCAGCTACTCAAGAGTCTGAGGCAGGAGAATCGCTTGAACCCAGGAGGCAGAGGTTGCAATGAGCCGAGATCACACTGCAGCACTCTAGCCTGGGTGACAGAGCGAGGCTCTGTCTCAAAAAAAAAAAAGAAAGAAAGAAAATGAACACTAATATATAATGTCACATCTATGAAAAACACACCTTTGGTTTAATGTCCAGGAACCAGTTCCGTCCTATATTAAGGGTCATCTTGGGTATAAACGGTAGCTTGTGGGCTTCCTAGAGCCAGTTGTCAGTTTGTGTATTTGAGGAACGTGATTCCCTGTCATGCGTCTGTTAGAACGCGGTGTTGCCTTAGCAGGCAACAGAGTTGATTATTAAGATAGGCCTTCCTGCTGCTTTCGAATCAGACTTCTGAAAGTTACTTACCAATTTTGAGATAAGCCGTAGTAGGAACATTTTTTTTCTTAGTTTATGCATTCTTTGATCTTTCTTGTAGGTTGGGATAATTCTTCACTATTCCACCCTTGCCACAGTACTATGGGTAGGAGTGACGGCTCGAAATATCTACAAACGAGTCACTAAAAAAGCTAAAAGATGCCAGGATCCTGATGAACCACCACCCCCACCAAGACCAATGCTCAGGTATCTTCTATCTTAGTTGTATTATCTTAAGGGTTAATTAAGTGTTTTGTCTGCTTTCATTGAAGCATAATCATAAATTATAACAAAATTGCTGAGTGAATTTTGGGAAGTAAAAGAACGGACTTGTACGCAGGACCTGCCTGGTTTTGAAAATGACTTTGGTTTTGAAAATGGCTTAGGCATCCTTCTAGCGGTGAGTCCTCAGTCAACTTCTTTACCCTCTGAGCCTTCTAAGATCATCTCAGAAGTGGGGCTGATTCTCCCATCCTCGAGTTGTGAGGAATAAATGAATAAATGGGCAAAGCACTTACGATGGGATTGACCATGTCATAGGCCCTATGAAACTGTAAGCTGTTTTTATTTCCTTGAGGTCATCATCTCAAGTATGTATCAATTTAATTATTCTGTGCAAAAGACAAAAAGACTTGTAATATGTCTTTCCTATCCATTGTAATATGAAAAATGGTAAATGAATTATCATGCTGGATGAGTAAATCTATCAGTGATGACCAAGCCTGTTGAATGTCTGATATGTCACTGGCCCTGGGTCAGGGATTTAGAGAAGCCCCTCTTGCCCTTTGGGAGTTTATAGTCTGCAGGAGGAGACAGGCATGAGCACTGACTGTGCTGTGTGAGAAGCATAGTGGAGATAAGTTATTTGAAAATGTAAAGCAAGAAGCCATTAATTTTGGGGGTGGGGGGTTATTAGGAAATGCTGGGCCACTGGCATGAACCTTACTGTGATCAGGACAAAGTGTAAAAGTGAAGAGTGAGCTGAGGAAACCTTGAGTGCAGTTTGGCTGGAACCTCAGGTGTTTGGTGTCAAGTAGCAGGAATTCAGGATGAAAGCTGGCTTTGAGTCCTCTGTGGGTCCTATTTAAAATGTGGGCAGCCACTGAAGATTTTTAACTAAGGGAGTGGCCTGACACAGTGTCATTTTAGAAGTTAGCTATCGCTCTAGTATGGAGGACTAATCAGAATCCCCAAGAATAAGGAATTCTGCTGAGGTTATTAGGGTAGCCCCTATGAAGACCAGAACAGTGTCATGGAGAACAGAGAGGAGGACCCAAGTTTGAGAGGCTTGAAGCAGTTTCTCTAGAACTGATGTCCAGCTGGATTTAAGAGATGTGTGAGGGAGAGAAATTTGAAGAAGACTGTGAATTGTCGATTCTAGCTGGCTAGCATGCCTTGACAGAGGGTGTTTCCATCAACTGAGAAATAAGATGGGAAAAGCAGAAAGGGCAGGTGGGTGGGGGAGACGTGGAGAGGGGAAACGGGGTGGTAGGCTCATCAATACTTTCTCGTGGAATGTTTACGTTTTTAGAAGTCCATGGCTCAGCAGAGAGGACAAGCTAGAGATTGTCTAAGAGGAGCAGGAGACATTTCCTTATGTTATTCATTATCATCGAAGCCATGATAATGAATAGGATCTCCCAGGCGGAAGTTAGTTAAGAAAAGATTGATACTTGGACCATATTAGTGTTTAATAGATGGGTTGTGGAAAAAAATTACCAAATTTTTGGCTGCAGAAAGAGAACACCCGAGACCATGGAAGATTTGGGGGAGAGTGGGTCTGTGTTTGACAAGGAGCAGCAGGGGTGCTCGGTGGCCCCAGAATTAAATTGTAGGATGAGATTTGACACCTCCCTCACTTCTATTAAGAGAAATGAGAGATGATGGTGTTTGGCTCAGAAACTTGGGAATCTGAAACTTGGGAACCTTAAGGAGCTGTTCCTTCCTGTAAGGTTCTGAGAACAAAGATACAGAGTTAAGGAAAAGACAGCTTGGGCTTCAAACTCTCTGCAGTCCCCAAATGACACACAAATATCCTCTTTGCATTAGACTGCTCAAGCTCTGCCCTCTAACCCTGCTTTCCCCATATCCTTTAGCTTAAGGAAGCCTGAGCAACACTGCCGCCTGGAGGGTGGGACGCGGGGTTTGCCCGTGAGACTCATCTGACCCCACAGAGGACATTTTTAGCACCATGGTGGTGAGTGGGTACAGCCAACAATAAGGTGATAAAGGCAAGGAAGTCATGCTACTAGTGTTTGCAGAAGGAAGAGAGAAAAGAAATGGTAGTTCAAGGAAAGTTTTAGAAGGTGGGGAAACTTGAATATGTGTGTGTGTGTGTATAGGCTGGAAATATAGGCTATATATATATAGGCACTATATATATCTATATAGGCACTATATATATATATAGGCACTATATATATATATATATGTATAGGCTGGAAACTTGAAAAAAATGTATAATATAGGCTGGAAATAAGCAATACAGAAGATTTTAAAGATGCAAAATAGGGTTATTTGATAACAAGAAGACCGGGGTGTTGGGGATGTTGAAAGAAGAGTCACAGAGAGGATGATAGGGCCCAAGATTAATTTTGGAAATAATGCTTTCTTTTCAGGTAAGAAGCAGATGTGAATTAGTATAGCAGGAAGAAGGGGAAGGTCACATATTATTGGCATCTCTCTAATCTGTGGAATGGAAGGCAGAGTTACAGTTTTATAGGGTAATTAGTTTTCTTTTCAGCAGTACTAACATCATGTTAAAGGATTTTAGTAACTAGGTACAACGAAGGAACAATATATGGACAAATGTATCACAGATACTGCCTTTATCCACCACAGATACTGCCTTTATCCACCCAATGCAAGATTTGGGGCTATGTCTCAGGACGGAGCAAATGCAAAATTAAGATTGACTCACCCAGGAGTATCCATCCTGGACGGAAATTTCTTTTTCAGAGAGATCAAGGAGCTCAGAGATGACCACAAAAGTTTTCTTTGTAGGACCAGTCACTGCTCTGTTTCAATCAGCTTTTATTGCACCATCATTTCCCTTGCTGTCCCCTGCTACTCTGTGGAAAAGGGGTCAGGTAGGGCCTCTGCACTCTGTGAAGCTGCTGGGATCCAGATACCCTCCTTACCTCAATCTCAGTGGACTGGGGATGAGATACACAGCAGTGGGCAGTCCTGGGACATGCAGGCTGAGCTGAACATTAATCAGTAATATGTCATTACATTTTTTGTATGAACTATGGCACTTTTCAGTTCACTAGCTGAATCTAAAAGAAGCCAGTTCCCCCCTCCCCGCACAAAAAAAAAAAAAAAAAAAAAAAAAAACTGAAACCCTACCTACAGGTGCAGAGTGTTACTTTGCTTGGCCACAAGATGGCAGAAGCTGATCAGCGTTCCTCTACTCGGAAACTCACTAGACCTGTGCTTTAAAACAAGAAATCTAAAAAACAAAACAAAAACACATTACTGCTAATAAATCAGCCTCCCGAACGAAACTCTCAGCTTATTACTGGAATAAAAATAATAGCTAATCTTCAGGGAATGACTTTTGAAGTACTGAGATGTTATGATAGATAACATGTTAAAAAGCGGAGTGATGAGTGGTTTTTCCTGTGGTTCCTCCTTCCAGATTTTACCTGATTGGCGGTGGTATCCCTATCATTGTCTGCGGCATAACCGCAGCAGCGAACATTAAGAATTATGGCAGTCGGCCAAATGCACCCTAGTGAGTATTTTATGTTCTCTGTGTATTTGACCCAGTTGTTTCTCTTTTAAGTAGTTTCTAGGCATTAGAGGTGATTGCAGTTTCTTAAATAATGTGTTGAAACTTGTAGCATCGATCTGGTTTACCATATTCTTTTCCAGTTGCTGGATGGCGTGGGAACCCTCCTTGGGAGCCTTCTACGGGCCAGCCAGCTTCATCACTTTTGTAAACTGCATGTACTTTCTGAGCATATTTATTCAGTTGAAAAGACACCCTGAGCGCAAATATGAGCTTAAGGAGCCCACGGAGGAGCAACAGAGATTGGCAGCCAATGAAAATGGAGAAATAAATCATCAGGATTCAATGTCTTTGTCTCTGATTTCTACATCAGCTTTGGAAAATGAACACACTTTTCATTCTCAGCTTTTGGGGGCCAGCCTTACTTTGCTCTTATATGTTGCATTGTGGATGTTTGGGGCTTTGGCTGTTTCTTTGTATTACCCTTTGGACTTGGTTTTTAGCTTCGTTTTTGGAGCCACATGTTTAAGCTTCAGTGCGTTCTTCATGGTCCACCATTGTGTTAATAGGGAGGACGTTAGACTTGCGTGGATCATGACTTGCTGCCCAGGACGGAGCTCGTATTCAGTGCAAGTCAACGTCCAGCCCCCCAACTCCAGCGGGACAAATGGAGAGGCGCCCAAGTGCGCCAATAGCAGTGCGGAGTCTTCATGCACAAACAAAAGTGCTTCAAGCTTCAAAAATTCCTCCCAGGGCTGCAAGTTAACAAACTTACAGGCGGCTGCAGCTCAGTGCCATGCCAATTCTTTACCTTTGAACTCCACCCCTCAACTTGATAATAGTCTGACAGAACATTCGATGGACAACGATATTAAAATGCACGTGGCTCCTTTAGAAGTTCAATTTCGAACAAATGTGCACTCAAGCCGCCACCATAAAAACAGAAGTAAAGGACACCGGGCAAGCCGACTCACAGTCCTGAGAGAATATGCCTACGATGTCCCAACGAGCGTGGAAGGAAGCGTGCAGAACGGCTTACCTAAAAGCCGGCTGGGCAGTAACGAAGGACATTCAAGGAGCCGAAGAGCTTATTTAGCCTACAGAGAGAGACAGTACAACCCACCCCAGCAAGACAGCAGTGATGCTTGTAGCACACTTCCCAAAAGCAGCAGAAATTTCGAAAAGCCAGTTTCAACCAGTAGTAAAAAAGATGCATTAAGGAAGCCAGCTGTGGTTGAACTTGAAAATCAGCAGAAATCTTATGGCCTCAACTTGGCCATTCAGAATGGACCAATTAAAAGCACTGGGCAGGAGGGATCCTTGCTCGGTACCGATAGCACTGGCAATGTTAGGACTGGATTGTGGAAACACGAAACTACTGTGTAACGTTGCTGGGCTTCCTAGGCAGAAATTCCTAGAAACTGTGATATTCACATTCCTTCAAGCTATGAACATTTAAAAACTGTTTACAGCCACCATAGGGATTCAAAAGAATTTGGAATAAACTTTGAAGTTTTGGATTTTACTTATATTTATCCCCAAATTGTTGCTATGTTTTAGGATCTGAAATAAAATCTTTCTAAAACATTGTTTTCGTTGTCAAAGCACCAACAGGACATTTTGGGATCTGAAATGTAATTTCTTGGAATCTGTACTTTGTACTTAACATTTCAGGCTTGTATTTAATATAATAAATAGGTGTTTGTTATTGTGTCAATCTGTTATTTTTATATTTTACAATACAAGCATTTAGTTCTACTTTAATGAAATTAGCGGTTTGGGGTAGTTTAATTGGAGTTACACAGAAGTCAGTTGTATATATATTGCATGGTTAAGTGTATTGATTTTGGCACGTAAATCAAAGTGATTTTTGGGTTGCTGGGGTGATTCCTGCACAGAAGTTATTATTGAATGCAAATGAAGAGCTACCATTTAAGGTTCACATTCTTCAATATTGGCTCTTACGTTGACTTTTATTTTGTACTTAAACAGATAAAGTTCCTTAGATTCATGCTGAAGTATTGACTAAATCCCATTCCAAAATTCTAAAAACAGCTGTGCTGCAAAAGTTCTCACTCACTGGTCTTCGCTACACTACAGCCTAACCCATCTCCAGTCCTGAGTCTCACTGGGATTCTTAGTTCGCTCGTATGCAAGACAATGTCTGCAAAATTGACACAGCTTTGATCTCTTTTCAGCGGAAGTCTAGAGGTTTGAATCAGATCGGATTCAAAAATACATATTCAAGAAATGCTAAAAAGAGTCAAGCCGTTTAAGCTTCATAAACTTTAAATTCTGAGAGATTAACTGCTTATGTACAGAGAACGATTCTCTGAGCCATCATGAGATTACCCATTCTAGTGTAAATGTTCACTTTTCACTGGGTTACTGCATTAGAAATATTATTTTGCTTGACAATAATAAAACCGATAGTTCTATTTAAGCCTTTTAGGTTTGAGTTTTAGAGACGTTCTTTTCTGGAGGGGGAAATAAAGTAACCAGTGGATAGATTTGGAAATACTTCCTGGTTTGTGGTCTTCTGGTAAATTGATATATTATGTACCAGATGGTGCTTGGAAATGACAAAGATAAGCTAATAAGAAATGGAGTGAATAATTCTTATTTATCACCATTTTTTTATTTGCTCAATGTTTAACCTGTTTGACCTGCTGGTCAGCTGTACCTAGGGAGATAACTTTCTTCTTCTTTTTCCTACCTCTGCAAAGGAAGTGAGGAATTTTCCTTCCTGGAAGATGTTGCCCATTCAGAAAACATTTATTCATTTGAACATGCCTTATTTTAGGTAACAGAAGAGGTGCTGGGGGGGGGGAAGGACTGGAAAAGAAATCAAATACTTGGAAGATGATGAAGATTCCACTAAAAATGTTCAAAGGGATTTTGTTACTCATAGCGTGGGGAGTGATGAACGATCCCTTACTCATCCTTAATATTTCTTTTTTTTTTTTTTTTTTTTTTGTATTTTTTTAGTAGAGACGGGGTTTCACCGTGTTCGCCAGGATGGTCTCGATCTCCTGACCTTGTGATTCGCCCGTCTCGGCCTCCCAAAGTGCTGGGATTACAGGCTTGAGCCACCGCGCCCGGCCCATCCTTAATATTTCAATTCGAGTTTTGATATTTGTATATAGGAAGTGAGTAATATATTCCCTCCACCTTTGTCATTTAGGATTTCTAACAGATTTTCTATTTTTCATAGAGTTGTAAACTGTTAAATGTTTCAGTTTTCTTAGAGATCACAGCATGATCATTTTCCTAATTTAAGAAATTTGACAAGATCCAAAGAATTCCTGACTTGCTGGACATGCTGGCAGGTTATACCATGCCCACGGCTAGAACCATGTTTGCCAATGCGGAGGCCACCATGCTTGGCAACACATTTCATTGCTTTTACAGTGTTTATTGTCTATGATTGTATCAGACTTTATTCTTATCCTAGTTGTTTTGAGTGTTTAGTTTCATAATAAGGTATAGTTGGTTATATTCTACTTAAGGAAACATTTATGATTCTTTTATTTCATGACTTTTTTTTAAGAGTTGAGGTCTCACTCTGTTGCCTAGGATGGAGTGCAGTGGGGATCATGGTTCACTGTGACCTCGAGCTCTTGGGGTCAAGCGATCCTCCCACTTCAGCCTCCTGAGTAGCTAAAATTACAGGAACAAGCCAGCAGCCTGGCTATTTTTCTTTTTCCTTTTGTAGAGATGGGTCTCGCTGTGTTGCCCTGACTGGTCTCAAACCCCTGGCCTCAGGTGATCCTCCCACCCTTGCTTCCCAAAGTGTTGAGATTAGAGGTATGAGCCACTGAGCCCAGCCAAAAGTTATTTTCTTAATGTAAACATATCTACAGATTATATATACAATGTTATATACTAACTTGCTTTTTAGGTAACAATTAGATGTGTGTACCAGTATTTTTGTGACTAGGTTTATATACTAATGTAAACGTATGTTAATATTTCAGCTCATTAATAGGTGGCAACTGATTTTTAAATTTCAGGATAGTTTGGATAAATGTAACAATGTAACTATATCTATGTTCAATATATTTATATTAGTAATATATACAGATGGCAACTTAGGTATAGATGCCGATTGGAGTCTATACATAGGTCACATTATAGAGAATCAACAATGTTAGAACAGACTTACGTGCTTCAAACATTGAGTTCAGAATGCCCACACTGAAGTTGGTTGAGAACATAAAAAATTAGGAAGTAAAAACGTTAACTGAAAACATCTGATGCAGGAATTTAACTAAATCATCAAGGAAAGTGAGGCATGCAACAGCAATCTAAAATTTAAAACAAATCTTAATTCTGTTTTTCTTTTTGGATTCCAGTAATCATTTAGTTATTTTAATATTGACTCCAGTGCTTTTATCTGAGAGGTGATTTGATTGTTCATAATCACTTAATGATGTTTTCCAAACTTGAGTCATTTCATGACTTTTGCTAATTTCGTTGTATTTTTGTTAGCAATTTTATTAATACTGTCACGTGGATTATTGCTTATATTGAAATATAAGCAATAGTAAACTCAGTAGATTTGTTTGTATAAAAAAAAGCAAACTCCTTAAGGATAAATTTTTCATTGTTTGTAATCTGCCAGTACTAAAAATATGACCACATGTTGCTAGGTCTTAGACAAAGGTGAGACTGTAACCAATAAAATTCTGTTTTTTGTTTTTTGGGTTTTTTGTTTGTTTGTTTGTTTTACTTTTGGTATGCACTCTCTTGAACCCTTCTAACCTACTCAGATCAGTTTACAGCCATGTCTTTTATTAGCCATTAGAAGCTCCTAAGCAGTGGTTTTAACTGGACTATGGGAGACATTGATTGATAAACATGTACAGTGTGTATTAACTTAGTTGTTGTAGGCTGATAAACGTGGTCTTTCCACCTTTTTTGTAGACCCGACCCAGCTTTGTATTATGTGAGGCCCCAGGCAGCATTTGGTTAAAGCTTTTCTCCAGCGTCCTTTCACTGGGCATGCCAGAGGCTTAGAAGTAGATACTGAATGTGAATTTACAGGTATTATACTATTTCTTACATAGTATTAAGAAGCTCACATTTGTAGAGTCATTGATGGAGACGGACCACTACCTTCTCTCATAAAGTTGAATGCTTGTAATTACTTCCTGGCCAAAATCTCACTAGGTTTCTGTTCAACAAACTTGTTTCATACTGCTTAAAACACATACTGACCTAATTGCATCATATTTACAAAATGGTAGGAGAAAAGAGAGTGTGTGTATGTATGTATATTTAATCTGTTATTTGCTGCTGCCATCTGGTTTAAGAAGAGACTGATGAAGACCTATATCAGGTATTTTCAAAAAATTCAAAATGTATTCAGAAGACTCTTCAGATGCATTTCAAAGCATGCAACAAATCACATCTTCAATTTTGTAATCAGTGTGTTCACCCTGTTTCGGCATATAAGACTAATGAAGATTTGCTTTTATGGATAAATTTCTGTTGTTCTAATCAGAACCTATATTTGCAAGACATGGTTGCTTGCAAAGCTAGGTTTGGTTATAAGTACTGTGAAAGGAAAATTAATCTCAGGACCTGCAAATCACAAAGCCAAAGGGAAAAGTCAAGCTGGGAACTGCATCGGGCAAACGTGCCTCCCATTCTATTCCTAAAATAAGATAGCTATGAAGATAAAAAAGCTGCATACGTCCCTCACAATGTGGCCACAGGGAAATTCCTTGTGGACAAAGGACAGACAGAACTCAAAGTCATCCCTCTGCTCATGTGAGACAAATGCATATCTGATTGCTTCCTTTGCCCTGTTGTTTCACTAAGCCAGACTAAAGCATTAGTGGTTATTCCTGTAAATTGTGTATTCAGTGAAAGGGTAATCAGAAATTCAAAATAATGCAATAGTTCGTTTCTTATCTACCTATGACCTGGAAGCCCCCTCCTGGCTTTCCAGACCGAGTTGTACCACATTTTCAGACCAAATGTACATCTTACACATATTGATTGATGTCTCATATCTCCCTAAAATGTCAAAGTCCAAACTGTAGCCCTAGCACCTTGGGCACATGTCATTAGGACCTCCTGAGGCTGTATTATGGGCACGTCCTTAACCTTGGCAAAATATACTTTCTAAATTGACACCTGTCTCAGATATTTTGAGTTCACAGTGTTACCGGAAAGGGGTCCTGATCCAGACCCCAAGAGAGGGATCTTGGATCTCGTGCAAGAAAGAATCCAGGGCAAGTCCACAGTGCAAAGTGAAATGAAGTTTATCAAGAAAGCAAAGCAATAAAAGAATTGGCTACTCCATAGAGGAGCCCTGAAGGCTGCTGGTGCACATTTTTGTGGTTATTTTTTGATGGTATGCTAAACAAGGAGTGGATTTTGCATGCCTCCCCCTTTTAGACCATGTAGGGTAACTTCCTGACATTGCCATGACATTTGTAAACTGTTGTGGTGCTGGTGGCAGTGTAGCAGTGAGGATGACCAGAAGTCACTCTTTTGGCCATTTTGGTTTCAGTGGGTTTTGGCTGGCTCCTTTACTGCAAACTGTTTATCAGCAAGGTCTTTATGAGCTGTATTTTGTGCTGACCTCTGACCTTATCCTGTGACTTAGAATACCTTAACCATCTGGGAATGCAGCCCAGTAGGTTTCAGCCTCATTTTACCCAGCTCCAACCCAGCTCCTGTTTAAGTTGGAGTTGCTCTGGTTTGCATGCCTCTGACATTTCCACCCTCTCCTTTATAAGAGAACCTTTAATCCTAAAGGTTGCAGAGGGACGAAGATCCATATTCTGTAACTTCTTCAGGCTGAATAGGAGCGATGATATTCCTGCCTAACTATTAGGGTCTCTTGTGTTCAAGGTAGACAGGAGCTCAATCAGAAAGCATCAGTATGGCGAGGGCCATTTGTGACTCTTGAGTTTCGACAAGAGGTGATATCTGGAAGATTAATAAGTGTTCAGTTTAAGAAAACACTCAGTAAGCTTGTCCTGTATTCCTACACAAAGAGTATAACAGCAATATATTCCATAAAAGTAAAGCAAAATAAATAAAGTTATTCCAAGTAAACTAAATTAGAAGGTTTTTTATGAACTGGGCAACTGTTGGAACTAAGCTGGTATGGGGTTGTTAGTTGATTGTAATGTGCCCAGAATTAGAATGCTGATCCAGATTTTTATATTACCCATCCCTCTTGTTTCTTCTGAGCAGCAGTCAGAGATCACTGGTCGGTTCACAGGAATAAGCAGCGTTAGCCTAAATTGCAGAGGACAAACTTAAAAACAACAAATGAGACTAGAATTTAATAACAAGCATACCATAGTTCTTGAAACATAATATTTCTCTCTCCAGTTTCCTATTTTTACTAAGACAAATTATGGTAAGACTGATTTGCTTTATTATAATTGGCCTTTATAATCTTTATAAAGATTTATACTTTATTTGTATAAAGTACAGCAAGAAGAGTTATTTTTCACATAGGCTTTTTAATTGGCTTTAAAGGAACTCTTTTCATAAGGAATCTCAGATAAGACTTTTTTAAAGCCGAGCCCCTCCATGAGTTTATACCCTCAAATACTTATAAGTTGGATGGATTCCTTTCTTTTTGAGGTCCCAAGATAACTTTGGGCTCCTGGGCCTATGAGAAAGTGACGTTCTTTAATTACCATAGTTCAGAAACCCTATACAGGAACTGTATAGGCAAGGTATGAGTCCAGTTCCCCAGTGGGTTTTTATTGTCCCTAGAAGTCAGGTTTGATTCCTTAAAGGAAAACATACCATTCCAGTCAAAGCTTTGGTAAAATAACCAATTTCTCCAATTGTGTCCTGTTACAAAAGAAAACAGATTCTTATTGAACTTACGCGAATAACTATATTGCCATAAATTAAGAATACTCACAGTTTCCAAGTTTTGGAGAAATCAGGCAGAGAGATACAAATATGCTCCAAATTTTGTTCACAGGAGGATATTTTACTCAATTGCTAAAAGCTGTAAGTAACTCAAAAGTATTCTTAACTCTGAAAAGCAAAACAAAGGATCAGCAGCATTTTAAGCAAAGTTAAAAAGATTACACTTCTTCAGTTTAATCCATGTAGTTAACTTCTATTTGATAATTATGAACATTTCAGCTCTCTGTGAGAGTTCCGAAAGTTTTTCCTTTATTCTGATGTCACAATCTACAAAGTTATCATAAACTTGCATTTAAGAACACCTGCTAGAGTTCTTTAGTTGATTATAAATCACCTTCTAAAAAGGATTAAAACACAACTATTGTCTGAACGATTGTGGAAGTTTTAGGACAGCCACTATTAAGGCCACAATTGATAAGGAAATTTGGTTACTTCTGTGGCACACAAAATTTTACAGAACAATTATACTTATTAACACACTAAATCATATTAGAATTATAGGAGTTTCTCATAACTTTGGAACATACACCAATAACACATGTATGTAAATATAGTCCAAAGAAAGCAAAACACTTTCACATTTGATAATGCTTCCTATATGATTTTTACACCAAATAAGCCAAATTTTACCTTTACATTAATGTACTATTAATTGGAAACCCAAGTTTTAATAAAATCATATGGACATATTTACCCAATTTTAATGTTTAACCATAAGATTCTTATAAAACTTTTATAACCCTTTATTTTTGTGAAAGAGCAGATTAGTGCTCTAAGGATAACCTGTGGTGCTTTTATTCCAATGTTTAATTTTTGGAAAAACTGAATAATACCCCTTTAATTTTAGCCAATATGTTTGCACACAGAATCTCTCACAATTTTTTCAAACCTTCCACAACTGTTCAAACCTTTAGCTTTATTCTAACTTAAAACAATTCTTTAACCCTTCAGGCAAAAAATCCACATTCTCATGCCTTCTTATAATATTTACCAAAAGTACATTTTACTTTTTTTACACACCTTGAATGTAAAACTTTTCTTCAATAGTCTCAATTACATGTTACAATGTTAACTTTTAGCGACTTTTACTTTTGGTGAAAACCTGGTTAGTAAGAAATTTTAATTGTGTACTAGGTGTGGTGCCTAGCCTAGGATACACTAGGCAGAACTGCAGATAAGAGCTGATGCTCCAGCATAGCTAGGGGACGTGGCTAAGTCCACATGTCCCCAGACCTTATCTAGAATCTAATGGCTATAAAGTAGGTAAATTGTGATGATTTCCATTCTTTTGCATTTGCTGAGGAGTATTTTACTTCCAGTTATGTGGTGAATTTTAGAATAAGTGTGATGCGGTGGTGAGAAGAATATATATTCTGTTTATTTGGGGTGGAGAGTTCTGTAAGTGTCTATTAGGTCTGCTTAATCCAGAGCTGAGTCCTGAATATCCTTGTCAATTTTCTGTTTCGTTGATCTGTCTAATATTGAGGGTGAGGTGTTAAAATCTCCCACTATTATTGTGTGGGAGTCTAAGTCTCTTTGTAGGTTCCTAAGAACAACACAATCAAGTTAGAACTCAGGATTAAGAAACTCAGTCAAAACTGCACAACTACATGGAAACTGAACAACCTGCTCCTGAATGACTACTGGGTAAATAATGAAATTAAGGCAGAAATACAGTTCTTTGAAACCAATGAGAACAAAGAATGTACCAGAATCTCTGAGACACAGCTAAAGCAATGTTTAGAAGGAAATTTATAGCACTAAATGCCCACAGGAGAAAGCAGGAAAGATCTAAAATCGACACCCTGACATCACAATTTAAAAAACGAGAGAAGTCCGAGCGTAGTGGCTCACACCTGTAATCCCAGCACTTTGGGAGACTGAGGAGGGTGGATTATGAGGTCAGGAGATCAAGACCATCCTGGCTAACACAGTGAAACCTCGTCTCTACTAAAAATAAAAAAAATTAGCCAGGCGTGGTAGTGGGTGCCTGTAATCCCAGCTACTCCGAAGGCTGAGGCAGGAGAATGGCATGAACCTGGGAGGTGGAGCTTGCAGTGAGTGGAGGTCGCACCACTGCACTCCAACTTTGGTGACAGAGCGAGACACTGTCTCAGAAAAAAAAAAGAAAAAGAAAACTAGAGAGGAAGAGCAAACAAATTCAAAAGCTAGCAGAAGACAAGAAATAACTAAGATCAGAGCAGAACTGAAGGAGATAGAGATACTAAAAACCTTTCAAAAATCAGTGAATTCAGGAGCTGCTTTTTTGAAAAGATTAACAAAATAGATAGACCAATAGCCAGACTAATAATGAAGAAAAGAGAGAAGAATCAAATAGACACAGTAAAACATGATGAAGGGGAGATCACCACTGATTCCACTGAAATACAAACTGCAATCAGAGAATATTCTAAACTCTTCTACACAAATGAACTAGAAAATCTAGAAGAAATGGATAAATTCCTAGACACATAAACCCTCCCAAGAGTGAACCAGGAAGAATTCGAATCCCTGAACAGACCAATAACAAGTTCTAAAATGGAGGCAGTAATTAATAGCCTACCAACCATAAAAAGCCCAGGACCAGACAGAGTCACAGCCAAATTCCACCAGAGGTACAAAGAGGAGCTGGTACTATTCCTTCTGAAACTATTCCAAACAATAGAAAAGGAAGAACTCCTCCCTAACGTATTTTGTGAGGCCAGCATCATCCTGACACCAAAACCTGGCAGAGACATAACAAAAAAAGAAAATTTCAGGCAAATATCCCTGATGAACATTGATGCAAAAATCTTCAATAGGCCGGGCGCGGTGGCTCACGCCTGTAATCCCAGCACTTTGGGAGGAGGAGGCGGGCAGATCATGAGGTCAGGAGATAGAGACCATCCTGGCTAACACGGTGAAACCCCATCTCTACTAAAAAATAGAAAAAATTAGCCGGGCGTGATAGCAGGCGCCTGTAGTCCCAGCTGCTCCGGAGGCTGAGGCAGGAGAATGGCGGGAACCCGGGAGGCGGAGCTTGCGTGAGCTGAGATCGCGCCACTGCACTCCAGCCTGGGTGACAGAGCAAGACTCCATCTCAAAAAAAAAAAAAAAAAAAAAAAAGTCTTCAATAAAATACTGGCAAACCTAACCCAGCAGCACATTAAAAGGCTTATCCACCACGATCAACTTAGTTTCATCCCTGGGATGCAAGCCTGGTTCAACATACGCAAATCAATCAGCGTAATCCATCACATAAACAGAACCAATGACAAAAACCACATGATTATCTCAATAGATGAAGAACAGGCCTTCAATCAATTAAACACTTCTTCATGCTAAAAACTCTCAATAAACTAGGTATTGATGGAATGTATCTCAAAATAATAAGAACTATTTGTGACAAACCCACAACCAATATCATACTGAATGGGCAAGGCTGGAAGCATTCCCTTGGAAAACCAGCCCAAGGCAAGGATGCCCTCTCTCACCACTCTTATTCAACACAGTGCTGGAAGTTCTGGCCAGGGCAATCAGGCAAGAGAAAGAAATAAAGGTATTCAAATAGGAAGAGAGGAAGTCAAATTTTCTCTGCTTGCGGATGGCATGATTGTATATTTAGAAAACCCCATTGTCTCAGCCCAAAATCTTCTTAAACTAATAAACAACTTCAGCGAAGTCTCAGGATACAAAACCAATGTGCAAAAATCACAAGCATTCCTGTACACCAATAATAGCCAAATCATGAGTGAACTCCCATTCATAATTGCTACAAATATAATAAAATACCTAGGAATACAACTTAAAAGGGATGTGAAGGACCTCTTCAAGGAGAATAACAAACCACTGCTCAAGCAAATAAAAGAGGACACAAATGGAAAAAACATGGATAGGAAGAATTAATATTGTGAAAATGACTGTACTGCCCAAAGTAATTTATAGATTCAATGCTATCCCCATCAAACTACCATTGACTTTCTTCACAGAATTAGAAAAAACTACTTTAAACTTCATATGGAATCAAAAAATGCGCCTATAGCCAAGACAATCCTAAGCAAAAAGAACAAAGCTGGAGGCATCACGCTACCTGACTGCAAACTATACTACAAGGCTATAGTAACCAAAACAACATGGTGCTGGTACCAAAACAGATAATGTAGACCAATGGAACAGAATAGTGACCTCAGAAATAATGCCACACATCTACAACCATCTGATCTTTGACAAACCTGATAAAAACAAGCAATGGGGAAAGGATTCCGTATTTAATAAATGGTGTTGGGGAAACTAGCTAGCCATATGCAGAAAACTGAAACTGGACCCCTTCCTTATACCTTACACAAAAATTGACTCAAGATGGTCAAACTTAGTTTGACCTTAAAGCATTTAACAAATCTGATATTTGACCTTAATTTAGACCAAATGTCTACATTGTCAAGTCATTTTATTTTACCAATAATATTTAAAACTGTCTTTATTTCCAAAAGATTACTGATGTCATATGAACAAAAAGGCATTAAAGTTTGTATTTTTCTGATAAAATATTTAAGTGCTTATTTTTTAAGCCAATTAATTAGAGCTCTTTTACATATAAACATATAACACATAAATAAAAGATCTGCCACTTATAGGATTCTTTATTTGCCAGTTTCTTAATTGTATTACTGGCTTCAGGGTGGAGCCCTTGGAGCAACAGGGCCAGGAAAGCATGTGTTTCTAGGGCCAAATTAAGCAGCAAATAAGCAGCTGAAGGCAAAGACAGATCCCCAAAATTAAGGGTGCCATTTTACACTGGATCCTGGATCCCTAAAAGGAGAGAATACTACGGGAGAAGACAGTGCAGTGCTTCTACCCTGCATTTCATCGCAAGGCAACCCAAAGCTAATCAGCCCATTTTGTAATCAAACTGTCCCTCATGGGAGCCTCATCTCCCAGGGTGGGGTGGGGATGTTTCCTTACCTTCCAGGTGGCCAAGAGCATGCTTCTTGATCCAAGCGTGCAAAGAGTCAAGTATTCCTCCATAACTGCAATTAACCATCCCTTAAAGTATATTTCCTACCTAGTTGCTACACACCAAAGCCCTCTTATAACGCAAAGTAATTTCTGATGCCCCCAAAACTCAAAACTGTCATAACACAATACAAGAAAGAACAGAGCCTTTGATTTTGAGAGGGATCTGTCTGTTTTTAATTCCTGGGGTTTCATGAGGAAAACAGAAGTTTTTTGTTTGTTTTTGTTTTTCCCCAAAATGGGATCTGTGGTGCCTCCTCTGTTTTTCCCAAGGAGTCCCAGCCTACCAGAAGTTGCCTTAGAGCCTCTCATGTATGCATTGAGTGCCAAGACAAAACAAAACAAACAAAAAAAAAAAAAAAAAAAAAAAAAAAAAAAGGAAAGAAATCATTCAGTCAACTGAGAAGAAAAAAACCTTTTTCCAGAAAAAACAAGTTCCAAGAAGAGGAAAGCATCAAGTCCTTTTAAATATATCTATGGTTTGTTTATCCACTTTTAATTAAGCTAACTTTTAACCATAGTACTCTTTAAAAAAGAAATCGTTTCAGATCTCTTGTTACCCAACTTTAGCCTTGCCAAGTGGTCAATATTTCTAGCTTCAGAACTGTAACAAAGGTAACCTCCTAGGTGCTTAGAGAAAGGGAAATTTAAGACAGTCCACAGAGGAAAAGAGAACAGACAGAGTCACACAGATATTAAACCAGAAATGACTTACTTTCTAGGTGGGGAATTGAACCTGGACCACCGCTGTTAAAGTGCAAAACCCTAGCTACTGAACTACAGGACAGGGAAGTCTCTATTCCCTTTTCCAGAAGAAGTCTAGGGTAGTTAATTTTGAACTTGCAAAGACATTTTAACTAATATGATTTTTAGAGCTAACTATGACATAAACCCTAAAAGTTCTGTTTTCCGGAAGGCAAAGAACAAGAGAAAGTACTGCCACGTGGTTAAAAGTTCAAGCTCCCGAGGACTTAAAAGAAGGTGGAGGCTTCATCCAGTTTTTTTTTTTTTTTTTTTTTTTTTTTTTTTTTTTTTTGAGACAGAGTCTCGCTCTGTTGCCCAAGCTGGAGTGCAGTGGCGTGGTCTCAGCTCACTGCAACCTCCACATTCTGAGTTCAAGCGATTCTCCTGCCTCAGCCTCCCGAGTAGCTGGGATTACAGGCACCTGCCACCACACCTGGCTGATTTTTGTATTTTTAGTAGAGACAGGGTTTCACCATGTTGGCCAGTCTGGTCTCGAACTCCTGACCTCATGATCTGCCCACCTCGACCTCCCAAAGCGCTGGGATTACAGATGTGAGCCACCTCACCTGCCCTCATTTGGTTTTTTATTTGTTTCAGGGACCTGCAGCCAAGTTTGTTACTGACGAGCTTGCTGGGTCGTCTTGAAAAGCAGGCTGACAGGTATTTTAAGCCCATGTTGTATCCTGAAGTACCCCTCAACACAGAAAAATGAATTCATAGCACAAAATACACCAGCTGAAGATTAACCTTCGAATTCTTTTTCACACTAATTAAAAACTTTACAGAGGAGATAAACTCTGATTTTTTTTTTTTCTATTCATTCAACTGTTTGCACAGAGAGATAGAAGCCAGAAATCTGGTAAGACATTCTCACCCTTTGGCTGGCATGCCAGGCTTCTGGGTTCCCTTTCCCTGAGCGGCACTAGTGATCCGGCTTGAGGCACTATCGCGCTGGGGACCAAGTCGCATCATAAAGGAAAATCATTATTTTTTATGTTCCGACCAGAGCAAAATACATGTGATAAAACATAGACATTAACCACTCTGCTTAGCACCCAATATTAAACTGGCAAAGCTTAAATTTGCCCCAGATGGGCCACTTCATCTTTAATCCAACCTCCAACTTGGAGTTTCGACACGTGGTTTAAGCAAGATGGCTGCCCTGAGTAACAGAAAAGATAGGAAAGGAAAAGGAGAGAGAGAAAAGCATTGTCTGTGGCAGGGTGGGGAAGGTGAAATGCTCAGGGAGACCAGAGAAAGACCCACCCATTGCAGCGACACTGAAAAGTTCAGGTGGCTGCTTCTTGGTAGCAAAGGGATCTTTTCCAGCAATCCTATTAGCTCTCAACTTTCCCCTTTTAGGGAGGAAAAAGCTTCCCATGTCCCACTATCCTGTACATGCCTAACCCTGTCACCCACAGCCATTAGCAAAGAGTACAAGGCAGATTAATCCAAAGAGAACAGCAGTTAACATCTGGTAGTGCCAAACCTGTTCTTAACCAAGGTGGACTTTACTGAGAGGGGCCTCTAACCCCCTAAATCTTAGAAGAGACTCTAACCCTCCAATGTTGGGCCTCTAACCCAAGGTTGGTCAAGCGTCCTTGCCTTTTATTGAGAGGAGCTTTTAACCCACTCTGTCTTAGGAGAGACTCTAACTCCCCTAAGTTGGGCCTCTACCCCAATCCCATTGTTTACCCAGGTACCCAACCACTTACCCAAAGTCATCCAATTAGTGCTGTAGTCTCCTTCCTTTGGGTTAGGGGTCTCCTCAGTATCGTCTCTTCCGTGTTTCACCAGAAATATGTTACAGGACCCCAACAGTTACCCAAAGGGAGCTGCTGGGTCTGGGTTTCTGCACTATAGTCCCTTCTGTGGTTACCAGAAATACGTTACTGGAAAGGGGACCTGATCCAGACTCCAAGAGAGGGTTCTTGGATCTCACACAAAGAATTTAGGGCAAGTCTGCTGTGCAAAGTGAAGGCAAGTTTATTAAGAAAGTAAAGGATTAACAGAATCGCTGCTCCATAGAGCAGTCCTGAGGGGTGCTGGTTGCCCATTTTTATGGTTATTTTCTGATAATATACTGAAGAAAGGGTGGATTATTCATGCATCCCCTTTTTAGACCATATAGAGTAACTTCCTGACATTGCCATGGCATTTGTAAACTGTCAGGGTGCTGGTGGGAGTGTAGCAGTGAGGACAACCAGAGATCACTCTCATGACCATTTTGGTTTGGGTGGATTTTGGCTGGCTCCTTTACTGCAAACTGTTTTGTCAGCAAGGTCTTTTTGACCTGTATTTTGTGCTGACCTCCTGTCTCATCCTGTGACTTAGAATGCCTTAACCATCTGGGAATGCAGCCCAGTAGGTTTCACTCTCATTTTACCCAGGTCATCTTTAAGATGGAGTTGCTCTGGTTTACATGCCTCTGACAACAGTACCAAGTCAGGTTGAAGACTATATTGAGGAACAGATTCAGCAGGAAAACTGTGAGCTTCCGTACTACATAGGATATTTTGTTACCAACGTCCACTCCTTTGTACAACTGAATAAAGATGTTACTTTAGTGGTCAACCATGACTGACAATTTTTACTGCTATAGAAAAAACTTTCATGTTGAGTCTGGGTAAACTGCTAATTTTTTTTTTAAATGCAGTATTTCTGAAGCTTAACACAAAAGTTTCTCACTGAATAATGATCTGGCATGTATGTTACTAAACTGGCAGCTCTCCTCAGGGTCTCTCCTCACACGGGCATCTGTCATTTGGCTCTGCCCTGTAGGTCCTTACTCAGACAATAGAGGTTAACACGTGGGAGGGTTTTATGGATCACACCTGGAGATGGCTTTTGTCATTTGTATCCACAGTCCATTGGCCAGAGCACAGTTGTGGCCATGCCTAATTGCAAAGGAAGTTAGGGAATATAGTCTAGCTGTGTGTACAGGAAGGAAAGGGAGATAGTTTGGTCCATAAATAAACAGACTGCCACAAGGATAGAGTCCCAGTTTGTACAACAGTGAGCTTTATTCCTATCTAGTCTGTCACTATGAATAATGTACTTGTAAGCACTGATCCATTGTTGGTTCTAACCAGAAATGTTAGATTTGAAGGCAGTTTGAAAATTATATGATGGTCAATATCTTAGTCACCTTGGGTTGCTATAACAAAAGTAACATAGACTCATGATTACACTCATCACTACTACTCATTATGACACCACCAGCTTTTCTGGGTTTCTAGCTTGCAGAGGGCAGATTGTAGGACTTCTCAGCCTTCATAGTCATGTGTGCTATGTTCCGTTCTTATAATCTCTTCTATATCTCCATCAGTGTACCTGTATCTGTCTACTACTCTATTTCTTTGGAGAACCCTAACACAGTCAACATTAAAAAAAAATTGACACATACTAATTGTACACATTTATGGGGTGCATAATGATGTTTTCATGCGTATAATATCCATCACCTCAAACATTTATCAAATCAGAGTAATTCAGCACATCCATCACCTCAAACATTTATCACTTGTTTATGTTGGGAAACATTCAAAATCCTGTTTTCTAGCTATTTGAAAATATATAATAAATTATTGTTAACTGTAATTGCCCTACAGTGGTATAGAACAGCACAACTTATTTCTTCTATGTAGCTGTAATTTTGTATCTTTTAACCAGCCTCTCCCTGTTCCCCCACCCCGGCCCTTCCCATCCTCTAGAAATCACTATTCTATACTTCTTTGAGATCAACTTTCCTAACTTTGGCATATGAGTGACGACATGAGATATTTATATTTCTGTTCCTGGCTTATTTCACTCAACATGATGTCCTCCAGGCTCATCCATATTGCTGTGAATGACAGGATTTCATTCTTTTTATGGCTGAATAGTGTTCTATGTGTGTATATTTTCTTTATTGATTTATATGTTAATGAGCACTTAGGCTGATTTCATATTTTGTCTATTGTGAATAGTACTGCAATAAACATGGGGTTGCAGGTATTTCTTCAATGTACTCATTTCGTTTCTTTTGGATATGCATGAGTTTGTTCTCACATTGCTATAAAAAACTACCTGAGATTGGGTAATTTATAAAGAAAAGAGGTTTAATTGACTCACAGTTCCACAGGTTGTACAGGAAGCATTGCTGTGGAGACCTCAGGAAACTAACAATCATGGTGGAAAGGTAAGAGGAAGGAGGCACGTCTTCACCTGGCCAGAGCAGGAGGAAGAGAGAGAAGGGGGAGGTGCTACACACTTTTTTTTAAACAACGAGATCTCATGAGAACTCATTATCATGAGAACAAGAAAGGGGAAATCCTCCCCCATGTTCCAGTCACCTCCCACCCAGGCCCCTGCTCCAACACTACAGATTACAATTTGACATGAGATTTGGGAGGGGACACAAATTCAAATTAGGATATATACCCAGTAGTGGGATTGCTGGTTCATATGGTACTTACATTTGTAGTTTTTTGAGGAATCTTTATACTGTTGTCCATAATAGCTGTACTAGTTTACACTCCTGCCAGCATTTTATACGAGTTCCCTTTTCTTGTCATCCTTGCCAGCACTTGTTATGTTTTGTCTTTTTGATAATAACCATTCTAACCAAGGTGAAATGATATTTCATTGTGGTTTTGATTTCCGTTGTCCTGATTAGTGATGTCCTGATTAGCATTTTTTCATATGCTTATTAGTCGTTTCTATATCTTCTTCTAAGAAATATCCATTCAGTTCACTTGCCCAGTTTTTTAATCAGATTCTTTTTTGCTATTGAGTTGTTTGAGTTTCTTATATATTCTAGATATTAATTTCTTGTCAGATGTGTAGTTTGCCAATATTTTCTTCCATTCTGTAGTTTGCCTTTTCACTCTGTTGGTTGTTTCCTTTGATGTGCAAAAGCTTTTCAGTTTGATTTAATCCCATTTGTCTATTTTTGCTTCTTGTGCCTGTGCTTTTGAAGTCTTATTTATAATGTCTTATTCCAGACCAATGTCCTGAAGTGTTCTCTCTATGTTTTCTTATAATAGATTCATAGTTTGGGGTCTTACATTTAAATCTTTAATCCATTTTGTGTTGATTTTTGTATTAATGGGAGAGATAGGGACCTAGTTTCATTCTTGTGCATATGAATACCAGTTTTCCCGCACCACTTATTGAAGAGACTCTCCTTTCCTCAATAAATGTTGGCACATTTGTCAAATGTCAGTGGGCTGTAAATAAATGAATTTATTTCTGGAGGCTCTATTCTGTTTCATTGGTGTATGTGTCTAATTTTATACCAATACTATGTTGTTTTGATTACTATAGTATTGTAATATATTTTGAGGTCAGGTAGTGTGACACCTCCAGCTTTGTTCTGTTTACTAAGGATTGCTTTGGTTATTTGGGCTCTTTTTTGGTTCCATACAAATTTTAGGATTAAAGAAAAACTTTTCTGTGATGAGTGTTATTGGTATTTTGATAGGGATTGGATTGAATCTGTAAATCGCTTTAGGTAGTATTGAAGCAGGATATTTCCCTGACCCCTTCGTGGGTGGGAACTGGAGTGCACAGGTGCTGGAACTAATTGGCCACTTTGGCACCAGCAGGGGTGAGCTGCACTCACTGGATGCTCCACCGCTTGCTAGGGGGCAGTGCTGGTGAGTGAGTGCAGGGCCTGGAGTGAGTGCTTTCGGGTGCAGCAGGAGCGGACGCTGTACCAGCCCTATGGCAGTGCCTGGGGGCAGTGTTGTGACCCCTGAAGCCCCAGAGGAAGTGTTAGAGTACCCTTTTAGTTCTGCCATCTGTGGACAGCTTAAGTGTTAACAGCTCAGTGGAGGATCAGTGTGATAGCCTTTTGCACCTGCACTCAGGGTACCTGAATTTTTGCCAGGCGTCCAGGAGGAATGAGGTTGCAAGAACAAATTGAAGATGGTAAATGAGAGGGATTTTACTGCTGATGAAAGTGGCTCTCAGCAGGAAGGGGAGCCGAAAAGGGGATGGAGTAGGAAGGTAATCTTCCCATGAAGTCTGGCTGTCCTAGCTGGACTTCTTTCTGAAGCTACGTCATCAAGCTGTCCTACTGAAGTTAAGCTGCTTCTCTCTGATGTCCAACCATAGACTCTGACATTCTGCTGCTTCTCCTCACTGCTGGCTGAATTCTGGGGCTTTTATAGGCACAGGATGGGGACAGAGTGAGCCATGGATGGTTTTTGAAAAGGTAACATTCAAACGGGAAAGCAGGGATGTAAGTTCTAACTTTGGGCTGTGGTTCCAGGTTTTTCAGCTTGAGGGTAGGGCCCTCACTGGGGACTTGCCCTCTTCTGCCCAGAATTTTCCTGCCTCCTGTGCCTATCAGTATGGTCATTTTACTTAACTGATTTTTTCAGTCCAAGAACATGGCATGTCTTCCAATTTTTTGTGTGTGGTGTGTCCTCTTCAATTTCTTTCATCAGTATATTATAGTTTTTCTTGTAGAGATCTTTTACCTTCTTAGTTAAATTTATTCCTAGGTATTTAATTTATTTTTTTGTAGCCACTAACACAGTCAACATTTTGATGTATAGTTGCAAAGAATTCAGTAAGTAAATAAAAAATTAGTATCTATTATAATGCCCTTTAATATTTATATTAGAAATAATTGTAATTGGAAGACTCATTTTCTAAACTTGGTCATAGTAATGTTACAGCATTGAACTTATAATTACAATTTATTAAATTTGTAACAAATAGCCTTGGAGCTGTTTCTTAAAATTGTTTTTTACTATTTAATATACAGTAAAATGCACATATGTTATGTGTATGGATTGCTGAACTGTCACATATGTGAACAATCATTTAAGTATCACCTATATCAGGTGTAGAATATCGCCAGTGCTCCAGCAAGCTTCCTTGTGACCCCGTATAGTCGATATGTTCCCCAAAGGTCACCACCATTCTAACCTCCATCACCATATATTAGCTTACTTTTTGTTTGCACACTTTACAGGTAGAATAGTATTCTGTAAATCTTATATCTTTTTGTGTGTGTTTGTTTTCTTTTATTCAACACTATGATATTTATCCATACTGTGTTTAGCAGGAATTCATTCTTTTTCTATTGTGGTAATCTGATATTTGACTACCATAATTTCCATTCTTATATATTGAACATTCTTACATTTGTCTGTTGGTGGACATAAGGATTCATTTCTCTTGGATATATGCTGAGATCCTAGAACATCTACTTATTTAAAATAGGTAAACCACTAACATCAGCAATGTATGAATTCTAACTAACATCATTCAATGTGTGAATTCTAGCTACTCCACATCGTCACCAGTATCAGCCATCTGGTAGAGGCAGAATAATATCTCATTGGTTGTAACTTGCATTTTCCTGATGGTTAGTGATGTTGTGTACCTTTTCATATGCTTATTGGTCATTTGGATATTTTGTTAGGGGCTTATTCAAGACTTGTTCTAAAAATTGAGTTGTCAGTCTTTTTTCTTATAAAAGGCCTTTGTCAGATATATCAATTTTAAATATTTATCCCAGTCTGAGGCTTGCCTTTTTAATTTCTTAATGTATTTTGTTGAATAAAAGTTCTTAATTTTAATGAAGTTCAGCTTATCAATCTTTTATCTTATGGTTAACATTTAATGTCTTATGTTTAAAAAATCATTGCCTACCACAAGGTTATGATGGTACTCTCTATATTTTATTCTAGAAGATTGATTGTTTTAGCACTCACATTTAGAACTTTAATCTGGCTGAAATTATTTTTTATAGTTTGATTGAGGTAAGAAATAAAGTTCTATGTCTGACTCTCTGGTGGTATCACATTATTTTGATCACTGTAGTATTGTAATAAGTTTTGAAATAAGAAAGTGTGAGACCTCCAACTTCGTTCTTCTTTTTCAAGATTGCTGTATTAGTTTGCTAAGGCTGCCATAACAAAATATCACAGACTAAGTGGCTTAACCCACAGACATTTATTTTCTCAGCTCAGGCCAGAAGTTTAAGTTCAAGGTGGGCAGGCTCATTTGCTGCAGAGGCCTCTGTCTTTGCTTGCAGATGACCATCTTCTTGCTTTGTTCTCACATGGCCTTTCCTCTGCGGACTCACATCTCTGGTGTCCTTCTATGTATCAGATTTTTGTCTTTTCATAAGGACACAATTCTGATTGTATTAGAGCCCAAACTAAAGGCATCATTTTAACTTAATCACAATTTTAAAGTTTCTATCTCCAAATACAGTCATATTCTGAGGTACTGAGATTTAGGGCTTTAATATACAAATTGTGGGTGGTCACAGTTCAGCAAAATAACAATCGCTTTGGCTATAGAAGTCCCTATAGATTCCATATGAATTTTAGGAAGGATTTTTTCTCTTTTTTGTAAAAAAAATCCTGCTGGGATTTTGATATGAATTACATTCAGTCTAGAGATCATCTTGGTTAACAGTGACATCTTAACAATGTTAAGTCTTCCAATCCATTAACAGGGATGTCTTTCTATTTTTATGTGTGTCATCTTTAGTTTCTTTCATCAATGTGTTATAGTTTTCAGTGTACAAATCTTTCACTTCCTTGGTTAAATTTATTTCTAAGTATTTTATTTTTTTTGATGTTAGTATAAATGGAATTGCCTTCTTAATTTTCTCTTCAGATTATTCATTGTTAGTATATAGAAATGCAACTGATTTTTGCATGTTGATTTTGTACCTTGCAGCTTTGCTGATTTCATTTAGAGTTTTCCCCACGTACAATCCTGTCATGTTTGAATAGAGGTAATTTTACTTCCTTTCCAATTTGTATACCTTTTATTTCTTGCCTAATTGCTCTGGCTAAGAATTCCAGTATTATGTTGAATAGAAGTGGTAAAAGCAAGAATCTTTGTCTTGTTCCCGATCTTAGAGGAAAAGTTTTCTTTTTTTTTTTTTTTTTTTTTTTTTTTTTTTTTTGAGGCGGAGTCTCGCTCTATCGCCCAGGCTGGAGTGCAGTGGCCGGATCTCAGCTCACTGCAAGCTCCGCCTCCCGGGTTTACGCCATTCTCCTGCCTCAGCCTCCCGAGTAGCTGGGACTACAGGCTCCCGCCACCTCGCCCGGCTAGTTTTTTGTATTTTTAGTAGAGACGGGGTTTCACCGTGTTAGCCAGGATGGTCTCGATCTCCTGACCTCGTGATCCGCCCGTCTCGGCCTCCCAAAGTGCTGGGATTACAGGCTTGAGCCACCGCGCCCGGCCCGAGGAAAAGTTTTCAATTTTTTTACAATTCACTATGATGTTAGCTGTGGGCTTTTCACATATGGTCTTTATTATGTTGAGATATCTTCCTTCTGTTCTTAGTGTGTTGATAGTATATATCATGAAAAAGTGCTGAATTTTGTTAAATACTTTTTTGTATCAATTGAGATAATAGCATTCTTTTCTTTCATTCTGTTGCTATGGCAACAATTTGCATATGTTGAACCATCCTTGTATTCCAGGAATACATCTCAGTTGTTTGTGGTATATAATCAATTCAATATGCTTTAACTGGTATTTTGATCAAGATTTTTGCATCAATAGTCATCCTTTATTTCTCTTTTTAATATATTAGAGTTAGGTGTTTTATAGATACCTTTTATGATACTAGGAAAATTTTCTTATCCCTAGTTTCTTAGTTTTTACTATGAATGGAATTTAGATTTTATTAAGTGCCTTTTCTGTATTTATTATGTTTTTTTTCCTATTATACTGTTACTGTTGTCAAGCATATCGAGTGAAAATTGAATGTTTAACTAACCTTGCATTCTTAGAATAAACAGTTTGATCTTAAAATATTATCCTTCCTATATATCACTGGATTTGATTTGCTTGTATATTTTTAAAATTTTTAATTTACATTTATGGAAGAAGTTGGTCTATAATTTTCTTTTAATTCCTTATTAGATTTTAGATCAATATTTTACTGGCTCCATAAAATAAATTGTGCTGCTTTAGTTATGCTCTATTCTCGGAGGAGTGTTTGTAAGATTGGTATTATTTATTCCTTAAGTATTTGGAAGAGTTTTAAGTCAGGCCATCTGGGCCTCAAGTTTTCTTTCATGGCTACTTTTCGCTTAAAGACTCAGTTTCCTGATAGATACTGAGCTATTAAATATTTTCTATATTTTATTGTTCAGTCATGGAAAGTTATATTATTTTCTTAAGAAATATGTTTTATCCAAGTTAATGAATTTATTGTTATAAAATTATTTATAGTATTCTCTCTTCTTTTAAAAGTGTGTGGCAATGTCACTTTTTTCACTCCTGGTAATGCTGTTTTGTTCTGTTCTTCATTTAAAAAGTTCAGTATTGTTAGGGAATTGTTACTTTTATTAACCTTTTTAGAAAAGCAGTGCTGGCATTGTTGGTGGTCTTTATTGAATGCTTGCTTTCTACTATTATTGCCTTTTGCTCTTATTTCCTTCTTTCCATGTTTTTGGAGTTTAAATTTTTGTTTTTTTCTAACTTCTTAAAGTAAGTTTTTAATTATTTTCTTTGTAAAAAAAATATATATGTAATTTTCCTTTTCAAATATATATATCTAAAGTTATATGTTGCCCTCTGAACATTGTTTAGACTACTTCTGTTTACCTTAAAGTTCAGTGAGAAACTATTTTTTAAATTTGTTTATAATTTCTGTTTTTACTCATCTTCCAAAGATTCCCTTACCATCTCTCTCTCTCTATATATATATATATGTGTGTGTGTGTGTATATACACATATACATATTATTTTTTGAGACAGGGTGTTGCTCTGTCACCCAGGCTGGAGTGCAGTGGTATGATCACAGCTCACTGCAGCCTCAACATCCTGGGCTCAAGTGATCCTCTCACCTTAGCCTGCTGAGTAGCTGGGACTACAGGCATATGCTACTGCACCTGGGTGATTTTTAAATTTTTTTGTAGAGATAGGGTCTTGTTATGTTGCCTAGGTTGATCTTGAACTCTAAGCCTCTAGTAATTATCCTGCCTTGGACTCCCAAATTTCTGGAATTACAGTCGTGAGCCACCATGCTGGCTTTTGCTTATATTTTATAACTCCTCATTCTGGTAGTTTTTTCTTCTTATGCCATGACATTAGTGATTTCGGAAGTGAATCACATTTTGTGAAGATTCTTGAATGTGCTCTCATTTGAGTATACATTATATAATGTACATTTGTCTCAGTGTATGCAAAAATCCTAGGGGAATATCTGACTATAGAACAGTTCTAGCCACGTTTCTGAAGACATGTGATTTAGATTATCTCCTCACATAGAGCAATCCCTGAAATAGTTTAGCTTCATGAAAAGCCAAAGAAAACCCTGTATCTTTTTTATTTTTTTAATTTATTTTTATTTTATTTTATTTTAATTTTTTTTGAGACGGAGTCTCGCTCTGTCGCCCAGGCTGGAGTGCAGTGGCCGGATCTCAGCTCACTGCAAGCTCCGCCTCCCGGGTTCATGCCATTCTCCTGCCTCAGCCTCCCGAGTAGCTGGGACTACAGGCGCCCGTGACCACGCCCTGCTAGTTTTCTGTATTTTTTAGTAGAGACGGGGTTTCACCGTATTCGCCAGGATGGTCTCGATCTCCTGACCTTGTGATCTGCTCGTCTCGGCCTCCCAAAGTGCTGGGATTACAGGCTTGAGCCACCGCACCCAGCCGAAAACCCTGTATCTTTAGAATGATTATAATCAAAAAGTAAAAACAGTATAAAAGGGTAAAATGATTTGAGACTTTTTTTATTACAGTGTAAAGTTCCTGACATTAAATGCAAATCATATTTAATAAGTGGTGTTTATATGAGATTTCCATACACTTTATTGACTTCAGGTTTAAACTGATAAGTTGGCACCATGGTAACCTGGAGGGTTTTGTAAACTAAAGGCCTTGTCTCTTAATGACCATAGAGGGACAGGCCAAAGGATGCATACAGAAGTGAAGAGTTGCAGCTGAGATGAGTAAATAAAGTTGAGTTCTCAAATGGCCACATCCACAGGAAAAAATTAAGCCAGGTTGAGGGGTAGAGCCCTGGGAAGTATATGTCATGACTCGGGCTCTGTTTTGTCCCTTCTGTAAGTTTATGACCACTTGGATTTGGTGGTTAACCTTGTACTGCCTGCATTTTCCTGTGGTTTTTGCAACCAGATATGATAATACAAAAAGTGACCTTTCTAGATGCCACTTCTGGAAATAGAAGAAGCAAACATAATACAACCCTGAAAATAGACACTTTCAATGACCTCTATGGTATTTATGTGCCCAGATGTGAACAGCCTCTTAGGTATTCAGCACTGGTCTATCCAAATACTTTTTTGAAATGGCCTGCTATAGTTGTTTCTCTTATACCCTTTCATCTTACAGCAGGATACAGCATGGATACAGTAGGAGTAACCATCATGCAATGTGATCACTTGGCCATGGTCAACTATCCCGGAATGGGTACCTGACTCAAACCAGGGTAGGTAGTCTCTTCCCTGGGAACTTGAACTAAGAAAAAGTTGTTTTTTCTATTGGCTGAATTGGTAATTTAGAAACTCTTCTTGATGAATTAAACCATTTATCATTATGTAATGGCAGCCTTTTTTGATCTTTGTTGGTTTAAAGCCCGTTTTGTCAGAAACTAAAATAGAACCCCTGCTTTTTTCTTCTTTCCATTTGCTTCGTAGATTTTTCTCCCTCCCCTTATTTTGAGCCTATGTGTGTCATTGCATGTGAGACTTGGAAAGGTTTGGCAGTGATAAATTCTCCTACGTAACACTGCAGCCAGAGAGGATGATAGAGGAAAACAGAGGGTAAAGAGACAAAAAAGTCCCAAGGTCGTTTAGTGCTTCGGCTTAACATTCTCTCATTGAATCCCTTCCTCCCATTCCTCCTTTTTTTGTTTTGTTGTGGAAGCTAGAGTTGATTTCTGTTACTTGCATCCAAAAAGAATTTAAACTAATACACCAAGAGAGCCTCCATTTCATTTTTTGCAGGTTCTCAGAGATGTTTACTTTCAATGTTTGATGGAAGAAATGCTCCAGATCTGATCATGAAATGCCATAATGCTATATTTTAGATAAACATTCTAATTCATTCTTGCTGTTGGAATAAAAATGTGAATGCAATTTATTTCATCATAAATATATAGATTTTAAAAGTTATTTTAACCATCCACTATACTACTAGAGAGACATTTAAGAGTGAAGAAATACATTTCTTTCAGCAAAATAGAGTATGCCAATCTCACATATCTGCATTTACCATTTTGCAGGTGAGGTTTGCTCTCCAGCTAAAATTATTCTCTTTCATATGAACAGGAGATTGGTTGAGTGATAGTTCTTAATTCAAGAAGGAGCAGTGTAACTGTGACTGAAAAGCTATTCAGAAGCAAAAATATTCTTCTAAAAATAGTTTTGTGTTCTATAGAATGTTACTCATTAATAGTCACCTTTGAATATTGAAATTCCTTTTGACTCATCAGAAACATTCTGTCATTACATAGAATACATGCTTTAAGAATTTAGTAATTCATGAAGAACCATTTATAATTTCATATTTCTACTTTAGGGAAATAGTTCTGGGCAGAATGTTGGAATGCAACTCTCCCTGCTTCAGTGTCAACTGAGGTATCAATTCAATAAATATCAGGGCACCAAATGGTGTGAAAGCATCACATGCAAATTTTATGAAAAAAAAATGTAAAGGGAACTGTTTCAAAATACTAGATCCATCTGACATGCTAAGGATAAAAGAAGAGGTCACATAGACTTGTGAAGGGGACTGGGGAAGACAAATCTTTGCAGAAGCTATTGCCATGTTTGGAGAAGGAGAGGGGAGTGCTGCCTTCTGTACCTTGGACCTAGTGGGAGGGATTTCCATGAGGAGATCTAGAAAGGCTGCTATGTTTTTCTCTCTCTTTTTTTTAAATTGAGGCATAATAAGTAAGGTATAACTTAATAACTTAATAAGTAATAACTCACCTACTCCCAAGAAATGTAGAGAAAGACAGGATGTGGCGGGCAAAATGCTGGTTCCCCAAAGATACCTACATCTTAATCCACAGAATCAGTGAATTTTTTACCTCACATGGCAAATGGGACTTTGCAAATGTGATTCAGTTAAAGACCTTGATATGGGGAGATTATCCTGGATAATCCAGGTGGGCCTGATGTAATTGCCCAGGTCTTTTTGAAAGGGAGGGAGGGGCTGGGTGCAGTGGCTCACACCTGTAATCCCAGCACTTTGGAAGGCCAAGGTGGGCAGATCATGAGGTCAGGAGTTTGAGACCAGCCTGGCCAACATGGTGAAACCCCATCTCTACTAAAATACAAAAATTAACCGGGCATGATGGCACCTGCCTGTAATCCCAGCTACTCAGGAGACAGACAGGAGAATTGCTTGAACCCAGGAGGCAGAGGTTGCAGTGAACCGAGATCATGCCATTGCACTCCAGCCTGGGCAATAGAGAGAGACTCCATCTCAAAGAAAAAAGAAAGGCAGTGAGGAGGGTCAGAGTCAGAGAAGGAGATGTGGTGATAGAAGCAGTGGCGAGAGTGATGTGGCAGGAACGAAGGAATGCAGACAGTCTCTAGAAGCTGGAAAATGTAGGAAACAGGCTCTCCCCATTTCACCAGAGCCTTCAGAAGTAGGTAACTGATTTCACTTATGTGACCTCCAGAACTATAATAATAAATGTGTGATATGATAATTTGTTACTGAAGTAATAGAGAAAGAATACATAGGCTGATGCTTTGTTGGCAGAACTCAGAGATGAAGGTCAACAATGGCCATGTGCACCTGTCTATGTCAAGGGAAATGCAGCAGAGTGGGGCCCAGAAAGCTCAAGGCCAACTTAATGACACCTCCACTCATTTTCCCAACATGTAAGTCCTGATAGAGGATAAAGCCACCCTTAGACTGATGTGGAAGATAAAGTATAGAAATGGAGAAACTGTCACCTCATTTATATTTCAGGCTTTGAATCATAGCAGTTCCAACAGTCTGGAAGAGAGGAAAAGACTTGATATTAAAGCAAACTTACAAATTTATTATCTTGAACCAGACTTTCTAATTACATAATCAAGAATTTTTAATGGTACAAAGGGATCATGGAACTTTCCAGAATTTTCTTCTAGGGAGAATTTTTATCTCTTACTGCATAAACAAGAAAGTAGAAGACAAAATATAGTTATGCTTTTAAATTCTATGAATGTTTTCAAATATCTAAAAATTAGACTAGAATAATGAATTTTCTTCTTCTGTGGACTTAATTATGTCTCCCCCAGACTCACATGTTGAAGTCATAACCTGCTATGTGACGTTTTTGGAGCTAGGGCTTTTAGGAGGTAATTAAAGATGATGGGTTCATTAGGGTAGGCTCTAATCCAATAGGATTTGTGGCCTTATAAGAAAAAGAGAGAGACAGAGAGAAGGAGAGAGAGAGAAAGAGAGAAACTGAGATTTCTGTCTCTCCAATTTGCACACAAGAGAAAAAGCCTTGTGAGCACACAGAAGTTGGCCACCTACCTACAAGGCGCCCTCACCAGACCTACCCATTCTAGCACCCTGGTCTCATACTTCCAGCCTCCAGAACTGTGAGAAAATAAATGTTTGTTGCTTAAGCCACCCAATCTGTGGTATTTTGTTATGGCAGCCTGAACAGAAAAATATACCTTCTATTAATATTCTATATTATCAACATTGTGTCCTACTTGCTCTATTTTCTCCCTCCCTTCCTCTTTTCCTTCCTTTCTTCCTCCTTCTTTTATTTTTTCCTATAAATATCATTTTAAATTAAACTTAGACATGATGTGATTTTCACTTTCAATTTTATCCATCGATATCTTTAAAAAATAAAGGTGACTTACAACTTAACTACTGGGACAAACATCAATACTATTTATTAGCATCTAACTTCCCAAACCTGCTGGGTCCACGGGTCTTTGAAGTGAGTTATGGGCATGTGAATTGCTCTCAGTACTGAAATGAAAGCAGAAGGAATATGTATCAGTTAGCTATTACTTTGTGCTAACCGCCACCGAGTTTTAGTGGCTTAAAATAAGAATTTCTCGCTGTTCTCTTAATCAGGTGGACATTTCTTCTGGTCTGAGATGATGTGGCTGATGTCTAGGGTTAGCTGGCTTATTTCTTGGTTGTGGCTGGAGGGACTAGGAGAGCTTCATCTGGATGCTATCTTTGCTCCATGTGTTCTCTCATCAGCAGGCTGGTTTGAATTTTTTCCTATGGCAGTCCCAGGCTTCCAGAGACCATCCAGAGAGTAAACTCCAATTCACAAACACTTTTTCAGCATTTGCTCCTGACACATTGCTAATGTCCCATCCACTCAAGTAAGTCACATAGCTAAGCCCAAATTCAAGGAGTAAAGAATAGACTTCATCTCTTGATAGGAAGAACTATAAAGTCATAAATGAGTGTGCATACAGGATGAGAAGACTATGATGTGGCCGTTTTTACAGTTTGCTATAGATTTCTTAGTTATGATTAACTGAAAGCTCTGTTTTCAATATGGTGCATGAGGAGGCTGGATAACAGATTAACAGTTGGGAACGGGAAGTGGAAGAAAGTAGAACAGGATTAACAAGAAAAGAAAAGCAACAGGATAAAATACAGGAAAACAATAGATTGACGTAAATATTGGTTGCCCTGCAAATTTACTTAACTATTATCGTAAATTTCTTGAACATTCTTTTCTATGTACATGATCATGTTGCCTACAAATAATGACAGTTTTAAATTGTTTTTTAAGATGCTTTTTATCAAGTTGAAGCCATTTCATTCTATTCTTTTTTTAATATGTGTGTGTATTTATATATATATAATTGATTTTTAAAAAAAATTTCAGCTTTGATTTTTGATACAGGGAGTACATGTGAAGGATTGTTACATGCATATATTACACCCAGAGAGTGAAAATAATACCCAATAGGCAGTTTTTCAACCCACACCTACCCTCCCTCTCTCTCTACTCTAGTAATCTGTAATGTCTATTGCTCTTATGTTTATGTCCATGGGCGATCTATGTTTAGCTCCCAATAAGCAAGAACATGGATTTGGTTCCCTGTTTCTGCGTTAATTATTTCAGGATTATGGCCTCCAGCTCCATCCATGCCATCCATGCTGCTGCAATGGACATGATTTCATTCTTTGTTATGGCTGTATAGTATTTCATGGTATATATGTTCCTCATTTTCTTAATACAATCCACCATTGATGGGCACCCAGGTCTATTCCATGTTTTTTCTATAATGAATAGCATGGCAATGAACATATGAATGCACATGTCTTTTTGGTATAATGATCTAAATTCTTTTGGGTATATTCCCAGTAATGAGATCGCTAGGTTGAATGCCAGCTCTGTTTTAAGTTCTTTGAGAAATCTACAAACTTCTTTCCACGGTGGCTGAACTAATTTGCATTTTCACCAACAGTGTGTGAGCATTCTCTTTTCTCATCAGCCTCATCAGTATCTGTTATTTTTTATTAATTTTTTTTTTTTTTTTTAAGTAACAGCCATTCTGGCTGGTGTGAGAAGGTATCTCACAGTGGTTTGATTGGCATTTCTCTGATTAGTGGTGATGAGCATTTTTCATATGTTTGTTGGCTGCTTGTATATCTTCTTTTGAGAAGTGTCTGTTCATGTTCATTGCCCATTTTTTAATGGGGTTATTTGTTTTTGGCTTGTTGATTTAAGTTCTTTAAACATTCTGGATAGAGCTTTGTCAGATGCATAGTTTGTGAATGTTTTCTAGCAATTTGTATGTTGTCTATTTCCTCTGTGGGTGGTTTCTTTCACTGTGTAGAAGCTCTTTAGTTTTTGCTCTTTTCAAGGAATATCTTTGTGGTGTTCTCTGTATTTTCTGAATTTGAATGTGGGCCTGTCTTGCTAGATTGGGGAAGTTCTCCTGGATAATATCCTGAAATGTTTATCAACTTGGTTCCATTCTCCCCGTCACTTTCTGGTACACCAATCAAATGTAGGTTTGGTCTTTTCACAAAGTCCCATATTTCTTGGAGGCTTTGTTCATTCCTTTTCATTCTTTTTTCTCTACTCTTGTCTTCACATTTTATTTCATTAAGTTGATTTTCAACCTCTGATTTTTTTTCTGCTTATGCGATTAGGCTATTGATACTTGTGTATGCTTCACAAAGTTCTTGTGCTGTGTTTTTCAGTTCCATCCCGTCATTTATGTTCTCCCTTAAACTGGTTATTCTAGTTAGCAATTCTTCTAACTTTTTTTCAATGTTCTTTACTTGCATTCGGTTAGAACATGCTCCTTTAGCTCAGAGGAGTTTGTTACTATCTACCTTCTGAAGCCTACTTTTGTCAATTCGTCAAACTCATTCTCCATCCCGTTTTGTTTCCTTGCTGACGAGGAGTTGTGATCCTTTGGAGGAGAAGAGGCATTCTGGTTTTTGGAATTTTCAGCCTTTTTGAGCTGGTTTTTCCTTATCTTCGTGGATTTATCTACCTTTGGTCTTTGACATTGGTGACCTTCGGATGGGCTTTCTGTGTGGACGTCCTTTTTGTTGATGTTGATGCTATTCCTTTCTGTTTGTTAGTTTTCCTTCTAACAATCAGACCCCTCTTCTGCAGGTCTGCTGCAGTTTGCTGGAGGTTCGTTTCAGACCCTTTTTGCCTGGATATCACCAGCAGAGGCTGCAGAACAGCAAAGATTGCTGCCTGTTCCTTCCTCTGAAAGTTTCATCCCAGAGGGGCACCCACCAGATGCCAGCCAGAGCTCTCCTATATGAGGTGTCTGTCGACCCCTGCTGGGAGGTGTCTTCCAGTCAGGAGGCATGGGGGTCAGGGACCCACTTGAGGAGGCAGTCTATGCCTTAGCAGAGCTCCAGCACTGTGCTAGGAGATCCGCTGCTCTCTTCAGAGCCAGCAGGCAGGAATGTTTAAGTCAGCTGAAGCTGTGCCCACAGTCGTCCCTTCCCGCAGGTACTCTGTCCTAGGGAGATGGGAGTTTTATCTATAAGACCCTGACTAGGGCTGCTGCCTTTCTTTCAGAGATGCCCTGCCCAGAGAGCAGGAATCTAGAGAGGCAGTCTGGCTACAGCGGCTTTGCTGAGCTGTGGCGGGTTCTTCCCAGTTCCAGCTTCTGGACAGCTTTGTTTGCACTGTTAGGGGAAAACTGCTAACTCAATGTCTGCCCAAACGGCCGCCCAGTTTTGTGCTTGAAACCCAGGGCTCTGGTGGTGTAGGCACCTAAAGGAATCTCCTGGTCTGTGGGTTGTGAAGACTGGTAAAAGCAAGTACTATCTGGGCTAGAATTCCTTCCTTCGGCTAGGGGAGTGAGTTCCTCTACCCCTTGCATTTCTCGGGTGAAGGAAGCCCTCACTCTGCTTTGGCTCGCCCTCCATGGGCTGCACACACCGCCTAACCAGTCCCAATGAGATGAGCTGGGTACCTCAGTTGGTAATGCAGAAATCTCCCACCTTCTGTATTGATCTCGCTAGGAGTTGCAGATTGGAACTGTTTCTATTCTGCCATCTTGCCAGCCACCTGGGTGGGTGAATTCGTGAGCTTGGTTTCATAGGCTTAATTTTTGGTGTTATAGTTTAGGCTGTTAATCCAGTAGATGGCGCTTGAGAGCAGTGGCTGGTAGCTAGGTTAATACCCAGCCATGTAGCTCATTTGTACTTCCTCTTGTTTTCAGTCCTGCTCTGTGGTAGGCACAGGAGACAGGGGCCCTCTTCACCAGGTCCTCTCTGGGCTTTGGGGAAGTCCCCACAGATCAATGGTGCTGCGCCTGCATTTCTTCTTTTAGGTGATCCAGGCCGCAGGGTCCCCTCAGGCAGAGGCTGTCAGGGATATATTCCACATCTTTCTGGACTGGCCTGGCAGAGGATGGCATGCACCACTACTGCCCCGGCCTAGGAACACATGCTTTTCACCCCTCTCCCTGCTCTGATGGCGGGGGCTGCTTCTCTGCTTGAGGGCCAGCCACAGATCTCAGTTCCATACTCCCGAGCTGCATGTTGCAGCCTTGGGGCACCTGGATGTCTTGCAGCTGTGGTTGGGATTCTGGATCTGATGTGTTCCTGAGTTGCCAGGAAAGTGCTCAGGTGCAGTAATGCTGGGCTGCAGGGGCTGCCTTGTGCATGCACCAGCTTATGCAGGGCAGCTTGGTATGGACCCTGGGAGGGGCCAGCGAGCAGGAGGGCCTGCAGAGCAGACATACTTCAGTCCCATGGGGAAGCTGCCCACTCTCTCCTGGCTGGAAGGTCAGCTGGGGCCAGTGCCTCCCGGAGGGGTATGGGGAGCCCTGGGGTATGAGTGTCTATGGCTTCATTCCACCAGGGCTGCCCAGCACACAAAAGCTCCTATGTTTTGTGCCATCTGAAGGCCTGCCTGTCTTTGCTTGCTCCCCGAGGACGTCCCCTGCCAGTTCATGCATCCATGGGAACATGAGGTCCCCTGTAGTTAGGATCCCAGAGGTCCATTCTGAGAGTGAACCATTCCTCAATTCCCTCACCCCTTTCCCAGTGGACATTCGAAGTCAGGAACTAGTCCCTGGATTTAGGTATCCTTTGCAGGGTTCCCTGGGACCTCCCTCTTCAGCCTTGGCTTCAGTCTTGCCTCTCCATCCACTTTTGGCATTTTCTTTATGAAGATCTGCCCAAATTATGGTGTTTTACTTAATAATCTGATCCTTCTGGGTGGGAGCGGAACTTTTTGGCTGCATCCAGTCCACCATCTTATCCCCCTCCTATTCTTAAGGTCGAAACTTTGTTCATTGATATTAGATCTTTCTTTTTACCTAGCATGAGCATTTAGAACTATACATTGTCTTCAAAATTCTGTGTTAGCTTTATCCCTAAAATTTCAAAAAATTGTCAGCCATTTTGAAATATTTTCTAGTTTTTCTTGTAATTTCTTCTCAGACCCTTGCATTGCTTAGAAGTGTCTTAGGAGATTTTCTAGATATGGCTATTGTTATTAAATTCTAATTTAGTTCCTCTGGCATTAGAGAACATACTTTGTATGCCTTTAATCCTGTCAAATTTGAAATTTATTTTATGCTGAGTATGTGATCTACCTTGAATATTTTATAAGCATGGTAGAGAATGCGCATTATACTGTTGTTGGATGTGGTATTCTATAAAGGTAAATTGGGTTAGATTTACAGTGTTGTTCAAGATGTCTGTATTCTTGTTGGTTTCTACTGTTTCTCTCAGTTGCTTAGAGAGGGTGTTGAAAACGTTAACCAAAACTTTGTGTCTGTCTACTTCTCCTTTCTGTTATGTTGTTTTCCTTATTCGTGTATTTGAAATCTTGCAACTAGATGCATGCAAACTTAGGACTGTTAGGTCTGTTATGATTTAATACTTTTATTATTTAAAGTATTTGACTTTATTCTTGGTAATATTTCTTGTCTCAAAGTGTATTTGACTTCTATTAATATAGCCTTTCCAGTTTTCTTTTCTCTTTTCTTTTATTTTCTTTTCCTTTTATTTTATTTTCTTTTCCTTTTCTTTTCTTTTCTCTGTGTCACCCAGGCTGGAGTGCAGTGGCAGGATCTCGGTTCACTGCAGCCTCTGCCTCCCAGATTCAAGTGATTCTCCTGCCTCAGCCTCCTGAGTAGCTGAGACTACAGGTGCGTGCCACCATGCCCGGCTAATTTTTGTATTTTTACTAGAGACGCAGTTTCACAATGTTGGCCAGGATGGTCTCACCATCCTGACCTCGTGATCAGCCTGCCTCAGCCTCCTAATGAGCTGGCATTACAGGCATGAGCCACTGCACCCGGCCCCAGTTGTCTTAATATTAAATTTTTTGTATATCCTTTTTCCATCTTTTTATTTTGACCCATCTTTGTGTATTTAAAATGAACTCTTTAAATATATCACATACAATTGAATCTTGCTTTATAAAAAATACAGTCTGAAAATCACTGCCTTTTGATGGAGTATTTAGTTTATATTTAATATTATTAACATTGCTCAGTTAAAATATTACTGTTTGTTTTCTGTTGTCCCATTTCTTCTTTGTTCCTTCTTACCATTATTCCTGGCTCTTTTTTGATAGGGTATTTTTAATATTTCTTTTTATCTTCACTATTGGCTTGTTTGATCTTTTTTCTGTTTCTAGTGGATATTTCAGGGTTTGCAAAATACATATCTAATTTCTTTTTTTTTAACTTTTATTTTAGGTTTGAGAGTGTTTGTGCAGGCTTGTTATACTCATGTCATACACAGTTTGTAAACTCGTGTCACAGGGGTTTGCTGTACAGACTATTTCATCACCCAGGTATTAAGCCTAGTACCCATTAGTTATTTTTTCTGCTTCTCTCCCTTCTACCACCCTCCACTCTCAAGTAGACCTTAGTGTCTATTGTTCTCTTCTTTGTGTTCACAAGTGCTAATCATTTAGCTCCCACTTATAAGTGAGAACACGTGGCATATGGTTTTCTGTTCCGGTGTTAGCTTGCTAAGGCTAATAGCCTCCAGCTCCATCCATGTTCGCACAAAAGACATAATCTTTTTTTTTTTTTTTTTTTTTTTTTTTATGACTACATAGTATTCCATGGTGTAGATGCACCACAGTTGCTTTACTTTATCTGATCTGTTGTTGTTGTACATTTAGGTTGATTTCAGGTCTTTGCTATTGTGAATAGTGCTGCAATGAGCATTTCAGCACATGTGTTTTTATGGTAGAATGATTTATATTCCTCTTGATATGTACCCAGTGATGGGATTGCTTGGTCAAATGGTAGTTCTCCTTTAGCACTTTGAGGAATTGCCAAACTGCTCTCTGCAATGGTTAAATAATTTATACTCCCACCAACAGTGTATCTTTTCTCCACAACCTCACCAGCATTTGTTGTTATTCATTGGTGTAAGATGGTATCTCATTGTGGTTTTGATTTGCATTTCTCTAATGATCACTGGTATTGTTAATTTTATGCCTCAATGGTCTGTCTAAGACTGTCAGTGGCATGTTGAAGCCTCCCATTATTTTGTGGGAAGCTATGTCTCTTTGCAGGACTCTAAGAATTTGTTTTATGAATCTGGGTTGGATGCAAATATATTTAAGATAGTTACGTCTTGTTGAATCGAACTCTTATGTAATGCCCTTCTTTGTCTTGTTTGATATTTGTTGGTTCAAAGTCTGTTTTGTTACAAATTAGGATTGTAACCCCTGCTTTTTTCTGTTTTACATTTGCTTGGTAGATTTTCTTCCATTCCTTTATTTTGAACATATTTGTGTCATGAGTTTCTTGAAGACAGCATAGCATTGGGTCTTGCGTTTTTTTACTCCAGCCTGCTACTCTGTGCCTTTTTCATGGGGTATTTAGCCCACTTACATTTAAGGTTAGTATTGATATGTGTGGATTTAATACTGTCATTGTCTTGTTAGCTAATTATTATGCTGGCTTGCTTGTGTGGTTACTCTATAGTGTCACTGGTCTTTGCATTTAAGTGTAATTTCATATTAGCTGATCATGATTTTTCTTTCTATATTTAATCATCCTTTCAAGATCTCTTTTAAGGCAGTTTTGGCGGTAATAAACTCCCTCAATATTTGCTTATCTGAAAAAGATCTTATTTCTCCTTTGCTTATGAAACTTAGTTTGGCTGGATATGAAATTCTTGGTTGAAGTTTTTTCCTTCAAGACTGTGAAATATAGTTCTCCAATCTCCTCTGGCTTGTAGAGTTTCAGCTGAGAGGTCCACTGCTAGCCTGATGGGGTTCCCTTTATAGGGGACCTGCTGTTTATCTCTAGCTGCCTTTCACATTCTTTCATTTCAACCTTAGAAAATCTGATGATTATGTGTCTTCAACATTATCTTCTTGTGTAGAACCTTGCAGGAGTTCTCTGTATTTTCTTAATTTGGTTATTGGCCTCTGACAAAGCTGGGAATATGTTCATGGATAATATATTGAAGTATATTTTCCAAGTTTTTTGCTTTTTTCCTCTCCCTTTATCAATCCTCTCCATTATTTTTTATTTATTTTTATTTTACTGTCTTATTTCAGAGAGCCAGGCTTTAAGTTCTGAGATTTTTTTCCTCACCTTGGTCTATTCTACTGTTAGTACTTATGATTGCATTGTGAAATTCTTGTATTGTGTTTTTCAGCTTTGTCAGATTCATTAGGTTCCTTTACATACTGGCTATTTCATCTTCCAGCTGTGGTAGTGTTTATTGTAATTCTTAGTTTTCTTGGTTTTGGTTTTGCCATACTCATGAATCTCAATGATCTTTGTTTCTATTCATATTCTGAATTCTGTTTCTGTCATTTCAGCCAGCTAAGCCTGTTTAAGAACTCTTGTTGGAGAACCAGTAAGGTTGTTTGGAAGACATATGACACTCTAGCCATTTGAGTTATCAGAGTTCTTGCATTGGTTGAGTACAGTCAATGAACTTATTTACTGGATGTTTTCTCAGTGCCATGGTTTGTGCAGAGTCTTTATTTGAAGCTGACTTCTTGTCTTTGGTCTCACAAGGGGGTATGTTAGCAAGGTATTTTGGTGTTGAAGCTTTGGGTTGTGATCCAGTAGATGGTACTTAGGCTTATTGGTCACTTGGTAGACTCTTTTTTGGTTGTGTGGCTTCCCTATGTTTCCTCACAGTTGCAACTAGGTTCCCTCTCAATGCTCTGAAAATTTGGGCTCCTCTCCCCTTTGAGTACTGGCTGTAGATTGCAACTTGTCACTTCTGCACTGCCCACTGCAGCTCTAAGGCCATCTCAGGGTTTATGTTTCTCCCCCAACTTGGAGGCAACAGAGGAAGGGATCTTAGTAGTCATTTTGGCCAAGGGTCTTTTGCTTGTCTCCTGAGGGCTCCACCCCAGAAAGATGCAGGTCAACAACTGCTCAGTGCAATCATCCCAAGATGGAGGATCTGTGTGTGGGCCCAAGTCAAAGGTTTCTTGTCTGGTTATAAGCAAGGTGGGGGGGTGGGGTGCAGAACCTGTGGGAGATGGACTGTGTTTCCTCTCCTTGCGTCAACCACAGCTTGTTGAAGGTATGGATAAGGCATTTAGGGTCTTTGCTTCTTCATTAGTCCTAGGGTAGTAAATGCAGTTCCACTGCAGAGGGCAGAGAGGCTTTCAGTTGCCCCCAGCAGCTCTGTCCAGGTTGTTGCAGAGCTGCTACTGGCACAATAGCCCAGCAGGGGGTAGTTGGAGGCCCAGGCTTGGAGGACCTGCCCGGTGTGGAGCTATGGGGACAAGCACCTATATAGCAGTCTGGTCACTTTTCTGAGGGACTGCTGTAGTATGCTGGGGGTCTACTCTAGTCTCTAGTCACCTTGGATTTTCCAGTACCTGGAGGTATCAGCAGTAAAGACTGTGAAACAGCAAAGATGGTGGCCTGCCCCTCCCTCTGGGAGCTCTCTTCCAGGGAGATTTCAAAACTCTGTCTGCTGGAGAACACTGATGAGGGTAACTGGAGACCCCAGTTGGAAGGTCCTGCCAAGTGAAGAGGAACAGGGTTGGAGACTTGCTTTAAAAAAAGCAGTCTGAAGGCCGGGCGCGGTGGCTCAAGCCTGTAATCCCAGCACTTTGGGAGGCTGAGACGGGCGGATCACGAGGTCAGGAGATCGAGACCATCCTGGCGAACACGGTGAAACCCCGTCTCTACTAAAAATACAAAAAACTAGCCGGGCGAGGTGGCGGGCACCTGTAGTCCCAGCTACTCGGAAGGCTGAGGCAGGAGAATGGCCTAAACCCGGGAGGTGGAGCTTGCAGTGAGCTGAGATCCGGCCACTGCACTCCAGCCCGGGCGACAGAGCAAAACTCCGTCCCAAAAAAAAAAAAAAAAAAAGCAGTCTGGCCACGTTTGCGTATAGCCACTGTGCTGTGCTGGGGGCCCACTTCAGGCCCCAGTCACCTCACACTCTCCAAAGCCTGAAGGCTGAAATGGCTAATTCAGCCAAACAGCAAAGGTAGTGGCTGACTCTTGCTACTGGGAGCTCTTTTTCAGGGAAGTGTAACACTGCTACCAGTGGCTGGATGGAGTTCCAAGCCAGTAGGTCTTATCCTGTGAGGTACCATGGAAGCAGGGCCCATAGAATGTTGCTTCTCAGCTTTCTGGATTCTGCCCCTTTTCTAGTGGTATATATGTAGGCTTGACCTCCTGCTTTGTCAGAGTTTCAGCTGCTTTTGCTAGGAAGCCAGGAAAGCCCAGGTATCTAAGGCTCCCAGGTCTCTGCATGTGCCTGAGCAGAGATTACATGATCTGCTAGGATTCCATGTAGGTCTGTTGGTCAGACTAAAGGCCCTGGTGGAATGGGTTCATAAGGGTATTTACTGAGGTGAGGGTTGCAAAGACCTGTGGGAGAAGTGTGGTTTCTTGGGGTTGGATATATACTCACCGCTTCCCTTAGTTGGGGAGGTTCCCCTGTGTTGGGGAGGTTCCATTCCTCTCCATGAGAGCAGCGCACACTAGCTGCTTTTAGTTGGCCATCTCGGCTCCCCCTTCTAATTTGTTATGGCATTCTAGTGACATAACACTACTTCATGGACAATGGAGGAACCTTGCAACAATATTCTATTCCATTACCCACTTCTATATTTTGTTCTATTTCTAGATACATTTTATTTCTCTGTATATTATAAACCACACAGTTCATTGCTGTTATTTTTTCCTTACAAAACAAAATACCTTTAAATAAATTTAAAAACAAGAAAAAGATTCAACTTTTATCCCCGTATTAGTCATTTTCAGCACTCTTTATTCCTTTATGTAGATCCAGGATTCTATCTAGCATTCTTCTCCAACCTGAAAACCTTTTAATATTTTTTACAGTTCCAGCAAAAACCTTTACAATTTAATTCTTTTATTGATTTCTTTGAAAAAGTATTTTGTCTTTAGTTTTGAAGGACATTTTTATTTGATATAAATTTCTAGGTTAACTTTTTTTCTAGGACTTAAATGATTTTGCTCCATTGTCTTATGGCTTAAATTTTTCTGATAAGAACACTAACAATTCTTTGCATTTTCCTACTGTATATGTCTTTTTTCTCTCTGATTACTTTAAAAATTTTCTTTTTATTCTTGGTCTTCAGTAATTTTATTATAATGTGTTAGGCGAGTTTTTCTTAGTGGTTTTGTTTGGGGGGAGGGATTTGCGTGTTGTTTTCATCAAATTTGTAAAATTCACAACCTTATTCTTTTGAATATTTTTCCTTTTCATATAAGTTAAGCCTAATGTTGTCCAAAAACCACTGAAGGTTTTTTTTTTTTTTTTTTGTCTGTTTGTTTTTGTTTTTTGAGACATAGTCTCACTTTGTCACCCAGGCTGGAGTGCAGTGGAGAGATCTTGGTTCACTGCAACTTCTGCCACCTGGGCTCAAGAGATCCTCCCACCTCAGCCTCCTGTCACATCACCTGACTAATAGAGATGGGGTTTCGCCATGTTGCCAAGGCTAGTCTTAAACTCCTGGGCTCAAGCAATCTGCTGCCTGAGCCTCCCAAAGTGCTAGGATTATAGGCAAGAACCATCATGCCCAGCCTCTGTTTATTTTTCTTTCATCTATTTTTCTTTCTGTGCCTTAGTTTGCATTGTTTCTATTACTCTATCTTCAAGTTTACTGATCTTCTGCAGTATCTAATTTATACTAAGTCAATCCAGGATAATTTTTATCTTAAATAATATTGTATTTTTCATCTTTAGGACTTGATTTTCTTATTTGTATTTTGTATTATGTATATGTTTTTATTTAAAATTAAATGTTCATCATATTAACACTAGCTCTTTCAAATCCTTGTTTGATAATTTCATCATATAATTCATTTCCAGTTTTTTTTTTTTTTAGGTCAGATGCCCATTGTACAGACAAGGTAACAAGTTTCGAGTGTGGCACATCTCACGCAGGTGTGTGAACTGCCCAATCATCATGCTCAGGAACTACCAGAGGATCATCATTTCTAGTTTTTAAAACTTTCTTTTTTTTTTTTTTTTTTTTTTTTTGAGAAGATCTCACTCTGTCACCCAGGCTGGAGTGCGGTGGTGCAATCATGGTTCACACTGAACCTCTGCCTCCTGGGTTCAAGTGATTCTCATGCCTCAGCCTCCCAAGTAGCTGGAATTACAGACATGCACCACCACACCTGGCTAATTTTTGTGTTTTTGGTGGAGATGGGCTTTCATCACATTGATCAGGCTGGTCTCAAATGATCCGCCTGCCTTGGCCTCCCAAAGTGCTGGGATTACAGGCGTGAACCACCGTGCCTGGGGTAAAACATTTTTTAATGACCTTTTTCCCCTGGATACGGGGTCCCATTTTCTAGCTTCTCAGTCTATTATTATTATTCTTATTATTAATATTATTAGTTTACTTAATACCGCATGTTTTGATTCTTGTTGTTGAGTGTTGACTTTTATGTTGTTGAGTTTTCTTAAGGAGCACTGGCATTTTTTCTGGAATGGAGTTAAATTACTTGCAGATTTCTTGATATGTTAGAGGCCTGTTTTAAAGGACATGTCTAGTATAGCCTTTACTGCAAGGCTAATTTACCCCTACTATTTAGAAATGATACCTCTCAAGTCTCTACTCTTGGTGGGGAATGTTGCAGGTGGGCAATGCGGCCTCTCCAACAATAGTTTGTTAGAACTCAGAAGCCTCTCATTCCTTTGTGAGCTCTGAGAATTATCTCATTTATAGTTTCTAATTGTCCTTTCCTGACACTGTGAAATTTTACCCTGTGCAAGCACAGCTTAGCATTCAGTTATAGTTTGGAGCAGATCTCTATCAGATTCCTGGAGCTCTTTCCTTGCATGGTCCTCTCATCTCTGGTTCTTTCCTACAAATACCGACCACATGAGCGTCCCTGAATTCCAATCTTACCTTCACAAACTTAGTGACTCTCCTATGCTCTGCTTGGGTTCTTTCTTCCAGCATGGATTGTAAAGTGCTAGCAGGAAGAAAGCCAGAGTGATTTTATTGTCCATTTTGATTATTTATCTTATCTTAGGGATCATAGTTCTTTGATGTATGTTCTCCGATTTCCAAAAACAGTTGTTTCACATATTTAGTCAATTTTTCTCGTTCTTTATGATGGGTGGACAAGTCTATCTTAGTTACTCCCTCACAACTGAGAGTAATGTCCTCCACTCCATTAGATTTTAAGATAACTTATAACATGGTTTATTAATTCCCCCAGAGTTACCAAGGCATATAAAGCTGTTTGCTCAAATATATTTTCTATTAATAAGATAGAAATTTTATCACTCTTACAAATTAAAGGAACTGATTGCAAAAGATCTGGAGAACTAATGGTTGAAATAGAGGCTTCAGTAGCTAATAAGAATGTTTCTCAGTTAGCAAAATAAAAGCATATAATTAAGCATCATTTGATCAGTCAAGGAAGCATTGTTGTTGAGGATCTATATAATTTCTTATTCTCTTCTGACTTTGTCAGAACATTTTTTAATTGTCCATACACGTTATAATAATGTCATTGATTTTTATCATTTTCTAAAGACTGAGTCTGATTATATTTTGAGGAACTATTAATTCTTGGCATACATGTCTCTTAAGAAAACCTTTTTTTCTGAATCAATTTGCCCAATTTAAAATGATATAAATTTCTTCTCTCTCCTCTCTTTAGCCCTAAAGAGTCTTGGGACATTAATCTGGAATTATTCATCCCTTTAGAGAAATCAAAGAAAGCTAGCTAAGCATTTGGTTTCTTTTCATTTTCATTATAGAAATTCCATTTTCACAGATTTTGACAATATTGGGTTCCTAATAAGTAAATACTTAAAACACCAGAGTTATTGGATAAACAAAGAATAATCTTTAGAGGTGAAGGGTCCCATGTTACTACAGATGCTAATAAAACACAGAAACACAGAAATAAAAAGACTAATAAGTGTGCCAGATTCTATATTTCCTATCCTGCCCATCCCTGACACCTCAAGCTCCTCAGAAATTTCTTAATAAAATGACCATATTAAAACCCACTTTTTACACTGCTGCCACTATTATGTGCACAATCAACCAGAAACCATCAGAATCAGAACCAGAAACAAAAACAAAGAGTCGGAGTTAGCACTGGTCAATTGCTCAGTTACTTGATAGGTGGTGCAATACACAGAGGCTGTCTGAGATAATTGTAGGTGTGGCTTTTGGAGTATAGAGTAAGCCCAAATAAGTTTCACAGGACACTCACATAATTTTAGAGAGAAGTATGCCAATACAAGCACTGCCAGCTTGAACCAAAAGGGACAGAAACAGTGAAATGGAAAAAGACCTTTGGGATCCCAAGTTTCTATGATCAAGAGGAAGGCTGAGAAGCAGTCTGCTGTGAATGTGGGACATTTTTTATTGAAAAGAAAGAATGCTGCAGAGGGAGAAGATGAGCTCTGAGGGTGGGGCAGAGGCTAACCACTCCCAGGGAAAGGAACTGGGTCCTGATCATCACAATCAAGGAATATTTCCTGATCCCTGATGACATGCACTTGGCTGGATTTCATGATTGATATAGACTAGTATATTAGGCCATTCTTGCATTTCTGTAAAGAAATACCTGAGACTATGTACTTTATAAAGAAAAGTGTTTTAATTAGCTCATGGTTCTGCAGGCTGTACAACAATCATGATGCTGGCATCTGCTTGGATTTTGGGGAGTCCTCGGGAAACTTACAGTCATGGCAGAAGGTGAAGGAGGAGCAGGTATGTAACATGGTCAGAGCAGATGCAGAAAAGGGGGAGGGGGGAGGTGCTGCACACTTTTAAACAACCAAATCTCATGAGTATTAATTCACTAACAAGATAATGGCACCAAGGGATGGTGTTAAACCATTCATGAGAAACCAGCCCCATGTGATTCAATCACCTTCCACCAGGCCCCATCTCCAGCACTGGGGATTACAATTTAACATGAGATCTGGTGGGGGCACAGATCCAAGCCATATCAACTGGTGACTGCTATTTGCCTCCTGCCTTTCCTCTCTTTGAATGGGAGTATCCATTGTGGTTAGCCTGTTTTTGTCTCACCAGTGTATGTTTTCTGAAGGGAAATAGATAACTCATCTTTTCAGATCAAGAAGATCTGCTCTTGTTGACCTGTGGCTAAGTAGCCTCATCTGCTTGATATGAGAGATTATGGGCGTTGAGCCTGACATTATCACTGGACAAGATTTCTTGGGGCCCTGGAAGTGGGTCTGCGTATTTTCCATTTGGGATTATTTGAAGTGATTATGGCTAGGAGGTGGACAGTCACTGTTTGCCAAAATAGTCATGATATTTTAAGCCCTTCCCCTCAAAAGTTGGGGTCTGCTTCTCTACCTCTTGAATTTAAGAATAATCATGTGACTTTCTTTTGCTAATTGTATCAGTTAGCAAAATTGATACCAGCAGAGGTTTGAAAGTTATTTGTTCATGGAGTTTACCCTCTCTTGCTTCTCTTTGGAACCCTGGACCACTATGGAGAAAAGCATATGAAATATGAGATCGTGTGGATCAGAGGCAGCTGTCTCAGTGGGTGTCCTATCTTACTAACTAGACTGCCAACCTTGAGATCTATGAATGAGTCCGTTGTAGATCACCTAGCCCCAGCAATGCTGGCATAGAAGAGAGAAAGTCCTCAGCAAACCCAGAGAACCACAAAAAATAATAAGCTATTAAGTTTTGGGATTTTTCTATGCAGCAAAATTAACTAATACAAGTAACTATGAAGAAGAGTGAATATGGGGATATGGGTTCCTTGAACAACGAAGATGTGGGCAGAGGTATTACTCTGAGACATTTGGGCCTTTTTTCTCCTTAGATGAACATGACACTGTGCTCATTGAAAACTTGGTTCAAGAAACAAGATGCCTCAATATTGGTAGATCTTACTTAAATCAAATAAATAACAAATTGTTAGCATAAGCTTTGTAAGAATCATGATGTATGTCCTGACAGTAAGACTTATGAAATTAGCAAATACTTGCCTATTGTCTCAACTCTTTCTCCTTCCTGGGTAGAGAGTAACACTGAAAGAAACTAATTGGTGATTAGCTAGAGATTAATGATTGCTAATTACAGATTTCTAATTGTCTTCCAGTATCCATTCTCCTGTATGGTGTTGGGGGAGTATAGCTTCCTACCTACCGTGGACCACCTGTCAACTCTGGGCTGTAGCATGAGAGAATGGTGAACTTCTGTCTTGTTTGAGCTATGGGTTGGCTCTCTTTTTTAGCCACATAGCCTGTACTGTAAGTCAGTACCACTTTAGCAGCAAGTAAAAGTCAATGTGAGTACATTGTTATTCTTCAGCTTAGAACATTTCTTCCTTTTATTCTTGTGTTTTTGGCTAAATAAACTGGGAAATTATAGTAGATAGGTGTGTGCAGTCTCTTTGCTCAATTCTATAACCCATCTGGAGATGTGTAGAAAACTTGTAAAGGAATCCGTGATACGTAAACTTAGTTTGTGATTGTAATGTATATAATTTTTGATTCATGATTTCTCTCTAATTGGACTATGCTTGTAAATGTTTAGTTTATATGTGTTAATGGAATAGGGCCATGGCACAAGTAATCTAAATTCAATTTAGCCAATATTAATTAAATAGGTACGCAATTAGTACTCAAAATGTGCCAGAAATGACCCTACATGGGATGCAGAGTTATAAAATATGGTATTTTATTGTTGTTGTTATTTGTTTGTTTGCTTGTTTTGAGACAGAGTCTCAATCTGTTACCCCAGGCCGGAGTGCACGGAGTGCAGTGGCACAGCCTCGGCTCACTGCAAGCTCTGCCTCCTGGGTTCACGTCATTCTCCTGACTCAGCCTCCCGAGTAGCTGGGACTACAGGTGCCCATCACCATGCCCGGCTAATTTTTTATATTTTTAATAGAGACAGGGTTTCACCGAGTTAGCCAGGATGGTCTCAATCTCCTGACCTCATGATTTGCCCACCTCAGCCTCCCAAAGTGCTGGGATTACAGGCATGAGCCACCGCGCCCAGCCTAAAATATGATTATTATCCTTAGGGAGTTAACATTTTGATGAGGGAGAAAGGAGATTATTAATTATAATTTCCCTAAATGGCAATTTCAATAAGAGTAGTATAAATGGTAATTAATTTAATTTTAGAGGAAAAGATGCGATGCTTCATGAAGCAAATAAAAAATAATGCAAAGTTTACTTCTATATGGCTTTGGAATGCATCAAATTATTTTTCACAGGATCACACTGAAATTATTTCCTCCCCAGGGCACATTCAGGAGGCAGAAGGAGAGGGATAGAAACATGACCTTGAAGGTAGACGGCTGCTCTATGAAGTGTGAAAAATTGCCATTAGATACTGTTGGAGTTTACAGAGTTAACTTTTTTTGTTTCAATTATAGCTTTCCTTACCAAAGATTTGCTATTCTAGTACTAGCGATAAGCCTTAATTAACCAGAAATTATATACAAAATAATTAGCCTAAAATAACAATGTTTTCTCTCCTATTTTATGAGAAAGAGAAAAATTATTCTTAATAGAATGATGCCTAGATTGGTGGAATCTTCACATTTCCTAAAATTCTTCAGTACTAGAAAAGCTTGTGCCAATACATTTCCACTATAGTTTCATGTTGGTGGTGCACAGGAATTTTTCATTTTTGGCTTCGTCTCTAAACTCAAGTCATTACATTAAGTCAAATTTCATAAAATTTATAATAAAGAGAAATTTAAAATGTATATAATAGCAACTTAAGTGCTGAGCTATTGAACACTAAACTTATGCTATTTAAAAAAAAATTTGGATACAACTGTTTAGTCTATACATTCTTCTTTTTATTCTCTGAGATAATTCAGGTCAATAATTCCAATCAAGAAACGTTCACTGAGCTACTGCTAATATATAAGGCAATGTACTATGTAGGCCCAAGAGTTAAAGACAGTTTCAAGCTAGTGAATAAGTGTGCATACTATATGATGGACATGTCAAATCAAGTTTAAATCAGGCCTATGGGTCTGCCACAGAGAGAGTGATTCATTCCAAGTTGAGAAGTGTTCAGTAATATATTCACCAGGTATGTGGCATTTAAATTGGCCTTGAATGGTATATTAGTTTCGTATGACTGCCATAACAAAGTACCACAAACTCGATGGCTTAAAGCAACAGAAATTTATTCTCTGATTTTTCTTGAAGCCAGGTGTCTGAAATTAAGATGTCATCAAGGCAATGCTCCCACTTAAAGGCTTGAGAAGAGGATCTTTCCTTGCCTCCTTCAACTTCTGGTTGCCCAAGGCATCCCTTGGCTGTGACAGTATCACCACAGTCTCCTTCTCCATCTTCCCATGGTTGTCTTCCCGCTGTGCAGCTGCATCTTCACTCAGTGTTCTCCTCCCTATGTCTCTGCTTTCTGTTTTCATAAGGACACCAGTCATATTGGATTGGGAACCACCCTAATCTATTATGACCTCATCTTATCTTGATTACATCTGCAAAGACCCTTTTACATTTCCAAACAGGGTCTTATCTTCAGGCAACAGGGGTTAAGACTTTATTTTTTTGGAGGACATAATTCAAGCTATAATATTGTAAAGGATAATGCCCTCAGTTCATGGATACATTTCTCATTCCCTTCCTCTATCTTCTGTCTTTGCTGCCTGATTTCCCTAACAATTTGCACCATCTGGTCTGCTTTTGGTTAACCCCCATTTCAGGAAGCTCTTCATTAGTGTATCATTTAAGGTTGTTTGGACTGATGACCTAGACTTCATAGGCTCAGAGATGATTGGATTGTGAACTCCTGGAGTATTAGGATCATGCCTTGTTCATCTTGTGATAATTAAAAGTATTTAACCTTTTGGAGTATCATTTTAATAATCTAAAAATGGACACAATGATAATGAAATGTACCTCATAAGGCTGTTGTGAGGATCAAAAGGCTTCATATATACAAAGAATGAACACATATTTAAGACCTTGATAAGTGTTAATCCTTTAGTAAGTGTCTGAGTGTCCCTGGTTAGTCAGTATTTGGTAAGAGTCTAAATAAATGAATGAATGCATGCCTTGATGTAAAACAGAGTTATCCAACAGTCAGAGGCTGGGAATTTTAGAGTTAGAACTTTCGTGCAGTGGACTAATGGCAGGTGAAGTTTGCATAGGCAACATAGGCTCTAACATGGAATGAACTTGGATAAGAGTGACATATTCAAATGGATGAAAAGATTACAAGAAAGCAGCTGGCAACAACTCACTGTTATAATTATAACCTTTTGGCTGCAGTGACTAGCAACCTAGGGTGCTAAGACAAATTGTGAATGAAACTGTCAAATAGCTGTGGACATTCTTCGAGGAATTCTGAGAAGTAGAAAAATTCAAGAAAAATCAGCGTCAGGTAAATTTATTATTTTTTTTTTTTAAAGGAAAGTTCCATAAACTTTCTGACTCACCCACCTTTACAAGATAAGGCAGAGACAAAGCCCAATAATTAACTAGAATTTGAATTTGGGCTTTTAAAAAATATTATTATACTTTAGGTTCTGGGGTACATGTGCAGAATGTGCAGGTTTGTTACGTAGGTATACACACTCCATGGTGGTTTGCTGCATCCATCAATTAGTCATCTACATTAGGTATTTCTCCTAATGCTATCCTCCCTTAACCCCCCACCCGCCGAGAGGCCCCAGTGTGTGATGTTCCCCTCTCTGTGTCCATGTGTTGTCATTGTTCAGCTCCCACTTATGAGTGAGAACATGCGGTGTTTGGTTTTCTGTTCCTGTGTTAGTTTGCTGAGAATGATGGTTTCCAGCTTCAACCATGCCTCTGCAAAGGACATGAACTCATTTTTTTTTATGGCTGCATAGTATTCCATGGTGTATATGTGCCACATTTTCTTTCTCCAGTCTATCATTGATGGGCGTTTGGGTTGGTTCCAAGTCTTTGCTATTGTGAATAGTGGCACAATAAACATATGTGTGCATGTCTTTATAATAGAATGATTTATAATCCTTTGGTTATATACCCAATAATGGTATTGCTGAGTCAAATGGTATTTCTAATTCTAGATCCTTGAGTTATCGCCACACTGTCTTCCACAATGGTTGAACTAATTTACATTCCCACCAACAGTGTAAAAGCTTTCCTGTTTCTCCACATCTTCTCCAGCATCTGTCATTTCCTGACTTTTTAATGATCGCCATTCTAACTGATTAGGACATAGGCATGGGCAAAGACTTTATGCCTAAAACATAAAAAGCAATGGCAACAAAAGCCAAAATTGACAAGTGGGATCTAATTAAATTAAAGAGCTTCTTCACAACAAAAGAAACTATCATCAGAATGAACAGGCAACCTATAGAGTGGGAGAATATTTTTGCAATCTATCCATCTGACAAAGGGCTAATATCCAGAATCTACAAAGAACTTAAACAAATTTACAAGAAAAAAAACAAAAAGCCCCATTAAAAAGTGGGTGAAGGATATGAACAGTCACTTCTCGAAAGAAGACATTTATGCAGCCAGCAAACATATGAAAAAAAGCTCATCATCAGTGGACTTTTTATTACTTACTGAGTGTGGGAGTTCTGTCAGCTGCTAAGTATGTCTATGCCAACTATGCATTCTGGCACTGGAGAAATACCACAGGATGAGTCTGGGGACCCACTGGATCCACTGTAAGTTGAACCTGAGGTAAAACTCCATTAATTACCTGACCTCATTAAGCCCCTAATTTAACTGGAGGACTACAATGACATTTTGGGTCCCCTGGAATCAACATCAGCTCAGATCCAGTGTCCAGTAGTCCCTGAAAGTTCTGATCATTTTTCCCTTTCCCCAGTGCACAGTAACCCTGGTAAAAGGCCAGAGGTATCCTTGGAGAAGGATAGGAGAAAGATTAACAGTGTAAATTGTTGGTAACGTAGTGCGGTCCTTCCTCAGGGGAAACTGACCTCTCCTTCATCCAGGGTTTCTGGGTCTGTAAACTGGTTTAAGTCTGGAAATTAATTGAGGAGCCATGATTCTCTGTTTTTATAATTCAAATTAGTCTTTTGTCCACTCGACCTGGAAGTTTTCCACTTATATAAACTAAACAAGAATGTGGTAGGCTTCCTGTCAATTTCATTTCTAGAAATACGGTGATTAGTCAATGCCAGAGCTCTACATGAGTCAGACCATTCTGTTTGCTGCTTTGCCTCTGCTGTCCATTATGGTAGCTATGCCCATCTTGCCTTTCATGGTTGAGTGCTGCCACTTGGCCCCTGCCACCTCAGGATCCAACTATTCCCATTGCATTTAAATTTTGTAGTTGAGTGACTACAGTTCCCACTGTAAGGTCTGGCATACAGAAGAAAGCAATCACAGAGCTCTTCAAGGATGCAGGTTCTTCCCTCACAAATCTATTTTGCAAAGTATTAATGAAGAGTATATCTTCTGGACCCTTCCAGTTGGGATGAGTAGATCTAAAGTGACTAACCTACTCCAGCATTTCAATCTCCCTAAGCCTTTAGATCCCTTCCTCTACATTAAACCAAGGGAGATCAGATATTTCCAGCTCACTCATAGTGGGCCATCTTTTGATCCATGTTTCAGCTAATCAAGCAAATCAACTATTAGAATCTTTTGTAACTCCCTGAGCTGCAACATTAAATGCAGAATCCCTGTTTAGTAGGACCATATCAATAAATTCAACCTGATCTAACTTTACCTCTTTCCACCATTATCGTACACCCTTAATATCCATTCCCATTCCTGTTCTCCAGATTTCTGCTTATATAAGTTAGAAAACTCAAGCAGTTATTTTGGCATGTAGCACACTGTCTTGTGGGTCACGCTCTGAACATTACCTCTAGGGGTCTGCCAGGACTTTAGTCTAGTTATAGGTCTAGAGGCAAACAGGGGTGTTGGGGAGTGCGTCTTGAGGAGAATCAACATTGTCTTGCCTGGCAACTGCCTCAGCAGAGGCCATCATTGTTGTGTCAGGCAGTGAAGGGTTAATCTCAGACAAAAGTGGAAAGGCTGGGTTGGGGAGGGGTGGAGAGGTGGTGTGCGTGGGGAGGCTATTTCCCAGGCAAAAAAGACTCCTCAGAATTTAGGAGGTCAGTGCTTCTGGCCTCATCAGGGTCCTCCCACATGTCCCCACTCCAAGTTGCAGAGTCCCATTCTTTTTCAATCAATATCCTCATCTTAACAGTAGACACCTGGCAAAGCTGTGAATGCATCTTTTATTGCAGGTCAGCCATTCACATAATAAGAGCTTGTGTCTGATTTTCCACAATTTCAGCTCTTCCCCTACAGGAGATAAGACTCTCACTCAGGGAAATATTAAAAGACTTGAGGCTCAGTATGTGCTTCTGGAGCTGAAAGACAGAATCCCTGAGTTAAATGTTTCCTTTCATCACTTTGTCTAGTGAACTTAGGAGCAACCAACCAACCAACTTCATTATATTCCTTGGTTCCCACATGTGGTCAAAGATATTATATATAGAGTCACTAAACTCCTTGCCTGTCATGAGTGGTGAATCAGAAGTATCAAATGCATTTATTTTGCTTAACTGTCTAAACAATTCATGCCAAAGACTCTCGTGTTCTCCATACTAGTAGAAGTAGAGTTCTTATCATTTTGGGGTCTAGTCATATTAAGCAATTAACTCCAGAAACCCCCAAAGCAACTAAAGAACTTCATCCTTAAAATTTTGTTCCTCTAGAACCACTCCCGATACCAAAATTTGTATTGGTCAGGGTTCTCTAGAGGGACAGGACTAATAACATGTATATAGGACTAATAAACTCCTATATATATATATATATATATGGGAATTTATTGAGAAGTATTGACTCACATGGTCACAAGGTGAAGTCCCACAATAGGCCATCTGCAAGCTGAAGAGCAGGGAAGCCTGTCCAATTCCCAAAACCTCAAAAGTAGGAAAACTGACAGTGCAGCCTTCAGTCTGTGGCCAAAGGCTCAAGAACCCTTGGCAAACCACTGGTGTAAGTCCAAGAGTCCAAAAGCCGAAGAACTTGGAGTGTGATGTTTGAGGGCAGGAAACATCCAGCAAAGGAGAAAGATGGAGGTCAGAAGACTCAGCCAGTCTAGTCCTTCCATGTTCCTCTGCCTGCTTTTATCCTAGCCATGCTGGCAGCTGTTTAGATGGTGCCCACCCAGATTAAGGGTGGATCTGCCTCTCCCAATCCACTGACTCAAATGTTAAACTTCTTTGGCAACATTCTCACAGACACACCCAGATACAGTACCTTGCATCCTTCAGTCCAATCAAGTTGACAGTCACTATTAACCATCAAACCTAGAGAGAATAGAAGAATAAGCTAGTGTCCACCTTCCAGGTGCTTGTCCCACACACCAAAAAGGATGACACAGAAACAAATGGGAGTAACGACGACAACATGAGTTGTGGGATACCTCATTTACTTGGCTAAGGAGCCAAATTTAGACCCCAGTCAAGCAGTTTTATTTTCCAAGCTCTCTTTTGGGTTTAGGGTGGAGCAGAAAGGCCTAGAATACCTCAGAATGCAGGAGGCTATGAGAAGCTCATGACATCCTTTCAGAAAGGTCAGTGGAAGATGGCCTCATGACAGCTCCTGAGAACCTCCCATTCTCTCTGTCCCAGGAACGTATTCTGCCAAGACTCAGATAAGCTGTGCTTCAAGCTTTGTTTATACGGATATGTGCAAGGTAGCCAGGGCACCAGGCCAGAGCTGTTCCCCTAGGCAAATCAGAAAACTTGGATGCATCTACAGAAAAATCTTAAACAGATTATTAATGAGAAATGAGATGATTTGTGAACATATAGAAGAGAGAATGAGCTGAAGATGTAGATGCTAACAAGGTAAAATGTAATGTAAATAAATAAATAATTATGACCTTTGCTACAGGAAACTGACCTTCCAAAATGTAGGTGGGAATGAGAACTGGCTCAGCAGAAATCTCCAAAGGGAAAGACTCAAGAGTCAAGAAGACCAGGGGATTTATTTGAAAGCTTTTTCTGAATTTACTGTTAAGTGAATGCTAAAAGACTGAATGAGCTATTAGATTCAATTATTAGGATGTTTATTTCCAACTCAGAGAAGTTATAGGCTTTGCCTAATCCATGCACATAAGCATACCACATCACTTTAAGGACACATAGCTTAGGCTGGGGGCACTGAAACCATGTAAAAGAAGATAAAGTAAGAGTTTTCTAGTCTAGAGAAGAATGTTAATGGATTATTATCATTATTAGTATTAAGTAAGGCTGTACTATGTGCTAGATACTGTATTACGTGCTTTACATAAATTATAATACTAAACCTTTACAATAACCATACTGAGTAATTACCATTATTATCATCACTATGTTATATGTTACCATTACCATATTGAGCATTGCCATTATTACCATTATTATTCTTATTTTCCAGATGAGACAATAAAAACTCAATGAGGTTAAATAGTCGCACAAAGTTAGACATGTTGTTTACTAGTGCCTGAGCTAGGATTTGAACCAGACGTACGAACCCTAAATCCATACTCCTAACCAGTACTGTAATATCTCACTGCAATTTTCACTTAAAAGGGGTGTTATGGACTAACTTGTGACTCCAAAATTTATGTTGAAATCCTAATCCCCAAAATGACTGTATTGGGAAGGTCTTTAAAAAGATAAACTTAGGTGAAATGAAATAAAAAGGGTGGGATCCTAATCCAATAGGACTGTTGTCCTTCTAAGAAGAGGGAAAACTCCAGGAATGTGCACACTCAGAGAAAAGACCATGTGAGGACATAGTGAGAAGCTGGCCCTCTATGACCGAAGGAGAGAGGTCTCCAGAGAAATCCAGACTGTCAACACCTTGCTCTTGGACCCAGCCTCCAGAACTGTAAGAAAATATACAACTGGCCCTTGAACAACACAGGTTTGAATAGTGTGGATCTATTTTTATCTGGATTTTCTTCTGCCTCTGCCATCCCTGAGACAGCAAGACTATTACCTCCTCCTCCTCTTCCTCCTCCTTCTCCTTCTTCTCAGCCTCCTCAACATGAAGACGGTGAGAATGAAGACCTTTAGGATGATCCACTTCCAATCTTCCAATTAATGAATAATAAACATATTTCTCTTCCTTACGATTTTTCTTAATAACATTTTCTTTTCTCTAGCTTACTTTATTGTAAGAACACAGCACATAATATATGTAACTACAAAATATGTGTCAATCAACCATTTATGTTATCAGTAAGGCTTTTGGTCAATGATAGGCTATTAGTAATTAAGTGCTGGGAAAGCCAACAGTTACATGCAGATTTTTGACTGCACGGGGGCTTGGTGCTCCTAACCACCAAATTATTCAAGGGTCAACTGTATTTCTGTTGTTTAAGCCACACAGTCTTTGGTATTTTATTATGGCAGCTGTGGAGGAAAGTTAAATATTATATTTGAACTCAATTGAACGTGGGCACAAACAATGGTCACCAAGTCCCTGAACAGGTTGTGTGAGCTCCTTGAGGCATTTATCCAGCACTGTTTTGGAGAAATCTCTATTCCAATCTATTCTTATACGTTAGTTATTGAAAAACAATAGACACTCGCAAAAACAAGTTGACCTTTTTATGTTCCTTGAGCCCAGTCATGAAGGGCTCTCATGACTGGGCCTCTGCCAAACAACTCATTACAAAAAGAGCTAGGGTCCCAGACTGTACCAAAGCTTCACGAGACCTCTCCTTGTCTGTGCACGGACAAGTGGCCAACTCAGGAGCCCAGGAGATATATATATATATCTGTTTTCCCTTCTCCCCTTCCCAGTGCAATTTGCTTATTATATTAATTTGCTTATTCTATCGTTTGCTTATTATATCTGCATTGCCATTTATTTGGGATAAAGCTTGTTTACCCTTAAAGGTATTGCATGTCTGTCTTTTCTTCTCCCCTCACACTTTTCCTGCATAGAACATTTTTGGCATCACGAACAAGATTCGAAAGCAAAAGAAGCCATTTTTTGGCTGCAGGGTCTGGGCTGGGAGCTCAAGGTCTTCCCGTATTATCCCGGGATGGGAACTCCCCCAGTTTTCCTTCTTGGTGATTGAATGGTCCAGGGGAACTGGCCTTTGTGATAATTAGGAATCTAAATTAGTTCAATTTCAACCTTTGACTGCGTGGAGTGCTGCAGGGAATCCCAGTTGGTAAAGGGGACTCTGAGGGAATTCCCCAGTATGGATGATGCTTACTTACTGCTTATAAGTTAATGTGTCAAGATAGAGACTGGTTGCTTCAAGAGAAATGTAAGCTGAAAAAGGAAAATGCTAATCTGACTTTCAGACTGGCCCTGGCCCAATGCCAGGCCTATGTCTTGACTGATTAGGCTCAAAGCTATCAGCTTATTGCTGAAAAAAGCAGCTATCTGAATGGCATGGTTAGGGTAAAACTGAAGAACTAGTCAGCCGGGGTTTGGAGCAGGTAAAAATCCATCTCCTATCTCAAGGCCAGGAAATTAACCCTTGTAAAATTCAAGGACCTCCACAAACCGTAAAATTCCTTGGCATCCTATGGAATAAGGAAAATAGTCCATTTTAACAAAGGTTAAGGCTAAAATACTAGAATTTGCAACCTCTACCACTAAGAAGGCAGCCCAGAAATTTATTGCCTTGTTTGGATTCTGGAGACATCATAGTCCCACTTGGGTAACATTTTAGAACCTCTGCATGCAGTCACTAGAAAACGCTATGACTTTCACTGGGGAGAGAAAAAGAGCATGGCTTTTGAATAAGCTAAACAAGCAGTTCAACTGGTCCTAAATCTATGGCCCATATGGAATGGGCCAGTAGAACTGCAACAACATGCTAATTAATTGGAGCCTTAGGCAGAAACAAGATGGGAAGAGGGTACTTTTGTGGTTTAGATCTGGAAACTGCCAGAGACCGGCAAAGCTTATACTCCTTTCAAGAATCAACTGTTAGCTTGCTATTGGGCTTCACTGGAAACAGAGCACCTCTGCTTCAACCATGATGTCTTTATGATTATGATTTGGGTCATGAGTTCCCCTAAAACTCACTGGTTCTGATGAAGGAAGTGGCGGGAGCAACCAGCTGGCTGAATTGGTAGCTGTCCTCCAAGCTATTCAGGAGGAGACCAGAGGGATTTGTCACCTGTATACCAACTCTTGGTCAGTAGCAAATGGTCTGACTACCTGGATGCCCCAATGGCAACAAAACAAATGGTTAATTGGGAATAAAGAGATTTGGGGAAAACAATACTGGCACACTGAATACTGGTGCCTAATATTGAATACTGGCACACGCTACCATTACCACTGTTTTCCATGTTGATGCTCATGTGTCTCTGCCTTCTCTTGACAGACTATTTAATCAGCAGGCAGATCAACAGGCCAAAATTTCCACCGTAACTGCAAATTCGAATGTGGATACGTGGATTACAACATGTTCAAGCCTTGCAATGAGAGGCATTATAATATAGTTGACAGTGATTACCGGGGAAAGTTAAAGGTCATTTTATACAATACCACTCTGGATTCTTTTGCTATAAAACTGCAGCTGCAGGTTGCTCAATTGTTAGTGGTACCTTGTCAACCACTGAGGAAATATCTGCCCCAGTAGAAACAACATATAGAACTGGAGAATTCAGGTCCACCAGAGAGGGCAACTTATAATCCTGGAGCCAAAATATGGGTACAGCATCCATGAGATCCTGCCCCTAAGGCTGGTGACCTTGTAGCTATGGGAGCAGAAAATGAAGGCCTAGTACAATTTCCTAAAGATGAAAAACAATATCATGTTCCCCTCCATTTTTGTTATTACAGAGAATAACCTGTCTGCTAGTAATCAGTACCTGGGTCATCATGTCTGAGGCTGAGAATGAGTTCATCAACTGGGTAGCCACCGCTATGACAGAAGCCAACTGCAGTCAGTGCTGACAATGTGTCGAGTTGCCAGAGGCCGCCAGAAATGGGTTACCTTGGAGAATCATCCTTGCTAATATTTCCGAATGGATATGCCAATACCAATGGGGGTGGGATAATAACACTTGTAATCCAACCTGGACTTCTTTTAACCAAACAGTCTACTTTATCCCAAGCCCAAAGGAAGCACAGCGCCTTTGTTACTTAAATTACACATTCTAGCAATACAATTATAGGAGAACTCTTCCCCTTCTCTGGGGAGCCCTCTGGGTATGTGGATTTTACGGGTGGTGATAGTTGCCCCCACATTGGAGGGGGAGATGCACTTGGGGGTGGCCATTAATTTCATTCACCATCCAGGATGATATTTCCCTCCCCAGTAATCTAAATGCTTGCAAACATCACTAGTTACAAATGCACAGGACCCTCTGGTGGTGGTACCCTATCACAGTATTCTCCCCTGCCGCCGGTACAAACCTGCTACAGAAGTAAATTAAAATATTAAGCTTACCTGTAAAACAAAGCTCTTAATGATAGTAGCACTGAACTTATGTTATTATCAGATAAATTTGCTCAGCTGCGTACTGTTGAATTGAAAAGTCGAATGGCATTAGATATGCTTACCATAGCCCAATAAGGGGCTCGCACTTTACTGCATACTGAATGTTATGTGTATATGCCCAACAATTCTCACAATATGACTCTGCTTGCAAAGCCATGGTGGGTGTGGTTTTTATTAGTTGTGCTTTAGATTCTCTTGTGTTTACCCTGTATCTGTAATCTATATCAACCGTGCCTTTCCCGTGTATCTGTAAGGGTATTTTCCTACAATTGAGTATAAATTGAGGCCGAATGTGGAGGAAAAGTTAAATGTTAAATGTGAACTCAATTGAACGTGGGCACGAACAATGGTCACCAAGTCCTGGAACAGGCTATGTGAGCTCCTTGAGGCATTCATCCAGCGCTGTTTCGGGGAAATCTCTATTTTAATCTATTCCTATACGTTAGTTATTGAAAAACAATAGACAATCATAAAAACAAGTTGACTTTTTTGTGTTCCTTGAGCCCTGTCGTGAAGGACCCTCATGACTGGGCCTCATGTCAAACAACTCAGGGTCCCAGACTGCGCCGAAGCTTCAAGAGAACTCTCCTTTTCTGTGCATGGATGAGTGGCCGACTCTGGAGCCCAGGCTGTTGCTTCCCAGTCTGGTGGTGAATCCTCTATAGTCTGGTGAGTGTGAAAATATATACATATATATCTTTTCCCTTCTCCCCTTCGCATTGCAATTGGCTTATTATATTAATTTGTTTATTATATCATTTGCTTATTACATCTGCATTGCCATTTACATGGGATAAAGTTTGTTTACCCTTAAGAGTATTGTGTGTTTCCCACACAGAACAGCAAGCCTGAGCAAACTACTACAAGGAATTCAATTTGTTTTATATTTAACATGTATTGAGTAGAGAGCACAAAGATTGAAGAGTCCCAGTCCTTGAGGAGCTAAAGGCTTACTGGGAACCCAAGAATATCTCTAAAATGGAATCCACAGAGAGAGAGAGATTTGGACTTTAAAAGCGGGTAATTTTCTCTTAGAGGAGTCCCCAAAATATATTTATTGGGTTGCCTTGGCTTAAAGATTTTTCTGATGAAATACAATTCAAGGTTATATAGACTAGATAATCCTTTATGGGTGATGCTGATGAACACATTCTGACACTCAGCAGTTGTTTAGACTAGATAATCTTTAAAAGTTCATGTAATTTTCACCTTTTATCTTTGCTCTTTGTACCTTAAACTTTAAATGTATATTTTTAAATGCAATCATGCATTGCTTAATAACAGGGATATGTTCTGAGAAACTCATCATGAGGTGATTTTGTCACTGTGCAAACATCAGAATTTACTCACACAAACCTAGATGTCACAGCCTACTACACACCTAAACTATGGTATAGCCTATTGGTTCCCGGCTACAAATCTGTACAGCATATTGCTGTACCAAATACTGTAGCAATTGGAATACAATGGGAAGTGTGTGTGTATCTAAGCAGATCTAAACATAGAAAAGGTACAGTAAAAATGTGGTATATAAGATTAAAAATGGTGCACTTGTATAGGGTACTTACTGTGAATAGAGCTTGCAGGACTGAACTTGCTCTGGGTGAGTGGGTGGTGAGTAGTGAATGAATGTGAGCGCCTAGGACATTACCGTATACTACTGTAGACTTTATAAACACTATGCATTTAGGCTACACTAAATTTAATTGAACATGTTTTCTTTCTTCAACAATAAACCTTAGCTTATGGTAACATTTTTATTTTATGAACTTTTAAATTTTCAAAAGCTTTTTGACACTTATCATAACACAACTTAAAACACAAACACATTGTACAGCTATACAAAAGTATTTTCTCTTTATGCCCTCATTCTATAAGGTTTTTTCTATTTCTAACTTTTGAAGTCTTTCTGTAACTTCCAAACGTTTTTTGTTAAAAGCTTAGACAAACCCAGAATTAGCCTAGGCCATGTCAGGATCATCAATATCATTGTCTTTCACCTCCACATTTTCTCCCACTGGAAGGTCTTCAGGGGCAATAACACTCATGGAGCTGTCATCTCCTAGGATAACAGTGTCCTCTTCTGGAATACCTCCTGAAAGACCTGCCTGAAGCTATTTTATGGTTAAGTTAAGCAGAAGAAGTACACTCTAAAATAATGGCAAATCATTATACTTGAATAATGGTAAATATATAAACCAAGATAGTTGTCATAATTATCAAGTATTATGTACTGTATGTAATTGTATGTGCTATACTTTTATACACCTAGCAGCCAGTAGGTTTGTTTATACCAGCATCACCACAAACATGTGAATAATGCATTAGGCTACAGCACTACTGTATGAGTTCATTCTTGCACTGCTATAAAGAAATACCTGAGACTGAGTAATTTATAAAGAAAAAAGGTTTAATTGGCTCACAGTTCCACAGGCTGTACAGGAAGCATGACTAGAGAGGCCTCAGGAAACTTACAATCATGGCAGAAGGTAAAGGAGAAGCAGGCAGGAGCTGGAATCATGGTCAGAGGAAGAAGAGAGCAAAGGGTGAGGCAATGCACACTTTTAAACAACCAGATCGTGTGAGAGCTCACTCAGTATCCTGAGAGTAGCAAGGGGGAAATCCACCCTATGATCCAGTCACCTCCCCCCAGGCCCCTTTTCCAACATTGAGGATTACAATCTGACATGAGATTTGGGTGAGGATACAAATTCAAACCATATCAAGTACCATGGTTCTGACAGCACTAGGCAATAGGAAATTTTCAGCTCCATTATAATCTTATGGGACCACCTTCGTATATGTGATACAGTCTTTCTGCTCCTCAGCTCAGCTAGGTTTGAGTTCTTGTCTCATGACTGGAAGAATTAGGCTCATGGACAGGGGAGTGTGAGTGAAGTAAAGTTTATTAAGCAAAAGGAAAACTCTCATTGGAGAGGGGATACATTTGGGGAAGGGGGGTTCCCCTACCCGAAGGCAGGAAAATCCCCGTATGGCTGGGCCTGGGGCCTTTAATGGACTCAGAATGGGGAGTGCCTACTGATTGGTTTGTGAGTATGTAAAAAAGGTTAAAGCAAAGACCCCACTCCAAGGTGGGCATGACAGTGTAGAAAACCAATTAGGAAAGAGTAGATATATGTAAAATAGGTGAAGGGAGGGGATCAATCAGAGGAAAGCATGCCAAACAGGAAGACAAGTTCTCAATCTGGTCTGAGGATTTAGCTTGCAACTTGGCTTTCAGGCTATAATCTGTCTTTGGCTTAAAGGTGGGGTTTCACCAGAGACCCTCCCCAATCTGCCTAGGTATTTGGCTGCCTCCTGTCACTATAATTTGCAGTCAGCTGTTGACTGAAGCATTATGCAGGTCATAACTGTAGTTTTATTATAATTACAAAGAAGTTGCAAGGATAGTATAGAGATTTCCTATATATATACCTCCAGATTTCCCTTCTCTTTAAAAAAATTATGTATTTATCCTAGAAACAGGGTCTCACTCTGTCACCCAGGTTGGAGTCCAGTGGCATAATCTCAGCTAATTGTAGCCTTGAACTCCTGAGGTCAAGCAATCCTTCTGCCTTAGCCTCCTGAGTAGCTGGGACTACAGGCATGCACCACCATGCCTGAGTATTTTTTTCATTTTTAAATAAAGATTGGGTCTTGCTACATTGCCCAGGCTGGTCTCAAACTCCTGGCCTCAAGGCATTCCTCATGTTTTGGCTTCTTAGAGTGCTGGGATTACAGGCATGAGCCACTATGCATGTCCCTTTTCCCTTTCATTAATACCTTGCATTTGTCACAACTAATGAACCAATATTCACTTGAGCTTTGGGACCTATTTATGGTAGAAAAAAACTGCAACTTTATTTTGTTTTCAGTTTAATCACACTGATGTGTTTCCTTGCTTTGAAAGTAATCATCAAAAATAGAAATGCTGGATGGTTCTTTTAACAAGAAATTTGGTTGGGACTTTTAACTGATTAAAAATATTGCAAGGAAAAAGCAAAAACTTACCCCCAAATGAGTGAAACAAAAGCTTTAAAGTCTTGAGAAATGTGAAATATTCCAAAATGGAGACTGTATAGGCAACAAAAGCTTTAAAATCTTGAGAAATGTTAGATATCTCAAAATGGAGACTGTGTAGGCTCTGATATATGAATTCTGATATATGTCTGAGACAGAAAAGTGAAATACAGCTGCTTCCGGAGCTCTGTTATAAGAGTGTAACTAGAATGAACTTATGTTAAAGCAGAAGGCAGAGAGTAGATCTACTCTTTTGTTGTTGTTAAAATACATAGCTTAAAGGCAAAGCCAACATTTTATTTTGTTTTCTTTGCATTTAGGATAACAGATTTCTCTCATACTTGTTAATGTAGCTGAAATATGGAGATTCTTTCTGATTGACTTCAGAAGCTTCCTACACCATACTTTTGGGTTGCAGATGTTGGACCTTAAATCCTTTTGGGTTTCCTGTGTGGACTCCAGTTCCCAGTGCTGCAGATTACTTAAGGAGTTCGTGTCTGTGCACTGGTTACCTGAGGTACCTTAGAGATGAGAGGTGCTTATTGCAGAAGCATAACAGTAACTGACTCTTTCAATTAGCACTGTACTGGTTATGAGTTAAAAATTTTCAGGCTAAAAATCGTACAATGAAGGATGTAAAGAAAAAAGATATCATCGTGCTATTTATCCCTTTTTCCTAGAAAATTAAATTATCCCTGAAAGAAGTAATTGGAATAAAAAAAGATCAGTTGTCTCTGGACAGGTCTTGGTGTGTTGACAATTTATTTTTTTTTATGATGGTTTATTCCCACCTAAAAAAAAATCTAATTTGTGAAATTCCAAACTTTCCAAGAACACTATAAATGTCTTTCTTTTCCACCTGAAACTGCAACCCCAACAAGTAGATTTTGATGCGACTCTGTCTGTATCACAAAAGAACCAACAGAGTAACATTAGCTAAGCTTGTGCAACCCACACAGAAGGGGGAATGAAGGGGGAATGGTATATTTAAATAGCAGTGTCTTGTGGGCATTAGACTATGTGACACATGCTAAAAACAGTCAAATCTCCTGCCCATTGTTGGAAACTGTTTCAGACATTGCTCCATTTGGCAGCCCTTCTCTTCCTGTGAAAAGGGAAGGCTGTCTCTATCATCCTCACTGGGTCATAACAAAGATGATCCCTATCTGTCACAGCTGGACATGGTCAACATATTCACCAAGTTAGAGGAAAAACAAGTTTTTAATTCCACATTGATCTGTATAGTAACTAATAAAAATATCAGTAACCAAAGATATAGATGTATAATTGATGAAGATCTTTATGAACAATTACAAATAGTCTAAAAATATTAAAATTAGCACAGTGTACCACGTGCCAGAATTGACATTCACATTTGTGAGGCAAGATAAGAATCAGTAGATCCCATTAAGCCAAGTCAAATAAATGAGGAGTCGTGCAATAAGAGGACAAAATATTACCCCAGCCTCATCTAGGCCAAAGCATCTTTAGTCCTTCTGAAGATGAATGAGATATTAACAGCTCCTGAAAGTTTGCTGCATACATGTTTGTTTACGTTAACTATTGAGTAAATAAGAAATATTTTGTTCTATATTCAAGGTTGAGTCCTTTTCAACTAGTTTTTGTGTTGTTTTTGAAACCTCAAGTCATTGACTCCTTCAGCAGTGGTTTAAGAAACTATCTTAATTTTTTAATCACACGTTGACCATGCAGCCAATTGTTGGCCTGTAGAGTGAACAAAACCAGGTAAATGGCCTTCTGTTTAGGTGCTACCTGAGCAAAGCATGCATGTCAGAAACAGCCACACATTTATCTGATTTCATTTGCCTCTGATCCATATTTTCTGAAATGTGAGATGCTGACCATCTGCATCAGAATTCCCACAGGGATTATTTAAAATACAGATTGGGACTGGATAAAGAAAACGTGGTACGTATATAGCATGGAATACTACACAGCCATGAAAAAGAAGGAAATCAGTATTTTGCAGCAACATGGATGCAGCTGGAGGACGTTACCCTAAGCAAATGAATGCAGGAACAGAAAACCAAATAATGCATGTTCTCATTTATAAATGGGAACTAAACATTAAGCACACATGGACATAAAGATGGGAACAATAGACACTGGGGATTACTAGATAAGGGAGTGTTGGGGTGGGTCAAGGATAGAAAAGCTACCTGTTGGGTACTATACTCACTACCTGAATGACATGATCATTCATATCTCCAACTTCAGCATTACATACTTTACCCAGGAAACAAACCTGCACATGCATCCACTGAACCTAAAATGATATTTAAAAGAAAAAGTCATCAAAATGTTATTCCTATCAATAAAATACCAAAATATCATACACACACACACACACACACACACACACACACACACACACACATATATTTCAGACTTTGGGGTCCTTTCCAGACCTAATGAATCAGAAGCCCTGGAGGTGTTTCAGAATCTACATTTTAAAGATGTAGCTAGCTCCTTGAATGAACAAACTAGAGATTGATAACTATTGCTTTAGATACTGCCGAGATAAGGGAGGAATTAATTCTGTGTAGAAAGTCGATGGGAAACCATATTACTAGTTCGTTATTTTTCCTCTGTAACATTTCTATTTGTGTCCCTAGATGATTTTCTCTGGCAGATTTCATTTGGATGTTGAGAATATTTATAGCAAGTTTATGGAGATAGCTATCATTACATACCTGAGAATTCATATGAAAGAAATATGCTGTATATCTGTAGATGATTTTCAAATTACTCAAGCAATGTATAAAGCACTTATTTAAAAACTTAATTGAAATTGTACAACTGAGACAAATCTATTTTGGCAATTCCACATTTCTTCAGATATCTAACAACGACCTACATATTTTCATAGCAAGTTATATGCAGTTTTGTAAATCATCAGTGTAAATCAGGGCAATTAACTTAACTAGTTACTGAGTATCACTCTGCTGAGAGTCTAACAGAAAATATTCTCAATATGATTTCATTCTCACTGACATTGGTAATTCTGCTTTGGTAGCTGGGCCAGTACAAGAGCCAAGGAATCTTGATTTTTAATTCCCTGACTTACATGAAATAATCTTTCTCTACAAAGTAATCTTATCAAAATAATATTTATATTTGAAATAATACCCAGAAGTATTGTTGTTATTGTTTTAATTAAGAGAGATAGTAATTCAGCAAAACTAAGAACATTATATCTTTCAAATGTGGAGTAGTGATCAAGAGTGTAGAATTGGAACTGGACAGCTTAGACTCAAAATTCTAGTTTCATCAGTGTCACCTTGACCAAAATACCTAACTTCTCTGTGCTTTGGTTTTCTTATCTGTAGAATGATAAAAATAATTGCGCCTTTCTCATTGGGTGTTGTGATGATTACATAAGTTACACATTTGAAAACAAAAATTATGTGTTTAAAGGTCACATAGTAAGCACTGAAGTGAAACCCTTTTATTATTATTAATCTGTTTAATAACCTGGCAAGGGTATGTCTCAGGCCATTAATGTTTGTTTTCTATGTATTTTCCTATCCCTTTTTTTTCCTCTCACTAGTATCTTGAGGGTTTTTTGCCTACTTCAGCCACACCAATGCTGAAAAAAATATTCAAAGAAATTATTGACTTAAATGTTAAACAGATTTTTGGGTCATGTTTTGTTTTGTTTTGCTTTGCTTTGTTTGGTTTTTCTTTACCCATAGATCACAAGATTGAGGGCTTGGAGCTGGAGAAAGGGAGAATAAAAAGCAGACTGTGACTCTATAGGGAAATAACTGAAAGATGATACTAGGAATTCTCAAAGTAAGAGGAAAAGGAAAGGCCCTTTTTCGGAAATGACCTCTGATAAACACACTCACCAAATTTACACCTGCCACTGTGTCTTCCATGGACAGACAAGCTCCACTTTAGCAGTCCTGGATACCTAGAAACTCCCTTTAACAGAGAGTGGGGAATCTCGTCATCTTGCGTGGGAATGGGAGCTTGAAGGGAGAACCTCAGCCTTCCAGAAGGTTATATAAAACCAGTTGATAATTTTCGTAAGAATAGAGCAGTGGACAAACAATTGCTGTTGTAATCCAAATACATGAGTCTACCTACATAATGGAGAAATGCTAACTTACAAAAAGGTCAGGCTGGTGTTTGAATGGTTTTAATTTCCTTTTATAAAATTACAGGAATTATACAGTTACATTGATTAACTGTAATCAGCTTTGAGTCTAGCTAAAAAAAAAAAGAAATCCGTCCCTTCTCAAATAATTCTTCCCTCCTGCATTTTAAATCTCTCTCTCTCTCTCTTTCTCTTCCTCTCTCTCTCTCTCTCTATTTTTCTGAGACAGGGTCTCACTTCATTACCCAGGCCGTAGTGCAGTGACATGATCTTGGATTATTGCAACCTCCACTTCCTGGGCTCAACTGATCCTCCTGTCTCAGCCTCCCAAGTAGCTGGGAGTACAGGTGCAAGCTACCAGGCTCCGCTAATTTTTGTATTTTTTGTAAAGGTGGGGTTTCACCATGCTTCCCAGGCTGGTATTGAACTCTCAAGCTCAAGCAATCCACCTGCCTCAGCCTTCCAAAGTGCTAGGATTACAAGTGTGAGCCACTGCGCCTGACCTAAATATCTCTCTTAAATGAATCATTTCCCTCTATGCCTTAAAAAAAAACTTTTTAAAAAATCTTGAAAATTACTTCCTCTTGACAAAGGCTCCTCAATGTCATACACCAGCTTCCATGTCTCTCGTAACTTATTTGTACTCTGAGCAACTAGTATACCACTCCTAGTTTTGTATTTTCACTATTTATTCTCTCCTCTATTATCTATCTATCTATCTATCTATCTATCTATCTATCTATCTATCTATCTATCTAGCTAGCTAGCTAGCTAGCTATCATAATATATTTATATAGTAAATAAGTATAGTATATTTGGAAAATTGCATTTCCCAAAATAACCAATAACTTACTGTACAGGTCTCTTTTAATCATTATCTTCTTTTTGACTTGTCTGAAGTATGTGACATCAATTCTGATATGGCTTGGCTCTGTGCTTCTACCCAAATCTCATTTTGAATTGTAACCCCATAATCTCCATGTATCGAGGGAGGGACCTGGTGGGAGGTGATTGGAACATGGGGGAAGTTTCCCCCCTGCTTTTCTTGTGATAGTGAGTGAGTTCTCATGATATCTGATGGGTTTAAAAGTGTTTGACAGTTCCTCCTACACACACACGCGCACACACACACACACACACTCTCTCTCTCTCTCTCTCTCTCTCTCTCTCTCTCTCTCTCTCTAGCCTGCCATCATGTAAGATATGTCTGCTTCCCCTTCCACCATGATTGTAGGTTGCCAGAGGCTTCCCCAGCCATCTGGAACTGTGAGGCAATTAAACCTCTTTCCTTTATAAATTACCCAGTCGCAGGAATTTCTTTACAGCAGTGTGAAAATTGACTAATACAAATACCCTTGTCTATTTCCTTGAAATTAACCTCCTTTCGTTTCTATAATATTATAATTATGCTAATGTTTCTTCTTCCTTTATAAGTTCTTTCTGATATCTTAGAGGTCATCTTAGGCCTCAAGAAACTTCCAGTCTAATGCAAAGACTGACATTTTGCATTTTGGGCCAGCCACTCTGTGCACAAACCTCTTCTCCCCGGTGAGTTTTCCTCTAAACGTTTGCTGTACCCAATTATGTGTAAAGCACATAATGTACTATATGGACATGGATGGGGAGAGGTAATTTGAATGAAAGAGATGGGAAGGTTTTGTACAAGAGGTGATCCTTGGGATGGACATCCAAGGATGTAAAACTTCAATAGTTAAGACTTGGAGAATAGATATTCCACACTGAAGGGACTACTTGAGCAGTTACACTAAATTAAAAAAAATACTGCATGTTCTGGATAGTTCTGGTAAAATATGCAGGGGATGAAATAAAAGATGTGACTATAATACACTGTGAGGTTTGGGGAGCATGTAGATCATGGGTGAATGCTTTGATTCCTGTACTTTTTTATGTAGGCAAGAAAGGGCCATCAACAATTTAGGGACAGAGAAGTCTCACTATTAAAGCTATATTTTAGAAACAGAACACAAGTATAACTGTGGAAAATATATTAGTGGGGAGGAGATTTTAGTGATGGGGTATCTGTTTTTTTAATTTATATCATTCAGCGTCAATTATACATTATTCTCTTTTATTACTTATTTATCTTTTCTATTGCTAAATATTTACTTAGGTATTAACTTCTAAGATATTACGCTCTAAGGCAGGGCAATCTTGTTTTCCTTTCAAGTATACTATTTCATACACGGAAGTTATCTCTCTGACTTAAACATTATCATTATCATTATTGTTATTATATTAACTAACATGTATGGAACACTTACCATGTGCCAGGCGCTGTGCAAAGTCAGTTACACGCATTATGTCGTTGAATCCTTAATGAGATGGTTCCCATTTTACACTTGTATAAACAGACACTTAGAGGACTTAGTCATTTTCTCTAAGTCATATTGTTGTCAAGCAGTGGAGCCAGGATTCAAAACAAGTTTTTTTGTGTGTGACTGCAAAGATACTGACAACAGTGTGAAATAGACTCTCCATAGTGGTCAATGAATACTTTTGAATGATTGGATACACAAAAAATAGTGGATAAAAGAGTAAAGCTTTTTTTGGCTTGAGTTGATTCATATAAGCAAATTGAAATTATCCACTCATATTGGGATGATACCCTGTGTTTGAATTATACAAATATGTTTATCCAGTATTTTAAAATAAGAAAGGTAATAATAATGGTATAAGGCATTATTTAAACAAATGAACATCAGTAAAGAACCTTGTAGTAACCAATGTGTGTGCTCTATTCAGATTGCTATCATGCCTTGTAACTGTTCCTGCGTGTCCTCAGACTTTAACATTCTTTTGTTCATGTCATTCATAAATTATAGCAATTGTTTTGGAGGACTTTCTTCAGCCTACTGGAGCCTTTGACTGAACGCATGGGAATTTCCATCCTCCTGGTGTGACCTTTAGCCCATGACTATGTGGGAATTTGAAAGCCCAGCTCTCTTCACACAAATTAGTACAACTCTGAGATGTAACTTACTCTCCAGAGTTTCCCTGTGGGATCAGGCTGAGGTTATCCTGTGTGGGAAAGGCTTGAGGTCACACTTATCTGGCTTTGTCACCTTTACTTTCCTGCTTACTTCACACTTTCATTAGGATCACTAATAAGCATTTACTTGATAAATCACTTGCCTATGAAACTTCATCTCAGGGTCTGCTTCTGGGAAAACTGATGTAGAAAAATTTATATACCAAGGCCTAATGGGTGAGCTCATTTTTTCCTCTTAAATAAACATTAGTTTTTTTCAATATTTAACATGCACCTTCCTACTTGGTTTTGGGTGAAAAAAAAATCAGCAACCAACATTACATGCAGGGTTATGCTTAAATGCCCTTTGTTGTCATATAAGCTTTCATGAGTTATTATTTGACCTGTAATAATTTTTGTAGCAAGTCATACAGAAAAATTTTCTGGGTATATTCATATATAAAAGTATACCATATATGTTTATTATATAAAAACTAAAAATTGCTTTAAAAATTCCACTAGTGAATTTCTGGGAGTTTGAAATACTGTTCTTAAGTCATATTCTAAATATAGTAAATGTGTTTTTGTCATGCGAGTACTTTTTGAATTCATATGGTTCAGATAATTCTATTTCTCCCAATATTATGAGCAAAACATTGATATGTTTTCTTCCTTTATTTCCCAAACTGAGCATTTTCTTTCTTCCAACAGGACTGTAGACCAGCAAATCATTCCAAATGTAGCACAGGGAAACATCTCATGTTTAAATCATACGTATTTTTATGGGTTCTGTCCTTTTACCAACTTCATCCTCCACTTGGTTTCAGATAACATTCTGAATGATGGCAGTTATTTCTGTATTGAGACTGGTGATGATGAGAAATTCTCACAACTGGCTAGGCCTTATATACATCTTGTATTCTTTAAGTGGAAATCAATGGTCCTCACGTCTTGAAAACTACTTGACTTTGCTTCCACCCACTTTCCTTAGATTGTAAGCAATTAATGTGACCCCATCAGCATCCTAATCCTACTCATGTCCCTGAGTACCACTGACATGGAATGGAGCTACCAAACCTAGACATTCTCCTTAAACTTGCAGAAGAAACAGACATGAGGAGAGATTTTAGTTTAAGAGAAGATATATATTCATTCTTAGTCCTTTTCCAATACAAAATACTGGCTACTTCCTGTGTCTCGGAAGCTACATTTTAAATCCTGATTAAGGTATGTCCTAAAGCTTCCGAGTAGAGTAGATGCTCTTTTCTTAGGTTGTTATGCAAAATGATGGCCCATTGTTTTGGATCAAGCCTCTGCACTAGGCCCCAAGAGACCAGACCAAAACAAACTGGAGTTACTCATGCTAAATGCCACATCATCAAATTGAAACTTTAAGCAAGCATATAGATTCCCAAACAGACTATTTATTTTCCCTGAGAACAGAAGATTTCAGTCTACCTGAACCAGCATAACAAGGAAGTCCCCTCTGCATTAACCCTTACCGAAAAAAAGGCACTTGAAGTAACCTGATATTAACCAATCAGTTTTTTCTATGGTTGTTTTCTTGTTCCCACCTTATAAATCCCACTTTTCTGCCACTTCCCAGTGGGATCCCTTATTCTGTTTTGTAGAATGGAGAGTGCTGTGATCCATGCATCACAAATAAAGTCAATTAGTTCTGAAACTAAATTTGTTGTAACTTTGTCTTTTGACAAGGGGTTAGCTGGCCTCCCCTCACAGGAGGGCAGGGTGTGGTAATTCAGGGAAACAAGCATAAGGTAGGAGAAGCAGAAGAGAGGAGCAGATAAAAGATGTAGGATTAATACCCAACAATGACCAAGGAGAAATCCTGAGATTAAACTCTATCATCAAGTTCCATGACCCATTGGATGCTGGGCAGGAGAGACAAAAATTAAAGGGCAGGAATTGATTAAGGCTAGGAATGGATGGAAAGGTGAAGGAAATAGCAGGGATGAGGCAGGAAGTTTTGGCACATTTATAGTATTGTGAACTGACCTGGCGAGGCTGTCTCATTATGCTTTGATAGTTTCGTCCCTGTTAACACTGTAGGATCAGAAAAACAAGTAACATATTAAAATCCTCTTATGTAATAGTTAAGAGTGATTCACTCTATAATTGAGGGGCACAGCAGTAGGCAGTGGGGTTATAACTAATAATAATGATCATAATCATCATTGTGATGATAATAGTAATAAAAATAGCTCACACTTACATGGGGCTTACTTGTATGATGTATATTATGTAGTGGATATTTTTCCAACAGCTTTACATATATTAACTCCTTAAAATTACCCTATGAGGTGTTACCATTATAATTCCAATTGTATAGATAATGAATCAGAAGCACAAAAAGGTGAAGTGCTTTGCTTAAGGTCACTTAGCAGATAAGTGGTGGAGCCAGGATTCAAACCTCAGGAAGTCTGCCTGCAGGTCTGTAATAGACTGCCTGCCAATACTGACATTTAGATGAAGAGGTAGGAAATGTACATAACCATATGTATTAGCCTGTTCTCACGCTGCTAATAAAGACATACCTGAGACTGGGTAATTTATAAAGGAAAGAGGTTTAATGGACTCACAGTTCCACATGGCTTGGGAGGCCTCACAATCACGGTGGAAGGAGAATGAGAGGCAATGTCATGTCTTACATGGCGGCAGGCAAGAGAGCATGTGCAGGGGAATTCCCCTTTATAAAACCATCAGATCTTGTGAGATTTACTCACTATCACAAGAACAGCATGGAAAAGACCTGCCCCCATGATTCAGTTGCCTCCCCCTGGGTCCCTCTCATGCACATGGGAATTATGGGAGCTACAATTCAAGATGTGTTTTGGGTGGGGACACAGCCCAACCATGTCACCATGGAAGCAGCCATATAAGTCACTTTGCTATAAACACTGAATTAGTGCAATACACAATAGATGCCTCAGAGGCATGCAGGTGGGAAGAATGTTGTGGGTGGTTATTTAAAAAGATGATGAGTCTTTAATGATTCAAAAATCAAACTCAAACTTCCAAAGAGAAAGGTATTCATTGGTGTTGTATCGGAAAACTCAGGAGTTCGTCTTCTGGCGTGGATGTATCTCAGGATTCAAATTACGTTATCAAGAATGTTTCTCGTGTCTTATCCTGAATTTTCTTTCTTCTTTTGGCTGAATTGTCATACGTGTTTTCCTCATCTGGGCCTCCTAGCAGCTTCTGAATTACGTTCTGCCAGTTTGTCACCACCAGTAAGGAACTTCTCCTACCCCATGTTTCCAGCAATTGCTCCAGGACTGATGCTTATTGATTATAATGCCCACAGCTATAAAGACATGTTTACCTCAGAGCCAACTACTGTGTGTTGGCCTGGGCTACATGCTTGGGTCACTTAGGCATCCCATGCCTCAGAAATGTGTCTCTCCTAAAATTATACAAATTAAAAGCATAGGAGAGGCAGTTTCCCAAAAGAAAATCTAAGTGCAGTGGCTGGAGAAAGAGAAGAAGATGGACTTCCAGAATTGTGAGAAATAAATGTGTAAGCCACCCAGTCTATGATAATTTGTAGTAGCAGCTCAAACTGACTGAGATACCATCATATTTCTCTACTCTGGAGCCTTGCTCCATTAATAATTTTTTCCATTGCACCTTAATTCTCTCTATGCACGTCATCTCTTCAGCCTAAACATATGCTCCTGTGTTTCCATACCTCTTTTTCTTTCCTTTTCTTTACTCTGGGACTTTATTGTTTTTTAATGACTGACTCTACCACATCACCCCTAATACTTTACACTTGGGCTGAAGCTACAAGATGAGGCAAATAAAAGAGAAGGGTGGAATTAAGGGCATTGATATTAATGAAAATAATATGATAAAATGATAGGCCCTTCCCACTTACAAATTTAAGTGCTGAACTGCAAATAAACATTAAATCATGATTAAGCAAGGGTTTACCTGAGGAATTCAAATACGTGTAATAACAGAAATTCATTTCACTAATGGATTAAAGGAGAAAAATCACATTAACTGAATAGGTGCAGAAAATGCATTTGATGGTATCCAATTTCCATTTATTATAAAAATTCTGAATAACTCTAAATAAATTGAAAATGACTTAATTGATAAAAGGCTATGACAAACAATACTTAACGCCACTGAATAATACAGGAGTCTCTACTCCCACCTTGTATTATCTGCCTCATGGTATTGGAGATCCTGACACAATGCAATCAGCTAACAACAACAAAAAAAGAACCATATTAATCAGAACGGGCTCACTTATGTTGCAGTTCATAAAACTCAAGCATTATACTTGTTTAAGAATCACAGGAATTTGTGTCTTGCTCATGCTAAATGATCTACATGATTGGCGGTCTGGGCTCATTATCACTCGGGTGAGGATGGAATAACCACAATCTTAAACATGCCAGTCTTTGTATCTAAGGGAAATAACAGCTTAGGTAGATGTAGCATCTACAATTAAATACTCAAAACTTCATTGTTCAGAAATAGTCATGTAGCCCCACTGAGGAGAAGGGGAGCTACAAGTAAAATCCTTACACAGATCAAGAAGGGGGAAGATTTGAAAATATTGATGGATAGTACTAATCGCTATTACAGAAGGCTATCAACTGGAAAGGAAAACAACATATAAAACTGTCCTTCTTTGCAGACACATGAGTATCTACATAAATTAACAAGAATAACAAAGAAATTATTAGACCGATAAGATCTTGTAGCAATGTTGCTGAATACATGATCATTTTACGAAACAGAGAAATACGTCATGGATAGTGTTCCTATCCATTCCTCCTCTCCTATTGTGGGTGAAATATATGTGCTCCTTGCCACTTCAGAACCAGATTCTGTTTCCTCTCACTTCTTCAAACATAATGCAATCTCTACTTCCTCTTGTGTACCATCCATTCTCCCTTCATTCCTGAATATTTCCCATTAGCACTCAAATATTCAAAGATCTTAAGAATTATTATTCTCATATCCTAAGAATAATCCTCTATTGATTACACATCTCCTTTCAGCTCCCATTCCATTTTGTTGTCATTCTTTTTTAAAATATATTTCCCTTTTTTATATATACTTTAAGTTCTGAGATACATGTGCAGAATGTGCAGGTTTGTTACATAGGTATACATGTGCCTATATGTATACATGGTGGTTTGCTGCACCCATCAACTGGTCATCTACATTAGGCATTTCTCCTAATGCTATCCCTCCCCTAGCACTCCACCCCGCAACAGGCCCCAGTGTGTGATGTTCCCCTCCCTGTGTCCATGTGTTCTCATTGTTCAACTCCCACTTATGAGTGAGAACATGCGGTGTTTGGTTTTCTGTTCCCATGTTAGATTGCTGAGAATGATGGTTTCCAGCTTCATCCATATCCCTGCAAAGGACATGAACTCATCCTTTTTTATGGCTGCATAGTGTTCCATGGTGTATATGTGCCACATTTTCTTTCTCCGGTCTATCATTGATGGGCATTTGGGTTGGTTCCAAGTCTTTGCTATTGTTAACAGTGCTGCAATAAACATATGTGTGCATGTGTTTTTATAGCAGAATGATTTTCAATCCTTTGGGTATGTATCCAGTAATGGGATTGCTGGGTCAAATGATATTTCTGTTTCTGGATCCTTGGGGAATCGCCACACTGTCTTCCACAATGGTTGGACTAATTTACACTCCCACCAGCAGTATAAAAGCGTTAATATTTCTCCATAGCCTTGTCAGCATCTGTTGTTTCTTGACTTTTTAATTATCGCCATTCTAACTGGTGTGAGATGGTATCTCATTGTGGTTTTGATTTGCATTTCTCTAATGACCAGTGATGATGAGTTTTTTTTCATATGTTTGTTGACTGCATAAATGTCTTCTTTTGAGAAGTGCCTGTTCATATCCTTTGCCCACTTTTTGATGAGGTTGTTTTTTTCTTGTAAATTTGTTTAAGTTTCTTGTAGATTCTGGATATTAGCCCTTTGTCAGATGGATAGATTGCAAAAATTTTCTCCTATTTTGTAGGTTGCCTGTTCACTCTGATGATTTTTTTTTTTCTTTTTTTTGACAGAATCTCACTCTGTCTCCCAGGCTAGAGGGCAGTGCGGCAGTCTCAGCTCACTGCAACCTCTGCCTCCTGGGCTCTTCTTCTGCTTCAGTCTCCCAAGTAGTTGAGACTACAGGTGCACACCACTGCACCTGGCTAGCTTTTTGGCAAAAATCCCAGACACAATATAATATTATTAACTATAGTCCTCATGTTCTACATTAGATCTCTAGATTTGTTCTTTCTACATATCTACTACTTTGTATCCAATCAAATATACAGAGAATAAAACAGTGGTTACCTTTCTTTGTCTCTTGAGCCCATAGTCTTATATTTTTCTCACATAAACCACCAATTTTTTCAACAATGTCAATTCAAAAAGTCTTTCATTTCCTCCATGGTTTGTGGTACAACTTTTATCATTTAATAAAAACTAAATTCTTGGCTCCATTGTATTTTACTAGCCCTTTGAATTAGTTTATTCTATTATTCAATAATTCACTTAAAAAATATTTGCTGAGCACTTACTATAACCTAGAATTATATTTGCTGGAGAAATAGAAAAAAAATCCTGACTGTAAAAGTGTTGTATACATTTTGTTTCATCTAATCCTCTAAACAACCTTATGAGATACTAATTGCTGCTGTTAGTCCCTCATCAGTGAAGAAACCATGACACAGGCCGCTTATGTAACATACCCAATGGTCATGCAGCTGCCAAATGACTAAGTGACTAAGCTGGGATTCAATTCTAGTCAGTCTGATTCTGGAGCCTGTGCTCTTATGCACTGCACTGCACTGACTCTGAACCAAATGAGCAACCACTGGAGGAGTCCATGATTGACTAAGACATTGACCCAGATATTAGAAGGTTTACTACCCTGTTGTGTTGAAATTAGGCAACAAGTGGACAAGAGTAGCAGAAAGGAGACAAATTAAAGACCATTTCAATTGTTCAAACAAGAGATGATGGTGATTTGAGTTAGGTAGCAGCAATGGAAGAGACGTGGAGTAAAAACTCTGGGTTCTGAAGTCAGTTATGGCTGAAGACTTGAGGACTACTGAGAAGACTTCTGCCATTTAGTGTAAATCATCATATCAGGAAAGAAGGAACTGGCATCTGCAGAATCTCTTAGAGTGGAATTCCTTCAGAAATGTAGGTGAGGTGTACGGATTCACAGGAGGTCACATTTAGGGTCAGAAAAAAAAGGAAAGCATAGAAGAAAAATGCTGTTTATACCTAAGTAACAAAAAGGGGCAACAATTTGCAAATCTTTGTAAACTACCATTTCTAAAACTGCCACCATGATGTCTTAGATTTTTTTGTGTCAGACATTAACCACAGTCTTTAGTCTTTGTCTTTCTTAAAATATAGCTACTATTGCTTGAGCTGTTACTATGTACTGTGAAACATAAGCTGATAGCTACATATTCTGTTCATATTTCAATCAAACTAATGTAAACAGTTCCCAGATTGCTTGGTATAACCCATCAGACTGTCTTTGCCAGTCTGATCTGTGATTTAACTTGTGTTTAAACATTTAAATCTCCAATTTTATAGGCAGTTCTCCAATTATAAACCAATTTTATTTTAAAAACTATTTTGTGACCTTATTGTTTGGAAAGGAGAATGTCTTTTCGCATAAAAAGAATATTATAAATGGTTGTAGTTTTCCAGGCCAATCCACTTTCCTGGGCATTGGGCCCACCCTAAGCAAAATTTTGAAAAGTCTGACATTTATTCTTGGCAGTTTCCCTGTAATAGTTGTAGGTTGTTCTTCATATGCCTGACATTCCTACACACAAGCACACACCTGCACACAAGGAAATTATGCTGATTTTTAAAGTAAAGAGATAATGGGGAGGAATTGCAGGCAAAGCAATGAATAGGGATATATTGCTTCCCTAACTTAGTGGATCTCCCTCCTGTGTGGGTGTCAAAATCATCTCTACATGTTCTTCAGAGGAGGATATCAGAATCCCTACAGGTAGGGTACAGGTGCAGAAGTTACTTACACAGGTGGTTCTGCTGCATAGCAGTAATGCAAACCAGCACCATGGTGATTCAAATTTTCTATTCTTTCTTAAGCCCATTTGTGATATAAACCAATGCTGCAGGAACATTAGGCAACACCAGCCATCCTTTGCTGTAAAAAGTGAATTTTAGGTGGAAAGGTGACTTAGTGCCTACAGGTGACTTGAAGATCCTTGCTAGTTGGTGGAATTTATCTCATGCCCAGTTGGACAATCCCTTATCTTATGAGGAAGCCTTACCTGGCTCTATATAACTATGAGATTCTCATGGAAATAATAGTTCTCCTTTTGTTTTTATAATGGATGAATAGAATTTTTACTTTTGCTTTCAACAAACGTAATAAAAGAAAAGTCAAACCACATCGTCTGAAGGGAGAAGCAGCAGGTCAAATCCCGAAGCATTTCCATTGGCAGCCAAGCTGCAATTAGTTCATTCATTTCATCCACAAATGCTTCCTGGGAGTCTGCACTGACCCAGGCACTTCTCTAGGCTCTGGAGCTATAGAGGCAAACAAAACAGATAGAAGTCCCCACTTCAGTGATGGGGACAGAAAGGAAGTAAGCAAAATGTGTAAAATGTATGTGAGATGACAGTAAGTGATAAATAAATAAGTAAGTTAGAAAAAAGGCCTAGGCAGCCATAGTGGCTCACGCCTGTAATCCCAGCACTTTGGGAGGTCGAGGCAGGAGGATCACGAAGTCAGAAGATCAAGACCATCCTGGCCAACATGGTGAAACTCTGTCTCTACTAAAAATACAAAAATTAGCTGAGCGTGGTGGCATGTGCCTGTAATCCCAGCTGCTTGGGAGGCTGAGGCAGGAGAATCTCTTGAATCGGGGAGTCGGAGGTTGCAGTGAGCCGAGATCGTGCCACTGCACTCCAGCCTGGTGACAGCGTGAGACTCTGTCTAAAAAAAAAAAAAAAGAAAGAAAGAAAAGAGGCCTAGAGAATTTCCAGAGATGGGCATGAGGTGGGAAGGTCTCATGAGAAGGTGATTGAGTAAAGACTTGACAAGGAGAGTATGTGCCATTTGGAGAAGCAGGTGACATGTTTGGGGCAGTGGAGAAATGGTAGAGATAAATAGCCTGGGTGGAGTGAGGGAAGGAGAATGTGAATAGAAATAACAAGAAATGGGAAATAAGATTTGTTTGATGTAAATGAAAAATTGAAAACCCTTTAGAGACAAAGAAAGGATACAATGTTCCCTCTCTCAATAACCTCCTTGGGTCTTAGAGGCTTCTCGTCAAGACTAAAATCGTCTGGGTTCTTATTTTCCCACATCCCCAAATAAGGTAACATAATAGTCTTACCCATGACTTCTCCAACTTCCTTCCTCAAATTGCTCATATTCCCTGGTTGTTTTCTTCTCTCCCCTCTTAAACAACATCCCATGCTTCCATGAAGATGAAAGTAGCAGTGTGTTAGGGAAAACCAATCTAATCTAGCTCTCCCTAAGGTGCTGGCCAGTAAGAAGAAATCTCTAACTGAAATAACATCGAGTCCCGGGAGGAACAAAGCTTCTGAACTGGCTCTAAGGTCAGAGGCCTTGGTTGTGTTTTTTTTTTCTTCATAGTATTTTTCCTTCCTTACTCTGAAACTCACAATCTCAAGTGTCAGGACCTCTTCTTCTTGGTTCTTTGGAAGTGATGGCTCACGTCCTTCATTTGGGAAGGGCCAAACGTGACTGGCCCTTGGACAGAAACCTCCTCTGTGAGTTGGCATTTGTGGTTTGTTATCTGCATCACTTGCTAAGCTGAAGACACCCCCTCAGTGACCTCATGAGCCCAGCATGGCCTTCTGGAAGAAAGCGTCACAGAATGCCCTGAGCCTTTGCTGGTATGGCAAAGTGACTCACGGAGCATGAGGTGGAGGAAGCAGCTGGAGAGAAAAGCAGAAGAGGATAAATTAGTCCATGAAACAGCAGGCCTTGACTTCCAGAGGAGCTGCTGTTCCTGCATGCTGCTTTGAAGTGAAAGCAAGCAAGCAGGCTTAAGTCAAATGGCTCAAAGGGAGTGAGAGGCGAGAGAAGAAACATTCTCAGAGCTCCATCAGCACCAAAATAGGTTTTAATTCAGGATGACCCAAAGTCTAAAAGATCAGACACACACACACATTCTATCTATCTATCTATCTATCTATCTATCTATCTATCTATCTATCTATCTATCATCTATCTATTCTATTTATCTATCTGTCTATCACCTATCTATCTCTATCATCTTTCTATCTATCAATTTATCTCGCAAAAGGAAAAATCAACCCACATTGTCTAGAAAGAGTAGATGTCTCCTCTGGCATCCAGGCTGTAATTAAGAGATAATTAAGAGATTCAGTTACTCTCTCAAAAGGTATTTATTGTCTGCTTTGTGTCATAAATCACACTGTCTCTCTCTCTCTCTCTCTCACACACACACACACACACACCCTACGAGGATACTTGTCACGTTTCATTCTAATTTCAGAGGAATACACACCCATAGATGCATGAAGCCCCAAGGTCACTCCCAAGACCCAAGTGAAAATTTAAAGTTTTAACTAATTTGGGTTTTTAACTCAAGGTTTCCAGTACAGGTTGACTGCAGGACTTCCAGGACACTGCAAAAAAGGCGAGACTGAAACAGTCAACACCAGGGCCTGGGGCAGCACTGAAGAATGCATATACCCCATGACCTCATCTTCAAGCAGCTGTTGTGAATTGTTAGCAGGAAAAAAAAACAAACAACAACAACAACAACAACAACAACAAAAAAAAAAAAAAAACACACAATACATTTTTAGAGAAACGACACAGCAAAAGAAAAGGACTTTGAGTCTCTCGGGGTGGCAAGTTGTGGAAAGATAAATAAATGACAGATAAAGGCCAGTTAGGAAGGCCTGTCAATGTAGGTTCCCCTGTGCCATCCATACCTGGGAGGGGTCTCAAGTTGTCTTCAGTGGTTAAACTTTGTTCTCCCCAGTAGAGTCGGTGTGTGGGGCGGGATACTTTTTGTCTTTGCAAATTTATGTCCTGCTTTTAGGCAAGTAGGAAGGGCCGAGAGCTTTTCTGAATCTGCCTCTTTTCAGTTACCTTCAACTCAAAACTATCCTACGCAAAACAAGCATATTTTAGGGTGACATATTGTGGTTTCCCATATGAACTAAAGTAATTTGAAGAAAATGTATGAAATGTATGGAGATATTTTTGATAATGTGATAGAATTTGTAAGATCATAGAATAACATTCAATAGTAGTTTGCATTGTCCTTAAAGACTATTTTGCATAAACACTTTAAATTTGGATTATTCACAATAATGAATAAGAGATTTGCGATACAAAATTTGGTTTGATTGATTTCCATAATATTCCCCCCTCCTCCTGGCTCAATTCCCTTTTATATACCAGTTAAATAACATTGTGAGGTTAATAGAATGTTTTAAGCAGATGAACTTAGAGGTGTGTCTATACACAATAAAGTCTTTGAAAAGGTTCCTATGTAGTAAATGAGTGAAGCAAAGAAAAAAATTTGGATTAGAATAGCTTTTTAAAGCAAAGTCAGCAAAATTGAGAAAATGCAAAGAGAAAGGAAAAAGTTGCTTAAATTGTGAAATTAAAAAGACATGGATATATAGCAAAAATAAAGTGCATATTCTTAGCTGTGGCAGATTCGGACTTAAAAATAATACCAAGAGAAAAAAAAATTATAGTGCATCTTACTATACATTTGGAGTTGACATTAGTTTTATAATTTGGTAAGGTTCAGTATATGGTGTGTATTTTGGCTAATCATTTATTCCTGTGATAGAATACTGCAGCAAATTAGTTATCCATTTTGAAAAATGATCGCCTAAAGATTTGAGGGAAATTAAAATGCTATTTGGTAAAGTCCTGAAAGAGGAAACAAGTTGACCTCAAAATATAATTAACTGAAACAACAAACATGAGGTAATTAATTTTTTTTTTTCTGCTGTAGCTTTAGTTATCCTGGTATAGAGAAATACAAGTTGCTACTGCCAATCTTTCAAAAACATAAATATTAGAAAACTACTGATTAGTCTTTTTAGAACTGTTTACCCAAATTATCTTCCTTCTAGTTTTTCCTGCCACTAGATTACCCTTCCAAAAAACACCAGTTGACGGTGAACTCTGTCTGCTCCGAAACATGCAATAGTTTTGTCTAATGCAGCATTTCCCAAAGTGTCTACTCTGTGGTACAGTAGTATTCCACAAGATGCTAAGAGGTGTTTCTTTCAAAAAGGGCATTGTGATTCCACAGTATTGAGAACTGGTAAATTAAATGGATTTGTTACTGCAGGATTTGTGGGTGTTTTAAAATTTTTATAAACATAAAAAAGTCACAAAAAGAGTTATAATATGCAGTATTTTCTACATTATTTGGCCACAAAACACTTTTACTCTTTTATCCTTTTTTTTTTTTTTTTTTTGAGAAACGGAGTTTTGCTCTGTCGCCCAAGCTGGAGTGCAGTGGCGCGATCTCGGCTCACTGCAAGCTCTGCCTCCTGGGTTCACACTATTCTCCTGCCTCAGCCTCCGGAGTAGCTGGGACTACAGGCGCCCGCCACCACGCTGGGCTAATTTTTTTGTATTTCTAGTAGAGATGTGGTTTCACTGTGGTCTCAATCTCCTGACCTCGTGATCCACCCGCCTCGGCCTCCCAAAGTACTGGGATTACAGGCCACAGCCCCCGGCCTCTTTTATACTTTTAAACCTCCTAAGACGTTAGTTAGCATTCTACAGAAGAGTTTTGAAATAAGGAACAAAGAATAAAAATAATAAATTCAAGGCTTCTAAGTCTGATTTTTATTTAGAGAGAGCTCTCCAAGATTCAGCCTTACTTTTGCCTTCAAATACTTTTTTTCTAAGGTGAGCAACTTTTACTCATTTATTAAACGTATTTTAAAAAATATCTACTAAATGTCAGGCACTGTTCTTGGTGCTGGAATTTCACAATCAACAAAAATAGATATAGTCTTGGCTCTAATGAAGTTTAAAATACAGTGGAAAAGAGACATTGCACCATAGTCACACACATTAGTATATACTTACAATTGTGACATAGTTATTGTGATAGACTGCTAGTTATTTCCAATGTCCGTTCTTCTCTCCTTTGTAATAAAACCTTGACTTAAAAAAAAATCTGGGAAAAAAGTCCCCAAGAATAGTAACCATATTTCTCAGTCTCTATTATAGCAAGGTGTGAGCAAATGAGTAAGATCTGGCTAAGAAGACATGAATAAAAGAGCTCTCTGCACTTTCTGCATCATTTTTTTTCTGTAAAGCTAAAACTGCTCTAAAAAAACAGTCTATCAAAAGAAGAAAGAAAGATGGTACAGCTTCCAGTTGTTAAGAGTGTGGCAGTGGCAGTGAACTGTTCTGACCATGTGGAATGGACAATATTCTAGAGTTGGAGGAGAAACAAGCAGAAAGGAGCTCTGGCCTCTGCTGGCTTAGCAGTTAGGAATTTTATATGCGAGACAAAAATAAAGTGGTATCTTGTTTAGGCCATTGTTATTTTAGATCTCTGTGACTACAGCCAAACTACTGGCCCCCTTATTCAGAATTCCACACTTTGGAGTCCTGGATTTAACAGAACCTAAAAATGTGATATTGGCTTAGCAACTGGTGGTGAGCAGCAGGGACTCAGACGTGCAGGTTGGAAAGCTGGCGCCTCTTGTTATATGTGTATGCTGCGGTCAAACAGTAACTTTTTTACTAGTGATGCCTTTGAAAACTGATCACATGCTGACTAAGCCTTTAGCTTTAGGGTAAAAGAAAATATTCAGAATGTTGGTATGTTTTCTCATTGCTTTTTTGCTATTGTTGTTTTCTGACAGTTTACATTTTTTCTTTTACTTTTTAAATATATTTTTTATTATACTTTAAGTTCTAGGGTACATGTGCACAACGTGCAGGTTTGTTACCTATGTATACATGTGCCATGTTATTGTGCTGCACCCATTCACTTGTCATTTACATTAGGTCTATCTCCTAATGCTATCCCTCCCCGCTCCCACCACCCTACAACAGGCCCCATTGTGGGATGTTCCCCTTCCTGACAAATAATAATTGCATATATACGTTTAATTTCTTGTTGCTTTTTTCAGCCAAGTTCTACTTAAAAGATGAACTGAGGCCAGAGCTAGAGAATCTGCAATCAGAGAAGGAAGGGAACGTAACTCTGCCCGCAAGGCTGTCTTTCCATATTCTAAAATGTTAAATGACAGAGAATTAAGTCATTTGGGGTGTGATAGAATTCTGCACTCCACACATGGAATCAGTTAACAGGTGGCTCCAAAGAGGTAACTTAGCAAGACTATGTTCTCAAAACTTTTCCCCAAACCTGCTGTGATCTCTGGCAGACAATATGAAACAGCCTTGTAGCAAAAATCAGATTTAGGATGCTACCTTCTCACCCAATCTAGTTTTTCGCATGGCCTTTTGGTACCCACGTGAAAAGCTAGGGGTTAAGAGAACAGGTAGACCAGTTAATCAGAGGTAAGAGTTTACATCTAAATGTAATAATAGACCATCTTATCCATTTGAAGTCCAATTATTCTGTTTTTCTCTTTTTAGTAGGTAGTTATTGCTAACTTTTTTCGGCTTTTGGGAGTTTGGGGTTGTCTCTCATCCCTTCCCTCCATCAGGCTCATGTGTTTTCGTAGTTTGCATAATCACCTGTTTCAATGACACCCCAATGGCCAGGCTAGCCTTCTTACCTAAGCACCACGCCCACAGTTTTAAATGATCACAGGACATTTCCATACAGAAGCTGCACTACCCGATAAAGTTCAGTAAGCCCCACCTTAATCGAGACTGCCTCTGATATCCACTTAGGTCTATCCTTCTTTCCCTCATCTCCCTCATTCCCTCCCCCATATTTCGTCCCATCATGCCCTCATTTCTTCCATTTATTAGGTAACACAGACTGCAGTATTATATCCTGGGTTAATCTGTTCTTCTAGTCCTTTTGGTTACACACTTGTACAGATATTACCACACCTGAACCAAGCCAATAATGCTCTTATCTGCCTCTCTGCTTCTTATTTCTTTGCCCTTCAAATCCAGATATGTTTCTCAAAGATAGTGTTTCCAGCATGAGAATGATTAGAAAGGGATCCAAGAACAACTCTTTATTTACCATGAAAAGAGGAGCTTCACATTATCTGTTGAAAGAATTCTCAATAGCTGGTCTTAGTGTGTAAGGCTCCACCTCCTTTGTTTCTGGTAATCCTGCCATCAAGTCATCCTGTCTTGTTGCTGTCCTCTCTCATTTTTTCAGGTGGCCCTCTGTCATTTTCACCCTGGATGGCTTCCTCTCTTTTAATCACTTACCCAAGGTTATTTTTCCTTCAAAGCACTTGTCAAATCTCATCTCCTCAGAGAAATGTTCTCTGGCCACTCAGCATCCATTTTTGTCTTTGGCAGTATACTCTCATGCGTTGCTCTCTGTGCCTAGATCTTGTTTCCTTCATAAGAATGTGGGTTCTGTAAGCCAGGGATGCTTGTGTCTACTGCTGCTGCATCTTTCAGAGAGCTAAGCACTTTTTAAAATTTTGATTTTAATTTATTTATTGAGATGGAATCTCACTCTGTCACTCAGGCTGGAGTTCAGTGGTGTGATCTTGGCTCACTGAAATCTCTGCCTCCCAGGCTCCAGTGATTCTTCTGCCTCAGCCTCCCAAGTAGCCGGGATTACAGGCTGGCACCACCACACCAAGCTAAATTTTTTTTGTATTTTTAATAGAGACAGGGTTTCGCCGTGATGGCCAGGCTAGTCTCAAACTCCTGACCTCAAGTGATCCACCCATCTTGGCCTCCCAAAGTGCTGGGATTACAGGCACGAGCCACCATGCCAACTAAGCATTTTAAAAAAATCCTTAATAAATATTGAAAAATCAGTATTTATATATCAACAAAGAATCTATCTAGTATATATGCTCCACAAGGGAAGGACTCATGCCTGTTCTATTCCCAGCTTCACATCCAGTGAGTAACATAATGCCTGGCACCTAGTAGATGTCATATATATATATATACACACACACACACACATACACACACACACACATATCTAAATATATATAAATATATATTTTTTGTTTGAGAAAATTAATGAACAAGAACTAAGAGAATCACTTGTAACAATAAAACTCTCCCATGTCTATTTTTGTAGGGCACGTTTAAAAGCAAGGGTAATCAAGAGAAAGAAAGGTACCTAAGATAGAATCTCAAATCCAATGCCACCTAAAAGTAGGTTGAAAATGGGAGTGACAGCACACATATGTGAAAAAACTATCATAGGAAGAGACATCATGACAATGAGAATCCACCTGTTGAAGCCTGTTGCTTTGATATTTTGACAGCCTTTGGTCGGGTCTGGCATGGAGGGCAGGGTGTCAGGGAGCAAGAACATATAGTTGCTTCAGGCAGTTGGAAAGCAAGGTCAAGGCTGTGAGGAGAAGGTCACACTCCAGGAAGCAAGTGGAGCTGCCCAAAGAGGGATGTTCACTGCTCTGCCATATGTTCTCAAAAAACATAGTATTTTACTTATCTTCTCCTCAGTTTTAGGGTTAGGTCTGCATGCTAGATGCTCTTATTTCATAATCTGTATTCTATACGAACATTAGCTACAGCTGCATTAACACTTTTTCTTGTTTGATGTATTGCTTATATCTCTTACCCTTGCAAAGTGGAAGCTCTAAGAAGACTTCTTATATCTCCCATACCTAGACTGGAGCATGGTACATTGTAGGTGCTCAGTACATATTGATTGAATGAATGAATGAGGACCTCTAGGTCTATACTTAAAGAAGTGTTTGCATGTATATGCACGTGTGTGTGTGTGTGATCATGTGTGTGTGATCATGTGTGTGTGTAACAGAGAAAGAGAGGTAAAGAGAGAAAGCTCTGGGTAGACCTGAAGACTCTGAGAAGGTCTCAGAGAAGCAGTCAAACCCATAAGGAAACAGAAAATAAAGGCTAAGAGAAAAAAATGTCAGAGTTGACGTGAAATTTAAAAAAACAATGTTGTAGAATGAGGCAGCTCCATGAAGCAAAAAGTGCCTACTCCTATCTGTCTTCTTTAATTTGTATCCACAAAATGGGGATGATAGTAGCTTCCCCTGACATTAGGGTTAACTGGGGTTATGTATGTGAAGCATTGAAACCAACACCTGGTTTCTACATGAATAATTGCCCACCCTCTTGACGATTTTCTTTTAATTCATGATCTCATAGGCTATTTCTTTTGGGAATATAGTGAAACAAATTTCAGATAAAAAGAGCAAAACATACAAAACACAGAGGTAACAGAATGGATTGTGCATGTTCAAAACCATTAATGCCTTGCAAAAAGTAACTAGAAAGTGTTTCCTCTGATTTCATCCCATCCTAACTACTATATTTGAGTGTATATGTGTGTGTATCTATCTTCTATTTATCCCTAAAATTCAGACAGCATTCATCTATTTATTTTAATTAGTAATAGAATCCTTAGTATCAGTATGTAAATGAGTTAAAAATGCAACTTTATAAAACAAATAAAAGATTGAAACCATCCTTCTTGTTCTTCTTTTTCAACTAAAGTAACTAGATAAAAATAAATACCAAAATCCCTTTTTTTCCCTGTTACTTTTGAATACCTTATGCAATTTTGACAAATGTAACATTTTGCTTCAGGTACTGAGGGAAACAATTAAGTTTTTAAAGTAAGCACCAAGGTAAGTTCTGCTGACTTTTACCTCTGGTAGGTACAGGATGTTTTTCTTTATTTATAGGCTGGGCAATAATAATTTTTGTAAGGGAATTTCTCCATGACTTAAGTGCCCAGGATGGTTGTATTAGTGGGTTTTCATGGTGCTGATAAAGACATACCTGAGACTGGGCAATTTATAAAAGAAAGAGGTTTATTGTACTTAGATTTCCACCTGACTGGGGAGGCCTCACAATCATGGTGGAAGACAAAAAGGAGCAAGTCACATGTCTTACTTGGAATGGCAGTAGGCAAAATGAGATTTGGGTGGCGACCCAGCCAAACCATATCATTCTGCCCTGGCCCCTACCAAATCTCATATCTTCACATTTCAAAACCAATCATGCCTTCCCAACAGTGCTCCCAAATCTTAACTCGTTTCAGTATTAACACAAAAGGCCACAGTCCAATGTCTCATCTGAGACAAGGCAAGTCCCTTCTACCTATAAGCCTGTACAATCAAAAGCAAGTTAGTTACTTCCTAGATACAATGGGGGTACAGGCATCAGGTGAATACAGTCATTCCAAATGGGATAAATTGACCAAAATAAAGGGCTACAGACTCCACAGAGTCCATGCAAGTCTGAAATCCACTGGGGGCAGTCAAATCTTAAAGCTCCAAAATGATCTCCTTTGACTCCATGTCTCACATCCAGGTCACATAGATATAAGAGGTGGGCTCCAATGGCCTTGGGCAGCTCCACCCCTATGGCTTTGCAGGGTATCTAGCCCCTCTCCTGGCTGCTTTCATTGGCTGGCATTGAGAGTCTGTGGCTTTTCTAGTCACATGGTGAAAGTTATCAGTGGATCTACCATTCTAGGGTCTGGAGGATGATGGCCCTCTTCTCAGAGCTCCCTCAGTAGGGATTCTGTGTGGGGGCAACCACCTCACATTTCCCTTCTGCACTGCCCTAACAGATATACTCCATGAGGGCCCCACCCTCATCCAGGTATTTCCATATATCCTCTGAAATCTAGGCGGAAGTTCCCAAACCTCAGTCGACTTCTGTGGAGCTGCAGGCTCAACACCATGAAGCTGAAGCTTCCACCCTCTGAAGCAACAGCCTGAGCTGTACTTTGGCCCCTTTTAGTCACAGCTGGAGCAGCTGGGATGTAAGACACCAATTCCCTAGGCTGCGCACAGCAGGGGGCCCTGAGCCTGGCCCACAAAACCATTTTTTCTTCCTAGGCCTGTGATGAGAGGGGCTGCCTCAAAGGCCTCTGACATGCAATGGAGATATTTTCCCCATTGTTTTGAGGATTAATATTTGGGTCTTTGTTACTTCTGCAAATTTCTGTAGCTGGCTTGAATTTCTCCTCCGAAAATTGGATTTCTTTTCTGTTGCATTGTCGGGCTGCAAATTTTCCAAGTTTTTATGCTCTGTTTTCCTTTTAAAACTGAATACCTTTAACAGCACTCAAGTCACCTCTTGAATGGTTTGTTGCTTAGAAATCTCTTCTGCTGGGGATCCTAAATCATCTCTCTCAAGTTCAAAGTTCCATGAATCTCTAGGGCAGGAGCAAAATGCTGCCAGTTTCTTTGCTAAAACATAAAAAGACTCACCTTTACTACAGTTCCCAACAAGTTCCTCATCTCCATCTGAGACCACCTCAGCCTGGACTTTATTTTCCAAATCATTATTAGCATTTTATTCAAAGCCATTCAACAAGTCTCTAGGAAGTTCCAAAGTTTCCCATGTTTGCTTGTCTTCTTCTGAGTCTTCCAAACTGTTCCAACCTCTGCCTGTTACCCAGTTCCAGAGTCGCTTCCACATTTTCGGGTATCTTTTCAGCAGTGCCCCACTCTACTGATACCAATTTATTGTATCAGTCTGTTTTCATGGTGCTGACATACCCAAGACTGGGTAATTTACAAAAGAAAGGTTAATTGGACTTACAGTTCCACATTGCTGAAGAGGCCACACAATCATGGTGGAAGGCAAGAAGGAGCCAGTCACATCTTACATGGATGGCAGCAGGCAAAAAAAAAAAAAAAAAAAAAAGAGCTTGTGCAGGGAAATCGCCATTTTTGAAACCATCAGATCTTATGAGACTCATTTGCTATCATGAGAACAGTGCAGAAAAGACCCGCCCCCATAATTCAATCACCTCTTACCAGGTTCCTCCTGTGACACAGGCGAATTGTGGGAGTTACAATTGAAAATGAAATTTGTGTGGGGACATAGCCAAACCATATCAATAGTGGCATAAAAACGTGTGTGGTTCTTAACTAACCACCTTCCAATGGGAAAGCTGATGGAATTAACACAATTGTGGGCTGAGATCTTTTCTGAAATATGTAGGAAGGAATTTGAGATCTCCTCATTGAAATTAAAATTATTTTAAAAAATCACTTGAGATTTGGTTAATAGAATTGACTGCATCTGTCAAAATCCCTTCTCGACCAAAGCCCTGAATGAAGCACTGCTGTACTATCACACAAACAAACTATGGTTAGAAGTGAGATTGAGGAGATGGGTGAAACATGAGCAAAAATTGTAAAATAAAACCATTTTCCTCTTAATAGTTTCTGTTAGGTTTTTGTCATTTAATTATGAGATAACTACTAATACCACATATTGGACATTTAAAATGGGCCAGAAATTTTGTGTATGTTACTTAATCTTAGCGGGAACTTTGTGTGATAAATCTTACTACTATTTTTGTGATTCCTCTCTTACAGATGAGTGGACAGAGGCACAGAGAGATCAACGATCACACTCATGCCACACACCCAGAAAGCGGCCAAACCGGGGTTTAAACCCAGGCAAATGAATTCCCAAGACCATATGCTTAACCACTATGCAGTTGTGCTATTGTTGGCTCATCTCTACAACAATCGGAATCTGTCCTTAGATTAGGGGCCACCCATGGCCGGCTTACATATTATTATTTTTTTAAATGATCCAAACAAAGAGTTATTTTGTTTTATTTACTTCTGTTGAAAAACAAATGCATGTTTCCCACCAAGAAATGAGAAACCTCGACCTCCATCAAGGTCTTAATACTTGGCATGACCTGCACGATAATTTACTTGATTTTCAGTTTGCCTGTTGCTGACCTACAACAGTAGCATCTGGCTTTGCTTACAGAAAAGCAGGGGCTCATGATTGACTGCTTTTGACTGCCCTTTCCCCAGAGCTATCTGCATCTGCTGTGTTTTACAACTGGAATTTTCAAACCAACTCCTCCTGACATGAGAATTCACTTACCTACAAACAGGGGTTTTATTTCAAACAGGAAAATGAGTGGAGGTTATCATAATTTGGTGCTAGATTCAAAGAAACTGAGTCCCAAATAACACATGGATTAAATCTGTTTAGACCAAGTTCTTAAAAAGAAAAGCTGACAGGTAAATTTACTTGCCCTTTCTGGTTTCCCTGAAGAGTTAACATCACTAACCACACTGTTAGAGTGTGTTTGAGCATGTGGGAGGGACCTTATGGAAGTCATGAACATTTTCCTGAAGGTTCTTGAAGAAAGAGGACTTGTCAAGGCTAGCATTTGGGAGGGACAATGTGTTTTAGGCAGAGGGGGGAACATGAGCAAAAGTACAGAGATGTGGGAGGAAACAGAGAAGTTTAACAAGGTTGGAAGACCAAGTGGGAGAGTCAGAGTGGCTGGCCAGATAGGTGGGAGGCAGATCTGGAAAAAATTTGTACATTATGCAAAGGAGTCTAATTTTGTTCTATAGGCAAGGAACCCATGAAAAAAATGTTAAGCAGAGTCATGGCTTGATTAGTTTCAGATTTTAGGAAGTTCTCTCTGTGCAAGCGTGGTAATTGTTGAATTAGAGAGAAGTAAGAACGGAGCCAGAGAGAACTAGTCAGGAGGCCATTGGAACGACCCTTCTAAGAAAAGATGTGGGCTTAAACTGAAGCAGGGGCAATGAAGTGGGACTGGGGGCAGGTGTAAGAGGTCCTTAGGAGTCTGACTCTCTGGTATGGTGACAGAATGTGGAGGTGGAGAAGAGGCAAGGATGACTACTAGGTTTCTGACTTGGGTACCAGGAGAATGAGAGAGACTCGTATCTGTTTGTCTGCTAAGAGCAAGGAACCAGGGATAGTAGAAAATGTTGCCTAGATGGGACCGATGGAAGCTGTTTGATGATGTGAGGTCTTGCAGACCCAAGAGGACATGGGATGCCTATGGGAGGAGAAATACCACATTTTACAAGTTGGGAGAATGGAGAATAAAGAGGGAAGAAGGTATAGATAAATCCGTGCTGACGCAGTACATAAGATTGCAATATTCCCAAAGTTGAGGGACTTGTTAAACTTTTCTGAGAGGTAAGCGACAAGATTTTGGCTGACTATGAAAGCTGAGGTGTTAGGGTTAATGACTTGAGGGTTGTGGTGAAGATTTGAACTACTGTGAACAATACAAGGAGATACTGCTTAGGAAGAGGCAGAAGGGTAGCTGGACAAGTTGGCAGGTTTGAATGAGCTGAAGGAAACTATAAACTTGTCATGGCACCACTCTACTCATCCTGTGATGCATAGCTTCACTCTCTGTTGTAGTATAACTAACCATTCCCGAGACCACAGTGATGGCAAGGACCATATCTCATATAACCTGGAGAATCTTCAGTGTTCACAACAGGGCATGACTCATATTAGATGCTCAATATATTTTTATTGACTTAAAATTTGTGGAGGTATAGAACAGTAGACATGAAATACTGTTAGAAAACAGAACTTTTTGTTGGTCTTCTTTTTTTTTTTTTTTTAATTCAAGTGCATTAAATGGCAGTGCCTTGGAGAACACTGAAAAGTAGAACAGTCAATATTTTAGGATGATTCTCCCAGGAATGTCTGTTTTCTATGTGAACAGGTGTATTTGAAAAGACCAATTTGCTGCCAATAGTCACTTTTCTGCCGTAGACTCAGGGTTTAATGATTTAAGGCAAGGCAGAGCACCTGGCATTGTTTACAGTGCTCTTTCTTCACAAAGTGACAATCTAAAATAATCTGCATTGTGGTTTCAGGGAGAAAAGTGAAGGGAACTGGAAAAAGGGGTAAAAAGGGATAATGATGGAGAAGGGTGAGCTGCAGCCAACTGCCAATTGAAAGTTGTTGATTGACACTTAAGAGCATATGCGGTAAGGCAAAGAACACAGAGTTGGAGTGAAAGAAAACACTCAGGTTTTCAGTTTCAGCTCAGCCTCTAACTTATTACACGACCTTCACATGTGATCTCCCATCAGTTTTCTGAGACTCAAGTTATTTTCAAAGACAAGTCATGCTCCTTGCCTCAGATGATTCCTTCAGTAAACATTTTGTTTATGTTCCAGCATTCTACAAATGTGTTTTTTAATATTGTTAAGGGCTGCAGATAAGAACATTTGTCCAAAGAAAACTTGAGTTGCAGGCATGACATTTCCATCTCTTTCCCCACTGTATTTACATTCGCTTCTGCCCATCCCACACCCGAGTTGTCTGTCTCTTTTTTGTCAATGTCTTCAGAATTTTATTTCCAGAAAATCATTACATAGAAGTTGAAACTTACATCTAATTTAGCATTTACTTCCCAAGATATCCTTTTCAGTTTATGATCATTGTTCCAGTCTCTGAAAATTTGTAAATATGGAGTTGTTTGCCAATGCAATCCAACAAATGCTTACTGAATTGCTATTATTTGCCAAATTCTGCTAGGTGCATGAATACAGTGATGAGGTATGATAAGGAAAGTGGACACAACTGATTCTGTTTAAATAGATGCTAAATATTCATATTAAAGTATAATATAAAGTATTAATAGAAACTCAGAAAACAGAGTGATTTTTGATGGCTGTGATATTTGATATTGGCCATAAAGAATAAAAGCAAGTGATACAATTTCCACCAGACAGAGAAGGGGAAAAAGACATTTCAAGTAGAGGGAAGAGCATGGGCAGAGGCACAGAGCTAGACCAGACTGCAGTGTGTTGAGAGGAATGGCAAGTGCCCTGGCTGCTGGATCACTATTCTCCAATGTTAAGTGTTTATTAGTAGCACACAAAAAATCAAACATGGACACAAAGGTCTCAAAAAGGGTTTGGCTCATTGCTTTCGGAGGGTTGTGGCTATCAGAGCATCAGGAAGCATTACATAGAAGGGTAGTGATGCTCTCTGTTTGATATCCAACAAGAGCTATTGCTAGGAGCAACACCTAGGACCAGTGGACTAAGCCCCATATTCTATGGAAGGACCCAAAGATGGCTAAATATTTGCTAGGACTTAGGAAAAAACAACAAAGGAGAAAAAAGGAGCAAGTGAGCTGATGTTTTACACACACGCACACACACACACACACACCTGTAATCACTTGAGATGTTGGGATACCTGTAATGTATATGGATGCCTACGCCTTCCCCCCAAATTCTTCTAAACCTCATGGCAATTTCATAGCTATAGCTTGCTCATAAGAGCTTGAAGTGAAGCTGTATTTAATCCCAGGCTCTGCTACTTGTTATATGTGGGAATATATCCAAATTATTTGACTTCTATACACATCATTTAGCTCATTTGTTAGAAAAGGTGGGAAGAATACTTGTTTTATAGGATGGTGGTGAGAATTCACAATGAGGTATGCAAAGCAACCTGCAGAATGCTTTACATTTGCAATGTGCTCAATGAATGGTTCCTATATTGCTCTTGTCTTATCATATTGTCTTGGCTCTATATTTAATCCTCATGATGGTTTAATATGGCAAATTTCAACTCTAGATCTGAAACTGTATTTTAAACATCATTATTCCCAGGTAGCTGGCTTTCTTGGAGCCAGAGCTCCTGAATAGGAATTGATATGAGTCATAATTTTCTTGTGAGAAAAGAGGTAAAGAGTTGTGTTTACCAGCTTTATAGATGCTGATACTGAGGCAGAAATCTTGGATGTACCCCAAGAAATTTAAACTCTGAACTAAAACTATAATTAAATGCCTTTACCTCCAAGCCTCCAGACTCTGTCATCTGCTTCTACAATCTTGTCCGTTCAACTGTATGTCACCAGAGTGCTGAAAGGAACACTTACAAAGCTCTCTGTGTACCTCTGCTAGCATTTCACGAAGAACAAGTCCTTTAGAAAAATCCAATTTGAAAGGAGCAAGAGCAATAACAAAATAAGGGATTATAAATTAATCATATCAAATCAAAGACTTTATATATATAAGCCATATATATATTTGGTAATGGTAAAAGGAAAGAGTAATTCACTTTTGTGGTTCTAAAATTGGATTTTCCCAAAGATCAAAAGAAACTAGAGCTCAATTCTTTGGAATCACATTGATGATACTGTTGCTAACAGAGAATGCCTGGAGCAAGAACTGAAGGCACTGAATGTTATAAATTTATTGTTCCATTTATATATTTGAAAATCTGAACTGTAAAAGGAATGATATATGTCTCAGTTAGGTATGGCCTTATATAAGAGTTTTCATTTTGGAAATTTATTAATATTCTTTGGCAATTCTTCCTTCATGAGAAAGGCAGTGGTGGCACAGCATTTAATTAATTTGCAGTGACATTAAGCTCTATTGATCTGAATTAGTATGTCTGTCTTTTGCTTTGATAGTTTATTACTGTGATTCAAAGGTAGCAAGTCACCCAGTTTATGTTGAGTATGCTAGAAAACGTATTACATGTCATTGCATACATTGCAAGTCATAGGGATAATTTACACAGCAGTATTTTGTTTGTGTATATTAATTTTTTATCCTGGCACTAATGTCAGTGCATAAATACATAAAATAATGTTCAGTAAAAACTTAGTGAATGAATGAATAAATGAATAAATATTTTGTATAAAATTAAAGAAAATAAAAGATGGATTCAATATTAAAGATTTATGCTTGAGGCCGGGCGCTGTGGCTCACGCCTGTAATCCCAGCACTTTGGGAGGCCAAGGCGGGCGGATCACTTGAGGTTAGGAGTTGGAGACCAGTCTGGCCAACATGGTGAAACCCTGTCTCTACTAAAATATACAAAAAATTAGCTGGGCGTGGTGGCACTTGCCTGTCGTCCCAGCTACTTGGGGGGCTGAGGCAGGAGAATCCCTTGACCCCAGTAGGTATAGGTTGAAGTGAGCAGTGATCATGCCACAGCACTCCAGCCTGCATGACAGAGTGAGACTTCATCTCAAACAAACAAACAAACAAACAAAAAACCCCAAAGGTTTATGCTTGAGAAAATTCAAGACCTTCTGATCAAGGAGAATCAAGCCAGTTGGTTAGGCCAAGGTTAAGCTCAATAGGTTGAGATTCTGATCTTGTACTATTTTGGCTGCATATTCTCCTTACACATGGTTTAAGTCAGGAGAGCCAATAAAGTTGATTGGAGTCTGATTTCTTGAGGCAGCATTAGTAGCTAGAGATACCAACATGACAGAACATGAATGTCAATAGGAAACTAGATTTACAAACTAGGACCCTGGTGGCACAGATTCAGGAACTGGTTGGCTAGAATTGAGGGAATTCCTGGGAGATTGTTGTGAACACGGGTGTTTGTGACTGGCTTCACTTGATATATATGTGGGTATGTTCTTTTGGCTGAAAGCTACTGGGTCAAGATGGATTAAAAGTATTACAGAATTTGATTTTGAGAGATAATATGCCAGACATAGTGCTGAACTTTTCCATGGATTATCTTACTTAAACCTAATATTATTATTACCGTCTGTATAAATGGGGGGGCTGAGGCCTACAGAGTTTTGATAATGTGTACAAGGTCAAGAAAGTGGTAGAGTCAGAACTTGAAACTTTTATTTTTAATTTTAATTTTTTTTAATTTCACTCTAAGTTCTGAGATACATGTTCAGAATGTGCAGGTTTGTTGTATACACGTGCCATGTTGGTTTGCTGCAAGTATCAACCTATCATCTAGGTTTTAAGCCCCACATGCATTAGGTATTTGTCTTAATGCTCTCCTTCCCCTGCCCCCAACATCCCTACAGGCCATAGTGTATGATGTTCCCTTCCCTGTTTCCATGTATTCTTATTGTTCAGCTCCCACTTATGAGTGAGCAGATGCAGTGTTTGGTTTTCCGTTCCCATGTTAGTTTGCTGAGAATGATGGTTTCCAGCTTCATCCACGTCCCTGCAAAGGACAGGAACTCATTCTTTTTTATGGCTGCATTGTATTCCATGGTATACATGTGCCACATTTTCTTTATCCAGTCTATCATTGATGGACATTTGGGTTGGTTCCAAGTCTCGCTATTGTGAATAGTGCTGCAATAAACATATGTGTGCATATATTTTTATAGTAGAATGATTTATAATCCTTTGGGTATGTACCCAGTAATGGGATTGCTGGGTCAAATGGTATTTCTGGTTCTAGATCCTTGAGGAATGGCCACACTGTCTTCCACAATAGTGGAACTAATTTACACTCCCACCAGCAGTGTAAAAGTGTCACTGTTTCTCCACAGCCTTGCCAGCATCTGTTGTTTCCTGACTTTTTAATGATCGTCATTCATCATTCTAACTGGTGTGAGATGGTATCTCATTGTGGTTTTGATTTGCATTTCTCTAATGCTCATCAAAATGATGAGCATTTTTCATGTTTATTGGCTGCATAAATGTCTTCTTTTGAGGAGTGTCTGTTCATATCCTTTGTCCACATTTTGATGGTTTTTTTTTTCTTGTAAATTTGTTTAAGTTCTTTATAGATTCTGGATATTAAACCTTTGTCAGATGGGTAGATTGCACACTGTTCTCCTATTCTGTAGGTTGCCTAGAACTTGAAACTTTGAAAGCTGACTCCAGGGCACAGTCTCCAAATAAGAAGTCTCCAAAGGTAGAGCATAACCTAGCCATGCTGGGGAACATTTTTTTAAATTTTTTCTGCCCCCTATATCTAATCTGGCTTTCTAGAAATTCCAACAGTGATTTCGGTGACAAGAAATAAATACAAGATTTTACCCTAAACAAAAACAAACCAACAGAAAGATCATCTTTGGAATACAATTCTACTTTTAAGTCACCACTTCCCTAAATTGGGATCTTCTGTATTTGGTATTTTGTGTTGAAGTCTGCATTTACTCACTGATTAAATATTTATTGAGAGTTCACAATGTGCCAGATAGTATTGGAGATGTTGAATTCTATGATGAATGAAACTGACAAAGATCCTTGTCCTCATGGATCTTACATTCTAGCAGGGGAGATAAGAAATTAAAAAAAAATAGAACATATAAGTAAACTATAGGGCTTATCAGAAGCTGTTTGTAACTACAGATAAAATAAAAAGGAGAGTAAGGAATGTCAGGGTGCCTTGGTGGGAGGTTGGTCATTTAAAATAGCATGACCAGTTCAAGTTTCATTGAAAAGGTGATAGTCAAACAAAGGCTTGAAGTAGGTGTCTAGGTGCAATAATAATCATTGTGACCAGGAAGCTGAGTGATCTTAGATATCTAATCTGGGAGACTAAGAGTATACCTGTGGCCATGGGCAAAGAGGGAGTTAAAAGTTCTACATGCAAATTGGTCCTATAACCTTGGCCTCATCAGACTTTTGAGAAAATTAAAGACCTAATCTGACATTTATTAGCAACAGATTAGCTTTACCTTAGGGTGGTCACAAGCTTCTTCCAAAGAGCTCATACCCCCTTCAGTCAGCAGGAGCCATCCGTATGGGCCTTTCTCAAGAATGACATCCCAGTTGCCTAATTTGGGGGTTCCCCATCTACGAGCCCCGGTGTGGGGAGTCAGCACTCCAACCTCTAGAGAGAGCACAAGGTTTTCTTTCCCTACAACCTCTTTATCTCATCAACCTCTTCTCACCCCCTAATATTCTGACTTTCTCATCCTTTGAGATGTTAAGTCCTGGGACAGTATGAGACCTTTGTGCTAAGAATTAGGGCTTTCTAGATATGAGTACATTAATTCAGAATGGTAATACTGATGCATTCCATTAATCAGAATCTCTGGCATTCACACGGGTTTGCAATAGATAAAAATGATGAGATGAGGCCGGGCGCGGTGGCTCAAGCCTGTAATCCCAGCGCTTTGGGAGGCCGAGACGGGCGGATCACGAGGTCAGAAGATCGAGACCATCCTGGCTAACATGGTGAAACCCCGTCTCTACTAAAAAATACAAAAAACTAGCCGGGTGAGGTGGCGGGCGCCTGTAGTCCCAGCTACTCGGGAGGCTGAGGCAGGAGAATGGCGTAAACCCGGGAGGCGGAGCTTGCAGTGAGCTGAGATCCGGCCACTGCACTCCAGCCCGGGCGACAGAGCGAGACTCCGTCTCAAAAAAAAAAAAAAAAAAAAAAAAAAAAAAATGATGAGATGAATTATTACTTTGCAAATGCAATATACAGGGCCAAATATTTCAAAAGATGTGTTCTGAGGAGGGAATACCTGTTCACCAGATGAAGACAGCTCCCTTTTCAGTTTACTATTTGTATTACTGTTCTCTTTCTTCTCTCACTGCAGCTTTGGCCTTCAACTAGGATTGGCTATTTGACAGCTAAACCATGAAATTAGGATAAAAGTAAGAACTGACAAGAAGATAGTCATAATCGGGTCACTGTCTTGTTGAGGCTGGGTTGGCGATCTAGGAGAAGAGATTTTTTTCTTTGCGAAACTTTTACACCAAAACTGGCCTTCTTGACAGGGGGTTTGTTTAGCTACAAGCAATTGTCAAATGCTGTGAAGTCTCTGAAGAATGCTGACACAGGCCTCTGTCCAGGGTCCTGTCAACACTTAGTGTCAAGCAGATGAAGACTGATTTTTAATTATTCATAGAATCTTTGGTGAATAGATGTGTGTGCATGTGTGTGTGTGTGCGCGCGCGTGTGTGTGTGTGCATTTGTGGTATTTTGAGTTTGGATTTCTGATGAAATCTTATGTTAGATTAACTCTGGATAAAATGGGGAGTTCCGTATCCCTGACATGGTTGAAAAGATGCTTAGTATGGTTTAGTGCAAATGAGAGATATTGAAGTCTAGCAAAGACTGGGTGAAAGTGCATGTCACATCTTGTCTTTATAGACCACTTATTACCTTTATCTTTTTCACATCTGCTTTGTGACCATGGGCAAATTGCTTAATCATAGAAAGCCAGTTTCCTGATTTCTAAGAATCAGTATTGAAACAGCTCCCACTTTGCAGGTTTCTGATAAAGGCTAAAAGGGAGGAGGTGTGGGTGACGAAATGAAAAGCAATCCATAGCCTCATGCAAAGTCTTTGATTTCCATACAAGGAAACTGCAGTTGATTTCTTAACAAGGTGTAAACCCAGGACTCCATCTTCACATGCTTAACTTAGCACAGTGGTCTTTCTGTCACATATGCTGGGGAAAGAAAAGCACTTACAAAGAGCACATGTTACGTAACTATACAAAGCTCAAAAGAATACACATTATCTATTAATTTTAACTCTAGGAAGCTGGATTCTAACAGGTTAAAAGGATGTAGGAAGTGGCTAAAGCTAGCTGGATTTCTAAACAGTGCATCATGGGTGAAGGGTGGTAGAGCGGGTTGAGTTGTGGCTTCCAAAAAGATATGACCACGTTTAACCCCCAGAGTCTGTGAATGTGCCCTTATTTAGAAAAAGGGTCTTTGCAAATATAATCAAGTTAAGGATGTTGAGATGAAGTGGTCATCCTAAATTTTCTGGGCCCTAAATCTGATGGCAATAATCCTTACAAGAGAAACACAGAGGAAGACACACAGAGAAGAGGAGGAGGTGGTGTGATCCTAGAGGCAAAGATTAGAGTCCCGCAGCAACAAGCCCAGAGATGCCAGCAGCCACCAGAAGCTAGGCAAGACAAGAATGTCCCCTAGAGCCTCTGAAGAGATCACAGTTCTGCCAACACCTTGATTTTGGCCCTGTGATACTGATTTCAAACTTTTGTCCTCCAGAACTAACTGAATAAATTTCTAACACAAATTTACATCACCAAGTCTATGGTAATTTTACGACATATTATGGCACTCCTAGGAAACTAACAAGGGTGGTTAAAAAATCTGAGACAAAGAACTGAAAGTAGTTGTGTGCTAGCGAGAATGTCAGTCACAGGCAAGCATTGGCAGGTGGAGAGGCCAAAGGTGCCCTTTAAAAAAATCTCTGCTTTTACATTCAACAGGCAATTGGAATGCTTTATTGGAGCACTGTGTCTTCACCAATTAATACAACAAATATTTGAGAAGTATAGGACACTTGCCTTCAAGTTACTTAAAATCCTTGACCAGTCAACAAATGAATGGAAAAATCAGTTGCAATACAACACACTAAGGCCAATGGTAGAGGGAGTGCATGGATGCCGTGGGCTGCAGAGAGAAAGAGAGCTCAAGCTCTTGTCAGGACCAGGACAACTTCAGAGAGGAAATGATGGCTGAGTTGGGACCTGAACTTGTGGACTTAGAGAGAGAAAGGTTTTCCTGAGAGGAGGAGCAGGATGTGCTATTTTCTCCACCTTTTACATGGAAACCCTGAAGCCTAGAGGTTCTGTCAATTATCACGTATATTCCCTCTTTCCCATGACCTGACATGTCTATCTAAGAAACACTGTAGTTGTTTGCTGGATTGAGATAAATATTAAACAAAGAAGTGTGCCTGAGTAACATAGGTGAGCCAGGTGTTTTGGAAAGATAAGCTCAGAAGTGGGTAAGGGCAGAGTCATGGGGATGGAGGATGGAAAGCTTCCATTGTCCAGGCGGGAGCTTATCCAGCTAGACAGTTGTCAGTTTTGCCTGTGGCTTAATTGTTCCTTCCTCAGAGGCCCTGCCCACCCCTAACTCCAGCCTCTAGCTGCCCTTCAATTAATCACTCTAGCTTCCATTGTGGACAATGGAACTAAGCAGGAAAGAGAGGGAACACCTCTTTATTTTGCATGTGGCAGCATTATGCAAATTTATTTACACATGTAATCTGATTTTGCCCTCAACACAGTCCTCTGGGACTATTTTTCCAGTTCTGTTTTTCAAATGAACTGAAAGGCATGGAAGTCCTTCAAAGATATGGCTTTTATTAGATTCTCCATCTCCCATACTCTCTTCCATATGCTCTTTGCCTCCTGTAGTTATATCAACCTGCTTCAACTTCTTCCTCCCAAGCTTAGTTCAGTGTTTCTTAACTTGGGGTGATACTGTCCCACAGAATTAAAATTTAAGATGTATGGAGACAGTTATGATTGCTGCAACTGAGGGAGGGAATGACACTGTTACCTAGTAAACAAGGGTCAAGCCAAGCATGCTGCCAAACTTCAGACAATGTAATGCCCTCTCACTCCAGCAAAGAATTATCTGGCCCAAAATGTGAGGAGTGCTGAGACTGAGAAACTCTGCATCTGAACATATTATTTCCTCTGTCTGGACTGTGCCTGTCTCTTTTCCCCTCTCAGATGGATTTCTCCTTTCCATTGGAAACCCAGCTGAGGTGTCACTCCTTCTAGGAGCCTGTTCTCATTTCTCCAGGCTGAGCTAGGTGCTCCAGCTGTGTGCCCTGACACACAGCCTACCCAGCATTGAACTTGTTATTGGCTCTACACTGTTTCAATCATAAATCTGAGGCTGCTACTGGGCAGGAAACCATATTCCATCCATCTTTATATCTTTAGACACTAATGCAGGGCCTGGCAGGTCCTGAAAGTGTATTTATTAGATGAATGAAGTGGTAAGTTTGGATTTATACAGTACATAGAAGGAAACATAGAAACAACTGAGAGACTGGTTCTCAGTGCAGAGTGATTGGTGTGAAACAAGAATGGCAGGTAAAAACCACATGATTTTCTCAATAGATGCAGAGAAGACCTTCAATAAAATTCAACATCCCTTCATGTTAAAAACTCAATGAACTAGGTATTAAAGGAAAATACCTCTAAGTAATAAGAACCATATATGACAAACCCACAGCCAATATAATATTGAATGGGCAAAAGCTGGAAGCATCGTTCTTGAAAACTGTCACAAGACAAGGATCCCCTCTCTCACTCTTCCTATTCAACATAGTATTGGAAGTTCTGGCCAGGACAATCAGGCAAGAGAAAGAAATAAAGGTATTCAAATAAAAACAGAGAAAGTCACATTATCTTTATTTGCAGATGACATTATCCTACCTCTAGAAAACCCTGCTGTCTCAACCCAAAAGCTTTTTCAGCTGATAAGCAACTTCAGCAAAGTCTTGGGATACAAAATCAGTGTGCAAAAATTGCTCACATTCCTATTCACCAACAACAGGCAAGCAGAGAGCCAAATTATGAATGAACCTCAATTCACAAATGCCACAAAGAGAATAAAATACCTAGGAATACAGCTAACAAGGGAAGTGAAGGACCTCTTCGAGGAGGACTACTAACCACCACTCAAAGAAATCAGAGAGGACACAGAGAAATGGAAAACCATCCCACGGTCATGGATAGGAAGAATCAGTATCATGAAAATCGCCAAACTGCCCAAAGTAATCTATAGATTCAATGGTATTCCCATTAAACTACCATTGACATTCTTTTTATTTTATTTTTATTTATTTATTTTTTTATTATACTTTAAGTTCTAGGGTACATGTGCACAACGTGCACATTTGTTACATATGTATACTTGCGCCATGTTGGTGTGCTGCACCCATCAACTCGTCAGCACCCATCAACTCGTCATTTACATCACGTATAACTCCCAGTGCAATCCCGCCCCACTCCCCCATCCCCATAATAGGCCCCGGTGTGTGATGTTCCCCTTCCCAAGTCCAGGTGATCTCGTTGTTCAGTTCCCACCTATGAGTGAGAACATGCGGTGTTTGGTTTTCTGTTCTTGTGATAGTTTGCTGAGAATGATGGTTTCCAGCTGCATCCATGTCCCTACAAAGGACACAAAATCATCCTTTTTTATGACTGCATAGTATTCCATGGCGTATATGTGCCACATTTTCGTAATCCAGTTTGTCACTGATGGACATTTGGGTTGATTCCAAGTCTTTGCTATTGTGAATAGTGCCGCGATAAACATACGTGTTCATGTGTCTTTATAGCAGCATGATTTATAATCCTTTGGGTATATATCCAGTAATGGGATGGCTGGGTCATATGGTACATCTAGTTCTAGATCCTCGAGGAATCGCCATACTGTTTTCCATAATGGTTGAACTAGTTTACAATCCCACCAACAGTGTAAAAGTGTTCCTATTTCTCCACATCCTCTCCAGCATCTGTTGTTTCCTGACTTTTTAATGATTGCCATTCTAACTGGTGTGAGATGGTATCTCATTGTGGTTTTGATTTGCATTTCTCTGATGGCCAGTGATGACGAGCATTTTTTCATGTGTCTGTTGGCTGTATGTATGTCTTCTTTTGAGAAATGTCTGTTCATATCCTTTGCCCACTTTTTGATGGGGTTGTTTGTTTTTTTCTTGTAAATTTCTTTGAGTTCTTTGTAGGTTCTGGATATTAGCCCCTTCTCAGATGAGTAGATTGCAAAAATTTTCTCCCATTCTGTAGGTTGTCAGTTCACTCTGATGGTAGTTTCTTTTGCTGTGCAGAAGCTCTTTAGTTTAATTAGATCCCATTTGTCGATTTTGGCTTTTGTTGACATTGCTTTTGGTGTTTTAGACATGAAGTCCTTGCCCATGCCTATGTCCTGAATGGTATTACCTAGGTTTTCTTCTAGGGTTTTTATGGTATTAGGTCTAACATTTAAGTCTCTAATCCATCTCGAATTAATTTTCATATAAGGAGTAAGGAAAGGATCCAGTTTCAGCTTTCTACTTATGGCTAGCCAATTTTCCCAGCACCATTTATTAAATAGGGAATCTTTTCCCCATTTCTTGTTTTTCTCAGGTTTGTCAAAGATCAGATGGCTGTAGATGTGTGGTATTATTTCTTAGGACTCTGTTCTGTTTCATTGGTCTATATCTCTGTTTTGGTACCAGTACCATGCTGTTTTGGTTACTGTAGCCTTGTAGTATAGTTTGAAGTCAGGTAGCATGATGCCTCCAGCTTTGTCCTTTTGACTTAGGATTGTCTCGGCAATGCAGGCTCTTTTTTTGGTTCCATATGAACTTTAAAGCAGTTTTTTTCAATTCTGTGAAGAAACTCATTGGTAGCTTGATGGGGATGGCATTGAATCTCTAAATAATCTTGGGCAGTATGGCCATTTTCACGATATTGATTCTTCCTATCCATGAGCATGGTATGTTCTTCCATTTGTTTGTGTCCTCTTTGATTTCACTGAGCAGTGGTTTGTAGTTCTCCTTGAAGAGGTCCTTTACATCCCTTGTAAGTTGGATTCCTAGGTATTTGATTCTCTTTGAAGCAATTGTGAATGGAAGTTCATTCATGATTTGGCTGTCTGTTTGTCTGTTACTGGTGTATAAGAATGCTTGTGATTTTTGCACATTAATTTTGTATCCTGAGACTTTGCTGAAGTTGCTTATCAGCTTAAGGAGATTTTGGGCTGAGATGATGGGGTTTTCTAAATATACAATCATGTCATCTGCAAACAGGGACAATTTGACTTCCTCTTTTCCTAACTGAATACCCTTGATTTCTTTCTCTTGCCTGATTGCCCTAGCCAGAACTTCCAACACTATGTTGAATAGGATTGGTGAGAGAAGGCATCCCTGTCTTGTGCCAGTTTTCAAAGGGAATGCTTCCAGTTTTTGCCCATTCAGTATAATATTGGCTGGGGGTTTGTCATAAATAGCTCTTATTATTTTGAGATATGTTCCATCAATACCAAATTTATTAAGAGTTTTTAGCATGAAGGGCTGTTGAATTTTGTCAAAGGTCTTTTCTGCATCTATTGTGATTATCATGTGGTTTTTGTCTTTGGTTCTGTTTATATGCTGGATTACATTTATTGATTTGCGTATGTTGAACCAGCCTTGCATCCCAGGGATGAAGCCCACTTGATCATGGTGGATAAGCTTTTTGATGTGCTACTGGATTCAGTTTGCCAGTATTTTATTGAGGATTTTTGCATCGATGTTCATCAGGGTTATTGGTCTAAAATTCTCTTTTTTTGTTGTGTCTCTGGAAGGCTTTGGTATCAGGATGATGTTGGCCTCATAAAATGAGTTAGGGAAGATTCCCTCTTTTTCTATTGATTGGAATATTTTCAGAAGGAATGGTACCAGCTCCTCTTTGTACCTCTGGTAGAATTCAACTGTGAATCCATCTGGTCCTGGACTTTTTTTGGTTGGTAGGCTATTAATTATTGCCTCAATTTCAGAGCCTGCTATTGGTCTATTCAGGGATTCAACTTCCTCCTGGTTTAGTCTTGGGAGAGTGTAAGTGTCCAGGAAATTATCCATTTCTTCTAGATTTTCTAGTTTATTTGCATAGAGGTGTTTATAGTATTCTCTGATGGCAGTTTGTATTTCTGTGGGGTCGGTGGTGATATCCCCTTTATCGTTTTTTATCAGAGACTAGTATTGCAACCCCTGCTTTTTTTTGTTCTCCATTTGCTTGGTAGATCTTCCTCCATCCCTTTATTTTGAGCCTATCTGTGTCTCTGCATGTGAGATCGGTCTCCTGAATACAGCAAACTGATGGGTCTTGACTCTTTATCCAGTTTGCCAGTCTGTGTCTTTTAATTGGACCATTTAGTCCATTTACATTTAAGGTCAATATTATTATATGTGAACTTGATCCTGTCATTATGATATTAACTGGTTATTTTGCTCGTTAGTTGATGCAGTTTCTTCCTAGCCTCAATAGTCTTTACATTTTGGCATGTTTTTGCAATGGCTGGTACCGGTTGTTCCTTTCCATGTTTAGTGCTTCCTTCAGGGTCTCTTGTAAGGCAGGCCTGGTGGTGACAAAATCTCTAAGCATTTGCTTATCTGTAAAGGATTTTATTTCTCCTTCACTTATGAAACTTAGTTTGGCTGGATATGAAATTCTGGGTTTAAAATTCTTTTCTTTAAGAATGTTGAATATTGGCCCCCACTCTCTTCTGGCTTGTAGAGTTTCTGTGGAGAGATCTGCTGTTAGTCTTACGGGCTTCCCTTTGTGGGTAACCCGACCTTTCTTTCTGGCTGCCCTTAACAGTTTTTCCTTCATTTCAACTTTGGTGAATCTGATAATTATGTGTCTTGGAGTTGCTCTTCTGGAGGAGTATCTTTGTGGTGTTCTCTGTATTTCCTGAATTTGAATGTTGGTCAGCCTTACTAGCTTGGGGAAGTTCTACTGGATGATATCCTGAAGAGTGTTTTCCAACTTGGTTCCATTTTCTCCCTCACTTTCAGGCACCCCAATCAGACGTAGATTTGGTCTTTTCACATAATCCCATACTTCTTGAAGGCTTTGTTCATTTCTTTTTCCTCTTTTTTCTTTAGACTTCTCTTCTCACTTCATTTCATTCATTTGATCCTCAATCGCTGATACTCTTTCTTCCAGTTGATCTAGTCAGTTATTAAAGCTTGTGCATTTGTCACGTATTTCTCGTGTCATTGTTTTTATCTCTGTCAGTTCGTTTATGGCCTTCTCTGCATTGATTATTCTAGTTATCCATTCTTCCATTCTTTTTTCAAGATTTTTAGTTTCTTTGCACTGGGTATGTAATTCCTCCTTTAGCTCTGAGAAGTTTGATAGACTGAAGCCTTCTTCTCTCAACTTGTCAAAGTCATTCTCCATCCAGCTTTGATCCGTGGCTGGCGATGAGCTGCGTTCCTTTGGAGGGGGAGATGTGCTCTTATTTTTTGAATTTCCAGCTTTTCTGCCCTGCTTTTTTCCCCATCTTTGTGTTTTTATCTGCCTTTGGTCTTTGATGATGGTGACGTACTGATGGAGTTTTGGTGTGGGTGTCCTTCCTGTTTGTTAGTTTTCTTTCTAACAGTCAGGACCCTCAGCTGTAGGTCTGTTGGAGATTGCTTGAGGTCCACTCCAGACCCTGTTTGCCTGGGTATCAGCAGCAGGGGCTCAGTTGAAAATGCAGAAATCACCCGTCTTCTGTGTCACTCATGCTGGGAGCTGGAGACTGGAGCTGTTCCTCTTCGGCCCCAGCATCTGTTTGTTTTTGACTTTTAAGTACTAGCCATTCTGACTGGTGTGAGATTGTATCTCCAACATTCTTTACAGAATTAAAAAACAAGTATATTAAATTTCACACGGAACCAAAAAAGAGACCAACTAGCCAATAGCCAAGACAACTCTAAGCAAAAAGAATACAGCTGGAGTCATCATACTACCCAACTTCAAACTATACTACAATGCTACAGTAACCAAAACACCAGGGCACTGATACAAGAACAGACACATAGACCATTCAAACAGGATAGAGAACTCAGAAATCAGACTGCACACTTCACAATCATCTGATTTCCAACAAATGACAAAAACAAGCAAATGTTTGTTTATTTAATAAATGAGGCTGGGAGTTCTGGCTAGCCATATGCAGAAAATTGAAACTGAACCCCTTCCTTACACCTTATATAAAAATTAACTCAAGATTGATTAAAGACTTACATGTAAAACCCATAAGTATAAAAACCCTAGAAGAAAATTTAGGCAATATCATTTAGAACATAGGCATAGGCAAAGGTTTTATAACAAAAATGTCAAAAACAATTGAAACAAAAGCAAAAATTGACAAGTGGGATCTAATTAAACTAAAGAGCTTCTACACAGCAAACTAAACTATCATGAGACTGAACAGAATGAGAGAAAACTTTTACAATCTATTCATCTGACAAAGGTCTAAAACCCAGAGTCTACAAGGAACTTAAACAATTTTACTAGAAAAAAGCAAACAACCCCATTAAAAAGTAGGCAAAGAACATGAATGGACACTTCTCAAATGAAGACATTCATGCAGCCAATAAACATATAGCAAAAAGCTCAACATCACAAATCATTTGAGAAATGCAAATCAAAACCGCAATGAGATACCATCTCACGCCAGAATGGCTGTTATTAAAAAGTCAAAAAACAACAGGTCCTGGTGATGTTGTGGAGAAAAAGAAATGCTTTTACACTGTTAGTGAGAGTGTAAATTATTTCAGCCATGGTGGAAGACAGTGTGGCAATTCCTCAAAGACCTAGAGGCAGAAATACTATTTGACCCAGCAATCCCATTACCAGGTATAAACCCAAAGGATTACAAATCATTCTATTATAAAGATCCATGGATGCGTATGTTCACTGCAGCACTATTTACAATAGCAAAGTCATAGAATCAACCTAAAGACCCATCAATGATAGACTGGATAAAGAAAATATGGTACATATACATGATGGAATAGTATGCAGCCATATAAAGGAATTAGATCATGTCCTTTGCAGGGACATGGATGGAGCTGGAAGCCATTATCCTCAGTACTCTAATTCAGGAACAGAAAACCAAACACCACATGTTCTCACTTATAACTGGGAGCTGATTGATGAGAACGCATGGACACATGGTGGGAAACAACACACACTGGGGCTTGTCAGTGGGGGGCAGAGAGGGTGGGACACCATCAGGAAGAATATCTAATGGCTGCTGGCTGGGCTTAATACCTAGGTGATGGGATGATCTGTGCAGCACATCACCATGGCACACATTTACCTATGTAACAAACCTGCACATCCTGAACTTAAAATAAAAGTGGAAGAATACACACACACACACACACAAACACACACACACACACACACACAGAATGGCAGGCACTGCCACTGCAGGGATGCAGATCCATTTCTGCTGCTTTTACCTCTGGTTTCCTGAACCTAGAAAGAGAATAAAGAGGGTCTCAGAGAAAAAAAATGTAATAGAATATGCTAGATGCATGTCCTTTTCTTCTTAACCTCCCATTTCCTCCTTATGTGTGATAATTGAAGGAATGACAAAAACATCCTAACTTGAGCTGAAGAAAAAAATGAGGGCTAGCTGTTGTAGCCTAAACAGCTCTCACACCCAGTGGAGGAAGCGTGGAGAAGTGACAGTGTTTGTGCAAGGACACCAATTCAGGAAAATCTAGTTGGCCCTTTCCTTGTCTCTGTTAGAGAAATTCAAGTGACAGTGTGCTTGTGCAAGCTGCCAAAGGAATTGGCTGAAAGTAGGAGATACTGGAGGCACCTGACATGCTATTTCTTTTAAGGAGAGCATCCGTGACAACTTGTGAGCTCCCTGACTCCCTCTGACACCTGGAAGCAATGGCAGTCAAAGGAACATTGAGGACCAGTCCTCAATCTCAGAATATAGAATAGCACAGGCATAGGAAAAAAAGGTGCCTGCAACTGTTATCGTCAAGCTGTCCTACTTGCAGCAAATGATGAGGAAATGCAACCTGGTTAAGTACAAACACCCAGGAGCCTCCACCGCTGTAGTCTAAATCCAAAACTGGCTCCAGAAATTCTTATAGGATTTTAAATATGTGAATCTTTGGATACTATTTTCCATATTTTAAGTTCATTTCTGTTTATAAACAGGAGTATAGACTTTGAACACAAACTGATTATTGAAAACTCAATTAACTGTCATAGCAGCCTTATAGGAAAGATGTGTGAAAACGGTCATATTTTCTCCCACACTAATTTCTCCCTCTGGTTCTAAATATCCATGCTTTCTAATACTCATACAAGTCTTTTTCTTCTTAAATAAAAAAAAATTGTGGTTACAAAAATTATACAAGGACAGTAAAGACATTCTTTCATGGGTCATACATGGGTCATATGCTACATGGAACAGGTACTGTCCAACAGTCCTGGGAATAAAATGATTACAAAGTAAGACTGACTTTCTTCTGTCAATAAGGATACTGAACAGTGTTGTATGGGATGTGCTCAGTGTCCATCTCCTGTATGCAGACCATCTATCTTTATCTTATAGCCAATCTTAAAGTTTTTACTTCTAGGAGGACAAAATACAACATTCTCCTCTCATTCTTGCTGCATCCACAGAGGTCAGACTGGAGATGGGGAGGAGCTGGGATGAATACAGAAACAGTTGAGTGGAGTCTAAGAAGAACAGAGCAGAGTTTAAAATTTTAATCAAAAATGTAACTGTTAATGTAATTAAAAGATCAGTTTTTTTCCTTTAGAATATGGACTTTTCAAAGAAATACCATATGGTTAAAAATATTTTTTCATTATTCATCTAAATGTTTTGAAACTTTGTTTTTGTATATATGTTTTTAACCTACTGAGATTTTTTGTTTTGGTAGAAGTGACATAGGAATTCATTTTGTCTTAGTCCATATAACTAGCAAATGATTCCAGCTTACCTGTATGAAGTAGTCTGTTTTGTACTTGTGGTAGAATTACTAGAAAGTTAATAAAACATAAGCTTCAGGGACCATCACTTGAATAGACTCCTTCAATGGCCCTGAAAATAAATTTAGCAATGTGGTCACAGAGTCATATATGTCTGTCAATTTTTGCAAAATACTTTTGTATTCTTTTTCTTAAAGAGAGCACCTGCACTAAATTGCATAAGCTTTGAGCTTCACGTAACTTGAATGCTTCTGGTACTCATTGATTAAAAAAAAATTTTGTGTGTGTGCTAAGCAGAGTAGTAGTCTCCCAAAGTCATGCCAATCCTCAGAATGTGTAAATATGTTGGGTTACATGGCAAATGAAAATTAATATTGCAGATGGAATTGAGAAAGCTAATCACTTGACATTAAGATATGGGGGTTAGCCTGAATTATCCAGGAAAACCCAGTGAAATCACAAAGATCCTTAAAGGTGGAAGAGGTAGGCAGAAGAAGAGAGTCAGAGGAAGAAGAATGGTCAGAGAGAAGCAACGTTGCTGGCTTTGAAGATGGAGGAAGGGGCCATGAGTCAAAGAGTGTGGCTGGTTACTAGAAGTGGGAATACACAAAGAAACTGATTCACCCTTACATATGCCTGAAACAAACACCATCCTGCCCATACATTCATTTTAGTCCACAAAATCTGTGTTGGACGTCTAACCTGTAGAGATGTAATAATAATAAATTTGTGCTATTTAAACCATCACATTTGTGGTGGTCTGTTATGACTGCAATAGAAAATTAATATACTGTCTTTTGTTGTCATACAGGCAAAAGTTTGTTTCTGTGCTATTTTATTCCACATGCCTCCCCATTAGGTCTTTCTCAATCACTTTAACTTAGTAATAATTCGTAATATCAGATGAGGCAATTATCTTACTTTCTTCAAAAATCTCTTATCTTCCAGATGAAATTTACAATTGGCTTGCCATGCTGTCTACAGAAAAACAGAATGATACAAAGCAACAAAAGAAAGTTCTGTGGTGAGCATTTGATTAAAACTACATTGCATTTAATATAAAGATAATTTTGGGGAAAATTTACATTTTAAAGTTTTGACTTTTCCTATTCATGAATGTAGTATGTTTATTTATTTATTTAGAGCAGCCTCTTCTCTAAACTTTTTTCCTTTTTAGTAATGGTTTATTCTTTTCTTTATCAATGTCTTGAAAATCTTTTGTTAGAGTTATTCCTACACACAAACTTTTTGATATTATAAATAAAATATTTTGTATTATATTTTCTAAATGTTATTAAATGTGTAAAAAAAGCCTGTTCATTTTTCTTCCTGATGTTGTATCTAGAAACCTTGCTAAACTATTTTGGTTGTTCTATTAGTTTGTTGGTAGATTATCTAGGAATTTCTACAATTATATTGTTTGCAAATTTATGCACACTTTCCTATTACTTTTCAATTCTTACATATTATTTGTTTCTCTTGGCTATGGCCTTATACATTGCTGAATGTAAACAGTGTTAATTGTATACTTCTCTTACCCTTTTATTCTAAGAAATTCTTCTAAAATTTGGTCACATTAGAAAAAGAATTTAGTGTTGCTTTTTGATATATGACTTTTACTAAGAAAAACAATGTTTCTTCTTTTTTAGTTAGCTTAAAGATTTTCATCATGAAATTATTTTTGTCAGATGATTTTTCTACATTTGTTGAAATAGTTATATATATAAAAAACATATTAGTCTGCTGATTAATAGATTTGATAATGTAGAATTATCTTTACATTACTAGGATTAACCCATCTTAGTTATGGTATATATTTTTAACAGACTGCTAAATTTATTTTACTAGTATGTGTCTAAAATTTTATTCTTTATTTTTATGTGAGATTGGCTTAAATATATTTTTCTTGTGCTGTTGTTCTCTAGTTTTGGTACCAATGTTACTATAGTTTTGTAGAATGAATCTAGAGCATTTTTTACATTCTATGAAGCAATTTGCATAAGATAAAGATTATTTGATGTTGAAATGGTTCATAAAAATCAATTCTAAAACCATATAGACCTTATAGCTTCTGGGTTTAACTTTCACATCTACGAAGCTTTGCTCCCTGTGTCTTATCTTGGACCCTCAACTAAAAGATAAAATTCTACTTGAGACATCTGTTCTCATGGCGGTAGGGGAAGGAGCAAAAGGCTAAACCAAACTGTGCAGGCATGTATACGTTTTTCTCAGAGGTGGCAGAGAAAATCACTGTGCCAGACTAAGATGTGGTACTATGATATTTGCTTAGCAATTGAGTGGCAAGTGGTGAGAACATAGGTAGAACTCTATATGGCTTAAGGTCCACTCTCTGTGGTACCAATTTACTGTATTAATCTGTTTTCTTGCTGCTAGTAAAGGCATACCTAAGACTGGGTAATTTGTAAAGGAGAGAGGTTCAATTGACTCACAGTTCAGCATGGCTGTGGAGGCCTCAGGAAACTTACAATTATGGCAGTGATGTGTTTCACGTCTTTCTTCACATGGCAAAATCAAGGAGAAGTGCCAAGCAAAGAGGGAAAATCCCCTTATTAAAGCATTAGATCTCATGAAAACTCACTCACTACCACAATAACAGCATGAGGGTAAACACCCCCATGATTCAATTATCTCCTACCAAGTCACTTCCACAACACGTGGGGATTATGGAAACTACAATTCAAGATATTTGTGTGAGGACACAGCCAAATCATACTATTCTACCCCTGGCCCCTTCCAAATCTCATGTCCTCACATTTCAAAACACAATCAGTTTCTTTCAACAGTCTTCCAAAGTCTTAATTCATTCCAGCATTAACTTAAAAAGGCAAGTCCAAAGTCTCACCTGAGACAAGGCAAGTCTGTTCTGCCCATGAGCCTGTAAAATCAAAAGCAAGTTAATTTCTTCTTAGATACAATAGAGGTACAGACATTGGGTAAATACACCCATTCCAAATGGGAGAAATTGGCCAAAACAAAGGGGCTACAGGCCCCATGCAAGTCTGAAATCTATTGAGGCAGAAATTAAATCTTAAAGCTCTGAAATAATCTCCTTTGACTCCATGTCTCACATTCAGGTCAACCTGATGTGAGAGGTGGGCTCCCATGGCCTTGGGCAGCTCTGCCCCTGTGGCTTTACAGAGCACAGCTCCCCTCCTGGCTGCTTTCACAGGTTGGTGTTGAGTGTCTGCAGCTTTCCAGGCACATCATGCAAGCTGTTGGTGGATCTACCATTCTGGGGTTTGGAAGATGGTGGCCCTCTTCTCACAGCTCCACTAGGCAGTGCCCCAGTGGGGACTCTGTGGGGGCTCTGACCCACATTTCCTTTCTGTACTGCTCTAACAGAGGGTCTCCATGAGGACTCCATCCCTGTAGTAAACTTCTGCCTGGGCTTTCAGGCATTTCCACATATCCTCTGAAATCTAGGCAGAGGTTCCCAAACCTCAATTCTTGATTTCTGTGTACCCGCAGACTCAACACCATATTAAAGTTGCAGGACCTGAGGCTCGTACCTCTGAAACCATAGCACGAGCTGTACCTTGGCCTCTTTTAGCCATAACTGGAGAGGCTGAGACACAGAGCAACAAATCCCTAAGTTGCACACATCAGGGGAACCCCTGAAACCATTTTTTCCCTCCAAGGCCTCCAGGCCTGTGATGCAAGGGGCTGCCATGAAGTTCTCTGACATGCCCTGGAGGCACTGTCCCCATTGACTTGGTGATTAACATTTGGCTCCTGATAACTTACGCAAATTTCTGCAGCTGGCTGGAATTTCTCCCCAGAAAGTGGGTTTCTCTTTTGTATTGCATCATCAGGCTGCAAATTTTCCAAACTTTTATGCTCTGCTTCCTCTTGAATGCTTTGTTGCTTAGAAATGTCTTCTGCCAGATACCCTAAATCATCTCTCTCAAGTTCAAAGATCCACAGATCTTTAGGGCAGGGAAAAAATGCTTCCAGTCCCTTTACAAAGCAAGAGTGATATTTACTCCAGTTCCCAACATATTCTTCATCTCCATCTGAGACTGCTTCAGCCTGGACTTCGTTGTCCATATCACCATCAGCATTTTGGTCAAAGCCATTCAACAAGTCTCTAAGAAAGTTCCAAACCTTTCCACATCTTCCTGTCACCTAGGCCCTCCAAACTGTTACAATCTCTGCCTGTTACTCAGTTCCAAAATTGCTTCCACATTTTTGGGTATCTTGACAGCAGCACCCCATTCTCGGTACCAATTTACTGTATTAGTTCTTACACTGCTAATGAAGACATACCTGAAACTGAGTAATTTATAAGGGAAAGATGTTTAATTGACTCACAGTTCATCATGGCTGGGAGTCCTCAGGAAACTTACAGTCATGGCAGAAGGAGAAGCAAGCATGTTCTTCTTCATATGGTGGCATCAAGGAGAAGTGCTGAGAAAAGGAGGAAAGCCCCTTATAAAGTCATCAGATCTTGTGAGAACTCACTTACTACCACGAGAACAGTATGAAGGTAACCACTCCCATGATTCAATTACCTCCCACTGGATCTCTCCCCTGACACGTGGGGATTATGGGAGCTACAATTCAAGATGATATTTTGTCAGGGCACAGCCAAACCATATCAGATATGGTGACAAAACTTTGGTAAACCTGACACCTGTGGTCATTTGGAAGGCTACGTGCCTGTAGAGCTTACATTTCTAGAGGAAGAGACTGAAAAACAATGTCAAATTTATGGTTCTTTTAACTACATTTTGCAAAGTATTTCTACAGATAGTAGACTATGATATGTTGCAGATAAGACATACATCTATTTTATGTTGCACTAAAAAAGACAGAAAAAGTCAATTAAACTTTGACATTATACCTGCAAAAATTATGAAATACAGCCCAATCTCAATGTTAAAATGAGAAATGAATGTGCATCTTAAAATCAGTGAAATATGGTATGAGAAAAGATGAGTTCAGGAAAAAGCTGGACAGTTTCCAAGCAAAAATAAAGAAGAAAAAAGTCGAAAAGCCAGGACCCTGAACTGTTAAAAATGTCAAGTACTTTTAGACCCCAAGAAAAAGATGTGATTTTAAAAGGCTCTGAGAGACAAAGACCCAGTGAGACTTCTACATTGAATGGAGTGACTCAACTTAGAGGCAGATACCAGCTTTGATGCAGAGAAGCAGCCAGTTTACTCATACTTAGTATCCTCAAGGTAGCTACCATTAGATAGAGAGAGGCAGGCATGGGGATGAGGAAGTGTAAAAGTAAAGAGATCTGTGTTTAAAATTCACAAAAGAACTTTGAATATAGTTAACAGCACACAGATCTAACTAGAAGTAAATAAATCAGAAGCATACTAATTATTTCAGGGAGTTTGCTGCCAAATAACTCTTGAGCCTTATCTTAAAAAAGCCTATTACTGTTGAGTGAGTCTTGAAACAACTGTCATGCAGGATGTGGGCTGTGTGAGCTGTGCAGCTCTCAAGGAGGGCACACTCTCCAGCACCCACAGTAGAGGTGGCCAAGATGCATAATAAAGCAGAAAGAACATTTTGGAGTGCAAACTAAGATCATGAAGAACAAAAAGCAAGTGAGTTTCTCCTTCAGAGAGGAGAATTTGGGTTTTTTCAAAAGGCTTTTCTCCCTTCCATAGTAGAGGACTTTACTGCATAGGCCCAGTGGCATTTCAGAATTGCTACAGACCAGGGACTACTTACTAAGCATCTTTCAATTAAGCACTCTTCTGAGTGGAAGTGTATATATGGTAATTCTGTTCCTGCCCCACCACTGCACATTGTATATGGGAGTGGAGGAGGATAACTTCTCTTTTAAGATCATGGAGTGTTGCACCATAAGGAGCCACATCAGATGTAAATAAAGAGGTCACCCTGAAATCCTAGGCTTTGAGCTGGTTTCAGTGCAGATTGGATCCCTCAGTTGCTGCCTTGGGAAAGGTATCCACATGCTCTACACATAGGAGAAAGAATGAAATGTGTATTCGGTGACAGGAAGTAGGGGCTATTGCAGTGGCAGTGCTAGGTATTTATTAAACTCATTTCATTTTCCTGTTGATCACACTGGAAGACCATATTGATGGCTCTATTGTGTTAGTGGAGCCATATGACTGAGTTCTGACCAATGGATTTTGGGTGAAGGTGATGTGCACCCCTTCCAGACCTGGCCATCAAATCCCCCACATGGCCCTCCATGTTCTCTTTCTCCCTTAAAGGAACTTAGAGGCATTGTGTTGACAAGAGAAGAGCTTGTTGAATGGCTAGAAAAACCAAAACAGGGAAATGCAACTCCATCCCAGCTCCCTTCCACTAGTGATTATGGTCAAGAGTGAGCAACAAAATTTTATTGTCTTAAAATGAGACTTTGTCTTTTATTTGTTACTGCAGAATAACTTCGCCTAGCCTAATTAATATAATCAATCAACTTCTCTGCATTGGGTTATTTTTACTGGCTTACTATATATTCATTAATATTGCCTTTGAAAATATTTTTCTCTCAGCCCCAGTGACTTCTCCAGCCTATTTCTGCTCCTTCTAATAGTCTGCTTCTTTCCTCAAAGTCTCCACTTCCTCCCTCCCTCATTAATTCCAAGCCCAATGGTCATTTCTTTGTCCTTATTTAATCTGAACCCCTATCATGGGTTGTAATTGTTGACCATGCCCCGCTTTTGGGTTTTCTTTCTATCATACTGTTATTTCTTCGTGACTGCCTTGTTGGCTTCATCTCTTCATCAGGTCTCAGAATGCAGGAGCAGCTCAGCACTTCTCTTAGTTATCAAATTTGTACCCACGGTGATCTGTCACAGCCACGACTCTGAAGTGCACTATACCTATACCAGGGGAACCCAAATCTATCGGTTTAGCTCAAAACTCTATCCTGAGAACAAAATCTCCATATTCAACCCTCAACATCTCAGTGAAAGCCCAATCAGTGTCTGAAACTTAACATGAACAACAGATCTATTCATAGTCCCTGCCGTCATATCTATTCTTCCCCAAGATTTTTCATCTCTATAAATGTCATCACTGTCTTTGGCCCTAAACCTAGGATTCCTCTTTGACTCTTCAACGATTCATCTTTTTCTCACATCACTTAGTCAATCCATCAGCAATTTCGCCTCATCATCTCTACCTAACAAACTATAATGAAAGCACTGTCATCATTTGGCTTCATAATACCTCCTAGCTGATCTTGGTGCTGCTCTTTTTTTTTTTTTTTTTTTTGAGACAGAGTCTCGCTCTGTCACCCAGGCTGGAGTGCAGTGCAGCGATCTCGGCTCACTGCAAGCTCCGCGTCCCAGGTTCACGCCATTCTCCTGCCTTCAGCCTTCTGAGTAGCTGGGACCACAGGTGCCTGCCACCAGGCCTGGCTAATTTTTTGTATTTTTAGTAGAGACGGGGTTTCACCATGTTAGCCAGGATGGTCTCGATCTCCTGACCTCGTGATCCACCCGCCTCGACCTCCCAAAGTGCTGGGATTACAGGTGTGAGCCACTGCACCTGGCCGGTGCTGCTTTTATAGTCTCCTCAGAGCAGCCAGTGGTAACTTTTGTAAAGATAAATCAGAGAATGTCACCCTCCTGCTAAAAGTCATTAGGAGCCTCTTGTTGCTACTACTATAAAATCTAGATTCCTTACTTCACTCCCAGGACCTTACATAATCTGTACCTTGCCTGCCTCTCTAATCCCGTCTCTTCCACTTGCTGCCTCACACAGTAAATCTCACTCTTACTGCTCCTCTTATTGCTCTGCAGTCATGTAAAGTTTATTCCTACCCCAGTACCTTTGTACTTCATTTTCCTTCTGGTTTGAATAATTTTCTTTCTGATCTGATCAGGGCCGGCTCCTTCTCATCATTCTGATTTCCTTGCAAATGTCTTCACCTCAGAGAAGTAAACAGACAATCCTTCCAGCAATTTTCCCTCACTTTAACCAAGCTTCTTTTCTTCACAGCACATATCTGGAACTGAATTTATTATTTTTGCTTTATGTGTGACTCACTGATTCTGAGGAGGTTTGACTATTTTATAATAAGGGATACATTTCCAGTATTTTAGCTTAAATCATCATATTATTATTTATAAATAAGTAAAGAAAACTTTGGATGTTTAGCCTTTCTACTAGGAAATGTCAAGCAGGAGCTAATTATAATGAATGTGTCAGGAATTGAAGAGAGATGCTGGCTTTTGTGCAGAGAAACTTATTAAAACCATCGGTTCAAATAATTACTTAATTATAGTATGCCACAGTTTGAATGCCACTTGATTACGGCTCCATTTCCATTTACAGTCAAGATTCTGGTGCAACCAGCACTTTGAAATGCCATAGCAACATTGCCTGCTGGAACATCTTATCCTTGGTGAAAATTTTTTTTTTTTTTTCTCTTTTTGGTTGCTTGGGTACCACTTTCATTACATTGCTCTCAAATCTTTTCCCTACAACATTTCTATTTTCAGAGGTAGTCTCATCCTTTAAGCATTCATCTTCCACTTGACATAATCACACGCTCGCCTTTTAAAGCCATACCCAGGTGGGAATGTCTGTGATGGAGGCTTTAGTCTGGCTTCAGTCCTCACTTCCCCATTATCAGCTCTTAGTTCTGTCCTGTTCCTGCTTTTCTTCCTCCAGTACTGCTGAACATGTGGCTCAGTTCTTCCAGCCTCACCTGTCTTTCTGATCAGGCATTTCCAAGGGTAGAAGGTAGTCTAGTCATCAATTTCCTCACTGTTAAAACCATAGCACTTCTTATTCTTGCATACAGATTCCTGGGCAGCACTTGCTGAACACACAGTCTAGAGGGTAGGCTCAGACATTGTCCGACTTTTAGGGTGTTCTATAAACAGAAGACTTGAGACCTCACAACGGTAAGGAGATTCAAATGCTTAGAAACTTAACAGAAGATTGATCTGTAGTCTTTACTCAGAATCTTAATTCTTGCCATTAAATCGATTCATGAGAAATCTTAGCAATTCTGTGTTGTTCAGGGTGCTTTCAAAGATGTTAATTGAGCCTTAACTGATACAAATACCTCCAAGAGAACTAGTTTGCTTCTAGACTTCTTCCCATTGGACCAACTTACTTTGCAAAAGTCCTAGAAGATCTAATCAGAATTAACACTAACTACCTTTTTGAATAGATCAAAAAGTTTTAGAGATAAACTTTTAAATTTGAAGAATAGACCCATCTAAAGGGAAAAATATTCTTCTTATTCTTGAGGAGATCTGTGTTTTTTTTTGCTAGGGTTGCCATAACAAAGTACCATTGGCTGGGTGTCTCAGTTTTGAAGATTAGAAATTCAAGATCAAATTTTCAGCAGGATTGGCTTCTTCTAAGGGCCATGAGAGAAGGCTCCTTCCCAGGTTCTTTCCTTGGCTTTTTGATGGCCATTTTCTCCCATTGTCTTTATATTGTATTCCCTCTGTACACATCTGTATTCAACTTTTCAGGCATATTGGATTAGGGCCCATCCTAATTAGTTTGTTTTAACTTAATTACCTCTGTAAAGACCCTGTCCCCAAATACAATCACATGCTGAGGTACCAGGGGTTAGGACTTCAACATGTGAATTTTGGAGGGGACACAATTAAGTCCATGAGAAGATCTCTAGCCTTTTGAGAAACATCCCATTAAAAGTTCCGTTATGTGGCTACTCTTAAAAAGTCAACAAATAACAGATGTTGGCAAGGTTGGAGGAAAAAGAGAATGCTTATACACTGTTGGTGGATATGCAAATTAGTTCAGCCCCTGTGGAAAGCAGTTGGGAGATTTCTCAAAGAAATAAACATAGAACTTTTATTCAACCCAGCAACACCTTAACTGGGTCTATATCCAAAGGAATATAAACTGTTCTACCCAAAAGTCACCTGTACTCATATGTTTATTATAGCACTATTCACTAGCAAGGACATAAAACAAACCAAGATGCCAAGCAATGGTGGATTGGATAAAGAAAATGTGGTGCATATACATCATGGGATACTATGCACTCATAAAAAAGAATGAAATCATGTCCTTTGCAGCAACATGGATGCAGCTGGAGGCCATTATCCTAAGTGAATGAATGCAGAAACGGAAAACCAAATACCACGTATTCTCACTTGTAAGTGGAAGCTAAACATTGGGTACACACAGACATAAAGATGGGAGAAATAGACACTGGGGACTCCAAAGGTAGGGGTGAGGGGGAAGAAGGATTGAAAAACTATCTGTTGGGTACTATGTTCACTATTTGGGTGACGGGATCAATCGAAACCCAAATCTCAGCATCACACAATATACCCTTGTAACAAAACTGCACATGTACTCTTGAATCTAAACAAACAATTCCATTCTGTTTCTCACATGATCTCCTGCAGCTGTTCAAGTAAAATATTATGAACACATTAGTTTGTTGGGCCTAGGAATGTTTGTACTGGCTCTTCCTTTAATCTGAAGTTTTTTTCCCCCAAGTTCTCATGTAGCTTGCTCTGTCACTTCCTTCAGGCTTCTAATTAAATATCACTTTCACAGAGAGGATCTCCCAGACCACTAGGTAATGCCTTTCTTTCACCCCCATCACCTTCCACTATCAATCATTTTACTCTGCTTTATCTTTGTTTATAGTCCTTAGTAATATACAAAATTAACATTTTAAAATGTACTTGAAAAATAAAGACATAACAATAACAACAACCAAATCTAGCGTTCCCTGTGTGTTTACTGTATGCTAACTCCCTCTCTAAGCACCTGATATATATTGTTTTACTAAAATCTAGCAACCGTCGGAAGTAGTCACTTTTTATTTTTAATTGAAGAATAACAATTGCATATATTTATGGGATACAATGTAACATTTTAATCTATGTGTACATTATAGAGAGAGTCAATCAAATTAACATATTCATTGCCTCACCAAATTATTTTTTGCGGTTATAATATTAAAAATCTATTTTAGCAATTTTGAATATATTAACTGTGGTTACCATACAGTGCAATAGATCACTAAAGGTATTCCTTTAGTCTAACTGCAACTTTGTACCCTTTGTCAACATCTCTCCTTTCCCCATTTCTCCCTCCCCACCCCCACCCCTCATCATCTGGTAACTACTTTTTACTCTCTGTTTCTATGAGCACAACTTTTTTAGATTTCACATATAAGTGAGATCATACAGTACTTGTCTTTCTGAGTCTGGCTTAGTTCGCTTAGCATAACATCCTCTAGTTTGAACCATATTGTTGCAAATGACAGAATTTCCTTCTTTTTAAAGGTTGTGCGGTCTTTCATGTATATACACCATATTTTCTTTACCCAGTTATCCATTGATACACACTTAGGTTGCTTCCATAGCTTGGCTATTGTGAATACTGGTGAAATAAATACGGGAGGGGAGGTATGTCTTTAAAATACTGATTTCAATTCCTTTGGATATTTGCCTAGAAGTGGGATTTCTGGATCATATGATAATTCTACTTTTCAGTTTTTTGAGAAACCTCCCTACTGTTTTCCAAAATGGCTGCAGTAATTTACATTCCCAACAGTGTACATGACTTCCCTTTCCTCTACATCTTTGCCAACACTTGCTATTTGTTTTTCTGTTTCATTTTTATTTATTTATTTTTGTATAGTTTAAAGGTTATTGGGGTACAGGTAGTGTTTGGTTACATGAGTAAGTTCTTCAGTGATGATCTGTGAGATTTTGGTGCATCCATCACCTAAGAAGTATATGCTGCAGGCTATTTATAGGCTTTTATCCCTCCCCCACCTCCCACTCTTTCCCCCCAAGTCCCCAGAGTCTATAGTGTCATTTTTATGCCTTTGCGTCCTCACAGCTTAGCTCCCACATATCAGTGAGAATGTACAACGTTTGGTTTTCCATTCCTGAATTACTTCACTTAGAATAATAGTCTCCAATCTCATCCAGGTCACTGTGAAGGCCGTTAATTCATCCTTTTTATGGCTGAATAGTATTCCATCACATATATAAATCACAGTTTCTTTATCCACTCATTGATTGATGGGCATTTGGGTTGGTTCCAGGGTTTTGCAATTGTGAATTGTGCTGCTATAAACATGCGTGTGCAAGTATCTTTTTCATATAATGACTTCTTTTCCTCTGGGTAGGTACCAAGTAGTAGGATCACTGGATTAAATGATAGTTCTACTTTTAGTTCTTTAAGGAACCTGCACACTCTTTTCCGTAGTGGCTGTATTAGTTTACATTTCCACCAGCTGTGTAGAAGTGTTCCCTGATCACCACATCCACACCAACGTCTACTGTTTTTTGATTTTTTTATCATGGCCATTCTTGCAGGAGTAAGGTGGTATCACATTGTGGTTTTAATTTCCATTTCCCTGATCATTAGTGAGACTGAGCATTTTTTCATATGTTTATTGGCCATTTGTGTATCTTCTTTTGAGAATTGTCTGTTCATGTCCTTAGTCTACTTTTTGATGGGATTGTTCGTTTTTTTTCTTATTGACTTGTTTGAGTTTGTTATAGATTCTGGATATTAGTCCTTTGTCAGATGTATAGGTTGTTAAGATTTCCTCCCACTCTGTGAGTTGTCTGTTTACTCTGCTGACTGTCCCTTTTGCTGTGCAAAAGCTCTTTAGTTTAATTAAGTCCCAGCTATTTATCTTTGTTTTTATTGCATTTGCTTTTGGGTTCTTGGTCATGAAATCCTTGTCTAAGCCAATGTCTAGAAGGAATTTTCCAATGTTATCTCCTAGAATTTTTATAGTTTCAGAAGTCGTTAATCCACCTTGAGTTGATTTTTGTATAAGCTGAGACATGAGGATCCAGTTTCATTCTCCTACATGTGGCTAGCCAATTATTCCAGCACCATTTGTTGAAAAGAATGCCCTTTCCTGACTTTATGTTTTTGTTTGCTTTGTTGAAGATTGGTTGGCTGTAAGTATTTGACTTTATTTCTGGGTTCTATTATAGTATAGTTTGAAATCAGGTAGTGTGATGCCTTTCAGATTTGTTCTTTTTGCTTAGTCTTGCTTTGGCTATGCAGGCTCTTTTTGGTTCCATATGAATTTTAGAATTGTTTTTTCTAATTCTGTGAAGAATGATGGTAGTATTTTGATGGAGATTGCATTGAGTTTGTAGATTGCTTTTGGCAGTATGGTCATTTTCACAATATTCATTCTATCCATCCATGAGCATGGGATGTGTTCCTATTTGTTTGTGTCATCTATGATTTATTTGAGCAGTGTTCTGTTTTCCTTTCAGAGTTATTTCACCTACTTGGTTAGGTATATTTCCAAGTATTTTATTTCATTGCAGCTATTGTAAAAGGGGTTGACTTCTTGATTTGATTCTCTGCTTGGTCATTGTTGATGTATAGAAGAGCTACTGATTTGTGTGCGTTAATCTTGTATCCGGAAACTTTGCTGAATTCTTTTATCAGTTCTAGGAGCTTTCTGGAGGAGTCCTTAGGGTTTTCGAGGCAAATGATCATATTGTCAGCAAACGGTGAAAGTTTGACTTCCTCTTTACCAATTTAGATGCCCTTTATTTTTTTCTCTTGTCTGCTTGCTCTGGCTAGGACTTCCAGTACTATGTTGAAGAGGAGTGGTGAGAGTGGGCATCATTGTCTTGTTCCAGTTTTCAGAGGTAATGATTTCAACTTTTCCCCATTCAGTATTATGTTTGCTGTAGGTTTATCATAGATGGCTTTTATTACATTGAGGTATGTCCCTTGTATGTCAATTTTGCTGAGAGTTTTAATCATAAAGAGATGCTTGATTTTGTTGAATGATTTTTCTGCATCTATTGAGATGATCATGTGATTTTTGTTTTAAATTCTGTTTATGTGGTGTATCACCTTTATTGACTTGTGTATGTTAAACCATCCTTGCACCCCGGTATGAAACTCACTCGATCATGGTAGATTATCTTTTTGATATGCATTGGATTTGTTTAGCTAGTATTTTATTAAGTAATTTGACTATGTTCATCAGGGATATAGGTCTGTAGTTTTTTGTTTGTTTGTTTTGTCCTGTCTTGATTTTGGTATTAGGGTGATGCTGGCTTCATAGAATGAATTAGGGAGTATTCCCTCTTTCTCTCTGCTGTGGAATAGTGTCAAAAGGATTGGTACCAATTTTTCTTTGAATGTCTGGTAGAGTTCTGGTGTGAATCCGTCTGGTCCTGGACTTTTTTTGTTGTTGTTCGCAATTTTAAAATTACCATTTCAATCTCGCTGCTTGTTATGGGTCTGCTCAGGGTATCTAATTCCTGATTTAAGCTAGGAGGGTTATTTTTTTTTCAGAAATTTATCCATCTCTTCTAGGTTTTCTAGTTTGTGTGTGTAAAGGTATTCACAGTAGCCTTGAATGAACTTTTGTTTTTCAGTGATGTCAGTTATAATATTTCCCATTTTGTTTCTTAATAAGATGATTTGGGTTTTCTCTCTTCTTGGTTAATCTTGCTAATGGTTTATCAATTTTATTTATCTTTTCAAAGAATCAGCTATTTGTTTCATTTATCTTTTGTATTGTTTTGTTTCAATTTCATTTAGTTCTGCTCTGATCTTGGTTGTTTCCTTTCTTCTGCTGGGTTTGGATTTGGTTTGTTCTTGTTTCTCTAGTTCCTTCAGGTGTGACCTTAGAATGTCAGTTTGTGCTCTTTCAGCCTTTTTGATGTAGCCATTTAGGGCTATGAACTTTCCTCTTAGCACTGCCTTTGCTGTATCCCAGAGGTTTTGATAGGATGTGTCATTATTGTCATTCAGTTTGAATAATTTTTAAATTTCCATCTTGATTTCAATTTGACCCAATGAACATTTAGGAGCAGCTTATTTGATTTCCATGTATTTGCATGGTTTTAAAGGTTCCCTTTGGAGTTGATTTCCAGTTTTAGTCCACTGTGGTCTGAAAGAGTGCTTGATATAATTTCAATTTTCTTAAAATTATTGAGGTTCATTTTGTGGCCTATCATGTGGTCTATCTTGGAGAAAGTTCCATGTGCTGTTGAGTAGAATGTGTGTTCTGTGGTTGTTTGATAGAATGTTCTGTAGATATCTATTAAGTCCATTTGTTCCAAGGCATAGTTTAAATCCATTGTTTCTTTGTTGACTTTCTATCTTGATGACCTGTCTAGTTCTGTTAGTGGAGTATTGAAGTCCCCCACTGTTATTGTGTTGCTGTCTATCTCATTTCTTAAGTCTATTCGTAATTGTTTTATAAATTTGGGATCTCCATGTTAGGTGCATATATTTTAGGATTGTGATATTTTCCTGTTGGACAAGGTCTTTTACCATTATATAATGTCCCTCTTTCTCTCTTTTAACTGCTGTTGCTTTATAGTTCGTTTTGTCTGATATAAGAATAGTTGCCCCTGCTAGGTTTTGGTGTCCATTTGCATGAAAGGTCTTTTTCCACCCTTTTACTTTATGTGAGTCCTTATATGTTAGGTGAGTCTCCTGAAGGCAGCAGATGGTTGGTGAGTTCTTATCCATTCTGCAGTTCTGTATGCTTTAAGTGGAGCATCTAGGCCATTTACATTCAGTGTTAGTATTGAGATGTGAAATGCCATTCCATTCATCATGTTATTTGTTGCCTGCGTACGTTGGGTTTTTTTGTTTTTGCTTTTTAAATTGCATTTTTGTTTTATAGGGTCCTGTGTGATTTATGCTTCAAAGAGGTTCTGTTTTGATGTGTTTCCAGTGTTTGTTTCAATATTTAGAGCTTCTTTCAGCAATTCTTATAGTGGTGGTATGGTAGTGGCGAATTCTCTCAACATTTGTTTTTTTGAAAAAGACTGTATCTTTCTTCATATATGATTCTTAGTTTCACAGGATACAAAATTCTTGGCTGATAATTGTTTTGTTTGAGGAGGCTGAAGATAGCACACACATCCTCTCTAGCTTGTAGGGTTTCTGCTGAGAAATCACCTGTTAATCTGATAGGTTTTTCTTTATAGGTTACCTGGTACTTTTGCCTCACAGCTCTTAAGATTCTTTCCTTCATTTTAACTTTAGATAACCTGACAACAATATGCCTAGGCAATAATCTTTTTGTGATGAACTTTCCAGATGTTCTTTGTGCTTCACGTATTTAGATATCTAGGTCTCCAGCAAGGCTGGGGAAGTTTTCCTCAATTATCCCCTCAAATATGTTTTCCAAACTTTCAGATTTCTCTTATTCCTAATGAATACTGATTATTCATAGGTTTGGTCATTTAACAATATCCCAGACTTCCTGGAGACTTTGTTCATATTTTCTTACTCTTTTTTCTTTGTCTTTGTTGAATTGGGTTAATTTGAAGACTTTGTCTTCAAGCTGTGAATTTCTTTCTTCTAGTTGTTCAATTCTATTGCTGAGACTTTCCAGAGCATTTCACATTTCTATAGTATATCCAATGTTTCGTGAAGTTTTGATTGTTTTCTTATTTATGCTGTCTATTTTCTTGAATATTTCTCCCTTCATTTGTATCTTTTTTTGGATTTCATTGCATTGGGCTTTGCCTTTCTCTGGTGCTTCTCTGATTAGCTTAATAATTATCTCCTGAATTGTTTTTCAGATAAATCACAAATTTCTTCTTGGTTTGGATTCAGTGCTGATGAGCTAATGTGATTTTTGGGAGGTTGTTAAAGAGCCTTATTTTGACATATTACCAGGGATGGTTTTCTGGTTCCTTCTCATTTGGGTAGGCTCTGTCAGAGGGAAGATCTAGGGCTAAAGGCTGTTGTTCAGATTCTTCTGTCCCACAGGGTGTTCCCTTAATGTAGTACTCCCCTCTTTTTCCTATGGCTGTGGCTTCCCGAGAGCCAAGCTGCAGTGACTGTTGTCTCCCTTCTAGGTCTAGCCTCCCAGCAAATCTGCCAGGTTCCTGGCTGGTACTGGGGTTTGACTTCACAGGGTCCTGTGATGTGAACCGTTTACGGATCTCTCAGCTGTGGATACCAGCACCTGTTCTGGTGAAGGTGGCAGAGCAGTAAAATGGACTCTGTGAGGGTTCTTAGCTTTGGTAGTTTAACGTTCTATCTTTGTGCTCGTTGTTCTCCTGCTGGGAGGTGGCACTTTCCAGAGAGCATCAGCTGTGGTAGTATGGAGAGGAACTGGTGGTGGGTGGGGCCCTGGAACTCCCAAGAGTATATACCCTTTGTCTTCAGCTACCAGGGTGGGTAGGGAAGGACCATCAGGTGGGGGCAGGAATAGGCACGTCTGAGCTCAGACTCTCCTTGGGCGGGCCTTGCTGTGGCTGCTGTCGGGGATGGAAGTGAGGTTCCCAGGTCAATGGAGCTGTGTACTTAGGATGATTGTGGCTGCCTCTGCTGAGTCATGCAGGTTGTCAGGGAAGTGGGGGAAAGCCAGTAGTCACAGGCTTCACCCAACTCCCACACAATCTGAAGAGTTGGTCTCACTCCCATCGTGCTACCCCCAATGGCAACGAGTCTATTTCCAGGCTGTGGGTGAGCAGGGCTTAAGAACTTGTCCCAGGCTGCCCGCCTCCCAGCCGTGAGATAAAAGGGCTCTGGTTCTTCCCCCACCTGTGGAGTCTGCATGCTGGATTTACGCCCTCCCCTGAGTTCTGGCCAAGAGGCTTCTCACCTGGTTTAAATTGTTACAAAGTTCAGCTGGAGATCTCATACTCCCTGTGGTTATCTCCCCGCACTTCTGGCCACCCTCCTGAAAGGATCCCTGTGGTGCCAGGCAGGAATGGCCTGCCTGGGGACCCAGCAAGCTCCCAGGGCCCTTCCCACTGTCTCCTCCACCCCTGCAATTCATTTGGTTCTCTAAGTTGACTCAGTTCCAGGTAAGGTCGGAAACTTCTCCGGCAAACTAGACCTTCAGTTTCCCCACACCCAGTGGGAGTGTGTGTTCGGGAGCAGAGAATATCCCATTTCCACTGTAGTTTGGGCACTTAGAGTATTTGGGGTGTCTCCCATGTCCTGCAGGAGGAGTCTAAGCTTCCTCCAGAGGGTCTGTAGGTCATCTTGGGATTCCGGATTTGTTCTTTCAGTCATTCAGGGCTAAAATTCACGATGCAAGCCTTCACATGCTGCTCTGTCTGTCCGAGTCAGAGCTGTGATCTACTCCTGCTTCTCGTCCGCCATGAGCATTTTTGACTGTTTTTTGATAATAGCTATTCTAACAAGCATGAGGTGATATTCTATTGGGGTTTTAATTTGCATTTCTCTGATGATTAGGGAAATGTTGAGCATTTTTTCATGTCTGTTGGCTATTCATCTCTTTCTTTGAGAAACGTCTGCTCAGATCCTTTGCCCATTTTTAAAGTGTGTTGTTATATTGCTCTTGAGTTGCTTGAGTTCCTTATATATTTTGCATATTATACCTTTATCAGATGTATGGTTTGTAAATATTTTCTTCCAATCTCCTGTGGGTTGTCTCTTCACACTGTTAATTGTTTCCCTTGCTATGCAGAAGCTTTTTAGTTTGATGTAGTTTCATTTGTCAGTTTTTACTTTTATTGCCTGTGGTGCTATTGACGTCTTATCTCAGAAATAATTTCCCAGACAGTATCATGGAGTTTTCTCCTATGCTTTCTTTAAGTAGCTTTATAGTTTTTGGTCTTATGTTTACATTCCTATTCATTTTTACTTGATTTTGTAGGTGCAATGTGAGATAATGGTGTAATCTCATTCTTTTGCATATGGATATCCAGTTTTCTCAACACCAATTATTAAAGAGATTGTCCTTTCCTCATTGTTTGTTCTTGGAAACTTTGTTGAAAATTAGTTCAGATAATTGCTATTTCTAACACCATTTTGCTAATCAAGAAACATACTTATTGTCTTATTTATCATTGTACATTGAAAGACATATGTCAGGAACATAAATGTTTGTTGAATGGCTACAAAGTTGAAACAAATAGAAGCTGATAAAGTCAGCTGGCAGGGCTTGGTTATTCATATCCAGAACTGACTTAGAGTAATAGTCAGTTTTCTCTTGGTATAACAGAGTTCCTGAGACTGGGTAATTGATAAAGAATAGAAGTTTATTTGGCTCATGGTTCTGCAGGCTGAAATTCCAAGGGCATGGCAGCAGCTCTGGTAAGGGCCTCATGCCACATCATACATGGTGAGGAAGCAGAAAGGGAAATTGGCATGTGCAACAGGAAGAAAACATGAGGGGTGGCCTCACTTTATAATAACCCACTCCAGTCATAACTAATCCAGACCCTTAAGAGTGAGAACTCACTTTCTTGAGAATTAGCCCAGTCCCCTAACAGTGGCATTAATCCCTTCATGAGGATAAAGCCCTTGTGACCTAAATACTTCTTAAAGCTCCCACCACTTCTCAACACATTACATTGGGAATCAAATTTCAACTTGAGTTTCAGAGGGGAAAAAACCACATTCAAAGCACAGCAGTAATTTAAAAAATATTATTGAAATGGGAACACAACACTGAAAACTTTTTATAGATCTCACCATGTCTAAGAATGTATACGTGGACTTTCACGGTATAGGACCACTAAATTATATGATCAGTGGTTCTCAACTAGAAGCATGCATTGGAACCAACTGGGGAATTTTAGGAAACTATAACTGCCTGCTCCCAGATTCACTGAGTTAGAATTCTTTGAGAAGGGTCAAGGCATGTGAGTTTTGAACTCTAGACTGAAACTTCAAACGAAACCTAAAAGTAGAAAAAAAAACTTTACTGCCTTGGGGGTCAGGGTGATCACAACTTGCCAGGCAGACAGTGACTTAGCCATTGAAACCAGTATGGACTTCAGAAGTCATTTGATCAGGGTTCAAATCCTGGCTCTAATGTTATGAACTGAAAGTTTATGTCTTTTGAAATTCATATATTAAAGTCTAATCCCTAATGCTACTTGGAGATGAAGCTTTAAGGAAGTAATGAGACCATGAGAGTGGAGCCCTCATGAATGGGATTAGTGATCCCATATGAGGCCAGAGAGCTGGCTTGCTCTTTTCCTACCACGTAAGGATACAACAAAAAGTCAAAAATCTGCAACTCAGAAGAGGGCCCTTACTAGAGAGTAGCTATGCTGGTACCCTGATCTGAGACTTCTAGCCTCCAGAATGGTAAGAAATAAATCTTTGTTGTTTACAAGCCACTCAGTCTGCAGTACTTTGGTGTAGCATTCTGGATGAACTATAACAAGGGTAGAGGAAGGAACCTTATGGTCTTGGGGTCAGGGCAAACATAGCTCATTCCTGCTATGTGGGGACTAGAGTAACACATTGGAACCATCATAGACTTTGGAAGTCGTTCAGATCAGGGTTCAAATCCAAACTCTAGCTTTGCTTTTGGTGTAAATAACTTAAATTCTCAGAGCCAAAGGTTCCTCAAATGTAGAATGAATATAAAATTTTCTGTTTTATAATGTGATTCTGAAGATTAAAGAAAATTATATAATGTTTGATAGAGCATCTGGCTCAAAAGTAAGTCCTCAATATATTAAAACTACTCTGAATAGAAAGCTCAAGGGAAAGGAAGGGAATGGAGGGGATAGCTTTTTTGTTTTTTGTTAAATACATTAAAACTAGTCTTTTTTTTTTTTTTTTTTTTTTCTTTGTAGAGACTGGGCTTCACCATGTATGTTGCCCAGGCTAGTCTCGAACTCCTGGGCTCATGCCTTCTGCCTGCCTCGGCTTCCCAAAGTGCTGGGATTATAGGCATGAGCCATTGTACATGGCCAAAACCAGTCTTTGGAATCGCTGAAAGAACTCTTTGAGCCAGAATTTGCTACTCTAAGCACACCAGAGCTTTTCAGATGTACTAAATACCAATATGACCCTTGGTATCAAAGTTTTTAGCTGTAGAATCACTTTCTTGTCATGATTAATAAAATCTCAAATCTCACAAGAAGTCAGGAATGATTTCTTTCTAACCCAGAGATTCTTGAGGCTGCTGCGAAGTAGCAGTGACCAGTATCTCCCACTAAGTTAAAAAGGACCAAAGGTAATTTTTGCTACAGTGCAAGGGAATAAATTGCAGCCAACTTTTAATTTGGTCCAAACTGAATACTTTGAGAAAAATTATCAGGTATTGTTTCATTATCTCACCTCATCCGAATATCCTAGCCAAGGAAAATGGTCACCCACTAAGTAGATTTAAGTGGAGAAACTACTGGAAACTAAGAATAGTTCTCCATCAGATGGATGACCTGGCAGGGATTCTACCCGCAAAGACATGGTCATTTCCAAATCCTGCAGAAAATCTGACATTGTAGGTCTTCACTCTGTACATGCAAAGGTGATTAGCATACAGTTTGAATCACTTATTCCTTCTGTTGTTCACTGGGCACAGTTTAAGTTGAAATAATTTGCATAACTGAATTTTTGCTTCTTGTTGTGCTGGGAGCTTCTTGTGAGTTACTCTATAGGGTGAATTACTTAATGAATTCAGTATGTATCAAAAATGAACCGATGTTTGATGAAGTCTGAATCTATTTTGCTGTGTTAAAGATGTGTTTTAAGCTCATCTGTCTTCAAAATGCTCCCAAATGATTCAAATAAATAGCCAACCACTGAGCATGTTACCAAGGCAAGGCTCTACCCGAAGAAAGTATGAATGTCAAATCATATTATAATTTTTCAAGGAAACAGATGATTTTCATTGTTTAAGGTGTTTACTCCTTCTAAGAGGAGGCTAGAGCCTATGCTTGGCTGAGTTTTTCTGTAGCTTCTAGAAAATTGAGGAAATGAATTTGCCAGCAGGAGCAGTGTTCTATATTAGGAAACGTGCACATTGGCAGATGGTCAAGGGAGTGCTACCTGAGTGTAGAGAGCCATTTAGTACTATTCAAATTTAAATCTCTAATTTTAGCTGAACACGAGAGTGGAGCGACAAACCCACTTGTCGCCTTTATGCTTGGCTGAAGTCAGAGGAAATGCAATATTGGTATTATCTATTCTCATAGTTATGGACATGCCTATTTGCAAATGGGTCATTGTTTAAATGCATTTATATAGTAATGAAAGCATAACTTCCAACTGAATAACTTAATGGAGATAATAATACCACGTGTCAAACAACCATGTGGTAGGTGGGATTTGGGAACAGGATAATCAAGGACATTCTTTCACAGCATGACATACATCTACGTTGGCTACACAAGGCTAGAAGATACATGCAGAACAGTTTTAGGTTTATAAAAATAAATCATCCAAGTTTCTTTCAAACACATTTCTATTAGTTATTCTATAAAAACTTCTGTAGCATGCAATTTTAAAACTGAATACCCATTTACTCTCTCCCTGAACCTAAACTGAAACATTTTCTCTGCTGTTTTTTAGTGATTAGTTTATTAGTGATTCAGTTACTATATTTAGTATGGTGGGCCAAAGAAATTTAACATGTTAGATTACAACTAGCAGTTTCATTCCTATTTCAGAAATACAAATATTGTTGGAGGTGAAAGGAATCTTAGAAGATGCTCTAGTTCAACTCCTTCATTTGACAGATAAAGAAAAACTAACTTGCTTAAGGTCAAACCACTAACTAATGACAGAATCAGAAGACAGGTCTGGGTGAGCCCAGATTAATTAGGACAATTAAAATTAACAGCAGAACAAGCCCTATCAATACTTTTCCTGATAATATTTCATTCTATCAATTTTCTTTTTGCTCACTATAAATTTATTGAAAAACAAAATTACAAATAGATCACTGCTGTGTCCATTGCAAAATCATGTATAATTATATAAAGAAATTAACTAGAATTTCTAAATTAGAAGGATTTCTGGAGAAACACACAAAAACATTTGTGAAGTCATATGGTTTCCTGATATTGCATTTCATGGACCTCCTAGTAGCTTTTCTTCTGAAGGTCAGCTCAGCACTGCTGAACAACCTCTGCAGGGAACAAGAACGTGTCTGAAGATTAGAAAGTTTGTATAGCCTTACGGACCCATGATAGGCATAAATTAAGAATTTGGACTTTGAGCTCATTGCCTGCGTGTGTGTGCGTGTGTGTGTGTTTGCAGGTATTTCTTCTCTCTTCAAGAGTGAATACACTAAATCTCTAACCAAAGCCATGATTATACTCTTGGAATTCTAGCACATATAGATTCAAGTTCCTACGATAACCCTGTACTCCCATCTCCTCCCAATAATACCCTTGATTTAGATTTTTTTCTTTATGTGAATATTCTTATTTTATCCCACACCGAGCACACATTTGGGGTGCATGTGTATATGTTTTACTTCATATATGATTTTTTTTCCCTGTGAGACCGAATGAAGAAGGATTAAAGGCTTTAATTGAAGATGGGAATTATCTTGGATTCCCTAGATGCTTCTTTCTTTTACTCTTTGTATTTCATCGATCAACAAATCTAACCTTTTATGTCTTCTATATATTTTTATTTTTATTTTATTTTACTTTAAGTTCTGGGATACATGTGCAGAATGTGCAAGTTTGTGACATAGGTATACATGTGCCATGGTGGTTTGTTGCACCTATCAACCAATCATCTAGATTTTAAGTCACATATGCATTAGTTATCTGTCTTAATGATCTCCCTCCCCTTGTCCCTCACCCTCCGACAGGCCCCAGTATTTATGTGTTTTTATTGTTCAGCTCCCACTTATGAGTGAGAACATGCAGTATGTGGTTTTCTGTTCCTGTGTTAGTTTGCTGAGGATGGTGGTTTCCAGCTTTATCCATGTCCCTGCAAAGGATATGAACTCATTCATTTTTCTTTTTTTTTTTTTTTTTTTGTCTCTGTCTCTGTCTCCCAGGCTGGAGTGCAGTGGCCCCATCTCGGCTCACTACAACCTCTGCCTCCCAGGTTCAAGCAATTCTCCTGCCTCAGCCTCCCAAATAGCTGGGACTACAGGCCTCCGCCACCACTCCCGGCTAATTTTTTTTGTATTTTTTTGTATTTTTAGTAGAGACGGGGTTTCACCATATTGGCCAGGCTGGTCTCGAAGTCCTGACCTTGTGATCTGCCTGCCTCGGCCTCCCAAAGTGCTGGGATTACAGGCTTGAGCCACCGCGCCCAGCTGAACTCATTCATTTTTATGGCTATATAGCATTCCATGGTGTATGTTTGCCACATTTTCTTAATCCAGTCTATCATTGATGGGCATTTGGGTTGGTTCCAAGTCTTTGCTATTGTAAGTAGTGCTGCAATAAGCATATGTGTGCCTATGTCTTTCTAGTAGAATGATTTCTAATCCTTTAGGTATATACCCAGTAATGGGATTGCTGGGTCAAATGGTATTTCTAGTTCTAGATCCTTGAGAAATTGCCACACTGTCTTCCACAATGGCTGAACTAATTTACACTCCCACCAACAGTGTAAAAATATTCCTGTTTCTCTACATCCTCTCCAGCATCTGTTGTTTCCTGACTTTTTAATTATCACCATTCTAACTGGCGTGAGATGGTATCTCATTGTGGTTTTGATTTGCACTTCTATAATGACCAGTGATAATGAGCTTTCTTTCATATGTTTGTTGGCTGCATAAATGTCTTCTTTTGAGAAGTGACTGTTCATATCCTTTGCTCACTTTTTGATGGAGTTGTTTGTATTTTTCTTGTAAATTTGTATAAGTCCCTTGTAGATTCTGGATATTAGCCCTTTGTCAGATGGATAGATTGTGAAAGTTTTCTCCCATTCTGTAGGTTGCCCATTCACTCTGATGAGTTTCTTTTGCTGTGCAGAAGTTCTTCAGTTTAATTGGATTCCATTTTGGCTTTTGCTGCAATTGCTCTTGGTGTTTTAGTCATGAAGTCTTTGCCCATGCCTATGTCCTGAATGGCATTGCCTCAGTTTTCTTCTAGGGTTTTTATGGTTTTAGGTTTCACATTTAAGTCTTTGACCCATCTTGAGTTAATTTTTGTATAAGGTGTAAGGAAGGGGTCCAATTTTCTGCATATGGCTGGCCAGTTTTCCCAGCACCATTTCTTAAATAGGGAATTCTCTCGCCATTGTTTTTGTCAGTTTTGTGGAAGATCAGATGGTTGTAGACTTGTGGCGTTATTTGTGAGATCTCTGTTCTGTTCCCTTGGTCTATATATCTGTTTTGGTACCAGTACCATGCTGTTTTGGTTACTGTAGCCTTGTAGTATAGTTTGAAGTCAGGTAGCATGATGCCTCCAGCTTTGTTCTTTTTGCTTAGGATTGTCTTGGCTATACGGGCTTTTTTTTGGTTCCATATGAAATTTAAAGTATATAGTAAGCATCATTCTAAAATAAGAGTTTGTAAACTCTAACCTGTGGATCAGATCTGGTCCATTGCTTATTTTTCTTTTTAATAACAACTTTATTGAGATAAAACATGTGTATCATGAATTTTATCCTATCAAGTACAAGGAAAATGTTTTCATATATTGAGAGTTGTGCAAACATAACCACTTGTCTAATTTTAGGGCATTTCTATTGCCCCCTAAAGAAAATCCATTTCTCAGCCAGGTGCAGTGGCTCACACCTGTCATCCCAGCACTTTGAGAGGCCAAGGCAGGCAGATCACAAGGTCAGGATATCAAGACCATCCTGGATAACATGGTGAAACCCCGTTTCTACTAAAAATACAAAAAATTAGCCAGGCATGGTGGCAGGCGCCTGTAGTCCTAGCTACTTGAGAGGCTGAGGCAGAAGAATGGCATGAAGCTGGGAGGCGGAGCTTGTAGTGAGCCGAGATCGCACCACTGCACTGCAGCCTGGGTGACAGAGTGAGACTCTGTCTCAAAAAACAAAAGAAAATCCATTTCTCATCATTCCGTTGCCCTCTCCCTGAGACCCTCCACTTTCTGTCCCTATGAATTTGTCTATTCTGGATATTTTATATAAATGTATTTATACATGTGGTCTTTTGTGACTGGATTCTTTCATGTAATAATATTTTCAAGGTTCATTCATGTTGTAGTATGTGTCAGTGCTTCATTCCTTTTTACACTTGTCAAGAAAAAGCTTGACTCAATTCTGTTAGTTTATGTCTTTCTATAAATGTCTCTGTTTTACCCAGGTTATCTGGTTTGTTGGATACAATTTTTTACGGTGTTCTCTTTTAATCCTTTTTATTTCTGCAAGATGCGTAATGATGTCTCACTTTTGTTGTTCATTTTTGCAACTTGAATGTTCTTTTTCTTTTTTTGGTCAGTCTAATTAAAGTTGTTGACCTTTTTAAAGAAATAACTTCTGACTTTGTTGATTTTCTCTATTTTTCTTTTTTTTTTTTGAGACGGAATCTCGCTCAGTTGCCCAGGCTGGAGTGTAGTGGCGCGATCTCGGCTCACTGCAAGCTCCACCTCCCGGGTTCCTGCCATTCTCCTGCCTCAGCCTCCCGAGTAGCTGGGACTACAGGCGCCCGCCACCGTGCCTGGCTAATTTTTTTGTATTTTTAGTAGAGACAGGGTTTCACTGTGTTCGCCAGGATGGTCTTGATCTCCTGACCTCGTGATCCGCCCATCTCGGCCTCCCAAAGTGCTGGGATTACAGGCTTGAGCCACCGCACCCGGCCCTGATTTTCTCTATTTTTCTATTCTCAATTTCAGTTATTTTTCTCTAACCTTTATTTTTTCTTTATTCTGCTTTCTTTGAGTTTAGTTTGTTCTTTTATTTTTATTATATTTTAAGATGGAATGTTAGGGTATTGATTTTAAATCTCTCATTTTATATTAATGTTTATAAATCTCTCAAAATATCTGGAATACAGCAAAAGCAATGCTAAGAGTGAAGTTTCTAGAGACAAATGCCTATATCAAAAAGACAGAAAGATCACAAATTGACAACCTAATATCATACCTTAAGGAACTAGAAAAACAAGAAGAAACCAAACCCAAAGCTATCAGAAGAAAAAAAAAAAAAGATCAGACCAGAACTAAATAAAATTTAAAAAAATGAATACAAAGGATGAATGAAACCAAAAGTTGGCTCTTTGAAAAGATAACCAAATTGATAGACCACTAGCTAGATTAGCCCCAAAAAGAGAAAGTTTCAAATAAAACTCAATCAGAAATGAATATGGAAACATTACCGCTGATACCACAGAAATACAAAAGATTGTCCAAGATCACTAAGAACATCTCTGTGCACACAAACTGGAAAATCTAGAGGAAATTGATAAATTCCTGGAAAGATACAATCCTCCAAGCTTTAATCAGGAAGAAATAGGAATCTTAAACAGATCAATAATGAGTAATGAGATTGAATCAGTAATAAAATCTTCCAACAACAACAACAAAAAGCCAGGATCCACAGCCAAATTCTATCAGATGTTCAAAGGACAACTTACACCAATCCTACTGAAAGTATTACAAAAGATTGAAAACGAAGGAGTCCTCGCTATTTCATTCTATGAAGCCAGTGTCACTCTGATACCAAAGCCAGGAAAGGACACAACAAAGAAAGAAAGTACAGACCAATATTCCTGATGAAGATAGATGTAAAAATCCTCAACATAATACTAGCAATCCAAATCCAACACCATTTCAAAGTGATAATTCAACACAATCCAGTGTGTTTCCTCAAGGGATGCAAAGATGTTTCAACATATGCACATTAATAAATGTGAATGTGATTGCCACATAAACAGTATTAAAAACAAAAACTATATGATCATTTCAATGTATGTAGAAAGAAACATTTGATAAAATACAGCATATTTTCATATAAAATATGAAACCTTAACAAATTAGGCATAGAAGGAATATACCTTAAAATAATAAATGCCATATAAGACAAACCCATAACAAACATAATACTGAATAGAGAAAAGTTGAAAGCATTCCCCCTCAGAGCTAGAACAGACAAGGATGCCCACTTTCACTATTTCTTTTCAGAAGTAGTGAACTGTAAGAACTGGACATCGTAGCCAGAATAATAAGGCAAGGGAAAGAAAGAAAGGGCATCCAATTTGGAAAAGAGGAAGTCAAACTATCTCTGTTTGCTGATGTTATAATCTTATACCTAGAAAACCCGAAAGTCTCCTCCAAAAGACTCCTAGATTTGATTAATGAATTTAGTAAAGTCTCAGGTTACAAAATCAATGTACAAAAATCAGTAGCATTGCTATACACCAATAACAGTCAAGCTGAGAATCAAATCAAGAACTCAATCCTATTTTCAATGGTTACAAAATATTAATCTCTAGGAATATACATAACCAAAGTGATGATGAATCTCTACAAGGAGAGCTAAAAAACACTGCTGAAATAAGTCACAGTTGAAACAAATGAATGGAAAAATATTTCATGTTTATGGATAGCAACAATCAATATTGTGAAAATGATTGTACTGCTCAAAACAATCTACAGATTCCATACAATTCCTATCAAAATACCAATGTCATTTTTCAAGGAATTAGGGAAAAAATCCTAAAGTTCATCTGAAAGCAAAATGGAGCCCAAATCGCCAAAGATATCTTAAACAAAAAGAACAAAGCCAGAGGCATCACACTACCCAACTTCAAATTATACTAGAAGGCTATGGTAACCAAAACAGTATGGCACAGGTATAAAAGTACACACATAGACAAATGGAACAGAATAGAGAACCTATAAATAAAGTCTACAACCAACTGATCTTTGACAAAGCACACAAAAACACATACTGGAGAAGGAACACACTATTTCACAAATGGTGTTCACGAAAAAGAATGAAACTTGATCTCTCTCTCTCATCATAGACAAAAATTAACACAAGATGGATTAAAATCTTAAATGTAAGACCTGAATCCATAAAAATTCTTAAAGAAAGCTTAGGAAAAACTCTTCTAGACATTGGCCTAGACAAAGAATTTATGACTAAGAGCCCAAAAGCAAATGCAACAAAAAGAAAAATAAACAAATGGGACTTAATTAAACTAAAACTTTTCTGAACAGCAAAATAATCCATAGAGTAAACAGACAACCTAAAGAATGAAAGAAAATACTCACAACCATGTTGTTGGCAAAGGACTGACATCCAGAATTTGTGAAGGAAACAAGTCCCATTATATATTAGGCAAATGACATGAACAGATATCTCTCAAAAGAAGATATACAAATGGCCAACAAACATATACAAAAATCTTCAACATCACTAATCATAAGGAAAATGCTAATTAAAACCACAATGAGATGCCACTTTACCCAAGTCAGAATGCCATTCTTAAAAAGTCAAAAACCTATAGACGTTGGTGAGGATGTGGTGAAAAAAGAATGCTTATAACACAATTGGTGGGAATGTAAATTAGCACAACCTCTATGGAAAACATTATGGAGATTTCTCAAAGAACTAAAAATAGATCTACTATTTGATCCAGCAGTTCCTCTATTGGGTATTTACCCAAGGCAAATAAGTTATATAAAAAAGCATCTGCACTTATATGTTTATTGCAGCACAGTTCACAATTGCAAAGATGTGGAATCAAGCTAAGTGCTCTGTAGCCAATGAGAGGATTACAAAAAATGTTGTGGGTGTATGTGTATATATGTGTATGTGTGTGTGTATTCACATATATATGTACATATATTTGTGTATGTATACACATGTATAATCAATTGTAAGTAAAAACCACTTGTACTCATAAAGCTATTGAAATAAACATTTTTAAAAATTAGATAAATACAGCTATAAATTTATCTCTAAGCACTGCTTTAGCTGAATTTCATAAGTTTTGGTATATTGTGTTTTTGTTTTCATTCATCTCAAAATGTTTTATAATTTTTTGTGTGATTTCTTCTTTGACCAATGGTTATTTAAGACTGTATTGTTCAATTTTCACATATTTATGAATTTCTCAATTTTTTTCCAATTATTGATTGCTAACTTAACGCTGTTAGGGTAAGAGAACATACTTTGCATAATTTCATCCTTTTAAATTTATTGAGGTTTGTTTTACACCCTAACATATGGTCTACCTGTAGAACGTTTTATATGCACTTGAGAAGACTGTGTATTCTGCAATTGTTGACTGAACTGTTCAATAGATGTCTGCTAGGTCTAGTTGGTTTATCACATTGTTCAAGTCTTTTATACTCCTGTTGATAATTTACCTAGTTGTTCAATCTATTGTTAAAAGCAGAGCATTAAAGTCTCCAAATATTGTTGAGTTTTCTATTTCTCTCTTCAATTGTTAGTTTTTTCTTGATGTATTTTCAGACTTTTTTGTTAGGTGAATATATGTTTATAATTATTATAGCTTTCTGATTGGGTGATCCTTTTGTCCTAAAATGTCCTTCTTTGTGTCTAGAAATAATTTTAACCTTAAAGTCTGTTTTGTCTGATATTAGTATAGAAACTTCAGCTCTTTTTGCTTATTATTTGAATGATATTCTTTCAATTTCAACGTAGTTGTGTCTTTGAATCTGAAGTATATCTCTGGTAGACAACAAATAGTTGGATTATGTTTTTGTATTCATTTTAACAAACTCTGTCTTTTGAGTCAAGTGCTTATTTAAATTTAGTGTAGTTAGTGCTAAGGTAGCATTTACATCAGCCATTTTGCTATTTCTTTAAAATATGATTGAATTTGCCCCATTTCCTGTGCCCAGACCCTCTGTTCAAAGGAAGAAGAATCACTTATGCCAAAATACTATGGTTTCAATAAATGCTACTAGAGGACTAAATGCTTGGTCAAAAGAGTGTTGTATGCGGTTCAGTCCTCTGACCTCCTCTGCCATGCGTTTTTTTTTTTTTTTTTTTTTTTTTTGAGTGGGATGTCAAGCTGCTCTCTCTATCTGGAGTGATATAATGAGAGCTGATAAGCCCCTAAGTGTCCCGTCGCCCTTATCCTAAATTTGTGGTGCTAAGTAGATTGCAAAGAAATTAGGACAAAGTTAAATACATGGGAAAAGGTGCTTGAGGAGAAATTGACTTTCTTACTCTCATACCACACTGTATACTTACGTATACAGGAGAGTTAGGTTGGTATTTTAATGGGTATGTAGCCTTTTGAGATGCTGACAAAAGAATCTGTAATATGGCCTCTCATTATTTTGTGCAGCCTTGGCACTGAACTTGGCAATTCAGATCCTAGAGCCTGTCCTTCCTGGACAAAAATGGAAATAATATAAGTTAACCCTTTCCTCCTCTAGAGAAAAATTGAAAGGCTCAGGGTCAAGAGATCTTCAAATTAATAAAGGCTTCTCCCTAGCCACCCGCTATTCTAAATCTCTTTAAAGAAACAGCTGCAATTTTTAGGACAAATTCATGAGATTAGCATAGCATCCTTTTGAATTTTCTTTTAAGATAGATGCACTTTGGGAGGCCGAGACGGGCAGATCACGAGGTCAGGAGTTCGAGACCATCCTGGCTAACATGGTGAAACCCTGTCTCTACTAAAAAATACGAAAAACTAGCCGGGCGAGGTGGCGGGCGCCCGTAGTCCCAGCTACTCGGGAGGCTGAGGCAGGAGAATGGCGTGAACCTGGGAGGCGGAGCTTGCAGTGAGCTGAGATCCGGCCACTGCACTCCAGCCTGGGTGACAGAGCCAGATTCCGTCTCAAAAAAAAAAAAAAAAAAAAATGAATAGTTTATAAACATAATTTTATCAAGTTGCTTAATTTCCACTTATTTTAAAATCAAATTTTCTAAAATTATATAATATTTCAAGCAGAATTCTTTATGTTTGAAATGATAATGAAACTGCTCTTGGGGATAAGGATTAAGGAAATGCTTTTTTGATTCATAGTAGAAACTGATAGGAATTGGGGATTTTAAAATTCTTTCTCATTGTTAATGGTGAGTCTAGGTGAAGCAGGTCAGACGCAGTTAAATTTAGACCCAACTCTCTAATTTCTGTAAAACAGGATTAAAAGTTAGAATAATCTTATGTCTGGAACATCCTGAATATTTTTATCTCTTTTAATAGGAAGATTGGGTATATTTGATTGACTGATTTTTTCTTTGTGTAGCTCAAGGCATAAAACAAAGAAATTTAAACAGTAAACAATCTATTTTTAGTTTATTAAGATCCAGAAATAAGACAGAGAACCAAGAGAAGAAGTGAAAAAATCTAATAAGAAAAGTGAACACAGTCAATTACAATATTTTTGTATTCTTTCCCATGAAAGATCATTATATGGTGAATTTCTCAAGTCCAGAGTTCACATTGTACCTGTGGTGTACAAATTCCAGTAATGCTCTCTCTGTCTCTAGCTGTAATCTACAAATATTGGAACATGAAAACTTCAGGTAATCTGAATCGTTGAACTCACTCATCCATGGCATTTCATTTTTCATATAAGGTAAGGAGAAGAGATTTTCACTTGCACAGACCAGATATCTTAGTCAATTTGGGCTGCTTTAACAAAAATACCATAGAATGGGTGGCTTAAACAAAAACATGTATTTCTCCAGTCCTAGAGACCAGGAAATCCAAGATCTAGGTGCTAGCAGATCCAGTGTCTGGATCTGGTTTGCAGATGGCCATCTTCTCCTTGTGTTTTCACCTGGCAGAGAGCAGAGAGAGTGAGGGCAAGTTCTTATGGCTCTTCCTATAAGGGCGCTAATCCTAATCACGAGGGATCTACCCTCTTGACCTAATTACCTCCCCAAAGCCCCACCTCCTAATACCATTGCATTGGGGATTAGGATATCAACATATGAGGTTTGGGGGCAAAACTCATAGGTAGTCTGTAGGACAGGTGCTCATAAAGTGTGATAGGTACTTTAGATCATTCCAGAGCTGTGTCTTTCTAAAACTCGTAAGTGCCTGGACATGAAGAAGTGTTGGAGGGAGTCTATTTGCATAAGAGGTGGAAACACCTCCCTATGAGGAATTATAATGAGGAAAAGAAGAAATGAGAAATGATAGCTTGATTCAAGAATAATGCCACAGAATCAGAGAGGAAGGAGATTTTGGAGTACAATGTCCCAGTGCCATGGACTCCTGTCGGAGTGTTCTATGAAAAGGTTATAAGAGTGAGCCAGAAGAGCCAGTTCATCAAAATTCCACTAAGAAGTAAGAGTTCCACAGCCCAGTGCTGAGACCCAAGAGCAGAGTGTAAACCTAAGATGACGAGAGCATGTCTTCACTTCACTGTGGAAGTGAAGGCAGTCAGAACTCTCAGCTAAGACTGGTATCTTGGAATAATGATGTATACCAGGTTAAAGAAAATAAAAACAGACTGATTTCCAAACAACACACACATGCAAAATAGCTGAACTGGTGATAAGGAAGTAAAAGCAGGAACCAAAGAGTAGAAATTGTAAATTAGCATCTCTCACATTTGTCTTTGGCAACCGTAGTTCTCATAAAGAGGTGTCCTTAATTATGGTGACAGCTTTCTTAGGTCTTGAAGATGACTAGAGAAAGGAAAAGCAAGAATAATGATGGTACAGGCCACCCCATTTCCTGAAAGGGAAGCACAGTGATGAACTCTTAACTCCTCTGAGAACTTCTAGGAGTCTACAGGGATTTTGAAAGGGAGCTGGAGGTCTGATAATGCTGTGTAGGTACAGTCAGAGAACACAGTGTGGAATTCTGAATGCAACCCTTACTTTATTGATAGTATGATGAGGCCACGGGAAACTATAGAACTTAAGGACAAATATTCTTAAGTCGTCAAGAAGATTAAGTTTAAGAAGGAATAAGAACTTGAAAGAATCTTTATTTTTATATTTAGAGATCACTTTCACTTATGTTTTGATGCATCCTTCATGACACGCTGATTTTGAAGGGCTTATCTTCATTGCATAAGTACAGGAAATAGCCCCAGTTTCCCTGAGTTTCCAAGGTTTTAAGGCTGATGAGTGGGAGAGTGTGGATTAGTCCTCAGAGCTAATGAGTTAGTCTCTAAGAAGTATTGCTCCAATGAGGCTTTAAGGTCCTAAATGCCATCTCATTTGCAAGACATCAGGAACCACTTGTGAAACAGGCACTTCATGGTTAGGGATGACTTTCAAAAATTGAGAGAGAAAATGAGTAATTGCAAAATAAAATTCTACATTGATTAAGTTGGGCACAATATGCTTTATAGAGAATAACCAGAAGCAGGTTGGAGCAGAATTGGTGGTATGGCTGTAATGTGGCGGCCCCCTGAGCACAGGTAAGATGGGGCATTGCCTGGAATAGCCTGAATCGAACATCCTCTCTTAGAAACAGGATCCTTGCTCCAGGCATTTGTGTGCTTTCTGGAGCCACCACAATAACACAGAGATTGAGATATTCAAAATAATTATCAGGTCAGTATTTTCTTGTTTATGCTTTTGTTTTGGCAGCTGGCTCGGAGGAAAGCTATCCAGTACCACATAGGCTGTCCAATGTCTCAGGAGTCCTTCAAAACCCTGTAAATCTCCCAGCCCCTTTCCATCTTTTGATGACATAATGAACCATGCCAAATCCTACTTAATTCAAACACCAACAAAATCCCATGATACAGGCTTATGCAATTAAATTTTTGAGAATGCTTTACTATGCAATTCTCAAACATAAACATAGGTAGAAAAAATAGTATAATGACCCTCTGTGTATGTATTACTCACCTTCAACAATTATTTACACAAAGTCAGGGTTAATTTCAATTGATTATTTAAAAATGTATACTCTGGCATAGACTGTTAGCTCTAACCTAAATGTGTTCATCTCTTCTTTCATAATAGTGGAAGCCCTTAGTTATAGCTCCTTAGAATAGCGACTGCATTTGCCATCCTAACTTGTAGGTAGGTCTGACCATGTGGTTCAGTTCTGGCCAAGGGGGTGTGAGCAACAGTGATGACTGTAACTTCTTCATGTGCCCTGTAAGGTAAGGGGTGTGGCATTTCTTTCTCCCTTTACCATCTACTGCTCTGTTTTTCAGACAAGGAACTAAACTGCTTTGGACCAGAGACAAAGACCACACTTTAATGATGGTAGAGCCACAAAGCAGAGTGTCCAGGCCTCTGAAGACTTGACAGAGTAGAACTGCTATACAAGTTGGACTATTATGTGAGAGAGAAATAAACATCTATCCAGTTTATGATGTGTGGTCCTCTAATGTAAATCAGTTTACTTGAGTCTGTGTTACCAGCACAAAACCAACATTCTAATTAATAATCTTTATAAATGATTGTATAATGTTTGATGAACAGAAATTTGAGCCTGTATATTAACAGCACTTCTGTGATTTGATGATATGTTATGTGTTAGCTCAGCACTTACATTACAATTTCTCTGGTTCTCACTCAACAAATATTTCCTGAGTGGCTACTATATGCCAGGCAGTGTTCCCAACAACTGGAATTGTGTCTGGCATATAGTAGCCACTCAGGAAATAAAAAAATAAGCTTTCTGTCCCCATAAAGCTTATGTCATGTTATGGGATGAATGCTTACGTCCTATTGTATTAGTCTGTTCTCATGTTGCTAATAAAGACATACCCAATACTGGGTATTTTATAAAGGAAAGAGTTTTAATTGACTCACAGTTCCACATGGCTGGAGAGGCCTCACAATCATGATGGAAGGTGAACAAGGAGCAAAATCATGTCTTACATGGCAGCAGGCAAGAGAATATGTGCAGGGGAACTCCCGTTTATAAAACCATCAAATTTTGTGAGACTTATTCACTACCACAAGAACAGGATGGGGGAAACCACCCTCACGATTCAGTTAGCTCCCACCAGTTTCCTCCCATGACATATGGTGACTGTTACAATTCAAGGTGAGATTTGGGTAGGGACATAGAGCCAAACCATATCACCCCTTAAAATTCATATGTTGAAGTCATAATCCCCAGTGTGATGGTATTTGGAGGTGGGATCTTGGGAGTTAATTATCTTTACATTAGGTCATGAAGGTAGCATCCTCATAAAGGGATTAGTACCCTTATCAGAAGAGGAAGACAGAGATCTCTGTCCCTTCAGGAGTAAGCATTGAAGAAAGGCTATGTGAGGACGCAATTAGAAGGCAGCCATCTGCAAGCAAGGAAGACAGCCCTCACCAGCTCCCAAATCTACAGGTCCGTTGATTTGGAATTCTCAGCCTCCAGAACTGTGAGAAATACATTTCTGTTGTTTAAGCCACCCAATCTGTGATATTTTGTAACAGCAGCCCAAGCTAAGACACATTCTAATAGATTTTTGCTTTCTGCTTCAACTTTTTACTATGAGCTCATTTATTCATTCATTCAACAAATACGTATGGACTAGCCAAAATTGCCAGTCTCTATTCTAGGTGCTTGGCATGCAGTAGTGAAGAAAAGGGTCAAAATCTCTCTGTTCCTAGGACTTACATTCTAGAAGGGGAGATGGACAGATAAGCAAGATCAATAAGTATTATTAAAATATGTACTGTAACAAATAGTGATACATGCTAAGGAGTAAAGTAAAGCAGGAAAGGGTGGTGAGAAATAGAAGAGATGAAGTTTTATATTTTAGATGGGGCCATCAGAGATCCCTTCATTCTATTTGAATAGAGACATGAAGAAACAATGGAGCAAGCTGTGCCGACAGTCAGGGTAGAAGCAGTCCAGGCAGAAGGAATTCCATGTGCAAAACCCAGAGGTGGTACTATTTTCTGGAAACTGCAATGAGACCCATGTGGCTAGAGTTGGGTGAACCAGAAGGATACCAGTAGGAAAGACAGTCTTATCCTTTAGGGGTTTTTTAGGGCCCAGATGGCTCAAAAGCTGACATATCTTGCATCATTAAAAGCTAGGCATCTTTGCCTCACCCTGACAGTGTTTCCTTTTTTAAAATTATCCCTGTTACAAATATTATCCCTGCAAACAACCATTGGCATAGTCCTATGGGCAAGTACACATTGTTTTCTCAGGTAGAATGGCATGGCTGGATTGTTGACACAGGGGCAACATCACATATATGATCTAATGGGGTGAGTCTGAAGCCAGTCAAATGAATAGTAGTGAAGAGAGGAAACCCAGGGGAGGAAGCAGGCAGTGAAGGATCATGGGGTGGAAGCTTTGGATGCTGGCGGCGAAGAAGAGAAGGGGCCAGCAGCCTCTTTCTAGCACTAGCTATTTGTGATGAGTGGCAGGTGTTGATCAGAGCAATGCTAATATATAGAAAGTGGGGGAGAGCTTCAAGGATGTAAATATAGGAAGTTTTGGGGGAAAATGTTCAGGTTATGACTCATGGAGGGAGAGAGATAAAACAGGCTAGCTTAAATAGTGTGCATACTTTTAACCAAACAGGTAAGAGTCACAGAGGGCACAGAAAAAAATAGGACCAAAGTGAGTTAGTCTTCTCACTGTGTCCTCACATGGCCTTTCCTCAGTGCTTATGCCACCCTTGTTGCCCTGATTTTCAGAGGTATCATATTATTATAAAAACATTATAAGAGGAGAACCAGTTCCTATTGAAGTAAAGAATAGAGATGGGGGCCACATGTGGTTTCTCTAGTTCCCCCCCGAGGGAAGATCTGGAGGGGAGTTTGAGAGGAATTTCTCATCACTAGCAAAAAGGGAAGGATTTGACTTAGTATAAAAAGACATACTTGATCCTGAGTTCTGGAGAGACTGTCCACGTATAGCTGACATTTCTCTTTTGATGCTGACCTTAGATTGGAGTCATTGCAGGAAATAAATAGTGCAGTGTCATATCCATGTTCTAGTGTATGGTTCACATGGATAATGCTGCTTGGGAGGAACCCAGAATACTGAACTATAAAAGGTGCATTTGCACTCTCTTGGCAGCTAGGATTGTTCTCCAGGCCCTGACAGATTGGGCCTGCCCAGAGGGAACAATAGGACAGGGAAGCAACTGTGTAGCATAAGGGCTGCTTTTGATCAAACAAATGGGTGATAGCAAATAGGTGATGAAAAATAGAAAACATCTCAGTTTCTTCTGTAAATCTTGTGCTGCACCTTGTTCCTTACTATAGTGCTATTTGAGTTGCAGGCTGAGATGGTTGATTTGCCATATGTGCTGTGAGCAACATAGGAGAGGGTGATGGTCTGTGTGTTACACATTTGCTATCTCTGTAATAAATCATTGCTTTGATGAATAATATGACAAGTATTTCTGATACATTTTTCTTTTGTAATAGAATATATTTTAAAGTTTGGAACAGTGGAATTCTGTGTCCAAAGAGAGACTGGAGGTACCTAGGTCAAAATGTATGTATAATAGCAATTTAGATTTTGTAAGAATATAGCAAGAAAATTGCCCTGAGTTGGGCAGTATCAGTGGAAAAGACACAAACTGTTTTTTTTCTATTGTCTTACTTGATAGCAATCAACATAGACTACTTCTGTGACCATGTGTGTGTGGGTTTTTCCCCACATCTCAAGCAAGCAATCAGCTGCACAGCAGACACCAGCTGGGTGTGTTCTAATTCATTTCTGACACTATTTACCTGGAGATAGCATCAGATCTCACAGATTGAGAGCTCATTCTCAAGAGTACACCCCTTCCTTCTGCTGTCAAGCCTGAGCCCCAGGTTGTTTGATCTGTGCTTCTGACTGACTGGCTATAAATCAGTGTTCACATGACCCTTTCCTGGGGTTTGATTAATTTGTTAGAGTGGCTCACAGGACTCAGAGAAACACTCACATTTACCAGTTTATTACAAAGAATATTACAAAGAATACAGATGATGAGATACCTGGAGCAAGGTATGGTGGGGGCAGTGGGGCTTCCACACTCTCCCAGGCGTTCCACCCTCCAGGAACCTCCCTGTGTTCAGTTATCCCAGAAGCTTTCTGTCCTATGTCCTTTTGCATTGGATAGGCATGATTGAAGCATGGGCAACTGTGTAGAAATGTGATTGGACAGGGAAGGTACGATAGACACAGAAAACCAACAAGATCTGTTCAGATTTTCTTGGCCTCTCCATGCAGCATTCCTTCCTCCAGAGTATGGGGCAGGACCTCTTCTGAAATGAGGGCCTTATGATCCATAGTCAGACAAAGTAATTCAGAAAATTTCCTTATGGCAAGCTCCAAGACAAAAAGGCGAGAAAATATTTCTCCCCATCTTGGTGAGGGGAAAAAAAACAGTAGGTGAAAAGAAGCCAGAGAAGTTCAGAAAAAAAGATTCTGTTTTCTGAGACCTGCTTCTTGAGGCCCAAATTGCCCTAACATTATAAGAAAGACTGTAACAAAGGCTATGGGAGTTATGAGCCAGGAACCCTGGACAAAAGCAAATATATTATGTGTGTATGTGTGTGTGTGTGTGTGTGTTTGTGTGTGTGTATAGTCAACATAATACAGGCAAGCCGAGTTTATTTTATTGAGATGACACAATGGTCTCATGATTAATCTGAGTACAAAGATAAAATAATTGGCTCTGGGAAATCATGTTTAATCTGTCCTTGTAGAAATTAAAGTTGAAGCGTCATGTGAAGGGAAGTATAGAAGGGATTCCAGCCGTATTTGGACTTCAAATGCAGGTAAGTGGCTAGTTCAATGGTCTCTTTAAAATGTAAGCCTACTACTTGGTTTTTATTCACTCTCATTTATTTTAGTATCTTGATTTTCTTGATGTCATGGTCACATAGGCAGAAAGTCATTGTGGATGGTACTCATTTTTAGGGGTTCAATAGAGCCTGAATTGATAAAAATTTGGCTCAACTTAGAGAAAACTTATAATATTAAAATAGGTGAAATGAATATAAGACAGAAATAGTGAAAATGGTACATGATCATTCCTCATGATCATTCCTATAATATTTAAGCAGAAATAGAACCTTCCATGGTTGCATTAACCTTGCAAATGGGGGACCCTTGGTATTGTACATCTGCTGGTCTCTAAGTTCTTTGATTGATGCTGTGATTCAATAAGGACTAAAAATGTTCATTGGTGATGGTAAATATGATTCATATAATATTGGAGACTGTATTAAGTGTCGGTCATATATTACATAAGATATCCTGCTGCTTCCATAGGAAAAGTCTAGTTTTATTGCAACTTACTTTCCAGTCAAACCTCAGGTAGCTTTTGATCTGAGGAAACCCTCCTTATGTAATTGCCTCTGTTTCTATAATGTTGGATTTAACACCTTCTCATCTGATTTTTCACATGCTATAAAAATCTAGCCATCACTGAGGACTTCCTGTGTGCTAGGCATTGTTCTAGACACTTGGCATTCATTTTTACATGTATTATTAATTGCATTTATTGTTAATCCTCAAGACAACCTTAAGAAGGTAATATTGTTATCTCCATTTCATGAATACAGAAATTGAGACACATGGAATTTAAATAACTTACCTAAGGTCACATAGCTAGTAGTTGTTGGATCTGGGGTATGTATTCAGCAGTACTACCTTTGTGCCTTTAAGCAAGTTATTTTTACTTTATGAGCCTCTGTTTTTTCATCTGAAGAAATGAGATATTGAATATATTGGGTGGTCATTCTCCTTGAGAACTGGAATAAGACAAGGATGCTCACTCTCATCACTCCTTTTCAACTTAGTACTGGAGGTCTTAGCCAGAGCAATCAGGCAGGAGGAAGAAATAAAAGGTACCCAAACAGGAAAAATCAAACTATCTTCACTGATGACATAATTTTATACCTAGGAAACCCCAAACGCTCCATCAAAAGGCTTCTATAAATGATAAATGATTTAAGCAACCTTATAGGATACAAAATTAATGTACAAAAATAAGTAGCATTTATACACACCAATAATGCCCAGGTTGAGAATCAAGACAAGAACACCATGTCATGTACAATAGCCACAAAGAAAATGAAATACCTAGGAATATAGCCAACCAAGGTGTGAAATATCTCAACAAAGAGAACTACATTAAACAAATTGAAATAAATCAGAGATTACACAAATAAATGGAAAAATATTCCATGCTCATTGATTGGAAGAGTCAATATTGTTAGAATGGCCATACTGTCCAAAGAAATTTACAGATTCACTGCCATTTCTATCAAACTACCAAGATAATCCTTCACAGAATTAGAAAACACTATTCTAAAATGCATATGGAGCCAAAAAAAGAAAAAGACCCTCAAATATCTAAAGCAATTCTAAGCAAAAAGAACAAAGCTGGAGGCATCTCACTACCTGACTTCAAACTATACTATAAGGCGGCAGTAACAAAAACAGCATGGTACTGGTATAAGAACAGACACATATACCAATGGAGCAGAATAGTAAACTCAAAGCCTCACACAACCACTCTGATCATTGATAAGGCCAACAAAAATAAGCAAGGGAAAGGACTCCCTGTTCAACAGATGGTGCTGGGTTAACTGGCTAGACATATGCAGAAGAATAAAACTAGACCTTTACCTTTCATCATATACAAAAGTAAAATCAAGATTGATTTAAATGTAAGAACTTTAACTATAAAAATATTAGAAAAAAATCTAGGAACTAGTCTTCTTGACATAAACCTTGCCAAGAATTTTTGGCTAAATCTCCAAAGGCGATTGCAACAAAACCAAAAATTAACAAGTGGGATCTAATTAAACTAAGGAGCTTCTGCACAGAAAAAGAAATGATCAGCAGACTAAATACACAACCTAAGAATGGCAGAAAATATTCACAAACTATGCATTCAACAAAGGTTTAATATCCAGCTTCCATAAGGAGCTTAATTAAATAAATTAACAAGTGAAAAGCAGGCAACCACATTAAAAAGTAGATATGATTCAAAAGAAAACGTACATGTGGTCAACAAGCATATGAAAAAACATCACCAGTCATTAGAGAAATGCAAATTAAAACCACAATAAGGTACTATCTCATATCAATAAGAATGGCTGTTACTAAAAAGTCAAGAAATAGCAGATGCTGGCAAGGTTGAAGCAAAAAGAGAACGCTCATCCACTGCTGGTGGGAATGGAAATTAGGTCAGCTATTGTGGAAAGCAGCTTGGCGATTTTTTTGAAGAGCTTAAAACAATTACCGTTCGACCCAGCAATCCCATAATTGAGATAATACCCAAATCCCATAATTGAGTATATACCCAAAGGATATAGATCATCCTGTCATAAAGACATATGCATGAGTATGTTCATCACAGCACTGTTCACAATAGCAAAGACGTGGAATCAGCCTGGGTGCCTCTCAATGGTGGATTGAATAAGGAAAATGCAGTACATATACACCATAGAATGCTACACAGCCATAAAAAAAGAATGAAATCATGTTATTTGTAGCAACATGGGTGAAGCTAGAGGCCATAATCATAAGCAAATTAACACAGGAACAGAAAACCAAATATTGCATGTTCTTACTTTTTAGTGGGAGTTAAAGACTGAGCACCCATGGATATAAGCATGGGAGCAATAGACACTGCAGATTACTAGAGGGCAGAAGGAGGGAGTGGGGCATGGTCACAAAACTACTTATTGGGTATTATGCTCACTACCTGAGTACAATATACCATGTAACAAACCTGCACATGTACCCTCTGTATCTAAAATAAAAGCTGACAAAAACATATATAAATCATGTGTCCAGCTCAATGAATTTCCACAAGGTGAGTACACCAGGTAAAAAAACAGAACACAACCATAATCTCAGGAAGTCTCCCATGCTTCCCTGTAGCCACAAGAGTTATCACTATGCTAATTTCTAATTAGCTTTTGTAATTGTCAATTAGCTTTTTCTATTTTTGAACTTTATAGCAAAAGAATTATTTTGTCTACTAAAAAATTGGATTGTTTTAAAGCTTAAAGAAGATTATATCTGTAAAGGGTTTAAAATGTGCAAGTGAGCATCACACAATAATTTTAAGTTACAGCCATTATTGGCCAGATACATTTCTAGTTGCTCATAAGAACACTACAAAGTAGTTATTATTCTCCTCATCGAAAGAGGCCGAGTAACTTGCTCACTGACTTACCAATTAATTAGTGTGAGATTGTTATTTCCCACAACTGGCTTATTCAAAAGGTTTATCTTTCCTGTACACAATCTTGTAAAATGTCTCTTCATTTGATAACTGTATGTTAACTCAAGGGAGATGTCTCCAAGCAGCTACTCACAATTTTGGTGTTGCTGTCTATATTAGAGTCAACTTTGAACTCTCTGCTTTCCAGCTCCAAGCAAAAGCCCTACTGAAGGAAGAGATGCTGCTAGGAGTAGTGTATAGAACATGTATTCTGCCTACTGTCCCTGGCAATCTCTATTCTATCTCTGTAAGTGGCTGAACCACCAGGAAGTGACATACCTAACAGGAGCTTGTTTCACCTTTTTCAGAATGCTCTTCTTAGAATTGTTTTTCAGCCTTACTTCAGCTTCTATGGAAGGTCACTTCAAGGAAACTTTTGAAATTTATCATTGCATTTGTTGTAAAAATTCTTCTGAGAACATTGCTCTCCACAACACTTGATAAACCATTTAAAAAGGCTTATTTGAGACTATTTTTCTGGGAAAGCCTTTGGTTGTGTTAAGGAACTAGGAAATTTCCTTCTTCTCAATACTAAGCATTCTGTAATTGCTTGTCTTACACTTCTCAACGAGGAAGCTCAGAATCAAATTTGAAGTTACACTACAGTCATTATTTTGGAATAATAGGCCATAAGTGTGATTGTCATAGGCTGCTAGAAGAGGACAATATTTGTAAACTTTAAGACAGTGCAACAAAAAGGTTTTCTTTAATCTAAAATTTTATTTTGGAACAACTTTGGGTCTATAGAAAAGTTTCAAAGATCACGTGATCTGTGCAGGGAGGTCCTGGGTGGCACTGTGTGTGAATTCACTCTGTGATACTGAGGGTGCGTCCTACTCCTGTGTGTGGGAGTTCCTCCTACTTTGTGAGGTAATAGTTTAAACTATTTTATGGTGTAGTTGTGTTCACAATTACACTATATAATTCACACTGTTTTTCAGTTTATATACCACTCTGTGTATCCATTCACACTCATTAGCAGGCACACTACTATCGTGTGTGTGTTAGCTGAGGCTGTGTGTAGTTCACACTACTACCCTGCATGTTAGCTTAGGCTGTGTATAGTTCACATTACTACACAGTGTATTAGCTCAGGCTGTGTGGAGTTCACATTACTACCCTGTGTGTTAGTTCAGGCTGTATGGAGTTCACATTACTACCCTGTGTGTTAGTTCAGGCTATGTGGAGTTCACGCTATTACCCTACATGTTAGCTCAGGCTGTGTGGAGTTCACATGACTACGCTGTGTGTTAGCTCAGGCTATGTGGAGTTCACGCTTCTACTCTGTGTATTAGCTCTGACTTTTTGGAGTTCACACCACTATACTGTATGGTGATTCACACAGAGGAGAATATTTGAAAACTATGAAGATCATAATTTTATAGTACTGCGTTCAGCAGTACTAAATCTGAGGTCCCCAAGAGCAGACACCATTCTTAAAAAATTGATTATAAGGAAAAGAGATACTTTCCAAGATCATACCTTTATGAGAAAGTGGGCAGAACGGTTATGTTTAGTGTTTACATGTTTTTCTGCCACGTCTGTAAGTCAGAAGTTGACGCTACAACAAAGTTCCATGTGTGTGGCAGAGATTTCTGGTGTTAGCACTTCTAGTGTTAGTGGTGCCCAGGAGAGGCTTTTATTTAGAATTTGCAGCCAGTGAGGGACAAGGGAGAAACCATTCTTTATGGATTTGTGATAACCCACCTGGCTAGCGGGGCACATGGCCTGAGTGTGGATCTGGCTATGTTAACCTCCTAAGCTGTGGCCAAGGATTTATATTTCCAATACCCAAACAGTGGCTCTACCCATAAATGGTGGTAGATTTTGTTAATATATGGATAACATTTGGGATGGAATATCAAATAGAAAGTAGGTGCAGAGTGGTCACCTTTTGGTGGAGATGGTGGGGCAAAGCCTAAAGTGCCCTAAAGGTACCCAGAAGTATACCCAAAGAGCAGAAGTTGGTGTTGAGTTCTGGACTTACGAAGGTAGGAGCTAGATGGCACAGAGAGTTTGCTGAGTCCTCAAGAAACCATCAGCCACATAGCCCTGGCTGATGACTGACTCAGTGGTCAAGTCCAAAAAGGTAAGAAAACAAATACAGGGAAAGTAGGGGAGAGACCCATTCCCACCCCTGTACTTGAAGAGGAGGAGTTTTCCCTACACAGTCCTGGCCAGTGGCCTTGCCTTTACTCTTTGCCCCCAGGAAGTGGGGTGAGTTGTCTGGCTGGTGTCTGGTAGTCACTGGTGCAGGTCTTTTGGGGCCCCTGTTTCCTTTCCACATCTGTTCAGTGCAAGAATACTGAGGAAGAGCCTCTTCTCCAGCTCAGTGTTCCCCAAGGAAAGCCATAGCAAGGCAGCCATTGCTGCTGCACACCTAATGCTGTACTCCAGCCTAGCTTTTGTCAGTCTCCATCTGCCTAGATCCTTTGCATCTTTCAATAAGTAAGAACTCAGATAGTGAGGAGATGGCTCTAATGAACTGACCTTCTAAACCCCCAAAACTTCCTATCAATTCCTATAGTTTTAATTTTGACTTGTTTGTATAGGTTTGTATATGATTAATGTCTGTCTTCTTGATTAGCGAGTCCAGGGGTGGGAAGGGTGATTGCATTGTACTCCTGGTGCCTGGCCCAATATGTCAAAGTCACACATAAAACTCACGGAAGGAAATGAATCAATGAGTCTCCTAAGCCCTTACGTTCTCTCTGGGCCTGACTGTCTTCCCCTCTTACAGGGCCCTCTTGCTGAAGTATGTAAAGCTCACTTGGACCACCCTGCTAAAGTGGTCAACGTGGAATCTGTCCTTGGAACTAGTTTTAACTCCAGTGCAGCTACCCACATGTCACGGCGCCGGCACTCAAGTAGAGTCAGCTCTGTGCAATGGCATCCAAGGAAAAGCCCTGTTCCAAAGAAAAAGCCTGCATTTTCCCCTTTGCCTTTTCCTGACTCCTTACTTCTAGCTTTGGGACTGTAAATTCTGGTCTTGGACTTGCTTCTCCAGCAAACCCCTTGGTGTGCCTTCTTGAACACATCTACATGCTTTCCCTGTTGCTAGATGCCCCAGGAAGGTACCGGAGTCTCAGACTAGATTTCAGGGGACAATGTAATCCTAGCTGATTGACATCCTCTTTTCCCCACCGAGGCCACCTTGGGTGTTCTGGAGAACTTGAAGCCAACCCTGCGCACAGCTCAGTGAGAGGAATTTTGCTTTCAGACTTTTTTTAGAGGGTGGTGGCAGTAGGAAGGAAGGAGAGAAAAATGTTTACAAATACAAAAGCAAAAGAGTAACTTTTCCCATTTCTTTAAAAGTGCAAGCACACATTTTCTTTCCTCCCTTCCCTGGGTCTTTCTAGACTTTATTATTTCCTTTTGATACATATTTTCTCTGGGGTGTATCTCTGAACCATTCCCGGACTCCTTCCCCTCCTATTTTATAGGAGACAGACAAAGTCCAGCACAAAGAAAACAAACAGAGCCTAGTGATGTGCAAGTGGCCTGCTGGTCCCGGCCACCTGCCGGAAGGCATTGAGTCAGAGCCCAGCGACACTTCTTTTGAAACAGAGCGATGTGCCTGCCATCCAAATCAAAGGTGCTTATAAAAAGAATTCCTTCTTTTGGGTCTGGGTGTTTTTTCCTCCCAGTTCCAGGTCCTGCCGTCTTCCTGCTGTCACACAGGAAGGACCCACAGTCTTATTCCTGCTTTGAATGGCAAAAGCTTTAACCTGTATACTTTTTCCTGTTCAGCTTGCTGCAGCCAACTCTGTGTGTGGTTCCAGAACCTGGCCAGTAGCTGTTACCTACAGTTTTGTCTTCCTGTTTCACTTTCTTTTAAAAAAATACAGGCTTTTTCCTCCTCTACCATAAAAGTAATACATGCTTCCTATAGGAAATCACTACAGAAATAGGCAGGAAAAAAAAAAAAAAAAAAATCATGCCCTGTTCCCCACCACCAAAAGATAAATTGGAAACATTTTATTCTAGACTTTTTTCTAGCATCCTTAAAGTTGGAAGAGTCTCGGCCTATTCTAATTATTTTGTTATTCATTAGATACTGAGGATTCACAAGTGGATTTTATTTTTGGGTAAGAGTGTTTTAAGGAAGAGAGAGAACGAGAGAAAAATGCTGGACACAGAAGGCGCATAAACTCAAGCACCCTCGGTATAATATTATTTCATCTTTTTGAACTCCCAGATTGGTGCTTGCTTACAATATTTTATATTTAGATTCATCCATTAATAAAACAGAAATGATGAGTCAGCAATTACCTGAGATGAATAACTTTGCACCACCTTCAGCTACTCTTCTGAATACTGTGTGTGTCCAGGAGACTGGAAACAGTTTATTTCTACATTATCGGTGTTCTTCAAGGAAGCAAGTAAATGAAGAGATGGCAGGCAGCTTCATTAGGTGCAAAGCAGAGAATGGCGCCCCCTGTGGGCAGGCGCGTGGGGGCGCAGGGCTTGCACAGCTGCTTGTTTCCAGCTCCAGCCACCTCCTCTCCCAGCACCTCTGGGCAGGGCACGACAGGTGTAGCTATACGTTGTGGCTTGTGACATGAACAGGAATCAGCAGAGCTCAGCTTGAGGTTTGCCTTGACCACATGTTTGCCTTTGCCCATTCTCCCTTTGTGGGTTGGCTTGTTTCTTAGTACAAGTAACATACAATTAAATGGTTTTTAAGACGCCTTGTAGGTCATACATTCCAGGTACAGAGTAAAACTGCATTTATAGAATTTGGAGACAAATCTCCACACATCCTTATATCTCACCTAAGGTCTCACAGACCTGGCTGACTGTCAGAGGGCATAGGGTTAGCCATCAGCCAGGATCCTGCACCTGTTTCTTACTAGACGTGAGTGACCTTGGGCATGATGTTTAACTTCTGAACCTCCCTTTACTCTTTTGTCGAAAGGGAGTAGTAATGGGCACCTTTAGGGTTATAAGGATGCAATAAAAAATTAATTCCACAAACACTTATTAAGCACCCACCAAATGTCTGACGCAGTTTCAGGAACAGTTGGAAAGCAGTGAGCAAGAGGGGGAAGACGTCTCTTGTCTTGTGGAACTGCCGTATTTGTTGGAAGTGAGGAAAGCAGGAAATAAATAAAAATATCAGTGCTGCACAGACCATTAAAACCAGGTGAAGCCTGATACAGTGGCCTGTGCCTGTAATCTCCACTTGGGAGACTGAAGCAGGAGGATCACTTGAGCCCAGGAGTTCAAGTCCAGCGTAGGCAACATAGCAAACTTGTCTCCAAAAATCTTTTTACAAAAAGAAGGAAAATGGCCAGGAAGCCACTTCAGTTTGACTGGTCAAGGAAGGTCTCTCTGAGGAGGTGACATTCAGGTTGAGATGTGAGTTGTAAGAAGGAACCAACCATACAACAGTGGCTGCGAAGATATTTTAAGGGAGAGGGAACACAGTGTGAAGTCCCTAGGAAGGAAGGGGACGAGCTTTGTGCGTTGTGGCCTGAAGTGAAACCTAGCTGGCTGGAGTGTGGAAGGTGAGGGGAGTGAGGGATCCGGAAGGAAGTGAGGGGGAGGGAGCAGGGTTATGTAAGTCAGGAAATCAACTGGGACAAGGGGGAGGCTTCCCAGTTCCCAGCCCAAAGGTGCTCTTGAGTGAGTGGCTTATCTGTGAAAATGAGGAGAAAGAAAATGAGAAGGTTCTGAAAGAACCCGTTTCTTCTGAGTCCTAAAGGATAAAGGTAGAAAGTTCTACCAGATGCTCCTGTGCCAGATGGTTTCCGTGGTGGAGAGTGTCTGCCTGTGTCAGATGGAAGCCCTGAGGGAGAAGTGGGCCCTCTGGGGAGTCTTCAGAGGAGATGCCAGCAGTCCCTGAAGGTGGAAAAGTGACTAGAGATAGCCATTAGGTTCACAAAAGAAACCTTAAAATAGATTGAGTTGGAAATGCAAATTCAGTTCAGAGCAGGTCTGCGAATGTGTTGAAGCTTAAAAGATTCCTCTGGGAGGAGTGGGAGGGGGAGAAAATGAAGGCAGAGCAGATGGCTTGGTGAATAGGAGCCAAACACTCCGGGCTACTCAAACAAAGGAGTCTTAATTAAGGGAAGAAGCCCCAAATAACAAACCTGGTTGCTCTCCATTATTAATAGTATTTTTCATCCATTTGTGACTTGGTAACAGATTCATCGTGGGCTATTCGGGTCTGAGAGGAAAGGAGCTGTGTTCCTCTTCTGATTTACGAAGTCCTGTAGAGCAGCCCTAAGGCCATTCCTTAGGATTTCAAGGAAGGCTAATGTTGCAAATGAGAAGTAATTACAGCTCTCGGTTTCCAACTGTCCGAATAGTAGCTCCGATAGTTAATTGGCTCTGCTTCTTTGGTCTCCTTTCCTGAGGCTCTTGAACTCATTCTACTCCCTCTCCTATATCTTGGGGAATTTTCCCAGTCCAACAAACTCTGCACATTTAGGTTACCTCTAAGGGTGGGTGTACCATCTGACAACAATTTATTTCCAAGCTTCTGCAGCCACCTTGGCTAGTTGTCTGTGGAGTTAAAGAGTACTAGCTGTTCATTAGCACCTGTGACATTTTCATTAGCATTAATGAGGCTCATCTGAAAAACTCAGAAGCAGCGAGAATAGAATTATTCTGTGCCATAGGAAGTGATTGGCGAAACTTTCGCTGCCTCATTTAGGCCCTAGTTAGGAACAAAGGAGCATCGAATTTGTCCCAAGATGATAATAGTATTACTTATAAAGATGATTTTCTGGCAAGTTTGATAAACAGTATTTTCAAAGTATTTTGTAAAGGAGACTTTCCAGCACACATAAAAGAATAATTACAATGAACTTTTATATGCTCATCACTCAGTCTCAACAATTATTCACATTTAGCCAATTGTTTTTCCTCTATTTCTCCACTCTTATTTCTTTGCAATTTTCAGACCTCATAGTGTCTCATCCTTACCTTTTTCAGGGAATATCTCTAATAGAGTACATATATCCCCCGCGCATGCCATTGTTGTGAGTTGCATTTCCTGGGAAGCAAATTCTGAGATGCAGAGTAGTGAACAGAAAGTTTATTAGGAGTGGTTTACAGGATTTGCATCTACAAGAGGGAATGATAGGAAGCAAGGCCAGGACGAGAGAGAAGTTGGGCTGCTAGGTAATACCTAGAAAAGACTCGGCTTGGGCCGGGCGGTGGCTCACGCCTGTAATCCCAGCACTTTGGGAGGCCGAGGTGGGCAGATTGCCTGAGCTCAGGAGTTTGACACCAGCTTGGCTAGCATGGAGAAACCCCATCTCTACTAAAAATACAGAAATTAGTGGGGCATGATGGCATGCACCTGTAATCCCAGCTACTCAGGAGGCTGAGGCAGGAGAATGGCATGAACTCAGGAGGTGAAGCTTGCAGCCAGCTGAGATCGTGCCACTGTACTCCAGCCTGGCGACAAAGTAAGACTCCTGATAAAAACAAACAAACAAAAAATCTCAGCTGATGCCTGTGGAAGACTGCAATGCTGAATGCTTATTACTTGTCCAGGGTCTGGAAGAGAAGGCTGGGCTTTAATAGTCCCACAATACTCCCCTATGGACTGTCCTGTCACTAGGAAGTGAGTATAATCTTAAGGAGTGTGTCTTTCTTTGGCCTAGGGCAGTTTGAGGGCAATTTCTGGAGAGGCAAATAGCAGGTGGCTGTCAGCCGGCAGTACCCTGAGCTGTGGAGGGAATCATCTTATTTCTGAAGGGGGATCAGGATGGCTCATCACAGCATCCATCATAGACATTCTTGCATCTAACAACATTAACAATAATTCCTTAATATTACCTAGTAATATCTATCCAATGTCTGCAAATCATTATGTTAAATGAAGTTAAAACATTTCTTTAATGTGGGCCTATTCTGAGTTTTAAATATACAAATAAACGTGACTTTTCAAGAAGATTCTTAAACGTACAGCATTTAAAAAAATTATTTGATGGCCTCGTGTTTTTGGTTTTGCTTTTATTTTTATTTTTTGGGGACATACACCAAAAAACAATGCTCTGAACTCAGTAAACACGGGGACGTGGCAGTTTTTATTTCACAGTGTTTAAGAATAGCTTAGGCCAAGACCCTCTCACATGGCGAAGAGGTGAGTGTTTGGTGCAGAACTATAAGAGTAAGTGGTACTTGGATGCTACTTTGTTCTAAGACAGCTATGAGTTACGTGAGCATCTGAAGATATTCTGCAGTTCAAACAAGACATATACTAAAAATGCTATGTACTTTGTCACATAGACAGTCACTCACTAACAGAGCTTTTTGATGTGGTCATTTCTGCACAGTGGAAGCAGGAACTGATGAAGAGTCTCTTTGTGGATGCTGTGAAGTTATTTTTAGGTTGCTACAAAGCCTCATTTATAACAGCTACTCTAATCTCAAGAGGCTGGTGTTGGAGACCAAATAACTGGAAAGAAGTGGTATTCTAAGGTTTAGTGAAAGGTCCATAAATCAGTAGATTGCAGATGTGCATATAGCACGGACCAGACATTGGAAATGATAAAAGGGATACAGTTTGCTTTCATAGGCATTTCTGGTGGAGTGATGAAAAGAAACATGGTAATTAACAGAATGGAGTGAAACAAGTAAACATGGCTGCAGTTTTGTTTTATTGTTGTTGTTGTATAGTTGGTTCTCTCTTGAGCTCTTTTAGAAACATCACCTCAATTAATGTAAGTATGCAAGTGTCATTTCTATTTCATAAAAATAGAGAGCATTCTTAATCACACAGGTAATAAGTGAACAGGTTGATTGATAATACAATCTAGACATTTTAACAGTAACTCTATTCTAGTTCTGGCAGACACTGATGCAGTTTAACAGGGGTCCAGGCTAGGGAAAGAAATACTGTCTCACAAAAAAGACTGTATGCAGTGGCTCATGCCTGCAATCCCAGCACTTTAAGGACGCCAAGGCAGGAGGATCGCTGGAGCTCAGGAGTTCAAGACCAACCTGAGCCACATGGTGAAACCCTGTCTCTACAAAAAATAAAATTAAAAATAAAAAACTAAAAGAAAAAAGTCCCCCCCAAAAAAAAAGAAAAAGAAAAAAGAAAAAAGTCCCTTGTAAACTTTATGGGTCTGCAGAAACATTGCTTCTTATTAGTACATCTGAAAATCTGCTGTTTTTCTAGCAACCTTTGCTTTGACATATATCTTATTTTAAGTGCACACTTGTCATTCAGTGATTGCAAGTCATGTACCACACAAAATTAACAAAAATATATGTATTTCCACTAGAATATATATGCTTTAAATTCTTCAGCCTGAGGATAAGTAAATATGAGAGCATTAAAAAAAATCTGGGATACAGTTATTTATATATTATGTCTGCCAAATTCTCTGCTAATGTGCAGTTTAATTTCAGGTTTACCTTAAAATGTCACTGCTTAAAGGTAAAAGCTGGGTAACAAGCCTGTGGATAAAAATAAACAGACAGTTTATACAAAGGGAAAATACAAAGCAAGAATCCAAAGCTCAAGGAGATGTGGGTGAAAACTGAGTGATGAGCAGTTTTTGCATTTTAAGGAAAGTCCGAACTTTGCCTAAGGTTGTGAACCAAGGGGAGAAAGCAGTTCTTCTCTACATGATTAAACCTTAAAATTGTATCTTACTGCAATATTCTAGCTAATCAAAGTGAAATTTGGGTGCTTGACGTCACAGTCAAGAAGGAAATCTTGAATTTCTACAGTTTCCTTATTTAGCTGAAGAATTCTAAAACATATCTAATGGAAAACCATCTTTAGAGAATTTCCCAGGTGATACATTATTTTCTCTGGCTTAATAACTCTGAATAGGTATTAAGTTCACTTAGAAATTTGTTTGTGTCTTAACATTGTCACCATTACTTAGTAGACACCTAGAATTTTCTATGTTCCTTTAATATTAGTTAATGGAAATACTAAAAATGGAAGAAAAATGACCAAATGGCCTAGTACTGTGGCTTGGGATAAGGAGACCACATTCTAATTCTCATTTAATCAATATTTATTTAAAGAATCAATTTTTGAGCACCAGGCTCTACTCTAGATGTCAGGAATAGGGTTTTGAACAAAAAAACTGTGTTTTCATGAAGCTTATATTTATCATATGAAAAAGACACAAAATAAAGGAAATGTAACACAAATGGTGAGTTCTATGATGAAGAATCAAGAAGGATAAAGGGATTTAGAGGATTGTTGGTTGCTCTTTTGGAAAGAATGGTCAAATTACTCTCTGAAGTGTTAATATTTGATGTAAGTCTTGAAGGATGTTGGGAAAGGATGGCCAAATAACTTTCTGAATGTTAATATTTGAGATAAGCCTTGAAGGAACTAGAATAAATTTGAGAATTTAAGGGAAGAATATTCCTGGAAGGAGAAACCTAAGCAAAGGCTCTGTGGCAGGCATCACTTATTTGACAAACCAGCAAGGAGGCCAGGATGGTTGGAAAGGATTGAGCTAGAAAAGGAGGATGAGAGATAAAAAATAAATTGTAGAGCAAGCTAGAAGCTATATTACATGGGACCTTATAGGATTTGGTAAAACTTTGGATTTTACTGATATGCAATGGAAATCCATTGGCAAGCTTGAAGAAGCACATGATATCATTTATGTTTTAGAAAGATCATTCCAGCTATTATATGGAAAACAGTGAAGAGCAAAAGTAAAAAACAGAGATCGGTGGATGACTACTGCAGTAACTCAGGATATACAATGCTGTGGTGAGGTGGTAACATATGGTCGTATGTGAGATATATTATGTAGACCAGGCCAAAGTATTTCATGTGATTGTTCTGTAGAAATCTGGTTTATATAAATGACTTTGAGAGGTGATAAAATATAGTGAAATGAGTCCCCTTTATGGTATTTTATTATATAAAATTTCAAACATATACAAATGTAAAATGAATAGTATGGTGGACCTCTGTGTATCCATTACAAAGATTGAACAATTATTAAGATTTGGTCAATCTTGCTTCACTGATGTCTTCCTACCAGTATTTTTTCTCTTCCTCGATTATTTTATAATAAATCCTATACATCACATCACTTTACCATCAATAATATGTATGTCTAATAAGTAAAAACTTTTAAAAACCCCACAATATCATACACAAAATTCCACAATATTAATAAAGTTGATAATAATTCTTTATCACAATCTAAAATCAATAGGTGTTCAAGTTTTCCCAGTGTTTCCTTATGAATATATTTTTACAGTTGAGTTGATTAGATTAGGATCCAAAGAAAGCCCACCCATTTCATTTGATCCAAATGTCTTATAAATCTCTTTATATCCACCTACCTTCTCCTATCCTTTTAATTTTTTTTTTTTTTTCTGATGTCTATTTGTTGAGATCCTGGATACTTGCCCTATAGATTTTTTTTTTTTTTTTTTTTTGAGATGGAGTCTCACTGTGTTGCCCAGGCTGGAGCGCAGTGGCACGATCTTGGCTCACTGCAACTTCTGCCTCCTAGGTTCAAGCCATTCTCCTGCCTCAACCTCCAGAGTACCTGGGATTACAGGTGCTTGCCACCACGCCCGGCTAATTTTTTGTATTTTTAGTAAAGACGGATTTTCACTATGTTGACTAGGCTGGGGAGCCTAGAATTTTCCATTAGATTTGACCGATCATATCATGTAGTATTTAAACATGTTTTTTTATCCTCATAATTTACTATAAAACTGTGAGGTAGACATAGAAGCTTGATTATATCCTTTTTTAGGGGCAAGGATGGGGAAAATAATTCAAAGGTGGTACCATGTACCACCTATTGCATCAGGGGACACATGATTGCCAGTTATCAATCGCACTTTAATGAGGTTAACATTGATGAGTGGTATGGTAGGCTAAATAGTGACCCCACTTTCTAAAGACATCTGCAGCCTGATTCTGAACTATGAATATGTTATGCTATGTGGCAATAGGGACTTTGTAGATGCAATTAAGATTATAGCCCTTAAAATAGAAAGATTAGGAGGGATTACCCAGGTGGATTTAATTGAATCACATGACTCCTTTAAGGAAGAGAACCTTTCCCAGCAGAAGTCGAAAGAAGCAGAAGAGAAATATGGTAGATGTGGAAATCAGAGCTTGCAAGCATGAGAAAAATTTGATATGCCGTTGCTGGCAGTGAAAAATAGGGTCCTGTGTACAAGAACCAAGAGAAACCTCTAAGAGCTTAGGCAGTACTCAGGCTGACAGCCAGCATGGCAATGGGACCTCGGTCCTACCACTGCAAGGAAATTCATTCTGCTCACAACCTGAATGAACTTGGAAGCAGATTCTAAGAGCCAAGACCAGCTGATACTTTGATTGGGATTTCTAAAACCTGAAGCAAAGAAATCAGTCAAGCTAACCCACACTTTTCACCTCTGAACCATGGGATAATAAATTTGTGTGGTTGTAAGCTGCTAAATTTGTGATATGTGTTAGACCAGTAACAGAAAACTAATATTAATACAAGTGAATGCATGGATTGTCAGCCTGATTCACCTGTTATTACAAGTTCTTCACCCATCTTTCATCTTCATGGTTTCAGTAGTCATTGATAATTATTGTTTAGATCTGTTGTCATTAAGGGTTACAAAATGGTGATTATTTAAGATCATTCTTTCTGTATTTATTAGCTGGAATTCTTCCTTAAAGAATAACTTTTCTTCATCTACTATTTAGCTACCTTAAAATAAATTTTGGACATAGAAAACAAGATAAATATCTGTTTTTTCCTTTATTTACTAATTTACAGAATACTGAGAAGGTTGGTTTGCTACTATTTAAGAAGACCAATTAGTTTTTTTGGTATTATTATGAATTAATGGATTGTTGTATATGCATGTTTCAACCACAATGCTGTCATTCATTTCCTTTTGATGCTTAAATGATCCCATTTGCGACTAATGTAAAACCCGTTAAGTTGGATCCTTGTGTCTTTTTGTCAAGAGCTAGTCTTGAACTCCTGGACTCAAAATATTCTCCTGCTTTGGCCTCCCAAAGTGCTGGGATTACAGGTGTGAACCACTGTACCTGGCATACAATAGCGTTTTTGTTTTCTGGCATTACAACTTATCCTAGGTCTATTTTGTACATTTTCAGCCCAGACAGTGAATTGTCCATTTCCCCAAGAATCCTTTGTTCATTTCAAGTATTTAGAGAACACAATTTGGGCATTTAGGGGTTGTTCTTGTCATTGCTTTAAGGCTATCACAGTAGACAGAGATAGAAATTATGACTTTACAGCATACTTCCAATCCAAAGGTTACAATACACCATTTTTGCTTAACCACTTTTATTTTCATCCTTGAATATGTTTGTTAAACATTTTCAGGTGGACACGGTGGCTTACGCCTGTAATCCAAACACTTTGGGAGGCCGAGGTGGGTGGATCACAAGGTCAGGAGATCCAGACTATCCTGGCTAACATGGTGAAACCCCATCTCTTCTAAAAATACAAAAAATTAGCCGGGTGTGGTGGCGGGCGCCTGTAGTCCCAGCTACTTGGGAGGCTGAGGCAGGAGAATGGTGTGAACCTGGGATGCGGAGCTTGCACTGAGCCGAGATTGTGCCACTGCACTCCAGCCTGGATGACAGAGCAAGACTCCGTCTCAAAAAAAAAAAAAAAAAAAATCATTTCTAACATTAATACAATTGATTGATTTTATTATTACTAATAATAAGATTGATGAAATTGGTTTAAGATATCTTTGCAGGTTTTGTTTTTTGTTTTTAGAATTTATCCCAGTAAGAAAGTACAGTTAAAATACTGACATTTATTTTATTTTTAACTTTTATTTTAGATTCAGGGATACATGTGCAGGTTTGTTATATAGGTAAATTGTGTGTTGTGGGGGTTTGCTGTACAGATTATTTTATCACTCAAGTAATAAGCATAACACCCACTAGGTAGTTTTTTTATCCTCACCCTCCTCCCACCCTCTACCCTCATGTCAGTCCCGGTGGCTATTGATCCTTTCTTTGTGTCCATATGTACTCAGTGTTCAGCTCCCACTTGTAAGTGAGAACAAGTGGTACTTGGTTTTCTGTTTCTATGTTAGTTTGCTTAGGATAATGGCTTCCAGCTTCATCCATGTTGCTGCAGAGGACATGATCTTGTTCTTTTTTATGGTTATATAGTATTCCATTGTGTATTCCACATTTGCTTTATCCAGTCCACTGCTGATGGGTACTCAAGTTGATTCTATATCTTTGCTTTTGCGAATGAACATACGTGTGCATGTGTCTTTATGGTAGAACAATTTACATTTTGGGGGGTATATACCCAATAGTGGGATGACTAGATTGAATGGTAATTCTAAGTTCTTTAAGAAATTGCCAAACAGCTTTCCACAAAGACTGAGCTAAAAATACTGTATTTTAAAGTATTAAATAAAATACTTCACCACGTGGTCATGCCACCCATTTTAAATACAGTCTAATTTACTTGGTTTTGTTTTTGTTTTATTTTAGGAGGTTATAGTTTTGTTTTTGTTTTAATTTTGTCTTTAAATGTATAAACGTTTACATGACTTTATGTAAAAATAAATCCATAAAACAAAGTGCATTCTGAGAGTTCTAGCTTCTTATTTCCTTTCCCTACCTTCATTGTCTTTCTTTAAAACATTATTAGTTTTATATCTGTCAATTTTTAATTTTAAAAATATGAACAAATTATGCATGCATATATACATATGCATATATATAGTTATTTGTAGTCTTTCCTCACCTAAATAAAAATGATTCTTTTTAGTATGCAATTTATCTCACTTTTTTGTTTCAAATATCCTGAAGATCACTTCTTGGCAGTATACAGAGCTCTTTCTCATTGTTTTTTATAGCTGGACAATATTCCATAGTTTACTCAGAGTAAATTTATTCAACCAGCCCCCTTGTGTTGGACACTTAGATTGCTTCTCATCTTTTATTATTATAAACAGTGCTGCTATGAGTAGTCTTTGGCCCGTCTCTTTTCCTGTTTACTTGTGTATGTTTGAGATATATTTATAGAACGGGGTTGCTGGATCAAAGGGTAATTGTTCGAGGCATTTTGGTAGATATTGCCAAATTCCACTCCATGGAATTCTGCAATACCATAACCCATTTTTGAGAATTGCTTGGTGAAGACTGACTACTTTTGCCATTTCTTGGCTGTGTAGTTATTGGCAAACCATGCATACCCATTGAGCATTAATTCTCCATATGTAAATCATGGGTAATAATTTTTTTCTTAAATAGTAGGAGGATAAAATGTGAAAAGTACAGAAAGGAAATGCCTGATATAATGTGTTTAATAGATGTAAGCATCCTTCTTTCTTAGATCCTTCCAGTCGTTGATTTGATACATGTATATTGTGAACCATGTGCCAGATGCTATTCTAAGAACTAGAGATCCAGCAATAAGCGGACCAATAAACTCTTTTCCTCAGCGAAATTAAATGATACAAAAATTTATAAACAGATGAAAAAAGATACATTCAAATAGTGCTATGAGCCAAAAAAGCAAATAGGGTAATGGGAGAGATAGTTGACACAGTCAAGAGTTTTTCTGTACCTAAATGTTCTCATTTAAAAATATGATACATATAATTTAACCTATTACACAAGATTGTTTGGAAAATGAAATGAATTTCTGGAGATTTAGGTGTTTTAGAAAGTTGCTTAGCAATTGTTATCCTTGAGGAAAATAATAACACAAAAGATGCTGTATTGGTGTCCTGGGGCTGCCGGAGCAAAGCACCACAAATAGGGTGGCAAAAACAACAGAAACTCTTGTCTCACAGTTCTGATAGCTGGGACTCTGAAATCAAGGTGTTAGCAGAGCCATGCTCCCTCTGAAACCTGTAGAGAAGTCCTTTCTTGCCTATTCCCAACTTCTAGTGGTTTGTGGACAACCTCTGTGGCATTCCTTGTCTTCCAGATGCATAACTCCAACTTTTGCCTTCATTGTTAACGTGGTGTTCTCTTTGTTTTTCTGAGTCTTCACACAGTTGTCTATGGACACTCATCATATTGGATTGGGAGTCCGCCCGACTCCAGTATGGTCTCATCTTAACTTCAGCCATACAGCTGCAATGGCCCTTTCGAAATAAGGTCATATTGTGAGGCACTCACAATTGGTACTTTAATATGTCTTTTTTTTTTTTTTTTTTTCAGGGCATAGAGGCACAATTTAATTCATAACAGATTACATTAGGCAAAAGGCAGGATTTAAAACAAGCCCCAAGTGTCGTTCTAGCACAGTAATAGAAATGGAGATGACCAAATATGAGGGACTCTGACTTTCTTCTAAGGGGTCTGAGTGAGGAGGCTCCCAACAGAGCTGCTTTCCCTGTCAATTTAGCTTCCACGTGACTGGTCATTCTATCTGGTTCCTTCCTCCCCTTCCCTGGGCACCAGATCTTCACATTTGTCTTTTTTTTTTTTTTTTTTTTTTTTCCCTTCGTACACTGGCGTGGAATTTTTAGGGAATAAGTTAGTTGTTCTTGTGAACATGTTAGCAGATAGTGCTCAAACAATTAAAATTTATTCCCTTTCTTCCTAAAATGAAAAAAAAAAAAGTTCATAGTTATTTACAATTACAGCAATAATAAGGCAGAACAGAAAGCATAAAGGAGAGATCAGCACACACCTGGGAAATAGGCGATCATTGTCTGGGGGCTATGCTTCAGAACCTGTTCTCCGTGCCAGTGCATGCCTCTGTGTGCGAGAATGTGTATGCTGGTGTGTGTGTCATCTTTGTCTGTGTCTTTATCAATTAGGAATACATCTGTCTGAAAGTAATCAAACACCAAACTGGGGTGGATTTAACACATAAACGTTTACTTTTCTCACATTTCAAGAGCTCTGGTGGTAGCTGGTTGCTGATGATTCGAGGTTGCAATGATGTCAGGGCTGAGACTCAGCTATTTTCTTATCCTTTCCATTATGGTCTGATAGTGGCTGATGCAGTTCTAGCCATATTTTTGGTAAGCCAGGAAAGAAGAAAGCAGAAATGTGTCACTCCTCCTCTTGTCAGAAAAGTAAAATTTTTCTTGAAACTATACTGTGCCTTTCCTTCATCACAGTAATTAGATCTACCTGTCTCGTTTTCAGTTAAAAAAAAAAACCAAAAAAATAAATGGGCCAAATCTGCCCACTGCTTGTTTTTATTAACAAAGTTTTACTGGGCCAAATCTGCCCACTGCTTGTTTTTATTAACAAAGTTTTACTGGGACATAGCCACACTCATTTTTTCTACATAAATGTTTTCTATGACTGCATTTATACTACAACAGAACTGAGTAGCTGAGAAAACAATCATATTACCTACATATCCTGAAATGTTAACCATGTAGTCCTTCATAAAAAATGCTTACTGACCCTTGGATTAGCTCAATTCATGATCCATGGACTAAGACTGGGCACATTGTTTCCCCGCCCCAGCCCCACCAAAATTGGGTTTTATTAACAGGGCAGAAAGTTGGAATGGATGTTGGGTTGTCAATTAAAGATGTTTGCACAGTGCTGTTGGTATTGGAGATTGGGGAGATCATAGAGGAAAAATACAAGGTTAAAAGGGAACCAACATTTACAGAAACCATGGTTTATCCCTAATTTCATCATCCACTCTTTTAATCCACATTCTATTCCTGTTGTGGCTTTTATTCCTTCTGCACTACTCTCTAACTCCAACCTTTAGGGCCCCCTCAACCATCTCTGAAGATTTTGCCTTCTGGAAGGTTTTAATTTTACTTATGTATACCTTAGAGTAAATTTAAGGCAACATAGTCCTTTCTATGTAACATATATTTTAAGCCTCCATTTATGGGGAAAAAAAATTTTAGGCTCCAGAGTACATGGGAAGAGGCCTTCCTTCCCTTCTTCCTTCCTTCGTTTGTTTCTTCCTTCCTTCCTATTCCTTCCTTCCTTCCTAGTCTGTCCCTTCCCTCCTTCCTCCCTCCCTCCCTCCCTCCACAGGTATTCATTAAGTATCTACACATTCCAGGCTTTGTTCTAGGTGCTGAGGATACAGCGAGAAGACAAAGTCCCTGTCCTCACAGAACTTACATTCTACTAAGAGAAGCAGAGCATAAGTAAGCCAGCACATAAAACACAGTAAAACATCACATAAGAATGAATACTTTTAAAGAGAACTTAAGTGGGATGAGGGCATGGATCATGACAAGGGTGCTACTTTAGAGAGGGGGCCAGGGAAGGCTTTTCTCATGAGGAAGCTCTCCAGCCTAAAGACAGTGAGGCAGGGAATCCTGCCTATACTGAAAAATGGATTCCAGAAGTGCAAAGTCCCCGAGGCAGAGCTTTGATTAGAAGAGTCCTGGACAGCAAGGATGTCAGCTATGGGTGGGCAATGAGTGGGGAAAAGAGTGCCGCAGATGAGGCTGAGGTTATAGCCAGGAGTTAGGTTACATTGGGACTTGTAAGCCATGGAAAGGTGTGAGTTTATTTGAAGTAGGGTGGCAAGCCATTGGAAGATTTTGATTATGGTTATAATGTACTTGGACTGATACTTAAACGGATCCCCTTGGATTACTTTGGGACAGAAAGCCCATTTCCATACATACACTATAGAAATAAGCCATGCTCCAAATAACATTTTGGTCAGTGATGGACAATGCATACAATGATGGTCATCCAGCAAGTTAAGGTTGATTTATTATTGAAGAAAGAAATAATTCTTAAAATTAATTTAGTGTAGTCTAAGGGTACAGTGTTTATAAAGTCTACAATAGTGTACAGTCATGTCCTGGGCCTTCACATTCACTCAGCATTCATTCATTGACTCACTCAGAGCAACTTCCAGTCCTGCAAGTTCCATGTATGGTGAGTGCCCTATACAGGTGTACCATGTTTTGTCTTTATCTATATTTATCTATATCTTTGTCTATATTCTTACTGAACCTTTTCTATGTTTAGATTTTTACAAATATTCCTTTTGCACTTCCATTGCCTATAGTATTCAGTACAGTCACATACTGAACAGGTTTGTAGTTTATAAGCAATAGGCTGTACTACATAGCCTAGGTGTGTGGTAAGCTATGCCATCTAGGTTTGCTTAAGTACACTCTAAGACATTTGCACAATAACACAATTTCCTGACAACACATTTCCCAGAACATATCCCTGTCATTAAGTGGCACATGAACTATAGATAACATGCTGAGTTGTGAAAAGTGCTTTGTAAACAGTGAATTTCTTTTCGTTCATTTAATTGGTACATATTGAACAGTGGCTATATTGTGTTCCCCTTTTTTAAGATTTGGGGATACAATGAATGAAACATAAACCCTAACCTTGTGGAATTTATAGTCTAATGATTGAGTTTGAGAAGTAAAATGATGATTCCAGCTAGTGTAGTCAGTTCTATAAAAAGGGTTAACAGCGTGAACTCGGGAGGCGGAGCTTGCAGTGAGCTGAGATCCGGCCACTGCACTCCAGGCTGGGCGACAGAGCGAGACTCCGTCTCAAAAAAAAAAAAAAAAAAAAAAAGGGTTAACATAGGAGTAAGCCCATGGAGAAAAGCCACAGAACCAGACTGAGGTGGACCAAGAAGGAAGAAAGATGTGTTCACTTAAGGTGTGTTTTGAAGGCTGGTCTGTGGGGTCACAGGAGCTGAGTTTGCCAGATAAATACAGAATACCCTGTTACATTTGAACATTTGAACTTTAAATAAACAACAGATAATTTTTAATGTAAGTATGTCCCAAATATTGCATGGGGCCTACTTTATTTTAAGTTCTGGGATACATGTGCAGGACGTGCAGGTTGGTTACATAGGTAAACATTTGCTGTGGTGGTTTGCTGTACCCATCAACCCATCACCTAGGTATTAAGCCTGCATGGTGCATACTGATAGTAAAAAGGCATTCATTGTTTGTCTGATTTCAGATTTTACTGGGCATCCCTTAGTTTTTATTTGCCAAATATATCAAATCCTAGAGAATATCCTTTATGGGAGGATATGCAAGTAGTTGAGTAAACACAGAGTTCAGAGTTGAAGACAAGCATGTTGAGAGAGAATTGGGTTCATCTAAGTAGATCGGGCCAAGTTTGCAACCTATTGTCAGGATGAAATCCAGCAGACACCCGTGAAGGGTTGTAAACAGGGATGTGACATACTCAAATTTTAAATTTAGGAGAAAACACAAAACTCTGGTTAAAGCATAATGAGGGCTACTGAAGGGAAACCATAGCTTGATGAGAGGAAACACTATACATGTCATTTTTAGATGCTAGTTTTTAAATTTAATTTTATTAAAAAATTTAGCTTCTTTCATATTCCCCTGAGGAAGGGTTTATTATAAGCTCTTCCTCATTAGTCTATACTGATTTTATTCCTAAACCAACAGAAAAGAACTTTGAAAAGAAAATTCTTTAACAAGAAGCAAACACAAGGTCTCACAAAATGAGAGCTTCCTTGCAAAGCATGCAGAACGCTTCAACAGGAATTATCTCACTTGCCCTCACAATCACTCTGCAATTTCCATTTTAGGAGGTGAAGGGATTATGTGTCAAAAGCTTCGTTTTTCTCAGTTGCTCGGTCTGACCTCAGGCAGGGACCCCTGAGGGCTCTCTGACAAGCGGAAGACTCAGGGGTTCTTCTGAGGCCAGGAGGACAGCACTGTGAGGAGGAGGCCACACTCTCTCCAGGCAGCGGGAAAGGCAGGCCTCAGCTCTTCAGCAACAGCAGCGCCCAAAGTTCAGCCTGACTTCGAGGCTGATTCATGAGGGCTGGCCGTAATTTCTCTGGAGATGAAAATGCAAAAGGAAATTTCTCATTGAGAACAATGCCGCCAGCCACGAAAATGCTGAAGCAAGATTCCCTTCTAGTAATTTGTCATCCATATTATCTTCCTGTCAGAATGTTTTGGCCCATAAAACCTGTCTTTCTTCACCAAATCTTGTTTTTTCTTCTCCCTCTCCCCTTTCTCTGATTCTCTGTCAGCCTCCTGGTTCTCTTAGGGTGTTCTTTACATGATCATTCATTCATTCACTATTACTATGATGACTATGTGTATGAGTTTGTTTTTGTTGCTATAAAGGAATACTTGTGGCTGGGTAATTTATAACAAAAAGAGGTTAATTTGGCTCATGGTTCTTCAGGCTGTGCAAGTATGATACCAGCATCTGCTTGGCTTCTGGTGTGGCCCAGGAAGCTTTTAGTCATAGTGGGAGATGAAGAGGGAGCAGGCAAGTTGCATGATGAGAGAGGAGGAGGTGCCAGTCTCCTTTAAACAACTAGCTCTTGCACAAACTAACAGCGAGAACTCACTCATTACCATTAGGAGGGCACCAAAACATTTGTGAGGGAGCTGTCCTCATGACCCAAACACCTCCTGCCGGGCCTCACCTCCAACATTGAAGATTACATTTCAACATGAGATTTGGAGGTGACTAACATCCAAACCGTATTGCTATGGGTGTGAGTTTGTTCTCACACTGCTATTAAAGACCTACCCCAGACTGGGTGATTTATTTCAAAAAAAGAGATCTAACAGACTCACAGTTCCACATGGCTGGGGAGGCCTCACAATCATGGCAGAAGGCAAAGAAGAAGCAAAGGCATGTCTTACATGGCAGCAGGCAAGAGGCCATGTGCAGGGGATCTCCCCTTTATAAAACCATCAGATCTCATGAGACTTATTCACTATTATGAAAATGGTATGGGGAAAAACCCACCCCCGTGATTCAATTACCTCCCACTGGGTCCTTCTCACAACACGTGGGAATTACAATTTAAGGTGAGATTTGGCGGGGAACACAGAGCCAAACCCTATCACTATGATTACTATGATGACTTCAAACATGAGGCCTGTTTCTGACCTAATTAATGAAGAATAAAATGATGGTCAAAGACTTCTCCTTTCCAAGGGAAAGTTATAATAGTTTGAGAGAAAGAGAGAAATAATAATAATAAGTAACAATGATTACTAGATGTTGAGAACTTTATATACATCGATTCTAAGAACTTCATATGCATTAATTCATTTAATATTCACAGCAATTCTATGTGAAAACAATAATCATCACCATTCTATGGATGAGAAAACTGAGGCACAGACGGTTTCAGAGAATTGCTTGCAGTCTCAAGGATGGTGGAAGAGCTGGGCAGAGAGAAGCAGTCTGGCTGCACAGTTAATTCTTAACAGTGTGCTTTATAAATATGTATCACCTATCTACAGATAATATGTTTTTCTACAATTCATTTGTGTAATATAAAGTTCATTATTTAAGGATCATTTTCTATGGGTATTTACACCGTTGCATAGATGCAAGGATAGAGGTAGCTTGTGTATCGTTTGTCAACAGACCATCTAATCCAGATCAGAGGTGCCACGTGTGTACGTGGGACAGCTGTATCTGCTAGTCTGAAATTTTAATGGGGTTTTGGGTTAAATATTGAGATTTTAGATTCTTCTATAATAAGAATTTAAAGCTATGAAATGATCAACTAGGACAAAGAATTAATGAAAGAGGAAGTTGAGAAAAAAAACTCTCTCAAGCTTCATTTATTTAGCGGGTGAGCAGAGAACAAGAACCATAAAGAAGGTATATAAGAAAGAGTGTGAGGCAGGAGAGAGATGAGAGAAGAGAATGCCATGGGAGACCAAAGAATGACATTCAAGGATGGAGTCATTCGTGTGTCAAATGCAGCAGAAATGTCCACTTCACTTCCTAACCTGAAGGGCTACTTCGTGTGCAAATACAAATTGACAGAACTGAGCAAAACTGCTTCACAGCAACTAGCCTGAGGTGGTTCAGGCTTTTCTTTAGTCCCGTGATGTGGTCTGGCTGTGTCCTAACCCAAATCTCATGTCGAATTGTAATCTTCATAATCCCCATGTGTTGAGGGAGGGTGTTGGTGGGAGGTGATTGGATCATGGGGGCAGTTTTTCCCATGCTGTTCTCACAATAGTGAATGAGTTCTCATGAGATCTGATGGTTTTATAAGGGGTTCTTCTCCCTTATAACTCTCTGTCTTTCCAGCCACCTTATGAAGAAGCTCTCTGCTTCTCCTTTGTCTTCCACCATGATTGTAAATTTCCTGAGGCCTCCCCCTAGCCATGCGGAACTGTGAGTCAATTAAATCTCTTCCCTTTACAAATTACCCAGTCTCAGGTATTTATAGCAGTGTGAATACAGACTAGTACACCCAGGTTGCTATTCTCCTCTCTTCCTTAAAATGGTTGGGTGCTTCTCTTTCACACATATGCCTTTGCATGATTGGAGGTCATCTGGGCTTCAAGCAACTTCCACCTACTTCATCCTGTCTGGATGAGCCCCTTGGCCAAAGATGGCAAACCTGGGCCTTTGATTGTTCTGGTTTTAGGAACAAATGAGATTAAATACCCCTAGAACAGAATGGACTGGACTGAATCCATAGTCAGGTGAACTGGAGGGGAGAAGATAGAAGTGTTGAGAGAAATTACATTAATTAAAAGAGGAGAGACAGTGAGTAAAGTTAAATTGAGTAAGGAATAATTATTTTTTATTTTTATTTATTTATTTATTTATTTATTTATTTATTTATTTATTTATTTTTGAGATGGAGTCTTACTCTGTCACCCAGTCTGGAGTACAGTGGCACGATCTCGGCTCACTGCAATCTCCGCCTCCCAGGTTCACGCCTTTCTCCTGCCTCAGTCTCCCTGAGTAGCTGGGACTACAGGCGCTCACCACCACGCCCGGCTAATTTTTTGTATTTTTAGTAGAGACGCAGTTTCACTGTGTTAGCCACAATGGTCTTGATCTCCTGACCTTGTGATTTGCCCGCCTTGGCCTCCCAACATGCTGGGATTACAGGCATGAGCCATAATCACTGTGTTAACAATACTGTCATCACTGCCAATAACAATATCATTACTGCCTCTATGACTGTCACCACTGTCACTACTGTGATTACTCCAACAGCCTCTATTTCTTCCATTACTGTTCTGTGGCATCAATAACTTCTCTACCACCACTACTAGAATCACTACTATCAGCAACCATTCATTTGCTACAGTTGATGATGCTCATGTCAGCCCTTGGGATAAGGGGTTTACATAAAATATTGTGTTCAAACCGTACAACATCCCAATCAGGAAAGTAGTGTCCTTCTCCTTTAAGAAGCAGAGGGCAGTTCAGGAATTGGAGTTGATTAACAGGTTGTGGAGCCTGGGCTCTCAACCATTCCTTAATCTTTTCCCTGAATCCTGGCCACCTGTGACGGGTTAGAATGACATCGCCTGCCTACTCAATTTTTTTTGATGGCAACGTAAGGCATCATTTTGTTCTTGGGAGAAAGAGCCCTGCTCTTTAGTGTTTGTCTATAAACGTGTGGTATGAAAGGAAATGTAAGTAGATGTGCTTTTGCTTCACTGGCAGGAAGAAGGTGTGGGTGATATAGGGATGCTTATACAATGCAGAGAGCAGGTGTCTGGGATTTGTCCTGGCCATTCTGAAGTCGCATGTTTTTGGAGAGTCACCTTACCTGGCTGCACCCTAATTTCACCTCATTTTGTTGAAAGAGGTTTGTAAAAATTCTTCCAACTCTATCTTATAGGCTAGAATTAAGGAGACAGGAAGGAGTAGGGGAGAGATGCAGCTTTCCTCAAGAAGCCAATGTTGGGAGCAGGTTCTCAGGGTATTCGTTCCAATTCACCTGCATCTGAAATTTTCTTGGGAGTTACAACAGACCTCTCTGTGGAAAAGCATAACTGATCTTTAAGAAGCAAAGGTGGGGAATGGGTTTTACAGTGTTTACTGCTTTGGAATTGGAGGATCTTTAGCTCTGAAAGCTTTTGAGCAATGTTCAAATTACATCAAAGCACAGGACTTCATAAACATTTTAATGAATATTCTTCCAGTAATGAAATTACTTTGGGTAATGCATTTCTTGGATGTTTTATGTAAGGAGAGGAAAATAAAATTGTGTCAATTAAATAAACTGAAGTGAACTTGATGAACTAAAGCTACTAAATATTTAAAAAATCTAAACCATTATAGCAAACTTTTCATTTCATTTTAACAGAAATAAGAAGATATTTAATAAAATGTTAACACAAATGTGTGAAAATTTATGCGAATAAGCATTTTATTAACCCAGTTCACACTGGTGTGGACTTCCTTCATTTTACTACTCAGTAGTTTGGAGTGGGAGAGAGTGTATGTGTGTGTTTGTGTGTGTGTGTGTGTGTGTGTGTGAGAGAGAGAGAGAGAGAGAGCAAGCACACGAGAGATTGAAAACCCAAATCCCATGTCTAGGTTTTCTTAATTGATAGCTTCGAAAACATGATTAATACCAAGTATCTTATATGTAGTGCCAGCTTGTAATATAGCTTTCTTGAATTCTGCTTTTCCTTGAGTGATTTGCAATTTCTTTACAGACAATGAAAATAATCACTAATGTTTATTGAGTGTTTCTGTCTCTGCCAGGTGCTGTGCTAAGCATTTCTTATGAGACCTTCCAAGATTTCTTATGAGGTTGGCACTGTTATTACCATCTTCATTTTACAGCTAAGGAAATTGAGGATCAGAACCACTAAATAAATTCTTAGGGCCACAGGGCTGCTAACAGCCAGTCCTTGAACCCACCTCCCTCAGAATCTAGAGCACAAGCTCTTAAAAACTGTGTTACCCTGGGTGGCACTGGTTCCCTTTCAGTCCTGCATTACTTGTTGCACTGAGTTGGGCATAATGTTGGGATTATTTTCTAAAGTTTGAAGTAATGACCTATCTTATAGAATGACTGCATCAATGGCCTTCTGTCCACAAAGTCAAGGATTGAACTCTGTCATGCACAGTGTTTCCAGGGAGAACTTCTCAGTTGTGTGCACATGGCCCCAGCATCCACCTCCTCTCCTGTCAGCAAGTCATTCTTCAGCAGCACCTGATAGCTGCTCTGCACCAGCTCTCCTGAATCCATTACAAGGCCTTAAAGACCCCACTGTGTCATGCCTCTTTAACTTGGCCCAGGCCATTTCCCCTCCCATCTTTGTGCCTGGTGAAATGCTACTAATCAGTCATGTATCACCTTAAGCATCTCCCCCTCCGGGAGGAATTTCCCTGACCTCTCAAGCAGAGCCTTGTGCTTTCTCCATAGACTGATGCTCCGGCCTGTATGCTCACTATTTCTATAGCAGCGCTACTTTGCTCTATTGCCATTATTTTTGATGTGCACCATCTGCCCCATTAAGCCCATTGACAGAAATGACCATCTTCTATTCCACTTTGTATTCCAAGTTCCTATTATGGTGTCTGACACATGAGAGAGACTCAATAAATATTTGGAAGAATAAATTTAAATGTGAATGAACAAAGAACAAATATTTGGAAAGAGGAGCAACTTGTTTCCAGCAAAAAGAAAGCACAGATAATTTTTTTTAAATGGTAGGATAGAGACTTAAAGAGGAAACTGGGGCAAGAAAATCAAAACTTAATTTTACATTTTGCTAAGCTTTAAAATCATTTCCCAAATCATAATGATGTAACTACTTTCATAAATCCATTAATATACTCCAGGCTACTGTCTCCTACCTCAAGGAAATTCCCTTGCCAAATGGAGAATTATTAAGCCCTTGGGTTTACCCCCATTCCTGACTTTAAAAGGCTTGTACAGAGTTCCAGACACAAGAAAGCAGTCCTTTCATCACCTTTCCTCCTACCATTATTTTAATGAATACTGGAACTCATTCAGCTTTAGAATTTAAGTGTTTCTGTCAGCATTTTAAAGATCTTTTTGGATATAAGTAATTTGTATTCAAAATCTAAACATAAGTTTCTATTAAAAAAAAAAGTTATCAGGATGATTCTGGCCTCATAAAATGAGTTAGGGAGGAGTCCCTATTTTCCTATTGTTTGGAATAGTTTCGGAAGGAATGGTACCAGCTCCTCTTTGTACCTCTGGTAGAATTCAGCTGTGAATCCATCTGGTCCTGGACTATTTTTTGTTGGTAGGCTATTAATCACTGCCTCAATTTCAGAACTTGTTATTGGTCTATTCAGGAATTAAACTACTTCCTGGTTTAGTCTTGGGAGGGTATGTGTCCAGGAATTTATCCATTTCTTCTAGATTTGCTAGTTTATTTCCATAGAGGTGTTTATAGTATTCTCTGATGGCAGTTTGTATTTCTGTGGGATCGGTGGTGGTATCCCCTTTATCATTTTTTATTGCATCTATTTGATTTTTCTCCCTTTTCATCTTTATTGGTCTGGCTAGCAGTCTATTTTGTTGATCTTTTCCAAAAAATCAGCTCCTGGATTCGTTGATTTTTGAAGGGTTTTGCGTGTCTCTGTCTCCTTCAGTTCTGCTCTGATCTTAGTGAATTCTTGTTTTCTGCTAGCTTTTGAATTGGTTTGCTCTTGGTTCTCTAGTTCTTTTAATTGTGATGCTAGGGTGTCTATTTTAAATCTTTCCTGATTTCCCTTGTGGGCATTCAGTGCCATAAATTTCCCTCTACACACTGCTTTAAATGTGTCCCAGAGATTCTGGTATGTTGTGTCTTTGTTCTCATTGGTTTCAAAGATGGGCTGATGGGTGCAGCAAATCACCATGACATATGTATACCTATGTAACAAACCTGCATATTCTGTACATGTACCCCAGAACTTAAAGTAAAATAATTTTTAAAAAGTTAAACCCTATAAAAATTCACTTCTCCAAAAAGATAAAATGTCAGCATTTAGGAAGTAAATGTCCAGTGCTATCTGAAATTGCTAAAACCTTATGTTTTAAAAATTTTTTAGTCCTGCAGATGAATTTGCTTCAATCAAGTCTCACATTTTCATCCTTTGTGACTAGGGGCATAGATTTTGTTGCAAAATTGGCTGGTCCAGAGGCCTCCTTGGTGTTCAGGTGTACCAGAAATACAAAAGGAAACAAATGAACTTTTCTTGAGAATTCATTTGTATGTGCCAGAAGCAACAATAAGAATCCTTGTGAGGTAGGTGTCTTGTCCCCATTCTAAAGATTATAGCAAACAAACCAGAACAAAACAAAGATCACCCAAAGCATCAGCAATCTAAACTGCCATGTAATGAAATCCAGGACTTAGTCTTATAGTGGCACTCCTCAAGGTACCCGACCTGTGTTGCAAAGCAGTATTTTCTTTTCTTTTAATGAAGAGTAAAGTTTTTGAATATCGAACATTTTAATGGATACAGTAATATTTTTAAAAACTCTGATTAAAAGCCTCCATTTGCATTATCTTGAATATAATTCTCAGGTTATAGGAACCTGGATAGAAAAAACTACATCTTTAAGTTCATTAATCTCTAACTGAAATGTAACAGGTCTTCTAATTAAGAATTTAGGCAACATACTTCAGTAGTACTAGCAGTACCTGTGACCTTGTCACAAATAGAAATCACAAAGACTTTCACATTACATTATAATATTAGCTGATATATTGAAATGTTTTTATGTTCCTTGGTACTTTGAACTATGACAGTTATCATATCTACCATTTGATATGATTTGGCTCCATGTCCCCACCCAAATCTCATCTTGAATTGCAATCCTCATAATCCTCACGTGTCAAGGAAGGGACCTGAGGGAGATAGTTGGATCATGTGGGTGGTTCTCTTATGCTGTTCTCCTAACGGTGAGTGAGTTCTCGTGAGATCTGATGACTTTATAAGTGTTTAACAGTTCCTTCACATGCTCACACTCTCTCCCTGCCGCCTTGTGAAAAAGACTCTTGTTTCTGCTTCTGCCATGATTGTAAGTTTCCTGAGGCTTCCTCAGCAATGAGGTTTGTGAGTCAATTAAACCTCTTTCCTTTGTAAATTACACATTCTTGGGTATTTCTTTATAGCAGTGTGAGATACAACTAATACACCATTTTATGTTGTTCTTTAATGGACTAATAGAGAAGCATATATATTCTGGTATCCCAGATTTATTGTTTTAATCTTTTGATAACTGTACTTTCAATATCATTGGTTTCCTTTACAATATTATGAATGCTATTTTATGCACTTGAAAATATTATCCTAAAAAAAGGGCCCATAGAATTCCAAAGGTTCCAGGCACAAAAAAGTTAGAACTTTTAAATCCTTAATGTATGTGCCATACTCAATCTTTTTTCATTATTTTTTTTCGTTTATTCAGTTTCTCCCTCTCTTCTCTCCATTTACTCCTTTATTCATCCCTACCTTTTTCTCCCTCCTCCCTTCCTGTCTGTCTCCCTCCCTCCCTTTCTCCCTTTACCTACTTATGCTAAACAAGAAGATTCTATTCAGGCTTCTCTCTGTTCTAATACATAGTAGACTGAATTTTTCTTGACTTCCTTTATCCTTATCTGACTGTCTTAACCTTCTCTGAAATACAGTGCTCTGTATACAGAAATACAGTGTCTGAAAAAGCTGGAGGAAGTGGGGGATCTAACGGGGTCCTTGTGCTGTCTTTGTGACAATGCTTAGCTCTGCTTTCTTTTCTGAGATTTTGTTAAATGCTTTATATTCAGGGGTATTTCCTTCTTGAATAAGGAGGGAAACATACAAGTTTCCTCAATTCATTAAGAACCACCACAGGTTCTACCACAGAGAGAGAAAGAAAAATCCTGGAGGTACATACACTGTTTTGGCCTCATTGTTTATTGTCTAGGAGAGGGGGATGTGAAAACCTCACCTGGTCTTCCGTGTGCCTCTTTCCTATGAATTAGTTTTTACAAAGAAACATTCTTTTTCCTCTATGTTAAGTACCTGTGTCTGACAGATAATAAATATTTCTGTGTTATTATGACTTTCCTCCTTTTGCTACCTTTTCTTTCAATCTAGAGGGTTTACAATGTTATTCTGTCCCAGTGATTTTAGGTAATTTTTTTTTAAAGCTCTTTAAGTATTTTAATTAGAGACATATAATTCTGTTTCTCCATGGGGTTTAACACAAGCAATCTCCTTAGATATTCTACAAAATAGCCCTACAATATAGATATAATTCAGGTATCTATTGAAATTCTTCTGTCTTAATTAAATTTGTATATTCAATGGCATGATTCTCATTCTTATTTTTACCTCTGTTCAAAAAGTGAGGGCCCAGACTATCACTTATGGCCCAGTTATTTGAAGAGCTGGAATTGAGTATGGGGATGGAGTGTAACCTGCGTTCAGGACAAAAATTATACATCAGAGTGAAGTTAAAAGCATCTCAGGGCCAAGATGGAATTAAGACAAGCAGACAGGGAGTCATACTCAAGCTGAATGACTCGTAAAAGCTGAGTAGAAGATAAAATTTTGAGGGACCAAGATGGAGTTTCAGGATCCTGACTAGAGGAGATAAGGTAAAGCTTGGATAGAAATTTTGGAAATTTCCTTTATACAGCTTCAATGTTCTAATGAATAATCACATTTTTTCCATCTCTATCTTTTTATTAATTTGAGGAAGTGTTCTCATGGCAATTATAGGGGACAGGCATTTGCTTGAAAGTTTGAGAATCAATAAAGATACCCATGCTACTGTAATGAAATTAGAAAGAGGGAAGAGGTAGCAGAGAAGGTCAGAAAGAAGAGGAGGCCAGTTTATGTAGAGTATTATGAATCTTATAATAAAGTCTTTGAGTTTTTCCTGAGAACACTGGGAACTACTTGGTGGTGTTAGTCGGAAGAATAAGATAATAAAGTTGCTAATGGTTCTCTATAGCTGCTGTGTTGAAAATAGAATACAGAAAGTTCAGAATAGAAGCATAATGATCATCAGGAGTCTACTGCAATTGGCCAGGCAGGAGATGAAGATGAAAAAGACTATGTTGGGGTGGTAAGAAGTCTTATTTATGGGACTTATGATGGATTAGATATAGGGCGTGATAGAAAGTGTTAAGGATGACACTGGGAATTTGGAACTGAGGAAGTAATAGAATTGAATTGCTATCGACTATGATAGGGAAGCTCCAAAAGAAACAAATTTTTGGAAAATGATAAATCAAAAGTTCCCTGAGTAGTTACCCACCTTGCTAATCATTCAAATGTGTTGGTTTCTCCAAAACTGCTATATAGGAATAATTTAGAGACAGTACTCTTCCATGCTAAGCATGAGGGTGAAGCTTGAAACTACTTTTGCATGTCACTTTGTATGAAATTAAGATAATTTAATTGTGCAGGCCGGGCGTGGTGGCTCATGCCTGTAATTCTAGCACTTTGGGAGGCCAAGGTGGGCAGATTGCCTGAGCTCAGAAATTGGAGATCAGCCTGGGAAACATGGTGAAACCGTGTCTATACTAAAATACAAAAAAATTAGCTGGGTGTGGTGGCATGTGCCTGTAGTCCCAATTACTCGGGAGGCTGAGACAAGAGAATTACTTGAACCCAGAGGCGGAGGTTGCAGTGAGCCGAGATCATACCACTGCACTCCAGCCTGGGTGACAGAGCAAGACTCCATCTCAAAAAAAAAAAAAAAAAAAAAAAAAAAGTAATTAAATTGTACATATTGCAGAGCAAGGTGCTTTTGGAGACTATGGCTAACTAAGTCATTCTTTGATACTAATACTGCCCAGTGGGAAGTTCAAACCTCCAGGAATGGATCTTCTGATCTTCCTGGAAGTAACACCTTCATTGAACTGACTTTCTTAGGGTTTTGCTGATAATTACAATGATTCTCACACCAGAAGCAGAGATATAAAAAATGTTAATAAGTAGTTTAATAATCCTGTTTGAGTCTTTTCATGAAGACAGAATCATCGCTATACCCTTCCTTATCAGGGAATAGTCTGCCTGCCAGGAGAATCCATGCTAAGTAATTATAAAAGGAATCAATTACAGATACTTATAAAAGTGAAGGACTTGCAGTTGTGGGAAGCTGCTATCAACCCTCAGGTTGGAGCACTAAGAGAGGAGCTGGGGCCACCAGTGGAAGTAGGAACCATGTTTAGCCTCTCAGCAGGAACTGGAGCTGAGGCCAGAGAGCTGAGGGGACCTCTGTGGAGATGATGCCCATATTAGTTTATTTTCACACTGCTCTAAAGAACTACCTGAGACTGTGTAATTTATGAAAAAAAAAAAAAAAAAAAAAAAGGAGGTTTAATTGACTCACAATTTCACACGCTTAACAGGAAGCATGACTGGAAGACCTTAGGAAACTTACCATCATGGCGAAGGCAAAGGAGAAGCAAGGCACATCTTCCCATGGCAGAGCAGGAGAGAGAGAGCCAAGCAGGAGGTGCCACACACTTTTAAACCATCAGATCTCATGAGAATCCACTCACTATCACAAGAACAGCAAAGGGGAAGTTCTCCCCCATGATTCAATGAGCTCCCACCAGGCCTCTACCCGGACACATGGGGATTACAATTCGACCTGACGTTTGGTTGGAGACACCAAGCCGAACCCTATCAATGCCTAAAGCAAAAAGATAGAGGAAAGATACACGGGCTTTCTCCTCCTCCTGCCCATCAGTCTCCCGTGGTTCCCACCCAAGCGCAGGTGGCAAAGAGACTCAAAACATGGTCCCCAGGGATTACCACCCATGGTATTCAGAGTAGGGGAGGGATGAGGATTGAGTTGAGGTCAAACAAACACATCATTAGTCAACTTCCTCACAGAGGTGTTGGGTTGAAATAAGAATGAAGTTGGTGACTTTTTGCCTCAGAAATTAAGGAAAGAAAAGAATTATGTGGGGTTTTGGGTAGTCGGCATGGAGTCAGCTCTTGGAGAACAGAGACTGTTTTTATTGAGAACTAGGTTTTGTTTTGAAGGTTTGTAATATCTCCATGTTTATTTGTATTTTCCTTGTGGCAGTAGATTCCTTTCTTTCTGCTATAGAAAGGGGAGACCTGGCCAGGCGCAGTGGCTCAAGCCTGTAATCCCAGCACTTTGGGAGGCCGAGACGGGCAGATCACGAGGTCAGGAGATCGAGACCATCCTGGCTAACACAGTGAAACCCTGTCTCTAATAAAAAAAAAATACAAAAAACTAGCCGGGCGAGGTGGCGGGCGCCTGTAGTCCTAGCTACTCGGGAGGCTGAGACAGGAGAATGGCGGGAACCCGGGAGGCGGAGCTTGCAGTGAGCTGAGATCCGGCCACTGCACTCCAGCCTGGGCAACAGAGCAAGACTCCGTCTCAAAAAAAAAAAAAAAAAAAAGAAAGGGGAGACCTATGAAGAATACATTCTACTTCACAAACATTCTAAGAAGAGAAAAATCCCAGATGATGGAATTAATCAAGGAAGAGGTTCAGAGGATAAAAATTGGCAAATCATGTGGAATTATAAATTATGAAAAATAAAATCAAAATAGAAGTGAAGCAGTAACCCTTTAGTAACAATCATTCTCAAGTTCAGCTTTCTTCTTTTTCCCAGATGATATTCTAGATGATGGTTGGAAGTTTTACTGAGGTAATTATTTGTTTTCCCACCACCATTTATTAGAGCTATCATAAGCAAGCTGCTTTTTCTGTTTCTCTTCCAATTTAAAGTCATTGCTTTTGCATCTGAAATAGCACCCACCTTGGACAATGCAAGTCATATTTCTTTTTTTTTTTTTTCCCATAAGCATCATAACCTAGAAATATTTGTTGAATATAACCAATAAGGAGTCTGTCCTTTGGAAGTTGACCAGTCATATTTTGCAAAATCATTTGCTGTGTATATGGTCTTTTTTAAAGGAGACACTAGTGTCAAAACGTTGGTAATTCTAAATTCAACTCTATGATTTGTAATTTTTATAAACAATCCAGATTTGATTTTGTTGCCTGCAAGTCTGAAGTTTATAATGCGTGTAATTTGATTATCTTCTCTAGAGATATTTTATCTAGTCAATATGAGTCTTTATCAGCTTAAGCAAAGTAAAAATTTCCATACAAGTTATTGTGAAGAATCCTTCTAAAGATACTGTTAGAAACTGTTGCTAATTTTAAAACACATTGGTAGGATGAGCCTTGGACTTACTTCAAGTGTATATTCTAGAAATGTTTCTAATTCTTTATTTTACGCTTATCATACTAATTTGCTTTTCTTTTCTAATCTTCTGTCATGTCCTTAGTATTTCCCATGTTCAATTTTTGAAAAATCATTAAACTGAAAGTCATTTTCAGAAATTAAAATCTGTATTTTAAAAATATTTATGTCTTATTTCAATAGACTATTTCAGAAATTAAAACTCTAAGATCGCTTAATTTGCTAAGTACTTTACACATTTTACATTTTACTTTTGTACGCATCATCTTAGTAGCCTATGGAACGGTTCAGGAGCTTTTGTTTTTTTAGAGAGGAGAACCTTGCAGTTCAGAGAAAATGGATGACAACTGTAACTGTGATAGTGTGGCTCTATCCAGGCCTGTTGATGAGGATAACTTATGTACAATACTCAGGAGAGTCCCTGAAATAGTAGTGGTTCAGAAGTGTTTGCTTCATTCCATTTACTACCCTGTATCTGGCACATTGTCTGAGCCCAGAAAAAATATATAACAATAGGAAAATTGCCTTGCCTGTTATGGGGTTCTTTGGTATCTTTCAGATGCAGATAAAATAACAGCTTTTAAAACAGCAAATGAATCCACTGACAATATAACTGCCTTGTTAATTCTAAAGGTATTGCAGTTGTCATTTATGATGATGAGGTTCAGAAACTTATGAAATAAGTGAATGCATAGACATAGAATAAGAATCTTAAGTATTTGAATAGTGACTGAAATTTAAAAGCCAATAATATTCTGATTTTTTAGAACTCTTCATTGGAAGGGCTACTGAATCCCTAGAAATATTCCTGTAGTTAAGATGAATTCTAGTTTTCCATGGAAGCCAAGTAGGTCTCTCCTTTGTTATGACTTTTGGAAAGGAATATTTTTTCCCCTTTCCTCCTCTTCCTCAATCCTCAGATTTCTAAACATTTTTATTCACATTAGAATTGTGCCTTCTGGTTGGTATGATCTGCAAACATGTGTTGACATATAATTCTAGGCCAGGCACCATGCATGGAAATAACAGAACTGGACATATTCTCTGCTTCTGGAAATTCAGATCCTTAAAGGAATTCAGTAGCATTTTTATTATTGCAAAAATTGCTTTCCTATCCATCATCTCATTAATTTTTCACCAACGTCTTTGAGGATAGTACCAGTATTTTGGTGAGGTTAAATATGCTTAATATTACTCAGAGATGAAGTGAGACCCAAATGTGTGTTCTACTCTTTTTTCCGAGGTGGTGGTGATGTTTTTCCTGCCATGTGGGATCTACAGAAAGCCGTCCTATTCTCTTAGAAAATTGTACCTTCCCCTTGCCTTTATAGCTTCTACAACCTCCACCCTCAGGCATATAAGGCTCTACCGCACCCTGCTTCCCTTGGGAAAACCTGATATAATCAGGAGGATAACAATGGTGGGTTGTGTACCTTGGTCTACCCCAGAGGCTGGAAAGGTAAAAGAAGAACTGTATATTTTCTAGACTCATTTGCAGTTGACGTTCCTTCATGGCTGCTATTTTCCATCAATAAGCACAGCCATGGCAGTGGTCTTTACATGCAGACTTCTGACTTGGAGCCACCAGAATTGGAGCCATGATGAAAGGCAATTTTCCAAGTCTAGAACTGAGATGAGAATGCGATGAAAACTACATACTTCTTACTAAAAAAAGAAATACCTAAAGACACTTACACATTTGCAAAATGTTTTTGTAAATTTACTTTATAGTTATAATTGGCTTCTCAAAATTAACTTATATCTCCTTTTTGGTAATTTCAATTCCCATTGACAAGTTCCTTCCCCCAGTACACGCAGCCTTGGTGAAGGTGGGAAATGGTGTTGATGACCTCAGCATTTTACCCTTCTCTGTATCCATGCCTTTCAATTGTGACTTAACGGATACACATAAAGAAGCAATTGAGTATATTTTCCCTATCCTTTGATTCTGAGTTTGCCCTCAAGAATGTAGTAGGGATGAAGGTGTACCAGTTCTGGGTTTTAGTCTCAAGAGACCTTGGGAATTTCCTCCCTTTGTCTTGTGCCTCTGTTTTTACTGTGAGAACATGGCTGGGCTAGTCTGATGCAAGATGAGGGACACATGAAGCATTGACACAAAAAGCTGAGGTCATCAGAGATCACACAGCACCATCTGACTCCTAGATACACGAGCAATTTCAACTAAGATTAGCAAAGCTCCCTAGCTGACCATGAGCAGTAATGCAGTAGTAAGTTATTACTACTTACTGCTGTATACAGCATTATAATGGCAATAGGTGACTGCAACTTTGGGATTACAAATCAAAATACTGTGCCTTTCCCTGTCCAAATGGTTGACAATGGCCAAAAGCTAGGCCAATTGAAGACTTTCAACTTTGAGTTTAGGGAGGCACAAATAATAACAACATTTATTTTTTGGTAATCATTCACTCCAGTTGAAGGACTCAGATGAGACTGCTGAGTAGTTTCTGATACCTGCATCCAAGAGCACACCCTAATGTCTGTGCATTTGATACTATGAGCCACATTCATTGCTCCAATGAATTTATCTTTCTTTTCAAATTTGCCAAATTTCTGTGGTTTGCTGTTAAAGTTACTAATACTTTGTTTAAAATTACCTTAAAGCTAAGTGGCTTAAACTAATCATTTTATTTTATGCATGATTTTGTGAGTCAGGAATCTGGGGAAGACTCAGCTGGTCTGTTTCTGCTTGGAGTTTTTTTTATGTGGTTGAAGTTAGATGTCAGACATTGAAATGTTTAATAAGACTGGACTTCCAAGATAGTTCACCTAACTAGTGATTGTTCTTGGCCATTGGCTGGTGACTCAGCTGTCCTGCGCTGCAGAATACCTACTTTTGACCTTTATAGGTAGTCTCAGGATACTTGGCATCTTATACAGTAGCTGGCTACCTCCAGCATGAATGTCCTGAAAGAAGCAGGCATTGCTCCTCTGTATATGGGAAGGTCAACAAATTTTGGCATGTTTGAGAAAATCACTATATTCTGCCCTCTGGCCACAAATTGGTTTTATTTTCCCACTTGTAAAATATGCTCCCTCCCTCCCCTACATTTCCCAAAGCCTTGTCCACTAAGATTAGGGTGTAAGTCTAAGGCTCTGGGTCAAGGATTTCATCATCTAAATCAGGTCCAATTGTAGATGAGTCTCCCAGGGTTTGATTCTTTGGTCACTGTTCCTCTTAATTTAAAAAATGTAGTGAACTAAAGGAGCAAGTTGACTGCCCTTCACCCATCCATTATACAGTGCCACATAGGGGTAGGATAAATGCAGTAAACGCTCTAGTTCCAAAAAGGGGAAATGCGAGACACATAACAGCCACCGGCCCTTATTACTCTGAAGTCCAGATGGGCATACTTGACCGTTTGATTAGGACCAAGTTCTGCTCCCTGAAACAAAATTTATAGAGCAGTAAAAGCAATTGATTGAGATTTTATTTCATGATCAGGATTAGAAATCATATTTTTTATGAATTGTAATTCTTTAACTCTCATTTTTTTCTTACAAAAATTATGCCAGCTTTCTGGGGAAACATAGTTGAAAAAGATCTAAATTGTGCTAATATCAGTTTCATTTACTTTGATTTTAATGAGACATTCAGACACAGAGTGCATGTTGAAGTAGCAATATGCAGGTCAAATTTGATATCCATTTGATTTTGATGTTGACTTTTGTAGGGATAAGTGCTGAAAACTCTGACTGAAACCAAATGTTTATTCTTATTATACTCTTTGTTATAGGAGGACAATTTATCTCTTGAAAGACTAAATATTGTTCAGATTCTTTGGGGCTTAAATTCATGATTTCACTTCCTGTGTCCCCAACTCAATGAATTTATCTTTTTAGGCATTTCATCATTTAATGCTACCTATGTCTTCAGGAAAAAAAAATTAGGAACCCCTTTTCCATCTAGCAGAAGTAATTTTTAGCACAATTTTATATTTCCAAGTGCCTATAGACTTCTAAAAAAATTGACTTGATTTTATCATTTTTCAACTTCATTCTGCTGAAATGCTTCCTCCAGCACTGGAAAGTTTTCACCCATTTCTGACTCTAATCTCTTCCAATGCAGTGAGCTGGCCAAACATGTAAAGAGTTGGCCAGGAGCACCCATAAAGGTGACTACAGGGCTTTCAATTAAATGATTTATCTCATTCTTAAGTGCTCACATAGCTGCCAACTGTGCAAAGACATAAATGGACTTCACCCCTTCAGACTTCCTGAGAATATGATTTACTTTTCTCATAAAAACATGCAACTTTTGCCCAAACTTCAAGCAAGCCCTTCAAGACTAATTCTCTTGTAAGCCAGAGAACATCTGTGCAGAAGACATCTTGGTATTCTGCCCCCTCTCCTAACCAAAACCATTTGAAGAGGCTGTTATTCAAAACCTCACTCAGATGAAATAACACACTTTGAAGGAAGTAGATAACACTTCTAGGACACTTGGATGTCTATGATTTCAGAAAAAGCAAAGAAACCTCTTGACATGTACAACTTCCTTCATTAAGGCAGAAACAAAAAATAATGTTGTCAAGTATAACAGGCGAAACTTCTGTGAGTTCCAGGAACACTTATGTGAAGATTTTCCCTGGCAAAGAAACATCACTATTTTGAGGTTATCAGCTGCATTCACAATTTCTGAAAGGGGCTTAAAAGGGCATTTTAAAAATAGACATGGTAGCTAGAAAATAAAGTTAGTTACTGGCACAACTGTGAGATAGTGATAGTTCCCTAGCTGACTCTGGAGGATGATTAGGTGCATTACTGTCTAAAACATAGCAGAAAGGATATCAGCAATTTTGGAGATAATACTGATTGAGGCAGTACGTTGATGTTTTGAATTTGGCTTTTTCTAGGTCTCCCACTCCCCACTCCCAAATTCATATGTTGAAGTCCTAATCTCTTGTCCTTGGAATGTGACTGTATTTGGAGATAGGGTATTTAAAGAATCAACTAAATTAAAATAAAGTCATTAGAGTGAGTCCTAATCCAATATAACCGGTATCTTTATCAGAAGAGGAGGTTATAACAGAGACTTGTGCGGAGGGATGACCATGTGAAGACACAGGTGGAACACACCCATCTCCAAACCAAGCTGAGGGCCTCAGAAGAAAACAATTCTGCTAACACCTTAGTTTTGGACTTCCATCCTCTAGAAATATGAGAAAATTAATTTGTGTTGTTTAGGTTGCTCGGTCTGTGACACTTTATTCTGGCATCCCTGGCATACACCTGGATTCTTTAAGATCTTACCAACCATAGGAGACTTTTTTATTGCTTGGCAATGTCATAAGCTTTCTTGGAGGATGCTTGAAGGATATCCTGTTTTGGTCAGAACAAATCCAAGTTTTTGTAAAGTTATAATATTTTCAAAGCAAGTCCCCATCTTATGAAAAAGACCTGTGATTCGTGTTGTCTTACCATGACTGTCACTGAATGTGTTTCTCTGGTTGTGTGGACTTTAAGACTTACTTTGGCACACAAATAAACACTGGCATTTGTGTCCCATCTTGCTAAGAAAGGGAAGCCAGGAGACACCTAAGCTTTATTCCACTGGTCATTTCCAATGGAAGGTGATCCTGATGAAAACTCAGAAGTTTCCCTAATTATATGGTAGAGAGTGTTTTTACTAATTCTTATTAGTGGTAAATAATTCTGGGCCTCATTGTGTAATGAATATTTTAATTATTTAATGAATTGCATGGTTTAATCATTTATGTTATGGCTGGGCCCAATCATCTGGGAGAAGAAACAAAAGAGAGCCTGGAGAAGACTCATGTGCTTTTTTCATGCCCTGTCCTGGAAGGAACCATATAACTTCTGCTCACATTCCGTAAGTGAGAAATAGTCACCTGGACACACTGAGATGCAGAAAGGCTGGAAACTGTTATCTTTCACTGTGTACACCATTTGTAGTCACAACACTGTAGTATGGAAAGAGGTGCCCAGATTTTGGTGGAGAGCTGGCTATCTCTGCCAAAAGTAGCCAATGACTGTTCAAAACTCACTGTTTGCCAGATGCTGCTGTAAGCCTTTTCATACACTTCATCATTTAATTCTTACACCAACTTATTGATAAGTTCTGTTAGTATTTCCAGAATACAGATGACAACATTGAGGGAGAATTAAATAAGGTGGTTATTCTTATACAGCTAGAAAATGGAAAGACAATATTTCAACCCAGTCCAAGCAATCTGGCCCCAAATTCCATGATCTTAACCATTATACTACACCAATTCTTTGTGTTTATTATAAAGGAACTGATTAGATCACAAAATCATGAAAGACTAGGACTTCAAGACCATTTAGACAAGACAGTGAAGGGTATTTTCTAAGGAAAACAACTCAGTTAATTTCATTCCTGTCTTCTTTCTAGTCGATGAAAATATTTTGAATATTTCAAAGCTTGGGTAACCCCCATCTCTTACATAGTTTGTTCATCTCACTAGCCTATAGAATTATCTTCCTCCATTTATCTCCCATAGCGATCTGTCCCTTGCATCTGGTTCATTTAAAGATTTATTTATTAATTCACTTATTAAGTTATTTATCAATCTATTGGCTATCTTTTGAGCACTTACTAAGTTCCAGGTACCGTGGTAGGCACTGGTGATGCACAGAATAGCAAAGGAATTGTTTTTCCAAGGTTTCACAGTCTAAAGGAATATGAATGTGGGAAATAGACATTGAACTGCTTATATTACTGTGGAATTCTCTTGTGTTTGTTGTGTTACAATGGCGAATTTTTGGGTTATAATTTCTACCACTCTTCTTTCCCTCATTGTGTCTTATATGGTGGTAGACACATAATGAGACTTGGGACAATGTCTTTCTTTTTAAACATACAAATTTTATTCAAGTAATTACATATATACATATAAATATATATATACACACATATACATCTTTTTTATTATACTTTAAATTCTGGGATACATGTGCAGAATGTGCAGGTTTGTTACATAGGTATACATGTGCCATAGTGGTTTGCTGCACCCATCAACCTGTCATCTACATTAGGTATTTCTCCTAATGCTATCCTTCCCCTAGCCCCCTCACCCTCTGACAGGCCCTGGTATGTCATGTTCCCCTCTCTGTGTCCACGTGTTCTCATTGTTCAGCTCCCACTTATGAGTGAGAACATGTGGTGTTTGGTTTTCTGTTCCTGTGTTAGTTTGCTGAGAATGATACTTTCCAGCTTCATCCATGTCCCTGCAAAGGACATGCACTCATCCTTTTTTATGGCTGCATAGTATTCCAATAACACTGTTGGTGGGAGTGTAAATTAGTTCAACCATTGTGGAAGACAGTGTGGCAATTCCTCAAGGATCTAGAACCAGAAATACCATTTGACCCAGCAATTCCATTACTGAGTATATACCCAAAGGATTATAAATTATTCTACTATAAAGACATATGCACACGTATGTTTATTGCAGCACTATTCACAATAGCAAAGACTTGGAACCAACCCAAATGCTCATCAATGATAGACTGGATAAGGAAAACAGACATATATATCTTTAACTCATTTGTATTTTAGAATAATATTCAGCATTGGTTTGAAAATACACCAATGAATAATGAGGTACTCCATTAGAACATAAGGAAAGCTGAATTTAATAGTGGGGTCGTTATCCCTTGTACCATAAAACTGCTTTCAGGAATGGTCAATTTTTTTCAAATTTGGTGAGTGGAATTTGATCATGGGCACTGGATTATTGGCACTGAAAGGGACAGTGTTCCATAATGTGCAACCAATTTCTAACTCAAATAAATGTCACATTTGCTCACCTTTAGCTGAGCTCAAAATAGCTCACATATTGCATGTAATAATCAATGCCAACTTACAGTATTTTTTGTGAGAAGACTAATACAAAGTGCAGCACATTTATAAAACACATACACACACAACTGGTGGTTAGATAATCTGTTCAATTATCCGTTTAAATCCAAAGTCTCAAAATGCCTTGTGTCCAGAGTTGGGGGACTTTTAATAATTAGTCGGTCATACAGGAAATTCGGAGAAGAAAGCTAGTTGTGCTATAGTTGCAGCAATCAATTCAAACGTGAGAAAAACTCAATTAACCACCCAGATTGTGTTAAATACATAATAATTTACCTGATTTTTCTCTCCACTGGAAGTAATGCAGTTATAGAAACAGCCTCAAACACAACACCTTAGTTTTAATTTTCTGGATTTTAGGGCTTTTCTTTGAGCAATGAGGTAACTGCAATTGAGTTTGAGCAATCACTTTTAAAAGTAACATCTCTGTTGGTAAAATGAAGGAAAATTTTGACTCATTGATTTGTATCATTTTGGAGAAGTAATCTTTTATCCTTATGCACCTTCATTATGAAGGCAAGTGAATATTTTGTCCAAATTAATTATGATTAATTACCCTAATTTTTACCTTAATTTTCCTATTAGTGGTTTTTCTTATTAATACTGTTTGTAGGCTAAGGTCATCTAATAGAATAGTTGTAGCTGTTATTCTGGGGGAATAACAGAAAATATCTCTTCCATAACTATGTAAACTGTAAGAATTTTCACCATATTTTATACATGCATTTTTTGACTCTTTAATTCCTTCTCCCCAAAATGTACCATAGATTACAATAGAAATAGAAAAAAAAAAACTAAGTATTTCCCCCTACAAAGGGTCTATTCCTATAAAAGACCCCCAGGAAAATCCTTTACATGAGATTTGAGGCACAATATTGCCACCAGGTAACACAGGTTATTCTCATGATAAACAGATGAAGTGAAGAAACTATGACTCTTGTCCATTTTTAAGCAAGATGTGGTCAGCAGTCACTAAGGGCAGCCTGTTGATCCCCCACCTCATACTCACATGCTTGTGTAATCTTCTTCCCTTGAATGTAAGCAAGATTTATTGACTGGCCTCTAACAAATTGCATAGGGCCAATAGATAGAAATTCAATGCTGAGATTAGGTTATGAAGGTATCACAAGTGGAATCTAGATTTTAAAACGTATTTTCCAATCAATACTTTAGAGAATAAAACAAATAATTTCCTTTAATCGAAGGCCATACTTTTCCAGATTAAAAGGGCCCACTTCTTATATAGAAGAATAAAAAAAAAAGACCCACACTAAGACCTATCATTAGGAAAATGCAGAACATTAGCATTAAATAAAGAATTTTGAAAGCTACTAGACAAGAAAAAAAATAGCAGGTCACATATGAGCAGGAATTAGAATAGCGTCAAGCTTCTCAGTAGCAACACTCGCAGTTAGAAGACAACCAAAAATGTTTCTCAGTCCTGGGGAAAATGAATTCTAATTGGAGTTATACTCTCAACCAAACTGTAAATCAAGTCTGAGGGAGGAATGACTACATTCTCAGACACACAAGATCTCAATGAATTTATTGCCCATGGCCTCTGATATGGTTTGGCTGTGTCCCCACCCAAATCTCATTTTAAATTCTAGCTCCCATAATTCTCACATATTGTGAGAGGGACCTGGTGGAAGATAATTAAATCATGAACACATACTGTTCTTGTGGTAGTGAATAAGTCTCACAAACTCTGATGGCTTTATTAGGCATTTCCCCATTTACTTGGTTCTCATTCTTTCTTGTCTGCCACCATGTAAGATGTGTCTTTCACCTTCTACCGTGACTGTGAGGCTTCCCTAGCCACATGGAACTGTGAGTCCATTAAACTTCTTTTTCTTTATAATTTACCTATTCTCAGGTATGTCTTTATCAGCAGTGTGATTAACACATCCTCTGACTCTGCACATACAGGTAGATACAAATAATAAACAGTAAAGCATGATATCCACAATACAGGGAACCCCCAAAGTAGACAGTGGTGACAAAGGAAAGAAGGCCATTATGCCTGGCATGCAGCTGGCCAAGGGGAACCCAGGAGAGAAGGGCTCCATGAGAGAGATCTTCAAGGAAAAATTAGATAAAATACTTGATGTGTTTAACCTTACTGGGATACATTTTGCTGCTCTGGCAAAGAGAAGGATACAGCAATGATTAGCACAGAGGACACTGAGCAAACAAAACCTTTGTCTTCCTTAGTAGGAGAAAATTAGATAATATCTCTAGCTACTAAATTAAAATAATACCAAACAAGATATATTATTTTAAAATTAATTGGTGCGATGGTTAGTTTTATGTGTTAACTCAACTGGGCTAAGGGATGCCCAGATAGCTAGCTGATAAGACATTATTTTTGGCTGTGTCTATGAGAATGTTTCCAAAGGAGATTGGCTTTTGAATCAGTAGACTTAGTAAAGAAAATCACCCTCCCCAATGTATATGAGAATCATCCAATCTGTTGAGGAACTGAATAGAAAAAAAAAGGCAGCAGAAGTGTGAATTCTCTCCTTCCTTGAGCTGTGGCATCCATCTTCTCCAGCCCTTGTATTCCCAGACCAAATCGAGGGTCATGCTGCTTAATCTCGCAGCCCAGTAATGAGATGCAGAGGAACTGGGAAAGAAGGGAGTTTATTTCTGTAACCAGGTAGAGGGAGAAGGCCTGGAAAAAACTGCCAGGACAACTCAAAATTGCAAAGCTTTTAGAGCTTACGTTCCTTCTAAGCTATATGTTTACGTGCAAGTGTGCATTCATTTAAAGCCGTAAGTCTAACTTCTTCTAATCTGTCACTTAGATCTGAGTCCTGAACACCTTCCTCTGGAGCCTCAGTAAATGTACTTAATCTAAGTGGGTCGAGGTGCCGGGGTGATTACCCTTATCTTGTCTCCTGCTAAATCATAAAGGTTTGGGGAGTTCCTTCAGACTCCCAATACACTTGTTTGTAGAGGTCTGGGGAGTTTATTCAGACCCCCAGTAAAACTTGTTTAATCCTAAACAGGTCGTGTTAAGAATTCATTATTCTGTCATCCTTCAAGGCCCAGGGAAGGCCTGGGCAAAACTCTTGGTGGGCTTTTGTTACATGACAGCCTTTGTATAAGGCCACTGGTTCTATTAGCTGGCTTTTTGAAAAGATTAACAAAATACATAGACCATTAGCCAGACTAATAAAGAAGAAAACAGAGAAGAATCAAAGAGACACAATAAAAAATGATAAAGGGGATATCACCACTGATCCTACAGAACTACAAACTACCATCGGAGATTACTATAAACACCTTTATGCAAATAAACTAGAAAATCTAAAACAAATGAATAAATTTCTGGGCATATACCCTCCCAAGACTAAACCAGGAAGAAGTAGAATCCCCGAATAGACAAATAACAAGTTCTGAAATTGAGGTAGTAATTAATAGCCTACCAACCAAGAAAAGCCCAGGACCAGACAGATTCACAGCCGAATTCTACCAGAAGTACAAAGAGGAGCTGGTACCATTCCTACTGAAACTATTCCAAACAATAGAAAAAGAGGACTCCTCCCTAACTCATTTTATAAGGCCAGCAACATCCTGATACCAAAACCTGGCAGAGACACAACAAAAAAAGAAAATTTCAGGCCAATATCCCTGATGAACATTGATGTGAAAATCCTCGATAAAATACTGGCAAACTGAATCCAGCAGCACATCAAAAAGCTTATCCATCACTATCAAGTTGGCTTCATCTCCGTGATGCAAGGCTGGTTCAAAATATGCAAATCAATAAACATAATCCAGCATATAAACAGAACCAATGACAAAAACCACAAGATTATCTCAATAAATGCAGAAAAGGCCACTGACAAAATTCAACATCCCTTCATACTAAAAACTCTCAATAAACTAGGTATTGATGGAACAAATCTCAAAATAATAAGAGCTATTTATGACAAATCCATAGCCAATATCATACAGAATGGGCAAAAGCTGGAAGCATTCCCTTTGAAAACCGGCACAAGACAAAAATGCCCTCTCTTACCACTCCTATTCAACATAGTGTTGGAAGTTCTGGCCAAGGTAATCAGGCAAGAGAAAGAAAGGTATTCAAATAGGAAGAGAGGAAGTCAAATTGTCTCTGTTTGCAGATGACATGATTGTATATTCAGAAAACTCCATCGTCTCAGCCCCAAATCTCCTTAAGCTGATAAGCAACTTCAGCAAAGTCTCAGGATACAAAATCAATGTGCAAAAATCACAAGCATTCCTAAACACAAATAACAGACAGAGAGCCAAGTCATGAGTGAACTCCCATTCACAATTGCTACAAAGAGAATAAAATACCTAGGAATACAATTTACAAGGGATGTGAAGGGCCTCTTCAAGGAGAACTACAAACCACTGCTCAAGGAAATAAGAGAGGACACAAACAAATGGAAAAATACTCCACGCTCTTGAATCGGAAGAATCAATATTGTGAAAATGGCCATACTGCCTAAAGTAATTTATAGATTCAATGCTATCCCCATCAAGCTATCATTGACTTTCTTCACTGAATTAGAAAAAAAACTACGTTAAATTTCATATGGAACCAAAAAAGAGCTTTTACTATTTAACCACTCAGTCAGTGCTGAAACAGCTCTTACATAGGCCTGTGTTAGTGAGACCTGGCCTGCCACGCTTGGACATCAGAACTCCTGGATCTCAGGCCTTTGAACTTCACGGTTTATGACAGCAGCAGCCAACTCCTCTACCTCCAACCCCCAGATGGCATATTATGGAATTCTCAGCCTTCATAATTGTGTGAGTCCGTTTCCATAATAAATCTCCATTGGTTCTGTTTCTCTAATGAACTCTGACTAATACAGGTAGCAAATTTTGGAAGAAAGAGTGAAAAAGTAGGAAGTGATGACTCTGGAGATTAAGAAGTCAGTAGAAAGTGACAGAAAAAGGGATAGTTATTTTTTAAAGAACTGAGTTATACCCTTTAACTCTTAGATTTATAATTTTAAAAATAACAGTAAGTTGCTAAGACTCATAATTATAAACCCTAAAATGCCTCTTGTTAGTTTTCTTCCTTTCTCTGTGTCCCCTTCCCTGGGAATGCTCAGGCTTTTACCTTCTCACTGAAGCACCATGCCAATAGATAAAGACCCCAGAAGCTCCCATTACCCAGTTCCCATATATTGCTTCTTTTTTCTCCCTATATCACTGTCTCTCCTCCCCAGTCTGTATTAGGAAAGCTCCTAGGAAAGGGGCTTATGTAACCATGACCTTCTATCTTTTCCTTTTCTCTCACTGGAATTTTAACATTCAGCCTCTGGCAGGCACTCAGCATCAGACGGGGTCACTGGTGGGTCTTGCTAATGATTTTCCCTCTTCTGTGTTTTTTTCGTAACTGCTTGAAAACAATAGATCTCCCATTTAGTCCTGTTCAGTCTTAGGGCATCTCCGGAGTTTGTCCTGCATGTTCCACCTTAGCCTCATCTTTTACCCTGGAAATTAAATTGTCTCTTTGCTCATTTAGGCTTTTGGGTGAGATTGCATGCCATTAAGATATGCTAACGTGTACTTGCCTCTCATTGATTTCCACATGAATTCCGGATAGCGAGGCTGTTAAAAAAAAAAAAAAAAAAAAAAAAAAAAAAAAAAAAAAAAACGCTGCCTGCTGAGTTCCGTTTATGAATGCACTCCCTGGTGGGGAAGTCCACAAACTCCCTATGAGGGTCATTATCACAGTGGTGCTAGCTGGCCACCTGGGTGAAGACGGGAAATGTGTGCAGGGGCTTTGGTCCTTAAATTTCTTTTCCTTTTCTGGGTTCCAAAATACTGGGTTCCAGAATACTGAATCTGATCCAATTCTTTAGTAAAACCAAGGGAGGAAATTTGTAGGGGACATCCTCTTCTTCTATTACTCTACATTTTTTATGTCCAAAATGTTGGAATATGCTATTGAAATGGGAGAATTCCCTGATTCCTCTCACAGGACCTGCTACAGGGGTATGACTTGCATGCTTGATTGCCCCACGGCTCAAATCCCTAGTGGGAGCATGCAGATGGGCAGGTGCAGAGGCTGAGGTGAGTGCTTTTGGGCTCCAGCCCCATGGCAGCAACTAGGGGTGGGTGTTTGCAACTCCCAAAGCCCAGGTGGGCATGTGTTACAAAGCTCTTTGAGATTGGCTGTCTGCAGACGGCTTGTGTGTTAATCAGTTCAATGGACCCTCTGCCTTATTGAAATGGCAGAGGACCAGTGTGACAGACTTCTGTATCCCGAGCTCTTGCCCAGTGTCCTGAAAGACTCTGATCACATGCAGGCTTAAAGGATGAGTGCAAGGTTTAATTGGGTGGTAGAGGTGGCTCTCAGTGAGATGGATGGGGAGCTGGAAGTGGGGATGGAGTGGGAAGGTGGTCTTCCCCTGGAGTTAGGCTCTTCTCCAACCACCCCTGGCCAAACTCCCCTCGGTGTCCAGACATCCCTCCTCTTCTCTTTCTCTGCCTCATTGTTCCACTGTTGCTGGTCTGCTGGTCTTGATGTTCAGCTGCTTGTGTGTGTGCCTGCTAAGGGTTTATATGGGGGCAGGAGGGGTGGTGTGGTGAGCCAAAAGGCAATGATTTGGGTGCAAAACCAGAAATGCCTGTCCTCATTTAGGGCCACAGGTCTTCAGGCTTGAGGCTGGGGCCTTTGCCAGGGAACTGCCCTCTTCTACCCAGTATTTCCCTGCCTCCTGTCCATATCACTGCGACAGGGAGAAGGATAGACCACAATGGGAGCATGCCAGAGGGATGCCTAATCCAGTCTTAGTGAATCATGGACAGCTTCCCTGGGCAGGGGATTTTTAAGCACAGAGCTAGGAGGATGCAATTGTAGGAGCTCTTGACCAGTTAGGAGCTAGTTGGGAAGAAAAATCAACTCTGTGTAGAGTAATACTACCAACCAAACCAAACATCGTCCTTTACCTTTACGTAGTACTTCAGTTCATAACACCACCTCCAAGTGTAGGATTATCAAATAGGCAGATTAGGCCTGAGTTCAGAGCATCAGCAAAAGTGATATTAGGTACTCAATGTTTGTATTCCTCACCTGGATTCATATGTTGAAGCCCTAACCCCTAATGCGATGGTATTAGCAGGTGAGGCCTTAGAAGCAATTAGTTTTAGATGAGAGTGCACTCCTTATGATGGAATTAGTGTCTTTATAGTAAAAGGAATGGATACTAGCACTTCTTCTCTCTGCCATAGCCACATAAGAACATTAGTGAACAGGTATTGTCTGCAAGCCAGGAATAGCCCACACGAATAACTGAATCTGTGAATCTGCCGGCACCTTGATCTTGGACTTCCCAGGCTCCAGAACTGAGAAATAAATGTCTGTTGTTTAAGATACGTAATATTTTGTTATAGCAGCCAGAGCTGATGATGAGCATAGGGGCCTAAAAAAAATGGGGCTAAGTCTGGCTTTAGTAAATGTACCCAAAATGGCTCAAAGAGAAAATCAACAAAAGTCCATTTTAATTGTATATTTTATTTAAGTTTTGGATTTTTGCCAGTTGCATTAGTTTTCTTTTGTAGAATATTGTGGAATGGGGTGTTGTAAAGTTGTGGAGACATCACAAATTTCTAATGGAAATGACCTGGTCATTTTACATACATTTTTCTTACAACAGCCTTGAAAAAGCCTGGATAGGCTGAATAATAAATTACTGTTATTATTATTGTCATCCTAATAGATGACCAAGCTCAGGCCAGAGAACTGCCAAGGGACTCAGTCAAAAAATCACACTGCTGGTAAAAGGCAGAGGTGGGACTTGAGCTCAAAAATCCCACTGAGGCTGGGCACTGTGGCTCATGCCTATAATCCCAGCACTTTGGGAGGCTGAGGGGGGCGGATCACTTGAGGTCAGGAATTTGAGACCAGCCTGACCAACATGGAGAAACTTCATCTCTACTGGAAAAAAAAAAAAAATTAGCCAGGCATGGTGGTGCATGCCTGTAGTCCCAGCTACTCTGGAGGCTGAGGCAGGAGAATCACTTGAATCCAGGAGGCTGAGGTTGCAGCGAGCCAAGATTGTGCCTTTGCACTCCAGCCTGGGGCAACAAGAGCAAAACTCCATCTTTTTTTTTTTTTGTATTTTTTTTTTTTTTTCAGTAGAGACGGGGTTTCACCGTGTTAGCAAGGATGGTCTTGATCTCCTGACCTCGTGATCCACCCGTCTCGGCCTCCCAAAGTGCTGGGATTACAGGCTTGAGTCACCGCGCCCGGCCAAAACTCCATCTTAAAAAAAAAAAAAAAATTCCCGTTGAGAGACCATGGTTTATAAAGTCAGGTAGACCTGGATTCAAATCCCTTTTCTACCTTGTGATGACGTTCCTTAACTTCACTTACCTTCATAAGTATCTCATAGAAACAAATATCTCATATCTACCTGACTTCACAAATCATTGTCTCTTAATGGCATTTTTGAGCTCAAGTCCCACCTCTGCCTTTTACCAGTGGTGTGATTTTTGACTAAGTAAGTCCCTTGGCAGTTCTTTGGCCTAAACTTGGTCATCTATTAACATGTCAATAACAATAGTAATAACAATCTCATAGAGTTTTGGGGAAGATTAAATAAGGTAGTATAGAAAGCATCTCTCCCAAGGCTGGCATGGAGTACGCACAAGTTTATTAAATGGTAGTTATTATCTCCTGGTTCCTGGGTTCAGTATTGTTTCTGTTCTGCAGCATGTGACTAAGAATCCATTAGATGCAATGAGAGATGTTAGGGAATTAAGTATTTAGCTTGCTGTCAGGACTGGAAGAGCTATTAGAGTCCTGGAGTGATTTTGATGATACTGTTGATAAACATTGGTGCTCTCTGCCCTGTTTCTTCCATTTTATAGAAAGTCAAAACAACTGAGGTTATTTTTCTGTCCAGATTCTATATAAAATTATTTCAAGTGCCTATCTTTTCCACAAGCCCTTTTCTCTATTTATTCAATCAGAATGCAGTGGTCACAGAGGAATCTCTGGGTCCTGCAAATCTGGATTGAAATCCCGGCTTCCTTTACTTGCTAGTGCATTATGTTGGATGCATTAGTGAAACCGTCTGTACTTGTTTCCATGCCCATAAAATGAGAATAAGACTAGTGTCTACACAGTGGGTGGTTGAAAGGATTAAATGAGTTAAGACATGTAAATTGCCTTTAAAAGTGCCTAGTACAAAGTGAGGTTCATTGCTTTATTGAGCATTTACTATAATAATGCCAGGTCCTATTTTAAGCACCAGGAATATTATCAATAGATAAGATTGACAATGTCTCTCCATGGACCTTACATTCTAATGTGAGCAAATAAGTAAGAGTTCTGAAACTCTGAGATGTAAGATGAAGACCCGCTTTGATGCTGTTTGATTAGAATAGAACAGCATATGTTTCCGGTGTTCCTCTGGGTTTTGCCAGATCGTTCATTCAGAACCCCGATGATATGTCCTTCAGCCTGTGGGCAAGGCTTTACTTATTTTTTTTCTTTCAGGAATGACTTCCCATAAACTGATACTTATAAATTCATATAAAGCAGCTTCTTTATAAGAACCATTATATGGAGGCCAGATTTTTAAATGTATCTACAAGACTGAAGATTAGAACTGTCTAGTTTTGAGTTTATTTCTAACATATAGCCATGAGTTAGGAGCCTAAGTTAGGCTCCTGCCTGAGTTAGGAGCACATAATTTTTGTATCATAAAATTTTCATCATGTTAACTAAGACTTTTCATCATATTAACTAAAAGTTTTTGTTTTGTTTTTGTCTCAAGATTGGTTTGAGTGTTTAAGGAAGTCATTCATTCATTCTTTTCTTTTCTTTTTTTTTTGAAACAGAGTCTGGCTCTGTCACCCAGGCTGGGGCACAATGGCATGATCTTAGCTCATCACAGCCTCCACCTCCCGGTTCAAGCAATTCTCCTGCCTCAGCCTCCCGAGTAGCTGGGATTACAGGCGTACGCTACCATGACTGGCTAATTCTGTATTTTCAGTAGAGACAGGGTTTCTCCATGTTGGTTGGGCTGGTCTCGAACTCCCGACCTCAGGTGATCCACCCACCTCAGCTTCCCAAAGTGCTGGGATTACAGGCCTGAGCCACTACGCCTGGCCCATTTCATTCATTCTTATTAAAGAAATGTTGAGATAGTACCTAATACTTTTCCTCTTAACTCCTGTAGTATTTTTATAGCAACTGCCATCTACTTTTAACTACTGTACCTTTCAGACCCAGGGGAATTCCTTTGAGTCATAGCCAGAAATTTGGCAATAGTCAAATTAGTATGAATGCATTATCTTTATGTTCTGCCTATTAGCGCACACATAAAGCTTAACATAAGCTCGCAAATAACTTGGACTCGTTCCAAACCTGAGTTACTGATGACCTCGTTCTGGGTAGGGAATACATATCCTCATATCAGAAAAGGCAGAATGTCATTGGATAATTGAAAGGCTGGATTCCAAGCAGGCATTGTTTCCTTTGTCAATAGCACAGTGCCATTTCCTCTGTGTCATTTGCTGCCCACAGAGCAGGAAATTACCCACCATAATAGCAGAGAGCTAGTGGTTCTTTGTATGTGATAGACTCTGATTACTTAATCTCATCTGACTTTCATGTTTTATCATGGCTCAGATGCAGAATGGATTTATTAGCATCTGGAAATGGGCTCATGGGTACTTCCCAACATGCAGAAGAATTTAGAACCATTTATACCATCATTCAAATGTCAAATTTGGAATTTAACCAACTCCTTCATAGTAGCCATTTATGATATTTCTTGTCAGAATCTCTTGTCTTGGGAAATGCATCCCCATCCCTCATTCTGCATCCCAGTCCATATGTTTGTGGATAGATTTTCTATACTTTAGTGTAAATGTAACCCCAATTCCCCAACAAACTAGCTGCAAAGTTGAGCTCAGATTTAAGTGGAGTTTTTGCACTATTGACAGGGCTGATGTTTTACCAGTAGGAATTGGCAAGTCTTTACAGGAACACTTGTTCTATCTTGTAGGTTGAATATTTTGAATATAGTCTTGTAGCTCCATGAACATAGTATCCCCTGCCTAGGAACCATCGCATATTCATTTAGTACATAAAGATAGATCTGTGTTTCCAGAGAGTGAAGAATCATCAATTTAATTTCAGAGAACTTCTAGAACACACAGCTTTGGGGAAAATGATGAGTGATTCCTGTGCTGACCATCTTGGCATCACCTTCCCCCCAGCTTTTAACAAAACATAGAGCAATGCACTGATGCTCTTTAACAAGGAAAATAACATGTTAAAAATATTGGTGTAAAATTGTCTATTAATCTCCGTTCAGTGCTATCTGAAATCACTGACTTGCTTTACTCAAGCACAATTATTATTATTTTTTTCCTTAATTAAGCAGCATTGGCACTTGTGAAGCACCATGCATCTTTTTACATTTGAAATAGAATGTAACTGAAGGAAATGCATGTTTGTGTTTATAAGCCAAAGTCACAATAGCAACACCTGGCAAATTTGATGTGCCTAAATATTTGTTTTTCAAATCAAGTATTTAGGGTCTGAAACATAAGAAATCCTGGCTAACATTTGTAAGTACGGACCACATTTTAGACATTGTCCGAAGGACACACATTAAGTCAGTTAATGTACACAAGACCTAATGAGATAGTTACAATCATTATCTTGATTTTACAGATGAGAAAACTGAGACATATGAGTTAAGATAATATGCCTAGAAGGTGATATTCAAACCCAGGACTCAAACTCAGGTCTCTGACTCCAGAGCCTATGCCAATAAATACTGCAGTATGAGCTTCTTCATATAAAGTGGGGTCTGGGAGTAATATTGATCTTTATTCGAACGCCAAGGTATTAGAAAGCATGCTTTATACACTGCAACTTTTTAGCTTTTGCTCTGCTCAACCTACAAATGGCCTCGGGATGTTAACTGCATGTGTTCCAGAGTACAGTCTAAATCCAATTCACATATAAAAATTAACTATTTCTTGTCCATCCTGTGGCTTGGGCAAATGGGACATTTTAACACAGGCAGTCACTAAGCCAGCACACTGATCTATCCATATAGCTTTTTCTACATCTTTCTTTGGGCAGCTTTACATTTTCATCACTGGTAGCAATTCAGTAGGAAAACAGCTCAGGTTCCGTGGAGTAGAATATGGATGGAGAAATGAAAGCTCCTGGATTCAGATCTCAGTTTTATGCTTGGCATCTTCTACAGAAGACATGAGACAGAATGAAATTGGATGTGAGCCACCTGGATACTAGTGTTCAGTTTGTAAATAACTCTCCATCTAGTTTTTAGATTTCCATTTGAATAATAAAAATATTGGATCAAATGATAGCTATGTTACTGTCTAGCTTGGAAAAACCTTCAGTACAATTGACTTATCACGATGAATCTCTCTTATCTATGTGACTATATAATGCAATGAGACGTGCGTTCATTTTCTATTGCTGCATAACTAATTACTACAAATACAGCAGGTGATAACAATGTCCATTTCTTATCTCACAGTTCTGTAGGTCAGAATTCTGAGCAGTACGCAACTGGTTTCTCTGCTCTGTGTCTCAGAAGGCCAAGACTGCATTCTTATCTGAGATTCAGGGTCCTCTTCCAGGCTACCTTGTTGCTGGCAAAATGGAGTTCTTTACGGCTGTAGGAGTGTGATTTTCACTTTTTTTAGCATATGTTAACTGGGGGCCACTTTCAAATTTTGAAACCCACCTGCTATTCTCAGCTGCATTGCCTTCTCTACAATGTGGCAGTGTGCTCCTTTAAGGCCAGGGAGAGAATTTCTCTCACTTTGCATAACTCTGGCCTCTTTTAAAGACTCAGCTGATTAAGTCAAATCTCCTAAGGATAATCTCTCTTTTGATTATCTCAAAGTCAATTGATTAGGGATTTTAATTAATTACATCTGCAAAATCCTTTCTGCTGTATAACATATCACCATGGGAGAGATGTCCTATCATATTCACAAGTCCTGATTACAATCATGGAACACAGAGAGGATTATATAGAGGTGTACACCATGGCATGACAATCTTGGGGAGCATATTAGAATTCTGCCTGCCAAAGACGGTCTGAAGAAATGGAACCTGAAACCTTGTTCAGTGACAGAAACTGCCAATAGAAGTCATCAGCAGGCTGCACTGGAAAAGATCTACCATGTATTTGTGTCTTGACTGCCTGGAAAATTTGCATAAGAGCCCAGTTAACTTGAAGAAAAAGAATGTCAAGTACCTAAAAGTTTTCTTTCAAAAATTTCATGTTTTGAGAAACTCTGCTATTAAACCCAGAATGCCTTCATTTGAATCCAGGGGTCACAATCTCACAAGCTGGTGAACCTAACAGCTGCAAAACCTTTGCATGCTATTTAAAGTTTCTAGGCCTGTATCCTCATCTCTTGTAGAGGAATTTACCTTATAGGGTATTTTGAAAATTGAATTATGAATACATGTAAAGTATTTAAAAGAATGGCAAAAACATAATAATTAGCATAGAGAGCTTCACTTTTTATTTTATTTAAAATAATCCTGTGTTCTGACTTCCTATGGAACAAGCACTGTCATAAGAACTTAAGAACTCTGAGTTAGGCACTATTATATTATCCTCATTTTATAGATGAGGAAACTGAGGCACAAACAATTTAATTTGTCCAAAGCCAAAGTGCTGATAGGCATGGCCTTAGAATTTGAATCCAGGCAGTCTGGCCATTAATGAAGTTTGCTGGCAGAAAAGACACTGAAGGTTCTTAGGGGAAGCTCGTCTTGCAAGAAGGAAAAAAAACTGAACTGGCTGCTTTCCATCAAAGCCTGGGCTTAAGTTGTTGGGAGTTGGGTTAGGAGTCGGACTTAGCTCGGCTTGTGGATGAAACAGAATGCCCCTCCCAGATAGTCATCCTCTGTTGAGCAGCATGCTTTGGCATAAAATAAACTCCAGGAACACAGACTGATTGTCCTGTTTATGAATGGTTCTCAACAACTGAAACAGATTTACTTACGGTTGGTGCTCACAATAGACTAAACATTTGTCTGACCCCAAAGTACTTAAACCCCAATGGTGTTAGAAGGTGCCCTTTGACAGATTATGAAGTCACGAGGGTGGAGTTCTCACGAATGATACTATTGTCTTTATGAAAAGGACTCCAGGTTGATCTTCACCCTCTTTCCACCATGTGAGCATGCGGTGAAGCATTGGCAGTCTAACCTGGAAGAGAGCCCTCATCAGAACCCAATCATGCTGGCACCCTGATCTCACACTTCCAGGCTTCTAAGCTCTAAGAAATAAATTTTTGTAGTTTGCAAGCCACCTACTCTATAGCATTTTGGTACAGCAGTCTGCAATGATGAAGACAATGTTCAATGAAAAATGATTAAATGCATGATTGCAACTTAAATCATGAACCTTGGGAGGCCCATTGAACAACCTTGGCTGAGTAAAAGGGTGCTGAAAGAATGGATTATCTTCTTTCAGGAAGACTCAGGAGCTCCCACAGGGATCTCTTGTAGAGCAGGAATTAGAGAAATATAACATGAGATATTCTGGCTCAAGATGGAGACTGAACTTAACTCTTAGAATAGACTTTCTTTCCTCTCCCACTAAGCCTTGAGATACCACCACCAGGCCCGACTGCAACAGTAGAAACATACAGTACTAGGTTATATAGATTTTCAGCAGCCTCATCACAGCAAAGCAAGAGATGGCAGTACCAAATGGGGCCTTTAAACGGACTCCTGTAACCCAGTTTTCCTGCAGTAAAGGCATTTTAAAGCAGGCGGCCTCTTTAAGAAATTAGACTAAAGAAAGACCTAAGACCTAAGAAAGTTCAGGGGAGGAAAGAAAGTCCGTGAAGAAAGACTTCTCACTTTTCTAGTCATGTGGAGAAGGGATTGTTAGCTTTAGAAATATATTTGTCATAAAAACATGAAATTTGAGTATTTAGTACCCAGATCTTCTTGTAAGGGTCATAGTCATTGGTATTTGAGTCTGATGCCAAAACAGCAAATGTTATTCTTATTTCAAAAGGAATTGAAATGATAATGCTATCCACTGAGTCAAATCCATGAAATAAGACAATCTCCTAGCTCTTGCATGCTCTCGAACCAAAAGCTTCCATTTTGCAGAATTTGTCTGCCTCAAAACACAAACAAAGTTAATCAGATAGGAAGGTCCCACAGGAGTTAAACGTCTTTTTGTTAATCATGATTCAACTCTCAGACACAATCTATTTCACCAAAACAGTATTCCAGACCATGTTTTGGAATATCTCACTCACCAGGGAAGATAGATTTTACAGTATTGTCTTTTGCTAGTGGTAGAATTGTCAAATTTATTATCCTGCTGTTACAGACCTTCTAAAAAGCACAGCTGGGTGATCATAGACAATGAACTGCCCCAAATGAAGTTTATCTCAAGGCCTTAACTGATAGCATTCTCCTATTTCTTATTTTTCATGCCCAGTTTGCTGTGATACTACTGGGAACTTGTTAACTCAGCAGCATTTATCATGATTCTGTTTTGTTGAACAAGTACAATACAATCTTTTTTTCCCCATTTAATCAATAAGTAGAAGTAGGAATGAGGTACAGCAGGGAGGAATCATGTTAGATTAATGGTTTCTGACTTATGGTAAAATTCAGCTCGAAGATTGCACTTATACTCTCTTCTGAGACAGCCTCTCCTGGGAGCAAAATATTCCCAAATAATTCAACTGCATTGCTCTTATACATCATGACTGCTGTTTCATCTCTTCACTCAGGGGAAAAATAAAAAGCATTTTAATCCATCAAGATCCATGTTATTTGGAAGGCAAACTTTTGCAGACAGAATGAACACTAATTGGGGGAAGGGGATGGAGGAAAAAGAAAGGAAGTACTGGAGATCGATCTATCTATCTATCTATCTATCTATCTATCTATCTATCTATCTATCTATCTATCTAGTCTATCATTTTTCTTATCTCTCTATGTCTCTATCTATGTATGTATCTATCTATCTATCTATCTATCTATCTATCTATCTATCTATCTACCTACCTACCTACCTATCTATAATCTGTCTATCCATCTATCCACCCATCTATCTGTATCTATCTATCTATCTATCTATCTATCTATCTATCTATCTATCTAGTCTATCATTTTTCTTATCTCTCTATGTGTCTATGTATCTATCTATCTATCTACCTATCTATAATCTGTCTATCCATCTATCCATCCATCTATCTGTATCTGTCTGTCTGTCTGTCTGTCTATCTATCTATCTATCTATCTATCTATCTATCTATCTATCTATCCATCCATCCATCCAATCTACCTGTCTATCTACCTACCTACCTACCTATTCACTAGATATTGAATGTACATTTAACCTCCTTTATATAGTGAAGGAGGTCCTAGGCTTATTTTATGAATAAGAAAAGAACTGTGAGTATGGCAGAGATTCAGGAAGCTTGAATCACAGGCCTAAGGTCCCGAGTCAGAAGGTGGCAAACTCAGTTTCTGAGTAAAAACCGTGTAATTCAAAAGCCCTGTTTAGTTTCTTCTTCTTTTCTCTTTCTCCCAACAGGCCACTATTCTCTGTCTTTGAGTTTGGTTTTACAGTGATGAAATTTGCTATCATAATTTAAAGTGAGGACTTTGGTGAGAATTTTCCCCAAAACAGAATAGCAGGGTTTTGTTTGACTTCTGTTCTTAGCACTCTTTTTCTACAGCAAAATAAGATTTGAGATGTGACTGAAAGAGGTAGGTTTAACAGGAGGAAAGACTTGCAGTTGATGGATACAAAAGGCACTGGTGGAATAAAAATGAGTTGTAGGGTATAAGAAATACCAAATTGGGTTTTAAGTGTCCTAAGTAAATATGAAGAGAAAATGATTTGTGTTCTGGTGATGCTCACAGTAGCATGCACCTTATGGATCCTTCTTGTCTGTCATGAATAGTCTCAAGACCTGGGTAAGGGATCACATGATTTGGCCAGGGCTGGTGTGACAGAGTAGTGCAAGCTGGGTGGTGTGAACAACAGCAATGTATTACTCACAGTTCTGGAGGCTAAAAGTATGGAATCATGGCATCCTCAGAGTTGGTTCCTTCTGAGGGCTGTGAGGAAAGAATCTGTTCCAGGCCTCTCTCCTTGGCTTGTAGGTGGCTGTCTTCTCCCTAAGTCTCTTCATTCATCTGCTTTCTATGTGTGTCTCTGTGTTCAAATTAACCCTTTTTATAAAGAAACCAGTCATACTGGATTAGCTCATTTTTAACTTGATTACCCCTGTAAAGACCCTATTTCCAAATAAGCTCCCATTCTAAGGTGCTGGGTGTTAGGATTTCAACTTACAAATCTTGAGCAGAAGGCACGCAATTCAGCCTATCATAGAGGTGAAGTGATGTGTAGAAGACAGCATAGTTTTAGAGTCAGAAAGACTTGGGTTTAAGTTAGGAAAAACACTGCCTAGCTCCTTGAGCAAAATTAATTTATCTGAATTTTAATGTCCCTATTTACAAAATAGTCATAATAACACTAGACTTGCGGGGTTGTTTTAAAGATTAAATGAGATATTATATGTAGGAAACACTGTATTTAGGACATAGTCGGTACTCACTTAAAAATAGATTTTTCATGTTTAACTTAGATAATCACTAATAAGGGAAATGTAGATTGAGGAAAAAGAAGTCAATGGAATAGCAAAAATATTGTGAAGACATTGTGTAGTTCTTCCAAATGTGGCCATCCTTCGTGTAGTAACAACTCTATTCTCGCAGATATGATTTGCCTGGTTCTTGGAAGGCTCCTAACATAAAATACCGAGGTGTCTGAAAAATCTACCATTACATTTATTTCAGCTTTTGAAGGCTTTAGGAAATAGACATCGAAGGAAGAAGGGCTAGTGAGGAAACCAAGGGTGTCGAGATGAACCCACACCAAGCCAAATTTTACCTGCATCACAGATTGCTAAGGCCAGCTCTGCTCCAAAAATCCCAAAATGAAGCACATTGGAACTTGGATGTTGCTAAACTTAGAGATGAACTAGCCTTGATTTCATTTTGAGGGACAGTCAATCAGGGAAAATGAGTCAGAAAGAGTTATTGCTCTAAGAGACCTGAGCCAAGGCTTCCTTTTTGCTGTTGCCTACCATGTTCCCTCTAGCAATCATTTCTAAAGTAGAATTTTACATTCAAATGCTTTCCTTTCTTCCACTCTCTTTGGAACAACAATATATGAAATCATTCCAGGAGGGAGAGCACCTTCTGTGAGGAGATTAACCTGACATGTGATAGAAAGAAATGGAAGATAATAGAATGACATTAGAGTGGACCATTTCTGGAAATGAGGGAGGTTTGGTATTCCACTTAGGAATGGGTATTTAGGAACTTCTGAATGCACGCCCAAGAAATGATTCACTCCACTTGGCATGAACACTTGGACATTTCAGTTCAGATGTCATTATGATAAAGTATAACTTCCCTAGGCTGTGGGGTTTGCTCTGACTCAGCTGACAACCCACCACATTTCCCTCACTTGGGTCATGACTAACCACACACACACACACACACACACACACACCAATGAGAGTTATTATGTTGTCCCACCAAAGAAGCAATTTAGGTTGTTATTGTCACAAAAGGCACATTTGGAATGATACATTTATCAGAGGAAACAAACAAAAGCCCACTGTTACACCTTCAGGAAGAAATACTGGTTAAGTATTGCATATTATATTTGTTCTTCAGGTTTTTTACCAGGTACCTAGTCTCTGAAGGTTGTTTGGAACCAGTATCAAAACATTTGAAAGTAAGTCACTTGAACTGAGTCTATAATAAAGTTCCCCATAAAACAGAAGAACATGGCCAGAAAGCTTTATTGTTCTGACCGACCTAACCTGAAAAAATAGGTTTGTGTTCTCTACTAGACAGGAGCATATGTTATGAAGGGATAATATATTTCAGATTTGTTAATGTTATCCCTGGCATCTAAGAGGTTTAAAAGCAGTTAGTTAAAGGCAAAAGATTCATTACTTTAAACATGAATCAGTTAAAGTCAAATAACCAGTCTCTGATTTGTCATTATCCAAAACATGAACACTCAAAATTAATTGAGCCATTCATTGAGATATTCATAACCATTGTAGATATAAGAAAATATTAGTAACTGATCTGATAATACTTGATTTAGTTATTTATTTACCTCAATTTTTATATTTCCCAAAGCCTAATATAGTGGGTTATATAGTAGGAACTGTATAACTTTTTATGGAATGCATGAGTGGATGAATAAAAGGAGGAAAAATATATTATTTTGAGAAGAAAGCAGTGACCTTGGAGAAAGGTAAAATTCCTATGAGAAAGGATAAATTCTCTTCTATTAAGACAAACACAATATTGGTGTTTTTTTGATATTAGAAAGTATTGTCCCTCCCCTTGGTGATGGTCTGAATATTATAACCACATCTCTGGAAATTTGATGTTATTCACAACAGCTCCATAGATGGTGGAAGTAGGGAGAATGAGAGTCTTCAAAGGGCAGGGAAAGAGGAGATATATGGGAATTAGGAGAGGAGTTCGAGACACTTGGAAAGAAACAGGAACCTGCAGAAGGGCCTGGCCAACAAGAATTTTCTCCATGACAGGAATAGATAAAAAGTTTTAGGGCAGCAAACTATAATATTCAAACTTGTTTTTCTAACACTGTCCCTTGCTTTAACTTATTTGTGTGATTCCCAATTTTAATCAAACGATTGCTACACCAAGAAGCACTGTGATATGGTTTGGCTATGTCTCACCAAAATCTCATCTTGAATTCTAACTCCCACAATTCCCATGTGTTGTGGGAGGAACCCAGTGGGAAGTGATTGAATTACTGGGGAGGGTCTTTCCTGTGCTGTTCTCGTGATAGTGAATGAGTCTCAAGAGATCTGAGGGTTTTAAAAACGTGAGCTTCCCTGCACAAGCTTTCTTTTTGCCTGCCGCCATCCATGTGAGATGTGACTTGCTCCTCCTTGCCTTGTGCCATGTTTGTGAGGCCTCCCCAGCCATGTGGAACTATAAGCCCATTAAATCTCTTGCTTTTGTAAAATGTCCAGTCACTGGTATGTCTTTATCAGAAGTGTGAAAACAGACTAATACAGTAAATTGGTACTGAGAGTGGGGTGCTGCTGAAAAGTTACCCAAAAATGTGGAAGTGACTTTGGAACTGGGTAACAGGCAGAGGTTGGAACACTTTGGAGGACTAAGAAGAAGACAGGAAAAATGTGGGATAGTTTGGAACTCCCTAGAGACTTCTTGAATGACTCTGCCAAAAATGCTGATAGCGATATGGACAATAAAGTCTAGGCTGAGGTGGTCTCAGATAGAAATTAGAAGCTTGTTGGCAACTGGAGCAAAGGTGACTCTTGTTATGTTTTAGCAAAGAGACTGGTGGCATTTTTGTCCTTTTTCTAGAGATTTGTGAAACTTTGAACTTGAGAGAGATGATTTAGAGAATCTGGCAGAAGAAATTTCTAAGCAGCAAAGCATTCAAGAGGTGACTTCAGTGTTGTCAAAGGCATTCTGTTTTAAAAGGGAAACAGAATATCAATGTTCAAAAAATTTGCAGCCTAACAATGTGATAGCAAAGAAAATCCCATTTTCTGAGGAGAAATTCAAGCTGGCTGCAGAAATTTGCATAAATAATTAGAAGTTGAATGTTAATCACCAAGACAATGGAGAAAATGTCTCCAGGCCATGTCAGAGATCTTTGTGGCAGCCCTTCCGATAACAGACCTGGAGATCTAGGAGGAAAAAATGGTTTCATGGGCCAGGCCCAGGGTCCCTCTGCTGTGCGCAATCTGGGGACTTTGTACTCCACATCCCAGCCACTCCAGACATGGCTAAAAGGGGTCAAGGCACAGCTTGGGCTCTTGCTTCAGAGTGTGGAAGCCCCAAGCCTTGGCAGCTTCCACATGGAGTTGAGCCTGTGGGTGCCCAGAAGTCAGGAACTGAGATTTGGAACTTCTGCCTAGATTTCAGAAGATGTATGGAAATGCTTTGATGCCCAGGCAGAATTTTGATGCTTGGGTGGGGCCCTCATGGAGAACTTCTGTTAAGGCAGTGCAGGAGGAAAATGTGGAGTGGGAGCCCCCACACAGGGTCCCTACTGGGGCACAAGCTAATGAAGCTGTGAGAAGAGGGTCACAATCCTCCAGACCCCAGAATGGTAGACCCACCTACCTCTTGCACTGTGTGCCTGGAAAAGCCACAGACACTCAATGCCAATCCATGAAGGCAGCCAAGAGGGGCGCTGTATCCTGCAAAACCACAGGGATGGGGCTGCCCAAAACCATGGGAACCCACCACTTGCATCAGTGTGACCTGGATATGAGACACAGAGTCAAAGGAGATCATTTTGGAGCTTTAAGATTGACTGTCCCACTGTATTTTGGATTTGTGTGGGGTCTGTAGTCCCTTTGTTTTGGCCAATTTATCCCATTTGGAATGGCTGTATTTACCTAATGCCTGTACCACCATTGTAGCTAAGACGTAACTAACTTGCTTTTGATTTTACAGGTTTATAGGCAGGAGGGACTTGCCTTGTTTCAGATGAGATGTTAGACTGTGGACTTTTGAGTTAATGCTGAAATGAGTTAAGACTTTGGGGGACTGTTGGGAAATAATGATTGGTTTTGAAGTGTGAGGACATGAGATTTGGGAGGGACAAAGGGCAGAACGATATGGTTTGACTGTGTCCCCACCCAAATCTCACCTTGAATATTAACTCCCACAATTCCCACATGTCATGGGAGGAACCCAGTGGGAGGTTATTGAATTATGGAGGCATCTTTCCTGTGCTGTTCTTGTGATAGTGAATGGGTCTCATGAGATCTGATAATTTTAAAAACAGGAGTTTACCTGCACAAGCTCCCTTTTTGCCTGCCACCATCTACGTGAGATGTGACTTGCTCTTCCTTGCCTTCCTCCATGTTTGTGAGGCCTCTCCAGACATTTGGAACTGTAAGTCCAATTACATCTCTTTCATTTGTAAATTGCCTGCCTTGGGTATGTCTTTATCAGCAATGTGAAAACAGACTAATACACACTGTAATAGTGTGTTTTTTGGTAGAATGAAGGAATCCAGGCATTTTTCAGTGGAGCCAAAGTGATAGGGTAATGGTGAAAATGAAAATGACAGGAACTGCAGAGAAGGTGGCACAAGGTAGGTATTCATGTTTTCAACTGAAAACATGTAATTTGAGCAATAGAAACCCAGAGAAACCTAAGTCCATTTTGAAACTTGGCAATTTAAGACAGGCTGTCCTAGGTATAGTGAGGAGGTACTCGCACATGCCTTCTCCCCACCATAAATATTCACGCATGTCTGTGTACTTTGTCTTCATCAATTAATGTAATCATTCCTTCTCAGGAAGAACTAATGAAAAGTACTCCAATCAATACAGTTGATCACTGCCAAGGATTCCAGCCTTCTGGCAGCAAAGTTTATTTTCATTTAATTAACTAGTAGCTGATGAATATATTTTGTTATAGTTGTCCAGAAGTAGGAGTTTTAAAAGTACTGATAATATGATTAATTTTGGCTAAGGCATGCCTTCTATCTTATTTGGATATGCAATTATTGGATAACTCCTAAATTTTCTTTAACACTGAGATTTTGTAATCTTATAATCTATTTAACAAATCCTCATTTTCTTTTGGTCACTGTTTTATGCTGAAAGTATTCAAGTACTTAAATCTATATCTCAAGCCTGTGTCTACTTCTTAGGAAGAAGCCAAGACAGAGTATTCTATTTGGACTGTTTGCCTCTGGAAGAAGTTAAGGAAAGATACCAGAGATAGATTTGTGTATATATTAAGTGTACAAGTGTATATTGGATCTATCAAGTTTTTCAGTTTCATTATGAAAGTGAAGAGTGCTTAAGGTTGTCAGCAGGCTCTGCAGTGAATCCAGGTTTCATTTTTTCGTTTTACTGTGAGTCTAGTACAGAGTATATGCTCATTTGTTTGCTAATATAAATAAAAGAGGTGGAGTTTTCAGGGTATATGAGATCACTGTCTCTCTCTTTTTTTTTCATCTTTTTGCAGGGAAATTCCTGTAGAACATTGCTTATCTACCATGATAATTTGAGTTCAGTATTCAGACTGACATTTATTGACACCTATAAATTCTATAGAAGACTTTTGTTTATTTGGCCGCCTTTTCAATCTCATTCCACTGAGGGCAATGCAAAGTGGCCAGTAGGATGCTCTGGAGAACACAGAGAGCAGACCAGGCCTTATTTTTTCTATGGAGTTCCTTTCTACTCCTTGATTCTAAACTGATCTTTGTTCCAATTCATCTTTCTAGTGGAAAGAAGCACAGACATTTTCACACTTTTAAAAAGTTTTCTTCTACAAATATGCTAAAATGGGCACTTTCTTTACAGAATTGTAAGTAGTTTAGCTCTAATTAGGGATATTTTATTCAGTGGGATGGAACTCAAAGAGTTGTTCTCACCCCTAAATCAGTGAAACCATGATGCTCCGAATAAGCAAGACTTTGCAATAAGTTCTTTCCTTGGAATACAATTACTCTCCTGTCTTACCACAAAGCCATTTCTAAAATCAAATGGGAAGGGAAGGTGTGGGGATATGTCTCAAAAAATATAAAATCAGATTTTTAAAACTATATTCTCTGCACATTTTCAAGACAATCAGAAATCTTGGTTGGTCAGATTGCCACATGCAAATTTTCACAGTAATAGCCTATTGAGTTTCAAATGTAGCATTCACCATGGACACTTATAATTGCAGATGTTGTATTACATTATCAACTCTGTACATGAGGGGAATAGAAAGATAATGGAAAGTAGACTGTAAGTGAATATTGGATGTTAATAGGAATTCCCTCTCAAATTATGTTTTATTCAATTGTTCAGCACCAAATTGTGATACTAAAAGGCTTGAAAGCGTACATGTGGGAAATGGGAGAAGTAGGACCAAGAGGATAACTCATCAACCAGGAGACCCTAAGAAAAAATTTAGACCCTTTCTGTTTAAATCTTATTATTTTTAATTCCTTAACATTCTGTGGGCAATTATATAACAAGTCTAATATTCTTTATTTCTCAGAAAGACTGATGATAAAAGTAATTTCTTTTGTATTAGACAGTAAGCTTGGCTATTTTAGTGATATAGCTACTCGTTAGTTTGTTGTTCTAATTACCAGAGTTTCATGCCTCTAAATACCATCGTTATATAATGCTAAAACAAAAGAAAATAACAACAACAACAATGAAAAAATTAGGGACAAAATGCAAATTGATTAATGTTTATAATTCCAAAAAAAGATGTCACCTGGACTGGAAATGAAGCTTGAATCCCTTAAGAATCAGTCAAGAGTTAAGAGGGAAAAAATTGGAGAAACATTTTAAGAATTATTTTTTAAAGATGAGAGTCTTGCTATGTTGCCCAGGCTGGATTGGAACTCCTGGGCTTAAGTGATCCTTTTGTCTTAGCCTCCTAAGTAGCTGAGACATTCAGGTGCATACCACTACACCTGGATTATTTTGAAGTTTTTGATTAATGACTAATCAATTATTATCCCCATCTGTCAAAGGTATCAATTATTTTTTTAGGACAGACACCTATGCCGGATCATGTCGTTTGTCCATATTGGTAAAGGTTTAGAGCTAAACTAATTAAACTGATATAGAAAATTAAGTACCACACACATATGTGTCTATTTGTATAGGTATGTGTATATGTATGTAAGTATGTGTATATATATATAATTCCCTTTATTTGCTGATATGGTTAGGTTTTGCATCCCCACCCAAATCTCATCTTGAATTGTAATCCCCATAGTCCCTGTTATCCTCATGCGTCAAGGGAGAGACCAGGTGGGGGGAAATGAATCATTGGGGTGGTTTCCCCATGATGTTCTCATGATAGTGAGAGAGTTCTCACCAGATTAGAAGGTTTTATAAGGGGTTCTTCCTCCTTTGCTCAGCACTGCTCCTTTCTGACACCTTGTGAAAAAGGTGTCTTGCATCTTCTTCACTTTCCACCATGATTGTAAGGTTCCTGAGGTCTCCTAGCCATGCTAAACTGTGAGTCGATTAAACCTCATTCCTTTATAAATTAGCCAGTGTCAGGCAGTTCTTTATAGCAGTATGAAAACTAACTAATGCAACTACATTTTCTGTTGTTCTTATTACTCTCGATCAAAAATTCCCATTGGTATTTGCTTCATGGAATTGGTTTATCTTCACAGTCTTGAGAGCACTCAGATGACATCGCCTCTGAAGAGAAGAATAATTACAATAAAATGGTCTCAGGGCTGATCAAGAATTCCCTGAGCCTCTGAAAGTGTGGGTCTCCCCACGCACAGATCCAATGGAGAACTTCCCATAACCACTTTACTTTTCTAAACAATGTATTTTGTATTGAAACAAGATGGTAAATAATAATAAGTATATTCTGGTAAATAAAATAATATAATATATAATAAAATACAATTTTAAAAGAGGAAAGAAGGCATATTCAATGTAGCAATATCTCTAAGACTTCTTTCTGCTATTCATTTTCTTTTTAACTAAAGTCTTGTAAGAAACCATTCCCCTGTCTTTGTATCTTCTGAGTCAGACATCCTGATTAAAAGAGGCTCTGCAGGTGCTTCAAACTCTGGTGGCACATGGCCTTGAGAACTTTCTCTGGCTCCTTGAGGGCTGGAAACATAGTTTTCTCTAGACTTTTGGCAATTCTTGTGATGTCTGTTGCAAAGCCCCCACCTCCCATCCTGTCCCTGTTGGCACTGGATTTTGTTTAGTGCTGACTTTCATCTCAGGTAATATGATCTTACATGCCTGTCTTTCCTTCAGTCCTATCTTTTGATCATACTATCATCAAAATGAAAACAGAGATGGAAAAATCCATGAGAAATAGCCTCTTATCTAAGTGAATCTGGTTTAAGCTCATACTTTCCTCCATGTGACCCAGTAACTTAGATACCATTCTTGTTCTACACTGATATGGTTTGACTCTGTGTATTGGGATATGATTTGGCTGTGTCCTCACCCAGATCTCATCTTGAATTGTAATAATCCCCATGTGTCAAGGGTGGGGCCAGGTGGAGAGAATTGAATCATGGGGACAGTTTCCCCCATACTGTTCTTGTGATAGTGAATGAGTTTCATGAGATCTGAAGTTTTTATAAATGGGAGGTTCCCTGCACAGGTTCTCCTGTATGCTGTCATGTAAGAAGTCCCTTTGTTCCTTATTCGCCCTCGGCCATGATTGGCCATAATTGTGAGGCCTCCCCAGCCATGTGGAACTGTGAGTCAATTAAACCTCTTTCCTTTATAAACTATCCAGTCTCAGGTATGTCTTTATTAGCAGCATGAGAACAGGCTAATACAAATTGTAATCCCCGTAATCCCCATGTTAAGGGCGGGACCTGGTGGAAGTAATTGGATCTTGGGGGCAGTTACCCCATGCTGTTTTCATGATAGTGAGTTCTCATGAGATCTGATGGTTTCATTAACATCTGGCATTTCCCCTGCTTGCACCCCCTCAATCCTGCTGCCCTGTGAAGAAGATGCCTGCCTCTGCTTTGCCTTCCCCCATGACTGTAAGTTTCCTGAGGTGTCCCAACAATGTGGAACTGAGTCAATTAAACTTCTGTCTTTTAGAAATTACCCGGTCTTGAGCAGTTCTTTATAGCAGCATGAGAATCGACTAATACATACACTCTTGTCTTTTTCTACAAATCCTATTTCCACATGCTGTCAGGCATTGTATGCTAACAAGGGTTTCAATATCCTGTGTTGGATTTCTTCTTCCAAGAAACCATCCATAACCTTCCCCTCCTCAGCCCGTGATTAGAGTTGGTGCCCTCCTTTTTGCTCCCATCACTTCATGTTCTAACAATTCACACAAAAAATTGCCTGTTTTATGGCCCGTCATTGATAAAAGGCAGGATTACCCAAGTGCATCCTCAGCTGCTAGAAAAATTCCATTGTATAGAAAACACTCAATTGTACTCAATTTCACCGAAGTTTGGCCTGCTCAACATTTAGCAAGATGCCCTAGCTTTCTACTAAAAGGAAATTTGTCTTATCCTTTAAATAAACATCTTAAAATTGTGGCATATAAATAGCCAACTACACAAACAAATGAAACAGTTGTTGCTGAATCACAAGGCAGTGGTTTTTCTCTTCTTGAATGGACATGAATCCTCCACCAGTAGATGGGGGAGGAACTGCATCAACCTCCCTGTGGAGGCACTACAGTGAGGTTCTAGGGAAGGTAAAGGAGCCAGGCTAATACTCCCCTATCTTTCTGGGTACCCTGATTTTACGGTCTTTCATATAGACTAGATGTTTTTTACAGAGTCAGAATTCAAGAGAAGTTCACAAAGCAAATCAACAAAGAGGAGGGAACCAAGGAGTCAGCTTTTTATCAAGGAAAGGAAAATGCCATGAAACTGCCATGCCATTTGTTTTTGCAGCCAAAGGTGTAAGCTCTGGCATCTGTAAGAAACAGGAAGCATTGACATATTGTTAAAGCTAGTAGGTATTATCATTCTTGGCTGAGCAACTGTCAGTTCAGTCTTCACCAGTGCCTTCTCTAGTGGGATGAAAGTGTAAATAAATATGGTGGAAGACTGAGTTCTGGAGCTACTGCCCAAAGCTACTGAGTGTGGGAGCTTCTACTATGTTACTATTTGGAGACTGAAAGTTATTACTCCTCCCTCTTTATGTCAGTGCTTGCAACTCAGTGGTTCCCTTTCAGATTTCATCTAGTGTAAGATAAACTGATCACCTGCAGTCTTTCAGCATGGTTGGAATGGTGTGAAAATGCTGTACTCACCCTTTAAATGTGATTGTGGCAGCAATGGTAATTATAATTTTTTAGCACTCACTGTGTGCCAGACTTAGAATATATGCTTTTATATTTGTCAGTTAATCCTCATGACAGCCTTGTATTTTTGGCTAAGCATCTTTATCCATACATTTTACATATAATAAACAAGTAGCTAAGTTCTGAACCCACCTCCATCTTACTCTAAAATTTGTATTCTTCTTACTCACCCAATCTATTATAGGCTGGAAACATTTCTCCTTAAAAATTGGACGTAATTCTAGAATGGTTCTGCTGCTATGAAACCAGACCGTTTTACAGCAGTTTTATTTCATCTCACATTGCCTTATGATGGCTTATCTGGGACATTGTTTAAATCACGGTCCCTTTGTAGACCTTTTGCTATACTGGAGGCATGAATTTCTTGATAAAGAAGCCAAACATAAAAACAAAAATACAAAAAATAAAAGTCACAAGGTCAACCAGAAAAGGTTTAGCCTCTGATTGTATCTGGAAGAATCACTTTTGTAGTCATCTACAATTTGTAAGTGTGTTAAATGCATGTTCTGTTACATAACTTGGTGGTCCAGTTGACAGACATGCATTATTAATCCATTCTAGAGATGAATCAAGTTAAGCTCATGGTTTACTGAATGTATTAAATTCATATTTTCAGTAAATATGTATTAAATGTTTAATGTCAAAATCTTTGACCTAATGGACCTTTCATACTAGTAAGTAGAAATGGAAATTAAGAGAAGAAGAAAACAAATAAGATTCAGATTGCAATGAGTTACTATGAAGAAAATGGAAAGAGGAGGGATGGGATTTTTGAGATCTGAAAGCTGAGAAGGCTTCTCCTGTGTGAAATCTTGGGGAGTGGTGATGAGAGCAGAGGAAGGAGTTATTCCCAAGGCCCTGAAACTGGACTAACACTAGCCAGTTTGAGAAGAAATGGTGTGATGGGAGAATGGGAGTAAAGAGGGCAGTGGTAGGAGTGTCTGTGAAGACAGTTAGGGAGGACTTGATCCTAAAAACTTTCAGAGACCTATGATTTTATTCTACATTTAGTAGCAGATAAGGAGAAGACATTATAGAATCAAGAGAATAAGAAAAACCATATTTTCTCTAATGATATCTTAATCATGTCTAGGTTAGTGGCCTAGATCCAATAGAAACCAAAGCTTTTAGTTCTGTCCCCGCAAATCTGCTTTGTCCACTAAGGACATTTAAGTGCAAAGCTTATTAGGCTCCAGCTGCCTCAGATTCTCTCCCATTTCTCAAATTTGCCAGGTCCCTTCTCAACTCATGGCTTTTGTTTAAGCTTGAACAAAATGGCAGAAATGCAAATCTTCTCCTAGCGGTCTGGCCAACTCCTGTTCATGTATTAGGTCTCTGCTTGAATGGCAGTTCTGCAAGGGGAGCCATTTGGGCCCTAGACCAGCCTAAATTCCCTGCTACTTCTCATACTACTATGTGGATTATATAATGTTATATAATCATCTATTCCATGTCTACCTCTCAAAAAACTGTAAGCTTCCCGTGATGGTTAGTTTTATCTGTCAACTTTGTTATGGTATAGTATTTACTTAATCAGACATTAATCTGGCTGTTGCTATGAAGGTATATTGTAAATGTGGTTGGCATCTACAACTAGTTGACATTAAGTAAAGGAGGTTACCATTGATGATGTGAATAGGCAGCATCCCACCAGTTGAAAGATTTTAAGAGCAAAACTAAAGTTTCCCTAAGGAGGAAGAAATTTAATCTCAAGAAAGAAACATGAGTTCCTACCCTAAAGTTTCCAGCCTGACGGTCTTGCCCTATCAATTTTGGGCTTGCCAGCCTTCTCGAACCAAGTGAGCCAATTGTTTAAAATAAATATCAATCAAAATCTTTCTCTCTCTCTAGATACACACACACACACACACACACACACACACACACACATCTCTGTGTATATATAAATCTGTATGTATCTTTATATTCATATATAGACATACATATATACATATGTATACACACACAAAAAATCATGCATCATGTAACGATGGAGATATGTTCAGAGAAATGGATTCTTAGGCAGTTTTGTCACTGTACAAATATAGAGTTTACAGCACTTACACAAACCTAGGTGGTATGGCCTATTACACACCCAGGCTATATGTTAATAACCTATTGCTGCTAGGCTACAAACCTGTACAGCCTGTTACTGTACCAACCATTGTTGGCAACTGTACCGCAATGATAAGAATTTATGTATCTAAACATATCTACTAGAAAAGGACCAATAAAAATGTACAGGGAATTTAAATCAACAAACAAAAACCAAATAACCCCATTTAAAAATGGGCAAAGGACGTTAACAGGCACTTCTTAAAATGAGACATACATTGGCCAACAAATGTGAGAAAATGCTCAGCATCACTAGCCATCAAGGAAATGCAAATCAAAACCACAATGAGATACTGTCCCACACCAGTCAGAATGGCTACTATTAAAAAGTAAAAACAAAAGAAAACACAAAACAGATACTGGTGAGGTTATGGAGAAAAGGGAGCACTGTTGGTTGGAATGTAAATTAGTCCAGCCACTGGGGAAAGCAGTCTGGAGATAGCTAAAATAACTTAGAACAGTTGACTCAGCAGTACCGTTACTGGGTATGTACGCAAAAGAAAATAAATCATTCCATCAAAAAGACACATGCGCTCATATGTTCATTGCCGCGCTATTCACAATAGCAAAGGCATGTAATCAATCAGTGACAGATTGGATGAAGAAAATGTGGTATACATACACCATAAGATACTATATAGCCATAAAAACAATGAAATAATATCCTTTGCAGCAACATGGATGGAGTTGGAGGGCATTATCCTAAGCAAATTAATGTAGAAACAGAAACCAAATACCACATATTCTCACTTGTAAGTGGGGGCTAAACACGTGGACATAAATACGAGAACAGTAGACACTATGGACTACTAGAGGGTAGAGGGAGGCAGGGTGGGTTAAAAAACTTCCCATCAGGGCTGGGCATGGTGGCTTACGCCTGTAATCCCAGCACTTTGGGAGGCCGAGGTGGGTAGAGCACAAGGTCAGGAGTTCGAGATCAGCCTGACCAACATGGTGAAACCCCGTCTCTACCATAAATACAAAAATTAGCTGGGTGTGGTGGCACACACCTGTAATCCCAGCTACTTGGGAGGCTGGGACAGGAGAATTGCTTGAACCCAGGAGGTAGAGGTTGCAGTGAGCTGAGATCACGCCACTACACTCTAGCCTGGGTGACAGAGCCAGACTCTGTCTAAAAAAAAAAAAAAAAAAAAAAAAAAAAATTGGCTGCAGTTCATGCCTGTAATCCCCGCACTTTGGGAGGCCAAGGTGGGTGGATCACGAGGTCAGAAGATAGAGACCATTCTGGCTAACAAGGTGAAACCCCGTCTCTACTAAAAAAAAAAAAAAAAAAAAAAAAAAAAAAAATTCAAAAAAATTAGCGGGGTATGGTAGCAGGGTATGGTGGCAGACGCCTGTAGTCCCAGCTACTCGGGAGGCTGAGGCAAGAGAATGGCGTGAACCTGGGAGGCGGAGCTTGCAGTGAGCGGAGATCGCGCCACTGCACTCCAGCCAGGGCGACAGAGCGAGACTCCGTCTCAAAAATAAAAATAAAATAAAAACTTCCCCATCGGGTACTATGCTCATTACCAGAGTGACAAGATCTATACCCCAAACCTCAGCATCATGCAACATTTTCATGTAACAAATCTGCATATGTACCCCTTGTATCTGAAATAAAAGTTGAAAATAAAAAACAGCAACCACAATTCTAAAAAATAGTATTATAATTTTGTGGGACCACCGCTATTTATGTGGTCTGTTGTTGAACAGAAGGTTATATACAGTGCATGACTGTATGTATATGTATGTACATACATACCTCTTATTGGGTCTGTTTCTCTGAGAACTCTAACTGGCATGATCTCTGAGAAGAGTGACCCAAGTTGGTCTTATCACTATGTGTCCTTCAAACTTTACACAGGGTATTAAATCGAATTGGCACATAATACACATTTTAAAAAATTAATGAATGATGGAAAGGAGCATATGACACCGCTGTTTGATGCAAATACAACGTTTTATATGAGTTTAAATCAGATGCAGAGGTCCTGGGCACTTGAAGATCTTTCATGGCTTTAATTCATGCAAATGGATGAATTAAATGCCTTTGCTCTCACAAAGGCCTTCCAGCCCCCAGTAATGGTAGGGCTAAATAGAGCCAGCTTCTTTTGATGTCTCTTTTACTGCCTTTTTCTACATTACCTTATTTATATTTAATTTGGTTTGCTTGCTCATGCTATGGAATTGTGTTGAACTTTCATATTAGAAAAGGAACGTCTGCATATGGCGACAGGTATCATTAGAAGGGCCTTTAAGATTAACATATGACCAAAGCAAATTTATTAGGATATTTATCTTACAGAAGTTAAAAGTCATCCAACATAAGAAAAAGTTAAGCTAAAAACTACATCATACTGGACCATGTCTTGTTTATCTATCATGATAATTGATGCTATTATTCTCAAGCTCCTTGCAGAAATGGAGGAAAAGTTATTTGAACAAAGATAAACATTCTCAATTATGTAATAGGTTTTTGGCTTGACATTGTGAGAGCCATAGTTTTTGGACAATACTCTGAAAGGGAGAATTGCTCTAATGCAGTCATTCTGGGCTTTGTACATTGATGAATCCATGATTTCTTGGGCTGTCACCATCCACCTATGCTCTTGAAAATATTTTCACCAAAATAAGAATTAGTAAAATTTATGGTTTTGTTTTTACAACTGGGACAAGGAAAGAATTGATCAAAGAGCAATCTACCAGTCTTCTCAAGGTCTTGCTCTTGTTTTCCCTCTTGAATTAAAACGAAAACCATGGAGACTATTGATTCAAAATCTTCCAAATTCCATTTAATTTCTAACTCCATCTCAGAAACTATGATCACTTTTAGAGTTGGAATTGATTGCTTATTAGTTGTTTCAGAAAGGCTGCCTTATTTCTTACTTCCCCTTATGAGCTCTGCTTGAGCATCCAGGTAAATTGTGTTGGTTCTACTGTTTGTACCAGTCTAGCTTCAGCCTTGTTGGTCATAAACAAGTATTTATGAATTCTCTTGGTGTACCTAACATTGTGATACATACACTGCAAGGCATCAGAAGAGACAACACAATCTCTGCCTTCAGAAATTTGCAATCTAATTGAATAAGCATGTTCTCATTTAAAAAAATAAAATCACAAAATTGATAAATGATGGCAGAGTCTGGGTCCTATTATTTTCTTGAAATTATATAGCCATAACACAGGCCACTGGACCCCTCTGGGCTTTGGTTGACCCAGATCATTTCTGGGGCTCCTTCTAGGGGAGTATGATGTGTTCTCTTGGCAACTGTTATTGGGCCAATGTGGGAAGACCACTAAGCTAAAAAGACCTTGTTTCTTGGGAAAAGCTGGCTAAGTGTAATTACATAAATGTGAAATGCACACTTACTGTGTGTAAAGTACTATATACATTATGGAGATGACATTAAAGTTTGTGTGGTACATACTATTCCTGTTCTTAAAGAGGTTGCAGGATAGTTCTGTAAGGAAGCATACTAAAGTTGGAGCTAGGATAAGAGCTCTGACCCCAAATCTGTGCTTGAATCTTTACTTTGCCAATAACTGACTGGGAGGAAATGGCATCATGAATTACCCTCTTAGAATAGTTTAAGAGAATTCTTCCTATCCTCTAGGTTTATTGAAATAATTAAATGATTTAATTCATTCAGTGGAAAATGTTTACTAAATGCCTGTTCTATGCCAAAGACTATAATAGATGCTTAATATATATTGGTGAATAAAATAGACAAAGATACCTACCCTCTTATGGCTAAGTTTCTAGTGGAGGGAAATTGGTTGAAGATAAACAATACATTTAATAAAGGAGTGAATTGTATCCTATGTGTTAAGCTGATGAATGATATGGGCAGAGGTGGGGAACGGTCAAGTCGTGCAAAATAAAATAACCGGGAATAGGGCCTGGGAGAGGGCTACACTTTTAAATATGGTAGTCAGGATGAGCTTCACAGAGAAAGTTCCAGTTAAGCAAAGATCTAAAGGAGGTGATGAATATTGCCTTCCTACATCTTGGAAAAAACAATTTAGGGAGAGACAAAATCCAATGCAAAATGCTAAGGCAGGAGCAAGCTTGGCTTGTTGAAGGAAGAAAAGAAAGCCAGTGTGTCTGGGACAGAGAAGGTAATGAGAAGGGTTTTAGGAAATGAAATCAGGAATGGGAGAAAAGAATCATATTGTGTAGGACTTCGTTGGTGATTGTAAGGATTTTGGTATTACTTGAGGGTAATGGGAAGCATTTAAGGGATTCCCTGAGGAGTGACTTAATCTGACTTAAATCTGAAGCAAAGTTCTAAAAGTAGGAAGAAGCAGGAGTGTGGACAATGGTGAAAGAGTGAGAAGGATTAGAAGTCAGTCATTCAGGAGAATATGACTTGATCTGGGATTATAACAATGGAAGTGATAGGAAGGGGTTAGACTCTGGATTTATCTTAACCAAAAAATCAACAAGGTTTTCTGGTTGTTTGTAAGAGGGATGTGAGACAAGAGACAAGTCAAGGATAATTCCATGGCTTTTATTCTTGGAAAAATATTATAAAGCACTGAAAACATGTAAAAGCATTGAAAATATTTAGCACAGTGAACGGTGCATGGTACACACTCAATTAAGAAATTAAGGTAACTGATGTTTACAAATAACTCACCAATCTGCCTTGTTCTTTTCATCATTGAGATATTAGTTTACATACCACTTACACTGAAAACCTTTTCCAACTCCCTCTGGGCAATGTGCCTCTTCCATAGAATCCAATAAGTCTTTCCAATTTCCCTTTCATATTGATTCTTATCTTACATTGCAATTTATGTAAAGCACCATCACAGTGAAAGAAGTGCTTGAAGGGAGATTCCTCATATTTGCTGTAAGAGATCAGAAAAGACTTTTATGGGGGAGGCAACCATTAAGATGGGACTTGAAAGGATGGGTAGAATATGTGACAAAAGATGGCAGAATATAAAGAGGGGTACTGGATGCATTTCCACACTCCCTGGTCAGAGAAGTTTATGCAGGTGTTCACTTCACATTTCAGGTTGTCAAGCAAGAAAATCACCAAACTCCTAATTTAAGGTTTTTGTTTCATATCCTCGGATCTGGCACTGTTGTCAGACAGTACAGAGGTTTGCTGGCATGCTTCCATCCCATGAATGCGCACTTTGTGGCTGCTACCTATGATAAGAATAAATTAATGATGACCCTGCTTGGAGGTGTGTGTGTGTGTGAGTGTGGCGGTGGTGGCATTAAAATATAAAATGTTATGTGCTTTTCTATTATTTGTTACTGACTTTTTAGATGTTCCATACTGCTCTGTGGCAAGGTATGTATGGGAGTAAATGGAAGCTGGGATCAATGTCTGCACATCAGAAGAAGATATTCAAACCCCAAGATAAGAATGCTTCACCAAATTAATATTTCTGTAAGCAGGCACAGCTTATCTTTTCTGAGGGCAACTAAAGGATTAATGAAATACACACCATGTACATATGTAACTGTATTTACAAAAAAAAAAAAAAAAAAACCTTCATTAAGGAACAGATTCATTAAAAGCACAGGTCTTCCATGAGGTTGAACTAATTTACCCTCCCACCAACAGTGTACAAATGTTCCCTTTTCTCTTCAATTTTGCCAGCATGTTGTTTTTTGACTTTTTAGTAATAACCATTCCTACTGGTGTGAGATGGTATCTGACTGTGGTTTTCATTTGCATTTCCCCAACGATCAATTATGTTGAGCTTTTATTTCATTTGATTGTTGATTGCATGTATGTCTTCTTTAGAAAAGTGTCTATTCATGTTCTTTGCCCACATTTTTATGGGTTTTTGTTTCTTGTGAAGTTGTTTTAATTCCTTATAGAGACTAGATATTAGACCTTTGTCAGATGCATAATTTGTAAAAATTTTCTCCTACTCGGTAGGTTGTTTGTTTATTCTGATGATAGTTTCTTTTGCTGTGCAGAGGCTCTTAGTTTAATTAGATCTCATTTGTCAATTTTGGCTTTTGTTGCAATTGCTTTTGGTGTCTTTGTCATGAAATCTTTGCTCATGCCTGTGTCCTGAATGGTATTGCCTAGGTTGTCTTCCAGGACTTTTATAGTTGTGTGTTTTACATTAAAGTCTTTAATCTATCTTGAGTTAATTTTTGTATATGCTGTGAAAATGGGGTCCAGTTTTAATCTTCTGCATATGGTTAACCAGTTATCCCAGCACCATTTATTGAAGAGGGAATCCTTTCCTCATTGCTTATTTTTGTCAGGTTTGTTGAAGATCAGGTAGCTATAGGTGTGTAGTCTTATTTCTGGGTTCTCCATTCTGTTCATTGGCCCATAGGTCTGTTTCTGTACCAATACCATGCTGTTTTGGGTACTCTAGTGCCGTAGTATAGTTTAGTGTTGGTTAGATTCTTCAAAGACATCAAGACAGAAATACCATTCAACCCAGCAATCCTATTACTGGATATATACCCACAAGAATATAAATCATTTTACTGTAAAGACACATGCACATGTATGTTCATTGCAGCACTATTTACAATAGCAAAGCAACCTAAATGTCCATCAGTGACAAATTGGATAAGAAAATGTGGTATATACACACTATGGAATACTATGCAGCCTTAAAAAGAATGCGATCATGTCCTTTGCGGGACACAGATGGAGCTGGAGGCCATTATCCTAGGCAAACTAACACAGAAGATGAAAACCAAATACCACATGTTCTCACTTATAAGTGGGAGCTAAATGATGAGAACATGTGAACACACAGAGGAGAACAACACATACAGGGGGTGGCCAAAGGGTGGAGGGTGGGAGGAGGAACAGGATCAGGAAAAATAACTAATGGGTACTAGGTGTAATACCTGAGTGATAAAATAATCTTTATAACAAACCTCCATGACACAATTTTACCTATGTAACAAACCTGCACATGTACCTCTGAACTCAAAGTTTCAAAAATAAGAGCACAAATCTTCATTACTTTATGATGAAATGTTATAGATGTTGTGCCATGAAGGCAAGAACATAAAATGCAAGGATATGCTTTTATTTACAAAGTATGCACAACCAAGCAAAATATAACCTCTTTTGAAACTTATTTTATTGAATGATTTTTTTTTTGCATAGAATGAATGCTTCAAAATTTTTATAAAATTCATTTATAAAATGTGAATTCAAAAATTTCAGCAAAGGAGGATTTATTTTTCTGAAAGCTCACCTGCAGCAAGTAGAGACATTCTTCATCACAATAAATAAATTTAACCATGTTCAAATTAAGGTTATTTTGCCTTAAAATTTTTATTCTATGTTTAATATGCATACATATCCCTGAAATGATTGAGGTTATTAAAAGCAAATTTTGGACATTGTTGTAAATATTTTTATTATATAAAAGGTTTTTTTAAATAAAAAATGTAGGTTTAAGTTAAGTCCTTTAACTTGAGGTGTCCTGTAGGGAGCGTCCCTATGAGTAAACAGAGAACAGTAACATTTGGTTTCATGGTGGGTGACATTGTAAAAGATAGAGAAACAATTGGCACTGGAAGATTTTGACAGCAATTTCTAGTGGTGGATCCAGACACAAGGATGCAATCCCACAGGCAAGTATTCAATCCTAGGATGGAAATGTTTAACAGTTAGTCAGGAGTCTCATTTTATAGGAAGCTAAGGTTCCAACCAATTTATCATAGCGAGGACAAAGGGATGCACATGAGTTCAGGGGAAATAATGGAGTTGGCCTGACGGAAAAGGTTATTTATCTCAAAAGTCAAGAATGGTGCTTTGAAGGAGTCCTGGTAGTCTTCAACTCAGGTCTGGACTTTTTCTGGGAATTGGGAAAAATGGATCTGTAGGTGTCCCCAACGATGATGGAGAAAAGGGAACTCAAGAGGAACCTGGGGCTTCAACAATTGTGTTTTAAGCTTCAAGAACATAAAGTCTATTACTCTCACAGGCTGATGATGAAAATGTCAATTAATAAAACCACTCTGGAAGGAATTTCACCAATCAATATATATCAAAAGACAAAAAATGTACATTATTTTCACTTCAAATATTTAATTCTGGAAGTTTTAGTATGAGTAAATCTTGCAAGTACATGCAGATAAAATTTTGAAAGATACTACAGTTTACAAATGTAAATAATTATAGTAAAAAGGAATAAAGGAAACAAAATATACTGTAGAATTTTGGTTAAGTAAATTATATTTATTTTTGCTTGAAAACAACTGACCTCTCTGATTCTCTGACTCACCAATCTGCCAAATTCTTTTCATCTTTCAGACATTAATTTAAACATCCCTTATGCTGTAAACCTTTTTCAACTCCTTCTAAATAGGGCAATATTCCTTTTCCATGTACTCCCATAACTCTAATTCCTCTTCCATATCAGTTCTTATCTTACTATATGCTGAATGCTAGATTTATTTTCCTAATTACATTCAAAAATAGGATGATATAAAAAACATTTTCAAACAAATACATGTAGAATGATTTCATGAACAGGCTAGCACATAATAAATGTCAAAGAAAGTTTTTTGTACTTAAAGGGAAATAAACTAGATGGAAACTCAAATACAAAAAAACAAAAAAGAAACAAAAACCATCAAATATAGCAAATATGTGGATAAATAGACTGTCTTTTTTTTTTTTTTTTTTTTTTAAGATGAAGTCTTGCTCTGTTGCCCAGGCTGGAGTGCAGTGGCGCGATCTCTGCTCACTGAAAGGTCCACCCCCAGGTTCATGTCATTCTCCTGCCTCAGCCTCCCAAGTAGCTGGGACTACAGGCACCCACCACCATCCCCAGCTAATTTTTGGTATTTTTAGTAGAGATGGAGTTTCACTGTGTTCTCCAGGATGGTCTTGATCTCCTGACCTCGTGATTCACCCGCCTCAGCCTCCCAAAGTGCTGGGATTACAGGTGTGAGCCACCACGTCTGGCCTAGACTGTCTTTTTTTTAAAGAGCCTCTTTATTATTTGAGGTACATGAATCACAACAGATTGTAGAGATTATATTAAATGTAGATGTAAAATCTATGACAATCACCAAAAAAGGAAAGTGTGTAAAATGATGTATATTTTGTAAGGATCTTACACTACACGTTAAATAGTATAACATTACTTTCAAAGCATTACTTTATTGCAGATAGATAAATTAAGGATACATATTATAATCCCTAGGGCAATAATAAACAGCTCCAACAACAAAAAATAAGAGACATGACTAAATAGTTAACAATGGAGATTTAAAAGATACTTTCAAACATATAGACCAGTGTCACTATAAAGCAGCTACACAAACAAGCCAACATAATAACCAGCTAACAACACAATGATGGGATCAAATCCACACTTACCAATACTAATCTTGAATGCAAATGGGCCAAATGCCCCACGTAAAAGGCACAGAGTAGAATGCTGGTTAAAAAAAAAAAACAAGACCCAATAGTATGCTGTCTTCAAGAGACCCATCTCACACTTAATAACACCCATAGGCTCATAATAAATGGGTAAAGGAAAATTTATCAAGAAAATTAGAAACAGAAAAAAGCAAGGGTTGCCCTAGTGATTTCTGACAAAACGGACTTCAAACCAAAAAGACATCAAAAAAGACAAAGAAGGGCATTATATAATAGTAAATGCTTCATTAAGAAGGACCTAGTTATCCTGAATGCACCCAACACAGGAGCATAAAGCAAGTTCTTGAAGACCAACAAAGAGACATAAACTCTCACCTAATAATACTAGGAGACTTCAACACTCCACTGAAAGTATTAGATGGATCATTGCAACAGAAAATTAACAAAGATATTTAGGACCTGAACTCACGATTGAATCAAATGAACCTGATACACTTCCACCCCAAAACAACACAACATACATTCTTCTCATCACCACATGGCACATACTCTAAAACTGACCACAAAACTGAACATAAGATAATCCCCAGTAAATGCAAAAGAACTGAAATCTTATCAAATATACTCTTTGACAATAGTGCAATAAAAAACAGAAATCAAGAGAAAAAATCACTCAAAACCATTCAATTATATAGAAATTAAACAAAATGCTCCTAAATGACTTTGGGGTAAATAATGAAATTAAGGCAGAGATCAATAAGTTCTTTGAAACTAATGAGAACAAACATATAACACACCAGAATATCAGTGACACAGCTAAGGCAGTGTTAAGAGGGAAATTCATAGCACTACATCCCCACATCAAAAAGTTAGAAAGATCTCAAATTAATCATCTAATATAACAACTTGGAGATTTAGAGAAGCAAGAACAAATTACCCCTAAGCTAGCAGAAGAGAAGAAATAACTAAAATCAGAGCTGAACTGAAGGAAATCAAGATACAAAAAAAGTCATTCAAAAGGTCAATGAATCCAGGAGTTTGTTTTTTGAAAAAATTATTAAGATAGGTCACTAGCTAGACTAATAAAATAGAAAAGAGAGACGAGCCAAATAAACACAATTAGAAATAAAGAAGTGTTACCACTGACCCAGAAATAAAAACATAGAAATAAAAACAATCATCAGAAACTACGATGAACACCTCTATGCACACAAACTAGAAAACCTAGAAGAGATGGATAATTTCCTGGAACCATACATTTTCCCAAGACTAAACAAGGAATAAATTGATTCCCTGAGCAGACCAATAAATAGCTCTGAAATTGCATCAGTAATAAACAGCCTACCTAACCAAAAAAATCCTAGGACCTGATGGATTCAGAGCCAAATTCTACCAGATGTACAAAGAAGAAATGCTACTATTTCTACTGAAACTATTCCAAAAATTTGAGGAGGGACTCCTACCCAACTCATTATACGAGGCTGGCATCATCTTGATACCAAAACCTGACAGAGACACAACAAAAAGAGAAAACTTCAGCCAATATCCTTGATGAACATCGGTAAAAAACTCTCAATAAAATACTGGCAAACCAAATCTAGCAGCACATCAAAATGCTAATCTGCCACAATCAAGTAGGCTTTATCACTGGGAGGCAATGTTGGTTCAATATACACAAGTGAATAAATGTGATTCATCACATAAACAGAACTAAAGACAAAAACCATATGATTATATTATAGACACAAAAAAGGCTCTTGTAAAATTCAACTCTCCTTTATGTCAAAAACCTTCAATAAGCTATGTATTGAAGGAACATCGCTCAAAATAATAAGTGCCATCAATGATAAAACCACAGCCAGCACTGTGCTGAATGGACAAAAGCTGGAAACATTCTCTTTGAAAACCAGAATGAGACAAGTATGCCCTCTCTCACCACTCCTATTGAACATAGTATTGGAAGTCCTAGCCAGAGCAATCAGGCAAAAGAAAGACATAAGTGCATCCTAATGAAAAGAGAGGAAGTCAAACTATCTCTGTTTGCAGACAGCGTGATTCTATATCTAGAAATCCACATAGTCTCAGTCTGCAAACTCCTTCAGCTAATAAGTAACTTCAGCAATGCTTCAGGCTATAAAATCAATGTACAAAAATTACTAGCATTCCTATAAAAAAAAAAAAAAAAAAAAAAAAAAACCAGCCAAGCCAAGAGCCGAATCAGAAAGGCAATCCCATTCACAATTGCCACAGAAGGAATAGAACACCAAGGAATACAACTAACAAGGAAAGTGAAAGATCTCTACAATGAGAATTATAAAACACTCCTCAAAGAAATAAGACAAGACAGAAACACATAGAAAAATGTCCCATGGTCAAGGATAGGAAGAATCAATATCATGAAAATGCCATGCTGCCCAAAGCAATTTACAGGTTCAATACTATTCTTATCAAACTACCAATGACATTCTTCACAGAACTAGAAAACAAATTAAAATTCATATGGAACCAATAAAAGGAACCTGAATAGCCAAGGCAATCCTAAGCAAAAAGAATAAAGCTGGAGGCATCATGTTACATTACTTCAATCTATACCTCAGGGCTGTGGTAACCAAAACAGTGTAGTACTAGTACAAAAACAGGCACATAGACCAATGGAACAGAATAGAGACTTCAGAAATAAGACTACACACCTACAGCCATCTGATCTTCAACAAAGCTGACAGAAAAAAAAAAGCCATAGGGAAAAGACTCCCTATTCAATAAATTGTACTGGCTAGTCTTGTGCAGAAGACTGAAATTGGACTCTTTCCTTACACTGTATACAGAAATCAAATCATAATGGATTAAAAACTTAAATCTAAAACCTCAAAATACAAAAAAACTCTGGTAGATAACCTAAAAGCAATATCATTCAGGACATAGACATGGGCAAAGATTTCATGATGAAGACACCAAAAGCAAAAGTAAAGGCAAAAAAAGCAAAAATTGACAAATGGGATCAAATTAAACTAAAGATCCTCTGCACAGCAAAGGAAACTATCAACAGAATAGACATACAACCTACAGAACTGGAGAAAGTTATTGCAGACTATGCATCTGAAAAAGATCTAATATCCAACGTCTATAAGGAACTTAAACAAATTTACAAGAAAAAAGCAAACAACCTCATTAAAAAGCAGTTAAAGGACTTAAACAGATATTTCAAAAGAAGACACCTATGCAGCCAAAAATCATATGAAAAAAAGCTCAATATCACTGATCTTTAGAGAAATGCAAATCAAAACCACAATGAGATACCATCTCACACCAGTCAGAATGGCTGTTATTAAAAAGTCAAAAAATAACATGCTGGTGAAGTTGAGGAGAAAAGGGAACACTTATACAGTGTTGGCGGGAGTGTAAATTGGTTAAAAGATTGTGGAAATTCCTCAAAGTATGGCAATTCGTCAAAGAGCTAAAAGCAGAACTACCATTTGACACAGCAATCCCATTAATGGGTATATAAGCAGGTGAATATAAATCATTCTACCATAAGGACAAATGCATGCCAACATTCATTGCTGCACTATTCACAATAGCAAAGACATGCAGTCAACCTAAATGCCCATAAATGACTGATTGGATAAAGAAAATGTGGTACATATATACCATGGAATACTATGCAGCCATAAAAAGAACAAGATTATGTCTTTTGTGGTAAGATGGCTGGTGCTGGAGGCTATTTTCCTTAGCAAACTAACAAAGGAAAAGAAAACCAAATACAACATATTCTTACTTGTAAGTGGGAGCTAAATGATAAGAACTTATGAATGAAAGGAAAAAAAGACTCTGGGCTGTACTTGACAGTGGAGGGTGGGAGGAGGGAGAGGAGCAGAATTTATTTGTACAACAAAACCACATGTCACAAGTTTACTTATGTAACAAAACTTCATGTGTACCCCCAAACTTAAAATAAACTTTTAAAAAATACTACTTTATTCAAAAGAAGACAGAAAAAAAATTAGCACAAAACATATGAAACAAACAGGAAACTAATAGCAAAATGGTAGCTTCAAACTCTATCATATCAATAATTACATTAGATGTAAATGGATTAAACACTCTAACTGGCAGAAATTGACAATATGAAATAAAAGCAAAATCTAATTATATGATATTACAAGAGGTGCATTTTAAACATGACAGATTGGCTGAAAGTAAAAGGATAAAAAAAGTAACACCATGCAAACACTACTCATAAGATACTTGAAATAATTATATTAATATCAGACAAAGACTTCAGTACAGTGAATATAACCACAAATGTAGAGGTATATTTAAAATTGATTAAAAGGTCAATTAAGAAGATATAGTGATTTTAAGTGTGTGTATACAGCTAAAATGGAGCTTAAAATTGACATATTCACAATCATAATTTAACTCTATATGATTTTAATGCTATTTTTTCTAATTTGTACAATAGACAAAAAACGTTGATAAGAATATAAAAAAAGACTGAACAATACCATCAAACATCTTAGACTCATTTATTTATGTTGAACGCTACTTCCCAAAACTGCCAAATGAAAATTATTTTCAAGTGTATGTGGAACATTTATAAAGATAGACCATGTGCTGGGCTATTAAAAATGTCTAAATCACCAAGGATTATATTCTTGTATCAAAATAGAAGTAAATCAGAAATAAAGATATCAAGGAAATTCTCAAATATATGGATATAAAGCAACACACATCAAAGTAAATCATTTGCCAAAGAGATATTTAGGTGTATTAGTCCATTCTCATGCTACTAATAAAGATGTACCCGAGACTGGGTAATTTATTAAATTGAATTGACTCACAGTTCAGCATGGCTGGGGAGGTCTCAGGAAACTTACATTCATGGTGGAAGGGAAAGCAAACATGTCCTTCTTCACATTACAGTAGCAAGGAGAAGTATCAAGCAAAAGGGGGACAAGCCCCTTATTAAACCATCAGATCTTGTGAGAACTCACTCACTATCACAAGAACAGCATGAGGGTAACTGCCCCACAGTTAAATTATCTCCTACCAGCACCCTCCTATGACATGTGGGGATTATGGGAACTACAATTCAAGATGAGATTTGGATGAGGACACAGCCAAAACATATCATTAGAAAATCAGAGATATTTAGGAAGTATTTCAAGTGAATGGTAATGATGACAACATATAAAAGTTTCTTGCGATAGTTTGCTGAGAATGATGGTTTCCAGCTGCATCCATGTCCCTACAAAGGACTCAAACTCATCCTTTTTTATGGCTGCATAGTATTCCATGGTGTATATGTGCCACATTTTCTTAATCCAGTCTGTCACCAATGGACATTTGGGTTGATTCCAAGTCTTTGCTATTGTAAATAGTGCCACAATAAACATACGTGTGCATGTGTCTTTATAGCAGCATGATTTGTAATCCTCATAATCATGGCAGAAGGTGATGGAGGAGCAAAGTCATGTCTTACATGGAAGCAGGCAAAAAGAGCTTGTGCAGGGCAATTCCTCTTTATAAAACCATCAGATCTCATAGGACTTATTCATTATCACAAGAACAGCATGGGAAAGACCCGTCACCATGATTCAATTACCTACCACCAAGTGCCTTCCACAACACATGGGAATTACGGGAGCTACAATTCAAGATGAGATTTGGGTGGGGACACAGCCAAATCATATCATCAGGAAAATTAAAATTAAAACTGCAATGATATACCTCTGTACTTCATCTGGGGAATTATTACATTAAAAACACTGAGGAACCTTAATGTTTTTAGGGATATGAAGGAACTGGAACTCTCAAACATTGTTGGTGGAACAATGGTAGTACAACCATCTTGAAAATAGTTTGAAAGTTTCTTCTAAGCTTAAATACCCACCTAGTCTATGTTCCATCACTTTTACTGCTAGATATCTAGCTGAGAGAAGTGAAAACTTCTATCAATAAAAAGGCTTGTACCAAAATGTTTATAGCAGCTTTAAAATAACCAAGAAATGAAAACAATGTGGTATCCATCAAAAGGAGAATGAATCAGACAACTGTGGCATATTCATACAATTCAGCAAGAAAACTGAATAACCTACTGATACAATAACTTAACTGAATCTCAAAATATGCTAAATGATAGAAGACAGACACAAAGGTGTACTTACTGCATAACGTTACTTATGAGGCATTTTAGAATAGGCAAAACTGATCTGTTGTCATAGAAGTAAGAAGTGGGGTACCCTCTGGAGGAAGATAATTTTCTTTGACATGGCATGAGAGGATTTGTTTGGGTAATAAAGTTATTTTTAAATCTGAATAGAGTTATGGGTTACACAGTTTAGGCATTTGTCAAAACTCATGGAACCATTCAGCCAAGGCCTGTGCATTTTGTTGTATGAAAAATTATATCTCAACTATTTAAAAAAAGAAATTATAATATAGCATTTATGAATTAAAATAATACTATTATATAAAAAAATATTTTATTGGATTGGTCAAGATTCATGATTGCAAACAACAGTAAGACTCTTGCTAGGGCATTATTTAAGGATATTTAGTAGTGTGTGGAATATTGAGAAAGGTCAGGGAATTAGGCTTCCATACCCCCAAGTCAGGAGTAAAACAAAAGGAGTATCACCCAGCCACACCATGAGACAGTTCTAGGAGAAGTTCTACCTCTGCTGCCATCTGCTACTAGGCACTTAGTATGCCAGGATAGAACCTGCATCAATGCTACTCCAGACAACCAGATGTCTTTACTACTGTAGTTGCGCGAAGATATCATTTCCTTATGTGAGGCTGCCATCTCATATTGCTCACTTTGCTCTTTCAAGGTTTGTAGAGTAGAATCATGTGACTGGAACATGTGGAACCTTCACTGTAAAAGAACTGGGAAATATATGTTCTGGTTTCCAAAGAATAGGCAGTGATATGTTTTGGCTCTGTGTCTTCACCCAGATCTCCTGTTGAATTGTAATTCCCAATATTGGAGGTGGGGTCTGGTGGGATATGACTGAACCATGAGGGTGGTTTCTATTGGTTTAGCACTATCCCTCTAGTGCTGTCTCTTGATAGAGTTCTAACGAAACCTGGTTGTTTGACCAGTGTGTTGTGCCTCCCCTTTGCTCTGTCTTCCTCCTGCTCCTTCCATGTAGACGTACTTACTTCCCCTTTGCCTTCCTCCATGATTGTAAGTTTCCTGATGTCTCCCCAGAAGCAGAAGCCTGTACAGCCTGCAGAACCATGAGCGGATTAAACATTTTTTCTCTATAAATTACTTAGTCTCAGGTATGTCTTTATAGAAGTGTGAGAATGAACTAATACAGGCAGATAAGGTACAATATGGTACAATCCTAAATGGAGATAGGAGTGAGTGGTGAGTTAATCTAATTTATCTACCATAGTTCAACCTTTTCAGTACGTTGACTAGATATATTCTTTTCCATGTGCACAGTTTCAAACAACAAGTATAGTACAATGTACTCCACTAAACAGATTGAAAAATCCTTTACAGAAATAAAATTGTACTCACTGTATGTTGTCCAAAGGTAAGATGCAATGTCTTGTCAGTTATGACATTCAACGCTGCCTGGTGTTCTTTCTTACCTTAACTGAATCAAAGTCCTGCATTAGCATTTGATAACTTATAGACTAAGTAATAAAATTAGCCACCACCAGTATACTTCAAGAAGAAGAAATTCAGTACTGCAATTGGTCATGAGGACGTTGGTGATTATAATGCCCTACCTTGACCATGCTTTTCATGTTTTATTTTTCTTTACAAACACCTTGGCTGGTTGGGTTTTTTTTTCACCTGGTGGAATGAATGAATCTTGCAGCTCTAAGGTATTAGAACCTTTGATGGACTCTCTATATGGTATTGCTTTATTGTACATTAACATTTTACACTGGACTTGGGAACACTAAAAGATACTTAATATTATCCCTAATAGTCTAGAATATTCTTCCTAACTCTCATTATATAGGATCGATTTTTCACTCATAATTATGGTAAATAAGTCTGTTCATCTAAAAACATAAGGATCTCAAAATGGCCATTGACAGTCCCAAATTTAATGTAATGAAAGAATTACTCTCTTGGGTACTCAGACCTACAAATGAACAGAGCCTAGTTTCCTAGAGATCATATGTATGCATACCCTTTTTATTTTTTTTGTAAGTAGGCCAAACTAAAATATATGTAACAGTGTAAGATGCCATGCCTATTTTCACCCCTTAGTTCTATGAGACACACACTGCCATGTATTGGCTGCTAGTCCATTGCATCATTCTTCTTTTTTTATATATATACTTTAAGTTCTAGGGTACAAGTGCACAACGTGCAGGTTTGTTACATATGTATACATGTGCCATGTTGGTGTGCTGCACCCAGTAACTCGTCATTTACATTAGGTGTATCTCCTAATGCTATCTGTCTCCCCTCTCGTGACACCAGTACAGACCCCAGTGTGTGATGTTCCCCATCATGTGTCCAAATGTTCTCATTGTCCAATTCCCACCTATGAGTGAGAACATATGGTGTTTGGTTTTCTGTCCTTGCAAGAGTTTGCTCAGAATGATGATTTCCAGTTTCATCCATGTACCTACAAAGGACATGAACTCATCCTTTTTATGGCTGCATAGTATTCCATGGTATATATGTGCTACATTTTCTTAATCCAGTCTATCATTGATGGACATTTGGGTTGGTTCCAAGTCTTTGCTATCATGAATAGTGCTGCAATAAACATATGTGTTCAATTGCCACACTGTCTTCCACAATGGTTGAACTAGTTTACAGTCCCACCAACAGTGTAAAAGTGTTCCTATTTCTCCACATTCTCTCCAGCACCTGTTGTTTCCCTGACTTTTTAATGATAGCCATTCTAACTCGTGTGAGATGGTATCTCATTATGGTTTTGATTTGCGTTTATCCGATGGCCAGGAATGATGAGTATTTTTTCACGTGTCTATTGGCTGTATAAATGTCTTCTTTTGAGAAGTGTCTGTTCATATACTTCACTCACTTTTTGATGGGGTTGTTTGATTTTTTTCTTGTAAATGTGTTTAAGTTCTTTGTAGATTCTGGATATTATCCCTTTGTCAGATGGATAGATTGCAAAAATTTTCTCCCATTCTGTAGGTTGCCTGTTCACTCTGACGGTAGTTTCTTTTGCAGTGCAGAAGCTCTTTTGTTTAATTAGATCCCATTTCTAATTTTGGCTTTTGTTGCCCTTGCTTTTGGCATCTTAGACATGAAGTCCTAGCCCATGCCTATGTCCTGAATGGTATTGCCTAGGTTTTCTTCTAGGGTTTTTATGGTTTTAGGTCTGACATTTAAGTCTTTAATCCATCTTGAATTAATCTTTGTATAAGGTGGAAGGAAGGGATCCAGTTTCAGCTTTCTACATACGACTAGCCAGTTTTCCCAGTACCATTTATTAAATAGGGAATCCTTTCCCCATTTCTTGTTTTTGTCAGGTTTGTCAAAGATCAGATGGTTGTAGATGTGTAGTATTATTTCTGAGGACACTGTTCTGATCCATTGGTCTATATCTCTGTTTTGATATAAGTTCCATGCTGTTTTGGTTACTGTAGCCTTGTAGTATAGTTTGAAGTCAGGTAGCATGATGCCTCCAGCTTTGTTCTTTTGGTTTAGGATTGACTTGGCAATGCGGGCTCTTTTTTGGTTCCATATAAACTTTAAAGTAGTTTTTTTCCCAATTCTGTGAAGAAAATCACTGGTAGTTTGGTGGGGATGGCATTGAATCTATGAATTCCCTTGGGCAGTATGGCCATTTTCATGATATTGATTCTTCCTATCCATGAGCATGGTATGCTCTTCCATTTGTTTGTGTCCTCTTTTATTTCGTTGAGCAATGATTTGTAGTTCTCCTTGAAGAGGTCCTTTACATCCCTTGTAAATTGGATACCTAGGTATTTTATTCTCTTTGAAGCAATTGTGAATGGGCGTTCACTCATGATTTGGCTCTCTGTTTGTCTGTTATTGGTGTATAGGAATGCTTATAATTTTTGCACATTGATTTTGTATCCTGAGACTTTGCCAAAGTTGCTTATCAGCTTAAGGACATTTTGGGCTGAGACGATGGGGTTTTCTAAATATACAATCATGTCATCTGCAAACAGGGACAATTTGACTTTCTCTTTTCCTAATTGACTACCCTTTCTTTCTTTCTCTTGCCTGATTGCCCTGGCCGGAACTTCCAACACTATGTTAAATAGGAGTGGTGAGGGAGGGTATCCCTGTCTTGTGCCAGTTTTCAAAGGGAATGCTTCCAGTTTTTGCCCATTCAGTATGATTTGGCTGTGGGTTTGTCATAAATAGCTCTTATTGTTTTGAGATACATCCCATCAATACCTAATTTATTGAGAGTTTTTAGCATGAAGCGCTGTTGAATTTTGTCGAAGGCCTTTGCTGCATCTGTTGAGAAAATCATGTGACTTTTATCTTTAGTTCTATTTATATGATGGATTACATTTATTGATTTGCGTATGTTGAACCAGCCTTGCATCCCAGGGATGAAGCCAACTTGATCATGGTGGATAAGCTTTTTGATGTGCTGCTGGATTCGGTTTGCCAGTATTTTATTGAGGATTTTTGCATCAGTGTTCACCAGGGATATTGGTCTAAAATTCTTTTTTTGTTGTTTCTCTGCCAGGCTTTGGTATCAGGATGATACTGGCCTCATAAAATGAGTTAGGGAGGATTCCCCCTTTTTCTATTGATTGGAATAGTCTCAGAAGGAATGGTACCAACTCTTCTTTGTACCTCTGGTAGAATTTGGCTGTGAATCCATCTGGTCCTGGACTTTTTTTGGTTGGTAGGCTATTAAATATTGCCTCAATTTCAGAGCCTGCTATTGGTCTTCTTCGTGATTTAATCTTGGGACAGTGTATGTATCCAGGAATTTATCCATTTCTTCTAGATTTTCTAGTTTATTTGCATAGAACTGTTTATAGTATTCTCTGATGGTAGTTTCTGTCTCTGTGGGATTGATGTTAATATCCCCTTTATCATTTTTATTGCATCTATTTGATTCTTCTCTCTTTTCTTTGTCTTGCTAGTGGTCTATCAATTTTGTTGATCTTTTCAAAAAACCAGGTCCTGGATTCATTAATTTTTTGAAGCGTTTTTTTGTGTCTCTATCTCTTTCAGTTCTGCTCTGATCTTAGTTATTTCTTGCCTTCTGCTGGCTTTTGAATGTGTTTTCTCTTGCTTCTCTAGTTCTTTTAATTGTGATGTTAGTGTGTCTATTTTAGATCTTTCCTGCTATCTTTGTGGCTTTATGTGTATTTCCTGAATTATAATGTTGGCCTGCCTTGCGATGTAGGGAAGTTCTCCTGGATAATATCCCTAAGAGTGTTTTCCAACTTGGTTCCATTCTCCCTGTCACTTTCAGATACACCAATCAGATGTAGATTTGGTCTTTTCACATAGTCCCATATTTGTTGGAGGCTTTTTCATTTCTTTTTACTCTTTTTTCTCTAAACTTCTCTTCTCACTTCATTTCATTCATCTGATCTTCAATCACTGATACCCTGTCTTCCAATTGATCAAATTGGCTACTGAAGCTTGTGCATGTGTCATGTAGTTCTCATGCCATGGTTTTCAGCTCCATTAGGTCATTTAAGGTCTTCTCTACGCTGGTTATTCTAGTTAGCCATTTGTCTAATCTTTTTTCAAGGATTTTAGCTTTTTGTGATAGGTTCGAACATCCTCCTTTAGCTCAGATAAGTTTGTTATTACCGATCATCTGAAGCCTTCTTCTCTCAACTTTTCAAAGTCATTCTCTGTCCAGCTTTCTTCCTTTGCTGGTGAGGAGCTGTGTTTCTTTAGAGGAGAGGAGGCACTCTGATTTTTAGAATTTTCAGTTTTTCTGCTCTGGTTTCTCCCTATCTTTGTAGTTTTATCTACCTTTGGTCTTTGACGATGGTGATGTACAGATGGTGTTTTGGTGTGAATGTCCTTTCTGTTTGTTAGTTTTCTTTCTAACAGTCAGGACCCTCAGCTGCAGGTCTGTTGGAATTTGCTGGAGTCCACTCCAGACCCTGTTTGCCTGGGTATCACCAGTGGAGGCTGCAGAACAGCAAATATTGGAGAACAGCAAATGTTGTTGCCTGATCCTTCCTCTGGAAGCTTCATCTCAGAGGGGCACCCGGCTGTATGAGGTGTCAGTTGGCTCCTACTGGGAGGTTTCTCCCAGTTAGGCTACTTGGGGCTCTGGGACCCACTTGAGGAGGCATTCTGTTCATTATCAGATCTCAAACTCCATGATGGGAGAACCACTACTCTCTTCAAAGCTGTCAGACAGGGATGTTTAAGTCTGCAGAATTTTGTCTGCCTTTTGTTCAGCTATGCCCTGCCCCAGAGGTGGAGTCTACAGAGGCAGTCAGGCCTCCTTGAGCTGGGATGGGCTCCACCCTGTTCGAGCTTCCCAGCTGCTTTGTTTACTTACTCAAGCCTCAGCAATGGCGGACACCCGTCCCCCAGCCATGCAGCCACCTTGCAGTTGGATCTCAGACTGCTGTACTAGCAGTGAGCAAGGCTCCACAGGCATGGGACCCTCTGAGCCAGGCGTGGGATATAATCTCCTGGTGTGCCATTTGCTAAGACCGTTGAAAAAGCACAGTATTAGAGTGGGAGTGACCTGATTTTACAGGTGCCATCTGTCACGGCTTCCCTTGGCTAAGAAAGGGAATTCCCCAACTCCTTGTGCTTACCAGATGAGGTGATGCCTCCCCCTGCTTCAGCTCACAGTCCGTGGGCTGCACTTACTGTCCTGCTCCCACTGTCCGACAAGCTCCAGTGAGAGGAACCCGGTACCTCACTTGGAAATGCAGAAATCACCCATCTTCTGCATTGCTCACACTAGGAGCTGTAGACTGGAGCTGTTCCTGTCTGGCCATCTTGGAACCTCCCCATCCATTGCATCATTCTTTAAGATTTGTTTCTCCTCAGTAACCCCAAGGATGTTGCTAACAAAGTATGACCAAGAAAAAGGCACTTTGCATTTCCTGTGCTCTTGCTCTGCTACCATTTGGCAGGTTCATCACCTTAGGATGGGATATCACGTCAGGCTTAGAAATGGTCATTGTTGACGCAAGTGAGAATGAGCTCTTCATGGTCAGTCAGATGTAGTGAGAAGTTCACATTCTACACGTGAACATTGCCCATACTTCCACCTTGGTCACTTTGCTCATGAATACTTCTAGCAATCACTGCCATGGCTTTGGAAAGAGGTTATATGAATCCACAGAAGATAACATTTTTTAAACCTTACATGTAAGGACTTCCTCCACTCTCCTCCCCAACAGTGGGAGCCCTGTGGTAAACATGGATAAGGTCATGCATATTCTTATGCTCTGAACTCATTTCTAGTGGTTCATCCATGTATTTCTTTTCCAAATCTTATCAAATTTCAAATCTTGTTTTGTTTTTTTTTTATTTTTCCTAAGACTGTGTTAACAGCCAATTCACGTAGCCCTCACTCATGAATTGTTGTAGAGACTCATCTCAGGCCTTCACTCCTTGATGAACAGGGAAGGTGAGATAGACTGCTCGTAGTTTGGTAAACTAGGAGCATTTCCTACTTAATTGTCCTTCAGGGCCTCAATTGAATATCACAGCATTATACTTTCAGCTCACCATATTATGAAGAACCTTCTGCAAGTCAGCTTTTTCCTTGGTCAGTCAGTCTATAATTAGTATTTGTTCATGAGAGCATAGATGCAGATTAAGGAAGACATGATAGTACCTTAGGGCTAGGCATATTGGGAGTGAGAGCCATTTTTGCAAATTATTAATATTTGTACCTCCAAGAATCTGCTCGTGCTACATCTTGTATATTCAGCTTCCAGTTGACCATAGAATACTTCCAGGCACACCTGATTGTATGCTTTCTTTCATCAAACAAAAATAATTTATGATGGATAGCTTAGGGTACACAGCTACATATTTTTTCATTGTTAGGTGTTCACTCTCTACAAAGCCCCAATAGCAAGCCAAGAACTATTTCTAAAACAAAGAATTACCTGCCAAAAGGGGCATAGATATTTTCTCAGACCGACTGTGGTTCTCTTTCTAAGGCTCGTAATAGGTTCCATAGAACATCCTTGTCAACCACAGACATTTTAGGCACCATTATATCTACTAAATCATTAGAGCCGAAGGGCAAAGCTGCTTGAACTGGAGTTCACAATCCTCTGTGGAACCTGTAAGTCATATGAGTAACTCAGTAACTGAAAGCAATACAACTGCATGAGGTGTGTGATGTTTCCAAAATTCAAAGACTACCGAATACTGTCCTTTCTTAATGGTTAAAAAATGTGAAATGCAACAACTTTTCTTTCAATTTGGAGAGAATATGTCATCATGACCTAGGCCACTGTTCATGAACAAAGATATGGGAATTCAATGAGGAGCCTTTACCCTTTGTTTAACATACTAGAGTTTTGTTTGTTTACAGTCGTGTGCCATATAACAACATTGCAGTCAACAATAGACTGCGTACACAATGATGGTCCCATGACATTACAGTAGAGCTGAGAAATTCCTATTAACTAGTGATGCTGTAGCCATAGTATTGTTGTAGTGCAATGCATTACTCACATGTTTGTGGTGATCCTGGTGTAAATAAACCTTCTGCACTGTCCAGCATATAAAAGCATAGCACATACAATTATGCACAATATGTAATACTTGAAAATGATAATAAATTACTATTTACCGTTTTTCATGTTTACTATATTTTATCATTATTTTATAGTATACTCCTTCTATTTATTAAAAAAAATTGTAAAACAGCCTCATGTGATCCTTCAGAAGCAGGTCTTCCAGAAGAAGTCATTGTTATATAGGAGATGACACCTTCATGCATGTTATTGCCCCTGAAGATCTTCCAGTGGAACAAAATATGGAGATGGAAGAAAGTGATATTGATGACCCTGACCCTATGTAGGCCTAGACTAATGTGTGTGTTTGTGTCTTAGTTTTTAACACAAATTTTAAAAGTAAACAATCAGTATTTTTAAAAATAGAAAAAAAAGTTATGGAAAAAAGATAGGAAAAAATATTTTTGTACAGCTGTACAATGTGCTTATGTTTCAACCTAAGTGTTATTACAAAAGAGTCAGAGTTAAAAGAATAAAAAGTGTATAAAATAAAAATGTTACAGTAAGTGAAGTTTAATTTATTGTTGAAGAAAGAAAAATATTTTTACAAATTTAGTGTAACCTAAGTGTATCTTGTGTATAAAATCTAGCAGTGTACACTAATATCATAGACCTTCATATTCACTTACCACTCACTCACTGACTCACACAGAGCAACTCGCAGTCCAGCAAGCTCTGTTCATGGTAAGTGCCCTATTCAGATGTATCATTTTTCATATTTTATGCTGTATTTATTTCTACATTTAGTTATGTTTAGATACACAAATACCCTTGAATTATAATTGCCTACAGTATTCAGTACAGTCACCTGCTACACAGGTTTGAAGCATAGGAACACTAGGCTATACCATACAACCTAGGTGTGTAGTAGGCTACACAATGTAGGTTTGTATAAGTATACTCTAGGATGTTCACACAATGATGAAATCGCCTATGGCCATAATTTTCAGAACATCAACCCATCATTAAGTAACACATGACTGAATTTGTTTTTGTCATACAGATGAACTAGAATCTTAGTGGACTACCACATCTGTCATTCCTAGAAATGATACCACCTTGTTGCACAGCTCCAGGGGATACCATTAACCTGATGATAGTCACTGCGTCATGCAAAGATCCCTGATGGTCAAGCTAGCATCTTTTCTTCCTGAGCCCTGCCACAAATTATTGCTAGCTGTTTCATCTTGCCTCAGCCAGTTAAGTGCCACCCAGAGCTATCATCATTTTGATTACAATGAGGGAGCCCGTTCAATGGCATTGCCTCCTCCCTTTATCCAAAGTACATCCACTTTTCTAAGAGGGTGGTGCTCTGCTCACCAATGTACTTCCCAGTCTTGTAGTGAAGAGAATGTTCTCTTTGATCTCTCAGGGGATATAAAGTGTGGGTAAATGGCTCACATATAATAGATTAACTACACATATTCAACGTCTTTAAACCTATGTATTTCTTTTTTTTTGCATGATCACAGGAATTCTGATGTCTTGATTTCACTTAGTCTGCTCCCCAGTTGAATACAGATTTTAGCCAACCAACAAGACAAACAACCAGAACCATGAGTTGCTCCACCCAGCACATTAAGTGCAGAATTTTGGGCAAAAGTATTTATATCAATAAATTAAGCCCAGTGTAAAATACTTACTCTATCTCCCTTAGAATCTATCCTTACATAATCATCCATGCTTTTTGTTTACAGGTATTAGCAAACCTTGCAGTGTTTCGGTGTGCAAGTCTTCTCGTCTCAGGTTTGACTTTGTAATCCCCTATTCCTTAACCCCAGGAATGCTAGAATCTGCCTCTACATTTAGGCTTAGAGGTAATGAGAGTTGGTAGATGTTGGATAAGAGTTAATTACAAGAATCAGCTCCAAAAAGGGAGGTTTCTGACAGCAAAGGAGGTTCAGCAGAATTGGGAGGTTTAAGGTATAAAAAGTTATCCAAATCATTGCAAGTGTTCTTCTTCCAATTTTCAGAGTATCATTGTTTCCCAATCAATACCCTAATTATCATGTAGGAGGCCTGGCTAAGAATTTAACCTATATCGTATTTCAGTAATATGAAAGATCACATTTTGGATCTGATTATAGTCTCCATCAAATCAGCAGCAATAAAAGGTAATGCACTCTTATAATAAGAGTAATATACTCTTAGGACAGTTATAAAAACTCCTTAGTTCTATGACTACATTTTAAGAATTTAAAACCACATGTTTATGCTTTAAATTTTTAACATCCTCCCACACCGTTACGAATTACCAGTCTACTCTGTACACTTCATGATGATGTTTGTTATTCAGCACCCCTGTGCCATAGTCTTGCCTTCTATAGACAATGCATTGCAGGAAGCCACAAGTGATTATTCCAAGTAACAATCTGTCACTCTGTGCAGTGGGCAGCCACTGTTACATTCTCTACTGACAATGGATACTCACTGTCTTCAAATTTAATTAGGTCAGTACCAACCTGAGATCTCCCTTTTCTTGAGTGTGTGTTACTGACAACCACTTATTTTAATAATTACTCTATTTGCTGGGATATCTGGTTAGAAACAATACAATTCATTCTTGTTAGTTTAATAGGATTTGTTTTACAGGTTATCTTATTACAAATAAGTGAACTTCAGAATTGTATTTTGTGGGGATGATACTGGAGAAGATAGGGAACAAAGCACAGATGCCTTGTAACCAGAAAAAACACATCAAAGAAACACATCTTTCAAACACAATGAGTATCCATTGTCATTAGAGAATGCAACACTGGTCACCCATTATGCAGAATGACAAAATAATTACTTGGAATGATCATTTGCAGTTTCCAGAAAGGTAGTATTTATTGAAGGCAAGACTTTGGTACAGGGGCTGCTGAGTAACACCACCATCAATACCACAGGACTGTTCTAGCAGGAACTCCTCTGTGTCACTCCCCTCCCACTACATCCATGTTTTCACAGACCACACACTAGAACCTCCACCTTCACTGTCTCAAAAGAATCAAGCATTTCTGCCATGAGTCTCTCCAAGTAATATCATCACATCACTTTACTCTCTTCCACTAAATCTCATCTAACCCACATGCAGAGCTGTATTAGTCTGTTCTCACAATGCTAAAAGATACTACCTGAAACTGGGTAATTTATAAACAAAAGAAGTTTAATTGACTCTCAGTTCTGCATGGCTGGAAGGTCTCAGGAAACTTACAACCATGGCAGAAGGTGAAGGGGAAACAAGACACATCTTACCTGGTGGCAGGAGAGAGAGAGACAGAGAGAGAGAGATATAGAGGAAGCACCAGACACTTATCAAACAACCAGGTCTTGTGAGAACCCACTCAGTATCACAACCAACAGCAAGGGAGAAATCTGCCCCCATGATCCAATCACCTCCCAGTTGGTTCCTCCCTCAACATGTGGTGATTACAATTTGAGATGATGTTTGCGGGGACACAGAGCCAAACCATATCAAGAACTAAACTTGCAAAGGATGCATTTTTTTAGCTTTCTAGTTTCTAGATTTCAGAAAGATATGTTAGAAACAGGTTAGAATACATGCTGAATAACTCACAGATTTGTCTACATAGAAAAGTTCTACATGGCACCTGTAAAAATGTTCATGATGATTATCTGTGGCTGGGATTATGAATAACTTATATTCCCATTTTGCCTATTTATATTTCTAAATTGTCAATAATAGACATGCATTCTTTATGAAATAAATATTTGATTTTTAAAAACTCAATAAAAAGATAAGAAGTAAAATGATATCTTTTATTTTTCAAACACTATGACTATTAGTTTGGCATTTACATGTAACAACACACTAAACCCACTCTTCCAGAGCCAAAGGACCCATATATCACTATTGCAGTCTGTTTTTCCACTAAAGGTTTATAGATTGATGGATTGATTCAACAAATAATAATGCATTACAAATACATGGTTATTACTGTGCAGGTTCTGGAGATGCAAAAATGAATGAGGTATAGTGGCTTTCCACCATATGCTGTCTAGAAACAGGGATAGATAAACAACGAAGAGTAAAAAAGAGTTATCAGTGCCAAGATTGGCCTGTATACCTTGAATTCACAATACATGTACATGGGGTTCATAATATATGCATACATCAGTTCACAATAGAAATGGTACAATTTCTACTAAAAGGAAGAAATGGAGAATTATGACAAACATCAAAGAGGTTGTCAGTTACTTTGAACTTAATCTTGAAAAGTAAATGCATATTTAATATATAGACAAGGGAAGGTGAAAGAACAGCATGAATAATGCATCCTACCTCAGCAGAACCCACTTCAGCATTACACCATTACTTTATTATTCTTCTCATTGATCTCTTTCAGGGAGTAATTAAGATTTATAATTATCACAATTTATTCTCAGAGAAGATCACTGAGCCATTGAGGTAGAATTTGGGATATGAAATATCCTCATAACCAGACTACAAATAATTAGAGAGACAGCATAGAGTAAATCTAAGAGTTTGCAGTCTGCAACCAAGCATAGTTGGTTTAGATTCTGGTCCCACAACATATATCTAATCCTGGGAAAATAATTTATTCTAAATCTCAGTTTCTCACCAATAATTCTAAATAATATTCTAAACCGATATTTCCCATAGAATGTATATCAAAACCGTATAGCCTCTTGAGGTTGAGATTATTTAATAAGATAACATCTATAGGAATCCACTTAGTCAATTTCTGATTTACGAAAAGTACTCAAATATTGGCTAATATAATTAGCCTTTATTTGACTTAGCTTTTATTGTGTGATTCTGGATATATAAATCCTATGCTATCTCTTTCTCCATGGAAATTTAATCAACACCAGACAACACTTATGATTAATTAATAAAACAGGTTACTTGAAAAACACAAAATCCTCTAGATCATCATGTGTTTTTAACATAATAATATTGCTTGAACTGGTAGACTTGTTGTAACGTCGATTTCAATGACACACAAGGTGTAGATTACTTAGGGAAAATAACAAAACCTCATGTTCACTGGCACACAAACAGACTGTTGTATAGGCAACAGTTATGTTGAAAACTCGATCAACTCAGCAGGAGAAAAAAAATTCAGCATGTAATTAGCTCAAAGTGTTGAGCTCTCTTTTCTATTTTTTACCTGGATGTGCTGGAGTCTTGCACAAACTGCTCATAGTTACTACAGTCAATTCCATGGCCATGAAAGAAACCACTAACTGTACCAGTGTACCAACTAAAATGTATCTCAAGGCATAAAAAAGGGAGGTAGTATGAATAATATGGAAGAAAATGGACTGTCACTTGTTTCAGTATATCTTAGCGAAGAAGCAATAGAACTTAATGGTAAGTGGTGAAGACATTGGCAACAACAGAATGCCTGGTTTGCAATGCAATGCCAGCTCGTCCATTTGTTACCCATGTGAACTTGGACAAGCTTAATTTTTATTTGTCTTAATTTTCTCTACCATAAAATTGGAATAACAGGACCTCACAGGGCTACAGAAATTAGTACATCCAAAGTGCTTAGAATAGTGTCTGGCTTATACAAAGTGGCTTTCAATAAACATTAATTATTTTTATGCTTAAGATCACTAATCATCAGAGAAATGCAAATCAGGACCACAATGTAATATTACCTGACACCCATTAGAAAGTCTATTTTTTTTTAAAGGCAGACTAAAGATAGCAAATTTTGATAAGGATATGGAGAAAAGAAAATGCTTGTATATTGTTGATGGTAATGTAAATGAGAATATGGGAATAAATGTGGAAAACAGTATAAAGATTCCTCAAAAACTAAAAATAGAATCAACTTATGATCCAGCAATCCCATTTCTGGGTATATATCCAAAGGAAAGGAAGTAAGCATCTTGAAGAGATATCTGCACCCTCATGTTCACTGCAGCATTATTCAGAATAGCCAAGATAGACAATCCACCCAAATAGGGGGGGCGAGGGGGGAAATGGGCATATATTGTTTTAAGAGTACAAAGTTAAATCCCACATATATTTGACATCACCCCAATTCCCCATGACAGTGCAGGGGTTCCTCCACTCCCTTGTAAAATCCAAGCCAGATTTTTCCCAGATCATTCCTCTGTCCTTTCCTATGATCTCCTCACAACTTACCAGTTCAAGGTTTTATCTCCATTCTTGGACTTTTTGAACAGTTGCAACTCTATTGATCAAATTAATCTACAGAAGTTGATAATGTTTTGATGTAAGAATAGAGAAATAATATATCTCTCTAGATTATGTGTTTTCTATTATAATGGGGGATACAGTGCCTGTAACCAAAATAACTCATAATGGTTGTTTTAGCCTGCTGGGGAAATGATTTTGGAAGAAATGTTTATTTAGACCTCCTCAAATCATTTAAACTCCTGTGAAACCTTTGTTCTGATGGATGAAATTACGAGGAAGAAAAGGAGAAGAATCCTCCCTCCAGTAATAGGCATTTTACATAACAGTTAATGACTCTTAAGTCCTTTTTTTTTTTCTTTCAAGACTCAGTTTCGCTCTTGTCACCCAGGCTGGAGTGCAACAGCGCAATCTCAGCTCACTGCAACCTCCGCCTCCCAGGTTCAAGTGATTCTTGTATCTCAGCCTCCCAAGTAGCTGTGATTACAGGCACGTGCCACCATGCCCAACTAATTATTGTATTTTTAGTAGAGACAGGGTTTCACCATGATGGCCAGGCTGGTCTAGAACCCCTAACCTCACGCCATCCGCCCTCTTCGGCCTCCCAAAGTGCTGAAATTACAGTCGTGAGCCACTGTGCCCAACCTCTTAAGTCCTTTTTAAGTTCCACACTACTGTATATATGTTAGCTCATTTAATTCTCACAACTGTATAGAATAGGTATTGTTAATAGTCTTATTTATGAATGAGGAAATAAGAGACATAGACTAAGTGAGGTCACACTGCTAGTCATACTGCAAAGCAAAATTAAAAACCAGGCACTCTAGGTTGGAAGCCTACTCACTTTACTAGTCTGCAGTACCACCCACCATGAAGCAGCTCATTCAGTCACTACAAAAGGCATGAACGATGTCAGTATTCGTTCTACTTAATGGGAAAAATATTTGCCCAAGGTCCCTCAACAAGGAAATAGAATTGGGATTCAATTTTAGTCCTGCCTGTTCCCAAAGGCTGTGTCATTTCCACTATACCAAGCAGCTTCTATGTGGCTCTCAAGTTCCCTTTGCAGCTTTAATTTCTCTTACACTGATTTCCTTGCAATAGGGTTGATATATATAGGCACCGCAGGCAAAGTGGCACAGGTATTTGGCATTTGCTTTTCTCGTGATATCCAGCTGTGGGTGGAGTCTAACTCCTTAGGAATATATTCCACTGTGCTCTCAACAAAACTAGTAATTCTGGCATCTTCTAGCATTTAGGCTGCCTAATGGCTAACTTAAAAAGCTAAAGGTGACTTTACTCAGATAAAGTAATTCTGTCTGCACTCCTCTATAGTAATTTAATGTCTTGTAATTCTGTACACCATTAAGGAGCAATTAAAAGCAAGCACACTAGGTTTCAATTCTCTAAACATCGCAGTGCAAAGTCACAGATCCTGAGTCCCATTTCATTTGTTTTTAGAGGCAATGCAATCAGGACACGAATCTTACTTATTTCTTTCCCCATTTCCCATATCCTTCATATCCCTCTTGCCATCTAAGGTACATATGTCCCCTTAACAATCCTTCAGAAAAAAAGAATTTGGCATTAAACAGATGTGGGGTGTGGGAAGGGGGTGGAATTGAAAATAATGACAACAGCATACTCCAGAGAGATCCTGATTTCCAGAACCACACCCTTCTCTTGAATTCTTTTTCTTTGGCTTCTAACTAAGTGACGGAATTAGCCTTTCATAACACTGAGGGAAGGGACTGAAACAGGAAAAAAATAAAAATAAAAAAAAATAAAATAAAAAATAAAGCCCTGAGAGGAAAATTCATTGGAGGAAGCATAAATGACAACGATGTGTACTAGATTTTTTTTTTTTTTTTTTTTTTTTTTCTGAGACCAGGTTTTATTAGAAAAGAGAAGAGGGGAGCTCGCCTCTTTGAACGCCTGTCTCCCTCCCACCAGCATTGGGATAAACTTGACAGACATTAACCTTCACCAGGCTCCTGTGAGCTAGGTATTTGCCATCTGGATTTTACAGTTGATGAAATCAAAGAGGCTCGATTACTTGCCTCAGGGCATACAGTTAGAGAGGAACAAAAGCAGGAGTCAGGCCTGACTCTGAAAGCTGGTCTCTCTTTGGAGGTCATCAACCTGACAGTTAACAACTTGATTAACAAATACGTTTTGAGCATGATACTGAGACTGGAGATAGATTAAGGTCTACGACGTGAATGCTGCCCTCTGTTGGAGGAGGGTAGAACTTACAACCTTGTTTTCTGTTTGTATTTGCAGCGACCCCTGTTAGAGTAACACAATTGGCCTCTTGTGTCAACCTTCCTGGTCATTCCCCCAGGGCAGGAGACGGGCCCCAATAATGGGTAAGTTAGGAAACAAGGTATTGAACACAGTGTAGCCCTCTTTCTTCTGTTTTGTGGACTGTCTGCTGGCAGAGAGGTCATATCCTTTCTCATTCACTCTAATTTTAGGCTTAAAAGCCTTTCCCCTGTGAGCAGGTTGGGTCTCCAGTTCCGTCGCTGAAGTATGAGTAGCTTTCTTTTTATTTTATTTTAATTAATAGATAAATTAATTTATTTTTTATTATACTTTAAGTTCTAGGGTACGTGTGCATAACATACAGGTTTGTTACGTATATATACATGTGCCATGTTGGTGTGCTGCACCCATTAACTCGTCATTTACATTAGGTATATCTCCTAATGCTATCTCTCCCCCCTCCCCCCACCCCACAACAGGCTCCAGTGTGTGATATTCCCCACCCTGTGTCCAAGTGATCTCATTGTTCAATTCCCACCTATGAGTGAGAACGTACGGTGTTTGGTTTTCTGTCCTTGCAATAGTTTGCTCAGAATGATGGTTTCCAGCTTCATCCATGTCCCTACAAAGGACATGAGCTCATCTATTTTTATGGCTGCATAGTATTCCGTGGTATATATGTGCCACATTTTCTTAATCCAGTCTATCATTGATGGACATTTGGGTAAGTGTTTGCTGTTGTGAATAGTGCTGCAATAAACATACGTGTGCATGTGCCTTTATAGCAGCATGATTTGTAATCCTTTGGGTATATACCCAGTAATGGGATGGCTGTGTCAAATGGTATTTCTAGTTCGAGATCCTTGAGGAATCACCACACTGTCTTCCACAATGGTTGAAATAGTTTACAGTCCCACCAACAATGTAAAAGTGTTCCTATTTCTCCACATCCTCTCCAGCACCTGTTGTTTCCTGACTTTTTAATGATCACCCTTCTAACTGGTGTGAGATGGTATCTCATTGTGGTTTTGATTTGCATTTCACTAATGGCCAGTGATGATGAGCATTTTTTCATGTGTCTGTTGGTTGCATAAATGTCTTCTTTTGAGAAGTGTCTGTTCATATACTTTGTCCACTTTTTGATGGGATTGTTTGATTTTTTCTTGTAAATGTGTTTAAGTTCTTTGTAGATTCTGGATATTAGCCCTTTGTCAGATGGGTTGATTGCAAAAATTTTCTCCCATTCTGTAAGTTGCCTGTTCACTCTGATGGTAGTTTCTTTTGCAGTGCAGAAGCTCTTTAGTTTAATTAGATTCCATTTGTCTATTTTAGCTTTTGTTGCCATTGCTTTTGGTATTTTAGTCATGAAGTTCTTGCTTATGTTTATGTCCTGAATGGTATTGCCTAGGTTTTCTTCTAGGGTTTTTATGGTTTTAGGTCTAACAATTCAGTCTTTAATCCATCTTGAATTAATTTTTATATAAGGTGGAAGGAAGGGATCCAGTTTCAGTTTTCTACATATGGCTAGCCAGTTTTCTCAGCACCATTTATAAAATAAGAATCCTTTCCCCATTAATTGTTTTTGTCAGGTTTGTCAAAGATCCGATGGTTGTAGATGTGTAGTATTATTTCTGAGGGCTCTATTCTGTTCCATTGGTCTATATCTCTGTTTTGATATCAGTACCATGCTGTTTTGGTTACTGTAGCCTTGTAGTATAGTTTGAAGTCAGGGAGCATGATGCCTCCAACTTTGTTCTTTTGGCCTAGGATTGTCTTGGCAATGCGGGCTCTTTTTTGGTTCCATATGAACTTTAAAGTAGTTTTTTTCCAGTTCCGTGAAGAAAGTCATTGGTAGGTTGGGGAGGATGGCACTGAATCTATAAATTACCTTACGCAGTTTGGCCATTTTCATGATATTGATTCTTCCTATCCGTGAGCATGGAATGTTCTTCCATTTGTTTGTTTCCACTTTTATTTCATTGAGCAGTGGTGGTTCTCCTGGAAGAGGTCCTTCATATCCCTTGTAAGATGGATCCCTAGGTATTTTATTCTCTTTGAAGCAATTGCGAATAGGAGTTCACTCATGATTTGGCCCTCTCTGTGTGTTATTGGTGTATAGGAATGCTTGCGATTTTTGCATATTGATTTTATATCCTGAGACTTTGCTGAAGTTGCTTATCTGCTTAAGGAGATTGTGGGCTGAGATAATGGGGTTTTCTAAATATACAATCATGTCATCTGCAAACAGGAACAATTTGACTTCCTCTTTTCCTAATGGAATACACTTTATTTCTTTCTCCTGCCTGATTGTCCGGGCCAGAACTTCCAACACTATGTTGAATAGGAGTGGTGAGAGAGGGCATCCCTGTCTTGTGCCAGTTTTCAAAGTGAATACTTCCAGTTTTTGCCCATTCAGTATGAAATTAGCTGTGGGTTTCTCATAAATATCTCTTATTATTTTGAGATATGTCACATCAATACCTAGTTTATTAGCATGAAGGACTGTTGAATTTTGTCACAGGCCTTTTCTGCATCTATTGAGATAATCATGTGTTTTTTATCTTTGGTTCTGTTTATATGATGGATAACATTTATTGATTTGCATATGTTGAACCAGCCTTGCATCCCAGGGATGCAGCCTACTTGATCATGGTGGATAAGCTTTTTGATGTGCTGCTGGATTTGGTTTGCCGGTATTTTATTGAGGATTTTTGCAATAAGGATTTTTGCATCAATGTTCATCAGGGATATTAGTCTAAAATTTTCTTTTTTTTGTTGTGTCTCTGCCAGGCTTTGGTATCAGGATGATGCTGGCCTCATAAAATGAGTTGGGAAGAATCCCCCTTTTTCTATTGATTGGAATAGTTTCAGAAGGAATGGAACCAGCTCTTCTTTGTACCTCTGGTAGAATTCAGCTGTGAATCGCTCTGGTCCTGGACTTTTTTTTTTGGTTGGTAGGCTATTAAATATTGCCTCAATTTCAGAGCCTGTTATTGGTCTATTTAGGGATTCAAATTCTTCCTGGTTTAGTCTTCAGAGGGTGTATGTGTCCAGGAATTTATCCATTTCTTCGAAATTTTCTAGTTTATTTGCGTAGAGGTGTTTATAGTATTCTCTGATGGTAGTTTGTATTTCTGTGGGGTCAGTGGTGATATCTGCTTTATCATTTTTTATTGTGTATATTTGATTCTTCTCTCTTTTCTTTATTAGTCTTGATAGTGGTCTATCAATTTTGTTGATCTTTTCAGAAAAGCAGCTCCTGGATTCATTGATTGTTTTTGAAGGTTTTTTTTGTGTCTCTGTCTCCTTCAGTTCTGCTCTGATCTTAGTTATTTCTTGCCTTCTGCTGGCTTTTGAATGTGTTTGCTCTTGCTTCTCTAGTTCTTTTAATTGTGATGTTAGGGTGTCAATTTTAGATCTTTCCAGCTTTCTCTTGTGAGCATTTAGTGCTATAAATTTCCCTCTACACACTGCTTTAAATGTGTCCCAGAGATTCTGGTATGTTGTGTCTGTGTTTTCATTGGTTTCAAATAACATCTTTATTTCTGCCTTCATTTCGTTATGTACCCAGTAGTCATTCAGGAGCAGGTTATTCAGTTTCCATGTAGTTGAGTGGTTTTGAGTGAGTTTCTTAATCCTGAGTTCTAGTTTGATGGCACTGTGGTCTGAGAGACAGTTTGTTATAATTTCATTTTTTTTTTTTTTACATTCGTTGAGGAGTGCTTTACTTGCAACTGTATCTGGTCAATTTTGGAATAAGTGCAATGTGGTGCTGAGAAAAATGTATATTCTGTTGATTTGGGGTGGAGAGTTGTGTAGATGTCTATTAGGTCTGCTTGGTGTAGAGCTGAGTTCAATTCCTAGATATCCTTGTTAACTTTCTGTTTCGTTGATCTGTCTAATGTTGACAGTGGGGTGTTAAAGTCTCCCATTATTATTGTGTGGGAGTCTAAGTCTCTTTGTAGGTCTCTAAGGGCTTGCTGTATGAATCTGGGTGCTCCTGTATTGGGTGTATATATATTTGGGATAGTTAGCTCTTCTTGTTGAATTGATCCCTTTACCATTATGTAATGACCTTCATTGTCTCTTCTGATCTTTGTTGGTTTACAGTCTGTTTTATCAGAGACTAGGATTGCAACCCCTGCTTTTTTTGTTTTCCATTTGCTTGGTAGATCTTCCTCCATCCCTTTATTTTGAGCCGATGTGTGTCTCTGCACATAAGATGGGTCTCCTGAATACAGCACACTGATGGATCTTGACTCTTTATCCAATTTACCAGTCAGTGTCTTTTAATTGGGGCCTTTAGCCCATTTATATTTAAGGTTAATATTGTTATGTGTGAATTTGATCCTGTCATTACGAGGTTAGCTGGTTATATTTAGTTGATGCAGTTTCTTCCTAGCATCAATGTTCTTTACAATTTGGCAGGTTTTTGCAGTGGCTGGTACTGGTTGTTCCTTTCCACATTTAGTGCTTCCTTCAGGAAGGCAGTCCTGGTGGTGACACAATCTCTCAGCATTTGTTTGTCTGCAAAGGTTTTTATTTCACCTTCACTTATGAAGCTTAGTTTGACTGCATATGAAATTCTGCGTTGAAAATTCTTTTCATTAAGAATGTTGAATATTGGCCCCCACTCTCTTCTGGCTTGTAGAGTTTCTGCTGAGAGATCCGCTGTTAGTCTGGTGGGCTTCTCTTTGTGGGTAACCCGACCTTTCTCTCTGGCTCCCCTTAACATTTTTCCTTTATTTCAACTTTGGTGAATCAGACAATTACATGTCTTGGAGTTACTCTTCTCAAGGAGGATCTTTGTCGTATTCTCTGTATTTCCCGAATTTGAATGTTGGCCTGCCTTTCTAGGTTGGGAAAGTTATCCTGGATGATATCCTGAAGAGTGTTTTCCAATTTGATTCCATTCTCCCCATCACTTTCATGTATACCAATCAGTTGTAGATTTGGTCTTTTAACATAGTCCCATATTTCTGGAGGCTTTCTCGTTTCTTTTTACCTTTTTCTCTGAACTTCTCTTCTCACTTCATTTCATTCATTTCATCTTCCATCACTGATAACCTTTCTTCCATTTGGTCAAATCAGCTAGTGAAGCTTATGCACGTGTCACATAGTTCTCGTGCCGTGGTTTTCAGCTCCATCAACTCATTTAAGGTCTTCTGTACACTGTTTATTCTAGTTAGCCATTTGTCTAATCTTTTTTCAAGGTTTTAGCTTCTTTGTGATGGGTTCGAACATCCTCCTTTAGCTCTGAGAAGTTTGTTATTACCGATCCTCTGAAGCCTTCTTCTCTTAACTCGTCAAAGTCATTTTCCATCCAGCTTTGTTCTGTTCCTGGCAAGGAGCTGCGTTCCTTTGGAGGAAAAGAGGCATTCTGATTTTTAGAATTTTCAGCTTTTCTGTTCTGGTTTCTCCCCTGCTTTATGGTTTTATTTACTTTTGATCTTTGATGATGGTGACATACAGACGGTGTTTTGGTGTGCATGTCCTTTTGTTTGCTAGTTTTCATTCTAACAGTAAGGATCCTCAGGTGCAGGTCTGTGGGAGTTTGCTGGAGGTCCACTCCAGACCCTGTTTACCTGGGTATCACCAGTGGAGGCTGCAAAACAGCAAATATTGCAGAACAGCAAATGTTGCTGCCTGGTCCTTCCTCTGGAAGCTTTGTCTCAGAGGGGCACCTGGCTGTATGAGGTTATCAGTGACTCCTACTGGGAGATGTCTCCCAGTTAGTCTACTAGAGAGTGAGGAACCCACTTGAGGAGGCAGTCTGTCCATTCTTAGATCTCAAACTCTGTGCTGGGAGAACCACTACTCTCTTCAAAGCTGTCAGACAGGGATGTTTAAGTCTGCAGAAGTTTCTGCTGCCTTTTGTTCAACTATGCCCGCCCCCAGAGGTGGAGTCTACAGAGGCAGGCAGGCCTCCTTGAGCTGGGATGGGCTCCACCCAGTTCGAGCTTCCCAGCCACTTTGTTTAAGCCTCAGCAATGATGGACGCCCCACCCCCAGCCTCACTGCCACCTTGCAGTTCAATCTCAGACTGCTGCCAATTTCCTATTTTAAAATTCTTCTTATTTGTTGAAGACAGGGTCTCTGTCACCCAGGCTGGACTTGAGTGGTGCGATCATGCTTCACTGTAACCCAGAACTTCTGGGCTCAAGCAGCCCTCCCACCTCAGCCATCTGAGGAGCCAGTACTACAGGTCTGGGCAAGTGCTGATCGCTATAGACAGAAGCACATACAGGACATTGAGAAGGCACCATGCTTGGTTTAATGCTCCGCCATTTCTGTCCTGAAATTCTCAATAGTTTTTAAACAGAGGGTTTTGTATTTTCATTCAGCACTGGGAAACAGCATGAATAGCTTTCCTCAATTTAGCCACTGAAGAATTTTGAAGATCTTAAACAGGTTCTTCATAGTGAGGTCTGTTAACCATGGTTCTTCCAAAGAAATAACTGAAAATTATGGAAGGTGTGTGTGTGTATGTGTGTGCAGCATGTGTGGGGTGTGGGGTATGTGCGGGGGGATGTGGGGAGTGTGTGTGTGTATGTGTGGTGTACGGGGTTGGGGATGTGTGCATAGGAGGGTGTGTGTGGTGTGTGGGGGAGTGAATGTATATGTGTCATGTAGGTGTATGATGTGTGGAGTGTTTGTGTGTGGGGTGTGTGTGTGTGTGTGTGTTGCAGGGTATGTGTGGGGGAGTGCGTGTGGTGTGTGTGTGTGTGGTATGTGTGTTGGGGTTGTGAAGGGGTGGTGTGTGTGCATGGTTGGTGTGTGTATGTGTGTGTGTTTTGAGGGATCCTGAGGCCTAATCATGGCAATTCCTTTCATGAAACATTTCATGTAATCTGGTTGCTATAGCTTTCTGAAAAGTAGTACTTTAGTTATACAGTTAGTGAAAACCTGAGCTGAAGAATCTGAAAGACGAGGTTTGAAACCTTTCGTCACTTACTATGCGACTTAGACTTACAACGTGTCTGAGCAATAATTTTATTATCCAAAATGGGGCTACTGATGCACTTCACAGGGTTATTGTGAGAATCAAATAAGATAAATTGAATAACATCACTTAGTTGTCTTCTTATTATTGAGTTGTGGGAGTTTTTTGTGTTTTCTGGATATAAATCCTTGTCAGATATATGTGTTGTAAATATTTTCTTCTAGTCTGTGGTTTGACCTTTCATTTTCACTTGAAGAGCAAAATTTTTAATTCTGAGGAAGTCTAATTTATTGACTTTTTTTCTTTTAAACTGTGTGAGTTTTATGTCCTAATGGGAGATCACTAAGACTTTCCTTTGTGCTTTGTTACAAACATTTAACAGTTTTATTTTTTACATTTAGTTTATTATACATTTTCAGTTCATTATTATGTTGTGAGGTAAGCGTCATGGGTCCAAATTTATTGGGTTTTTGTTTCATTTTGTGTTTCTACTTATGAGTATTCAATTTTTTCATACACTTTCCTGAAAAGATAATCCTTTCCCTCATTGAATTGCCCTAGAAACTTTGTCAACTATCAACTAGTCATAAAAGTGTGGGTTCCGGGAGGCAGAGCTTGCAGTGAGTCCAGATCGCACCACTGCACTCCAGCCTGAGTGACGAGTGAGACTCCATCTCAAAAAAAAAAAAAGTGTGGATTCATTTTTGAACTCTGCGATATTTCATTGATCTACGTGTCTGTCTTTATAGCAACACACTGTGTTTAACATTCTAGTGTATAATAAGTCTTGAAGTCAGGTAAAGTCGTCCAACTTTGTTCTTTTTCAAAATTGTTTTAACTATTCTAGAGTTTATTTGCATTTCTATATACATTTTAGAATGAAATTTGTGGAATTTTGATGGAGATTTTGTTGGCTGTATAGGTCAATTTGAGAACTGACACCTTAACACTAGGAATCTTTTAATGGCTTTTAAGCACTGTATCTGCATCTATTTAGATCTTTAGTTTTTCTCAGTGATGTTCTGTTGTTTTCAGTTTATATGCTGTGCACTTCTTTTTTCAAAATTTATTGTATTATTTTTGATGCTATTATAAGTAGTGTTATTTTATTATAATTTCCAATTGTTTGGTTTTGTATGTAGAAAAATAATTGATGTTGTATATTAATATTCTGGAGTTTTGCTAAATTCATTTATTATTTTTGTGTCTTTAATATTAATTCCTAGAATTTTCCACCTTGATAATCATGTCATTTATTATTAAAGGTAGTTTTATTTCTTCCTTTTAAATCCACATACCTTTTATTTCTTTTTCTGGTCTTATTGTACTTTTGAGGACCTGTAGAAAAATAAGTAATAGAAGTGATAAAAATGGGAATCTTTGCCTTGTTCCCAATCTTAGAGGGAGAATATTCAGTCTTCCATAATTATGTGTCATAGTAATTACAAGTTTCATAAAGATTTTCTTTATCTGCTGAAGGAAAATCCCTTCTATTTATTCTTCTACTAGTGTGCTGAGAATTTTTATCTGACTAGATGTTGCATTTTATAAAATGCTTTTCGTGCATTTATCGAAACGATTATGTAGTTTTTGTTTTGTGGTTTCTTAAAATAGTGAATCTCAAATTACATATTGAATATATAATTACACATGGAATATGTAATTTAATGTAAATTCAGTATGTATGTAATTCAATATGAATGTTGGTTTATTTTTTGAGGAATTTGTCCATTTTATTTAATTTGTTAAACCTATTTACAGCATTTCTGTGCAATTTTAAAAATCCTGATAGGTTCTGTGGTGATGTTTTCTCTTTTATCATTGATAATGGCAATTTGTATTTCATATTTTCTTTCAAGCCTGATCAGTCTTGCTGGGGCTTTTCAATTTTCTTGATCTTCCCAAAGAATCAGCTTTCAGTTTCATTGATTTTTCTCCTTTTTAGTCTATTTTTAAATTTCGTTGATTCCTTCTTCTATCCTTATTACTTCTTTTTATTTTTCTTACTTTGGGCTTAACTTGCTGTCTTTTTTTGTTGTTGCTCCTTAAAGTGGTAGTTTAGATATTAATGGTGAACTTGCTACTTTTCAAACATACACATTTAATGTTATAAATATCTTTCTACACTCTACTTATGCCCCACACATTTGATAGGTCGTATTTTCATCTTACTCAGTTTAAAATATTTTCTAATTTCCTTTGTATTTCTTCTATAAACCATTAGTTATTTGAAAATTTATTGTTTAGTTTCCAAATATTTAGGAATCTTCCACATATTTTAATGTTATTGATTTCTAATTTAAATTCATTTGGCTTTTAAGTTTATCGAGACTTGTTTTATGGCACAAAATATTGTTAACCTTGGTAAACACTCCATGTCACATAAAAATAATGTATAATTTACTATTTTGAGTGAAATGTTCAAAAACGTTCATTAGGTCAGATTTGTTCATATTGTTTTTCAAATCTTCTACATTCTTACTAATTTTTGTCTACTAGTTTTATCAACTACTAAGTGAGAGTTTTTTCCAACTGATTATGTTCTATTTTTATTGATCCATTTTATTTGAACATATTTATGAAGTACATGTAATATTTTATTATATGCATAGAAGTGTAATGATCAAGTTGGGGTATTTAAGATAACCATCAACACAAGTATTTGTCATTTGTATGCATTGAGAACATTTAAAGTCCTCACTTCTATTTTGAAATGTACAATACATTGTTGTTAACTATAGTTATCCTACTCCAAAAATAGGAAATGCTTCACAGATTTGCATGTCACCCTTGTGCAGTGGCCATGCTGATCTTCTCTCTATTGTTCCACTTTAAGTTTATGTGCTGCTGAAGGAAGCACAGTCATTTTCTTAGTTGCACCCTCCCTAGAGACCCTGAATAAGAACTACCTAGTTAAGGCATTTTTGAATTTATGCCCCTCAGAAACTGTGTGAGATAATAAATGTCAGTTGTGTGCACTGATAAGTTGTGAGTTAATGTGTGATTCCGCAATAGAAATTAATGTATCTCTTATTTTAGAATAATTGAATGTTTTCTTAAATTGAATTGTATTGGCTTTATTGATTTATCAGTTATACCTTTTTGAGCTTTTTTATTGTTTGTAATGTTTTGTTTTTGCAGTTGTTCTATGCTTTATTGTATACATGTTTAACATATTACTGTCTACCTTCAAATAATATTATACCACTCCAAGCACAGCATAAGAATGTTCTAGTATTTTATTTCTGTTTTTATCACCTGAATTTTGTGCTATTGTTGTCACATAGTTTTTTATGTGTATAATAAACTCCAAAATAAATTATTATTTTTATTTATTTACTTTTTGAGACGGAGTCTCACTCTGTCACCCAGCCTGGAGTGCAGTGGCACAATCTTGGCTCACTGCAACCTCCGCCTCCCATGTTCAAGTGATTCTCATGCCTCAGCCTCTCGAATAGCTGGGATTTCAGGTGCGCTACCAAGCCCAGCTAATTTTTGTATTTTTAGTAGAGTTGGGGTTTCAGCACAATGGTCAGGCTGGTCTTGAAAACCTGACTTCAAGTAATCCACCCACCTCAGCCTCCCAAAGTGCTGGGATTACAGGCGTGAGCCATGGTGTCTGGCAAGTTATTATTTTTAAATAATTTTATTTTTATCTGATTTCTTAAATATAATAAAAATATTTCATGTTTACCTACCAGCATATTAATGATTTCTGGTTTTATTAATTCCTTAGCAAATATCTAAATTTCTTTTTGTCATTATCTTTTTGCTAGAACATCCTTTAACATTTCTTATAATGCTGGTCTAGGAGTGATGACTGTTTTCTTAAGAAGTCTTTATTTTGTCTTTATTTTTAAAAAGACATAGTCATGCTTATACAATTCTAGGTTGACTTTTTCTGTTTTCTTTTTATCTCTTCTATGTCACTCCACTATGTTCTAGATTGCATTATTTCTGATGATATGCCAATGTATTTTTTTGTCTTTGATTCACAGTGTATCTTTTCCTGGCTATTTTCAAATATTTTCTCTTTATTATTGGTTTTCAGCAGTTTTATTATCATTTGTCTTTATGTAGTTATCTTCCTATTTTTTGTGCTTTGGGCTAATATTCTTCAATTTGTGGGTTTATTGTTTTCAAATTTGGAAAATTTTTAGCATTATTTTTTCAAATACTTTTTCTGTCTCTTTATCCTTTTCCCATCTGCTATTCCAGATACACATACACGTGGTTAGTTAATATTCTTCCACTTCTCTGTCATGTTTTGTTGATTTTTTTCAGTTATTTTCCTTGGATTTTTTAAAAAAAGTTTTTATTGCTATATCTTCATATTGACCAATCTTTGCTTCTACGCTGTCTAATGTACTGGTAATCTCATAAAGTGTATTTTTAATTTTAGGCATTATATTTTTTATTTCCTGAAGCAGTAAGTTTGATTTGGCTTTTTAAAAAATCTTTATTTCTTTCTTCATTATGCTCATGTAATTATCTACCTTTTAGAAATAAGAAGCATAAGAATAAAGTTTTAATATTCTTATTTACTAATTACATCATGTTTGTAATTTGTGAACCATTTATTTTGCTTATTTTTCTCCTTATTATAAATTCTATTTTAATACATTTTGTATGTGTGGTAATTTTTGGATGGATTATAGACACAGATTTTCATGTTGAATTTCTCTTTTTTTGGTATTTACTTAAATATTTTTCGGTTTTGCTCTAGGACACAGTTAAGTTAATTGAACAATCTGACCCTTTGAATCTTTCTTTACAACTTTCTTGGGTGAGTTCAAAGGTAGCTATTTAGAGCTGATTTAGCCCCACTACCAGTGTAATTCTCTTCTCAAATCTATATTCAATGTTCCATGTGTTTAAAAATCTTTCCACTCGGGCTGGTGTGAACACAAAGTATTTCTGACCATAGTCAATTCTGGAGATTGACTGCTCATCTGCCTTTTTCTACTGTTTTTTTCTCTCAGTTTAGTAGTTTCTCACACACACCCAGTAGTCAGTCGGCAGCCTAAGATTTGAGTAGAACCCTCTACAGGTCCTGGAACTTTCTCTCCTCTCTCTCTGTTTCTGTTTCTTCTCTCCAGAACCCTACCCTAAAAATTTTAGTCATGTCAAGGAAGCCATTAGATCTATTGAGGTCCCCTTTTCTCACTTTGTGTCCTGGAAACGTTCTTCAGGAAATAATCTGTTCCCTTCACTCAGTGGATACTGTCTTGCGCTGCATATAGCATGTGTTTTGTCTTTTTTTTTTTTTTTTTTTTTTTTTAATTTTTGGAGTTGGATGCTTAAGACCAGTCCCTGTGACTCTACAATGGACATAATTTCCTAGGTTATTTTGACTTTAGTTAAAAGCAACGTAATGGTCTGTCATGTTCTTATCTATGACCTATGATTATAAAAATTCTACATGGATAAAGTAGCCTCTAGATTGAATAGGTGAGTTTTTAAAATTCAAAAAAATTAACAATAAACGATATTATGTATTAGCACAAATAATTCTGATGGACAGAAACATTAAATAAGTCAACTTTGTTGCTCTGGATCTAGAGAAACGTATTTTTATCCTTTTAACAGAAGCTTTGGAATCCAGCAGATACTCTTTTTGGTGTCTCTCCCTGAGAGTACCATTATCTAACAACATGCCATATTGCCAGAGTAAAAGCAACAGAATCAGTCACATTTATTGTAAATCAAGCCACAGATCTAGATGGTTGATTGACATTTTCCACCGATTACCCTGATGTTTTGGTGATTTGGTAATGTGACCATCTCTCAAAGAAGTATTCCTTTAAAATAGCTACTCTGAACATTAAATAGAGGGAGTAGCCAATGTTGGCCACTACCTAAATGTCTTGGCATGTATGGTACAGTAGATAGCACAGGTGAGTCATTTTTATCTAATTATCTGAGTCATTCAGAAACCCTTAAGCCTTTTTTAGTTTAAAAAAATACTCAAGTAATTGCAATTGTATAGAGCTCACCTAAGTTCTCAGTCTATGAACTCATTTGGTCACTGTTGAAAAGTGGTTCTAAAAATAACCAAAGGCTCAAAAGAAGGGTGACTGAAATCATAAGTAGATATTTAGATATATCAGAATCAAGTCATCTATTCTTTTTGATCTGCTTGTTAAGTGGAAGCTTTGATGCTATATCTGTTGCCTCTTTTCAAAAGGCAGACCTTAGGAAAGGAAATACTTACAATCAGAATGTAATTCTCATGAATTTTACTTCATGGGTTACCTAGGTAACTACCAGTTTTCAGTCATCCTTAGAGCTTACATTTTTATCTAGGAGGAGATATAGATTATATACATTTGAAGGGTTTATAATGGATACCTTAATATCTCTAGCTCAAAAGAGTCTGCAGTAATATTTTGGTTTGGACATTAGTATTAATTTACTTTTGAATGAATTATTTATATACTGATTAATCATCCACTGTGTTCCAGGCACTATACTGGGTATTGAAATAGACAACTCTTAATGTATTTTATTGCTCATTTGCTTATGATTTAGAATTATGTATATGTATATTATACATATTATGTACATATTGTAAACATATAAATGTATGCATATACGTGTGTGTGTATATATATCCACATGCTGCATATGCCTTTCAAAAAATATGTAGTTCCATCATCTTTTCTTTTTTTTTGAAATGGAGTCTCACTCTGTTACCCAGGCTGGAGTGCAGTGGAGCGATCTCAGTTCACTTCAACCTCCACCTCCCAAGTTAAAGCAATTAGTTCCTCAGCCTCTCCAGTAGCTAGGATTACACGCACCCACAACCACACCCAGCTATTATTTCTATTTTTCATAGAGATGGGGTGGCCATGTTGGCCAGGGTGGTCTTGAACTCCTGACTTCAAGTGATCCATACCTCTTGACCTCCCAAAGTGCTTGGATTACAGGCATGAACCACCACGCCTGGCCTAGTTTCATCTTTTCTATTCTGTTTCTTTTCCTCAAGTGATGGACATCAAGTTTTTCTTTCTCAACAATTTTGCTGAGTCAATTCCATGGTTAAAAACCTATTATACATTGATTACTATCTGAAGAATAAAGTTAAAACTACTCATCCTGTAACTCAAGCCCCTTTTGGTTCTAACCTATGCTCTCTACCACATTTGCCATAAGAACCCTAACAAAACATTCCATCGCAGTCAAACTATTTCATTTGTCTTTTCCCAAGATTATCCACGGTCATTTTCACCACTACCTCTTTGCCAAAGGCATATATGCCTTCTAGGAATGTCCTCCCTATTGTCTTCTACTTAACCTTATTTTTCCCTCCAGAAGAATCAAACAACATGCCTTCAAACAAACATCTGTGATGATATCTACGCAAAGGGATGTTTTCTTAATATGGACACAAATACTTTATCACTTACTGTGTATGCTTTGGGGTTATACTACTGTGGTCCAAAATGTAATGGAACTAATTTCTCAAGCTGTATTTTAAAACTGCTCTTATATTTTATAGCCTGGTGGAGTTTGATCTCTTCATCCAGATCATATGCCCCTCATGAGAAAGGAGTGTGGTCTTAGACAGTTCTGCCCTCTGATATCACCCCACACAGTACCTGGCACAGAGTAGGCCACCAATAAGCATTTTTTTCCCCTTTATTTAGTGTGGCAGCAGGAATAGTGGAAATAGTGCTGAACTGAGAATCGAGAGGTTTGAATTTCAGCTTTGACTCTCTGGGTTGTTTCCTGTTATAAAACTCACTTAAATTTTTCTGGGCCTGTTTCATCAACTGTATCGTGAGAAACTTAATGACTTGATATTTAAGTCTCATTTCACTAGCAACAACATACGATTGATTTCAATTCAACACCTGCTGGAGTCAGAGGAATTTGTGTAGCTGTACATGAAAATTATAAAGGATTGACTTTTCTCATCTAGCAAGGAGAATGCAATAGGTATTCCAGGGCAGACCTAAATCTCTTCTCTCTTTTTGCTCTACCATCTTTAGCATTTGATTTTCTTCTTCTTGGTTACAAGATGGCTGCTGTACCTCCAGGCCACTCATTCAATCTAGTCAGAAAAAAAGGGAGAATATAAAGGGCAAAATATGAATGTCAACAGAGCATGCCCCTTTTTATTATCAAATCAATACATTTTCTAAAAGCCTCAACTAGGAAATTTGGGGAAAACAAGTTTCTAGCTGGGCATTGCCATTTCAGCAAAGTTAATCTCTGTCTCTTCTTTTCTCTCTCTCTCTCTCTCTCTCTCATCTCTGTGTTTGTATGTGTTTCTGTGTGTGTGTTTGTCTCTGTCTTTCTACATAATGGAGAAATAGGGGATAAACAAATAGAATCTTTCATATTGCTGTTGCATGAATATCAATATCTCCATATCTTTACATTTTGGTAATATGGAATGAAGCATAGAGTCCATACAGTCTATAAGCAAATAAAAGCCAATGAAACATTTTGAGGAGATAAGTTAAAACACTTTAGACATTTTAACTTTAGGATATACTACAATGTGAGTGTGCCTTGATCTTTAGATTTTCTTATCCAGAAGGCTCTTTTATATTTTTAAAATAAATTAACAGATGTGTAATGTACATGCAATAATTCACATTCGTTTGATGAGTTTTGACAGGTGTATTATACACTCATGAAACTATCACCAAACCAAACTTTCCCAACACCTGCCCCCAAATTCCTCCTATTCCCTTGCAGCCCATTTTATTCCACACCACTATCTCAGACAACTACTAATCTATCTTTATTTTTAACTATAGATTTATTTACATTTCTAAAGTTTTATATAAATTAACATTCAGGATGTACTTTTTTGTGTCTAATGACTTTCTTCAGCATAATAATTTTAAGATTCAACTATGTTGTTACATGTATCGATAGTTCATTCCTTTTTAATGGCTGAATAATATTTCATTGTATGAGTACACCACATTTACTTTATTCACTTGATGAACATCTTGGTTTTTTTTAACTTTGGATATTATGAATAATGTTGCTATACACATTCATATGCAAGTCTTTGTATTGACATAGGTGTTCATTTTTTCTTGGTCAAATATCTAGGAATAGAATGTACGAGTTGTTTGGTAAAGCAAATGTGACATTTAAAAGGCTGACGAAATGTTTTCTAAAGTGACTTTCACAGTTTACATTTCTATCAGCAATTTATAAGAATTTGAGTTTCTTCACATTCTTGCCAACACTTGGTATAGTCAGTCTCTACTTTTAGCTATTCTGAAGGAAGTGGAGATATTGGATTTTATATATTTATTTTGATTAAGTCATTTCACTGTTTATTTCTAATGACATTTTTCTATGATACTTAAGTTGATTGTCTTGGGTTTTCAAAGTATACAAATCATATCTAGAAATAATGATAATTTTGTTTCCTTTTCAATTATATAACTCACTTTTTAATTTTAAACCTTAATGCACTGTTAAAACTTCTGGACTTATAATAAATAATACTACTGATGGTAAGCATATTTCTCTTATTTCTGATTAATGGCAATATCTTTAGTGACTCAGCATTTGGAGTAGGTATTTTTCATCACATTAAATACTAAGGTTTAAAAATTGTGGGCAAAGAGGTTTTTTTAAAAAAAATAATACCTGCATGACAAATTTTTGAAACTAGCCTTTGGTATCTCTTGATATTATTTTCTCCCCAATTTGATTCAAGTCTCTTCAATGAGCTCTTTTTTGAGTAAATATTATTTAACATTTTTATTCATTAGCATTTCATTTATAATTTTGTCAGAAGTATTCATAAACGGTATTGATCTTTATTTTTCAGGTTTTCAAATGTTGTACTGTCTTTATGAAAATCAATATGGAATCTTTCCAACTGTGTTTATGCTCTGAAATAATTTATACAGCGTTGAAATTATTATTTCCTTAATATTTGGAAAAACTCATCACATTAACTTACATATGTTTTTGTAAGAAAATCTACAATAACCTTTCTGAATGTATTTCATAATATTTTTTAATAGATTTATTTCATAATCTATTAAGGCCTTCTATTTCATGAGTGTATATTGGCTTCTTCCACCCAATCTCCCCATTCCTCTGCTTTGTCTGACAGACACACAGTCATTTATTTCATTGCACAGTTCAACTTATGAGCACAGGGCATTATTTATATACCTAATAATTTTTAAAATTCCAATATTTGTGAATAGGCCCATTTCTATTTCCTCATATCCTGCATTTACCTCCTCTTTTATTAGATTATATTATTTATGTATTACTATTTATTATTTGTTGGTTATGTCTTGACTTTGTAAAAAATACTACTGGATGTGCAAATTCATTTAGCATTTTTGCTTTTCTAAAAACATTGCTGGGTTTTGTCTTCCCTTTTTCATATGTAACTGCCTAACTGTAGCATCTGTCAGTCTAGATTGTCCCTTTTCTGGTCTCTGCTCATGAGTGATGGAGATTGCGTGAAGGAGCTATTAGAAGCATGGAGCACAGAAAAGATACCACTCCAATCTTTTTAGTCTTGTACTGCCATTTTTGAAGCTAAACTCATGTGTTTTATGTGGCAAATTTCATGTTTTCTAAACTTTCACTTCCGCCTTGTACTGATCTGTTGATTTGCATTCAACAGATATTTGTAAGAGCATTTACTAAAGCATTTATTAAGCTACAGGCATGGTAGCACTGGGAATCCAAGTTTAAGTAAATCAGGCAAATTCTCTGCCTTTACAAAACTGATGGTCAAGTAGGGAAGAAAGGTAATCAACCAGTGATGATAATAAAGGGTAATGAGGAGTGAAATTGGGAAAATACAGGATGCATTAGGGGCCCCCCAAGAGAACATTTGCCTAAATCAGAGAAGACCTGCTTCATTTCCGATTTTTGTTGTAATAATTCATTTCCTGTAATGAAAGGAAGAAGCAGCCCATAGCCCCAGGCTGCCTTTTCGAGGCACTTTGAGACCGTGCAAAATTAAGGCATGTTTCTCAGCCTCAGACTATTTTGGTTTAATCACTTCATGTGAGAGAAAGAATTGAATCAATAATATCAATGAATCAATAATGTTAATGTGCCAAGTCTAAATTGCAAACGAATTCCTGAACAGAATTAAAAATAAATGTAACAGTAAGATTATAGTTGCAGGGAAATTAGCAAAAAAACCTAAAATTAATAAAAATCATTAAAAATGACTATGTAGCCACTGGATCTGTGCTCAAACATAATTTGTAAGAGACTATTAGTCTTCAGATGGATTAAATTGGATTGATTGTGTGGGTGCAATGAGGAATAAAGCAAAGACCACCGTATCCTCCTACACAGTGTTACTGCTCCTACTGAGCAATCAAGACACTTAGCATTCCTCAGGAAGCAGATGTCCCAACATCTGCTGCTAAGGATGGAAGCAGCATTCATCAGTAGTGTGGTCAGCCTGTCATTAAGTGAACCATCTCAAATGTGGTGGTGTCCAAAATAATGAAACAAGCTTTAATACAGGAGTGTCCAGTCCTTTGGATTCCCTGGGCCACATTAATAAAAGAGTTGTCTTAGACAACACGTTAAATGCATTAACACTAGTGATAGCTGATGAACTAAAAAAAAATTGCAAAAAAATCTTATAACATTTTAAGAAGTTTATGAATTTGTGTTAGGCTGCGTTCAAAGCTGTCCTGGGCCACATGTGGCCTGTGGGTTGGACAAGTTGCTTTTACAGAAAAATCAGGTTGTAGAAATGATTATTTAGGGGGATTTGCAGTGAGGAAAAACACTAATCACCCTTTCTTCCACATTCTGAACCTATAGAGAAATACATATAGTAGCCATGTGAAATGTAAATTACAGTATTACTTTATCGTTGTTAAAGAGGAATTGGAGAAGTCAACTTAAGTGGGGTCTGTCATAACCTTTTATAACTCTAGGCTTTGGGACTCCATGGGGGATGGATGAGTATGCAGGGCAGTTTCTAAGTTAGACCACAAGAGGAAGGTCATATGGCCTTGGGACCATTGATGGGGAGAGCCAATGGCAAGGGCTTGCTTCTCAACAGCAACCATTAAGACCATAGAATGTTGTCCCATGCCCCCGCCCCCCTCCAAAAAAAAAAAAAAAAAAAAAAAGAAAGAAAGAAACAATATCAGACTGTCATTTTCTTAGCAATCAGATGAATCCTTCCTGTTTTTCTTGGAAGGCACAAGTGTGGGCCTAGGATTGTCAGGAGCTACTTGTCCTCAGTGCTTCTCTGAGAAGATGGAGGTTTGGGAAAATTTCTTATTGCATGAATGCCTGCAGAAGAGGGAGAGAATGGTTCGCTCAGAGAGTATGTGAGAAAGTTTAAGCACATGTAATATAAGCACATAGTTCCTGAAAAAACACTGAAATAGCAAGTCGACATTTTGAAATACATAGTTCAGTTGAATGAGATTATGAGTGATTTTTCATTTCCATATTTTCTAATCATTCCCCAGTAATCATGTGTTTCCTGAATAATTGAGAGAAAGACAACACCATTTGTTTTTAAACATATTCACAGTAAGGGCTGATATTTCTCATAAAAAAAGTCGTTCCTAACACACTTTGCTTGGCAAATAGAAGATATAAATTCCAGAAAGGTGGGGAATCATAGTCAACAACAAATCGGTGGATAATTATTTGATACCTACCACATGCCAAACATTATTTTATGTGCTCAATACTCTGGCGAACAAGAGAAAGTCTTTTCTCTCTGAATAGGGTTTATTCTAGTAAGGGACAAGCACCAAATATGAACAAATAAACAAAAAGCATGATTTCAGATATGATAACTGTTCGGAAGAAAATAAAGCCGGGTTAGGTGAACATCTGGAGGTCTGTTATTCCATGAAGAAGGAACTGCAAATATAAAGGTCTGGCAGTTAGGATTGTAAAATCATCTGACAGTAGGGGACACACAGATAACACAGGTCAAGAGACAATATGGAACAATAAAAACTGTTCTCATATGGAAAGTACAGGTCCCATCTGAAAAGTGGAATACCAGAAATATGAGTCTACTCTTTCTGGATTTTTAATTTTTTTTCCACGAGAAACTGGAAACCTATATTATTGAGAAACGTCTCCCAATTTTTAAGTGTTTGGAACTAATTCACAGTATTTTGGGCCAAAATATACTAAGGCACACAAAGATAGGTCTGAATTAAGTCAATAGTCTATCAATTTTTAACCTTTGTAAACCACAGAGCAGAAGGAATCCTAAGATCATAAAGTTCATCCTAGGCAGTAAATATCAAAGACAGTTGAGCCCCAGGTAGATTAAGTGATTTGACCATTGATCCACCACTGGGAAGTGGGATTCAAATGTGCTGTCCAGAGCCCTTTCCATTGCACAGAATTGTCTGTTACATGTCTTACTTTCTTTGATTCAGGCTGTAGATTATATCCCAACATACCAGGCACTGTCTTGATTTATTCTGTTTCCTTTCCATATTCGGATAGCTGAAAGGGTAAACTAATAAGCACATCTCAATTATGTTCAAGAATCACAGCGATTACTGGCATAAATGATTGGATATTCATTGGTGGGATAGCATTTGAAAGAGCGGTAAAACAACATGTGTAGGTATGAGGGCATTACATCATCTACACAGTAATTGAATCTATTTTAAACTGGGTCAAAAACAAAAACATCTGCCACGTCAATGTTGGACATTTTAATATAAATTTTTACTTTACATGATCTTTACAACAAGATATTGTCACATTGTGCTCAGGATGGCTGGTAGGGAGATTCTGAAATAGACACAGTCTACTCACTTTTTCTCTACGTTGTCTTCATGAACAGTCTTGTTCCTGTCCTCAGAGATGGCTTTTTATTACAGTGTCTGATGGCAGAGGAAGGTGACATAATAGCTAGTGAAAAAGTAGACAGGGTTAAGAAAGAGAAATCTCAACCTAGGCAAAAAGGCACTTAACATTTTTTTGGTAAAAATTTCACAATTGTGTTTTATTAATCACTGAGGTAAATGTTGGCTTTCTAGTAAATCCTTTTTGTCTTATTTTTTGCTGTGTCCCAATTTTTCAAATGAGTGAAAGAATGGAAATACACACAAGAAATTGTACTTACCTTGAGAGAAAACATTCATCTTAGAAATAGTTTAGCATTTAAATATCCTGCAGGGATATAACTATTTAGTTGTGAGCAGGAAACAGGGAGGCTAGCAGAGCTGGAGCAAAGAGTTTTTTGGGGACATCAATGGGTCTGTTTTTGAATCCTGATTGGTCTTATTATGAAAAGTCAAAAAATGGTGAGACATGTAATTCAGGAGATCTGACTTCTAGTACCAGTTGTGTGGAGGTTTGATGTTGGTTTAGTTCCCGAATATTGTGTATGGTTCCTTTATCATTCAAATAGAACCGATAATATAAAATGGACTTCCAGATCAAAACTTTAAAAGATAGAAAGTGCTAAACAAATGCCTAGTTACCAAATAATCTCAATTTATATGAAGCCTCTTAGAATGGGGTGGTTATTGGAAGTTTATTCTTTAATTAATGACCTACATTTATTTTCTTAGAATTTGTCCCTGGTGCTGTTAAAACAGTTACCTATGTTAAATGTGGCAATTTATGTTAAAGCACTCCCATGAGTACACTGCCTTGCGTACATATAACAGAGTCATTGATGGTTTAGTGAATTAAAACAAAAGGCTGACCTGTTGCTATATGCATGACCTCCCAGCTGAGCCCTATGTTGCCAGATTTTCCATAGGGCAGTGTGATCTATCTATCTATCTGTCTATCTATCTATCTATCTATCTATCTATCTATCTATCTATCTGTAAGGTATCTATCATTATCTATCATCACATATTTAGAAAGAACTAGGATCTAAACTTTTACTACCTAAGCTCTCAAGAGATTGATGTAAAACCGGTTTATTATGCATTTAAGCTTACTCAACTGCTATCCCCTTCTCCCTTATGGCTAATAGATCACTATGGCCTGAACGTTGGTTTCCCTCCAAAATTCATACACTGGAATTTAACCTCCAAGGTGATGGTATCAAGAGATGGGGCCTTGAGGACTTCTCTCTCATGACTGGAATCAGTGCCATGATAAAAGGTATTGAGGGAGCGCATTTACCCCTTTGTGCCCTTCTGTCACGTGAGGATGCATCAACAAGATACCATCCTGGAAGCAGAGGGCAAGACCTCACCAAACACTGAATCTGCTGGCACCTTGATCTTAGACTTCTCAGCCTCTGGAACTGTGAGAAAGAAATTTCTATTATCTACAAATGACTCAGTCTATATCATTTTGTTATAGCAGCAAAAATGGACTAAGACATAACAGAAGCAGAAGTCTCTAGTATGAGCTTTCCAGAAGTGTATGCCTTTATTATTATTGTTATTATTTTTTGAGATGGGGTCTGGTTCTGTTGCCCAGGTTGGAGTGCAACGGTATGATCACAGTTCACTGCAGCTTCCAATCCTCAAGCAATTCTCCCACCTCAGCCTCCCAAGTAACTGGGACTACTGGCCCACCACCACTTCTGGCTAATTTTTTATTATTTGTAGAGATGAGGACTTGCTCTGTTATCCAGGCTGGTCTTGACCTCGCAGGCTCAAGCGATTCTCCCACCTCAGCCTCCTGAGTAGCTGGAACTACAGGTACATGCTACCACATCTGGCTAATTTTTAAAAATTATTTCTAGAGACAAGTTCTCGCTATGTTGCCCAGGCTGGTCTTGAACTCCTGGACTCAAGCAATCCTCTCAACTTGACCTCCCAAAGTGCTGGGATTACAGGTGTGACCTACCATGCCAGGCCAGTTTTTACTTTCTTGGTTAAAAGAGATGGATTCAACGAGCACCTCTATTTACTTTCACCTTTAACTTTTCTCCATTTTTTTTCTACTTGGAATAAGGATATGATGCTTGGAGGTATAGCAGCTATCTTGAGACCATGAACTTACTCATGCACAAACAGAAGCCAGAAGAAATACAGAAATAATGTGGATTCCCTGAGGCAGTTCTTCTCATGCCATCAGTGGTTAAAGATAACTTTAAAAAAATTCAACCTATTGTGGGCTGATTAAAACACAATAAAAATTAATGAATAAAAAATGAAAAATCCATTCAAAATACATGTTCCTCTGTTTTATTAGATTCAGAAGACATAAAATAATTCTGTCAAATTGTTTTCCAAGTTTCTAAATGCTTACTCCAGTTTTCTATGCTTGTCTTTTCTGTATTAGTTTGCTCGGGTAGCCATGAAAAACTACCATAGACTGTGTGGCTTAAACAATAGAAATTTATTTCTCATAGTTCTGGAGGCTGAAAGTCCAAGACTAAGGAGTTGGAAGGTTGAGGTTTTTCTGAGACCTTTCCCTTTGGTTTGCAGATGGTCGTCTTCTTGCCAGGTCCTTACGTGTGTGCACGTCCCTGGTGCTTCTCCCTATTCTTTTTTTTTCTTTTTTTTTTAAGTTCTGGGTTACATGTGCAGAACATGCAGGTTTGTTACATAGGTATACATGTGCCATGGTGGTTTGCTGCACCCATCAACCCATCTTCTACATTAGGTGTTTCTCCTAATGCTATCCCTCCCCTAGACACCCAACCCTGACAGGCCCTGGTGTGTGATGTTCTCCTCCCTATATCTATGTGTTCTCATTGTTCAACTCCTGCTTTTAAGGACACTAGTCATGTTTGATTAGTGCCCTGCCCTTATGATGACATTTCACTTTAATTACTTCTTTAAAGGCCCTATTTCCAAATAGTCACATTTCAGGGAGTTAGTGCTTCAACAGATAAACTTTGGGAGGACACAATTACATCCATAGCATCATCACAGACCAGTTTAGACTAACATCAGCAGCCCTCAGACCACACTTTGAGTGAACAGCCCTAAGATGCACTGTAGGTATTGCACCTGCCCTTGACCAGCACCTTCCAGAATTCTTGTTTAGTAAGAAAAATACATCTCTATTGAAGCCACTCTGAGTCAGGTTTCTCTTATTTGCAACTGAAAGATCCGACATTCACATAAGCAGGAAGCTCATTTAGAAAATATATATTAGGAAATATAGCTGGCTTGAGAACCAAAGCAGTCAACATACCTTGAAGAGTTTGTCTATCAATTACTCTGTATTCCCCTCATCTATTTTCCTTTTTCTGATAACAACATCTCTCCGTATTACTTTAAGAACTCTCCAATCACAGTGCATACAATTTCGATAAAAGACTGTCAATCAAAGTGCTCTGTCTTTTTCTGGACGGTTCACTTAAACCAGTACCAGTCTGTTTTCTCTCCTTGGTTAACGGTTGCCTTTGACTTGCAAACAAAGAACCCTGCTAATAGAGTAAGTTAATTCAGAAGACCAGTGAGAACTTTTCAAGTGTGTTTTGTGAACATGTAATCACAAAAAGAGAAATACTTGAAGCACTAGCTTAAATATTGTATCTTTAGAGAAGTTTCTCTACCTGACTCTAATACCTGAGGTGCTTTTTCCTCTGTATTTCTACAGTACTTTGTATATATTTCCCCAAGAGTGATAATCATATCATATAGCAAATGTATGTTTATATCTCTCCTGCTTAGTCAACACACTTCATAAGGAAGAGACCTGGGTCTTTTAATTTTTGCATTACCAGTAACCATCATAGCAGAGGTGCATAATCAACATTTAATAAATAATTGCTGACTGAATGAAGTGCAAGTCAATTCATTTACTGATCAATAAATACAATTACAAAAGATGATTCAGCATCCATTTTGCACTCTTGAGGCAGTGTTAGGGATATGGGGATGGATAAGATATAATTATGACTCAAGAAGTTTGTGGGCCAGGAAATGAGCAGATGTACAAGAACAGACTCCAGAACAGATTATGATGATGCAATAGGGCTAGTGGAGTGGAAATAATATTTATTCACTCATCCATACAACAAATATCATCTATGCAGTGTTATCTTTGAGTTGATCATACTGAGCTGTGATGGCATGAAGCACACTATGAGGTGCTGGCTTTCAAAGCACCTCACAGTGTGGAGACATCAGGAAAGTCTTCTTGGAAAAGGCAACAGAACTGTTTGGGTTGCTCTAAAAAAATACCATACCTAGGTGGTTATAAGCAACAGAAATTTATTTTTCACGGTTGTGGAGGCCGGGAAGCCCCAAATCAAAAAGCTAGAAGATTTGGTGTCTGATGAGAATTTGTTCCCTGGTTCATAGATGGCCATCTAATCACTGTGTCCTTACATGGTAGAAGGGGTGAGGGAGCTCTCTGGGGCCTCTTTTATAAGGGCTCTAATCCAATCAGTGAGAGCTCCACCTTCATGACCTAATCACTTCCCAAAGATTTCTTCTCCTAATGTCCATCACTAAGTCTTTACCTATGAATTGGAGGGGGCCACAAGCATTAGTCTATCATAAGAACCCTAGAGAATGAAGACACAATTTGAAATAGTGGCTGAAGAAGACAAGAATTGGCTAAGGATACAAAGAAATGTCGTTGGACAGGTTTGAGATCTCAGGTGATGTGTGAGGAAATACTTTGTAGCAGCATCTATGTGCATAACTGTGTGAGTTTATTCAACACTCAACTGCAGAGTCTTAGAAGCAAAGAATGTGGGTGGAGTTTATTAGCGAGCTAGCACTGGGATTTTGCTGGGACAATAATAATATGATAATGGCACTGAGTGCCTATGAGGCAGTGTTTCAGATGATCAACCCTGAAGTCCAGGCTGAGTAAGAAAAAACAACCAGGAGGAGACTGACTGGACATGGAGGGGACCAAGGAATGAAAGAGCCTCCATTGATTCAAAGGGTTGATAGAGCTCCAGGTGTATGTGTGTACATCATCAGCGTCATCTTACATCATCCTTAAAACAACCTTAAGAAGGAGGCAGTTTTATTATCTGCATTTTTTAGGTGAAAATAAACTGAGGTAGAGAAGGGCAGTCACTTGCCTTAGATCACACTCAGTAAGAGGTGGAGCTTGCACTCAGGTCCAGCTCATCAGACAACAGAGCCTAAGTTTTAAATTAGGTTAAGTAGGAGTTATACTAATCCCTGAAAATAGAAAAAAGGAAAAGAACTGGTTTCTAAATCTATGATAATATAGAATCAGTGCATGTTCTCCCAGAAGTAACACTAAATAAGCGTAATGGTTAATTGTATGTGTCAACTTGACTGGGGTAAGTGTTGCCCAGATAGCTGGTAAAACATTATTTCTGGGTGTGTCTATGAGGGAGTTTCCAGAAGGGATACCATTTGAGTTAGTGGACTGAGTAAAGAAGACTGGTGTGTACCCACCAGTGTGGGGAGGCATCTTCTCTTCTGTTGAGGGGCCAATAGAACAAAAAGGTAGAGTAAAGGCACATTCTTTCTTGCTTCTTGAGCTAGGAAATCTATTTTCTCTTTCCCTGGGACATTAAATATCAAGGTTCCTGGGTCTTCAGATGCTACTAGGAGTTACACCATTGGCTCCCTGGTTCTCAAGCTTTCTGACTCAGACTGAAATATACCACCAGTTTTCCCGGTTCTCCAGTTTTCACATGGCGTAATGTGAGACTTGGTCTCCATAATCACCTGAGCTAATTCCTATAATAAATAATATATCTCTATATATCCTATTGGTTCTGTTTCTCTGAAGAAAACTGATTGATACAACAAGCATGTGAAAATCCTTGATTTTATACATAGTACTTTTCTCAGTTATTAGATTGAAACATTTGACACTACTGAAATTTCACCTCCTCTGACTTAAAAAAACGTTTGGCAATTTTAACATAGTACTACGATGTTATGGTATCGTACCCTTGGTACAATATATTTTTGGTATTCTTGCTACACATTTGCCATTGCTTCTTGCTAGGCACATTATTTGACATGTTTGGCTCTGTGACAGTGTTCTTTGTCCATTGAATTGTACTGTTATCTTTATGAAGACCTATTCTCATTTGGATGAAGACCTGAGACACTTTAAGAAAAACACAGTGGCCAGCCACTTCCTTTGGTTTGTTCCTTTGAATAGGACTTACGAATCCTTAGGGAACACCTTGTTTCTAGCTCAGAATCCATCAGGTAATCACTGCATCTTTTTTCCTCCATGTCACGTTCAATAAAATAATTCGGGTGGGCTGCGAGTTCTCGGCAACGTGTTTCTTGTAGTTGATATTTTATTCTGTGCTTATTATTGAACGTCAGACTGTGGAGTTTTAAAGTTATATGAAAAACAATATTCACTGAGACTCTGGATACTACTTTGAAATGATCTGAGATAGTGTCATAAAAACACAACACAGGGAGAGCTTTCTCCCCGAATGTATTAGGTGAAGGCATTTGACTTCATGCAAACACGTACTGAAAAATGAAACCCTTACTGCTGTAAGTCCTCCATGTCCAATTTACAAATATCACACAAAAAGAACTTTAGACATGGGGAAGGGAAAAACATAGCAATATAAAGTAATCACAGAAAAATTGCACTTATTTATCTTGTAAAATAATCTTATCTCATTTTGTCCCTTGTTACAGCACAGTCATCAAGAGGGAATGACCTAATTCTGTCTTCTTTCTCTTGTCATCTCTGTTAGAGAAAGGTGGGGGAGAAACACATTCCCTGTGTTAATTAAACTTATTCTTTATCCACTGAGAGTGAAAAGAATACTTTCTCTCTTAATTTTCATTGTGTAATTGTTCATCATTGCTAATACTAAAATTTTTCTCCCAGTTGTGTAAGTTTTCTGATATAAGCAATTAAATATGTCCAAATAGATGCATACATTTAAAAATATGAATTTTCTTAACCTATAAAATCTTTCTACTTGGCTGAAAAAACTTGTGATAATGAACATTGGAATTTGTGACACTTTTTCTTCAAAGATATAACAGACTGTAAAACACTATAAAAGTTGACCTTGTTTCTTTAATGCAGGATATCTTCTGCTTTTGTCCTTATGATCTTTTTAAGCTGAAAAGGTCAATTTTTTTACTTCCGAAGAATTCTGATTGTTTACTTAAAAGCTACATTCTGAAGGAAGGTGCCAGAACCAGTTAGGCAATTAAGCCAGTTAAAGACAATGCTTACTGGGACATTATTTTCTTGCATCTAAGGCAAGACAATGTCGAAGCACTCTTTATAAAAGCAGGCAGTTTTCCCTTCCACAGTTAATAAAAAGGGATCATATCATCCATTGGTATGTTTAAGTTGGTAACGTTTTGGCATGTGGGAAAACCGGGGCTCAGTGAAATTGGGGAAATATTCGTGTTTATCCAGTTAGCAAATGGAAAAGACAGAGATGGCATCAGGCTTTTCTGTGCCCCATGCAGTTCTCTTTCTGTTGCATCATACCTGACAGAGTTATTTATGAGGCACATTACCTCTGCTGTCTCCCTATTGCAAAGTGACCACCAAAGAAGAGTCAGCTATACCCTTAGATTCTCATTGTATGAATAAAAAAAGCAATGATTTCCCCCATCCAAATAAAAGATCTCCCAATGACCATTGTGTCACAGGATTATGCATCTGTCATGGCGGCCCAAAGGCTTCCTCCTCTATGATCCGGTTGCAATGACCACATGGAGAGTTCTTACACGATGGACTCCCCCCTCAAAGCCAAGGCTCCCAGAGGGGAAGCAATGATGGAAGCTTGAGATGATTCCCTGGGTGATGGCTTTGGTTTTTATTTTCAGGATGATACCAGCTTCCATTTGATACTTTTAATGAGTTTGTTTAAAGATTTCCATTATGATAAAATTCCTGCTTCTCAATTTCTATTTTATGTTTCTTGTCAACCTAATTCCCTTTACATATGATCCATAAATTGGGTAACAAATATTTATTAGATGACTATCAAAGGTTTGGTCACTGTCAGGATTTGACATAACCTTTCCATTTCATAAAACTATGTATCAGCAACCCTGAAAGTGTGTTCAGGAAGATGTTAATAAAAAAGAGGCACATGGGCAAATATATCTGTGAAACTCTGAGTTAAATAAAGTTAAACTGTATTCCTGACTGCAAGACTTTTCAGAGACTCAAGTGTGCTAATGTGAATTGTAATCCTTCCCAGAGGGGACATATGCAATATTTTCCAAATGTACCATTGGAAACCACATTTTTTGGAATAACTCAAAGGACTACTTTTCCTTTGAAGACACTTTGATAAGTAGTTTCATAATTTGAAGACATGTATTTAATACAGTGACACCATCATAAACATCTTCCTCCATGCAGCTTGCATTTTGTGTGCTGTCTTCGTGAAAATTCTTTGTGCCTAGAATAATCTAAGATGACCCAGGCAAATGCACAGTTCTGGATATACACAAAATTTGCCAAGGGGTATCTGAGAAATGGGAGTTTGAAGGGAATCAGTTTCCAGGTCCTCAATTTCCACTTGTAATTCCCTTCTTCCTCATCCCCCAAAATTGCTCTTAAAGACAGTAAGCCTGGTCTTGAGGAATCTCGCTTGCCCTTCATCAGACGCCTTCTCCCACTTTACAAATTTTTCTGGGTCTCAACATCTAGATAATTTCCATGATGCGTTAAAATGGGGTGGAAACATTATACTATCCACAGACGAGGGGCAAGTGGAAATGCTGGTAGCATTGTGGAAAACGGGTGACTTTCATGTCTGGGTAAAAATTTGCTTCTTCAAGACAGGTGCTTTTCAATTCAATATTACTGAAGGACTATCTAACTAAATAGTTCATTACAAATAATTGATATTTTAAAATATCAAATATTAAAAATTTCAAATAGTTTAAAATAGTTTAATATAGGTCATTAAAAATAATTTTACAGTGATTGCTGTGTGATATTTTTGTCAAATACATAGGAGTTGAAGAATTAAATGACCTGCTAAAATCAAACTCTTTCCGTTGTCTTTTATTGATTTAGGTGAACAAATTTTTCTCTAAGCTTAAATTTGTAAAAAATAAAAACAAAGAATGGAATTAGTGCTGAACCTTGTCTTATTGTAACAGTATTGATGATAATGGTAATGAGTAGTCTTCATCTTTGGATACGTGAACTGTACACGGAAAAGCCCCAGCCACATCCATTTAATTAAGAGATTATTACCAATAACATTCTTACTTCTTGTATGAGTAATTATTTATGTTTCTCTTAAAAATTAAACCCTTTGATATTTATAATTGTAACTCTATCCAGAAAAATATCTAATATTTAGAGCCTTATTGTCACTGGATGCTTAAAAACAATTTACTTTTCAATTTATCCACATATTTTGGTGGCATTGAAGCATGATTCAGTGATCATGAAAGGCTTTCATGCACAAAAAATTCTCTTAGGATAAAACTCTGTAAGAGAATTAGGATGGAAATATTAGTTTAAAATGAATAAAAATAATGTGAACTTTTCAACTGGGAAAGAAGAGCATGCCTTTATCTGTTAAATGATCATGACTTTCATCTTGCTGTTGTGTTTATATTGCTTTGGAGAGATATTAGAGAGTTCCCTGACAGTTTAATTAAAAAGCATCATTATTTGGAATTTGCCAGAAATTATATCTTTTGCAATTAGTTACATGCCAAAGATAAAATTTTAGATGTCAACTTAAAGATGTGCAAGTTTTCCCCAAAATCTTTTTAATGAATAAGTGAACAAAAATGTTTAAAGACTGCTGATTTAAGTCACAGTCCTTGGTTACTATTCTTCCACTGTAATTCCCTCATTTACCTTATTTGTTTATAATTTTTTCTGTGTATTTTAATCATGGATTTTAAAATTGTGATCTTTGATCTCCCATTAATAATAAGGCCTCACCTTCAGATATCTCCACACATAATTGCTTCATTGGGTACTCTCCCTTGAGCTGCTGTTAACAAGTGCTTTCCAGGGCAAAGCGTTGACCTGTTTCATCTACATGGTCGACATCTGTTGTCAACATCATCCTCCCTTGTCTCCGAAAAAGACATAAAATGTAAAGAGCAGGCTTATGTCAGTGTCCTCAGGTTTTTAGAGAATTGAGGATGAAGTAGGACGCAGTACTAAAGGAAGAACATCAGTGTCCAGTGTCCAAGATTCAAGGTCTTTACAACCTTGGACAAGTTACAATACTCAGCTAAGAGATTCAATTGCTTTATCAGTAAGACCCTTTGCAGCACTAAGATTGATCATATTTTAATTTTGTTTAAAAAAATTTTCCTGGTAAGAACACAATATGAAATCTACCCATTTAAATTTTTTAAATTTAATTTTTAAATATTTTTGAGATAATTTTAGACTTAAAGTTGCAAAATTAATACAATAAATTTTTATATATCTTTCATCTAGTTTCCCAAAATGTTATTACTAACAGAGTACATTTAGAAAAATCAAGAAATTAACATTGATATAATCCTACTGTCTAATCTAGATACTGTATTCACATTCCATCAATGGTCCCATTAATGTATTTTTTATAATGGTTCAAGAGCCAACCAAGATCACTTGTTGCATTTAGTTATCACATTTTCTTAGTCTCGTTAAATTTGGAACAGTTTCTATGTCTTTTCTTTCTCTTTCATGGGTTTGAACCATTAGAAAAGTACACAGCAGTTATATTGTAGGGTGGGTGTGTGATGTCTTTTCATGATCAAATTCAGGTTATGCATATTTGAGCACAATTTCACAAAAGTGATGCCATGTCCTTCTTAGCAGCCTCCCAGGAACATCTAAAGCTAACTTCTCTCCTTAAAGTTGAGGTTAACTTTGATCATTTGGTTAAGGTGATTTCTGCCAGGTGTCTCCAATAAAAAGATTAATAGTTTTAAGTTCTCTATTGACACAAATTTCCTTCACAAATAGAAGTTCCACATGAAAATTTTCAATATTCTTTTTTTCCTTTTCTGTATTTTTTTCCTTAACTCATCAAAATTTATGGAATCTGAACTTAAGATAGTTTGTATTCATTTCTGATTTCACCTTTTTTTACACAGAATTATAAAATGGAAATTTATCTGAACTTTTTATGGTGAATCTCTGCCAAACTATGGGTATCAAATTATAGCATGACATTTTAAAGACTGTATTTGGGGGAAAAACGTAATTCTATATTAAAATAGCTAATCTTATTCTAGTACCCATTTCTGTATTTTTTAAAAAGTGACTTTGAATCAGAAGACCTAGGATTAAATCTCTGCTCTAGCTTTTATTAACTTTGTGAACTTTCTGTATTTTTGTATCTTAATTGCTTCTTTTATAAAATGAAAATACTTAAGCCTACACTAAACTTACAGAGTTCTTCCGACATTAAAAAAAGATAATGGTGTGAGTAATATCTTCCTTTAGGGTGTCTGTGTGTTGTGTCTGTGGCAGGAAGTGGGGAAAGAGAGCTGTTCACATGCTCTGTATACTGGAGGCCCCAGAAGCTCTCTGAATTTGTACATTTAGCTTCAATGACACCAGGAGTTAAGTTTTTACAATGATCAAATATTGATTAGCCCAATGGTATTGAAACTCACTATTTCTCACACACAAACACCTTCCATATACTCACCCCAAACTACATTAATCACAGGTCTAATGAGAATGTAATTCTGGTGTGGAAGATAAATCACTCTCTGTTAAAGTCTTGGTGAAATTCTCAGACATCTGTGACTGAAGGAAATGTTTCTCCACTCTTTAGTGTTTTAGACTGTGTCCTATAAGCTGACATTGGACTGATCACTTCCTTATAGCAGTCTCTCTGACTGCAGGTGCCCAGTGTTTAAATTTAAATGATTGGCAACTGAATTTCCACAAATCTTGCTAATTCTTTCCCTATTCATTGCTGAACAACTCCATGTGAGCATGCCGACTGCAATCGCTGCTGCTCTCAATTTCTGAAATATGGTCATCAAACCCTCTTGCAGTCGTGCAGGAATGTTCACCCTCTCTCACTGCTGTCGTATACTGGGTTTTATTTAGTTACTTGATTTAGACAGGGAACAATATACTGTCAGGTACTATCTAAGAAAGTGCTTTCCTCTCATTCTCTGCAAATTACATCCTCTTTATGTCCTGTATTATTCATTCATTTATTAATCATTTAAAAAATATTGATTGAGACTCTAGTATAAACCAGTCACTTTTTGAGAAGGCAGAGACCAAGATCTCATGGAAAGTCAGGTCTCTCCTGACTTTCTATGGTTTTGCTCTTCAGTCCTTCCATGCTCATTTCCATGGACATTGTGAACTAAGTTTTGCAAATGGCAAAGAGTTATAAAAATGGATTGTAATTATTGACATTGCTTTCATTGTTATGTTTATTATTAATGAGACACTCTGATTCCGATGATAATGTGTTCTCAGGTAGATGCACAGTTGTGCCTCCTGAGTGCCTCTTGGATAACTCTTGTCTTTGCTGCCACTCCCTGACTATTGCCTTTTTCTGTTTTGTTTTGTTTTGTTTCTGAGACAGGGTCTCACTCTGTTGCCCTCGATGGGGTGCAATGGCATGATCACAGCTCATTGCAACCTCAGCCTCCCGGGCTCAGGTGATCCTTGCACCTCGCCCTCCCAAAGTGCTGGAATTACAGGTGTGAGCCACCACACCAGGCCTGACTATGGTCTTTAATCTTTAAGATGCATTTTCATGCCCACTATATCCCATTTTCCTACCAGAAACTATATTACAAAGCCACAGCAGTTACATGTTGCTACCAGGCTTAGAGAACTTCCAGATCTTACCCCTTTACAAGTTCATGTCAGTTCCTAGTTTTTGGTAGGTACTTCCTGTCTGGACTCACTCCTTTGGTGTTTTACCAAAGAATCACTGGCTTCTTCACTAGAACACTACAGATTCGAATTCTGTGGAACAGGAGTGACAGCCAGGAATCACCATTTTGAATGAGAACTGAGAGTAGTTCTATTGTAACTGGTCAGCATTATAAAATTTGACAGAACACCACCATACGCCACAGGTAATTTGGATTTTTTTGTAGCGTTTGTCCCTAAGATAGTGCCTGCAATTTTTTACTCTATTTCCATGGATCCAGCCTTAACTTTTCTTTATATTCATGTCCCTCAGGTGCTCAACAAGTAAAACCAAGGTTACCTTGGGAACATGACTCATGAACGATTACTCAAATCAAGAAATTTTCTTCTGAAACTGGTTTTCAAAGCCGTCTTATTTTAATAGAGAAAAAGATTGAAATTTTAAAACAGTCATTTACTGTTTTAGACGGAAGAGTACTGATCCCATGTTCTACCAATTCTGTTTTACTCCCAGTAAGGCCCTATTTAAGTAGCTCATGGTTGAGGTGAAGTTCACTTGAAAAATGAACCCAAAAGAATCAGCTGATAGTGAGAGGATCTAGGCCAGTGCTGAACTGTTTATTCCTCCCTTTGGGGTTTTGCTTTTTCATTTTCCACTATCACATGGTTTAAATTTACTGAAAACATTAATAACAGAGCTGCTCCTAATTGGCAAAAAAATTATTGTAGCTATTTTTATATCTGAAATTCAAATCTAATAGACTTAAGTGGGTGTGAATTATAGTTATTTAAGCATGTTGATTTTGTGTGTGTGTGTGTCTGTGCAGAATGTGGCTGTCGCCATGGAATCTCTGTGCATGATTTCTGTGAGGTAGTGCTGATTGAATCTATGAAAAGATGAGCACAGAAAAATATGTTTATAAAAACCACTTTCTGATGAAATTGTTAAAGTGAGGCCAATCTGCGTATGTGTGTCTCGTTTTGTTTCAGTTCACTTTCCATTATTAAATGTTTTCTTTAGAATTGTAGATTTTTAGACTGCTGGATGGCTGATTGAATCTCTTACTGATGATTTAATCAATCATAAGGCTCACTGGCATGGGGTGAGACTGAAAGGTACTTTTTGTGCAGTCCTGTTTACATGTATCCTTAGCTTTATGCATGTATTACATCCCCAAAAAGGTGTGCTTAATCAAGTTTTTTAAAAGTCAAATGAGACATGTGGCTGTGTAAAACAATTCTATTGTGATTTTACCGCTAAATAATTTTGGGTATGGGGTGAAGCTAATAGCCATCCTGCCAGCCCCACCAACATGCATCTGAACAACAGGCTAACATTTTAAGTTTATATTTTGGAAGTTGGAGATGCAGATTTCATTCTACCACTCTCTACTGGACCTTGTATAAGTCACTCCTCCACAATGGACCTCAATTTCTTCAGCAATAAAACTGAGGGGATTCACGAGGATATCTCTTACTTCCCTTCAGCTGTTTAATATGCTTGCGTGTATACAACTGTGCATATGTGTGTATGTATGTAAATGTATGTGATTACAGTCCGGTGTGCTTAAAGTCAGGACTGTTTTTCTTAGAAAGCTTGTAGTTCATACTAGAGCTATTTCAACAAAACACAATTACTAAAATTAAGAGAATGGCATTTGGTTTTCCTCCTTATTTACACATTCATTACTCCTTTTTGAGTAAGACACAGTATAAAGAGGTTTAACATTAAAGTTAGGCAAAATGAGTCTGAAACTATGTTACTGATGGCTTGAGTACATGAGAGAGTTGACTTTGAATTTAAATAACAATGTAATGCCAATAAAAGTTAGAAACGATGGCACATGCTGCCCATGGTGAACATGCAAATGAATTGTATAGACCGAAAACTTGAGACAGGTTTTTAGAAAAAGAGGTGTTTATAATGAGGGTTTCTCAATGACTTGGAACATTGATTGAGACTCAGTAATCTATGAATCAAATGTTTTCGAAAACATACTTTTGGTCACATCAAAGTGAGTGGCTCAGAGTTCACCTGAGCCTTGCAGATCAATTGGAATAACGTTCATTGTCTTTATTAAATTTCAAATAAACAGACTTGTTGATGGGGAACTGCATAGAGAAATTTTACTGGGGAATGTTCTGGGAGAGAGACACCCAGAAGGAAGTGGAGAAGACAGGTTGGCGCAGAGAGAGAAGCTGACCTACAGTGTGGATGCAGCTGGGCCTTTATTTGATCCTACAGGGAATTCTAGAGCTAGGATGCCCCTTAAGCTCTATCTCAATTTGAGACAAGGGTGAGTGAGCCTTTTATCCTTTCATTACCCTGTCATTGCCCACAGGTCAAATTCCAGGGGGCAGGTCCCTGGAGCTGAGGGCAATGCCCAGGAGAGTGCATCTATGAACATTCAGCCACCAACATGGTCAAGAGCAGAGGATGAATGCTGTTAAGGATTGAATGTATGTGTTCTCCCAAAATTTCATATGTTACAGTCCTAACCACAACGGTGATATTAGAAAGTAGAGTTTGGAGGAGGTAATTAGGTCACGAGGGTCGACCCCTCATGAATAGGGTGAACATCCTTAGAAAAGTGACTTCAGAGAGCTCTCTCTTTCTCTTTCTACCAGGTGAGGATACAGTGAGAAGATAGCCAACTGCAGGCAAGAAGGGGACTCTCACCAGACAACAAGTCTTCCCGCACCTTTATCTTGGATTTCCAGCCTCCAGAATTATGACAAGTAAGTATCTGTTGTTTAAGCCAATCTGTGGTCATTTATTCTAGCAGTCTGAATGACTAAGACAAGTGCATTGGTCCTGAAGAGGGAATCCAGGCAGAGCAGCAATTTCCGCTCCCTTTATTCATATCCATATTAAACAAAGTGTGCTTTATTAAATTGTTCTCAAAAATGAATTTTCTATTAAAGTTTGGAAGACACATTATCCAAGGGAACCGTACTGCTTATTATCATGCTAAAAGTTCTGCTAAGACCTACCAAAAAAGAAACTTCCCTAACTAAGTGTTCCCCACCTTATTTCATCATAAAAAACTGTTTTGGCATAACATCAAGTAACAATATGCAGAATTAGATTCTATAAAGCATTCTTTAGAAAATGCTGATTTGTAAATACATTACCGGGGTGATTTGCTGTTTGATAGTATCAACGCTTAGAAATGATCTTATCATTTCGATCAGTCTTGAGAATGAAATATTAGGCATATATCTACCCCCTACCCCCACCCCACTCCACCCACACACACATTTCTAAATCTACTGGGCCATTTCATGAGTTGGATGATGGACTAGTGGAAACCAGATCAAAGAGAACTCTGCATTCAAATTTAGATTATCTTTGCCGTGTACAAACTTATTTATTCATTCATGTATTCTTTTGTTTATTAAACCATTCATTTATTAGAAAAACCATTCGTTGTGTGTGTGAACATCTGCTATGGAAGCTAGAATGTAAGATCCATGAAAGCAGGATCCTTTTCTATCTCTTTCACCATTTCTGCCATCACTAACAAGTACAGTATTCAGCCTCACAAAAAAATTTACTTAATAAATGAATGCTTAGTGAATGTAGTAAGACACTGTGCTAGGCCCTGGGAATATGATGAAAACATAGACTGTGGCTCCTGCCCTGGAATGGCCCATATCTAGTAAGAACCTTCACATTAATGAAAGATTTAGGATGGAACTTACTATGGGAATAGTTTCAAAAATATTATCTGATAGTTCAGAAGATTTCACATAGATCATATAGATACAATATAAAGTAGGTAATTTTCTTCACATGCATATGTAATACTCCAGAATTTAGGATAGTAGTAATCCTTAGTAGTTGTTATTTTGATATCCTTTTTTTAGTGCTACTGCAAGATGGGAAGGAGAGAGAGGTGGGTGATAAGACTTGGCATCAGCAGTAGGAAGGTGGCAAAGTCATTATGTTTGATGCTGATCTACGTTGTATATAATCCTTTGAACATGTAGTGAAGTGTGCTGGGAGAATGCAGGGAGAGGGAATTATAAGATTTGGAATCGGGCTCAACTATAGGTGGGTAATGAAACTCTCACTCTGTTTTTCGACCCTCTGGCTAGTGCTAGGGCCAAACCATGCTAGCACGTGTGCCTAACACAGTGTCTTCTCCCAAACTGCTGGTCTCATCTCCTCCACTCTCTGGCTCTTTTTGAAAAGGTCTCTCCCTCCCCAATGCTGCTAAACTCTTCAAAGCCAACAGGAACCCGGTTTTGGGTTGTCAGCAGCCAGTATGTTCAAAGACAGATGGCTTCAGATTCTAAGGGAATGAACACCTGTAGTATGGTCAAAGCCAGGAAATATTCAAAGGTAAAAATGAGAAGATGGTTTGGCAGTAGGTCCTTGTATGTGACGAGATGAAATGAAATAATGGTGATTATGTTTGCTTTGTTCTGACATTGTCTGCATGTTCTTTGATAAAAATTTATGCTGTGTTAGAAACCCAAAATCTAAGTTGGAGATCTCCTTTGCTATTTCTGTTTTACACTAGATCAGGACTATTTTTCATACCATTTGATATTATCTCTCCTCTCCAATCCATACGAATATTCATGATAAATTTGAAAATACGAAGTAAAAGATCAGCAAAGTGTGTATCTTTCAGTTTCATTTTTTATACTGCTTTAATACATTGAAAACTTTTTTAATTGAGAAAATTCCTTATTTTTGTCTTGTTTTTATTGATCAGTAAGTAATAAAGCTAATAAACGCACAGCACTATGATAACTTCTTTCCCTAGAACAGACTTACATTCTTTCACACAGTTGGCTACTTCTTTACTCTCCTCTAAGTCTTAAACCTCCCAGTAGAACCTTTGAATTGTGAAGATTGCTTTGAGTCCTTCCACACTTTTGAATGCATTTAAAAATTTCGTCTCAGTATAAAGCAGCTACATTTTCTTCACAATGGAAGTAAAACAATAAAAGAGAATGTGGATAAATATCCAAAGAAATGTTGTTGCCTGGGCACATATAAGAACATTCAGCTAACCGAGCTGTTTTCAACATAACACAATTTTGTCTTGAGCTGAAAATTTGTTTTGACTTACATTTGCCAAAGGCTTTGTCTCCATAAGCTTTCTCAGTTCCTCCAGCCAGTGGACAGTTAAATCCAAAAACCTGGCACCCTCGTTTACTCTCCTTAAGTCCCTGGCCAGTTCTATAATCTTTTGCCTATAAACAAGCTCTACCTTAAAAAAATCAGCAAAACAAGAATTCTGCAGCCATTTAAAAAATCTAGACACTCAATTTTTCTTCTCAACATTAGACATCATTTTGCTCCAGTAAGTCTGTGGAAATGACAGTTGTCAGCAGGTATCCTTCCTCCTTTGGCCCTAGTTCATCACCCACTGAAAAGGTAGTTTCAAATGCCAATCTGCTCTTTTCCTCCATCCTTTCACTCCATATATGGTTTTCCAGGTCATAACCAAAGGAAAAATGAACAAAGATGACTCAATTTCTCCTTTTCTCTTTTCTACCAATCATTTAAGAACCAAGTGCCTTCTGATCAGAAAACAGTTGCTTAATTGACAAAGTGGAATTTCTAAACACTTTTCTCAGTGTGTCTGACTAAAGCATATTACTTTCTTTCCTAATCAATAGTTAATTAAAACCATGAGTCATCTCGTTGAAATGATAGATGCCCTGAAGTTTTAGAGCATCTTCAAAACCGATTGTCAAAGTTAATTTTTCCTAAAATAAACAGAACAATTCTCAATGTATTTTTAACCAGCGGGACAATTTTAAAACAGTATTAGGTTACCTCACAGACCCATAGCTATGTATGTTTAAATACATTTGTAAAAGAGTGTGGTGGGAAGAATGAAACCATTATGGATTTTAAAATACTTAGAGGAGTTTTACTAACTAAGATAATATTGAATAAGCAAAATACAATAAAATCAGGTCTATTCAATCTGAAAATGATCCCCAGGCAAGCCTGCAGTTTCAATACTATTATAGCATTGAGTTTCCTCCTTCAGTGAGGCAGCCAGTGCAGATAAAGGGCACTGACTTTGAAACCCATCAACTTTGGTTCTGATATGGACTCTGCTGTTTTTAGCTGTGTGATCTTAGATACGTTACTCAATCTCTGTGTGCCTTTTCTGTAAAAACAAGGATACTTGAATCATCTACTTTGTAGGGTTACTGTGAGCCTTATCTATGTAAACACACAATGCACTAAGAACTATGCTTGGCACGTGCTGAGCACTCTGCATGTGTCCCTCTGTTATTAAACTTAATTTAGAAGTGTATAACAGTCAGTTAGGAGAAGGGAACATCCTGTAATTAAAATCTAGTAAGTCAGCTTTGAATTTTAGTCAATACTAATTATTTGCTTTCTGTGAACACTCTCGACTTTATTTCATTTTCTTTCTTGGATTTTAGAGGAAAAGCACATTATGCCCTCGAAGCTGGGGATGGGGTGGTGTCAGGGCAGGGAAGAACTTTTTGTGGTGCCCCTGTTTCCTCCTGTCTAAATTTTAGACGAGACTTAGTTTAAGCTCATAACTCCCAGGGGAGTCCTGGGCCGTAGCTAAAGCAAGATTGCTATTTACAGGGTGACCTAGGATGATCCTTAGTCTCTGTGGATTTTAAGAGCCAGGAAAGTCTAGATCTGCTTTCATATAAGAGAAGCAGGGGGTGCCAGATCAGAATCCCTGTAAAAGTATGTGTTCCTGTTCTCCTTTTCTCATTATATACTTTCAATGCCCAATCTCTAAAGCTGGGTCACATGGTTTATATTTGGAGGGTTTTCACAAGATTTTATTTTTAAAAGAATCAGCGACTGAAAACCTTCAAAAACAACTTGTCTATGTGATAGATTTGGACAAATTAATGCAACCAGACTTTGATGGCAATGGTTTCTGATCTCTTGCATACAATTATGATGACGGTGGTGGTAGTGTGGTGATGACACTAACACTCAATTTATTGAGCATCTACTGCTATTGGTTAGACACTCTACTAGGTGTTCAAACATGTTAATTGTTTAGTCTTTCCAATAACCCAATTCTATAGATAAGAAAAATGAAATTCAAAAGGTAAATAGCTTCCACGAGGTGGCACAACTAATGGGTGTGTCCACCTGCCACCAAAGCCCAAGCTCCCCCTCCTAACAGCCTCACCTTGTCATCCATCAACTATCAATTTACAGATTTCTGTTTAGTCAAAGTGCCTTCACCCCTTACAAAATCAAGATGCCTCTCTGCCCCCTTTACGTGCATTTCTTTACTGCTTGATAGTAAATTCAAGTTTCTATAAATTGCCTTTGTTGATGCCAAGATATTAGGTTATTTGATGTTGTTATTCTAATTTATGCCCTTTCAAGATGCAGGCACAGAGGAGAAAAAAAAGACCTTGCAAAGCTCATGCATTTTCAGATGAGTTTATAAATAGAAGCGACATCATCCACTCTTTTGAAATAGAGAGACATCAGGAGAGAGGCCATTTTCAGGCCTCTCTTACCTTGACCAGGTCACTTATTGTGTCCTCATTGGTGACTGAAAGAAATTGATCCCCCCGTCCTTTGAAGGTTTACTGTGTGATGTTTGTTACAGAAAGAAGGATCAGAATTCTGTTAGTCTCTGCTCATTCATCTCCTTTTAGTAGCTTGATAAAGCCACACTACCAGCTTGAAAGAAGACAGTGGAATGAATTTAGCCTAGTTTTATTTGATTCAACAAATATAAGCAAATGATTAGTCAGGCTTTTAGTGTAACATATAGCAGAACACGTTTACAGCATTGGGTCATATTTAACTCAACAGCAGTGATAACAGTAATTCAGTATCTTCTTACACTGAGTCATGCAATAAGGGGTGTAACTCTATATGTAAGATGTACACTTAAAAACTAGCAATCATTAAATCCCAACTACTTTTTTAAAAGTCAAAACAAGTCATTTTCTAATAGCATTTTCTGGCTGTTTCCCCATCTGAAATTTCTGTAGTGTGTATTTTTCATCCCTTCTCATGTGAGGTTATATTCTAGGGATTGATGGTAACTAATTTTTCAGATTCTTTCAGATTAAAATTAATAGAACAGTGGTAGCAGAAATAGCAAGAGATTTACAGGCAAATACACATGGATTGGAATCCTAGTCCTACCTCTTTCTTTATCACTAAAAAAAATAGACACAAGAATCTCAACCTGTGTGGTTATTGCAAGAGTTAAATGAGATGGGATATGTCATAGTCTAGATTGGTGTTTGACTTATGGTGTTTGATATAGGTGATCTGTCATTTCCTCATCACTGCCCATCTGTGCTTGTTCTGAAGAAGACCTGAATTTCATAGACAGGTGACAGAACAGGTTTCAAAGTCAGAATCAAGCTTTCACATTCTGTGCCCACTGTTTATTTGGTTGTTTCTTTTATTCAGCCTAGCGCAAGCTTTTATCCATTTTGCATTTTTAAATTTCTTATTTGTAAATTATTGATAATAGCACCTGTTTCCTAAGGTTGTTTTTCATGACATAATGCATATTAGATGTCTAACACAGGAGAAGCACCTAATATATGTTTGTTATTAACATTATTAACAGGAAAGATGTCACTAAAAATGGCTCTATCTTTTAATAATCACAAATAATAAGATCTTACGTGACATGTGCTATTCTAAGAACTTTTATTTGCATCAGATCATAGGGTTCCCTTAACAGCTTGATGAGGCAGGTATTATTATTTATAAACATCCCCATTTTTAAGATGAAAAAATTGAGACCAAAAGTAACGAATCTTTCAACGGTACAAAGACAGGAGATGACAGAGCTGTTACTTGAATTCTAGCTGTCAAGTTTCAGAGTTCATATTCGTAATCATTTTCTATATCTGCCTCATATTTTATTTCACAAGAACTCATCGAGGTAGGTAGGGCATCTGCCATTGTTTCTTACTTTGTAATGAAGAAATTGAGGGTCTAAAGGGCCAGGCTTATGAGCAAAGCTTCTTCTCTCAATCCATGAAACAAAAGAGCTAAATCTTCCTTTAGGAGTCACAGAAGGGAACTCCTGAGCACTTATTTTCTATGTATATGGGGAATAGTGGAGAAGAAATTGCATTAAAATCTCATGTCTTATCTTACAAATTCATCTAGTTTAGCTTTTTACTCCATAATGGAACCGTTTGTTTGAAAAATTATATTTAAAATTTCTTAGCACTGAATGCAATGGATGCACCAACAAGATGTGCCATGTTTTTCCTTGGATTCATGTTCCCTTTGGCAAACAATGCCTATCAATGTTTGAGAACTTGACCTTAAATATAATTCTAGCAATGCTAACTCATAAAGATGCTTGGGAATCAGTGGAGTTTATTTGACATAATACCAGAATTTGGGATCTCCTTTTATACAGTGAAGATGTTACCTAATGGTATTGAGACAACAAAGTATAAAGAAGTCCCTGGAGAACCTCCAATCATCCTGTGCGTTGGGAGGAGTATGCACTGGAGTGGAGCCATGGAAGTTCACACTGTGTGCGCCAGGGAGGAGCCCGGCGTCTCCTGTTCTGGGGTGGTAACCTGGGGTTCTATTCCCCTTCACCATCCACCTTTCAAGTCTTGTATTTCTGTCTCCTATTGGTAGAACTTCCACTGCATCCATAAACCTAGCCATAGAAGAGCCTGAAATATATTGTTTTCAACTTTTCACCTCATCCAGTACAGGGTGGGAGGAAGAGGAAAAATGGTTGCTACAACTTAATGTATAATATCTCACTCAGAGAATATACAAAATCCCTTTACACAAAGGAATTATCTCCTGTGAATCAGACACAGAGTACAGGGGACATTAAGATGAACGACATGAGGGCCCTGGCTTCAGGCTGTTCCTTTTATCAACACAAGAAAAGATGATTTGAAAGAACATTGTGCTAAATCACAGTAGAAATTTAAAGTTTTCTTTACAGAGAATGATTCAAACAATGAAACCAGTTTGGGCATCTTTTGTAGAATTTACCATTTTGTCACCACAGCACCAAGAAAACCTTTTTATCTTCTAGAATTAGAAATATAAACATATCTGTAGTCAGTAATAATCTGGGTCTTTAAGAGAAAAAGTATTAGAAAGTGTAATCAATAAGTACTTAGTACTGTTTGAACTGAAAACTCCAACTAATTACAGATAAATGTTTCCTTTCATGCCAGGAAGCCTGTACGGCAAATTGTAATGTAGCAAGTAGTGAGAAAACGTAAGTCACCTTGAATGCTGATTGAATATAATCAATGATTAATGGCAAATTTGTGGTCTTTTTAATGACCATAGTTAAATAAAATGCAATTGAACCATAAATTTGGATGCTCTCTGGAATTGGGTCATGTAAAAAGTAGGCTTTATGGAGAAAAAAAATTGATTCAGTAATATTACTCTAATCAGACTCATAACTCAGAATTCAGAGCTTTTTATTTAAATAGAGTTTTCACTATGCTGTTTACATAGTCACATATATTTAATTAGGTTGGCAAAGTTGTGTAGATTTAATCTCAAAGAGTTCGGTAAACAGCCATACATTTTTTTTGGTCTGATTTTATTTCAACCACATCCGTGAAAATCAGCATGGGTTCAATCACTTAAGAGTAGAGATGCTTTAATTATCATTTCAATGAGAGAAATAAGGAAGTGGACCAGTTTTGCTCTCAGTATTAAGGCCTACTCAAAATTAGTTAAATGGTTTCAGATCTTCTAGAAGTTTGATGACATCTTAGGCTTCCATCAGAATAAACTTCGCAAAATTGTAATCGTATTTTGAAAAATATGCTATTGGTGTATTGGTCTCAAGATTTATTATAACTGCATGGGTATGATCTCTGAGATTATGTTGTCAATTTCAAGCTGAAATTTGGAAATAAACAAGCAGAAATGGTGCTTTTTTGTACCATTAGCCAGTTCACAGAGAAAAAATACAAAAAGTGTCATTTGGAGAGAGAGAAATTTGCACTGCGTCCTGCACGGTTAGATCCCACCAAAAGCAGTTGTAATGCTCCTGGTCTCAAAACATCCACCATCATCCTGAAATGCTTTCCTAGAGAATTCTATGATCACAGAAACCAGAGGAAAAGGTCAGATGATCTATCTGTTCTCTGCTAAGTTTAGAGCCAAAACTCAGAGGCTATACAGTGAAGTCAGCAGAAAGGACTGAGGTATCAAGAACAGGCTTGAGAAAAGAAAGTGAGAGATTTGGTGGGTAAAGGTATCTACATCCTAGTTGATTCCAATAGGGATGGCACCATGTCTGAGAGGCCAAGGAAGGGACCAGAAACCAATGAACAAAACAGGGTTTATTGAAGACCTACGCCCCAGGCAGGTCTAGTAGTAGTCAGTTGGAAAGGATAAGAGCTGCCATTTGTGAAAGCATGCAGTTTATATAACATTTTCATTTAGCACCCTTCATCTAGCAACCTCTACCTAGAAACCTCATTTAACCTGAAACAAAGAGCCTCTATCCCTTGTATGGCCTGTGTTGAAAAGGGTGGGGCCAGGGGGTTGGATGTCCTTCACAGATAAGGAGTGTATCTCTGGGTTGGGCATGCCCCGATTCCTTACCTTGGAATTCCAAACCCACACCCTTCTTAGACCACAGCATCATTCTCAGCATATGCTTAAGTTATTGCTGTCAGGTGCATCTGTCATGCAGCCATACTGAAGCTTATTATAGAGAAAGAGAAGAATTAGGTTGTAAAGTGTCTTTGCAACAAGAGAACAAAGGTAATTATTACATGCGATAGAGAAAACAGCCTTCATCATTCTGAGCTAAGTTAGATCGGCCCCATTAAGTTAGAGCTGAACCCACTGCCCATTTGGTTCAGATAAGTTGTACACTCTGACTTGCTACAACCCCCACTGTGCATTCTATCAGAAACACTCCACCATTCATCCAATTGCTCAAGCCCTGAAGGTGAATCCTCCTTGGCACTTTTCTTCTTTTCATGCTCCTGATTCATTATTTCAGCAAATCCTTCAGAGTCTACCTTCCACACATACCATGAATCCTATCTTTTTATTTCACCTTTACTTCCCTCATCCTACTCAGCATTGTCTATGGACTACTGTGATGGCCTCTTCCCTGGTCTCTCTTACGTCAAAACTAAAATTCAGAAAGTAAATCTGATCATGTCTCTCCCTGACTAAAAAAAAAAAAAAAAAAAAAAAAAAAAAAAAAAACCTTACAGAGATTTTCATACATATATGGCATATATATGACAACATATATAACTGACTTCAGACCATATATTTATTTAGTATCTTTTGTTGTCATTTGTGAGCTCTACAGGGGTAAGGACTCCCTCTTCAGTACCTAGAAGAAGGCAGGCTGTCATTAAATAATGAATATTTATTAGATAAGGGGATGTACAGATTTTCACCTAAAATGGAGCCTGTTTCACCTTCTGTGCTAACCACCAGAATTCCTGTAGGTATCAAGTTTGAGAACTATGTCTTAGACAATAAGAAGCACAATACCTTACATAACCTACCAGCATAATTTAATCATCCCAGTTGTTCCAGTCATATTGAAAATCCTCCTCTGTGTTTTTGTCTTACCAGGGAAATCCATAATAGCTAGTTTATGTTCATGAAGTCACAGAATATTATCCACATACAGTCATGCTAAGATCCACCCCAATACCTATTTCAGAAATTAAGTATTGTCTTCCATGGTTTCAAGAGTTCTCTTTTTCTTCTCCCAACTCCAAATACAGTATTACAGAGATTCTCTAATTCCAGGTTCCATATTGACTACAGTACAAATCTTTTCTTTTTTTTTTTTCTTAGAGTAATAGCTGAAGAGTTCATTCCATCTTAGACAGCTTAAAATAGAGTTGCACAGAAGATCACAGCGGCAATAAGCTTGAAAAGGGTTCTAACCATGGCATAAAGGGGAAAAGCACAGTTCAGAGGAAAACTGCTTCAACACAGAAGATAATTTACCCTTCTACAGAGATATATATTTAGGATGTTTCTATAGCAGCTGTGGGATCTGTTGGCCTGACAAAATTTATGAACCCACAGCAAATTGATCATTCCTAGAGGCAGGAAAGAAACCTATTTGCATATGGTGATGTTAAGATTCCTAAATATCTTTTTCCTATTAGCTCTTTATAAATTTTTCAAAATTATTTCTACTATGCATTTAGGCACCAAAGACCAGAGTCAACATTTCAATGACATGTTGATGGGGGGAAATACAGAGTGCTAGAAATTAAGCTAGAAATCCTAGATTTAAATAATTCATTCAACTTAAAGCTACAGGACCTAAAGTAAATTAATACAGTGGATAGAGACTTGTTTGCCACCATTTGTGTTTTTCCCCTCTGTTTAGGCACAGAGCTCCCTAGCTCATTGGAAATGGTCATGTGACCAAGTTTCCACTGTACCTGTGTTAATTTGCCAGAGATACCATGACAAAGTACTACTGGATGTCTTAAACATACATTTATTTTCTCACAATTATGAAGACTAGAAGTCCAAGATCAAGGTGTCAGCAGGGTTTGTTTCTCCTGAGGTCTCTCTCTTTGGCTTAAACATGGCAATATTTTCCCTCGTCTGTCTTCATCTGGTCTTCCCTCTGTGTACATCTGTGCCAAAATTCCCTCTTATAACAGCACCAGTAATATTGGATTGAGGCCCACATTAGTAACCTCATTTTAATTTAATTACGTCTTTGAAGACTCCATCTCCAAATGCAGTCACACTATGAGGTGCTGGGAGGCAGTACATTAACATAAATTTTGGAGCAACATGATTCTGCCCATAACATTCACCAATGGTCAGCAGAAGTGACTGTGTACAACTTCCATCTCACCCACATAAAAGATATTTGTTCTAGACATATTTCTCTTTTCCCTCTCACTGCCTGAAAATATCAGTGCCTGGAACCAACCTGAAGACCACATGTTGGGTTTCATAGTGCCGAAGAATCTGGATTGCTTAAATGTCTCCCTCAAGCACAGACTGCCTTCTCATCTTGGACTGTGATGTGAAAAAACGAAAAAAAGAGAGACTTGACTTTGCGAGACCGCCCCCTTTCTGTCTGTTTATTAAACTAACTCATTGTTCACTCTATTTAATGGTTTTGTCTGAGCCCAACTGTCCTCTTCTCAGAAATGGTCATAATAGAAACTTGCTTGAACTGTTGAATAAAAAATAGCATCTATGTGTGAGAGTGCCCAACACCATGATGAAAATAAAACTATAATGGCCATGATTTTCTGCATTTTACTTGGAGAAAAGCCATATTGTGATCATGTATGTGAAATAGTTTTGTACATTTTAAGAAATCACTACTCAAATAGAATACTAATTGTTATTAACCCATCAATCTCTAAGGTGTGTTTATAGAATTCACTGATGGGCTTCAAGAGGTATTTGAAAGCAGAATTTTGAGTATATGTGATGATTTTTCTTCTTCAAAGGGTTGATAGGCATCATTCGATTCTCAAATGTATGTTTGGTTCAACAATGTTAAGAATCACTGAACTTTGTGTCTAATCAGGCTGGGTAAAGTCCAGGGTCTGTGAGGGATTGGCACAAAGGTGGGGCTAGCAGTGAATACAGGGCTAGGGGAGCAGAATGGGAGACCACCACTGGAGGGGGCGAGAAAAGCCAGGAGAACAGCTACACAACATTATTAGGATCCTAAGAACAGAGGATAGGAAAGGAAGTAGATGGAGATAGAGGGATGGATAGATGGGGAAACTGCTGAAATCGCCTTCCTTTGTCTCAGGGTTCTCCTATTTCACTGGCTCTTGACCTGCTGCATGGCCTCTCCTCCTTTGCTGGATCTTATCAAAAAGATGTGAGGTTTTCTAGTTCAATACCTCTTTGTGTGGGTGACAAAGCTGAGACCAAGGGAGATAAGGAAAGGTGTTGTGGCCAAGGTCACACAGCTAGTTGTTGGCAGAAGCAGGCTGGAACCTGGCTCTACTATGCGCTGTCTACCACATAGTATCAACTACGATGTCATTCCCAGAGAAATTAGTAATTCCCATTGTGAGAATTTCCCAGTAGGAGACAGCATAGTTCTACCACTCACTTTGTTCTTCTTCATTTTTAATTGTTATATCAAAGTTCAACATGCCCAGCGTTTGAAGAGTTAACTAGTTCTACAAGATTGGTTGTAAACAACAGCAGTTACCTACAAGCTTCTACTTAATGTCTCTAGCCTTAATAGCAATCACTTCCTCTTTGATCTGATTATTTGGGCCTTACCATCCAATGCCTATGTAACATGTTGGATGACTTATTCTTTTTTCCTCCCCAATTTGGGGCATCATCTATTGACTTCCCACTTTCAAAGATGAGATGAAATTTGCTTACTATTTTCCTCCTCATTGCCTCTCACCACACATTCATGCCCTTGCTATTCCCTGTCCTCCCAGTTCACTTACCTAGAATTTGTGTTATGTCAATATTCAGTAATTGCTTCATTATGACTAGAAGTAGTATAATATGGAGATTAAAGTGGGGTAAAGGCCTGACTGCTAACATCAGGAGTAGGGTGGGAGAAGCAGACAAAGGGCTCCAGCACCCACCGTGTGTGGACAAGTTTACACCATACTTCTGTTTTTACTGAGGTAACTCTGACCTCATTTTACCTGGTGCCTCCCAGTCTAAAGATCCTTTGCTATTTGACCTCCAAACAATAAAACTCCAGATTTTGCTGAGGTAAGGAGAGGTAAGATGCCTAGCAGCCCAGACTAGGAAAAGACATCTAGGGTCTGGTTGTTTCTTTCTGATATATTTTTTTGAAAAATCAATACATTTAATTTTTTTTAGTTATTCATAAAGAAAACAGATACAGATGCCATCATTTCTCCATTTCTCGTTAGATTGATATCCTGTCTTCCATTTCTTGTTTTCTTTTTTTCTTCTTTTTTTTTATTATTATACTTTAAGTTCTAGGGTACATGTGCACAACATGCAGGTTTGTTAGATATGTATACATGTGCCATGTTGGTGTGCTGCACCCACTAACTCGTTATTTACGTTAGGTATATCTCCTAATGCTATCCCTCCCCCCTCCCCCAACCCCATGACAGGCCCCAATGTGTGATGTTCCCCACCCTGTGTCCAAGTGTTCTCATTGTTCAATTCCTACCTGTGAGTGAGAACACGCAGTGTTTGGTTTTCTGTCCTTGCGATAGTTTGCTCAGAATGATGGTTTCAAACTTCATCCATGTCCCTATAAAGGACATGAACTCATCCTTTCTTATGACTGCATAGTATTCCATGGTGTATATGTGCCACATTTTCTTAATCTAGTCTATCATTGATGGACATTTGGGTTGGTTCCAAGTCTTTTCTCTTGTGAATAGTGCCGCAATAAACATACGTGTGCATGTGTCTTTATAGCAGCATGATTTATAATCTTTTGGGTATATGCCCAGTAATGGGATGGCTGTGTCAAATGGTATTTCTAGTTCTAAATCCTTGAGGAATCTCCACACTGTCTTCCACAATGTTTGAACTAGTTTACAGACCCACCAACCGTGTAAAAGTCTTATTTCTCCACATCCTCTCCAGCACCTGTTGTTTCCTGACTTTTTAATGATTACCATTCTGACTGGTATGAGATGGTATCTCATTGTGGTTTTGATTTGCACTTCTCTGACAACCAGTGATGATGAGCACTCTTTCATTTGTCTGTTGGCTGCATAAATGTCTTCTTTTGAGAAGTGTCTGCTCATTTCATTCACCCACTTTTTGATGGGGTTGTTTGATTTTTTTCTTGTAAATTTGTTTAAGTTCTTTGTAGATTCTGGATATTATCCCTTTATCAGATGGGTAGATTGTAAAATTTTTTTTCTCCCATTATGTAGGTTGCCTGTTCACTCCGATGCTAGTTTCTTTTACTTTGTAGAAGCTCTTTAGTTTAATTAGATCCAATTTGTCAATTTTGGCTTTTGTTGCCATTGCTTTTGGTATTTTAGTCATGAGGTCCTTGCCCATGCCTATGTCCTAAATGGTATTGCCTAGGAATTCTTCTAGGGTTTTTATGGTTTTAGGTCTAACATTTAAGTCTTTGCTCCATCTTGAATTAATTTTGTATAAGGTGTAAGGAAGGGATCCAGTTCCAGCTTTCTCATATGGCTAGCCAGTTTTCCAGGGATGCAAGGCTGGTTCAACAAATGCAAATCAATAAACGTAATCCATCATATAAACAGAACCAAAGACAAAAACCACATGATTATCTCAATAGATGCAGAAAAGACCTTTGAAAATATTCAACAACCCTTCATGCTAAAAACTCTCAATAAATAGGTGTTGATGGGACATATCTCAAAATAATAAGAGTTATTTTTGACAAACCCACAGCCCATATCATACTGAATGGGCAAAAAACTGGAAGCATTCCCTTTGAAAACTGGCACAAGACAGGGATGCCCTCTCTCACCACTCCTATTCAACATAGTGTTGGAAACTCTGACCAGGGCAATCAGGCAGGAGAAAGAAATAAAGTGTATTCAATTAGGAAAAGAGGAAGTCAAATTGTCCCTGTTTGCAGATGACATGATTGTATATTTAGAAAACCCCATCATCTCAGCCCAAAATCTCCTTAAGCTGATAAGCAACTTCAGCAAAGTCTCAGGATACAAAATCAAAGTGCAAAAATCACAAGCATTCCTATACACCAATAACAGACAAACAGAGAGCCAAATTATGAGTGAACTCCCATTCACAATTGCTACAAAAATAATGAAATACCTAGGAATCCAACTTACAAGGGATGTGAAGAACCTCTTCAAGGAGAACTACAAACCACTGCTCAACGAAATAAAAGAGGACACAAACAAATGGAAGAACATTCCATGCTCATGGATATGAAGAATCAATATCGTGAAATGGCCCTACTGCCCAAGGTAATTTATAGATTTAATGCCATCCCCATCAAGCTACCAATGACTTTCTTCACAGAATTGGAAAAAACTACTTTAAAGTTCATATGGAACCAGAAAAGAGCCCGCATTGCCAAGACAATCCTAAGATGAAAGAACAAAGCTGGAGGCATCACGCTACCTGAATTCAAACTATACTACAAGGCTACAGTAATCAAAACAGTATGCTACTGGTACCAAAACAGAGATATAGACCAATGGAACAGAACAGAGCCCTCAGAAATAAAACCACATATCTACAACCATCTGATCTTTGACAAACCTGACAAAAACAAGAAATGGAGAAAGGATTCCCTATCTTTCTGATATTTTAAACCTTTCCTCTTCTTTTTATTGTGTCATTCATTCCCATGTTTAGAGGTAATTGATACTGCCAGTTCCAGAGTCTTCGAGAACTCTGTTTTCTGATTGTTGTATTTTTCTTCCCTGCCCTTCTCATCCATGGAAGGTTAGATATTAAACCATGTTTTTGCTTTCCCATTGTTATTATGAAGTTTCAGGAGACAGAAAATGTGGATTGGAAAGCTATGGTCTTCCCTTATGGGTAGCCAGACTTACACAGAAGGTTGGAATCATCTCTAGTTTTACCTAGAAGTCAGGCATTCACTTCTTCAGTGACCCAGTGAAAGTTTTTCCTATTTAGTTTCCTTATATATAGCTGGGGGTAATAAATAATAGAGAATCTTTGAAGGAAATTAGGTAAGAGATGTGAAGTTCTTAGCACAATGTTTGATGCATATTAGGCAACCAACAAACACCACTTTCTTCACTCTTCTTAGAATGAGATCATAGAACACTCTTCTTAGAATGAGATCATAGAACAGTTTTAAAAATCATTCCCTTTTCCTCTTCCATTCACAACCTTAAGTACCTACTTCTCAAATCTGTTAAAATTCCCTCTCTTGGATTATAATGTCCTCTCACATTCAATTCATGTCGGGAAAGTCTTTTTATTTACATCTGTTTTGTATAAATTAAGGTTCTCGGTTTTGGTAGTCAGGTAAGACTTGATAAAACACAGGCTTACCCTCAAGGACCTCATAGCTGAAAACCTGACATTAGGATTTTATTGTTCAGAACAGGCTTCTTCCAATTCCAAATGGGCTAATAAAGATTCTGTTAGGAAAAGGAGACTCCCTCGTGGGAAATGAGAGGCTATGTAGAGTTCTATATTTACATGGCTGGAGAGTTTGTGCATTTGTTCTGACTTTCTCTAATTAAACTGGAAATATTTTGTGTGAGGCAAGGTTTTCTTTCCCCTACTCCACATCTGAGTAGAGGAAATTTGGTTAGACATCGACAGAGGATTTGGAATGCCCTTGCTTCCAGTCTTCATATGTTTAATAAGAAGCCAAGTTTCAAGGTTAAGATCTCTTCTCTGCAAACTTTCCACAGCACCGTCCTCCAATCTGAGGGAGTAGCTCTGTGTAGCTCCTTATTTGTGCTCTTCTAGTACCCTTATCTATTTCTACCTTGATGAAAGAGATGCTTCCTTTTTCCTTCCCCGAGCTGGGAGCCCTGAAGTTCCTCCATGAACATGAATATATTCATGGAAATGTGACAGCTGAGAATATCTTAGTGAATTCAGACGACCCGACCCAGGTGAGAGTGAGGTCCTCCCCACCCTGCCCTATGGATGTTTTATCTCCCTGAGGAACTTAAGTTCCTTGAAACCAAAAATCATGCTTCAAACATGTTTACTCCTAAGAATGTTAATTACTGTTTAACTGCAACAGTGCAACAGGTAAGTTGTACAATCACGATTTTTCAAACCAAATGCAGTAGATTGAATTATTGGTTCCAATTCTTCTCTCCCACTTGTGTAACAGCAGGATCATACATTCATACCTTTGACCTCATGGTGCATGGAATATATTTCTCCATATTTGACTTTGGGCTTGGCCACATGTCTTGCTTTGACCAATGAGATGTTAGAGGATGTGACATAAGCCAGCTGGAAGTCAGCTACCCAGTGGGGTTATCTTACCTCTTGTGCTTCTGCAATTGCCACGAGAACATATTGCAGGATGCATTTCATGAACCCCCAGCTTAGTCACTCCAGTTGCTTTGCAGACTCCTAGACTGATATAGAACCAAACCAATTCGGCTAACTGACACGTGAATGAGGGAGAAATAAATGTTTGTTGTTTCAAGCTGTTGAGGTTTGTGGTAATTTGATATATAGCTTTACTGAAATCACTTCAAAGTAAGGCCAATAAACCTTTGCAATGATATATATTTTCAGCTACTAATATGGCTGATAACAGACTTATCTCTCAAAATGTCCGCATGTTATATGCTATCAAAGTACTCTGTAGTTCCTGTCATCACTGTTGAATGATCGCACTATTGAATGTCTTTGTTATTTAATATATTTTTCTTTCTTTCTTTTTTTTTTTTTTTTTTTGAGATGGAGTTTTGCCATTTCACCTAGGCTGGAGTGCAGTGGCACGATCTCATCTCACTGCAACCTCCACCTCCCAGGTTCAAGTGATTCTTCTGCCTCAGCCTTCCGAGTAGCTGGGATTATAGACAGCCACCACCATGTCCAGCTAATTTTTGTTTTTTAGTAGAGAAGGGGGTTTTGTCATGTTGGCCAGGCTGGTCTCGAACTCCTGAACTCAGGTGATCCACCCACTTCAGCCTCCCAAAGTGCTAGGATTACAGGCATGAACCACCATGCTGAGCCCAATATCTTTCTTATTAAACGTTTTCTTTCTCTGCTGATCTTTTAGTTCTGTGAGGTCAGTGATTATGTCTGATTTATTTCTTATTATACCCCTGTGACTATCATGGTACCTAGCATATTTAAATAATTCAGTTAATATGAGTTAAATGAGCAAATAAAAACTTGATGGCTAGAACCCCAAAATGCTTGGGAAAATGATGTATTCCACCCATTAAAGACATAAACAGGCGGAGCAAGATGGCCGAATAGGAACAGCTCCAGTCTCCAACTCCCAGCGCGAGTGACACAGAAGACCGGTGATTTCTGCATTTTCAACTGAGGTACTGGGGTCATCTCACTGGTGAGTGCCGGATAATTGGTGCTGGTCAGCAGCTGCAGCCCGACCAGTGAGAGCTGAAGCAGGGTGAGGCATTGCCTCACCTGGGAAGCACAAGGGGGAAGGGAATCCCTTTTCCTAGCCAGGGGAACTGAGACACACAACACCTGGAAAATCAGGTAATTCCCAACCCAATACTGCACTTTAAGCAAACGGGCACACCAGGAGATTATAATACCCACACCTGGCCAGGAGGGTCCCACGGCCGCGGAGCCTCCCTCATTGCTAGCACAGCAGTCTGCAATCTAACCAAAACGGCAGCAGCGAGGCTGGGGGAGGGGCGCCCGCCATTGCTGAGGCTTAAGTAGGTAAACAAAGCCGCAGGGAAGCTCGAACTGGGTGGAGCTCACAGCAGCTCAAGGAAACCTGCCTGTCTCAGTAGACTCCACCTCTGGGGACAGGGCACAGCTAAACAACAAAAGGGGAATCAGCAGAGGCCTGTGCAGATGCAAACGACTCTGTCTGACAGCTTTGAAGAGAGCAGTGGATCTCCCAACATGGAGGTTGAGATGTGAGAACGGACAGACTGCCTGCTCAAGTGGGTCCCTGACCCCTGAGTAGCCTAACTGGGAGACATCCCCCACTAGGGGCAGTCTGACACCCCACACCTCACAGGGTGGAGTACACCCCTGAGAGGAAGATTCCAAAGTAAGAATCAGACAGGTACACTCGCTGTTCAGCAATATTCTATCTTCGGCAACCTCTGCTGCTGATACCCAGGCAAACAGGGTCTGGAGTGGACCTCAAGCAATCTCCAACAGACCTACAGCTGAGGGTCCTGACTATTAGAAGGAAAACTATCAAACAGGAAGAACACCTATACCAAAACCCCATCAGTACGTCACCATCATCAAAGACCAGAGGCAGATAAAACCATGAAGATGGGGAAGAAGGAGGGCAGAAAAGCTGGAAATTCAAGAAATAAGAGCGCATCTCCCCCTGCAAAGGAGCGCAGCTCATCGCCAGCAATGGATCAAAGCTGGTCAGAGAATGACTTTAACGAAATGAGAGAAGAAGGCTTCGGTCCATCAAACGTCTCAGAGCTAAAGGAGGAATTACGTACCCAGCGCAAAGAAACCAAAGATCTTGAAAAAAGAGTGGAAGAATTGATAGCTAGAATAATTAACGCAGAGAAGGTCATAAACGAAATGACAGAGATGAAAACCATGACACGAGAAATACGTGACAAATGCACAAGCTTCAGTAACCGACTCGATCAACTGGAAGAAAGAGTATCAGCGATTGAGGATCAAATGAATGAAATGAAGTGAGAAGAGAAACCAAAAGAAAAAAGAAGAAAAAGAAATGAACAAAGCCTGCAAGAAGTATGGGATTATGTAAAAAGACCAAATCTACGTCTGATTGGGGTGCCTGAAAGTGAGGGGGAAAATGGAACCAAGTTGGAAAACACTCTTCAGGATATCATCCAGGAGAACTTCCCCAACCTAGTAGGGCAGGCCAACATTCAAATTCAGGAAATACAGAGAACGCCACAAAGATACTCCTCGAGAAGAGCAACTCCAAGACACATAATTGCCAGATTCACCAAAGTTGAAATGAAGGAAAAAATCTTAAGGGCAGCCAGAGAGAAAGGTCGGGTTACCCACAAAGGGAAGCCCATCAGACTAACAGCAGACCTCTCGGCAGAAACTCTACAAGCCAGAAGAGAGTGGGGGCCAATATTCAACGTTCTTAAAGAAAAGAATTTTAAACCCAGAATTTCATATCCAGCCAAACTAAGTTTCATAAGTGAAGGAGAAATAAAATCCTTTACAGATAAGCAAATCCTTAGAGATTTTGTCACCACCAGGTGTGCCTTACAAGAGACCCGGAAGGAAGCCCTAAACATGGAAAGGAACAACCGGTACCAGCCACTGCAAAAACATGCCAAGATATAAACACCATCGAGGCTAGGAAGAAACTGCATCAACTAACGAGCAAAATAATCAGTTAATATCATAATGGCAGGATCAAGTTCACACATAACAATATTAACCTTAAATGTAAATGGACTAAATGCTCCAATTAAAAGACACAGACTGGCAAACTGGATAAAGAGTCAAGACCCATCAGTCTGCTGTATTCAGGAGATCCATCTCACATGCAGAGACATACATAGGCTCAAAATAAAGGGATGGAGGAAGATCTACCAAGCAAATGGAGAACAAAAAAAAGCAGGGGTTGCAATCCTAGTCTCTGATAAAATAGACTTTAAACCATCAAAGATCAAAAGAGACAAAGAAGGCCATTACATAATGGTAAAGGGATCAATTCAACAGGAAGAGCTAACTATCCTAAATATATATGCACCCAATACAGGAGCACCCAAATTCATAAAGCAAGTCCTTAGAGACTTACAAAGAGACTTAGACTCCCATACAATAATAATGGGAGACTTCAACACTCCACTGTCAACATTAGACAGATCAACGAGACAGAAAGTTAACAAGGATATCCAGGAATTGAACTCATCTCTGCACCAAGCGGACCTAATAGACATCTATAGAACTCTCCACCCCAAATCAACAGAATATATATTCTTCTCAGCACCACATCACACTTATTCCAAAATTGACCACATAATTGGAAGTAAAGCACTCCTTAGCAAATGTACAAGAACAGAAATTATAACAAACTGTCTCTCAGACCACAGTGCAATCAAACTAGAACGCAGGACTAAGAAACTCAATCAAAACCGCTCAACTACATGGAAACTGAACAACCTGCTCCTGAATGACTACTGGGTACATAACAAAATGAAGGCAGAAATAAAGGTGTTCTTTGAAACTAATGAGAACAAAGATACAACATACCAGAATCTCTGGGACACATTTAAAGCAGTGTGTAGAGGGAAATTTATAGCACTAAATGCCCATAAGAGAAAGCAGGAAAGATCTAAAATTGACATTCTAACATCACAATTAAAAGAACTAGAGAGGCAAGAGCAAACACATTCAAAAGCTAGCAGAAGGCAAGAAATAACTAAGATCAGAGCAGAACTGAAGGAGATAGAGACACAAAAAACCCTCCAAAAAATCAATGAATCCAGGAGTTGGTTTTTTGAAAAGATCAACAAAATTGACAGACCACTAGCAAGACTAATAAAGAAGAAAAGAGAGAAGAAGCAAATAGACGCAATAAAAAATGATAAAGGGGATATCACCACTGACCCCACAGAAATACAAACTACCATCAGAGAATACTATAAACGCCTCTACGCAAATCAACTAGAAAATCTGGGAGAAATGGATAATTTCCTGGACACTTACACTCTCCCAAGACTAAACCCGGAAGAAGTTGAATCCCTAAATAGACCAATAGCAGGCTCTGAAATTGAGGCAATAATTAATAGCCTACCAACCAAAAAAAGTCCAGGACCAGATGGATTCACAGCTGAATTCTACCAGAGGTACAAGGAGGAGCTGGTACCATTCCTTCTGAAACTATTCCAATCAATTGAAAAAGAGGGAATCCTCCCTAACTCATTTTATGAGGCCAACATCATCCTGATACCAAAGCCTGGCAGAGACACAACAAAAAAAAGAGAATTTTAGACCAATATCCCTGATGAACATTGATGCAAAAATCCTCAATAAAATACTGGCAAACCGGATTCAGCAGCACATCAAAAAGCTTATCCACCCTGATCAAGTGGGCTTCATCCCTGGGATGCAAGGCTGGTTCAACATTCGCAAATCAATAAACGTAATCCAGCGTGTAAACAGAACCAAAGACAAGAACCACATGATTATCTCAATAGATGCAGAAAAGGCTTTTGACAAAATTCAACAGCCCTTCATGCTAAAAATGCTCAATAAATTCGGTATTGATGGAACATACCTCAAAATAATAAGAGCTATTTATGGCAAACCCACATCAAATATCATACTGAATGGGCAACAACTGGGAAAATTCCCTTTGAAAACTGGCACAAGACAGGGATGCCCTCTCTCACCACTCCTATTCAACATAGTGTTGGAAGTTCTGGCTAGGGCAATCAGGCAAGAGAAAGAAATCAAGGGTATCCAGTTAGGAAAAGAAGAAGTCAAATTGTCCCTGTTTGCAGATGACATGATTGTATATTTAGAAAACCCCATTGTCTCAGCCCCCAATCTCCTTAAGCTGATAAGCAACTTCAGCAAAGTCTCAGGATACAAAATCAATGTGCAAAAATCACAAGCATTTTTATACACCAGTAACAGACAGAGAGCCAAATGAAGAATGAACTTCCATTCACAATTGCTTCAAAGAGAATAAAATACCTAGGAATCCAACTTACAAGGGATGTAAAGGACCTCTTCAAGGAGAACTACAAACCACTGCTCAGTGAAATCAAAGAAGACACAAACAAATGGAAGAACATACCATGCTCATGGATAGGAAGAATCAATATTGTGAAAATGGCCATACTGCCCAAGGTTATTTATAGATTCAATGCCATCCCCATCAAGCTACCAATGAGTTTCTTCACAGAATTGGAAAAAACTGCCTTAAAGTTCATATGGAACCAAAAAAGAGCCCGCATCACCAAGACAATCCTATGTCATAAGAACAAAGCTGGAGGCATCACGCTACCTGAATTCAAACTATACTACAAGGCTACAGTAACCAAAACAGCATGGTACTGGTACCAAAACAGAGCTATAGACCAATGGAACAGAACAGAGTCCTCAGAAATAATACCACACATCTACAGCCATCTGGTCTTTGACAAACCTGAGAGAAAGAAGAAATGGGGAAAGGATTCCCTATTTAATAAATGGTGCTGGGAAAATTGGCTAGCCATAAGTAGAAAGCTGAAACTGGATCCTTTCCTTACTCCTTATACGAAAATTAATTCAAGATGGATTAGAGACTTAAATGTTAGACCTAATACCATAAAAACCCTAGAAGAAAACCTAGGTAGTAGCATTCAGGACATAGGCATGGGCAAGGACTTCGTGTCTAAAACACCAAAAGCAACGGCAGCAAAAGCCAAAATTGACAAATGGGATCTAATTAAACTAAAGAGCTTCTGCACAGCAAAAGAAACTACCATGAGAGTGAACAGGCAACCTACAGAATGGGAGAAAATTTTTGCAATCTACTCCTCTGACAAAGGGCTGATATCCAGAACCTACAAAGAACTCAAACAAATTTACAAGAAAAAAACAAACAACCCCATCAAAAAGTGGGCAAAGAATGTGAATAGACATTTCTCAGAGAAAGACATTCATACAGCCAACAGACACATGAAAAAATGCTCATCATCACTGGCCATCAGAGAGATGCAAATCAAAACCACAATGAGATACCATCTCACACCAGTTAGAATGGCAATCATTAAAAAGTCAGGAAACAACAGGTGCTGGAGAGGATGTGGAGAAATAGGAACACTTTTACACTGTTGCTGGGATTGTAAACTAGTTCAACCATTATGGAAAACAGTATGGCGATTCCTCCAGGTTCCAGAACTAGATGTACCATATGACCCAGCCATCCCACTACTGGGTATATACCCAAAGGATTATAAATCATGCTGCTATAAAGACACATGCACATGTATGTTTATTGCGGCACTATTCACAATAGCAAAGACTTGGAATCAACCCAAATGTCCATCTGTGACAGACTGGATTAAGAAAATGTGGCACATATACACCATGGAATATTATGCAGCCACAAAAAAGGATGAGTTTGCATCCTTTGTAGGGACATGGATGTAGCTGGAAACCATCATTCTTAACAAACTATCACAAGAACAGAAAACCAAACACCGCATGTTCTCACTCATAGGTGGGAACTGAACAATGACATCACTTGGAATCGGGAAGGGGAACATCACACATCGGGGCCTATCATGGGCAGGGGGGAGATATTGCATTGGGAGTAATACCTGATATAAATGACGAATTGATGGGTGCTGACGAGTTGATGGGTGCAGCACACCAACATGGCGCAAGTATACATATGTAACAAACCTGCACGTTATGCACATGTACCCTAGAACTTAAAGTATAATTTAAAAAAAAGACATAAACATATAAATATACATAAAAACTGGCATATAGTATGAGGGAGCTCCTAAGACTTTAAAATTTATCCACTCCTTGGACTGAAAGCTCAGAAACCCTGATCAACATAACATGGAAACCTTTTAGACACAAGAGCCTGAAAAGACCCTAACCTCTCCTGTGGTATTTTAGGAATTAATGTCTATATGCATTTGGCAAGGCTCAGTAGTTTTCCATGGGACAGATTATTTGGCCAGATGAGTCATTTTCCTGGTCATGCTGGGCATCCTTCTGTATGTTATTTCATCTTTTACTCATCAAATAGGCTAAGGGATAGGCTAGGAACAAAAGGAAAAGGACTAAAAAATGTCATTTTTCTAGGACCCAGAAGGAAGGATTTAATATGACCAGAGGAAAGTTAACAGCATACACATGCGGTCATCACTGTTGAAGATGCAATGTGTTGTATTTGGTAGGTGTGTGGTGGTCAGCCTGGAACAGAAGGGGGACAAGTAACAGTAGGATAACTCTTTGAGGATATTTGCATCTACACAGAAAGTGGGGGAAATGTTCTCATGCTTAATTTTCAGGTTGTGCCTCTTTGAGCCAGGCTGTCCCAGTCACACTGGGGGAAACTGAGGCAGATCAGTGGCTGGAGGATGAATAAACTGCAGTCCAGGGAGTGCTTTCTTTCTGAAACAGTCTTTAATTATACAATTGGTGGTGAGTCATTTTGCTTTTTCTTTTATAAGTTTCAAATTTAGCCAGTTTGTGGTTTGGTTTTGACTTCTGTGGTTGGGACTCTTGTGATTTCTCAATTTTTAGACCATGCATTGTGATTCTCAGGGCGACAAGGTAAATAAGAGAGACAGTGTAGAGACAAAATAGATGAACATATTCAAACAGGAAGACATATGGTCTGTTTTAATGTCATGACTTTGGGCAAAGTAGTTCTCTCCAGGAACCGTCTTTCCCATCCCTTGAGATTATAACCTTCATTACTTACTTCCCTCGTTCCTGTTGAGGTGATTCTTGACACTCTGGGTCCGCGGGAATCCAGCCATCTATCAAATAGCTGTGGCATTCAAATTTATTTGCAATTTTAAGCTGATAGTAAGCTAAAAAAGAAACGTCTCCTTTATCCAAAGATGCAAGGTGAGAAAGTTTGTGGAGTTGGCTACTGTTCTTAGTTTTGCATTTCATTCTGAATGATGGGAAAAAAGCCACCTTGAAAACAGCAACCTTCAGTACTAGACCCAAGCTCCCAACCCAAAGAGCTTCTCCATATTTTGCTGAGTTTATAAAATCCTTGTATTTTATCACTAGAATTCTACAAATGTTTTATATAATAGTACCTCATTTAAATTCTGTACTTAACCTAGCAACATAATGACTGAATTCTCTACTGATCAATTTTCTATGTAACTGAGGAATATTCTGTAGTGCTGAAACCTAAAAAACGGCAATATTTCATGAAAGTCTTTTTGAATGTGTCAGATGTATTTCTGCCTTTCAGACAGACTGTGCTGATTACAAGTTAATCTTTCCTCCAAACTATTACTTGTATTGAGATAATTATTGTAATGGGAAATAAGACGGCACAGTTTTCATCCATCTTTTTTGGTGATTGTCACCTATACTTTTTTCCTGTCTTTGTAACATTTTCTAGAAAGTTTCCTATCTTTAGGATGAACAAGTTGTTAGAATGCCATATAAATGAAGAGACAATAGGATCTGAATTAAGACCCAAGGGAACTGATGTAAGGAAAAGACCTTTAGAGTGCTGAGTCATTGTCTTACAAACCTTTGTTATTTACTTCTTGATTTTCTAAGATTGCAGTCTTAATATATGAAGTTTGCATTGCACATACATATATATGTGTATATATCTGTGTATTTGTACACATGTATATATAGTTGTGTGGGCTTACATGCGTGTATGTGCATATGTGTATTAGTTCACTTACATGCTGCTGATAAAGACATACCTGAAACTGGGAACAAAAAGATTTAACTGGACTTACAGTCCCACAGGGCTGGAACAGCCTCGGAAACATGACAGGAGCTGAAAGGCATTTCTTACATTGGCAGCAAGAGAAAAATGAGGAAGAAGCAAAAGTGGAAACCCCTGATAAACCCATTAGATCTCGTGAGACTTAATCACGAGAATAGCACGGGAAAGACCAGCCTCCATGATCCAATTACCTCCCCCTAGGTCCCTCCCACAATATGTGGGAATACTGGGAGATACAATTCAAGTTGAGATTTGGGTGGGAACACAGCCGAACCATATCATTCTGTCCCCCAAAGTCTTAACTTGTTTCAGCATTAACCCAAAAGTCCACAGTCCAAAGTCTCATTTGAGACAAAGCAAGTCCCTTCCACCTACCTATGAGCCTGTAAAATCAAAGGCAAGCTAGTTATTTCCTAGGTACAATGGGGATACAGGTATTCAGTAAATACAGCCATTCCAAATGGGAGAAATTGGCCAAAACAAAGGGGTTACAGGGCCCATGCAAGTTCGAAATCCAGTAGGGCAGTCAAATTTTAAAGGTCCAAAATGATCTCCTTTTACTCCATGTCTCACATCAGGGTCAAGCTGATGCAAGAGGTAGGTTCCCATAGTCTTGAGCAGCTCTGCTCCTGTGGCTTTGCAAGGTATAGCCCCACTCCTGGCTGCTTTCACAGGTTGGTGTTGAGTGTCTATGGCTTTTCCAGGTGCATGGTGCAAGCTGGTGGTGGATCTACCATTCTGGGGTCTGGAGGACGGCGACCCTCTTCTCACAGCTCCACTAGGCAGTGCCCCAGTGGGTACTCTGTGTGGGGGCTTCGACCCTGCATTTCCCTTCCACACTGCCCTAGCAGAAGTTCTGCATGAGGTTGCTGCTCCCATAGCAAACTTACGCCTGGGCATCCAGACATTTCCATACATCTTCTGAAATCTAGGTGGAGGTTCCCAAACCTCAATTCTTGACTTCTGTGCACCTGCAGGCTCAACACCATGTGGAAACTGCCAAGGCTTGGGGCTTCCAGCCTCTAAAGCCACAGCCCAAGCTGTATGTTGGCTCCTTTCAGCCATGGCTGGAGTGACTGGGACACAGGAAACCAAGTCCCTAGGCTGCACACAGCATGAGGACACTGGGCCTGGCCCATAAAACCATTTTTTGCTCCTGGGCCTCCAGGCCTGCCATGGGAGGGGTTGCTGTGAAGGTCTCTTATATGCCCTGGAGACATTTTTCCCATGGTCTTGGGGATTAACATTAGGCTCCTTACTATTTATGCAAATTTCTGCAGCTGGCTTGAATTTCTCCCTAGAAAACGGGGTTTTCTTTTCTATGGCATAGTCAGGCTGCAAATTTTCCAAACTTTTATGCTCTGCTTCTCTTATAAAACTGAATGCCTTTAACAGCACCCAAGTCACCTTTTGAATGCTTTACTACTTAGAAATTTCTTCCCCAGATACCCCAAATCATCTGTCTCAAGTTCAAAGTTCCACACATCTCTAGGTCAGGGGCAAAATGCCACCAGTTTCTGTGCTGAAACATAACAAGAGTCACCTTTGCTCTAGTACCCAACACGTTCCTTATCTCCATTTGAGACCGTCTCAGACTGGACCTTATTGTCCATATCACTATCAGCATTTTGGGCAAAGCCATTCAGCAAGTACCTAGGAAGTTCTAAACTTTCCTACAAAGTTTCTGAGCCCTCCAAACTGTCCCAACCTCTGCCTGTTACCCAGTTGTGAAGTCACTTCCATCTTTTCGGGTATCTTTTCAGCAGCACCCCACTCTACTGGTACCAATTTACTGTATTAGTTTGTTTTCACACTCCTGATAAAGACATACCAGGAACAAAAAGAAAGGTTTAATTGGACTTATAGTTCCACATGGCTGGGGAGGCCTCAGAATCGTGATGGGAGGTGAAAGGCACGTCTTACATCAGCAGCAGGAGAAAAATGAGGAAGAAGCAAAAGTGGAAACCCCCGATAAACCAATCAGATTTTGTGATACTTAGTCACTATCATGAGAATAGCACAGGAAGGACTGGCCCCGACGATTCAATTACCTGCCCCTGGGTCCCTCGACAATATGTGGGATATCTGTGAGATACAATTCACCTTGAGATTTGGGTAGGGACACAGACAAACCATATCAGTGTGTATGTGTGTAGGGATCACATATGGCACAGTGAAAGGAGCATGGTCATTTTATCATTAAACAGACCTTGACCAAACCCTAACAAGAGCCCACTTATAACTGTGGGACCTGACAAAGTTTCTTATTCCCCTTTAGCCTCACTTTCCTTTTTTTTTTTTTTTTTTTTTTTTTTTGTTGTTGTTGTTGTTGTTGTTGTTGTTTTTGAGACAGAGTCTCACTCTGTGGCCCAGGCTGGAGTGCAGTGGCCAGATCTCAGCTCACTGCAAGCTCCGCCTTCCGGGTTTACGCCATTCTCCTGCCTCAGCCTCCCGAGTAGCTGGGACTACAGGCACCCGCCACCTCGCCCAGCTAGTTTTTTGTATTTTTTTTAGTAGAGACGGGGTTTCACCGTGTTAGCCAGGATGGTCTCGATCTCCTGACCTCGCGATCCGCCCGTCTCGGCCCCCCAAAGTGCTGGGATTACAGGCTTGAGCCACCACCACACCCGGCCCTTATTTGTTAAAAGGCAATTCAAACACTTACTTTATAGCACTGTCAAACCTGAATAACACACTTTCTATACAGGCCTTAGAAAGGAAGACTTTCTAAAAAAAAATGATAGTTATTCAGGATTGGGAATTGCAATGGGAACATACATGTGCATATTTAGGGAGGTAAAGGAAGACAAATGTTTTTAAAGGAAAGATAAGGTGGGTTAGGTGAGGTGTTTTGAGACATGCTTGGCTATCAGGATCAATAATAAGGATGGTGTCAGTCCAAGGTTGGACAACAGTTGCTGGCCAGATGTCCTCGAATAAGTATTTTTTGTGTGACGTTTGTGGTAGCCTTTGTGCAAGGTTGTGATCTGTGCAGTATTTTTGTGATAGTTTTTGGTATCAGATATGTGTACATGTGTGAGGCCACCCCCTCCCTCCCCATCCCCTGCTTCATGGTCCTGTCTGTCAGGGTTTTAACAAAGTGACTCCATTTTGATTCTGACAATTTTCCCAGAACTAAGACAATTCCTGACACATACAGTTATAAAAATTCTAATTTCTTTTCTCCCCTTCTTTATAAAAGCACATAGTCTAAACTTTTTACTGTGTGTCTGTTGTCAAACTCATTGTTACTAGAAATATCGAATTTGTCTGTTATTATAATTAAAAGTGACTGGAAATGATTTTCTTGATTCAATTATTTTCTGCCAATTTATTGGCTTAGACTACTTAATATAAGAGTTATAAACACATAGCATATGTGCCACCTCCTTTTCTCTCAAAATTGATCATGGTTCTCTTTACCACTCAGCCTAGAGGAAGCCCCCAAATCCTCCTCAACACAATGCCAGCCTCCTCAACCAATCCACCAGAATTGGCACATAAGAGCAAAACCTGAATCCCTGCACCAATCACTAGAATGATGATTTCCAAAATCATAATAATTTTTACTGATGTAGAAGCAGGAGGACTGAGAACCAGGCAGAAGAGCTCCCCCTAACATGCTAGTGCATAGTGATGAGAGAAACCTCAAGATCTGTTTTGCAACAGCAATATCTGAGAGCAGAAGGAGCACAGTGAAGGTCTGATGAACATTTCTCATGACTCCAACCAGCGTCCTCAGTCACAATGCCAAAAAAAATAAGCTGACGCAGCCCGTCACTGTTGCCAAGTCTATCACCTGTTCTCATCAGCACTCGGTCCGAAAGACAGCCTTCAGTTTTCATATTCATCTCACAATTTAGGTGTTTTTTTCCTGTTCCCTCACTTGAAGTATATCATTCATCTTTCAATCCAATCTAGTAAGAATGAATTAAGCACCTACTGTGTGACAAGCCTTCAATTCTTGTTAGATTTGTAAGGCCATCTCAGCTCTCAAGGTTCTTACAGGATGCACTCATGCTAACACACCAATGCTCTCCACTGTGATAGGTTCCAAGACAGAGGAAAAGCATGTTTATTCATTTATTCCTCTCTATGATCATTTCCTTCAAAACTCAGTAGGCATGTAGATGGTCTGATTTCATAACTTGAGTCAACATAAAATCTAGACCTCAGATGTCAGCAACTAATGGGTGCTAGCTTGAAACATCATCTTTATCAGCATCTTTCCCTTTAAGAAGTCAGGCAGGCCCAGAGGCTACACAGACTCTAAGATCTGCAATGTGCCATTGCAGAAGTGAGTAGTTCTGTAGTTCATTCTTTTGGAATAATCTTCAAATTTATTCAGCAAGCCTGTTATTTCCAGGGAGTGAGCTAAGCACTGGGGAGACAGAGAGAAAGAAGATCTATAACCTCCTGAGCAGCTCAGAGACCAGGAAGGTAACCAACATGTAAATACGTAATTAGCATAACATGGAGGCATCAGGAAGTCCTGATCTTTGAGTTGATATTTGATGGATGAGCAGATCTTCATCAGATAAAGAGATGGGATAAGGACATTCCAGGAGGCAGGTCATTGGAACAATTTATAAAGTAACAGGGAGGTGAGTAATCTGCTTTGTTAGAACTTGTGGGATAAGGAGAGAAATGATGACAAGATGGAGGAATGACTCAAAAGGGGAGTGGAACTCAGGCTCCAGTCATGAGGAGTCCTGAGGTTCATGTCAAGGAGTTTCAGTTTTAACCATAGATAAGGAAGCTGCTCAAAAATGTAAGCAGAGGAATGACATACTACTAATGGCCAGCGTTTAGCACATCTCCTATGGCTATTCCTCACGAAATTACTTGAAGTTGGTGTTTCTAATATTATCCCCATCTTACAGGTTACAAAAGTGAGGCTTAGGAAGGTAAAATAATGGTTTTAGGTTAAACAACTAGTGAATGTCAGAGCCAGGAAATAAACAGTTTTGCTTGTGAGCTTTGAACTTATGGAATGAAAGAAGAGAGTAGAAACAAGATGTTTTAAGGGGGAGACTGCAATATTTCAGGCAGCAGATGAAGAGAGTCGCACCAGAGCAGTGGCAGTGGAGATGAGATAGACTCTGGTGTGGTATATTTCAAAGAGAGTTGCTCCTTCTCTGCCATTCCAGAAGGCACTAATGAATCACATTCCCATTATTTAAAATTTACTCTATTTTCTTTATTGTAAAGTACTTTTACCGGTTTTTGTAACCTTACAGGTTACAAAAGTGAGGCTTGCCTATTTGCAAATACAGCATTCAAACATAAAAATTTGTAACTACTAAAGAAAGTTTAATAAAATTGATGTTAAATTCTAAAGCAGAGTTCCAAAATGTTCTGAGCAACTTCAATGGTGTTGAGATGATGTATGATCTATGAGTAATTTTCTCAATCATATTTTCATCTAACAGTCACTTTTTGAGGACATATTTTATTTGGGGCCCTGGGCAAGGTGATGGGGATATAGTGATTGGGACATACTTTGTCAAGGGCCAAATAGAGAATCTTGTGCCTTAGGCAGAACACAAGCTGTCCTTATTACTTGGCAAATAATAATAAAGTAATAGTTTGTATGGGAGTGTGCAGGTGTGATGTGTTGTTAAAATATTTTATTTTTATATTTATTTATTTATTTATTTTTGAGATGGAGTCTCACTCTGTTGCCCAGGCTGGAGTGCAATGGTGCAATCTCAGCTCACTGCAACCTCTGCCTCCTGGGTTCAAGCAATTCTTCTACCTCAGCCTCCTGAGTAGCTGCGACTACAGGTGCGTACCACCATGTCTGGCTAATATTTCGTATTTTTAGTAGAGACGGGGTTTCACCATATTGGCCAGGCTGGTCTCGAACTCCTGACCTTGTAATCTGCCCACCTCAGCCTCCCAAAGTGCTGGGATTACAGGTGTGAGCCACCGTGCCTGCCCTGTTAAAATATTTTTTAAAAAATAATTCCCTAATATATTTTATTCACTCCTTATACTTCGGGAAATGTTAATTCTAGGAAAAGTCCCCATTATATATTTTGCACATTTATCAAAGAACAGATTGTAATAAAAGACTATGCTTCTGTGATAATAGGTTTGATTAACACCTATCAAAATAGAACCATCATTTGCTCACTTAAGCATTTGTTAAATAACCCAATCTGCTACTGAATTAGAGGCCAGATGCCTCTATCTCCACATTCCACACATGCTGAGAGGACAGTTGCCACCTCCCTCTTCAAGCTCTAACCATGAATGGTCTTTGTCTAAAGGATGTCTCAGGTCTACTCCAACTTGAGTTTCTAGGATTCTGTAAATCTAGATCTTTTCTCCCAAGTGACCAGTGGTATTTCAGTTATATGGTTCCATGAACCCCACAAGTTAAAGATCCCGTAATAGGCCGGGCACGGTGGCTCACACCTGTAATCCAGCACTTTGGGAGGCCAAGGCGGGTGGATCACGAAGTCAGGAGTTCGAGACCAGCCTGTCCAACATGGTGAAACCCCATCTCTACTAAAGATATGAAAAATTAACTGGGCATGGTGGCATGCGCCTGTAATCCCAGCTACTCGGGAGGCTGAGGCAGAAGAATCGCTTGAACTTGGGAGGTGGAGGTTGCAGTGAGCCCAGATTGCGCCACTATGCTCCAGCCTGGGCAACAAAGTGAGACTCCATCAAAATAAAGGAATGAAGGAAAGGAAGGAAAGGAAGGGAAAGAAGGAAAGGGAGGAAAGGAAGGAAGGAAAAGGTCCAGTAATGACACCCACCAGAATGCTACCCACTGGGGGCAATTCCAATGGTACCCACTGGACTAGGATTCACTACTAATGTTCATCTTTAGAAAAGGTGTAATTGTTAGAATTTCCTTTCTTATACTTGGCTAAGGTCTGCTCTATAATTTTCATTCTGGTTTTGCGTTCTGAAGCCAAACCAAATGAGTTTATCATGACAACATGACAGCCTTCTCGTGTCTGTGTCAGGTCATCTTTTTCTTCAATTAAGCAACTAGATTTCCTGCCGTTATTCCTGTGACACCATTTCCGGACCCCCTCATTATCCTGAGCACTTTCTTCATGACTTGCTCAGATTCATCAGTGTTCTTTAGACTGTGATACCAAAAACTGAATTGAACACAATATCCTCATGGAAATTTGATCAGTAAAGAGTATAGTCATACGCATTCCTTACTGTTCTATTACTAAAATCTAAAATATCTTTGTTGTCATCTGATGGCCATGGTGCTCATATCCAATAAAAGCACTGTTGCCTCAGGGCCTTTGCACTTGCTATTCTCACTGTCAAGAAAGCTTTTTCCTTAGCTATCCATGTGGCTTTCTTACTTCAGTCTGTTCAAATGTCACCTCCTCAGTCATCCCCAGTGAAGCAGTGTCTCCTTTTAGTCTGTTTCCTTACATAGATTATTGTTTCTTCCTTGCAACTATTGTCACCTGATACATAATTATTTCATGGACATCTTGACTGCTTCTTTCACAAAAGGTATGCTCCATGAGGCAAGAGATAGTTTTGTTCTCTGATGTTGTATCCCTTGGCACATGGAAAATAAAATATGATAAATAGTTGTTGGCTAAATAAAAATTGGGTATACAATCAACAATAATTTCTAGAACTTTTTAATGAAATTCTGTTAGAGTAAATATTTGCCGATTCCTTCCTTAACAATTCACTTGTTTTTCTCATTATAAATAGCTCATGTTTATTATCAAATACTTATGAAACACATATAAGAAAAAAAAAACCTCAGAAACTGATTTTCTTAGATCTACACAGTATTTAACACATAATTTTCTAGGTATTTATTTATTTATTTATTTATTTTGAGATGGGGTCTCATCCTGTCATCCACACTGTAGTACAGTGGTGCAGTCACAGTTCACTGCAGCTTCGAAACTCACCAGACTCAGGTGATCCTTCCAACTTAGCTTCGCAAGTAGCTGGGGCTATAGGTGTGAACCACCACCCCACCTGGCTAATCTATTGTATTTTTAGTAGAGACGAGAATTTCCTATGATGCCTAGGCTGGTCTCAAACTCCTGGGTTCAAGAGATGCCCCCACCTTGGCCTCCCAAAGTGCTAGGATTACAGACGTGAGCCACTGCGCCGAGTCTAGACTTTCATTTATATATATATCTTTCTTTTACTAAAATGAGATAATAATTTAAATATTTTTACGTTGAATTATTTTAAGTGTATATATTTTCTCTTATCAGCAAATATCCTTATTAATAAGACTATATAATGTTTTACTCTGCGGTATAATATAATTTTCTTACCAGTCATTAATAATTAAGAAATGTAAGTTATTGTCAATTTACTGTGAATTTAACAGTATTCTAACAGTGTTACACCTAAATTTATGGGACTTCCATGATTATTTCCTTGGTAAAAGACTTGTCACATTGAGGAATACAAAATATACAATATTACTAATAGTTATTATTAAAAGCTATGTTTAAATTTTAAGTATTTTGTTACTTTTGGCTTTCTTGAGAGGGTGGGAAAAGAGGATATTCCTATATTACTGGTAAATGTGTAAACTGACATAGTATTTTTGGAAGATCATTTAGTTATAATTACATCTATGAAGTAAGGAAAAATAACAAGCTATAAGTTTTTTTCTTTCGTCTGTCAAATTTACAACTTTTCCTCATTGGCATAAAAGAAAAATCAAATACATTTTTCTGTTTTGTTTTTTACTTCTATTTAAGTTTTGTTTCTTGTGTGCTGTTGAACTTTTTCAAAAAACTTCTTTGTATCTTGAGTCTCTAATCAACACAGAAGTCATCACTCTTACTTTTGCACATTTCATGAGTAAATCTGAGTCTTTATTTACAATGAGTAGATTATAAAGTTCTGAACAGGACATGCCAAATATGAAATAGTGTTGTAAACTATTAGGCTTCTTATTAAGGATCATTTTGCTTGTCTTTCATTTTGTTTTAATGAAGATGGGTACAAACAAATGAAATGACTTTTGGGAAAGAGCACCAAAAGAGAGTGAAGAGTTTGCAAATAAAATTAAAAATAAAGTAAAATATAAAGAAAGACTAAAAAGCTAAAAATCGTCAATCTCAGAAAAGAAGAGTCCCAGGTGTGGCTAAATATTCAAGTGCCCTCAGTGACTTTCCTAGATCACGCCTTTGGCTGCTGAAGGACTTCTGTAAGGCAAACACTGATCCATATCTTCACTGAGGACAGAAAAAGACACTCCAGTTAACGATCAAGGTTTTGATAAGAAAAAACTTTACAGACCAAAAATTTAAGTATTCAAATATCCTGTTCAAGAAGGTTTTATATATATATACATACACACAAACACACACACACACTCACGGAGGTTTATATATAGAAAGATATGATATATATATACATACACACGAGATATACATATATATGTATGGAAGTTTGATCAGTAAAGAGTATACAGTAATACACATTCCTTACTGTTCTGTTACTGTATATATATATGTATATCTCACATGTTGTCTTTAAGAAATGATACAGGTTCATTGTAACAGTTACCTGTGGTGCATACCTTTCTACCCAATGCCCCGTTTCCTCCAGAAAGAAAAACAAAACAAAACAGTGTTTTAAAAAGTTATTTGTTATCTCTCACCAGTATACAGGTCTGGATCAGGGCTAGCTTCTATTGGTTAGAGCTTGCTTTGGTATCTGCAGGTAGCCCAGGTTTACTGGGGACTGAGTGGTCTAGGAAGGCCAATTCTGGAATGATTTAGTTCTGCTCTAAATCCTCTATTATCCTCCAGTAGGCTAGCCCAGGCTCATTCTCAAGAAAGAGGTAGAGTGCAAAAAAGTGCAGAGGCATGCATACACTTTTTCAAGACTCTGTGCACTGTCATTTGTTAGGGTCTCATGGTCTAAAGGAAGTCATACAGCTAAGCCAGACAATGTGGAAGTCAATTGCCAAAAGGCACGGATACAAGAAAAGGTGAAAAATTGGAGTATTAACATTTCACACTCATTTATTTGAAAATGTAATGCAAAATCTCTGGCTCATAGGAGGCCCCACTTGTTATTAGCCATCTCTGAGTTCATTAGACCAATGCACCTTGATGGCTGAGACATAGTCACACCTGAAAGCAGAATGATTGTTTGAGGTGTCATCCAAATTTATAACTTTATGTACAAGATACCTGGAAGTGATTTTTTTTTTCTTCCTGCATGGGATTGACAAGATTGATATACATCTTTATAGTAGGAATATATTATAACCCAATGTTAGCATCTCATTATGGTCCTGTGTTGATAATAGAGATTCTTAATGTTCTCATACTAGCTTCCCATAGGATAAATGTGTGATTTCTGTGTTTATTTTACCATGTTAGAAGAAAGAAATACATAGCTGCTTAAAAATACCATTAAATATACTCTCTTCAATTTTGCTTAAATTGTTATATGTGAATCTTAACAGCGGGCAACATCTTCTAGGAATATATCAAGTGTAAATAAATGTAGGATTCCACAGTGAGTGAAAGAAAACTAAAAGATGATCTATAAATAAAGTGTCTGAAAAGCAATGTGTTGGAAAAGCCAAGGAGAAAGTTGTTAACTAAACACACTTTTAAATTTTCCAACACTGATGCAAAAACAAACCAGTAATATTCTTGGAGAGGTATTGATGTGTGTGGAATAAAGAAGATATTACTTTCCTTCTTGCCAGGCTTTATTTAAGAGATGTGTGAATCTGACTAGATCTCACAGTTGTTATTAATCTGGAACTTTTGAAACTGGAGCATTGTTAGTGCAATGAGAGAAGATATAAGGGTAACTCATCAGGTCCTCTGTAATGTAAAAAAAAAAAATGTTTTAAACCTACCTCTGTCTTAATAGTTGTAGCTGTGACTGTTTATGCAGTAAATAGAGCCTCTTCCTCTTTCCCTTTGGACATCATCATAATAATTAAAATGTTCACATTACTTTTTATTACTCTTGCAGAAATCCTTTGTGAGAATGAGGAGCCATAATATTATTCCCATTTTACAGATTAGGAAATCAAGGATGAAGTGAGATCAAGTGACTTGCTCAAGGTACATAGCTAGTCAGGGCTCTTACAAACTCTAGTTCATTGCCTTCCCTCCTACATGTTACTCTCTTTCTCCTTAGGAATTCAGAGTCACCATCATCCCACTCCTTCTCAAGGCACACAATTGGCTTCCTGTGTCCCTTTAGGGAAGGCAAGTAGACACTCAGAAGGAGAATCAAGCAAGAGATCACTGACTAAAACTATTGAGAACAAGAAAACAAAATGAAGGTGTGAAGCTTTACAAGGATCTGCACAGTATTTCTTTTTTTTTTTTTTTTTTTTTTTTTTTGAGACAGAGTCTCGCTCTGTTGCCCAGGCTGGAGTGCAGTGGCTGGATCTCAGCTCACTGCAAGCTCCGCCTCCCGGGTTTACGCCATTCCCCCGCCTCAGCCTCCCAAGTAGCTGGGACTACAGGCGCCCGCCATCTCGCCCGGCTAGTTTTTTGTATTTTTTAGTAGAGATGGGGTTTCACCATGTTAGCCAGGATGGTCTCGATCTCCTGAGCTCGTGATCCACCCGTCTCGGCCTCCCAAAGTGCTGGGATTACAGGCTTGAGCCACCGCGCCCGGCCGATCTGCACAGTATTTTCAAGCACAATTGAACTGGGCAAATGTTCAGTTGTAAGCAGGTTAGCACTTAAGTTTTAATACTCACCCTTTTGTATAGTTTTGTTGTTTCTCTGACTTCTCTGATATCTGATGTTGCAACTCTAAGAGAATTTTAATTAATCATCTGCATGTTTTAGAGAATAGATCAAGAATAACATTTCCTTTCAGAGTACAAGAGGTTGGCTAGTTCTTGTAATTTGTTTGGTTGGTCAAGTGGTCTGTGAGTCGCAGCGTGGAAAGGACATACATGTTGGGGCAAGTAAACCCTGGATGTGCACATTGAGCTGAAGCCTCCTCGCAAGCCTGCCCATAGCAGTCATCGTGCTCCAGTGAGGTCAGCGAGCACATGCTCCCAACCCCCTGGAGGGATAGGAGCTGTAGCAACACAATATGTTCCTTGAAAACTGGTTTGGAAGGGGAAACTGTCATCCTAATTATCACATAAATCAGGTACTGTGCTTATCATCAAAGCTAGTAATGAACACTCAATAACACATAGCAGCATGTGAATTTGTTGGCATTTACATCTCAGCTTTGGACACTTGCGATATCCATTCATCCAATCCTAGAAAACACTGGGGAAAACGTATATATCCCACTTTGCTGAGGGAAGAAGAAAGTGTCTTTCTAGTTTTTACTACCTATGTGTTTGAGACTCTTAACACTGTAGAAGTCTTTGTAGATATTTGACAAAAAAAAATGATAGTTAGATTCAGTAAGATCAACCACATTCTTTGATTTACCCACTTTACATGGGATAACATCCTCTTAAAATTTACAGATATTTTCTATATTGCATAATCACTTTATCCCTAATAATGATTCTTCAAATCATTTGGCTCAGTTTGTAAAAAACGCACTGTCACATTTCCTAAACTTAGATTCCCATGCT